>NC_137900.1:74612528-75874368 GCF_963455335.1 Martes martes
AGGAAAATTGTAATGGGTAACAGAGCAAGCTTGAACTGTGTCTCTAATATTTATTTCTTAAATAAAAGATTTTTTGCTAACAGCAAAAAAAGTAAGGATTTGACAAAGATGGGTAGGACATACATAAATATTTCTAAGATTAATCTCTATACTTTTTTCATACTTGAAATTTTCATTATTTTTAAAACAAATATATACACCATGCTAATTTTGTTTTAGATACAACTACATAAAAGGGGTAAGAAAATATATCAGAGATTTTTCTTTTATACTTTCATGTACTTTTCAAATATTCTTCAGTAAAAGTACATTTCTTTTTTTTACAAAAATCTGTTGAAAGAAGCCATGTCTCAGGGATAAAGAAAGAAATTTTAAGCACAGAATTTTAAAGCTTAAAAGGAACCTTAAAGAATATGGAAGGACAAAAACAAGAACATTTACTGATAGGAATGCGGTATAGTCACTTTAAAAGACAGTTTGGAGGTTCCCTACAAAACTGAAGAGTCTCACCATATGATCCATCAACTGCACTCCTTGCTATTTACCCAAAGGAGTTGAAATCTTATGTCCACACAAAGACCTGGACAGGGATGTTTCTGCAGCTTTATTCCTAAGTGCCAACACTTGGAAGCAACAAGATGTCCTTCACACTAGGTAAATGGATAAATACAAACAACAAATATTTTTCAGTGCCAAACAGAAATTAGTTTTCAAGTCATGGAAAAACATGGAGGAAACTTAAAGGCACATTACTAAGTGAAAGAGGCCAATCTGAAAAGGCTATATACTTTTTGACTCCAGCTATATAATAGTCTAAAAAAGGCATAACTATGGAGACAGTAAAAAGATCAGTGGTTGCCAGGAAGGAATGGGGAAGGAGGGACGAATAGGAGGAGAACACAGGATATTTCCGGCAGTGAAAATACTCTGTATGATATTATAATGAAGGATATACGTCCAAACCCATACAATACAGAATACCAAGAGTGAACTGTAATATAAACTATGGACTTCAGGTGGTTATGTGTCAATGTGGTTTATCCTTGATTAAAAATGTACCACACTGATGAGTGATACTGATGGAGGAAGCCATGCTATTGGGGGGGGGGTAGGGGGCAGGGGGAGGACAGGGAGTGAAGCGGAGGATTACACAGGAAATCTCTCTGTGCCTTCTTAATTTTGTCGTAAACCTAAACCTGCTCTAAAAAAAAAAAAAAGTTGTTGTTTTTTTTTGTTTTTTTTTTTTTTTAAACTTAGTCTCAGGGGCACCTAGGTGGCTGAGTTGGTTGATTTCAGCTCAAGTCATGATCTCAGGGCCGTGAGATGATCCCCGCATTGGGCTCCACACTGGGTGTGGAGACTGCTTAAGATTCTCTTCTCACCCTCTCCTTCTGCCCTCCAACCCCGCCGTGCGAGCACACGGGCTCTCTAAAATAAATCTTAAAAAAACAAATCTCAGTCTCAAAAAAAAATAGATCAAAACACTGAAATTCTTCAATCCCGGAACTGAAAACAATTTCCAGTTTAGCTTATGTCAACTATTATATTCATGCAGGAAAAAAGCCTACTAAAAATAAATTTATTCATTTTGTTTCCATTAAATATTTCTATAATCCATATTATTCACCGGTCTTTAATTTCTCTATGTAAAGGCAAAGAAGGGACTTCCTTCCTTCTACCCCCTCCCAAGGAAGAAATAACCAGTAAAGGTTTAAGGCCTTCCCTTCAATGTTACCCACCATTAGCCACTGATATTTCTGAAAACATGTAATTATTCCTGACAAATGAAACTGTCCATATAAATCATTCATTCTTCAGATCACTCCAAAAAAATACAACTTTGACTTCTGCCTTAAGGAGGAAAGGCTATTTGTTCACAGGATTAGAAAAGGCAAATACTGGGGTGCCTGGGTGGCTCAGTGGGTTAAAAGCCTTTGCCTTCAGCTCAGGTCATGATCTCAGGGTCCTGGGATAGAGCCCCGCATCGGGCTCTCTGCTCAACAGGGAGCCTGCTTCCCTTCCTCTCTCTCTACCTGCCTCTCTGCCTATTTGTGATCTCTCTCTGTCAAACAAATAAATAAAATCTTCAAAAAAAAAAAAAAAGGAAAAATACTGGTTTTTACTCATATCACTCATACAAAAAAAAAGTTAAAAAAAAACAGCAATATGTCCATTTCCTGAGATGTGTCATCTTTTCATAACAACTTGAACATCAAAACATTCCTTTAAAGTATGCAAGGCAAGCACACACCATCAAAACGAATACAAAAAGTTACTAAATTTAAGGTAGTGGTTATCTCCACATGATGGAATTTCAGAGGATTCTTTCTTGGCTTGTTTAATTTTATGTCATTGCTAATCTACTTCACGAACACGAATTACTTGTTTGAATTAAAAAGAGAAAACAGTTATTTCAGAGAAACGGGTTTAGGAATGTTTTTAAGATTGCTTAAGTTTTCTACGAAGAACATTATTTTTTGTGAATATGAAAGTAAATTTTAAATTGTTAATCAGGTTAGAGCTTACGTGGAAGCTGAGACTGAAATGGAGAGCTGAAAATACCTAGACCACTGCCCACTGCATCATAAATCAATTAATAATCCAAAGCTACAAGATATTTTGAGAAACATCTATCAGGTTACCATAGAAATATACTAAACCCTAATGGAATAATCTCACAAGGAAATATTGCCCCTCCTGGTATTTACTTTCTTCTGATTCATACATACATAAAGATATTACAGTCACAAGACAGTTTTACATGGGGCTTTGAGCCTTAAAAAACACTGCGAGGTGGGCAACTACTGTCTGCATTTATAGATGACAAAATAAGCTCGGGATCTGATTTGCCAAAGGTCACCAAGCTAGTAAGACAAATTGTTAAGTTGAACGTTGATAGGTCTTTACCCTCCAAGTACAAACTAGAACACAGTACCTCCCTCTAAAGTACTTTCTATTGACGTAAGGTAATACTAACTCCAACTTACAGATGAAGAAACAGAGCCTAGAATTCATTAAGAATGTTGATTTAAGGGCGCCTGGGTGGCTCAGTGGGTTAAGCCTCTGCCTTCAGCTCGGGTCATGATCTCAGGGTCCTGGGATCGAGTCCCGCATCAGGCTCTCTGCTCCGCAGGGAGCCTGCTTCCTCCTCTCTCTCTCTCTGCCTGCCTCTCTGCCTACTTGTGATCTCTGTCAGATAAATAAATAAAATCTGTTAAAAAAAAAAAAAAAGAATGTTGATTTAAAAAAATAAAGAGAAGAATGTCAATCAAGACTTATAAGGTAGTAAAGCGTCAGGGCTAGGGTTCGAACTCCAGGCCAGTCCAACTCCAAACCCAACGGTCCTTCCAGCACGCTAAACTGTAGCACAGCCAAAGCAGAGAAAGGGGGTGGAAATGACACAAAGGCTTACTGGACAACCATGTAACAACATGACTTTGTACCCTGGCCACAGCCTCTGTGTCAGGATGGGTCCCAACTCAATCCATACCTTCCTCAGCAATTCAGAAGTGGGACCAAAAAGTCAGGCCTCCCTTGAGTGCCCGGACCGATGAGAATAAAGCCAGTGGACAGCACCCAGTGCTCCATGCAATACGTGCCCTCCGTAGTACCCACCACCTGGCACCCCCAGCCTTCCACCCCCCGCCCCTTCCAAACCCTCAGGTTGTTTTTCAGAGTCCGTAGTCTCTCATGGTTCATCTCCCCTTCCAATTTCCCTCAACTCCCTTCTCCAGGAGAGAGAGAATCTTAAGCAGGGTCCATGCCCAGCACAGAGCCCAAATATAGGGCTTGATCTCATGGCCCTGAAATCATGACCTGAGACGAAATCTAGAGTTGGTCACTTAACCAACTGAGCCACCCAGATGCCCATTATTTTGGAAATTGTACACAATCTCAGAAACTTAAGTTCAAACAAAAAAGAAATAAAAACTTTCTCTTTGTTTTATTGTACGAAAAAAAAAAAAAAGCCAGTGGACAGGACAGGACGCATCTTTAGCCTACTCTATGAAACACGGAGTCAGAGAAAGCTGGTCTGAAGATTGGGCATAAAGGCACAGAGAGAGCAGCTGGAAGAACTGGATGATTTCTAGTTTGTGAAGGCCCTTCTTGTTTCCATAAAACTCCCTAAAATAAATGCCCTGTTTTTGCTTAAGCTGGCTTACAACTGGGTCCAAATAAAAGTGGAAGGTCTTTGCCAAAGGGGATAAAAAAAGAAATACTTCTATAAAAGTACATTAAAAAAAAGGAAAAAAAAAAGTAAGCAGCCAGAACATGCCTAGAGTGAATTATCAGATCAGAGAAAGAATCCTTCCTAATGGTGGGCCAACGTAGCCCCAAAGGAATCTTAACCATGAACCCCATTACTCCTGCAACAGCGATACAAATTGCAATTGCTTCCTAAGTGTACCATGTTTTCCCTGCCCAATTATTTGGTCAACCAAGTTCCCCAACTGGGAATACTCTCCCCAACCTCTCCTGCTATCTCTCTATCTCCACACAGCCAAATCCTCCCATTCAAGGTCCAGCTCAAATATTACCTGCTGCATACCTACACTATCCATCTGAGCCCTACAAACTCCCATGGACCTCTTTTACATCTCTGCTGGCACTCACTGCCTTTTGCTACATATTATGTAACTGCCCCATCTTCTCTGTCCTAGACCAAAGCAGTTCTTTGAGGTGTGATTTCAATCTGATTCCACCTAACTACCCACTCCTTCTCTACACTCCACCCTTCTATAGAGCTCCTCGGGTTGAGAAACTGTGACTTAAGTCCTTTGGTATCCCAGCACTTAATTCAGACCCTTGCAGAGAGGAGTTGCTCAACACCTGTTGAATGTATGAAATATTAATTCCTCGTGCATTAGAAAAGTCATTAGAAGTTTATGCATTTAACATCTGTAGCAAGGGAAAGGAGGAAACTGGTGACAACTTATAATACCTGATGTTAGAATCTCTTGGAAAAAGGATGATACATATTTTAATACCACAACAAGTGCTTACGGTTTAAAAAAAAAACGGTTTTACGGTTTAAAAAATGGTTTTACGGTTTAAAAAAAATTCTAGAAGGTCTGATTGTGTGGAGAACTAGGAGGATAGACCAGGGAAAGGACAGAAAGCCAAACACTACACCAAGACTTTCCCCATGATTCACATCTTCCAGAGTTAGTTAAATTACTGAAAGGCTTGGGAGAGTGGAGTGAGTGAGGGACTATGTGCGTAAACCAGTGAAACAGGTGGGTTTTCGTGTCCAAGTTGACATGAGTGGAACCAAAATATCATTTTCAGAAATGGGAACCTAACAGCTAAGAAAAACCTAAGTAAAGTAAATTATAGGAAATTCACAAAAACAGGATGTGATGGGGAGGTGGAGGGAGTGATGGAGAGATGACCCCCTCCAGACTTTGACAACCTGTGCAATTAAGAGTATGAGACTAAAACTATAAGAGTATGGTAGGCCTAGGTGCCATGTAAATTTCATAGGTAATGGTCTTTTATGGTAGATCAATCCTGGGAATTATAAATCTAACCAGATACTAACTAAGGTTAAAGGAGTTAAAGTCCACATCATATATTGATTTCTATATGCCATTTTGATTCACTAAATGTCACTCTAATACTTGAGTGACAAAATCCAAATGAGGCCAGTGAGATACTACTTCAGGAGTTAATGCTTTCAATTTTGATCTCTACTGCTAGGTTTTAAATAGATGTTTTCCCCATTCCCTACCTTAAAAAAACAAACAAACAAAAAAAACACATTATATGCAAACACACTTAAAAGGAGAATGTCAGGAAGTCCAGTAGTAGACATCAATATAAGTCAGAGATGGGGAGAGGATCCATTCCACCGTGGCTCCTTCCAGCCAGGGCTGCCCAAAGGGGAGACAGATAAGAACCTCTGTAAGCAATGAGGCTCGGAGCAGGAGGTTCCTGCTGACACAGTCCCTGCTGGTACCCCTTACTCCCAGAACTGAGGCAATTAGACTAACTTCCTGTTCCCTAGCCCACCATCTTACCCCCAGTACCCAGGCAGATAATCCAATACAGACACCCCTGCACCAGGATGTGCTCGTGACTGAGCAGGGAAGTCTTTCTTCTCCTGCCACTTCCAAAGTCCTAGCCACCTGGAGACGATGTCAGGCTACTTTACGCCCCTTACCAACCCAGCAGAGCCTTAAGCAAAGCTACCCTCCCCTGTTCACACATACCCCACTGCCCCCCTCCACACACACACACACACACACACACACACACACACAGAGGGAGGGAAGGAAGAAGTCATAGGGTTAGCTTGGCAGGGCTGGGCCAAGTGATGAGACAAAAGCCCTCAACTGCACCCTAGATTTAATGAGTAAGTGTCACACTCCAGATGCACTGAGCTCCACAAACACTCCCACCTCCCAAGGAAGCCCTTTCCCCCAGAGACAGCAGTTGGCAGGTGCCCAATTAGAAATCAATGTTAGTAAACTGATGAGCTGAAAGATTAGTTCAGCTTATGAAAGCCAGCTTAGAGGAGACAATGTATACTATGCAAGAGTTCAGATTGCATAAAAGTCAAACATCCACCAAAGCAGCTCATTACTTAGGACAATGCTCATTTGGAAGTGTAAACTCTAGAAAGTTCTTTAGTTAAGTCACTCCTTAAATTCCAGCATTTGTGGTTTGACCCGCTTGCCTTCAGTATATCATAATTTCATTAACGCATCTGTCACAGGCCCAAAAGCACTGAGAATGAATCTAGGAGCAAATAAACAATGCCCTTGGTTCTCTTCTAAACAATTCCTCCAACCTCCCAGTTTTCCATTTCTCTCTAATGGAAAGAAGATGTGTGAGATAGCAAAAAAAAAAAAAAAAAAAAAAAAAAACCCAAAGTTTATGCTAAATTTGAACTCTGATTTATAAAATACTCCATTCGTTCTATCCCTCAAAATTCCACCTAACTGAATTAAGGAATCATACACCATCATCAGCAATATACATACCGAAAAACAGAAGGCATGGTGGAAGGGGAATGCAATAGTTAAATTAGAAGAAAGCAGTAAGATGCACCTTTGGATTGAAACCACAAAATCCAAAGTACACTGGATATTGAGCTCATGATATCAGAGAATTACAGTCTGAACTTAAAGAGTTTCAGTCAAAGGACCATCCAATATCTTCCAAGAAAGACAGACACTAGAGTCTTATTCAGCCCCAGAATGAAGCAGAATTTAGTGGTTTTTCCATCACGGTACATGTCAAAAAGGCAGAATTAGGAATATCTAATTACTATGATGATGCCTCTTTCAATGCCCCCCCCTTTTTTTTCTTTTTTCTTTTTTTTTCCTTTTTTTACAAATAAAACAGGATGACATTCTGGGAGCATGTAAAGTCATTTTTTATTGTGGCAGACAATACTACTTGTAAACTAACACTCATAGTCTTTTCCTTGTGCACACTGCTAAATAATGTCTTCAAGTTTCATCTTTTTCTCTCTCTTGCTAATTGTTTAAATTTATGCTCATGCGATGACATACAATAGAGGCTTCAGGATATATAAACTAACATGAACTTCACTAACTCTTTCAGGATAGCTGGAAAAGGAGAAAAACCCATGAAGATCTTGGCAGGAAATTGCTTGCTACTTGATAACCTATGCATTTTTAAATGCTACTACAAAAAAATGCACACATCCTAAGGAACTAAGGAACTACTAACCTCTACAATCAATGTGATACATGGTTTATCCAGTCTTGACAAAAATCCTCTGGATCACCAATGGTAGGTTCATCCACTCGTACATATGCAATTGTATAAAGAATCTATTATTTAGAACACCAGGAAAAAAAACAATTAAAAGATTTATATTCATAGCTACCATTAAGAAATTTTTTAAAAAGCACTTTTCATTTCTATGCTAAGATCTAATTTGATGCCCTGCTTTGCAAATTCAGAATGAAGAGGAAAATATTATAGTGATTACCAAACTGGAGAAAGAGTAAGGAGTATGTCCACAAATAAAAGTTGTTATATAGAAGTAACACACTAATAATTTAAACTTATTCACTGAAGACTAAAACACTGGAATACCAATACAACACAGATTTCATCATATATGTATATGTGTACATATACATAAATATCAACATACAAAGTCTTACATTAGAATTGGAAGGAAGTGTAATTATACAACAGTTTTATAAGAGGAGTATTAGTAGGTGGGTACACATGCTACCGCACATTACACCTGAGAATATAAACAGTGAACATTCATAACCCTGGGAACCTCTGCCCTCTCTCGGCACTCATGATCCCCTTCCCTGGTTCTTCCTGGTCTTCTTCTCACCCCTACATATGCACAGCCCCCAGACAGCTGTCCTCGGGACAATCTGCCATTCCCCTGACTCTACCATCACCCCCACACTCTCCCGAGCTTCAGACCAAGTTCCCACACCCAAAGAAGCCACACGCCTAGCACTATGCCAAGCTCTGAACATGCATTATCTCTTCCCACTCTTATAACACCTCTGTGAAATAGGTTTGTTATTATCTCATTTAACAGATGACAAAACCAAAGCCCAGAAGTTAGGTCCCTTGTTCAAGGACATTAATCAAAAAGCAGCAGAGCCAGGATTCAAAACCATCTCTGACGCCACGTGACATTTCAGCTACTATTCCAAAGCATCTCCCTGAACAATACAACATGGGCACCTCAATAATTCAACTCATTCACTCAACAAATTACTTCTTTGTTGAAGACAGCAAACCTGTTCTCTCTTTTCTCCACTTTTACCTCCCTAACTCTGTCTAGAGACTGTCCTCTCCAAACCCCACTAATCTCTCAGATAGATTCTTGGAATCATCTCTAACTCCTCCCCTCTTGAACAACACTCATCTACTTGGCTGATAATTTCTGCCTATTTTAGGGATTCTAGGTTATATTACCTCCATGCCAAATCCACTTCCACTGTCCCACTGCAGACCCCAGGTTTCTTTCACTTGACCACTGTGACACCCTCCTAAACTAGTCTTGCTCCTCTGGGTCTCTGGATCCACGCAATCAATGTTACACCACTGCCACCTGTTATCCTTGTAAAACAGACCTACTCATGTTACACTCCAGCCTAAAAGCCTTTGATGGTGCTCTACTGTCTACAGAACAAAGTCCAAACTAGTTGTGTTGGCATTCCCACACAAGCTCGTCCCAACCTATCTTCGGAGCTTCATCTCCTACTGCCACCCCCAACCGAAATGATAATAATAATTTACACAGAGCTTAATTCCTTATACAATGCATTTTCATATACATTAATCATAACAACACTATGAGTATTTCTTATTATCCCAATTTTATGAGAAAGAAACTGAGACCTAGAAAGGTAAAACAATTTGCTGAAGATCCCAAATGATAAAAAGAACATAAAAGGCAGAAAGGGTCAAGTATCAAAACTCCAAATTTTATCTCCTTCCCCAATACTTCCCGCAGCCATAGCACCCCTACTCCAGCATATCAGACTCAACCTTTCTCTGAAAGTATTTTCTAACCTCTCTTAGCTCAAGGTATTTGCACTTGAAATTTCCAAAGAACAGTGGTAGGCACTTTTCATATTATACTTTATATTAGTTATTTATATTTACATATAAAGCTGTGTCTACAGTGAATTATAAGCTCTATGAGGATAGGACCAAAAGTTAGTCACTCAATTTTTAAAGTCTGCTCATTTAACTGGAAAATGTGTGCGGAAAATAAGCCACATAAGACGACAAGCATCAAGGCAGAGACTGGCCAGGCCTGAAATCAGAGACCAGAAACCTGGGTCAGACCACCTGAGCATGCCGGCAGTGCTGATAGTTTTAACATCTACCCTCTGAACAAGGTCGAAAAACACAGTGCCAACCATTTCCACTGACAGTGGCCTTTATTAAATATTACAGTTTACTGAAAGCACAATTCAAAAACAGAATGGGGTGAAAACGAAGAATTAGAAGTTGATAAGAAACAAAATACCATTATTTCCCATTTTAACGTTCCCCTTTGACTAAGTAACCAAAGTTTGAACAATACAGACTTGATTTAGCCTTTCTCCAAAGCTGCCTGGATGGCTGTCTCCGGGGCTATTTCAGTAGGCCACAGAATCACGTTCTCCCACACGGCCACACAGACAGCTTCCCACGTCTCACCCTCTCAGAGAACCACGAGGCTTCATGGCACTGGCAGAGCCTCTCTCAGAAGGTATGTGACATGTTGATTATCTCGCCAACTTTTGCAAGTAAAGTTCCCCACGGTTATGTCAAATGGTCAAACTGAACAGTGTCAGTGCGCTTTAAGATTACAGGCCCTACTCCTCCCTGAGTTGTCTTCATCCCAGATCAGATTCTAAGGATGCCTTATAATTATAAAGCCCAGAATATGAAACCACTGAACAGCTGACCTGGTGAAAAGTCTCAAATGCTTCCTTCCCTCTGTCAGAAATCTCCCTGTCCACTGCTGAAACATAACCACAATGTCAACTTTTCCATGAACTGACAGAGGATAATATTAGAAGAAAAACTAGCCCACATGCCCTGCACTGAATTACACTCCATTCCAAACAGTTACAGCACTATGATCTTAAGTTATTTACAAACTAGATTTCAGAACTATTTTTGTCAGAACTAACTGTTCTCTATCGTGGCATCTCACCCAAAATTTTGGGGCGCCTGGGTGGCTCAGTCATTAGGTGTCTGCCTTTGGCTTGGGTCATGATCACGGGGCTCTGGGATGGAGCCCCGCATCGGACTCCCTGCTCAGCGGGAAGCCTGCTTTTCCCTCTCCCACCCCGCCTTCTTGTGTTCCCTCTCTCGCTGTCTCTGTCAAATAAATAAAATCTTTTTTAAAAAAATCGAATATTTCCATCCAATGAACCTCAGAATATTGCCACATTTTATACACGACAGCAGATTTCTTCTGGAGGCTACTGAGACATTGCGGCCAGGGGGGCACGTTGCTCTTGTTATAAACTGCGTATTTTCCCTTTCAGAGAGAGTAATACAACAGTCAGTCAGAATTAACATCAACTTTGGAATCAGAGAATCTGAATTGAAGCCCTAACTCCGTAACATGAAGGAAGTTCCACTACCGAGACAGAAATAGCCCCAAACTCACAGGGGTGTTGAAAGGATTCAGTCAGTCAACAGGTACAAAGTGACTAGAACACATGGTAAGCTTTCAATAAACATCAGCTTTACAATCATCCAATTCAAAGTCACAATCATTAGATTTGTGAGAGGATAACAAATTCTAAGAAACCCCAGTTCAAGATTGTCCTGCTTACCTTTTGGAAACTTCCATATGTCAATGTAATCGATCCGTCAATCGATAAAAATGAAATAGAAGAGAAACCTAACAGTTCTGTTTCCCAGGAGCTCCTGCACAGTACGATGGCAGAAACAACCGAAAGCAACTATAGATTTAATTTAAATTTATGGCATGTGTGTCACCTCAAATACAAAGATTAAAAATGCTAATCTGAAATCTATAAGACCCAGTGTTACCAGCTATATATCCCTAAATAGCAGATGTGGGAACCACAGACAATATGACTTAAGCATTGTCTATGTTACATAAGCATACACTTTGGTCCTTACATATTTGTCTACACATACACTTCCTCTTTCCTCTCAGCAGTATCTTAATTCCGTTGGTGGACCGTGGTGTTTCTTTTGCACCCCACAGCAATGTTAAACAGCAAACACTTGGACTAAAGTGACATCTAGGTAAGAATTTAGCAGCCTACCTGACCATATCTTTTCATCGGCATGAACACGGACTACGGTACACAGCAGTAATATAGCCTAAAGCCTGGCTGAGTGCACACTGGAGTCTGAGACACCTGGGATCCGACACCACCACTCACTCACTGTAGGACCTGGGGAACCTAAAATGTCTGTTTTCCATTCCTTAAAACAGCAATAATAATTTTACCTACCTCTTACGATTACTGTGACAAATAAAAGAATACATGCAAAACACTTAATGCTAGTCCTGAAATACTGAGGGGAACATTTACAGATGTCTTCAATTTACTTTGAAACGCATCAAAAAAGGATGGATTGAGCACTTAGTGCCACTGAGCTGTACAATTAAAAAATGATCAAGATTATAAGTTTCATTACATGTGTTTTACCAGTTTTTAATTAAAAATGATTAAAATAAAATTATAAAAGGTGGACTGAAAGATGGACAGATACGTGATAAAGCTGGTAAAATAGCAAATGGAGAGCCTAAGTAGTGGGTATGTGAATACTCACTTTCAACTTTTCTGTATTTTTGAAGCTTTTTACAATAAAATATTAGGGAAAAAACAATGCTGGCATCCAAAAGTCTGCTTTTATTATCACTACTAGTCAAAATAATAGCCAGCAAATATTCAGATTCTTGGCTTCTTTTTAAAAAATTGTATAAAGCATCATTTTATCAGCCATCTCTCTTTTTATTATGACCATTCTAAAACTAAAAGTAGCTTATTTGAAACTGCTTAGCCAGTACTTACGTACGTGATTTCAAGTTAAATTATTCTAAGGTACCAGCTGCCAAGCATTTAATCTCTTCTGAAGGAACACAGAAACCAAGTCAAGAGATATTTGTGGTCCATGATTGATGACTTGACCAAACAAAACAATGGAAAAGCAAGAATTGGAATTACTTCTTCCTAACTTTTTCAGTAGCTGCTGAAGCTGTTAAGTCCGGAAGTACTACCAGAAGTACTACCAGCACCTTAACAGGTCCCTGTTGTACAGAGGCATGCTGCATATACACAGTATGTCAGCCACTTTGGAATGATACCCAGTTTGGGGCACCTGGGTGGCTCAAGCTTCTGCGTTCAGGCCAGGTCATGATCCCAGGGTCCTGAGATGGAGCCCGGCATCCCTGCTAAGCAGGGAGCCTGTTTCTCCCTCTACCCCTCCCCCCAGCTCGTGTGCACTCACACCATCTCTCAAGTAAATAAATAAAATCTTTAAAAAAATAAAGAATGATATCCAATTTTCTTGTTTTTTTTTCCCCTCTCCAAATGGTAATTCAGATTTTAAGTGTTTAGTGGTACTACAGGACCTCAGATACAACGAGGTATAACAATTTAAACAGACCACCTCAAAGCTACTGAGATGCTACTTTCAAAAATACAGAAAAGAACGTGGTGGGAACGTGGAAAAATTGGAACACTTGCATACTGTTGTTAGGAACATAAAACAGTATAGCCACTGTGGAAAACAGTATGGTGGTCCCTCAAAAAATTGAAAATGGAATTACCCTAGGACCAAACAAGCCCACTTCTGCGTATACACCCAAATGAACTGGAAGCAGAGTCTCCAAGAGATATTTGTTCACCCATGTTCACAGCAGCATTACTCACAACAGTTAAGATGTACAAGCAACCCAAGTACCCATCAACAGATGAACGGATGAGAAAATAAATGTAATATATACACACAATGGAATATCATTCAGCCTTAAAAAGGAAGAAAACACAGTCACATGCTAAAACAGAAACGAACTTTGAAGACATTAAGCCAAGTGAAATAAGGCAGTCAGAGAAAGGCAAATCATGTATGACTCCACTTATATGAGATACCCAGAGCAGTGGAAATCACAGAGACAGAGAGTAGAATGGTGGCTGCCAGGTGCTGGAGGGGGGTGGGGTGGGATAGGGAGGTCAGGTTTAATGGGTATAATGTTCCAGTTCTGCAAGATGAAGAGTTCTGGAAAGGGACGGTGGTGATGGTTGCTCAACAATATGTCCTTAACACCACTGAACTATACACTTAAAAATGGTTATGA
The DNA here is from genome assembly GCF_963455335.1 of Martes martes. NCBI lineage: Eukaryota > Metazoa > Chordata > Mammalia > Carnivora > Mustelidae > Martes > Martes martes. The sequence goes on from NC_137900.1 coordinate 74,626,330, forward strand.
CGGTAAATTTTATGTGTATTTTACAATAACAAAAAAAAGGGGGGGATCAGGGAACTGATCTCCCCAGAAAGCCTGGCAGGGGTGCTCCAGCTTGGACCTGACAGACGAGGAATCAACCCGTGGCGCTCAAGCCATGTCCATCTCTACACACACTCTGAGACCCTGTCCACTGAGACTCTCCATCCTGCCCAGGGTCACACCAACTGTTCATTTCAGCTTCAAAACCGACAAACATTACTCCTGCTACCGCAGTTCTCTGTCAAAGCAGGACGGACCTTAATCTCTCTAAACCTGCCTGCTCTTTAAAACAAGGATAATTCCTACCTACCAGCCTTACAAGGTTGTTACGAGGGCAAGACTGAGATCACGTATATAAAAGGAGCTTTAAACTGCCAAACACCAAAGCAGCAGAAATTACTATGTTTATAACTACTTTCGCATAGAAATTCAGAAGGGACTATAACAACATAAACTTCACAAGGCTTGCGACACCTCACCCATGTTTCATTCCACTTACAACTCGCATCACCCCTAAATAACACCTTTTTTGTTTTTGTCATAAACTGAAAGGGCAGCACTGAAGAAACAAACAAAAGCTCAACCTAAGCATTTCGTCTCACCACCCCAACCGCAATCAGAAATCATCTTACGTGTCCTAGGAAAATTCAATTTTTATGGCCCCAGCGTGGGCCTGCGGCGCCCGGGAACTACACTTCCCACAAAGCATCGAGGTGAACCCCAGCGGCGGGCGGGGCGGCCTGGGATTCAGGGTGACCACCGCTCTCCCCAAACCGGGATCGCCGTCCCCTGAAAAACGACAACGTTTACGGTCGAGTGTGAAAGCGCTGTCGGCCCGCGGTCCCGCCGGCGTCCAGCCCCGCGACCCTCTCCCTGCCCTCCCGTCCTTCCTGCTCCACCTGAGGGTCACCGCCTATCCTTGACCTTTCCGCTGATTCCGAGGGTGTCACAGAGAGGCACCTTCTCCCCCGCCCCCAAAGCTCCATTTCTAGAACCCCCCCCAAACAGTTGGGACCCGGGGCCACTGCGGGGTCAGATGGGACGCGCCGACACAGCCCACCACCCTGAGGGCCCCCCCGCCCGTCCGCCGGCCCGAGAGCCGCGGGCAGGGGGCTGGGCTGCCCCCACCCCCGGACCGGGGCGGATCGCTGGCAGAGGTGGCTCCGCCCGGGGCTCCGGTTTCAATTTCGCAACGTGACGGTGCAAACCTGAGGCCTACAAGCGCAGGCGGCGGCGTCCGGCGCCCCGCCCGCCCGCCAGGCCCGAGCGCCCCAACCCCCCGCACGCCGCGGCCGCCGCCCGCCCACCCAGCCCGGCTCCCGGCGGGCGGCAGCGCGCCCCGGCCCGCCTGCCCGCCCGCCGGGCCCCGGCCGCCGCCCCCGGCCCGGCGCAGCGCCGGCTCTCACTCGCGGCGGCGGGCTGGCGGTGGCACTTACTCAGCTCGTCCTGGGAGGCGGAGGCGGCGGCCGCAGCCATGTTGCGCCAGGGAGGGAGGGAGGGGCCGGAGCGGGAGGGCGCGGACGGGCGACGCGGGGAGCTCGCCGCTCTCGGTGCGGCAGGGGCCGGGAGCCGCCTCCGGTCGCACGGCGCGGGCCGCGCTGCGCCCACGAGGCCCGCCCGCCGCCGTCGCCGCCGCCTGCGTCCTCCTCGCTGCACGCGTCGCTCTCGCGGTCCCCCGCGAGCTCGCGACTCGGGCGCTCCCACCGCCTCGCGCCTCTGCGGAGCCGCCGCCGTCCGTCGGCCGAGTCCCGGTGCGCCCGGCCCGCGCGGCGGCTCTGCGGCTCCGCGCCGCGCTCGCCCAACTCACGCCGGTTTTATATTTAGAAAGAGCTGAGCCATCCTCCCAGCGGCCCCCCCGCCGGGCCCCTCGCGCGCCCGCCCGCCCGCGCTCGCTCGCTCGCTCGCGGCTCGTCCTGCCCACCTGCCGCCGCCCGCCCCGCGAGCGCTCCCCGCGCGAACCCGGCACGCGGCGGCCTGCGCGGGCGGCCCGGCCTAGCCGCCCCGCCGCGCCGTAGCAGCCTGCGGCGGCCGCGACACAAAACGGACGCGCGGGCCTCTGACCTGAGTCGGAGCCGGTCTCCATGCCGGCGATGCTGCGCGCGGCGCCGCGAGGTGGGCGCCCAGGAGCTAGGCGGCGGCGGGCTCGGGCCCGAGGGGCCGCGCGCCGCAGTCCGGGAGGGGCCTGACCGGGCTGGCCCGCGCTACCCGGCCAGGGGAGACCGTCCAGGCGGGGCCCGGGCTCCCTTTTGAAAGGTCTGCGGCTGTCACGTCGGCCGGTCCGGACCTGAAGAAGCACGCCTGTCCAAAGGAAGAGACGTGGACTCGGAAAAGTGGAGCCGGGTTCGGAGTCGGCGGGACGAAGCCCCGCCCTGCGCCTCCCGCGAACTTCTCGGCCCCGGCGCGTTCAACGCCCCGACCCGGCTCCCTGGGCTCCTTCTCTCACTTAAAGCCCGGGATCAAGTATAGTTTTCTGATGCTCTCAAACAAGCACTGCCGAGTGAAGGAAAGCCACGGAGTCCTACTAAAACTTAAATGAACCGAGATACTGAAAGTTCAAAGTCAAGCACATAGGCTTATATGAGCTTTTTTCTTTCTTTTTTTTTTTTAATTTTTATTCTAATAACTACGTTCTTTTTGGTAACCCGAGTGATTCATTTTCAATATGCCGATTTGAACTTTACGGCTTAAGTTTGTCCATGAGGTCATGGATGGGAAAAACACTTGCAAAATGGAATTCAAATTAAGGGGTTGCATGTTGCTGTACTTTAAGTGACGGCACTGTCAACAAATTAGGTACAAGATGAGATGCTTTTCTTCTTCTTCTTCTTCTTTTTTGGTCTAAGAGGAAGGAATCAAGACCCTAAATGGATTGAAATTGCATTTACTCCTAAAAGAAATCCATAAAGCTCTAGCTAATGTCTTGAAGAATGAATATACGTCATTCCAGACGTAATTTAGGCAAGTACAAGGTACTTACACGATATTAAAGGCATTTATTTCCTTTATTGCTTTCATATGGAAATTATACATGATCTTTGGGAAATTTTCAAATGATTGGGGATATCATAAAATTAAAAGTGAAAAGCCTTCCACTCTCACCATCCCATTGCCCAGGGGAAAAAGTGGTTAACAGATACAGTTGAGTATGCATTCTCTGAGGCCTTGTCTCTGCATGCATATATCTCCCCAAAAGCAACTAGAATGGAGAGAGGCTCATACTTAAAATGAAGTTCTGTATCACTGATTTTCCCCCATTAATTCAAAAAGGTCTACACCATCATTCTTTTTATTAATGACCTCATACCACATTAAGTTCACCAACTCCTTTTCAGAGGACATTTTGGCTCGTCAAGTTTGATGTCGACACAAAGTCAGTACCTAACAAACTATCTGCAAAGACTACATACAGAAGTGTATAAAAGTAAATGTCATCCCCCACCTCCCTGCCCACCTTGCCCTCATCTGAACTCCCTGGAAATAATCCTATTAATAATTTGGTGCCTCCAGCCTTTCCTGACTGTGAATATATAAAGTAGCTGCACCAAGGATTGGTTTGAGGAAATTTTGACTTTCCATAGCCTCAAAAAGATTCTTCTAAAGCCAGCACAAAAAATAAATAAATAAAAGTAGAATATAAGTGAAAAAATAAAAAAGTTTGTTAGGCAATATTAACTTCCAGACAAGACTAGTTAGCATCTCATAAATTCATCCTATGTAGAAATTTGAGAGTCCACACATGTGCAAATCATGGATATGTGTGTATACACAGATTTTGTTTTAACAAAAATGGAATCCCACTACACATATGTAACTTTATCTTTTCACCAAACAATACACACAGGTGTTTTTCCATATGGGTAATGATAATAATAGCTAATACTGATTATGCTGGGCAGTGTTTAAAGTGTTCTACATGGTGGAATTCACTTAGTCCTCACAACAATCTTATGAAGTAGGGATTTTTATGACACCAAATCATGGAAGAACAAATCCAAAATGCCACAAACTAGAAACTGGTGGAGAAGGGGTTTGAACCTAGGCAGTGTGGATCACTCTTTACCACCATGATCTGTATGTACATCACTACTTCGTTCCTTTAAATGGCTGCATGAAAAGTACATGACAAAATTTATTTAACCATTCCCCTACTGATGAGCATTTAGGTTGTGGACAATTTTTTCTACTAGTGTAAGCAAATGTTACTGTAAAAAATTCCTATACATATATCAACCTAGTCACATATTACGTATAGACAAATATGTAGAGGCAAAATTGTTAGGTTAAAAAAAGATGCCGTTAACATCTTGTCATATACAGCAGCTTATACCACTTTACAGCACTGCTGCTAATTGTTAGGGTTTAAAGCTCTAAGCTTTTTTATAATTGCTTCTTCCTTCAAACTATTGTAGTTTATTTTTCCCATTTAATAGCTTTATATTCTGGGATGCTGGGTGGCTCAGTTGGTTAAGCGTCTGTCTTTGGCTCAGGTCAAGATCCTAGGGTCCTGGAACAGCCCCACATCTCACTCTCTGCTCAGAGGGGAGCCTGCTTCTCCCTGTTGCTCTAACTGCTTCTCCCTCTCCCTTTGCCTGCTGCTCCCCCTGCTTGTGCTCTCTCTCCCTCTGTCAAAGAAATAAATAAAATGTTAAATAAATAAATAAATAGCTTCTTACTAGACAATTTGGTTTTGAATAGTAGCCTGGAGATACTTCCTATCTAGAATTTACCTCGATTTCCAAAAACAGACAAGAAGGAACTGTGGACGGGGATGCACAGGGGGCAGAGAAGAGGCCACCGGGAAGCCAAAATAATGCATCACAAAATCCAAGAATGAAAAACTTAACGTCTTTTACTCTTCCGAAGTCCCCTCTCCCTTCTAGTAGGCCGTAATTACACGAAATGTATGTACAGTTCTAACAAAGTAGTCTTGTTTCCGTAGTAAAAGCAAATCTGAAGCAGAATATTAACCCTCTTCTGGGCAGGTACTTGGATGACAGAGGAGCTTATAGACACCCTAAAATGAGGGACGAAGCAGGAAAACTATGAAAAGAAGCTCTGAGAACTCAAAAAGCAAAACATTCTGGGGTTATTTGTAAATCACAAAAAGCACTACCCACCCCAGAGTCCCTGAAGTCATTTCACTTGAATAGATCTTCGTGGCGATACTCCTGACATCAAGAAATAGTACAGGAATGGCCTGGGTGGCTCTGTCCATTAAGCGTCTGCCTTTGGATCAGGTCACAATCCCAGGATCCTTGGATGGAGCCCTGTGTTGGGCTCCCCACTTAGCAAGGAGTCTGCTTCTCCCTCTCCCCCTGCCCTTCTCCGTTTGTGGGCGCTCTCACTCTTCTTTCTCAAATAAATTTTTAAAAAAATTTTTAAGATTTTATTTGTTAGAGAGAGAGACAGCATGAGCAGGGGGAGAGGTAGAGCAAGAGGGACAAACAGACTCCCCAGAATCCCTAAGCAGGGTTCCCCCACATGGGGCTCGATCTGAGGACCCTGGGATCATGACCTGAGCTGAAGGCAAATGCTTAACTGACTGAGCCACCCAGGCACCCCTCTAATAAGCAATTTAGATGCCTAAGAGGATTAATTCTAAACTAGAAAATCCAACTATCCCAAATAATTCAATTAACCATTCCCAAGGAGCTCCAGACAAGCCAAAATTCTATAGAAATAAGTCTCATACTGTATTCATTTTGGTTGCTGAAGTAGTCAGGGACTGGATCCAGTCTGCCAACAGAGTCCACAGCTCTCATGATCTTCATCCCTGTTCCACAATCAGTTATTAAATAAAAAACATGTTTCACTACACATAAAACCATGTCAGGACTCAAAACATTCCACTTCTAAAAATCAAACTCAGAAACATCAGTCTCTAAGCACCATATAGAATCCTTCCACTGTTTTATTCCCTAATTCCCATGGATTTAGAGTACATTTCGGATCCTTCCCAACGCCTGGAACATTTCCACTGCTTTCTGGTCTATGTATCCTCTAAGTACAATGTGCTCCATTCTTAGCCTGAACTCCAAGGATGGCAATGAATCCAAATCTTTCTTTCCTTGGTTTCTATCCTAAAGATAGCACCAATCAATTCCCAACCTTTGGCAAAACCTATCATTCACTTTATTTTTCCCTCCCAAATATAACCAGAAAAAGGCTAAGAGCTGACCTGGTCCAATACAATACTACACCTTGCGTCTTAGAGGATAAAGCAATATTTCCTCTAGGGATAAAGGGGAGATATCCCTATACCAAAAGGGATATCTCCCCTGATTTCCTTTAGACAGTTTCAAAGATTTTTGTTTACATTCCTCCCCCGCAAAAAAAAGTTTGAAAAACAATGTAATCTATTTACATATTTTTAGATTGGCATCTAAAATGTTCCATTATAAATAATTGAAAGGCAGAAATTTTGACAGCAAATTCTATTGTAAATATTAGCAATTTTGAATAAAAACGGGGGCACCTGGGTGGCATAGCCAGTTAACATCCAACTCTTGGTTCTGGCTCAGGTTGTGATCTCAAGGTCTTGAAATCAAACCCCGGTGTCAGGCTCTGTGCTCAGTGCGGAGTCTGCTTGAGATTTTCTCTCCCTCTCCCTTCACCCCTCCAGCTCGTGCTCATTCTCTCTCTCTCTCTCAAATAAATAAATAAATAAATCTTTAAAAAAATAACAATAAAATAAAACTCTCTGTTACTTCTTTAAACTATATACATAGCACTAAATTCTATCCCTGAAACTAATAATACAGTATATGTTAACGAAATTGAATTTTTTAAATTTTTTTTAAAGATTTTATTTATTTATTTGACAGACAGAGATCTCAAGTAGGTGGAGAGGCAGGCAGAGAGAGAGGGGGAAGCAGGCTCCCTGCTGCGCAGAGAGCCTGATTCCGAGCTCAATCCCTGGGATCATGACCTGAGCTGAAGGCAGAGGCTTTAACCCACTGAGCCACCCAGGTGCCCCTTGAATTTATTTTTTAAAGATTTTATTTATTTATTTGAGAGAGAGAGAGAATACAAGCAGGGGGAACAGCAAGAAGAGGGGGAGGGGAAGCAGGCTCCCTTCCCAGCAGAGAGCCCAGTGTGGGACCATCCCAGGACCCTGGGATCATGACCTGAGCCTAAGGTGGATGCTTAACTGACTGAGCCACCCAGGTGACCCTGAAACTGAATTTAAATTAAAAATTTAAAAATAGGCTCTTGGGGGCCTCAGTGGGTTAAGCTTCTGCTTTGGGCTCAGGTAGTGATCTCAGGGTCCTGGGATCGAGCCCCGCAATCAGGCTCTCTGTTCAGCAGGAAGCCGGCTTCCCCCTCTCTCTCTGCCTGCCTCTCCACCTACTTGTGATCTCTCTCTCTCTCTCTGTGTCAAATAAATAAAATAAAATATTTAAAATAATTAAAAATATATATGTAGCATCTAAATAAGATTTTTTTATTTTTTAAAAGGTAATTTTTAAAAAGATTTTATTTATTCATTTGACAGAGAAAGACACAGTGAGAGAGGGAACACAAGCAGGGAGAGTGGGAGAGAGAGAAACCGGTTTCCCACTGAGCAGGGAGCCAGATGTGGAGATCAGTCCAGGACCCTGGGATCATGACCGGAACCAAAGGCAGCTGCTTAACTGACTGAGCCACTCAGGCACCTCAAAGAATTTAATTTTTGAAACTTAGTACATATGTATGTATTTTTAAAATTTAGCTACAAATGACATATGGCATTATATTCCTTCTAGATATACAACACAATATATGTATATATTACTAAATGATCACGACAGTAAGCTTAATTAACATCCATCATCACCCATAAAGGTTTTCTTGCGATGAATTTTAAGATCTACTCTTTTTTTTTTAAAAGATTTTATTTATTTATTTGACAGACAGAGATCACAAGTAGGCAGAGAGGCAGACAGAGAGAGGAGGAAGCAGGCCCCCTGCTGAGCAGAGAGCCAGATGCGGGGCTCGATCCCAGGACCCTGAGATCATGACCTGAGCTGAAGGCAGAGGCTTCAGGTGCCCCTAAGATCTACTCTTTTAGCAACTTTCAAACAATAAGGTTTTGCTAATTGTAGTCACCATGCTGTACATTATATCCCTAGGACATTATCTTGTAACTGGAAGTTTGTACCTTTTGTCATCTTCACCCATTTTGCACACCCCCCGATTATACCATATTTAGCGGCTTTTCAAGACAGCTTAGCCTCTCTGACATCTCTCAAACATCAAACATTTCTTGCAACTCCATCCTTTCTTGTCGACCTTGACTCATTATTCTTCTACCTTATTTTTTGAAGATTTTATTTATTTATTGGAGAGAGAGAGTGTGCACACATGAGCATGAGCAGGGGGAGGATCCAAGGGACAGGCAGACTCCTCACTTGAGCCCAACAGCCAAGGTTGGGCTCCATCCCAGCACCCCCACCTCCTAGAGATCAAGACTGGAGCCAAAGTAGGACACTTTACTGACAGCCACTCAGGCATGCCTTGTCTACCTTTCTAAAGTTTGCCTGACACCCTCATCATTTCCCCTCCCTATTTCTTTATGTTCCTTATCAGCAAACCTTTCCTGTGAAGCGCTTACTAATATATAGTTTAGGCATTGTGGGCCACAGAGTTTCTGTCCCAACTACTCAACTCTGGCATTATAAAATGAGAGCAGTCATGACCACTACAGAAACAAAGGAGCATGGTCGTGTTCCAATAAAACTTTATTTAGGGGCGCCTGGGTGGCTCAGTGGGTTAAGCCGCTGCCTTCGGCTGGGGTCATGATCTCAGGATCCTGGGATCGAGCCCCGCATCAGGCTCTCTGCTCTGTAGGGAGCCTGCTTCCTCCTCTCTCTCTCTGCCTGCCTCTCTGCCTACTTGTGATCTCTCTCTGTCAAATAAATAAATAAAATCTTTAAAAAAAAAAAACCCTTTATTTAAAAAAACAGTGGGGTGATTCAGACTAAAGACCATAGTTTGCTGATCTCTCATGTAGAAGCTTCCTGAGACAGGGAGACTAGGAGACGAACGTTGGGGACCTGTATGTCTAAACATTTCTGTAATCTCCAACTGAAATACCCAGGATGACTGGGATAGAATTCTAAGTTGGAAATAACCACTCCTCATCATTTTGAAGGTATTGCTCAATTTCTTCTACCTTCCCCAGTGCCTTGTTTCCTTTAGCTCGGTTGGATCCACTAGCCTCCAGAGGTAGGGTTTTGCCTTAAGATTTTATTCATGCTCACTGAACTATTTTACTTCATTAGTAACATTTTTTCATTTCTAAAAAGTAAAATCCATTTGAAGAAATTGACCACGATGTTTTCCAATTTCCTGTACCCAAGGAATACTTTTTCTTAGATTTTGGTACCAGGAAAATGAATCTCAGGGAAACATCGATGCTGTCTTTTATGAGACAATAGGCACTAAGTAATCCATTGTGATTCATTTTTCATCTTGACTATTAGTGTCCAATTGCATTAAACTCTCATACCATATTCAATTCATTTGTACCCTCAGATGTTTAATAAAAGTGAATAAATGTGAGGGAACAGACAATGGGAAGGCAACTATTTTGTCAGCTATTTCAGCTCTCCAGACTGAAGGGAAAGAAGCAAATTTTCTTTTCAATGGAAGGACAGCAACATCACACTGTATAATAACATATATCTAGATGGGAAATAGATCAGTGCAGCCATCTTTAAAAAATATAACCTGCCATTCACTGCATTTGTTCTCACCCATCAGTATTTGCAATAAATCACCCAAATCCTACCCCTACCATGTCCTGGATCTTTTTTAGTTCATCACCATTTAGACCACCATCATCGTCCCACCTGGATGATTGCACAACATCCTAACAAAACTAGTCTTTTTGCCTCCAGTTTTCTCTCTCCAATCTTTTCTCCATCCTGAAGCCACAACATCTAAAAAAAACAAACAAAAACCCCACTTATTTGATTAAGTATTCCCTACCATGCTTACTCCGACTAGAGATCCCACCACATTGCTTATAAGTGAAACTAATTGATCTGTGGTTTTCTCTTTCTTTATTGATGTACAATCCACCACTCTTTACCATGATGGTTGCATTTAGTCAAATGTTACAGTTTGGTCACAGTTCCAATAAGGAGTCTTTTTTTTTTCCTGGAAATTTATTCATATGTAGCATGTCACTTACTTACAGAATATTTCAACTAGTGTAGTGTTGTCCAAGGTTCACCCACAACGAGCTGTGGAGAGGAAGGTCCTAAAATTTGTATTCAAATGAAGAATGCCCTGTGATCCTAAGGTGCATATAGTATGAGAGCCACTAGAGTTTCTCTGACTTGCCCAGTTAAACTTAAGAGCCAATTTTATTTCATGACCCTCTGCTTTCTCCAGCTTCTCCTTGATGTCCGATTTTCAGCCTGACAAGAAGACGCGGGTAGAGGAGAAGAATATGTACTCAGACCTGGGACTGGGATAGCTTCTTTTTGAGTGTGAGAGTTTCTTCAGCTTGTGAGATGAACCCAGTGGTTCATTTAGTTGAGCTTGCTCTATCTTTTTAAAAACTTGGGGTCTTTCAATCTAGAATGTTTTTCTCTCCCAACTCCACCCCTCCAAAAGTCATCTCCTTATCAGAACCCTCCAAACAATCCTTCTGCAGTCCCCCAGCCCTTTTTGCTATGGCCCCAGGAATCCAGGCAAGTGCCCATTCATAAATTCAACAAATCTACTGAGCCCTACTATGCACCAGGTCCTGTTATAAGGCCTGGAGATTGTGTCTCACGGAACAAACCAGATAAAAATCCTTACTCTTGCGGAATTGATATTTTAGTGAAAAAGACAGACAACAAAACAAAACAAGACAGACAATAGGAAACAAATAAGAAAATTGTATGTTAGGAGAAACAGGAGTGGGGAAGGGTGGGGTTCCGATTTTAGCAGTGTGGTGGAAGAGCTTCATTGAGAAGTCATTAAGGGGTGGAAGAGTGAGCCACAGGGCTACCTGCTGGAGGAGCACGCAGCCAGGAATGCCAGGCAGGTTGGAAGAAGAGGGAGAGCGAGGAGACCTTTGTGACTGGAGCAGGGAATTCTAGGAAGAGATCAAGGAGGTCATGGGTGATCAGATTCTATCAAGCTTTTTAAGCCACTAAAATTTGGGGTTTCACTCTGAGTGGAATGAGAAGCCTTTGCAGGGTTTTAGGCAGAGAAGGGACATACTCTGTTTCGCGTTTTTAACCATCTCTCGGGCTGTAGTGTGAAGAATTGACAAGATCAGAAAAGTGCATTCAATAGGCTATTGCAATAATCCAGGGGAGGCATGATGGTGTTTTGGAGCATGGTGGCAGGTGTGAAAATCATAAAATGAGTATTCCTTCAAATGCAACTTGCGGCATTAACTATGGCTTACATTGAATGCATCACTAATCTGCTTCTGCAGTGGGTTTTCCCAGCCTGGATTTCAGGGAAGGGTAAAGAGAGGAAGGAGGAGGGATGGTTTGACGTTACCAAGGAGACCGAGCATCATAAATCTGAAAACCTGAGATTGTTCCAGGCCTTTAGGCCTCTGGCGCAGCAATAATTCTGTGGCCGAGCCCACCAGTCGTTTCCCAATGACCATGCGCAACAGGCCAGGTGGGAGCCTATGGAAGACACAGGACTTTCGCAAAGCGGGACAAACGCATTCCGGGAATCGTAGTTCTGCGCCTTTACGCAGGCGCAGTGGTCCCTCGCCGGCTTGCGCGCGCAGGTCCTGCAGGACCAGTTTCTAGAAGCTCAGTGCGGTGGCGTTGGTCCTGACTGCGAGTGCTGATGCAGGTAGCGGTCGTCCCGGGCCCCTGATTTCCGGGCCGCGGCCAGCTCGCCGGCTCCAAGGATGCACCCGGGGCGGGGTGGGTGGAGCGTGGGTGGGGAGCCGAGCGACCTCTCCGTGCACTCCCGATGCCGCAGCTTCGCGGGGGAGATGGGCACTGTCCTGAATGACGGAGCTTTTCTCCATCCCTTCCCTGCGCCTACGGTCCTAAAACTTGTGTACGCGGACATTTTGGGCGGGAAAATTCCTTGATGTGTGTGCGTAAGGAAGGGGGCCGTGCGGTGACTGCAGGCTGTTTAGCAGCATCCCTGGCTGTAACCGCCAGGTAGGTATCAGTAGCGCTCCTCCTTTCCAGTCGTGATGACCAAAATGTCTTCAGCGCCCCCCTCCCTTTGAGAACTTCTTTCTGCCTGCGTCACATTTTCGCGGAGCCTCTGTTGTAGGCCCCCTGGAGACCGAGACGAGTATCTTCGTCACCGCACAGCCCCGGGTGCGGTGCAGCGCGGTGCACGTACTCTGTAGGCGCTTAATATTTGGCGGAGGAGTAAGTGACGTCATGCATACGTGTGTGCCGGGCTGTGCTCGGAGGTGGGTACTGACTGGTGTAATGGTTGCAACGGGGGAGAGTGTGCTTCCACCTGCCGCATTGTAGCGCATTTCGCTCAGGCTGAATTGTCATTTCCTGGGGGGTATCTGAGGGTGGGGACCCTGCTTGATCTGTCCACGCGTGTCTTCGTAGTGTCCTGTTGGCCAGTTATTTGCAGAATGAAAAAACGCATGTAACGCAGGATGGGCTCAGTGCAAAAGAGCACTTGGGGATCAGAAGAGGCTTTGTACAAGAGGTGACAGTTGAAAGGAGTCGAGTTTTAACGGATGAGTAAAAGTTTGGTAGGAGAGGGAAAGAAGGCAGCTTCCAAGGAGAGGGAATGGCTGGGTGCAAAGGGTGGAGGGTGTGTGGGAAGGGGAACGTTGTTCTTTCTGGCTGCAGTGTTCATCCGGCAGCTAGAGCTCAAGAGGTGAGGTCTTCAGGGCAGGGTGTCTAGATGTTCGTGCGTGGCCTCTGCATTTGAATTTCACCTTGGGACAGATGAGGGGTGATAGGACCCAGGTTTGCATATTAGAAGGCATCCGTAGGCTACAGTGTGGGACTGGATTGAAGAAAGCTGTACATGGGTAGCTTAAGTACGATAGAATGGAGAGGTTCTTAGGAAATAAAACTGCCAGAATTTGGTTATTGGTTGTGTGAGAAATTTGAGAGGCGAATAGGAAATCAGGCTTGTGAGTTGAGCACCTGGTGGGAAATGGGAGGCCGTTCACCGCAGCAGTAAATTTGTGACTGGATTCTCTTGTAGCAGTGAGCCTTTTCTCGTGTGCTTTGCTTATGAGTAATGTTTAGTCTGAAGAAATTATTTTCTTGGAGGGTATCTTTTTTTTTTTAAGATTTTATTTATTCATTTGACAGACAGAGATCACAAGTAGGCAGAGAGGCAGGCAGAGAGAGAGGAAGGGAAGCAGGCTCCCTGCTGAGCAGAGACCCCCCCCCACCCCCATGCGGGGCTCCATCCCAGGTCCCTGAGATCATGACCTGAGCTAAAGGCAGAGGCTTTAACCCACTGAGCCACCCAGGCGCCCAGAGGGTATCTGTAATTAGCATTCAATGACTCCTCTGCTTCTCACGTAGACCTTGGATGTAGCAGCTGGTCAGGGCTGTTCTAGGCCTTCTGTGTATGTCTGCATACATCTGAACCAAACCAGGAACAATGTTTTTAGGAGTAATAATTTGTTTTACTTAATGTCTTCTGTTTTTTGACAGTTTCTGCAAGACCTAAGCTGAATGCTTGGAACCCTTGATATTTCGCTGTCTATAGTGCCTGTTGGTGGACTGTACTGATCATTCAACTAGAGTCTAAAGGGAATTGGATTCCTGCTGCTGACCCACAGTGCGAGCTGTAATATCCTTGAATAAGATGACAGCCATCTCCCCAGACCCTCAGACCTTGGCCTCCAGTGAACCAAGCAAGGTCCTAAGAATGGATACTCCTGGGGATCAAGAAGTAATCCTGAGAGGAGACAGTAAAGACCCAGAGACTTTCAGACAGAGATTCAGGTGGTTTTGTTACTCAGAAGTGGCTGGACCCAGAAAAGCCCTAAATCAGCTCTGGGATCTCTGCATTCAGTGGCTGAGACCAGACATCCACACGAAAGAACAGATTTTAGAGCTTTTGGTGTTTGAGCAATTCCTGACCATTTTGCCGGGGGAGATCAGGATTTGGGTAAAGTCCCAGCATCCTGAGAGTAGTGAGGAAGTGGTGACCCTAATAGAAGATTTGACCCAAATGCTTGAAGAAAAGGAAGGTGAGATTTATAGATGGTGGGAGGAAGTGGGTGCGATCTCCTCAGGGTGTGAAAATATACTTCCCCAGAGAAAGCAATTGATTGCTGAAAGGGAGTCTCAGTTTGGGGGTGGGACTGGCTCTGAATCAGTCCTGCCTTTTACTGTGTAGTCTTGGGCAAGCTACGTAACCTCTCGGAACCTTCATTTTTTTTTTTTTTCAATCTGTGGAAAGGGATTTTCATCTGCTTAGTCTTTTATGAGGGGTTAAATATGATAACGTATAATACTAATTTTTTTCCTTTCAGCCTTGAGTAAAAGGGAATCTTAGAACATGTGAGTGAAGGAAATGACCTGCACACGTTTGGAGTCACAGGCATACTGTCCAGGGCAGGTCTCAACTCCTGCCTCCCGAGTATGTGGGAGCAGGTTTCTAGATTGGGGCGCCTGCTGTCTGCGACGATGGAAATGCATTCTGCGCTGTTCAGGCTTCGTATTAAGCATCTGAAATGTGACCAGGACAAATAAGGAATAGAATCTTAAATTTTAAACAGCCGTGTGTGCTGGGCAACATCCAGGCAGGATCCGCTGACCAACATTAGGATTCCGTTATTATACGTACCGATGTATAAACTATAAACTGAATCATAACATATCATCATAAAATATTGGTAGACTTACAGGGTGGATAGCCCTTTGAGGGCATGGGGTCCAGCTTTTATAAAATCCTTCTAATATGCTGCCCATGTCCCCAGTATGTGTATCAGATGAACTACCGTAAAGCTCTCAATACGTATGTGGGATAGCTTGCATTCTACCAAGAGTTCCTGGATAGGGAAATGGCATTTACCTCCGCAGAGTTAAACTGTGGTCATGCAGCTAATTGGTATGTTCAACCTTGGGGTTGCCTGACCTCTGACTTATCTGTCATGGCAACACGGTGCTTCTCCAAAATTAGGGCCTCTTAGCGGAAGCCTCTAGCAATAAAGCTTGTGAATTTATTGCTGTAGCATTCTGTAAGAACAGTTCCCTTAAGAGTCCCTTCCACGTAATTCTGATTCTTAATTCCTTTCGATTATCTAATCAATAAGCTAAAATCCTTTTCATAAGAAAGTAAAGCGTGATTTAAAAATACTTAACCCTTATCAGAAGAAGAGCTCTTGACATCTCAGGGTATGTAATATATTTAGTTGATATGTTGAGGTTCCTGATTTCCATCTTTAGGCATCTGCTGGCAACCCCAGGAGAGGAGTGTGTTCCTGAGACCAGCTTGGTGCTTTCATTCAAGAAGCGACTCTCTGCAATGCATTGTGCTAAGGAGTATGAAGAAAAACAAATTAATACATGAAATGAATATGCCGTTTTACCTTAATACAGCCTACGACTATTTTTCAAATAACTATTATGCAAATAAAACACATTTAAACTGTAGGCGTGTGGATTGAATGAAACCGATTATTGTGACCTTAGCAATTGAAGGCTGTTCTACGGAATAGGGGGAAAAGCTTGGATTTTTAAAAAGAGCATGTATGTAGCTTTTATCTCTGTTTTAATAGGAGTGGGAAAAATTTTGTTTCTTCTGACCTTTTTCTGCAGAGAAGCATGTGTAAGAATTTCTAGTCTGAGGAATGCATTTGAAAGACTAGAGTGTCCTTTCCCCCCTTCCTAGATTCGGTCTCTCAAGAGTCTGTTATTTCCCAAGAGGAGAACCCTGAAGAAAATAAAATGGTTTCTGTCCATCCAAGTACTGAGTCCCGGGTAAGCTTCCTTTCACTGGTTTTCATTCTTAAGTGAATACTTACTGAGCTCCTACAGAGTGGTATAAAGATATTAGAATCATGAAGACAGTTTCCTTCACATTCTTCAAACTCATTCTTTAGGTGCTGTTTTATTTGAGTTACCAGAATTTGTCACAAGTCTGACTCTTAAGAAAAACAACAAAAAAAAGTTTGCTAAAATTCTAGTTATTCTTGATAAAATTGGCCAAGTGGAAATAGAATTATATTTCCTTAATGCAATTAAAAAAAGTCTCCAGCTGAACGGTACTGGAAAATAAAAAGCAGCTCTCACAATGCCTGTAAAAAGATAAGAATGTCTAATCATGCTGTTGTTAATGAGTAGTTTTCTAATATTCTAACCAAAGGAGTAAGATAAGGGAATGAGGTAAGTATTGGTATGAAAAAGACAAATGTGTGTTATTTGCAGATAACATGGTCTATTTGGAAAACCTCTGAAAATCAACAAGTACTAACACTCATAATTGAGAAAAGTGGCTAGTTACAAATCAATGAGAATAATTTGCAACAGTTAAAAATCACTTAGAAAAAAATTATTTTTGTAAAGATTTTATTTATTTGAGAGAGAGTACACATGAGCACATGCGTGCATGAGCAGAGGGGAGAGAGAAGAATGCTCCTCACTGAGCAGGGAACCCGGATCCAGCACTGGGATCATGACCTGAGCCAAAGGCAGATGCTTAATTAACTAAGCCACCCAGGCGCCCTGAAAAAAAATTCTAATCACAGTAGTAATCAATACTGCTATAGTAGACTGATAATGGCTGCCCAAAATGTGCCCGCTTTCTAACCCCTAGAACCTGTGAGTGTTAATCCAGTGCAAAAAGACTGTATTTTGTGTGTTCGTTAGGAATCCATGACGATCAAGGATGTGGTTGTGAGCTTTTCCAGAGGAGAGTGGAGGAGGCTGGAGCCTTTTCAGAAGGAACTCTATAAGGAAGTGCTACTGGAGAACTCTAGGAGCCTAGAGTTTCTGGGTAAAGATATATCTTTATGATGTAATGTATAACCTGTGTATCCTTTTGTCCACTATCATTGAAAGATAAGTGCTATTAACTGTATTGGCTGGGCATGCAGGTTTGATAGGACTAATCCTAAAAATGATTTCTGAAAATGTACTTTTCTGCAATATTTTCTCTAAAAATAAAGAGTTTCTGCTTCATTGAACTGGAAATGTTGAGTATCACTGTGCTATCATCAAGACATACCTTCCCCAGTTCCTCCTGATTTTCCAGGAATTTGACAGCATCTTCTCTTTCCTGGAGAACCAGAGGCTGTGTATGAATGTTGGAACATCTTTGCCCTGTGCAGAAACAGTCATTTTTTATTCTTTTCTCTATGAGCAGGCTTTCCAGTTTCCAAATTAGATTTGATTTCCCAGTTTAAGTGGATTGAACTGCCATGGCTGCTGGAAAAAGAAATCTCAAAAGGCTCCAGACCAGGTGAGTTGATGAAAAGCAAAGAAATGAAAAGAGTTGCTTAACTAAGTCATTTTTGAAGAGCCTTTGAAATGTTGGGTGGGTTAGATGCTAAAATAGAAGGTGATTAGGACAGACCACTTGCCTTCCTGGGATATTCATTTTATTGGAGAGACCATTCACTTAGGTCCTCTGAGAAGTAGATGCCGATATGTGATTGGCTATGCCAGGGACTTACTGGGGAGAATTGCAGTGAAGGAAAATGGGGAGACCGGTGAGAGCATAAGGTGAGTGTATCACCTGTGAATGAGAGAGGGAAGGAAGGAAGGTTGGGCAGGAAGTGTCTTAGACTGATGTGCAGTGTTTTGTTTTTTAAAGATTAATTTGAGAGTGGGAGAGCATGAGGGCAGGGGCAGAGGGAGAGGGAGAAGCAGACTCCCCACTGAGCAGGGAGCCTGACATGGGGCTCGATCCCAAGACCTTGGGATCATGACCTGAGCCGAAGGCGGACGCTTAGCCAACTGAGCCACCCAGGTACCTCATGTGCCATTTAATAAAGTTTTGGCAAGGCCAAAGAAGAGTTCACCACCTGGAGTCACCTTTCTGGAGTCCTGTGTCTCTGGGCCTGCCTGTGTCCCTGCTGTACTTGCCATTGATTGGGAGCAGCTATGGGAAAGTGGCCTTGGTGTCGAATCAGCAGCCATGGGGGCTAAGTAAGCACCGCAGAGTTGGAGATCTGAGCAGTGCATTTCTGGGTACGCCATAATACGGATATCAAACCACACAGTATTAGTAATGGGATGAATGGGGAACACAGGAACAATGGCTTACTTAACATTTAAGTTGAATCTTGAAGGATAAATAGGAATTCATCCAGTGGACAGCCTGGAGAGTATAATCTCATTTTTGTTAAAAGGAAAAAATGTGGGGCGCCTCGGTGGCTCAGTGGGTTAAAGCCACTGCCTTCGGCTCAGGTCATGATCCCAGGGTCCTGGGATCGAGCCCCGCATCGGGCTCTCTGCTCAGCAGGGAGCCTGCTTCCTCCCCTCTCTCCCTGCCTGCCTCTCTGCCTACTTGTGATCTGTCAAATAAATAAAATCTTAAAAAAAAAAAAAGGGAAAATGTTTATATACATGTATATATCTAAATATATTGATATAGTTAATCGTGGTTATCTTTGAAGGATTGCATTTTTTCTTCATCCTTCTCTCAAAATTTAACAGTAAATATATTAAGTTTATAGTTAAAAAATAAGTTACTGCTTATATGTCAGTACTTTTTTTTTAAAGAGAAAACCAATAATTTCACTTAGCTCTATTTCATCTTAACCAAAGTCAGACTATTGGTTGTTTTCAGTTTTTGTACCCAAATAAAGGATATTATTTTTAATACAAATGGTATAAATATGGCCTCCTCTCCCCAGAAGCATTATGTAGATGTGCAACTTGTTTAAAAAGTTAACTTACAACTGATAGAAGAATAAACGTAGACAAAGCAGAGTCAATAACTATAATTTATAAAATACTTAAGCAAATCAGTAAGGAATGCTGAGTCTGTTAAAAAAAATGGGTGAAGAACTTGAGCAGATAGCTGACAAAATTAAAAATAACTGTCAAAACTAAACTTTAAAAAAAGTTCCACATCATCGATCAGTGATGAAATATACATTTAAAGCAATAGTACTGAGGCACCTGAGTGGCTTAGTTGGTTAAACTTCCAACTCTTGGTTTTGACTCAGGTCATGATCTCAGGGTTGTGTCATCGAGCCCCTCGTTCAGTGTGAAGTCTACTTGAGTTTCTTTTACCCTCTCCTTCTACTCCTCCCCCCTGCTGTCTCTCTTTCTAAAATAAATCTTTTAAAAAATGCACAGAATTTTTAATAATGATTAACTTCTGGGGAATAGAATTTTGTGCTTTATAGTTAACTCTTTAAAAAGTAGGTTTACGAAAGTGATGGTCTGATCTTATGATTAAGAGCCAAGTTGAGTGATGTGGTTCAAAGTTCTGAAGAGAGTGTAATTAGAGTATGATATTGGAGAAAGCTGTGGGGATTGTGGGACTTGAACTTGAGGCCCTGGGTGTTTATGTTCGGGAAGGTGTGACGGGACTGCTCTTGAGGTAGGACGAAGACTGAAAGAATAGGACTGAAATACTGTAGTGTGGTAGAGACAGTGGATGGATGCCTGCTTAGAGTGTATCCCTAAGGTTGACTGTTGTAACCTTTGAAAGTCTGGCGTTGGCAATGCTGCACGTCTATGATGGGATTAACATTTTTCTATAAATTTAGTGCTATTCGGCTGCTTTGACAAGCAGTGGGTATAGGGATCAAAAGTATGGGCTTTGGTGTCAGAATAGATGAAAAATCTGCCTCTGTTGCTTACAACACATGTGACTTGGGGCAAACTACTTGCTCTTACTCTTACTCTGTGTGTGTAGTTGTCACATCCACAGAACAGGGATAATATCAGCATCTACTTTATAGGACTTTTGTGACGATTAAGGGAAATACAAACAGAGTGCTTGATACAGGGGGCTGGCCTTTACTAAGCATTCAATAAATGTTTGTGCTGTTGTCATTATTTAGAAAGAAAATAGATTGGCTCTAAAAAGAATGAGTTTGAGCCTATTACAGAAATTTAAAATGAGGGTGAGAACATGCATCTTTATTGTAACTATAAAGCACAAACTTTCATCTTCCCCAATATTTTTCTTAATCCATTCTAACTATAAAGCACAAACTTTTCATTTTCCCCAATATTTTTCTTAACCCCCATATTTACCTAGTTTCTCTATATTATTTTTTCATTCTCTGTTTCCTAAGATTCTGAAAACCGTCCAAGATAATATTCATACTGTTTATAGTCACTCCTACCTCTTTCCCTATCTCAGTCCCAAAGAGGACAGCTTCCTTTATTGCAAACGGGAGACGTTCTATTTGTTATTTCTTTTAGAGTGTGAACCTAGAGGTGAATTGAAGGAATCCTCTCGAAATCAAGATGTTCTAGAAGAATCAACTTTAGATAAAATAATAGAAAGATGCCTAATGGGTGGTAATTATGGCCTGATGGGAGAGTCCCGGAAACGTAGCAGTAAGGAATATTCTCAAGTTGCAGGCACACAAAAGAAAACTCATGGGAGAGGCAGTAAGGGTGAGGAGTTTGACCCAGAAAAGAGCCCCTTTGGAAGTAATTTCAAGCATACCTCAGAAATAATTAAACATCTCAGAGTCTACTTAAGGAAGAAGTCTCGGAGGTATAATGAATGCAAGAAACCCTTCAGTTTTCATTCAGACCTTATTCTGAACCGCAAAGAACATGCTGGAGAGAAGCCACGGAAATGTAACGAAGGCAGGAAAGTCTTAGGTCACTCTTCATCCCTAAGCGAACATCAGAAACATCAGAAAATGCATTTTGGGGGGAAGACCCAGAAGTGCAGTAATTGTGGGGTAACCTTTACACGGAACTCATCCCTTAAGAGAAAAAACTCCCCTTTGTGTGAAAAATGTTGGAGAAATTTAAATCAAGATGCAACCTTAGATAAAGATGAGGGAGCTGAGATGGGAGAGAAGACCCATAAATGTAGCAAATGTGGAAAAGCCTTCGGCTATAGTGCCTCACTGACCAAACATCGGAGAATTCACACAGGGGAGAAACCCTACATGTGCAATGAATGTGGAAAAGCTTTCAGTGACAGTTCATCCCTCACGCCACACCACAGAACCCATAGTGGAGAGAAACCTTACAAATGTGATGATTGTGGAAAAGCTTTCACCCTGAGTGCCCACCTCATCAAACATCAGAGAGTTCATACCGGAGAAAAACCCTATAAATGTAAAGAATGCGGGAGACCCTTCAGTGACAGTTCCTCTCTTATTCAACATCAGCGAATTCATACCGGAGAGAAACCCTACACGTGTAACAACTGCGGAAAATCCTTCAGTCACAGCTCGTCCCTTTCCAAACATCAGAGAATTCATACTGGAGAGAAGCCCTATAAATGCGGTGAATGTGGAAAAGCCTTTAGACAGAATTCTTGCCTTACGCGACATCAGAGGATCCACACTGGAGAAAAACCCTATTTGTGTAATGACTGCGGGATGACTTTCAGCCATTTTACATCCGTCATTTATCATCAGCGACTTCATTCAGGAGAAAAGCCCTACAAGTGTAACCAGTGTGAGAAAGCCTTCCCTACCCATTCACTCCTCAGTCGCCATCAGAGAATTCATACTGGTGTAAAGCCGTATAAATGTAAAGAATGTGGGAAATCTTTCAGTCAGAGTTCGTCTCTTAACGAGCATCATCGGATTCATACCGGAGAGAAGCCCTATGAATGTAATTACTGTGGAGCGACCTTCAGCCGGAGCTCAATCCTTGTGGAGCACCTAAAAATCCATACTGGAAGGAGAGAATATGAATGTAATGAATGTGAAAAGACATTTAAGAGTAACTCAGGCCTCATCAGACATCGGGGATTTCATTCTGGAGAGTAATTCTTGAAATACAGTAAGGTGGTTGGGGGGGTGGAGTCTCATCAAATTGTCCCTTATTAAAAACCCAGGGTGTAAACTACCACCACATTGATCAGCAGCTGCAACTTTAATGGGTTGGCAGCTGGGAAAAACACTTTTTGCCATTCACCACTCTTCTTTGGTAGATCGTAAATAGAGTTGGTAAAGTTAGTAAAGTAGAGTTGGTAAACGGATGAAAAGTGAAGAAAGGATGAGATGTGCAATGATTCTGAAAGGCCAAATGCAGATTTAAAAAGCAAGAGGAGTGCGCGAGACCCACTGATGAACCTTTTTTTCTTCAAGAGATTTCCCTCTTCTAGCAAGAACTGGTCTCGAGTCATAACCTAGGTTCTGGGTTCTGTCCCAGTTTGCCAACCAGCTCACTGTATAACCTTGGACACATCATTTGACCTTTGTAAATTTGGGTTTTCTTCACTGGTGGCAGGAAGGGAGTGGGGCTCACAATTTCTAAGTTTACCTCCGATCCTCTCTGAAGCTGTGGGAATAAGCTAAATTGGAATTTGCAAGTTTCTGTAGTAGAAAAGCACTTATTTAAGATTCTGAACTGAGAATGTGGTATACTCTTCAAATGCCAGATGCTGGAATCCCTAGAATATCAACAGGAACGAGTCGGCAGAGCTCACACGGTGTGTCTTCAGGGAATGTTTTAATTGGACAAAGTACCCCAACCTGTTTTTCCCTCTGGGCTTTGACTGAGGGGATTAGGAATCTAGAGGGCAAACATTGGAGCCATCTCAGCCATGAGAGTACCAGTCCTAGGAAAATGGGTTGGGGACTGGGGAGGGGGGCGGTGGGGAAGGAAACGGGTGTTGAAAACAGAGCTATTCTGGATGGATTATCTTTTGCGAAAGAAAATTCTATTTTTTTAAAAGTTTGTTTATCCTAAGTACAGCCCCCCCTGTAATCGGAGTGCAAACATGGTGTATGACAAAGGTCACAAGCTAAGATTGAGCCGTTTGATGTTTTGGTTGATCTGCATGGTAAGATATGTGTGTGTGTGTGTGTGTTTGTGTGTGGTTGGGTGGATGGGTGGAACTTGTCACCACTTAAAATTTAAAAATTAGGAGATTTCATACCAAAAAAAAAAAAAGGCTTGCCTTGAAAAATTATAAGGGCTGTTAACCCTGGCCCATACTTCAGTGGAGTAGTCCGCTGGTTTGGGGTAGCAGCTGCTGCCTTTACACAGGGAATCTACTCTTCTACCAGCCGAGTTCTCTGATTTATAGGACCTGACTTGCCCTGACTGTAGGAACTTGATACTATGGTCCCCTGCCATCTAGAGAATACGTACCCTAAAGTCTAAAGAGACTCCCCCGATAGTAAAATACAGCAGAAGAATGTAGAAGTCCCACAAAATAACTTCTCAGTTAAGTGCTTTGTTGTGAAATTAGACTTGAAGAGAGAGCAGTTATTAGTGGATTATTTCTTGTGACGAATCTCATTGGTGGAGTGTGAATAATCATTTCTGACTGAAAGAGGAACTAAAACCCTGGGTCAGGTGTAGGTCTCAAGTTCTAGGGTTCTGGAGGCGCCCTTCTGATTCAGCGATGGTACAACAAAGTTCATAAAGTTGAAATCTGAGGTAGCCCCTCTATAAAGAGAACGAAAACAGAAAACTTGGCTTGTGGAAGTGAAGAGATCCCGAATGCTGATGGAGACTCAGCAATATTTGCTGCGATTTAATAGGTGTAGGTTTGCGATACTACCTCTGGATAATGCTTTTGGTTTCTTCCTTATACCCCCACTCCCTGCCCCCCCCCTGCAAAGGCTGGTAATTCAGATAATGCTGTGTGGTACGTTGGTCTGTATAGTTGTCACTCAGTGGACCAACCAGAGACATTCTAGCCATGAAAAGAAAATGGCTTAGGAGGATCATTCATCTGGTCTTAAGTTTTTTTCTGAACATACATAAACCCTGATTTTTTTAAAAGATACAATTTATAGAGAAATATGTAAAATTCTTGAGATGAGGCTTCTTCCAGGGTGTTCACTGGTTACAGCCTCCAACATTCCTAAGAGGAGGTTTTATACCAGTACCAGCTGGGTATCTGGAACATAGAGGTTTTTTTTTTTTTTTTTTAGCAAGTTTATTGGGGTATAAATTACATATAAAGGTCATTTCAAGTGTACAATTCAGTGAGTTTTGGCAGATTCACTGAGTTGTACAGTCATCACCACAATCCATTTTTAGAACATTTTATAAACTCAGTAAGATCCCTCAGGCCCATTTATAGTTTAACCCCCATTCCCACACCTAGCCTCAGGCAACCACTCTGTCCCTGGAGAGTTGCCTTTTCTGGACATTTTATACAAATAGGATCATATATGTCTTGTGTTTTTCATCAACGTATTTTCTAAGTTCATGTTGTAGCACATCAGGCCTTTATTTTTATGGTTAAATGATACCCTGTTTTATGGATATACCATATTTTGTCCCTTCACCAGTTGAGGGACGTTTGGGTTGTTTACAGTTTTTGGCTGTTCATCATAATGCTGCTTTGAACGTTGATGTGTAAGTCTTTCTGTAGACACATTTTCATTGTTCTTAGGTAGATGCCTGAGTGGCTGGCTCCCAAGGTAAATTTTGTTTAACTTCCTAGGATATTGCCAAATTGTTTTGCAGGTAAGTACATCATTTTTCGTTACGAGCAGTGCTGGATGACCCCTACAGTCTGGGGAATATAGATCTTAAAATATAACGAGACTCCACTGATAGTGAAATTCAGGAAGAGAACGTAAAAAAATCATACAGAGTAACTTTTCAGTTTTGTTTGTGAAATTAGACCTCAGAGGGATAGAGTATACAGATACTAGTGGATTATTTCTTAAGAATTTCATTGGCAAGGTCTGAATAGTAATTTCTTTCTTTCTTTTTTTTTTTTTTTTGAATAGTAATTTCCAAATGAAAAGGGAACTAAAGCCCCGAGTCAGTCAGGTTTTTGTACATCCTCACCAACTCTTGTGGTATTGTCTGCCTTTTTCATTATAGCCGTCCTAAGGGTTGAAATGCTGTCTCTTTGTGGTTTTAATTTACATTTCCCTGACGGCTAATGATGTTGAGAATCTTCTCATGTACTCCATAGCTATTCATGTATCTTCTTCAGCAAAATGTTTATTCAAGGTTTTTTTCCATTTAAAGAGTTAGGTTTATTGAGTTGTCATATTTTATATTCTACATGAAAGTCCTTTCTCCAGTATGGAAAAATACTAGCCGTAGAGAGCTGCCTCAAACTCTACTGCATGATATTTATAAAAAGCTTGTTTTCAATAACTACTTATCTATAATTGCCTAAAGGATAGTTGATGCGGGCCATCATCTTAAGTACTTAAATTAATTTTTTATGTCCTATCAGATAAGAGATTTTAAACTTCTTTTGATCCCTTATCAAATTGTTCTTATTAACTAAATTAGCAGTATTTAATAATACTATTAACACCAGTATTTAACTTTATGCTGTTTATGTACATTGACAGGTATTAAAATCAGCCCTTTAACACATTCTGTCTACTTTAAAATGAATACCTTATTTTTCACAATGTTTCTTCTTAATGAGTTTCCACTGAAGAAAGTACTGTCAGGTCACAGGACAGGATAAAGCTTCGCCTCTCAGTGATTCTTCTTTTATTTACTTATTTTTGAATTAGTTTTTAACATGGTGAAATATAGATAACCTAAAATGGACCAGTTTAACCGTTTTTGGGAGTATGACTCAGTGGCATTAAGTACATTCGTGTTGTTGTGTAGTCATCACCCCTGTCCATCTCCAGAAGTTGTCTGTCATCCCAAACTGAAGCTCATGAAACAGTAACCCCTCATTCTGTCCTGCCCCCAGCCCCTGGGGGCCACTATTCTGCTTTGTGTCTCTGAATTTTGAATATTTTAGGCACCTCCTATAAATGGGATCATTGAATATTTGTCCTTTTGTGTCTGGCTTCTTTCATTTAGCAAAATGTTTTTAAGGTTCATGTTGTAGCAGGTGTCAATTTTCATTCCTTTTCAAGACTGAACAACATTCCATCATATGTATGTACCACATTTTGTTCATTTATCCATCAACGGACATCTGGGTCATTTCCACCATTTTGACTACTGTTAGTGGTGTAAAATAGCAGAGTCCCTGTTTTCAGTTCTTCAGAGATGTTGTCAGTGTCATCTAGGACAGAGACTCTTCCCGAAGGTTTTCGCTTCACTTTCCTGAGATCCAACAGAGGAATCACTGTCTATGGGTGTCCTAGCCTTACGAAATGTATTTCCTGTAAGACCTGGAAGTTGAAATCAGTACTTGATGCAGGGGCTGCAGAGAGTATAATGTGTCAGCAGTGACAAAAACCACAACCTTGTACATCTTCCATCATGGGTGACCAGGTCCATTACTATGAGCAGTAATATTTTGGAAAAAAAATTTTTTAAAGATTTTATTTATTTATTTATTTATTTATTTACAGACAGAGATCACAAGTAGGCAGAGAGGCAGGCGGGGGTGGGGGGTGGGGGGGAAGCAGGCTCCTTGCTGAGCAGAGAGCCTGATGCAGGTCTTGATCCCAGGACCCTGGAATCATGACCTGAGCCAAAGGCAGAGGCTTAACCCACTGAGCCACCCAGGCATCCTAAGCAGTAATATTTTGAAAAGGATTTTTTTTCAGAGCAGTAGGTCTCAATAGTGGGCTTACAAAATTCGGTACAAACCATGTTGTAAACAGATGTGTTGCCATCTGGGTCTTCTTGTTCCATGTATAGAGCACGGGCAGAGAAGATTTAGCAGAATTCTTAAGGGCCCTGGGATCTTCAGAATGGCAAATAAGCATTGGTTGCAACTTAAAGTCACCAACTGCTTTCGTTCCAAACAAGAGAGTTAGGCACTGCTCTCTGGTTGGGAAAGTCCTAGATGGTGTTTTCTTACAAGGCTGTTTGGTCTGCACTGAGAGTCTCTGGTGTAGCCACCTTCATTAATGAGCTAGATCTTCTGGATAACTTGCAGCAGCTTCTACTTCAGCACTTGCTGCTTTGTTCTTTATGTTACAAAGGTGCCTTCTTAAATCTCATGAACCAACCCCGGCTCACTTCGAATTTTTCTTCTGCAGCTTCCTTACCTCTCTCAGCCTTCATAGAATTCAGGAAAGTTAGGGCCTTGCTCTGGATGAGGCTTTGGCTTGAGAGAATGTTGGGATTGGTTTGATCTTCTCTCCAGACCACTCAGACTTTCTTCCTATCACCGAGAAGGGTGTTTTGCTTTTTGATCATTCATGTGTTCATTGGAGTAGCTCTTTTCATCTCCTTCAGAAACCTTTCCTTTGTGTTCACAGCTTGGCTAACTGATGGAAGAGGCCTAGCTTTTGGCCGGTTAGCTTTCGAAATGCCTTCCTTACAAAGCTTTAACTATTTCTGTTTTGTGGGTTTTTTTTTTATTTAAAGTGAGAAATGTGTGACTCTTCCTTTCGTTTGAACCCTTAGAGGCCATTGTAGGGTTATTAATTGGCCTCATTTTGGTATTGATGTGTCTTAGGGAAGTCAGGAGGTCCAAGGAGAGGGAGACAGACTCAGGGATGGTGGGTCCATGGAGCAGTCAGAACATGCAGTCAAGTTCACTCTTATCAGTCAAGTTCACTGTCTTATGTGGGTGTGGTTCATGATGCCCCAAAACAATACAGTAGTCATATCTAGGATCACTCATCACAAAACACCGTAGCAGAGATGGTAGTAATAATTGAAAAGTCTGAAATACTGTGAGAATTCCCAAAACGTGACATACAAAGTGAGCAAATGCTGTTGGGAAAATGGTGCCAGTAGAATTGCGCAACACAAGGTTGCCGCAAACCTTCAATTTGTGTAAAAAAACAAAAACAACCAAACAAAAAAACCACACACGATATCTGTGAAGCACAATAAAATAATGCCTCTGTTCATTTCTGGAAATGCTACAAACATTCATTAATGCTTAGTATATGCAATGCACTTTAAGAGATGAGGAGATGAATAGCACGTGTTCTTTACCCTGTAGAAATCCAGTTGGGTGCGTAAGACTGATGAGTTTTGGAGGGGTGTGTACGGTGCAGGTCAGAGTAGGATTGCAGCTAACAGCTATAGCGAGCTGTGTGCAGCAATAAAAATGAAGCGTAAACCTAGCGGGTGGGAGCCCACGGGAGAGCGACTCTGACACTTGGGGGTAGGAGGCCGTTGCACCCCGTGTTGCCATAGTTGAGGCCCGGCGTCATAAAGACCTTTCTTCCCAACCCTTTTGAGAAGTTTGTGTTTTATTACCAAGCCGGTGGGGAACCACTGCAGGTTGTTCCTGCGTGTGTGTATTACCTGATAGTCTTCTATTTTTGTCGTTTTTTGTTTTGTGTTTTCCTCAGAATTGTTTCTCTGAGGTGGAACTGCTTGATGAAAATGGAGACGCATTTTAAGATTCTGAAAATGTACTGTCAAGTTGTCTATAAAATACAGCATATTTCATAGGGTCTCTCCTTTATATGGAACTATGGACGTCGATAAAGTTCTGACCTAAGCAAGATTTTCCCCAAACCAGGGCGCTTGTGAGGTGTCTCTCCTGAGTCAATCTGGTGCTTAGGAAGTTGGAAATTACTATTTTCTACCCTGGGAGCATCGGCGAGATCTCTGCTGGACTCTTACAGGTTCCAAGGCCAAGATTCTTCCAGTTGGAGTCCTCAAGGGTCTCTCCTTACAGAGTGGTTCTGATAATCTACAGGCTTTGCCAAATCTATCAGTAGCTCTTCTGGGGTTTTTGCCATTGGTATTCACGATGTTTATAGCTTTTTTGTAAAACGGAACCAAGGAGAGCATTCCCCTCTAAAGTAGTAATTCATGGATGCCTAGTCTCTCCTCCCCCCCGCCCCCCGGCTCCCCCGCTTTGAAGAATCGTCTTCATTTTCTCACTTCATCTGCCAGCCTCATCAGAACCTTCCTTTTGCTCTTGCATCTTTTTTAAAATTATTTTATTTTTATTTATTTATTTTTTATTTATTTAAAAAAAATTTTTTTTTATGCTCTTGCATCTTTAAGACCGTTGGTTTAAAGGTTCTGTTTAGGAAGCCTGGCCTCGGGGCCGCCTGCATGGTTCAGTCAGTTAAGGAAGCCTGGCCTCTGGGCTTCCCAAGCTACATTTTCTGTTGATTTGTTTTATTCCTTCAAATGGGCCTTACTTTTCTCTTTCTTCATAAGCCTTGTGAGTTTTTTGTTGTTGAAAACTCGACATTTGAATCTTCTAGTTTGGTAGCTCTGGAAATTAGGCTTTCCCTCTTTTCAGAGTTTTAGGTGATTGTTTTGGGATCAGTCTGCGGTGAATGCTTGAATTTTTCTGACTGTATTTCCCTGGACAGAGGCTGTGGTTTTCTAAATTTTCCCGTGTGTGATTTTCTTTTTCAATGTCCAGAAAAACCAGGTGCTGTCCACGAAGTCCTTTGGAAGATCCATTAGCCAGTGGGGGTTGGAAGAAAGGTGGCTGGCTTCTGTGTCTGTGCTTCCTTCATGATCAGAAGCAGCCACCCACAGACAGAACCCAGAACTCCAGTATTTAGAGGCAAAGGTTTTTATTTCCTACTCTGGTCCCAGCAAGACAAACTGTGGGTGTGGATTTCATCTCCTGGGCTGGCCAGTAGAGGCTGGGTGACTCCTACTGTCCCAAAGTCTAATTCCACCACTAATCATTGCAGTTTACCAGTCAGGGTTTCCCCTGAGAGCTGTAAGTTTTCAAATAGACATCATGTATTCCAGAGTAATCACTAGATACTTTCTTCTGGTACAGTTGTCTAGGTGGCAAGTTGGATTCCTGGTGCTTCCTACTCTACCATCTTCCCTGACATCACTTCTTCCACATCTTTGATCTTTATCTTGCTTTCTGGAAAATTTTTTCAGCTTTACTCTCCAACTCTGCTACTAAATGTCTTGAATGTTTTGTTGCTGTTGTCACATTTATAATTCTAAGTGCATTTTCTGATTCTGTTTTGTTTTGTTTTTGGATAATCTGTTTTTTCACGGGTGAACTTTATTTTTCCTCTGAAGATGCTAATAAAGTGTCTTTCCATGTTATTCTGCTCCCTGCATTATCTGTCTTTCCTCTGGGTTGTTTTTAACCTATTTTCTCTCTTTCACATTGGAGGCTTTCCTCAAATTTCCTCAAATTTCTAGCAGTCTTTGTTCACATTTAAGAAGAGGGTTCTAAAAGCTGACTGGAAGGTGTTTTAATTACTACAGCACTGTCCAAGAGGAGCATAATGTGAGCCACATATGTAATTTCAGATTTTCTGGTAGGTACTTATAAAAAGCAAAGCAGATGAAGTTAACAATATATTTTATTTTACCCAATAGAGGCATAATATTATTTCAACATATTTTAACCAGTGTAAAACTTATTGATGAGATATCTTATATTTCTTTCTGTATTATCTTCAAAACCCAGTGTATATTTTATAAACATTGCAGCACATTTTAATTCATACACTAAATTTTCATCTGAATTACTTGATCCATTTTTAGATTTGTAAAACTTAGCATTGAAAAGTGGATTCACATAGTTCTTGCAAACGTATCTTGTTCTAAATATACTTAAAATTTTCAATAACTGCATCAAGTATCAGAAGAATAACCTTGATATTTGCATCCACATTGACAAAACTGTTCATCTTTTTATTGGAAGAGTTGATTTGATTTTGAACCAAAAGCATATCATTTTGAAAGCTGTATTTGTTCAGGTAAATTCAACTCAGTATTATCATCATCAAATTTGGCATAAGGCATTACATAAAGTGGAAACAAAACTGAATTTATTCATATCAACAAACCAGTCTTTACATTTCTTTTTTTTTTTTGCAGCTAACTTGCATAAAGCACTATCGATTACATTTAAAATTTGCCTATTGACCCAATGTTAGAAAAATGTGTACAGTTGTCATTTTTTTATTTGTATTATGAAATGTTTCAGTTTTAACTAAATTATTTTAACTAAATTTTTCACCTAAGTAGGTAAAATTTTTCCTGTCATAAGGAGCTTCAAATTCAGCTTATTCGTGCACAGTGTTATGTTAAGGAGAATTATCATACTGACACTTTTTGTCCTTGATTATATGGCAGGCATTCCTTTCATTTTAAGAAAACCTTGAATTGGAATGCCTGGTACAGGAAGTCTTTGTAAAAATTCTCTTATGACTCAACCAAGGAACATTAATAAAAACACAGATCATTAAAAACATTACTGATTCCATAACCTGGCAATGATTATTTTATAGCATTTCCACATATGTATTGAAGAATTTTAGCATCTGTATTCATGACTCATTAGAGTTTGCTTTGGAAAACAACATAAATATTTTCAATAGTTATCAGACAATGGAACAAAGCAATGAGGGAAACACATTCTCTTGCTTTAAAATTCCATTACTTTTGATCTTTTGATTTAACATAGCTGGAGTCTCATTCTTATGATAGAAACTAATTTTTCTATGTCTAGCTGAAATTCTTTGACAGGTGAAAAAAATGTCAAAAATAAAACCTGTCATGAGTTTGAGTTTCTAGGCAATGAATTGACATTTCTTCATAAATTTGGATGTTCTTTGGGACAAAATGTACCAAAATTTTCAACAGTTGCTGTCTTACATCACATGACTCATCTAAAGCTAAAAGTAAATACTTGCAACTTTTAAAATTGTGAAACAATTAATCTTTGATAGTATTAGAAACTTCTTGTATCCTATGAACAACATTGTTTAGAGGGTTAATTGAAAATCTCCACTTTTGTAAATGTCTTTTTAAGTCTTATAATTTTCTAACTAAATTATCATAACTGAAATAATCATTCCTTTTTACCCTCTTTCCAGCAAAGATTTTGTGTTTGTGTGTGTGTGTGTGTTCAAGAATTCAAGTATTGTATAGCTGGCCAACTTTACAAGCTCAAAAATCCTGTTAAAAAGTGTTTAAATTTTTTGGATGGGAATTGCTCATTTCATGTGACTAATTTCATGGCTTTTTTTTTTTTTTTTTTTTACTGTTAGAATACTTACTGAACTCACTAGATTGTTGCTGGAAATGACAAATACTAGCTGTTGTCTTAAATATTGTCTACTGTATTTAACACTTTTGTATACAACAAGCAGCTTTTTCATTTCACTGTGCCTGCAGTAAATTGCAATCGCCTTTCATTGTAAAATGTGCACTAGACCCTCTTCCCCTTTTCTCTTTACTAGTTGTAGTACTCGCTTCTGTAGTGCACTGAATTCTGCCTCAGTATTATGCCTTCATTTAAAATTTAAATGTTTTCCCATATTTTTTTAATCTAGAAAATAATTAAAATTAAAATAGTGCATATCTCAGTTGATGATTCTGATTTGCATAAGTATCACTGTAACTTGTGCTGTCTGCCTTGGTATACTTGAACTTGTGCTAGCCACATAAAATATCCAAGTAAACACATCGTGATGTTATTCCAGTGCATAGAAGAAAATCATCTGAACCGAATCAATCTGTCGATACTGCCTAGATTGGTGAAGTGTTTATCTGTAATCCTAGAACTAATGCACGTTCCTGTCTAAGCATTACAGTACAACATCCTATGCGATGCAACAGTTAAAATGAATTGTAGTTCTACGAAAACAATAAAGTTGTGTTTAATGGGAAGACATTGACTCTGCTTTGGTTTTTTCAGTCTCAGAATGTGGCACTGTTCGTTACCGTGGTTCTCAATAGATTTATGTGGCTACCATATTGGACAATACAGGGTCGGAGTAAGCAACGCTAGCCAGGGAGCCCAAGAGATCCAAGTGGCTTAACTGAATAACGGTTCATTTCCCAGGCAGGCTTCCTGCATTTTGTTGCCTTCCAACATTTTGTAGCTATGCCATTGGGAGGCCCCAGAGGCAAAGAAAGCAAGAACGGGAGCATTATACATTTATACATATATATTTAAACACTAACCTGGAAGCAGCTTAGAACCATGGGTCCTGGGGCTCCTGTGGTTGGTTAAGCATCTGCCTTCAGCTCAGGTTATGATCTCAGGGTCCTGGGATGGAGCCCCATATCAGACTCCCTACTCAGTGGGGAGTCTGCTTCTCCCTCTCCCCCAGCTGCTTTCTTGCTTGCATGCTCTCCCTCAAATAAATGAATAAAATTTTTAAAGAAATAAAAGGAACCGTGGGTCCCCACTGGGTGCCAAGGTGTCCCAGGTCACTGTAGAGAACTCATAGGGGTTTCCCAAGATATTTTACATTTTAGGGAAACACAGCTATCGCTATTGGGCATAGCACCAAATACTATTGTCTGGACCTTTTTAGCAAATGGGGCAGTTAGGTATTTCTTACCTAATTGCGCCTAGGGGCACTGTGAAAAGCTGATTGTGGTGCTAAGAATGCTCTAACCCGGAAACTGGGAACATGTGGCTTAGAAATCACTTCTGTTCTTTTCCATTGGTCAGAAATCAGTCACATGACACCTCACTGCAGAGGAGGCTGGGAAATTGTCTCCCCCTCATTGTGAGCACATGGATTGCTTCAGCTACAACCTGTCCTGATCACTATGTCCTTTCGTTATCCCCCCACACAGTACCTACCTTCTTTTCCTAAGGGAGGCAATCCAAAATCTGTTGATGAATGTTTCCACCTGTAAGTCCAGGGTCTCTGGGTTAGAAGCTTGAGTACATGGGAGCGGCAGGTCAATTTGTGGGCTTCACAGAAGGACGATTGGGTGTTCACTTAGTTTTTGCCTTGGGGACCCCCAAATGTCAGTGTCTGTCAGTCATCCTTGAAACAGTGTAATTTCTCAGGAAGGATCTGTAGGTTTCTAGAAAGGGAGCTAAGCTGCCAGGGGTTATACAGCTGGCTATT
The DNA here is from genome assembly GCF_963455335.1 of Martes martes. Classification (NCBI taxonomy): domain Eukaryota; kingdom Metazoa; phylum Chordata; class Mammalia; order Carnivora; family Mustelidae; genus Martes; species Martes martes. Next base: position 74,660,048 of record NC_137900.1, read on the forward strand.
GTGGGCTAGGTGGAAGAAAGCAGCCTTGTGGGTTGGGAGTTGAAGTCCACCCACCCCCCTGCCTTAGACTTCCACTTAATCTGTTTTTAGCCTGACATCTCATTTCCACCTTCTTCCAGGGCCAAGGGACCCTGGTTAAAAACTTTTCAGGTTCCACTCGGTGAAAGATCATACTTCAGTTTTCTCTGGGGGGTTATGGATAGATAAACGGCAGGCAAGGTAGGAGTGGTACTGTGGGCTTGAACTACTCTTCCCTTCTCTTCTCTCTTTCTCCCTCCCTCCTTTCCTTCCTTTCTAAGATTTTATTTATTTGAGAGAGAGAGAGAGAGAGAACACAAGCAGGGGGAGGGGAAGGGGCAGAGGGAGAAGAGGCTTCCCACTGAGCAGGAAGCTGGATGTGGGGCTTGATCCCAGGACCCTGAGATCATGACCCGAGCTGAAGGCAGATGCTTAACCAACTGAGCCACCCAGGTGCCCCTTGAACTGCTCTTTTTGTACATTTTCAAGTACTATCTTTGTAGCCCCCTTGGTTGCCTCCTCACTTCCAGAGTACCTGACATCTACACTTCCCAAATCTTTATAGGTTTTATCAGGACCCTTTGAAAGAAGGCAGTTGTGCTTTTTTTTTTTTTTTTTTTTTTTTTTTTTGCCTGTCCTGTCAATGCAAGTTCCTAAACAGTATGTGTCTTCAGACAATATTGCTTGGGGTTCCATGTGTTTCTTAATTTTTTAAGCATACAGAGTGATGATTTGGTATATATATTGTGAAGTGATCCCCCTCTCCAGTTGAGTTAATTCATACATCCATCACTTTACATATTTACCTTTTTTTGAGGGGAACATTTTAAATTCTACTCCTAGCAAATTTCAATTATACAATACAGTGTTATCAACTACACTCATCATGTTACACACTGGGTCCTTAGGACTTAATCATCTGATAACCCCTTTACCAACCTCTTCCTATTTCTCACCACCCCCAACCCCTGGCAACTACTTTTCTACTGTTCCCATGAGTTCGACTTTTTCCTTTCTTTTTTAGATTCCACATATAAGTGATGCCACATAGTATTTGCCTTTTCCTGGCTTATTTCACTAGGCATAATGCCCTGTTTTATCCATGTTGCAAATGGCAATTTCCTTTTCTAAGGCTGAAGGATATTTGTGTGCGTGTGTTCTCTTTATCCATTCATCTCTTAATGGACACTACGTTGTTTTCATACCTTGGCTATTGTGAATAATACTGCAAAAATTCATTTCTTTGAAGTGTACAATTTAGTGGTTTTAGTACTGTCACAAAGATGTGCAACTACTACCACTATAGGGGTGCCTGTGTGGCTCAGTCAGTTAATTGTTAGCCTTTGGCTCAGGTCATGATCCCAGGATCCTGGGATCAAGCCCCATATGGGGCTCCCTGCTCAGCTGGGAGTCTGCTTCTCCCTCTCCCTCAGCCCCTCCCTCTGCTCATGCTTGCTATCTCAAATAAATAAAATCCCTTTTAAAAAAAAGAAAAAAAAACTATCACCACTATATAATTCAAGAATATTTTTATCTCTCCCCAAATCAATTCCATACCTATTAGCCATCACTTCCTACTTCCCCCTTCCCAATCTGTACAACCACTAATCTACTTTGTCTCTAAATTTGCCTGTTTTTTCTGGACATTCCATACAAATAGAATCATACAGGGGCACCTGGGTGGCTCAGTAGTTACGTGTCTGTCTTGGGCTCAGGTCATGATCTGGGAGTTACTGGGATGGAGTCCTGTATCAGGCTCCTTGCTCAGCAGGGAGTCTGCTTCTCCTTCTCCCTTTCTCTCTCTCCCAAATAAGTAAATAAACTCTTTTTTAAAAAATCATACAATGGCCTTTTGTGTCTGTTTTCTTTCAGTTAGCCTGATGTTTCCAAAAATCTCTTTATGCTGTAGCGTGTACCAGTACTTCATTCCTTTTTATGGCTGAATAGTATTCCATTGTACTGATATACCACATTACAGCCATTCATCATTTGATGGACAATATTGGGTTGTTTCTTCTTTGGGCTATTATGAATAATGCTGCTATGAACATTTGGGTATAAGTTTTTGTGTGGACGTATGATTTCAATTCTTTGGTGTATACCAGTGAGTGAAACTGTGAGTGTGGTGTACATAGCAACTCTGCTTAGCATTTTGAAGAATTCCTGAACTGTTTCCCAGAGGGGTCCCACCACTTTACATCCCCATCAGCAATGTATGAGTAAATTGGCAAAATCGATTTTTCACCTCTTTGCCATCACTTGTTATTGCCTGTCTTTCTTATAACAACGGGTTACAAAAATCCTACTGGTTCCTCTTAATTTTTCTTTTTTTTTTTTTTTTTTTTAAAGATTTTATTTATTTATTTGACAGTCAGAAATCACAAGTAGGCAGAGAAGCAGGCAGAGAGAGAGAGGAGGAAGCAGGCTCCCTGCTGAGCAGAGAGCCCGACATGGGGCTCGATCCCAAGACCCTGGGATCATGACCTGAGCCGAAGGCAGAGGCCTTAACCCGCTGAGCCACCCAGGCGCCCCCTCCTCTTAATTTTTCTTAAATGGAGTTTGTTTTTCTGTTTCTTATGACCTAGGTTGTTTTGGATGATTTTCCAGACAAGAAGGCAGATTTCTTACTCCCTTAAAATTAGAAGCTCTGTAGATCTTGTTAAACTTTTTCAACTGGGCTGATAATACGCTGTCAGTGTTGATGTCCTGCCTGGTTCTTTATCTGAAAATTCTTCATCCTTCATCTGTAGGCTGTTGACTGTCACTTTACTATGAAATTGCACTGAAAAAATTATATTCTTGGGACATACACAAGTTCACAGAACGTAAACTCCAAATACTTGAATTGTGGGCTACTGCATGCTGGCAAAAATCACAATGAGTTGTATCATATCAAGTCCAATTAGCCACTTGGCAGTAGTTGTGGATTATGCTGTTAGCATCAGGCTAAAACACTGTGGCAAGTATTTTAAATGAGTTAATCTCCTGAAACTAATGATATACATAATTAACTGAATTTAAGTAAAATAAAACTTTAAAAATGAGCTATTCTGAAATACTGTATTAAAAAGGGCACTCTTTTAATACTTTATTACAAAAATGCATAATTGTGCATAGATTGATAGATGTATTTTAAAACTTTCCCAAGCTCTAGCAATAACTAAAAAAACGCAATGGAAAAAAATCCTATTCACATTAGTAGCAAAACAATGAAACATAAATTTTTGTGTTTTGAGCGGGTAGGTCTAGATATGGAACCAAGTACCTACAAATAGAAAACATAGTAAAAGATATATTTCAAGTCAATGAAGGAAAGATGGATTCCATAAATGATGTAGGAAAAACTGGCTCATAACTTGGAAAAAATTAAGACGGATACCTATCTTACTGTTGGGACCAAGATAAATTCCAGAAGGAGATGTAGATGGAAGTGACGGAAACAGGAAGCCCTGTGTTCCTCCTGTCTCCTCTGAAGTTGAAAAAATTAATGCCTGCTTGGGAGGCTTTCCCAAAAAGTACATACTGTGTGGTTGTGGATCTCACAGACTTCGGCCTTTTACCTTAGCTGATTATTGTCTGTCTCTCTCCCTGGGAGAAAGTCAGGAGTCTGTGGCAGTTTGGTAGCTGGCAAGCTCCTGTCTTATGGCCTATGTTTTTCGTACTGGACATATTTTTTCTTCTTTTTAAAAATTAAGTGTATTGAGGTATAATTTACATATAATGAGATGAACATTTAAACATACTATTTTATGAGTTCTGACAAATGTCTCCCCTTATGTCATTCCCACTCCAACAGAACACTGAAATGACCCCAGAAAATTCTCTCTTGCCCCTTTGCTGTCAATCTCAATCCCCTATTCTCTGCTCTGTCACGGATCTAACATGACATCTAAAACTGAATGAAATATGGGAGAAAGATTTCATGACCTTGAGCTAGGCAAAGGTTTCTTAGGTGAGACACAAAAATCAGTAACTGTAAAGGAAAAAAAAGATAAGTGTTATCAAAATTAAAAATAAATGCTGTTGGGGCACCTGGGTGGCTCCGTCAGTTAAGAATCTGACTCTTGATTTTGGCTCAGGTCATGATCTCAGGGTTGTAGGACTGAGCCCCAAGTCAGCCTCCACGCTCAGAGGGAAGTCTGCTTGAAGACTGTCTCCCTCTGCCCACCCCCCACTCATGCTCAAATAAATAACTAAATCTTAGAACAAAAATAAATGCTGTGGACTATGTTTCTGGGCCAGCATGTGTTGCCTTTGGAAGTCATCACTCTGTCCAGACAAAAAGTAAGTTGAGGAAACGGAAGGATCAACTCTTTTGTGAGACAGCAGAGAACTGAGGTCACAAACGGCTGCCCCCAGAGTTGGAGAGTCAGACAGGCGGATACAGAGACTTGTGCTATTGGAACTGAAGCCCAAGAATAGAAATCTCCATGGGCACCAGTAGCACCACGGTGGGGAAACTTACACTGTAATTGCTGGAGGTTCAGTATTGAGTTAAAGACACCAGAGGCACCCATCTTGGGTGAGGGTACCCCCACACTTTCCTGAGTTTTCACTCATACATATGTTTTACTTTCCCCATAGGGAGTGGGGAGGGCAAGGACTTTTGTTTCTTTAATTGTATTTTTAATAGTGGATAAATAATTTGTAAGATTCAGAATTTAAGAAGCACAAAAGGTTATACAGTGTGAAGTTTCTTTCTTATCCCTGTCCTTCAGGCACTCCTCAGTTCTCTTCCCTGGAGACAAATTGTATCGATAATTATTGATACATACCTATGGGATAATAAATCCCTTCCTTGGTGTGATGTTATTAGACGCAGCTGCCTTGAGACCACCATACATTAGCAATGATTATTTCTTCTCATGTAATAAGCAATGAGGGTGGTAACTTTATGACTTCACTAATTTCTACAGGAAGGTAGCTAACATTTACTGTGTCCCTAATACAGGCTGCGCATTATGCTGGTATGTGTGTTTTGTTTTGAAGTTTTTTTTTTAAGATTTCTATTTATTTATTTGACAGAGAGAGATCACAAGTAGGCAGAGCAGCAGGCAGAGAGAGAGAGAAGCAGGCTCCCTGCTGAGCAGAGAGCCCAATGTGGGGCTCAATCCCAGGACCCTGAGATCATGACCTGAGCCGAAGGCAGAGGCTTTAACCTACTGAGCCACGCAGGTGCCCCTATTTTTTATTTTAGAGAGACAGTGTGTAAGCAGTGAGGGGAAAAGGACCAAGGGAGAGGGAGAGAATCCGAAGCAGACTTCCCACTGACCTCGGAGCCTGATGCAGAACTCAGTCCTACAACCCTGAGATCATGACCTGAGCTGAAATCAAGAGTCAGATGTTTAACAGGCCGAGCCACCCAGGTACCCCTATGCTGGTGTTTTAAATAAATTTGTAATATGTATATAAAGCCGATGATACTATCCTCACTTTACAGATCAGAAAAAAAAAATCAGAACTCCAAAGTCACAGAAGCAGTAAACTTTTGGACTCCAAACCATTAGTTTGCACCATAAGCCAGAGGGAACAGTAATAGGGAGTGAGGTGATTGGCCATTATTCACAGTGAAATTTTCGCTCTCTATTCCAATTACATACCAGTTAAATGTGTTTTATTAGGTAGATCAACCTCATCACAATGACTGTTTCTTAGATAATGAAGGTAATACACATTTTTACTAAATGGTTAAAAAGAAATTAATCATCCAAATGCTAGATTCCATGTGTCATTTTTTCATGCTTTCACTATTGTTTTTCCCAAATTATCTCCTTTCAGCATTCCCATAAATGCAGCTGGCATGTTTTCAAATCCTTCAGTGACGTATTCGTGGTATTGGATTTTACCCTGTATCAGAACGACAACAAATATAACAGATTAATTTCATATTCTAAATGATACTCTTCTCATCATAGCAGCAAATTAATCAGGTACACTATGGGAAACCTGGAAATCTAAGATGGAGGCTCTGTCTCCCATGAACTTATAATCGATCTCAGGGCATGATCCACAAAGTACAAATAAAGTACAAATAAAATAAATAAAACTTTGATAATAGGTATTAGATCACAGCATAATAATAGGAGAAGTGTCACAGGAAGTGAACAAGCAACTTCTAAGTAAATTATATGGGAACGTTTAATAAGGTAATGATCTCAGAGGAGATGGAAGAAGATGGAAAAAGGGGCCCCCTTGCAGGATATTATCTGTTTTATTTTTTTTATTTTTTTTTTTTTTAAAGATTTTATTTATTTATTTGACAGATCACAAGTAGGCAGAGAGGCAGGCAGAGAGAGAAGGGAGGAAGCAGGCTCCCTGCTGAGCAGAGAGCCCCATGCGGGGCTCGATCCCAGGACGCTGGGATCATGACCTGAGCCGAAGGCAGAGGCTTTAACCCACTGAGCCACCCAGGCACCCCAGGATATTATCTGTTTTAATCCTTCCGGTAGCTTCATGACGTAGCATCATTGCCTCTTTGATCCCTGAAGAGGCTGAGCCTGTTCAGCAAATGTAAATACCATGGCAGGGTAATAGTCTGCCCTCACATCCAGCCCAGATTCTTTCAATATATATTGGATATTCATTTAGGAGTGTGGGAGGGAAGGGTTCATTTAGTGAGGATTTATTTTTCTTTCTACTACAAGGCAGTCTACTAAGTGGAATTAATTTACATTTTCAAGGTTTTTTTTAAAGGGGCCTTATGTGGAGACCAGAGCTACCTGACATCACTTACTTTCCTAATGTATTCCAGTGATGGCTCAGCACCCGGTATGGATTTACGGAGGGACTGTTTGCCTGTCGCACAACTAATATGTATGGGAGCTGGGATTTGAACCCTTGACTAGAAAGCCCCAGCTTTTTCCTGTTCTTAAAGAGGCAAAGAACCTGGAAAGGGGTTAAAAGCTGTAACCCAAAGTTTAAAAGTTCAAAGTAGAGGATGAATACTAATATAAAAGTGTTAATAATATGGTAAATTAAGGTACAGCATACAGGGGGGCACCTGGGTGGCTCAATGGGTTAAAGCCTCTGCCTTCGGCTCAGGTCGTGATCCCAGAGTCCTGGGAGCCCCGCATCCAGCTCTCTGCTCAGCGGGGAGCCTGTTTCCTCCCCTCTCTCTCTGCCTGCCTCTCTGCCTACTTGTGATCTCTGTCTGTCAAAAAAAAAAAAAAAAAAGGTACAGCATACAGGGCCTATGGAAACTCTTTGTACTAACTGTGATTTTTCTTTTTTCTTTTTTTAAGATTTTATTTATTTATTTGATAGAGACACAGTGAGCGAGAGAGAGAGCGAGAGCACAAGCAGGGGATGAGGCAGAGGGAGAAGCAGATTCCCCACTGAGCAGGGAGCCCAATTCGGGGCTCGATCCCAGGACCCTGAGATCATGACCTGAGCCATGGGCAGCCACTTAATGACTGAGCCACCCAGGCACCCCCTAACTTTGTGATTTTTCTATAAATTGAAAACTATTCTAAAAGAAAAGTGTATTTTTCAGAAGGGGAAGTGATGAGGAAAAAAAAAATAAGTAGATGAGAGATAAATTAGGCCAATTTACTAGTTACTGAAAACAAAACTGTCATTAGGTCCACTCTGTCAGAAGGAGGCATGCAGGACCCCAGCACAGTGGCTTCGTGTCATCAGCTGTGACTGTGAGAGGGATAGATCAGATTTCACCAACAGGGACAAAGAGGCTCCACACTGGGAACTTAAAAATCATTCAGCTCTTCTCAGCTTCCTGGAAAGAGCCCAGCTCAGCGCTCCAAGTGCTGGACTGGGAAAAGCACCCAGCTCCGCGGCCGCCAGAGGAGCAATCTTTTGCTCTGGATTGGGAAACGATGATCAAGCCAGGAGCTTAGAAGTGTGACGCCACTTCCCCTCTAACACTAAAATGATGGCCCTTGGTTGCTATGCAGTGTTCTGAATAACCATGTGGTGTACGGTGGGAAAGTATCACAGCACAGGACAAGGGGATAGGCTTCTCCTGTGGATCCGAGGCTGTGGCCCTAAGAAGACACCAACCGAGGGCCTGGAAGAGCCACGGCACGATTATATGCATCTCCAGATGTATTCGACAATGCACGAATGTTACTGCCTTTGTGGAGGTTACATTCTCACCAGAGGGAGATGGGCAACAAATATGCGTGAATTATATAGAATACATTATGTTAAAAGGTGATAATTGCTATGGGTGAAAGCAAGATAAGGAGGATCAAGAATGAAGGGGGATTGCAGGCACGCCTGTGTGGCTCTGTCGGTTAAGCATCAGACTCTTGGTTTCTGCTCAGGTCATGATCTCGAGGTTGTGATCTCAGGGTCATGGGATCGAGCCCCTCAGTGGATTCTGTGCTGAGTGTACAATCTGCTTGTCCTCCCCCCACCCACCCTGGCTTGCAAGCACACACACTCACATGCATGCTCTCTCCCCCCAAATAAATAAATTTTAAAAAATGAAGGGGGATTGCAATTTAAAATAGGGCCATTTTAGAAGTTGCCTCATTCAGCAGGTAGTTTTTAACAAAGTCCTAAAGGGAATGAACGAATTAAGGAAGCAGTTACAGAGGGACAGAGGGAGGTGGGGAGGGATTGGGCAGAGTGAGCAAGGGGGTGAACACTAAGAAATAAAATTGCAGAGGTAATGAAGGTCAGATCATTTATAGCCTTGTAGGTTTTATTCTATACGAAATGCGGAGTTTTGCAAGAGATCTGAGCTAAAGAATGACATGGTTTGATTTGTGCTTTAAAAGATCACTCTGGGGACGCCTGGGTGGCTCAGTTGGTTAAGCGGCTGCCTTCGGCTCGGGTCATGATCCCAGGGTCCTGGGATCGAGTCCCACATCGGGCTCCTTGCTCGGCAGGGAGCCTGCTTCTCCCTCTGCCCCTGCCTGCCTCTCTGTCTGCCTGTGCTCTCTCTCTCTGACAAATAAATAAATAAAATCTTAAAAAAAAAAATCACTCTGGCAGCTGTGTTGGGAATTGTCTGTTGGAGCATAAAGTCAGGAGATCACACAGAGGCTCCTGCAACATCCAGGCTAGAACAGATGGCGGCCTGGACACGGGTGGTAGTAGCGGAGGTAGAACAGCTGGTCAGATTCTGCGGGTATCTTGAAGGTTGAGCCACCAGAATTTCCTGACAGAGGAGGTGTGGGTAGGAAGGAAAGAAAGGAATCAAAGAGATGATTTCAAGGCTTTTGGACTGAGCAACTAGGAGGATAGAATTGCTGTAACTGCTGTGGTGAGATCTGTATATGGAATGGATCTGGCAGGAAAGATCAAGACATATTTAGTTTTTGACGTGTTGAGTCAAAGACGTGTATTACACATGTGCGTGCAGCTGCTGCTGAGCGGCCGAGAGTCCGGGGCAGAGTCCCAGGCTGGAGACAGACGTTCAGGAGCCGTCAGCATCTGGAGGATATTTAAGGCCAAGAACCAGGCTGAGCTACATAAGGGATAGGTAGACTGTGGGCAGAGAAGAAAAGAAGCCCCGTGAACCCAGTCCTGTCCCTTGGGACACTCTGTTATTCATTTGGAGAGCAGGAAAGGAGCTGGCAGAGGAGGAGGTCCTCTGAGAAGGACAAATCTGCGAGGAAAACCGAGAGCCCAGGGAAGAAAGTGTACTGAGGAGAGCGCGATCACCTCTGTCAAATGCTCGCCACAGCCACAGGATGTGACCCACTGACCCCTGCAGTTCACAGCATCAGGACACCGTCAGCCGTGACAAAGCCAACCCAGTAGAATGGCAAGAGGGTACAAGCCTGATACGTGGGTTTAAGAAAGAATGGACAGATCGGGACGCCTGGGTGGCTCAGTTGGTTAAGCGGCTGCCTTCGGCTTGGGTCATGATTCCAGGATCCTGGGATCAAGTCTCACATCAGGCTCCTTGCTCAGCAGGGAACCTGCTTCTCCCTCTGCCTCTGCCTGCCTCTCTGTCTGCCTGTGCTCACTCTCTCTGACAAATAAATAAATAAAATCTTTAAAAAAAAATAGAAAGAAAGAATGGACAGAGAGGAACTGCGGACAGTGAGTGTAAACAACTTTCTCTGGGATTTTGTTCTAAAAGGGGGAGCAGGGAGATGCACCTGTATTTGCTGTGGAGGTGAAACCTATAGTGTGGAGAGGGAATGGGCTCTTGTGTGCAACGGAGGGGGGACGGACAGTTACCTCCAGGACCCACTGCAGCAAGTCTTTCAGAGCCTTCTGGCGGACCTCTCCTTGCCAGCGGGTGACAATGAACCCTTCCATGCGGAGCTCCTGATAGATAACATTCTCTGGGGGCGGGCCTGTGAATGGGAGGACACATTTAGGTGACAGGGTCCAGGGAGGTGGCTGTGGCAAAAACACAAGCAGTACAAGTCACGTCACTGTTCTAGATTTCTCCACTCGTTTCTGATCCATGGGGCTCTCCATAAATCAACCTGGCCTCTGAGGCAGGCAGAATCACGGTCCCCGAAGATGGCTGTGAATGTCTTGCCTTGCGTGGCAAAAGGGACTGTGCAGGTATGATCAAGTTAAGAGCCTTTAGCTGAAGAGATTATTGGGTATTACTCAGTGGGCCCATTATAATCATGAGGGTCCCTGTAAAGGAGGCAGAAAAGTCAGAAGCAGGAAAAAATGTGCAATGCTGGAAACACAGATCAGAGTGAGTGAGAGAGAGAGGGAGAGATACTGGGAGACTCTGTGCTGCGGGCTTTGTGGATGGAGGAAGGGACCACGAGCCAGGGAATGCAGCAGCCTCTAGAAGCTGGAAAAGGCAAGTTAACAGCCTGTTGAACCTTCAGAAAGAATTCAGCCCTACTGACCCATTGTAGACTTTTGATCCCCAGAACTATAAGACAATAAATCTGTGTTGTTGCTAGCCACTAAACTTGAGATAATTTGTCACAGCAGCAATCGGACTGACACACACTCAGAGCCCTTACACAGGCCAGGCAGCCAGCGGATGTTCAGCCTTCACATGCTAGGGACAAGACCCACCAAAAACGTCCCAAACAGTTCTATGGAACAGAAAGAGGTCCTGAAGATAACCTGTGAAAATATGTCTGTGCTACTAAGGCATAAATACCCAGATAGTCCCGATACTTCACATGTTCTTTTTTTTTATGACTTACTGCAGTCATTCTACAGCATAGCCCTATCTCTTGTTCTCTTCTCAAAGCGGATATAAAAAAGCTATTGAGAGAGCCAAGAGAGACTAGATCAAGAGGCTCAGCAATTCTACCTATCCTTGGCCTCGTCATTTTGGGATACCAAGAGTCGGCCCAAACAGTGGTCTCGCAACTTGGTGTGTATGAGAATCACACGGAGAGCTTGTAGAAAGAGGACGCTGGCTGCTCCCCCAATTTCTGATTGTGGATATGGAGTGGATCCCAAGAATCTATATTTCTATAGTTCTCAGGAGAGGATGATGCTGTTGATCCTGGGCCCACACTTTGAGAACCACCAGCCTAGAAAAAGCCCTAGGGTACCCAGCAGCCCATTATGAAGGTAGTACACTTCTGTGTGTGAGAGAAAAGGTTGTGTTGGTTGTTTGGCTTGTTTTCCCAAGGACACGAAGGGACCATAAACCGAGGGAATGACCCCTGAGCATAGTGTGAAAAGTTCCAGGAAGTCAGGTGAAAATGCCCGGGAAGAAGAGCCAAGGTGACTGGCAGAATTTTTTGTGACATCCTTGGTGACTGGCATCACTCAAGCTGAAGGTTCCCACTCAGTACTTTGAAGAAAGTCACAGGAGCAGTAAGAAAAATGGGGCTTTTTCCTAAATCAAAAGAAACTGTTGCAAGATGAGTGAGACGTGAGGGTGACACAGGAGAGTGGCACGCACATCCAGATGCTAGGTTGCTCTGGCACAAAGAGTGCTTCTTCAGAAGACCCACAGCAATCATATTTCTTTTTAGGTTAGGGATTGGAATCCTTATTTCCTCTTCTTAGAAGAGGATGAAATACTATTTCTGGGCTTATCCACCCTGATGGGAATACAGTCTCTTTATTGGGAGCAATAAGAATACAGCATTTTAACACAGAGGCAGGGAGGGAAAAATAAAACAAGATGAAATCAGAGAGGGAGACAAACCATAAGAGACTCTTAATCATAGGAAACAAACTGAAGGTTGCTGCAGGGGAGGGGGGTGGGGGGATGAGGTAACTGAGTGATGGGCATTAAAGGAGGGCACTTGATGGAATGAGCACTGGATGTTACATACAACTGATGAATCACTGAACTCTATCTCAGAAACTAATAATACACTATATGTTAATTAACTGAATTTAAATTTTAAAAAGTTGGGTCGCCTGGATGGCTCAGTTGATTATCTGCCTTCAGCTCAGGTCATGATCTCAGGGTTCTGGGACCGAGCCCCATGTTGGGCTCCCTGCTCAGCAGGAGTCTGCCTCTCCCTCTCCCTCTGCCTCCTCCTCCCCAACTCATGCTCTGTCTCTGTCTCTGAAATAAATAAAATCTTAAAAAAAAAAAAAAATATATATATATATATATATATATATATATATAGTTAAAACCCATCAAAGAAAAAAAAAGAATGTGGCACTTTAATGTGGCATTAAAGACGGGAAATAATTAATTACCCCTGAGCTATCCTAACAGTGAAATATGTCAGAATTTCTGGAGATCAAAGGCAGGGCAGAATCTCATCTAAAATGGATGGACAAGGCCAGGTGATGTCTCAAAGACCTATCTGAGCAGCTGAACTTCCAAACCCTAATTGCTAAAAAGACTAAGATCAAGTTACTGGGCCCAAAATATTTGGCTGTACCTAATTGGACTACGGTCAAGAAAATGCATCCTGGAGCTTTGCTCAATGGGCAGGCAGAAGATTTCCCATGATTCTAGCTTAGCATCAGTTAGGAAAATACAGGGGAAAAAGTCCCTGACAATAAGACTGCCAAATGTACCTGGAGTCTTCTTAGAGAAGGTAGTAGGGTCTTTGATTTTTCACACCCAAGAGGGAATCTACAAGCTGTCCTTTCTCAGCCCCTTCCAGTCTCGCTCACTTGTCTCAATGTGGTTGTGGGGTTGTTGACTAGCTAGGCTTTCATTCCCATAAGTGAAGCCCATCACAGAATGAACACCCAATTTATTTATGGCTATCCTCCCAGATCCCGATGACACTCTCCAAGATTCCTTTTGCTCTTTTTTCTCCTTTTTTTGGACCACAGATAAATCTGTAATCTCACGAACAACACAGAGTTGTGGTAGTCTTGAGGGACGCCTGCGTGGCTCAGTCTATTGAGTGACTGACTCTTGGTTTCCACTCAGGTCTTGATCTCAGCGTTGTGGGATTAGGCCCCGTGTTAGCTTGGGGTCTGCTTGAGATTCTCTCCCTCAGCCTCTTCTCCTCCCCTGCACTGGCTCCCTCTCTCTCTAAAATAAAGTTTAAAAAACAAAACAAAACAAAAGAATCTCAAAAAATAAAAAAGAATTGTAGTAGACAAGGACTCTGTATGAGGAGTTCAGAAGACCCGTCTTTTAGTCTTGCTGATAGGATTTAAAAAGCATCTGGTCGGGGCACCTGGTTGACTCAGTGGGTTAAGCCTCTGCCTTCGGCTCAGGTCATGATCTCAGGGTCCTGGGATCGAGCCCCAAATCGGGCTCTCTGCTCAGCAGGGAGTCTGCTTCCCCTTCTCTCTCTCTGCCTGCCTCTCTGCCTGCTTCTGATCTCTGTCCAGTAAATAAATAGAATCTTTAAAAAAAAAAAAAGCCTCTGGTCCTCTTGTCATTCATCTACCCACCCATGGAGTAAGAGGCCTGTACCATGTCTCTCAGAGAAGTAGGACTTAAGGAATACAGCTCTCTAGTTGATACTGCTTTTGGATCTCTGTGGTATGGAGGGGAGGGGGCGGTGTCTGCATAGGAGAGTGAAGAAGTGGGGGACAGAGGCACAGCAGAAACAAAACAAGGACAATCCAGGAACAGAGGGGAAATGCATACTCCTTTCCCTCTCATTGGAAATGGTCAGTTTGGGGGAGCCAGTGTGTCCTGCTGCTCTAGGAACCACCATCACTACCATCAGAAGGAAATGGCAGCTCATTGTTCCCTTCACCCGTCAAGTCATCCTCCCCCCAACCCCATACCTCCAGCAACATCTCAAGTATCCTAAAGAACCCTTACACTGCACCAGCCAGACGAAGGTATTCTGTTTCTAAACCAATTCATGGTTCCCTTTTTACAACTTTGCCCAAAACAATAGGTAAAAAACGAAAACTTTTAAAAATTATCAACACTCTTCTATAGTTTCAGATTGTTATTTCTCGATATCAAAATGTGATATAAGCTATTTAGTACAAATATATGAAATTACATATTTTTAGTTTAATATACACTATTTCATCAAGAATATCAGGAAGGCTTTTTAACATTTTGATAGTCACTGGCCTATAGCACATCCGTGAATCTTCTCCTTGTCCCGTCTTTCTACCTCTGTGATCATGTGCATGAGCTCATTACCTGGGGGAAGCGGGCGAGTACTATTGTATGTAGAGATGGCCCCACATATTGCAATTCTTCCAAATTTCTTCATCTGGGGAATAACAATGTTTGAAAACTCTCCACCTACCTACACAGACAGGACGAAAACAAAACCCATGTTAAATAATCTAAACACTAGAAGACTCGGGAGAAGTCACATCTATCATTTCACAAAATTTATTCTAGAATTTAAAAAAAACCCTGATTGAGTTAGCACAGCAGTGCAGAAAATTGCAGTTGGAAAAAGACAGGAGAGGCTGGGCATTTCTATTTGTAGGAACATACCATATATAACTTATACGTTTTATTTTATTCTATTTTGGAGTTCTCTGATCAGTTCAATAATCTGTCTGCCCCTATCCAAGAGCATGGAAAAAATACTCAAAAGCCACATCAAGAACACTTTCCAATTTCAAAACTTACTACAGAGCTGTACCAAGCAAGACAGTGTGGGCACAGACATATAGATCAACAGAACTAACTTGAGAGTCCAGAAATAAACCCTTACTTTATGGTCCATTGATTTTTGACAAGAGGGGCAAAACAATGTAATAGGAGGAAAAAATAGTCTTTTCAACACATGGTGTAGAATAACTGGATATGGAAAAGAATGAAATCAGACCCCTTCTTATGCAATACACAAAAATTAACTTAAAATGTATCATGGGCCTAAACATAAGGGCTAACACCATAAAACTCTTAGAAAAAAAGAGAAAAAATAGGAATAAAATCTCTGTGACCTTGGATAAGCAGGCCTTTTTAGACACGACACCAAATGCCCAACCAACACAAGGAGAAATAAATCGGCCTTCAGCAAAATTTAAAACTTTTGTGTTTCAAAGGACACCATCAAGAAAGTGAAAGAAAAGCAAAAAAGAAAGTGAAAAACGACTCATAGACCAGGAGAAAAGAATTGCAAACCAGAGCCAATCCTCCTTATTAGTATATTCCATAATTGAGAATGGGATTACTTGCTAATGTTTATTTATAACCCAGAAATCAACACTCACAGAGCTTGCCTGATCATTTGGAGATAAGCCTAAGGCCGAGGAAGGGACACAAAGTTCCCAGGCAAGGTCAACAAAGGCCAAGGCTCTGTCTTCTTTTTTCAGCTCTCCCAGAGATTACTGGGGAAGGAAAGCAGTAGGGGGCAGTGCAGAGTGGATAAAAAAGCTCCAGCTCTGGGACTGGTTAGATGGGGTGTGAATCCCAAATATGGGATGAGTTTGTGGGGCAGCCTCAGGTAGGCTTCTTACCACTTCTGAACCTCTTTTTCTCTTTTGAAAAATAAAGAAAGCGGCACCTGGGTGCCTCAGTCGTTAAGCATCTGCTTTCAGCTTAGGTCATGATCCTAGAGTCCGGGGATTGAGCCCAGCATTGGGCTCCCTCAGCGGGAAGCCTGCTTCTCCCTCTCCCACTCCCCCTGCTTGTGTTTCCTCTTTCCCTGTCTCTGTGTCAAATAAACAAAATCTTTTTAAAAAAGAAAAGAAAAGGGGCGCCTGGGTGGCTCAGTGGGTTAAAGCCTCTGCCTTTGGCTCAGGTCATGGTCTCAGGTTCCTGGGATCGAGCCCCGCATCACATCGGGCTCTCTGCTAGGCAGGAAGCCTGCTTCCCCCTCTCTCTCTCTGCCTGCCTCTCTGCCTACTTGTGATCTCTGTCAAATAAATAAAATCTTAAAAAAAAAAAAAAAAAAAGAAAAGAAAATAGAAGCTTGTAGGAAAGAACGGTTTTTAGGATTTAAGATGATAATCAAGTTGAAACATGTACATAAATGTACATAATTCCCCTAGAAGCAATGGTTCAGGGTTTGTGGTGTTTGATAGAACATAACTACCAGGAATACTGAGAATTGACTATATCTGATAAGGGATTTATCAGAGCTTTTATGAAGAGCTCTTAAAACTCAACCAACAACCCAATTGAAAAATGGGCAAAAGATCTGAACAGACATATCTCCAAATACATACAAATGGCCAATAAGCACATGAGAAGCCATCCAGTATCATTAGCAATTAGGGAAGTGAAAATCAAAACCACAGTGAAATTCTACTTCAAACCCACAAGGATAGCCATAATAAAAATCATAGATAGTAAGTGTTGATGAGGATGTAGGGAAATTGGAACCCTCATACCCTGCTGGCGAGAATGTAAAATAGTGCAGCCATTTTGCAAAATTGCTTGTCAGTTCCTCAAAATGTTAAGTATGGAGGTGCCACATGACCCAATAATTCCATGTATAGGTATATACCCAAGAAAAATGAAAACATATATCCACACAAAAACTTGATCAGGAGTGTTCATAGCAACATTAAGATTAATAGCCAAAAAGTAAAAATTACTCAGCTGCTCATCAATGATGGATGGATAAATAAAATATAGTATATCCAGGCAATGGAATATTATGTGGTCATAAAAAAAAGGAATGAAGCCCTGAGACACATTACAACATGGATGAAACTTGAAAACATGCTAATGTATAGCGTAAGAAGCTAGTCACAAAAGACCACTTTTGGGGGCAAATGGGGAGTGACTATAATGAGTATAGCATCATCGTTCTGGGATAATGAAATGTTCTAAAACTGATTGTGGTGATGATTGTACAATTCTGTGAATGTACTAAAAACCACTAGGTTCAACACTTTAAAATGGGTAAATTATTATCTCAATACACCTGTTCTTTTAAAGGCATATGTACTCTCTTTACCTATTTTAGGTGGAAACTCTAGAAGCATATTCTCTTGTATAGTAGTTTGTTAGTAAATAAGATATTAAGTCCAATTTGTACTCACATTATCAAAATAACAATCATAACCATCAGGAGAGGCTTTTTTCAAAGTTTCTTCTAAAGACTCTACTGTTTTGTAGTTAAAGGCAACATCATACCCAAGCTTTTTAAGGTAGGCAACCTTTTCATCAGACCCTGCTGCTCCAACAACTTTGCAGCCCTAAATGGGGAGGGAAAAAATGGAAACCATTTATAAGTCAAAAGATGGACCAACCCCCCTCCTAGCTAGTACGGTCAGGTTCCCCAATAACACCTTAAGTGCTGAGCCACATATATGAAGATACCATATGGGCCAATAGGGTTATAGGTGAAATGAGTCCCTGAATCAGCCTACAACCCAACTCGTAACTTCTGCTTGCCTCTGACCAACCAGTAGATTCCAGTCTCTGGTTATGTGGTTTACAGCTTGTTTTAACTTGCTGGCTAGACAACCTTTGTATTTGACTCTCTTATTTCTTTATTTTTGGTCTTCTCTTGCAGTTACTTGCATGCTATCTTTTGGAACAGTGGTCCTTTAGACTATATTCTGTGCTCAGTTCTGGGACTCTTAGGCCCCTTGTCAGCCCTCCCGGTGACTGCCCCCTTGTTCTTTGATTTGGGCTAAAGCATTGGACTAGATCCTGTCTAATCACAGAGGAACTAGAGAACATTCTGAAAAGCACTTTCAGGATGAGACTAGAGACTATATTGGTACACAGAGAGTAGCTCTTCAGAAATCTCTTATATTCTGAATGTATCTTCAACTTCTAAACAAGACCCACTCCACTGAATTCTGTGAGACTGGGAAAGGTCTGCTCTGTCCACTGTTGTGTTCTCATTGCACACTGTGGGTGTTGAGTAAATGTTTGGCACTTGAAGAAGCCACTTACCTTGAGCTTAGCTATCTGCCCCACCACAGAGCCCACCGCTCCTGCCGCTGCATTAACCATCACTGTTTCTCCACCCTTCACACCACAGATGTCAAGTAGGCCAAAGTAGGCTGTTAGCGTGAGGGAAGGAAATTAAAGATATGTGGATAGGTTTGTTGATTTCCCCTATAACTCATTCAGATACATCCTGAAGCCCTTCTCGACAGCCCAGTGCTATGGGTCCAAGTAAAAGACAAAAAAAACCCACAGGAAATGAATATTACTGACCACTAATGGTCCATCTCCTCCATAGGAATAAAGACGATGGGAACTAGAGAAGAAATGGAGACTTGGATGGAAAGGGGCTGCACCTGTCAATCCCCAGGTCAAGTCTCAGAAGCAAGAGAAGATCCACTCAAGGGATCCTAGAACAGTGTGTCCTAGAACATGTGTGTCCTAGGGAGAGGGTGAACTTTGTGAGCAAAGCCTCCATGTCATCAACAGGACAGACAGAATGGTATGCGGTGTCTAGGCACAAGGGGGTCCCGGAGAGACACCGGGAGTTTTCCATGGCTCCTAAGTGGGATGGAAGAACTTGTGCCATTTCCCCATCTCATCCCAAAGGGGATGTCAAAGTTAGCTTGCAAAGAAAGAACTACGGGGTCTACAGAAATGCAGCTCAGACAGTACTGACAAATACTGGGTGAAGAATCCACCAGCTTGGATGGCCAGCCTGGAAGGTGATGTGGCAGAGGACTCAGTGGGAAAAGGAGACCGGCGTAAGACTAAGACACATCAAGTTCAAGAAGTTGTTGTCTCCCTTCTCCTGACACAGAATCTGTGTTAGCCCTTGGAGCTTTGCATCAACCTCAAGGATAGGAAAAAAAGGAAATCCTGAGTTTTAAACCTGAACAATGTGAACAATCACTGAATTTATTATGTTTTTGCACCCCTGAGTCTGAGCCAGTGAAATCTGTATCCACTATGGTGATTGCTAAGCCGCTTGCAAAATTTCAGACAAATTCATGTAAAGTTATTTCCATACAAAACAGAAATTATACATCTGCCTCTGAGTATATCTGGGGACCCATTAGGGTTGGAAATTGAAGGTGAGGCAGCGAAAGGCACAGAAATCTGCACTTTTTCTGAGGCCCCAAAAGCTAATATTCCCACAGTGTTTTTTGAAAGTCAGATGGAGTACCACCAGCCTCAGAATCTACTGGAGTTTTATGAAAACTTTGGATTCCCAAGCCCCACCTCAGACCCACTGACTCAGAAATGCTGGAACACGAACACCTGGATTTTATACAACCAGGTGATTCTTATGAATCAACAGAACCACTGCCCCAGTGAACGCTGAAGCCAGAGTGTGCTGGACAAGTTAGCGTAACCTCAAATACGAAGCAGAAGGTGCATTTTCTGATTGTGTCATTCCACCCATGACAATCCGTACCCCTCCCATCCCAATCTCCATTCTAGAAAATTCTAGAATCAGCTCTCAGTTAGACACACTGACCCGAGATACCCAAGGCCTTTCCCAAACGTCACACCCTTCTAAAAATGAAAAGGAGGTAAGATGGAGTCAACAGAAAAGAAATCTTAGAGGAAAAATTAAAGGCACACTTTGGTCTAAGGGGCACTTCAATCAATAACAGATTGGACAGCAAAGCACACGAACGTCTCCAGCTTAGCAGAGAAAACAGAGGTCCAATGAAGGAAGCAACGCAGACTCTGGGGGAATGTTAAATCTCTCGAGCCTGGATAGCCGCCGCAAGATACTCTAGGTTTCCAAGTTCAACTTCTGTTATAGTTTACAGCAGAAGTTCCAGTATTCTGAAAGGGTTGACCCATCCCACTGGTAAGGAAGGCTCAAAGAATGGATAGTGTGTCACTAAGGAGGTTAGAAACACAGCGTAACTCCTTCTTCTCAATCAGTGAGAACCACTGAGATAAAGTTGATTGACGTAAAAGTGCATTCTGCAGGGGCTTGGAACAGGCGAATGAGAAGTATGCACACATGAATAAATTACCCTCTATTTTAGGGTTCAAATCTCCTACTATTTTACAGATTACTCTCTCCCCAACTAAATCATGCAAGACTTGCCTCAAGGTTTCCTCATCCCTCCCTCCACCCTTGCCTTCCTCCACCTGGCTCACAATTTAGAGAGAGGTGGCTGGAAAAACAAGGTGGGAGGAAGAGTTCTTGCTAGTTGAGGGTCTAGGGCAAGCAGGCAGGACTCGGAAGTGCTAGAATTCTCTTTAGTGCCCACTTGTTGAAAGCAAGGTATGAAGTATCCTCTAAATTCATGATATTGTCTCTTGGCCACGGCAATTCTGTGGAGTTCACATTCGGAGTGCAATATGAACTTGGGACGCAGGGGACTGGTTTTTGCTAGAGGGTGATCATTTGAGGTATATATATATTTCCACTTCATTCTTTAGAAGTCCTTTGAAGTGTGAAAAAGAGAGAGGAGGGAGGGAGGGATGGAGGGAAAGAAGCAGGGAGGGAGGGAGGGAGAGAGGAAGGAAGGAAGGAAAAGATTGTACAACTTACAGAAAGACCTGAATTCCAGCTAAAAAAGGTTTGGGGAGACTCCAACAAAAGGAATTCAACTGATCTTCCTTCTCCAGGCCATAAAGGAAAGCTTGAGGTTCCAAGTGCACTGACCAGGATCTTACTGATGGATAAAGCCAAGGAACTCCCGAGTAGTTCAAGTCTGTGTCAAGCTGAGTGACTGTACAACCATACTTATGATTCACATCAATTTTAATAACCTCAGATCCTTTTACACTTCAGGAAATTCAGATGTGCGTAGGGAAAGGTGGGGAATGAGAGATAGTACAGAAAAGCCAAGGTAGATTGAATTATTTTCTTCCTCTTAAACTCTGAAATGAAGGCATAGATGAGTGAGGAGTGAAGCCAAGATGCTTCCAGGGACAGAAGGAGCTGGTTCTGTTGTGTTACCATTTGCCAGCTGCTAGGGAGGTATCAGGCCCCATGCTGCTCCTCACTGCCGCTGTCTGGACCAGAGGGTCTCTGGCCTCATTTTCCCTCTTTCCTTCAGTCCGCAGCTAACTCTAGCCCAGCTTCTTCCCTTCTTAGTCCTACCATCTACTCTAACCAGCCCCTGAACCTAGAATGTCTCAAGTCTCTTCTTGCTGACCACATTCTGAATGAACTATTTTGGAAAACCAGAATGTCATGTTTTTAAACAAATGAAATACACCCATGAAACTCACCCTGTCATGCCCACTGTTCCCAGAGCCAAAGACACTGGGATGGTGTCCGGCCACTCTGCGGGTAGCTTTTCCAGATCTTTCCCATCAGAAATAGAGTGCGTCGTCCAGCCTGAAAGAGCCACTACCAGAGCTCCTGCTGGGAAGGCTGAGTTTTTACTTTCCACAACTCTGGAAGATAAAGCACATTACAACATGGGAAACCTCTTTCAAGGGAGATGGAATGCTGCATGGGTGGTTTCCTAAGAGGGCACTAAAGTTAATAATCCATGATTAAATATCCCACCACATCTCTCCATCGTAATTCCTCATCGCTGGTTTCTCCGCCTCCTTGAGAGAAAATATGGGCCATTAGAGAGGAACTCTCTGTACTGGTTCCACATCTGTCCCAGTCCTCACCCACTTCTCTCTAAGAGGCATGTATCCTTGGGCTCAAGGTGCCCTGGACACCAGTCTCTTCTGTTCTTCAGGGGCCACCCTCCATCCCTAGCCCCTTCTCTTTCCCGAATCTATAGCACTGTCCTCTCCAGTGCAACCTACCTTTCAGTCCTGCTACTCCATTAAGGTCACAACAACTTCTGATTGCAAAATCCAGTGGACACTCTTCATTCATTATCTGATTTTACCCTTCTACTGTATTCAACACTCTGAGCTACACAGACTCTTCCTCATTGGTTTCCATAATACTGACTTCACTGGGATTTTTGCCTCGCCCTCTAAGCTGCTTCTTTTTAGTTTCATCTGCGGACTCTCTTTCTCCCACCTTCTCCCACCATTACCATTTTTTACTGTCTTCTCCCGATCATGAAGCTATGTAACACCTTTATTTTAGAAAATTTGATATATGAAATAAAAATATCGGTTCTAATCCCACAATAAAAAGATAATGGCTAAAATTCTGGGGTATGTTATGGCAATCTTATGATACATTTTGAAATCTATATTATGAGAATGCAAACTGGTGCAGCTACTGTGGCCAATGGTATGGAGAGTCCTCAAAAAATTAAAAATAGAACTACCATCTGACCCAGTAATTCCACTACTGGGTATTTGCCCCAAGAATATGAAAACACTAATTCAAAAAGATATATGCACTCTCATGTTTACCCCTGAATTTAAAAAGATATATGCACCCCAATGTTTACCTGTATTATTTACAATAGCCAAACTATGGAAGCAATCCAAGTGTCCACCTATAGAAGAATGGTTTAAGAAGATGTGGTTTATATGTATGTGTGTGTATACATATGAAGTAAGAAACAGCAATTTATTGAAGGGCATATAATCCCATTATTTAAGAAAAATTATTAATACTAGTTGGTGTACTAAACAATTTTTGAAATAATAATACATTAACAATACACACACATACATACATACATATACAATGGAATATTCCATTTCACAATGGAATATTACTCAGCCATCAGAAAAAATGAAGTCTTGCCATCTGCAACAAAATGGATGGATTCAGAGGGCACAATGCAAAGTGAAAGAAGTCAGTCAGAGGAAGACACATACCATATGATCTTACTCATATGTGGAATTTTTTTTTAAAGATTTTTAATTTATTTATTAGAGAGACAGCATGTGTGCAAGAGAGAGCAGGAGCAGGGACAGAGGGAGAAGGAGAAGCAGACTCCTTGCTAAGCAGAGAGCCCAATGGGGTTTCAATCCCAGGACCCTGAGACCATGACCTAAGCTAAAGGCAGATGCTTAACTGACTGAGCCACCCAGGTGCCCTCATATGTGGAATTTAAGAAACAAAACAAATGAACAAAGAAAAAGGAGACAAACAAACAAGAAAAATAGACTCTTAAATGAAGTCAACAAACTGGAGGTTGCCAGAGGGAAGGTGGGCCCTGGGGGGATGGGTGAAATAGGTGATGGGGGATTAAGAGTATACTTAATTTTTTAAAAAAGATTTTATTTATTCATTTGACAGAGAGAGAGAGAGAGAGAGAGCTCAAGCAGGAGGAGCTGCAGGCAGAGGGAGAGGGAGAAGCAGGCTCCCTGCTGAGTAAGAAGCCAGATGCAGGGCTTGATCCTAGGACCCTGGGATCATGACCTGAATCAAAGGCAAACACTTAACTGACTGAGCAAGTCAGGAGTTCCAAGAGTACAGTTATTATAATGAGCACTGAATAATGTATAAAATTTTTGAATCACTATATTATATATCTGAAACAAATAATACTGTATGTTAATTATACTGGATTTTAAAAAACCAAATAAATTCATTTTTTAAATGTATATTATATGATTTACATAATTGAAATCACTTTGTTTTGCAACCCAGTTTTTCTTTCCCAACATTACATTAGTATATATGAGTTATACTTACGTTAGTAAGAATCCTTTAAAAATAAATGAATTTAGGGGCACCTGGGTAGCTCAGTCTGTGAAGCATCTGACTCTTTATTTCACCTTAGGTTTGTGAGATCAAACGCCATATTGGGCTCCATCCTGGGTGCAAAGCCTGCTTAATATTCTCTCGAGCAGGGGCGCCTGGGTGGCTCAGTGGGTTAAAGCCTCTGCCTTCGGCTCAGGTCATGATCCCAGGCTCCTGGGATAGAGCCCCGAGTTGGGCTCTCTGCTCAGCAGGGAGCCTGCTTCCCTGTCTCTCTCTGCCTGCCTCTCTGCCTATTTGTGATCTCTCTCTGTCAACTAAATAAAAAAATAAAATCTTAAAAAAAAAAAAATTCTCTCGAGCAGATTTCCTGCTGAGGGCAGAGCCATATTGGGTTGGTGGGGGGAGCTCGATCCCACGATCCTCAGATCACAACCTGTACCAAAACCAAGTGTAAGACGCTCCAAGAGTCAGACACTCCACCAACTGGGCCACCCAGGTGCCCCTACATAAAAATTTTAAACTATGATTGGACATGGGAGAAAGATAAAAATAAACAAAGACCCAAATATTTGCAACACTAATATTCCTAACACGTAAGAAGATCTCACAAATCACTGTAAGAGATGAAAAGACCTAAAGGAATAAAGGAAAGGACATAAAGATATTCACAGAAGAAAACTGATAATTTACCAAAAAAAGTCAACATTGCTAAAAATGAAAGAAATGGAAGTTAAATGGAAACATCAATGTGACTTCACCTCAGATTGCTAAGATGATAAGCAATAGGCATATAGGTATGAGGAAACAAGTTCTTTAATATGCTATTGGAGGGAGTGGATATTCATATAATCTTTTCAAAGAGCAATTTGACATCAAAACTTCAAATTAAAAATGTGTTTCTCGGGGCGCCTGGATGGTTCAGAGGGTTAAGCCTCTGCCTTCGGCCCGGGTCATGGTCTCAGGGACCTGGGATTGAGTCCTGCATTGGGCTCTCTGCTCAGCGGGGAGCCTGTTTCCCCCTCTCTCTCTGCCTGCCTCTCTGCCTACTTGTGATCTCTCTCTCTCTGTCAAATATAAAAATAAAATCTTAAAAAAAAATCTTTAAAAAAATTAAAAAAAAATGTGTTTCTCTCAGGTTGGTGATTCCAGAAGAAACAAGAGTAAGGTGTGAACATGGGGAAGCAAAAGAAATCAAGAAAGGCATGAGACCATGAAGGAAATGCTTAGTCTCTGAGATCAGAGGCTTAAGGAGAAGGATAGATTAAAACCTGGAAAGAAAGATCCCAAGTCCCCCCAAATCCTTCCTGCTTATTCTTCCAGTATAACATCCAGCTGGGCCTGCCATACCACATCCTGGTTGATACCAACTTCATCAACTTTTCCATTAAAGTCAAACTTGACTTAGTACAATCAATGATGGACTGTATGTATGCTAAGTGTATCCCCTGTATAACTGACTGTGTAATGGATGAGACTGAGAAACTGGGGCAAAAGTATTGAGTAGTTCTAAGGACTGCCAAGGATCCAAGATTTGAATGGTTACCATGCACACACAAAGGAATCTATGCAGATGCCTGCTTAGTACAGAGAGGAACTGAGCACAAGTGTTATATTGTGGCTACAGTTGACCAGGACCTTAAAGGAAGGATCCAGAAGATCCCTCGAGTTCCCATCATGTACATTTCTAACATAGGTACAACATTGAGCAGATGCTAGAAAATAATGGAGCCCTTTGGTTCTAATTCTTAAAAGATGGAGTTCTTCTGCCTTCCTTTACCAACTTCTTCTGTTGCCAGTTCGTATTAACAATATGCTACAGCATGAATTACTCTTCTTACCCATTTGCTCTGTTAGGAGCTGAGTATGGTTAAATACACTCATTTTTTTATGTCATTTTGAAATTGATATTTTGTATCATTTTAAATATTGTTGCATCTTTTTATAAATTAGATGATTATGCATTTTTTAAAAATAGGGCATCTCTCAGGCATCTCGGTGGCAAGGTTGGTTAAGCGTCTGATGGGGTTTAGGCTCAAATCATGATCTCAGGGTGCTGAGACTGAACGCTGCACTGGGCTCTGTGCTCAGCACGGAGTCTTCTTAAGACTTTCTCCCTCTTCCTCTGCCCCTTCCCAAACCTGTGCTCTCTCTCTCTCTAAAATAATAAATAAATAAATAAATAAAAATATATGCATCTCCTTTGACCTATAATTTATACTTCTGGGAATTTAATGTGAAGCAATATTCATCCAAGTAGGCAGAGAATACACAGACATACACATAAAGAGGCATACATGTTCCTTGTAGAACTATTTGTGATAGAAAAAACTGGAAACAGTTGCTACCAGGAGTAGATTAGTTACACAGCAGATAACAATGGGATAAATTTGCAGCCATTAAGGGATGCCTGGGTGGCTCAGTTGGTTGAGCATCTGAGTTCAGTTCAGGTTGTGATTCTGGAGTCCTGGGTTTGAACCCTGTGTCAGGCTCCCTGCTCAGTGGGGAGTTTGCTTCTCCCTCTCTGCCTCCCCCCTCCATGTGTGCTCTGTCTCTCTCAAATAAATAAAATCTTTGGGAGAAAAACAAGATTGATTTAAAAAAAATTGCAGCCATTAAAAGGTAGGTAGTATATTTACATATTATCAAAAAGATATCCATAACATATTAAGTGAGAAAAAGCAATTTATTGAAGGGCATATAATCCCATTATTTAAGAAAAATTATAAATACTAGTTGGTGTACTAAACAATTTTTGAAATAATAATACATTAACAACAGTCACCTCTAAGTTTCAGCTGGTGAGGGATCTTCCAGTTTCCATGATACTAATTTTTGATTTACTTGAATTTTTGCAATAATTGTAAGTTGGACAATTATACTTTTTTAAGTAATTTTTAAGTAGTGATGGTAATTTCACAGGCTTCCCTCCATCCCAATTAGTCAGGAAAGGGGCAAGGTTTCCCAAGCTGCTTCCAAGATCAGTGAGTGAATCACATGCGCTGAAGAAATTATAGGGATGATAGACAGAAGCAGACCCAGAAGGAGGTAAAGGAAAGACATATTTCTCAGACATGGAAACACAAAGAAATACCTGGCCACTTGCTGCCCCATCATCACATTACCCTCCTTCAATTTTTTGGACGCCACTCTGAAAAAAAAAATCCATTTTTAATACAGAAAGACTTCTTGGGAAAGGGCACCTGGGTGGCTCAGTGGGCTGCGTTTCTGACTCTTGATTTTGGCAGGGGAATTGGTTGGTATTGCAGGACAATTGATTGGAAAGGCTTACAAACTGGAATCGTCACAGAATCCTACTAACCACACAAAAAGGGATGTTAGTTAACATTTGGAAACACTTTTTTTTTTAAACCTTAGATTTGAATCTCTATTGATCAGCTCTGAAAACAATTATTATTATTATTATTATTATTATTATTTAAAGATTTTATTTATTTATTTGACAGACAGAGAGCACAAGTAGGCAGAGAGGCAGGCGGAGAGAGAGAGAAGGAAGCAGGCTCCCCGCTGAGCAGAGAGGAGAGCCCGATGTGGGGCTCGATCCCAGGACCCTGAGATCATGACCTGAGCCGAAGGCAGAGGCTTTAACCCACTGAGCCACCCAGGTGCCCTGAAAACAATTATTTTAAAGAATGATGACTACAGGGACGCCTGGG
This sequence comes from Martes martes, assembly GCF_963455335.1. Classification (NCBI taxonomy): domain Eukaryota; kingdom Metazoa; phylum Chordata; class Mammalia; order Carnivora; family Mustelidae; genus Martes; species Martes martes. Next base: position 74,687,436 of record NC_137900.1, read on the forward strand.
TGGCTCAGTCGGTTAAGCCACTGCCTTCGGCTCAGGCCATGATCCCAGGGTCCTAGGATCGAGTCCCGCATGGGGCTCCTTGCTCTGCAGGGAGCCTGCTTCTCTCTCGCCCTCTGCCTGCCACTGTGCCGCTTGTGTGTGCGTGCTCTCTCTCTCTCTGTCTGACAAATAAATAAAATCTTAAAAAAAAAAAGAGAATGATGACTACATTATTTACCAATAAGCAAAATTACTGAGAAGTTAGTGCAACATAAGTGCTTTTATTCCCTCCCTTCCCTGAGTTGTTTACTAGGTACACATATTTGATTAAATTAAAAGAATACAGTTAAATGGGAGGCAAAAAAAAGCTTATTTTAGTCTTACCATCTTCCTCTACCCAAATTAGTTGTCAGTAGTGAAATGGACAAATTGGATTTGGGTTTCTTTAGTCTTTTACTTTTTCGGGAACAGTGAGAGGCAAATTGTGCATATTAAGATAGGAAATGGGGGGAGGAGTCAAGATGGCGGAGAAGTAGCAGGCTGAGACGACATCGGGTAGCAGGAGATCAGCTAGATAGCTTATCTAACCATTGTGAACACCTATAAATCCAATGGGAAATCGAAGAGAAGAAGAGCAACAATCCCAGAAACAGAAAATCGATCACTTTCTGAAAGGTAGGACCTGCGGAGAAGTGAATCCAAAGCGACGGGAAGATAGACCCCGGGGGGAGGGGCCGGCACCCGGCAAGCGGCGGAGCGACGGAGCACAAAATCGGGACTTTTAAAAGTCGGCTCCACTGGGAGACATCGCTCCAGAGGCTAAACTGGGGGGAAACCCAGGCGGGGTCAGCATAATCCCAGGACCCGCAGGGTCACAGAAGGACTGGGGATGTCTGAGTGCCGCAGAGCTCGCAGGTATTAGAGCGGGGAAGCCGGCTATAGCGACAAAGCCGAGGAGTGAGCTCTAAGCCCGGGGTTACCTTGTGCCGGTCACAGGCTGGGTGGGCTCGGAGCGCGGCCGGAGGCCACGGAGACAAAAGCGACCCGGCGCTTTTCTCCAGCTCCAACAATTGACTGCTTTCCTCGAGTCGCGACCGCAAGCCAGGGAGGCGGGGCTATTGGGCGCTTTGCTCTGAGAGTGCACTGAGGAGCGGAACCCCAAGCTCTCGGCTCCTCCGGGCCGAGAGATTGGGAGGCCGCCATCTTCATTCCCGTCCTCCGGAACTCTACGGAAAGCGCTCAGGGAACAAAAGCTCCCAAAAGCTAACCCGAGCGGATTACTTAGCCTGGCCCCTGGCAAGGGCGGTGCAATTCCGCCTGCGGCAAAGACACTTGAGAATCACTACAACAGGCCCCTCCCCCAAGAAGATCAACAAGAAACCATCCAAAACCAACTTCAGTCACCAAGAACAGCGGAATTCCACAGCAGGAGAAAGCAAATCCTACCTGGACAAAATGACAAGGCGGAAAAACTCACCTCAAAAAAAAGAACAAGAGGCCGTACCGAAGGCTGGAGACCTAATCAATACAGACATAGGTAGCATGACAGATCTAGAGTTCAGAATGACAATTCTCAAGGTTCTAGCCGGGCTCGAAAAAGGCATAGAAGATATTAGAGAAACCCTCTCCGGAGAGATAAAAGCCCTTTCTGGAGAAATAAAAGAACTAAAATCTAACCAAGTTGAAATCAAAAAAGCTATTCATGAGGTGCAATCAAAAATGGAAGCTCTCACTGCCAGGATAAATGAGGCAGAAGAAAGAATTAGTGACATAGAAGACCAAATGACAGAGAATAAAGAAGCTGAGCAAAAGAGAGACAAACAACTACTGGAACATGAGGAGAGGATTCGAGAGATAAGTGACACCATAAGACGACACAACATTAGAATAATTGGGATTCCAGAAGAAGAAGAAAGAGAGAGGGGAGCAGAAGGTATATTGGAGACAATTATTGGAGAGAATTTCCCTAATATGGCAAAGGGAACAAACATCAAAATCCAGGAGATGCTAAGAACGCCCCTCAAAATCAATAAAAATAGGTCCACACCTCGTCACCTGATAGTAAAATTTACAAGTCTTAGCGACAAAGAGAAAATCCTGAAAGCAGCCCGGGAAAAGAAGTCTGTAACATACAAGGGTAAAAACATTAGATTGGCAGCGGACCTATCCACAGAGACCTGGCAGGCCAGAAAGAACTGGCATGATATATTCAGAGCACTAAACGAGAAGAACATGCAGCCAAGAATACTATATCCGGCTAGGCTATCATTGAAAATAGAAGGAGAGATAAAGAGCTTCCAGGACAAACAAAAGCTGAAAGAATTTGCAAACACCAAACCAGCTCTACAGGAAATATTGAAAGGGGTCCTCTAAGCAAAGAGAGACCCTAAAAGTAGTAGATCAGAAAGAAACAGAAACAATATACAGTAACAATCATCTTACAGGCAATACAATGGCACTAAATTCATATCTCTCAATAGTTACCCTGAATGTTAATGGGCTCAATGCCCCAATCAAAAGACACAGGGTATCAGAATGGATAAAAAAACAAAACCCATCCATATGCTGCCTACAAGAAACTCATTTTAGACCCGAAGACACCTCCAGATTTAAAGTGAGGGGGTGGAAAACAATGTACCATGCTAATGGACATCAGAAGAAAGCTGGGGTGGCAATCCTTATATCAGATCAATTAGATTTTAAGCCAAAGACTATAATAAGAGATGAGGAAGGACACTATATCATACTCAAAGGGTCTGTCCAACAAGAAGATCTAACAATCTTAAATATCTATGCCCCTAACATGGGAGCAGCCAACTATATAAACCAATTAATAACAAAATCAAAGAAATACATCAACAGTAATACAATAATAGCAGGGGACTTTAACACTCCCCTCACTGAAATGGACAGATCATCTAAGCAAAAGATCAACAAGGAAATAAAGGCCTTAAATGACACACTGGACCAGATGGACATCACAGATATATTCAGAACATTCCATCCCAAAGCAACAGAATATACATTCTTCTCTAGTGCACATGGAACATTCTCCAGAATAGACCACATCCTGGGTCATAAATCAGGTCTCAATCGGTACCAAAAGATCGAGATCATTCCCTGCATATTTTCAGACCACAATGCTCTGAAGCTCGAACTCAATCACAAGAGGAAATTTGGAAAGAACGCAAATACATGGAGACTAAACAGCATCCTTCTAAAAAATGAATGGGTCAACCAGGAAATTAAAGAAGAATTGAAAAAATTCATGGAAACAAATGATAATGAAAACACAACAGTTCAAAATCTGTGGGACACAACAAAGGCAGTCCTGAGAGGAAAATATATAGCAGTGCAAGCCTTTCTCAAGAAACAAGAAAGGTCTCAAATACACAACCTAACCCTACACCTAAAGGAGCTGGAGAGAGAACAACAAAGAAAGCCTAAACCCAGCAGGAGAAGAGAAATCATAAAGATCAGAGCAGAAATCAATGAAATAGAAACTAAAAAAACAATAGAACAAATCAACAAAACTAGGAGCTGGTTCTTTGAAAGAATTAATAAGATTGATAAGCCCCTGGCCAGACTTATCAAAAAGAAAAGAGAAAGGACGCAAATAAATAAAATCATGAATGAAAGAGGAGAGATCACAACCAACACCAAAGAAATACAAACAATTATAAGAACATACTACGAGCAACTCTATGGCAACAAATTTGACAACCTGGAAGAAATGGATACATTTCTAGAGATGTATAAACTACCACAACTGAACCAGGAAGAAATAGATAACCTGAACAGACCCATAACCAGTAAGGAGATTGAAACAGTCATCAAAAATCTCCAAACAAACAAAAGTCCAGGGCCAGACGGCTTCCCAGGGGAATTCTACCAAACATTTAAAGAAGAATTAATTCCTATTCTCCTGAAACTGTTCCAAAAAATAGAAATGGAAGGAAAACTTCCAAACTCATTCTATGAGGCCAGCATCACCTTGATCCCAAAACCAGACAAGGATCCCACCAAAAAAGAGAATTACAGACCAATATCCTTGATGAACACAGATGCGAAAATTCTCACCAAAATACTGGCCAATAGGATCCAACAGTACATTAAAAGGATTATTCACCACGACCAAGTGGGATTTATTCCAGGGCTGCAAGGTTGGTTCAACATCCGCAAATCCATCAATGTGATACAATACATTAATAAAAGAAAGAGTAAGAACCATATGATACTCTCAATAGATGCTGAAAAAGCATTTGACAAAGTGCAGCATCCCTTCCTGATTAAAACTCTTCAAAGTGTAGGGATAGAAGGCACATACCTCAATATTATCAAAGCCATCTATGAAAAACCCACCGCAAATATCATTCTCAATGGAGAAAAACTGAAAGCTTTTCCGCTAAGGTCAGGAACACGGCAGGGATGTCCGTTATCACCACTGCTGTTCAACATAGTACTAGAAGTCCTAGCCTCAGCAATCAGACAACAAAAAGAAATTAAAGGCATCCAAATCGGCAAAGAAGAAGTCAAACTATCACTCTTTGCAGATGATATGATACTATATGTGGAAAACCCAAAAGGCTCCACTCCAAAACTGCTAGAACTTATACAGGAATTCAGTAAAGTGTCAGGATATAAAGTCAATGCACAGAAATCAGTCGCATTTCTTTACACTAACAACAAGACAGAAGAAAGAGAAATTGAGGAGTCAGTCCCATTTACAATCGTACCCAAAACCATAAGATACCTAGGAATAAATCTAACCAAAGAGGCAAAGAATCTATACTCAGAAAACTATAAAGTACTCATGAAAGAAATTGAGGAAGACACAAAGAAATGGAAAAATATTCCATGCTCATGGATTAGAAGAACAAATATTGTGAAAATGTCTATTTTACCTAAAGCAATCTACACATTTAATGCAATCCCTATCAAAATCCCATCCATTTTTTTTAAAGAAATAGAACAAATAATCCTAAAATTTATATGGAACCAGAAAAGACCTCGAATAGCCAAAGGAATATTGAAAAAGAAAGCCAAAGTCGGTGGTATCACAATTCCAGACTTCAAGCTCTATTACAAAGCTGTCATCATCAAGACAGTATGGTACTGGCACAAAAACAGACATATAGACCAATGGAACAGAATAGAGAGCCCAGAAATAGACCCTCAACTCTATGGTCAACTAATCTTCGACAAAGCAGGAAAGAATATCCAATGGAAAAAAGACAGCCTCTTCAACAAATGGTGCTGGGAAAATTGGACAGCCACATGCAGAAAAATGAAATTGGACTATTTCCTTACACCACACACGAAAATAGACTCAAAGTGGATGAAGGACCTCAATGTGCGAAAGGAATCTATCAAAATCCTTGAGGAGAATGCAGGCAGCAACCTCTTTGACCTCCACCGCAGCAACTTCTTCCTAGGAACATCGTCAAAGGCAACAGAAGCAAGGGCAAAAATGAACTATTGGGATTTCATCAAGATCAAAAGCTTTTGCACAGCAAAGGAAACAGTTAACAAAACCAAAAGACAACTGACAGAATGGGAGAAGATATTTGCAAACGACATATCAGATAAAGGGCTCGTATCCAAAATCTATAAAGAGCTTATCAAACTCAATACCCAAAGAACAAATAATCCAGTCAAGAAATGGGCAGAGGACATGAACAGACATTTCTGCAAGGAAGACATCCAGATGGCCAACAGACACATGAAAAAATGCTCCACATCACTCGGCATCAGGGAAATACAAATCAAAACCACAATGAGATACCACCTCACACCAGTCAGAATGGCTAAAATTAACAAGTCAAGAAATGACAGATGCTGGCGAGGATGCGGAGAGAGGGGAACCCTCCTACACTGTTGGTGGGAATGCAAGCTGGTGCAACCACTCTGGAAAACAGTGTGGAGGTTCCTCAAAAAACTGAAAATAGAGCTACCCTACGACCCAGCAATTGCACTCCTGGGTATATATCCTAAAGATACAAACGTGGTGCTCCGAAGGGGCACGTGCACCCGAATGTTTATAGCAGCAATGTCCACAATAGCCAAACTGTGGAAAGCGCCTAGATGTCCATCAACAGATGAATGGATAAAGAAGATGTGGTATATATACACAATGGAATACTATGCAGCCATCAAAAGACATGAAATCTTGCCATTTGCGACGACGTGGATGGAACTAGAGGGTATCATGCTTAGCGAAATAAGTCAATCGGAGAAATATAACTATCATATGATCTCTTTGATATGAGGAAGTGGAGATGCAAGGTGGGGGGGTTTGGGGAGGGGTAGGAAAAGAAAAAATGAAAAGATGGGATTGGGAGGGAGACAAACCATAAAAGACTCAATCTCAAGAAACAGACTGAGGGTTGCGGGGGGGGAAGGGGGATGGGAGAGGGTGGTGGGGAAATGGACATTGGGGAGGGTATGTGCTATGATGAGTGCTGTGAAATGTGTAAACCAGACGATTCACAGACCTGTACCCCTGGGGATAAAAATACATTATATGTTTATTAAAATAAAAAAATTAAAAAAAAAAAAAAGATAGGAAATGGTGGTCAAAGAGAGGGGCCAAGGGAATCTCTTATCAAACTTCTCAAACCTTTGCTGGCAAAGATGCGCATCCATGAATCTTATCGCTGATATTATACTGGGACAACAGGGGGAATGACAATCAGTTGGATATTTTAAAAGATGGACTATTTCAAAACAGGATCCAAAGCACAACACGTAACTTTTTAGGAGGAAAATCATACCTCATATAAGGATCCACAGTAAGGAACAAAGCTTCCAGCAGGACCTCTATAAAATAAAGCGTTCCACAGGCAATTAGAAACTCAATGCTTGATGCCTTCATTGACTTTGGCATTCTACGTAAACAGTCGAAGTAAACATTCTTTTTTTTTTTTTAATTTATTTATTTGACGGACAGAGATCACAAGTAGGCAGAGAGGCAGACAGAGAGAGAGGGGGAAGTAGGCTCCCCGCCAAGCAGAGAGCCCGATGTGGGGCTCGATCCCAGGACCCTAGGATCATGACCTGAGCCGAAGGCAGAGGCCTTAAACCCACTGAGCCACCCAGGTGCCCCTTGAAGTAAACATTCTAAATAAGATCGTCTTTCTGCTTCATGGTTGCCCTTCTGTGCTTGCTATTGAAGAGACAAGTGGGGTCTAGCCCAAACCATCATCAGCCTTACCATCACTGTCATCATTATGTTATTTAGTCAGAACTCACTCCATGCTTTACATGGATTATTTCATATGATATTCCCAACTATTACTGTTTCCACTTCATTTAGGCTTAGATTAAGGAACTTGGTCAGGGCCACATCTGTAATCACTATGTTCCAGTGCTCCCATAAGGTTTCACTGGCAGCCCCTGTTAGTACTAAGGAGTATGCATTTTGCTGGCGTGACCCTCATGCACACATTCTCTGGAATTTTGAATCTGGGTCCTGGCTATCTATCCCAACTTAGATGGGACTGAACTTGACCATGTTATTTGATTGCATGCCCCTTTCTGCCTACCCACCTGTAAATACCCCTTATTGTCTGCTCTACTAAATTAATATCCAAACATGCTATGTGCTGCTGTTTCTCTCCCGTAGATTTCTTTAGGGGTTTGCCTTGTCCTCCTACTTCCCTCAAGGGGATGGGAGACTCCTCAGTGAAGGATGAGAGTTTTCCCCTCCTGTCTGTGCACAGGATAATTTGAGCTCTGCACATGGTTGTTAGGCCCTGCTTACCCCACTTGCTTACCCCATCATCAGGCTTGCCAGGACAGAGAGGAAATCCTCCCCAGGGTTTGTCAAAGTCACAAACCATGTACCATTTCAATTATGAAAGGAATCAGAGAGATCCTCTTCCCACATGACATCAAGGCTTCAAACAGAAAACCTTGAGAAAGTCTCTGTGGCAGATTGCAAAACCGTCACAAAGATGTCCCATCGCTGTGTGGGGCCTCCTTGCTGTCCTCCCATCAAGAAGTGTATGTCTCACTCTTTGAATTTGGACGTGGCTATGTGACTTGCTTTGCATAGCAGCAAACATGATCTAAGCAGAGGCTAACACCTGGTGCTCTAGATCAGCGGGACCACTGAGAAGACAGAGAGCTCGCAGCTCGCTAGAAGCCAGCCTGCTAGAAAGTCCACCCAGAGGCCTGAGGCACACACATCTGCAGAAAGCTTGCTAACCACCAGACAAATGAGTGAGGTCCATCCTCGGTTAAACTGTTAGCCCAGATGAAGCCTACAGAGTTACCACCAACTTAACCCAGCCCAAATTGCCAACCCACAGAATTGTGAGCCAATACATGTCGTCTGATGTCACTCAATGTCGAGGTACTTTATTAAGCAGCAAAGGCTAACCGACACAGTCTTTACCAGCTCAAATCTGTGACTCACCTCCATTTTTTAAGGATGGGAGTTCAACTGTCTTCAGCTCGAAGTTGCTGTGAGTAGGACTGCCTTCAAAGTGCTTCTTCAGGGTCCAGCTCTTAGCACGAACCATCCTGAAGTTTCTGGAACACAGTCAACACACAGTCCACTACCGTGACGTGACTGGATTCTTATGACTTCCCAGCCCCTGCCCTGAAGCCCGGCAGCAGGATCCATTCATCGTCTGCTTCTCTCCAGGACCATTTAACGCCAACCACATTTATTAAGTATTTACTACATTTCTGTTATTGTGCTGAGCACTTCGGACGCATCATCTCATTTTACCCCCATAAATTCCCTTCCAGGTAGGCATTATTATCACTGCCAGTGGAGAGAGCACGAACGAGGAAACCGAGGCTTCCTCAGAAATCTCGAAGACAGGGAAAACTGTTAAAACTGACCCATTCTTCCCAGTCATCGCTGGGGTTTCATTAGGGCACTGGACAGCTCCGTGGCGGGCAAACACTCCGGTCCTCGCCTCAGAGACAGCGAATCCCGAGAAAGAGCGTCAAACCCAAGAACCGAACGGAAGCGGGCCCGCGTCGTTCAGAGGGAGAGACAACCGAGGCCACCGGTCTCAGCCTCCGGACGCCACGGTGTGGCGCTGCTGCTCCGCTCCGGGGCGAGTTGACTTTGCCACCAAACGGGAAATCCGGGGTTTACGCTCGCCTCCACAGGAAACCAGCGGGATGATTCAGGCGGCTCTGAGCTTTGGGATCGGGACATGTTGCTTGGACCGATCTCCCCCGTGTCCCCCGGGAGCCGCCCCTTCCTCACGTGTGTGCCTACCTCTAGCGGACGGGTCTGCGGTCGCTATTTCCGCGGTCCCGCCGCGGTGTAAGCAGGAAAGTTAGGGGTCCCCGGAACAAAGAAAACTGAGGCGGAGCTTTCCGGCCGCAGGAGGAGTCATTTCTGGCCGTCAGCTCTTCCTGCGGTCCGCGCCCTACCGACCCCGCTTGCGTGTTCGCGTTACAAGGGACTGCAAACACCTCAGTAGTTTCGGATTTTATGGAAACTGAGGGAATGCAAAAACGAATTGTCTTCACCTGGCCGGAAAATAGCCCAACCAAATCGGACGCAGCGACGCAGCGTATCGATGGCAAAACTCCCAGCGCTGTTTCAGAAGCAAAGACTGATCTCACGTGGGCTGAAGAACATGGAGTTTGAGCGCGCAAACTCCGGGCGAACGGGTCAGAGAGCTGATGATGCCGACCCTTGCTGGCTGTCACGACTTCAGTCAGTCAGGACCTGGACTCCCTGGATTTCGGACGACCTTTGCCCCAGTTCCACACTGAACTTTCTTTTGCCCAGCCCCCCCCTCATGAATATGCATATTGGGGGCGGGTAACAGCAGTGCCCTGGATCCTTTTGCTTTGCAAAGGGAGCGTTCCCGGCAGTCGAATCCGCAGCCCCGCTCTTACATGTCTCTTTTCCCAAAAAGGCAGCCATGTGCGAATTCTGACCTCGCTGCAAGTCCCGAAGTCGTCCTCCGCCCCCGAAAGGTTGTGGCCTCAGAGGCAGCCGAAGTTCAGGGAGAGTCCCACCCACCAAAGGAAGGTGTCCGGGTGCAGTGCCCTCAGGCACACTCGCCCTTGGCTCTCACCTCCTTTCCCGCACACGCCCGTCTCCACTAACCGAATTCCGACCCCTTTCTTTCGTCTCCTTCCACAATGGTCCCAGTTTTGCAGTCCCGCAAGTTTCTTGGCCAACCGCCGCCCTGGCTAAGGCAGCTATGCCTTAGCAGACAGGCCGTGCGCTTCGTTCCAGCTTGTCTCCGAACCCTCCAAGAACAAGGAGGGGCCCGTGGGCATCGATGGGGACATCTGGCTTTCCCTTTCCTCGTAGTGCAAGACTCGGAAGTTATTAAGCAAGAGAGGGAGAACAACGCGCAAACGTTCCATGATAGGGAATTCTAGGAACTCAGCAGGAAAAAAGAGCGGGGCGATGTTTACTTACCCAAGTCCACGGGTCCCACTACCTAGACAGAGAATGTGGTTGGGGTTGTGCAGCAGAGAGTCCACCGACTGAATTTAAGGCCGTCTGGGAGAGGGTGGGGCTTCCCCCAAGGGCGGAGCTGCTCCTGCAAGTTTGTGCATGTGTGTGTGTGTATGTAGGGGTGTGCTTCCAATAGCAAAGGTCTCCATCGGAGCCCTGCCCAGATGGAACTGTACTTGCAACAGTTCCTAACTGGGAACTGGCCGTGGCTGGGAAAACCAGCCACGGCCTTCCCGGCTCAGGCAGGAGGGAGACAAATGCAGGATCCCTGAGCAGAGGGCAGAGTTTTCTACTTTTTATTTATTTATTTATTAGAGAGAGAGAGAGAGAGAGAGAATGGGGGAAGGGCAGAGAGAGGGAGAGAGAGAATCTCAAGCAGACTTCCCACTGTTCTGATCCAGCCAGGGACTAATAAACCTAATATATTGCAGATTGTTTTCCAAAAATACAATAGCAGTTTACATTCCTACCATCAATGTTGGTGAGTTTCTGTTACCTAAAGCTAACATCAAAACTGGTATTACTGTTGTATTCACTTTTTGCCAATTTGATCAGTGCAAATGAATTTAAGCCCCTCAAAGGATGAGATCTGACTTTATTCAGATTTGTACCCTTGCACCTACCTGTATCATTTAGAATGGGTTTTTTGTTTTTGTTTTTCTTTTGGGGGGGGTGGTTTGCATGTTACATAAGACTCATACTGGCTTAAAAAATAAGAGAGATTTATTGGTTCGTGTGACTGGAAGTAGGATGGGCTTCAGGTCTGGTCTGAATCAAGATCTGGAATATTTTATCCTTATTACACTTCTTTCTGGGCATCAGAAAGGCTTGCTTCCCTCAGGGTGACACAGTGGCTGCAGTAGCTCTATGAACCTAAAGGAAAGAAAAATACCCATGGCACAAAATTCCTAGCAAGACTCCTCCACCTTCCATTGGTTGAAATGTCTCTAAGCCAATCAGGGGCCAATTAAAGACTGAAAAGCTTGGGCCTGGGTTACCTAAACTAGTCAAGTTTAATCAGGGGTCAGATTCCTCTCTTCTCTTTGCTAGGCTTTCAGTTAACAAGCCACTGAGTCAAAGATTCAGAACTCCAAGAGACAGACTTCTCAACTTTCAACATAAAATAGTAACATAAAATTTAGTGATAATCAGATGTTAGGTGTGTAGTATTATCAGCTTTGCAGGAAAGTTGGTTTGTTTGGTGACTTGAAAAGCTTTCAACAGAGGGGGCGCCTGGGTGGCTCAGTGGGTCAAGCCCCTGCCTTCTGCTCAGACCCTGATTCCAGGGTCCTGGGATCGAGCCCCACATCTGGCTCTCTGCTGAGCAGAGAGCCTGCTTCCCCATCTCTCTGCCTGCCTCAATGCCTACTTGTGATCTCTGTCTGTCAAATAAACAAATAAAATCTTAAAAAAAAAAAAAAAGCTTTCAACAGAAAAGCTGAAAGAATGGGTGTCTCTGAGAATGGCTATTGGTTGTTATAGCTGCATAACAAAGTACCATTGGTTGGATAGCTTAAACAACAGAAATTTAAGTTTCTTACACTTACGGAAGCTGGATGTCCAGATCAAAGTATTGGCCAGTTTGGCTTCTCCTGAGCCCATGCTTCTTGGCTTGTTGATGGCCACCTTCCTTCTGTGTTCTCACAGGGTTTTTCCTGCGCAAACGCACATCCTTGGTGTATCTCTCTTCTTTAAGCCCCACCTACGAGTCTCCATTGAATTTAGTCATCTTTTTGAAGGTCCTGTCTCCAAATACAATCACATAGATTAGAGCTCACCCATTTATGACCTCATTTAACTTCAGTTACCTCTCTAAAGTTCTGCCTGGATGACTCAGTTGGTTAAGCATCTGCCTTTGGCTCAGGTCATGAACCCCAGTCCCTGGGACTGGTCTCCCTGCTCAGCGAGGAGCCTGCTTCTCTTCTCCCTCTGCTCATGCTCTCTCTCTCTCTCTCAAATAAATAAAATTTTTTAAAGAAATAATTGTATCAGACACTAGCCAAATGGATAGGAGGATGGGAAGAGGGACTAAGAGGGGAAACCAGGATGAGAAAGTGACATTCCAAGACATTCAGTATATTTGTATATCCAAAATAACATTACCAATAGTTGTTTACAGATATCCCATAAGTGTGATCTTTCCTAAAGTTCTTCTCACCTGCAAGAGGAACCCATCTCATCTATATTGGAAGATAAAATGAACAGTGAAAAGGACAGGGATTTGAGAATGTTAACTTGAATTCAAATCTCAACCCTCCTACTGACTAACTCTGTGATCTCTAATTGATTTCACCTCTTGAACTTCAGATCCCTTAGGCTCTGAGGAAGATAATTAAAATATTTACTTCCCGGGACTGTTGTGAGGCTTAGAAATTAGCTACTAAGGGCTCCTAGTTGGTGCTGCACTGGCCACATTTCATTATGTTGTGGGAAAAGGCATAATTGTTCTCTCTCCAAATGTAGTATCTTACATGTATTAAGGGATTCTTTCAATTCTGAGAATAATATTACTATCCAGTTTTATAATTATTTCACAAGCACTATCTCACCAGACCAACACAGTGGAAGTTGTAGAAAAGAAAAAAAAGAAGGTGTATTTTTAAAGTACATTGCCATAGAAAAGCATCAGAAGTAATTGTCACCAGATAACAATGAGTTTTGTTTTTTACGCTGTTCATATCTGTATTATCTGAATTATTCGAAGAGATACATTTTCTTGTTACTTGCACAATTGTATTAAGTGACGTGTTCCCTCAGTTTGCTAGATCAGAGTTCTTTGAAACCTAAGGTCAGAGCACTGAATTGAATAAGATTTTGTCTTAGAGCAAAGTAAAGAGCAAATCTTCTTCCTTGATCCTCTAATCCATAGTCTAACTGACTCTGTGATCATGCAACAGCCAGTACCGAGCTTTATCATCATGACAGCTCATTTCAGCCATTAAGCTGAGTCACAATGACTACCAGGGAAAGAGATCCTGGTTGACTTGGAGTGGCCACATCTTTTTTATTATTTATTATTTATTTATTTATTTGAGAGAGAGAGAGAGCCCATGGGAAAGACAGAGAGGAGAGAGAGAGAGAGAAAGAGCATGAGCAGCTGAGAGGGGCAGAAGGAGAGGGACAAGCATGCTCCCCGCTAAGCAGGGAGCCTGATGCGGGACTCAACACAGGGCTCCATCCCAGGACACTGCTCAGGAAACCAGACTCTTCTACTGCCATCTGTAGTGAAAGGCTTTATTCCATGGTCACAGATTGTTTATTGTACCACTGGGCAGCATCTCCACATTCCAGGCAGGAAGAAAGACAAAGGACAGAAGATGCATGTCTAGGGGTGCCCAACTGTGGTTCAGTTGGTAGAGTCAGCGGGGCAAGGAAATGTTGCAATTGGATGTCATCACGTGGGCCAAATATCTCAGATTAAAAAGAGAGACATAGGTTGTCTTGTGTCCATGGAGCTGGACTGTGGCAAAACTTTCTGTCTCCCTGCTAAGAAGAGAGGGGTAATGGTTTCTTCACTGTTTGTATAGGATTTTGGACCTCAGGGCCAGAGGACTGAGGTCTTCATACTCATAACTTATGGTGTATTATCACCACTGGTCTGCCAAAAATTCTCTGTCAATAATTTGTATGCTTTTTAAAAAAAGGCCCCATTCCCTACTCTTCTCCTCCTATTACTATAGGAACTGTTGTGATGGGTTTAATGTATAGTTTGTCTTTTTGCAAATGTTCTTGCACAATGTGCACTGGGCATATACATTTATTTATTTATTTGAGAGCAAGGGAGAGACAGACAGAGCATGAGCAGGGGGAAGGGGCAGAGAGAGAAGCAGGATCCCAGGCTCCCAGGTGAGCAGGGAGCCCGATGAGGGGCTCGATCCCAGGACACTGGGATTATGACCTGAGCCAAAGGCAGACACTTAACCGGCTGAGCCACCCAGGTACCCCTGGATTCAGAGACATTTCAAATCTGTTTTACGTTCTCATCATCATAGAATAAACTCTGACTCAAAGCTTCTTTAGTTTGCTTTAAATCAAAAGAATTTTGGGTGAAGGCAAACTATTCTTACAATGTTGTTGTTATTCAAGTCAAAGTTATTGGTATAGAACTCATGAATTATACAGTAACTATGTGGTTTTTTCTTGTTATAACATTAAAAATAATACAAGTAGGTATAGTACTTTTGTGACTAGGCATTTGTGGAGTGGAAGGAAGGTAAATTTACATTGGGAGCCACCCTGCAGTTCTGCTCAAGTTCAGGAGACAGGATTCTCTCTGAAGCAGCCTCTCTGACTTGGGAATTTACTCCGGGGGGGAAAAAAACCTCATTTTAGGGGAATGAATAAGGAATTCATTGGTTATTATTTAGTTAACCCTAACCAAAAGTTTTTTTTTTTTTTTTAACGTGCCTTAATTTGCTTCTTTTAAATTGCTTCATTTGTATCACAGGATGATACATGTTTATGGACCTGTTTATGTACATGTTGTATATAATCACAAACATGATGTACATGTTTATGTGCCAAAAACCAGAATTGTGACATAGTGTACTTGAAAACAACTTCCAACCTCAAAGGATTATATAAGTAAGGGTTATAATTATTAATATAGGGACCAAAGTGCACTGTGTTAAGAACAAGCAATTGAAAACACTAACGTTCGAGAGACAGGAGCAACTCTATTTGATTTTCTTCATTTGCCTTCCAGATCCACTCTCCATGCTGTTTTCACAAATCCTGCTCCCTTCCCTCAAACTTCTGCTTGATTTTGGTGGGTCTGGTGTTGATTCTTCCTGTCAGATTACTTTGGATTGGCGTTGTTTAAAAGCACAGCTCCTTCAGGTAGCCTCTGGGCACACCTCTGTCCCCTGACCCCTTCAGGCTCAAGTAGGAGGGCGTCTCCCCAGTCCTGTTTGGTTTCCCTTTCCCCTGCATACTTCCCTTTGGTGGGTGCCCTCTGTCTCCTGGTAGGAGACTGCTCAGTCTACATAACATATGTAATTATTGTTTAAAAAAACCACAGATATGAAAGTTCATGGACTCTGAAAGAGAAAATAAGTTTCAAAGGAATTTTAGACAAATGGTTTAAATTAATAAAAATTGTAAAAAGGACACGAACACTCCCAAAAATTGTTAAAAGGACACACATATGGATGCAAATGACACCTTGTTCTGTCACCGCTGCAGGTAAGTATGGATATCACATCTCTCAGTCATGTAGAGAAAGCTTCACACTCTGAAATGTAAAAAAGAAAAACAGGGTCATCACCCTACATGCTTTTTTTTTGCCCTGCATTATTCTAGTCCCCAAAATGAATGAAACTTGAATTTTTCCTGTAAGTCACTTACTTACTAACATAATTCTATCCATGACATTTTCAGTACTGAACTTTTGTGGATATGCAACATTTGTGGCTATCGTCATCATGTGAGAAAGTACGTTTTTCCACTAAGAACTTGGAATGTTGGCAATTTTGTGATTTTCTTTTCTTTTAAATACATGTTGTATTTTACACTTAATGAGCCAGTCCTTTTAACGTCTGTACTTTTTCTAGGGATGCCTGGGTGGCTCAGTCAGCTAAGTGGCTGCCTTCGGCTCAGGTCATGATCCCAGTGTCTTGGGATCGAGTCCCACATTGGACTCCCTGCACAGTGGGGAGCCTGCTTCTCCCTCTGCCTCTGCCTGCCACTCTGCCTGCCACTCTGCCTGCCTGTGTGCTCTCTCTCTGACAAATAAATAAAAATAAAAATAAATCTTTAAAGTCTGTACTTTCTCTAAACATCTTCATTGGAAAGAAATTGGTTTCCTTTCTTTTGATTCTGAATCTCCCTTATATAGCAAGAACTCAAAAATCCTGTGTTTTAAATAAAATGGAAAAAAGTAAAAGGGAAAAATTGTAGGCATAAATGTAGAAAGGAATAGAAAGCTTTGCTAAATATTTGAGGGAATTAGAAAGATGATGCTTATCTTTTTTTTTTAACTTTATTTTTAAGTAATCTCTAGACCCAATATGGGCCTTGAACTCATATACCTGAGATTAAGAGTCGCACACTCCAGCCAGCCAGGCACTTTAAATTAGTGATTCTCAAGCTTTGGTGTCTATCAGAATCACCTGTGGGCTTATTAAAAATAAACATCATGTTGGGGCACCTGGGTGACTCAGTTGGTTAAGTGGTTGCCTCTTTTTTTTTTTAAATTCTTTTATTTATTATTATTAATTTTTTATAAACATAAAATGTATTTTTATCCCCAGGGGTACAGGTCTGTGAATCACGAGGTTTACACACTTCACAGCACTCACCATAGCACATATACCCTCCCCAATGTCCATAACCCCACCCCTCTCTCCCGACTCCCCTCCCCCTAGCAACCCTCAGTTTGTTTTGTGAGATTAAGAGTCACTTATGGTTTGTCTCCCTCCCGATTCCATCTTGTTTCATTTATTCTTCTCCTACCCCCATAACCCCCCATGTTGCATCTCCACTTCCTCATATCAGGGAGATCATGTGATCATTGTCTTTCTCCGATTGACTTATTTCACTAAGCATGATACCCTCTAGTTCCATCCACGTCGTCGCAAATGGCAAGATTTCATTTCTTTTGATGGCTGCATAGTATTCCATTGTGTATATATACCACATCTTCTTTATCCATTCATCTGTGGATGGACATCTAGGTTCTTTCCATAGTTTGGCTATTGTAGACATTGCTGCTATAAGCATTCGGGTGCACGTGCCCCTTTGGATCACTATGTTTGTATCTTTAGGGTAAATACCCAGGAGTGCAATTGCTGGGCCATAGGGTAGTTCTATTTTCATTTTTTTTAATTTTTTAAATTTTTTTTATTTTAATAAACATATAATGTATTTTTAGGGTAGTTCTATTTTCAACTTTTTGAGGAACCTCCATGCTGTTTTCTGGAGTGGTTGCACCAGCTTGCGTTCCCACCAGCAGTGTAGGAGGGTTCCCCTTCCTCCGCATCCTCGCCAGCATCTGTCATTTCCTGACTTGTTAATTTTAAAGTGGCTGACTCTTGATCTCAGCTCAGGTCCCCAATCCAGGGTAGTGAGTTCAGTTGCTGCTTTGGGCTCCATGCTGGGGGTGGAGCCTACGTTAAAAACAAACAAACAAACAAATAAACAAGCATCATGCCTCTTTCAGACCTTAGGAAGTCAGAGTCTCCAGTGATCTAAATCATTACAGATACTCCACCATTCTGTACTATCATAAAATTCCAGTTTCTCACTTGTGAAATGGGGATAACCTCATAGAACTGTTGTGAGGATGAAGTGACATAATGTATATTAAACACTAAAGACTAGTGTATATTAAGCACTACGTAGAACTGTTCCTAATGCACAGTAAGCACTACATGAGTGTGACTACTATTATTTTTGTCAGGAGACAATTCTCCTTGTTTCTTCATGCTTGTGAGCAGGAGCACCGACCATTTGTGTTCTGGACTATTTTCTCCAGGTATTTGTATGCCAGACAGCCTGGGAAGATATAAGGTCTCCCTCCAGATCAGAGGGGTAGGTTTGTTTTCTGTCTAGTGTAATGTCTCCCCTTGGTGCGAGTGTTTATTATAAAAGATTTGGGTACCCTAAGCTCAGAGTTCCTCAGCTGGGATGCAAATTTACTTCATCACAACATTCACCTGGGCCCCCTGTGTTACCCACGGTGGGCTGGGGGGTGCAGGTGAAGAGCCAACATGGACATGAACGTGGTGCTGCTTGCTGTGCCGTGAGTGATAAAGTCCCATGTCTCTGACCCAGGAGTCTGTGCTTTCTGCCAGCATCTGTGAAACTGTGCCAGGCTAACTGGCTAGTTTGCAAAGGAAGGTAAAAATCTCTGCCCCTTCATAGTTCTTGACAATTATAAAGTATAAAAACATGCAGTCCTGTATAAAGAAGCACAATTTGGCAACCAAGAGTGATTAAGAAGGAATTTCATTTTTCACTCCTATCGCTAAATGTATATTTAAGGGATTCAATTCATAATTATCTTATTGCACAACGATGGCACCATCTAGCTTCTCCCACATACACATATGCTCTTCATCTTTCTCCTGGCTTGAAGGATACTATTAATGACCCATGGAATCTAAATGTATCTGGCCATTATCCAAAACCACTGATCAGTGGCCAAGTGATAGAGTTGCAGAGTGTTTTAAGGGAATTGGCATTTCTGAACACCCTCCAGTATCTCAACTCACCCCTTGCTCAGCATCCTAGCATGTGATATGCAGTCCCCAGCATCTTACTCCCAAACACCAAACAAAATAGAATTTTGCCTCTGCCACTTCCTCAGTCCACTCAGTACCAGTGACATCCTGGTGGCTGACCTATTCCTAAAAGAAACACAGGCTGCCAAGAAGGTCATCTAGGAGACTCAATTTTCATAACCTATAGATCTTTTATTGATGCACTCTTCTTTCCGTTTTTGACTTGCTGGCCTTTCATTACTATTATCATAGTGGGTATGAATTTTAGTCCAATCTAGTTCATATAAGATTTCAAAGTACTTCATTATAATTACTGCCTGGCAAATGCCTCCAGTCTCCTTGCTTCTCTCTTCCTTTATCAATCATCTTGGCATAAAACTAACCCTGAATAAAACCAACTATTGCCTTTTCCATGCATTCTCATGAGCAGCTGAACATTACTGGAGAAATTTGCACAACCAGACTGACTGGTTTTACTTGAATGATCACAAACAACATACTGGCACACTCAACCCCACCCAGAAATCCCAGTCATTCTCCAATGAATCTGCTTTTCCACACAGTGTGATAACAGTTTTACACTTTTACTTCTGTTTTCAAACCTCAGCTCTCAAGAGATAATCTTACCCTAGGCTTCACTGAGAAAATAAAAACCATTAGAACAGAGACCTTGTCTTTTCATAGTCAAAGTTACAAACTTCTCTGCATCTGTACCCATCCTCTCTTTTCTTCCTCTGATGATGAGGGAAGCTCTCTCTTCCTACTAAAGGTTAATGAACATAGACTGTATCTCTTCTAAATTTCTTAAGCTACTTGGGTTATCTTCTCCTGCATAATCAACCTCTTCTGTATCAACTAGAATGCTTTCCATAACAAAAAGACGAAAACCTCTCATAGACGAAAGGCTCTCAAATTTTTATGCCCTGGCCACACTCAGGAGCCAGACAGATCTGAGTGGGTATTATGCTAATTAGTAGATTCATATGTCCTTAAATTTCCCATGTAAAACCTTATCATAGTGATTATTTCTGAAATAACTCTTCACCTAATTTCAAAAATTATTTAGACAAAAAGTAAATAGATTCACCTTTGCGTATTGGAGATATTTCTTTACAAATGTTTTTCCTCCTTTTAAAAACAGAGCCAAATGCCAGTGTTTAAATTACATGATTGCTGCAAAATCCTTGTAACTATCATCCCATTATGGAGCGTGCCAGGGGAGTGGGCATTGGAGCTATGTTTAGCTTTTCTCTTCTGTCTATGCAACCAATCAGGTTTATTTTCCCTACTTAGACCCTTGGTTTTAAAAAGTGCTTCATTCAAGAATTCTGAGGGAAGGCTGAGAAGAATTGAAGCCGTTGTAAATTGTGGAATTTAGCCATCACACATCTCTAACAGACTGTGCAGGAATGGGTAGCACCCTCTGGTGGACAGTTTGGAACTGGCATAGTCTCTTTCCAGCTCATCGGAACCAGTCAGAGGTAGAGGGCCAGGATGAGTTCTCTCCAGAATTTCTGCTCAGCAAGATTTTATCTGTGGCTCTCTGGTGGTCAACAAATAAAAAATTGGCTTCTGTCTACCTAATGACCAAGTGGGCCCAGGATATAAACCCAGTAGGAATGGGGTATGTGAGTTGTGGGAGTTGTGTGATTTTTCTTGTCTTAAATAAGACTGCCAGATGATGGAAGACTTGCAAAATGAATTTCTCCACAGAAGTGACTGAGTGGGCTGAACAGTTAAAAGGAAAATGGATGTGAGAAACAACAAGAACTAATACAGTCAGAAACGTCCCTTCCGCCATCCTTCAAGTGGATGGCTGATGGAAGTGATAGGGAAGAAACAGATATTACCTCTTCCTAAAAAGTAGGCATATATCAAGAAAGCAGAAGAGAGGTTATATTCATAGAATTCTGAAAAATTCAAAAACGAGTTTTGCAGGGGTGCCTGGGTGGCTCAGTCAGTTAAAGGTCTAACTCTTGATTTTGGCTCAGGTCATGTTCTCAGTGTTGTGAGATTGAGCCCCAGGTCAGACTCTGTGTTGGGCATGCAGCCTATTTTAAGATTCTCTCTCCCTCTCCCTCTGCTAAAATGAGTTTGGCAATGAAATTTGTGGTGTTCTAACTCCATAAACCACCTCGTTCACACTAGCAGACCTCTGGGCTACTAGATTTGACCTAAAGGAAGGTCAAAAGCAATGCTGGTTTTGAATTAGCTTCTTATTTCATTCCTTCCTAGTTTTATAATATTCAATTTTTTTAAAAAAGGTCTTGTAGTACTTACTCCTTGCCTTATAAGTATAGATAATTTTAAAATAGTATAATATCTCAAGTTGTATATGGAATGGTTGTTTTTCTTTTTTTATTTTAAGTCATTTTTTTAAAGATTTTATTTATTTGACAGACAGAGATCACAAGTAGGCAGAGAGGCAGATAGAGAGAGAGGAAGGGAAGCAGGCTCCCCGCTGAGCAGAGAGCCCGATGCGGGGCTCAATCCCAGGACCTGGGAGGCATGACCTGAGCCGAAGGCAGCAGCTTTAACCTACTGAACCACCCAGGTGCCCCTGGAATGGTTGTTTTTCAACCATTTATTGATTTGTGGATATGTAGGTGTAACTTTTGTTTACATAATTTAAATCAACTTTTGAACCAAGCAAGTCAATGTAGGTATGAAAAAAGTATGCTCAGTTTGATTGGAAAGACCTTATAAAAGTCTTATAGCCAGAGCAATCAGAGCTTCCAGACGTGCTTCTCTCCCGGTTTCCTGGAGTTTCCTCGCAGCATGGCCCCCAAACGCCAGTTTTTGCTCCCGCCTCAAACGAAGAAAGCGAGACTGCCTCCTGCCCCCAAGCCAGGGCAGACGTCCACATCTCAGCACTTGCATAAGGGAGAAAAAGAACAGCAAGAAGCAATTGAACATATTGATGAAGTACAAAATGAAATAGACAGACTTAATGAACAAGCCAGTGAGGAGATTTTGAAAGTAGAACAGAAATATAACAAACTCCGCCAACCATTTTTTCAGAAGAGGTCGGAATTGATCGCCAAAATCCCCACTTTTTGGGTAACAACATTTGTCAACCATCCACAAGTGTCTGTACTGCTTGGGGAGGAAGATGAAGAGGCGCTGCATTATTTGACAAGAGTTGAAGTGACAGAATTTGAAGATATTAAATCAGGTTACAGAATAGATTTTTATTTTGATGAAAACCCTTACTTCGAAAATAAAGTTCTCTCCAAAGAATTTCATCTGAATGAGAGTGGTGATCCATCTTCAAAGTCCACTGAAATCAAATGGAAATCTGGAAAGGATTTGACGAAACGTTCAAGTCAAACACAGAATAAAGCCAGCAGGAAGAGACAGCATGAGGAACCAGAGAGCTTCTTCACCTGGTTCACTGACCATTCTGATGCAGGCGCAGATGAGTTAGGAGAGGTCATCAAAGATGATATTTGGCCAAATCCATTACAGTACTACTTGGTTCCCGATATGGATGATGAAGAAGGGGAAGGAGAAGAAGATGATGATGATGAAGAAGAAGAAGGATTGGAAGATATTGATGAAGAAGGAGATGAGGATGAAGGTGAAGAAGATGAAGATGATGATGAGGGGGAGGAAGGAGAGGAGGATGAAGGAGAAGATGACTGATGGAACACTGATGGATTCCAACCTTCCTTTTTTAATTTTCTTCAGTCCCTGGGAGCAAGTTGCCGTCTATTTTTTTTTTCCTTTTTCTTTTTCTTTTCTCCTCTCGTGCTCATTCGCCCTGTTTTTTGAAGTCTCCTTTTTCTCTCCCTTTATACCATGGTTCTCAGCTTATTTTGGGGGGAAATACCTTGAGCAGAATACAGTGGGAAAAGAATCTCTACCCCTTTTTGTTCCAAATTCATTTTTGTCCCTTCCTGTCTCAACAAAAACAAAAACTTTATGGAATCAACACCACCGTGCTCTGTGGGAAAAAAGAAAAACCTTCTGCTCCCTTAGCTCTGCTGGAAGCTGGAGGGTGCTAGGCCCCTGTGTAGTAGTGCATAGAATTCTAGCTTTTTTCCTCCTTTCTCTGTATATTGGGCTCAGAGATTACACTGTGTCTCTATGTGAATATGGACAGTTAGCATTTACCAACATGTACCTGTCTACTTTCTCTTGTTTAAAAAAAAGAAAAAAAAAACTTAAAAAAATGGGGTTATAGAAGGTCAGCAAAGGGTGGGTTTGAGATGTTTGGGTGGGTTAAGTGGGCATTTTGACAACATGGCTTCTCCTTTGGCATGTTTAATTGTGATGTTTAACGGACATCCTTGCAGTTTAAGATGACACTTTTAAAATAAAACTCTCTCCTAATGATGACTTGAGCCCTGCCACTCGATGGGAGAATCAGCAGAACTTGTAGGATCTTATTTGGAATTGACATTCTCTATTGTAATTTTGTTCCTGTTTATTTTTAAATTTTCTTTTTGTTTCACTGGAAAGGAAAGATGATGCTCAGTTTTAAACGTTAAAAGTGTACAAGTTGCTTTGTTACAATAAAACTAAATGTGTACACACACACACACACACCAAAAAAAAAAGTCTTATAGCCAGAAATTATAATGAGGTTTTCTCTCATTTCAGGTAAATGGAGAGTGAAGATACATTCTTTTTTTTTTTTTGGAAATTTATCAACATTTCCTTTATTTTTTAATACATGATAAATTGTTGTGACTGCTTTATGTATTTGAAAAGAACATATGTTCTGTTTGTTGGATACAAAGTCCTGTAACAATTTATTTATTTATTAAATAAATTAAATTTATTTATTAAATTTATTATTTAACAAATAACATATTATATATTATTAATTTATATTATATATTATATATATTATATATATCATTAATTTATATAACATATATATGTTATATATGTTATATATTTATATAAACATATATATGTTATATAAATTAATAATATAACATACTGTTTGTTTATTATTTATATATATTTATATTATATATAACTCATATTTATTATAATAAATTATTATTATGTATAATATAATATTATTATTTGTTTCAGGGGTACAGGTCTGTGATTCATCAGTCTTGCACATTTCACAATGCTCATCATAGCACATACCCTCCCCAATGTCTATCACCCAGCCACCCCATCCCTCCCACCCCCCTCCATTCCAGCAACCCTCAGTTTGTCTGCTGAGATTAAGAGTCTCTTATGGTTTGTCTTCCTCTCTGGTTTCACCTTATTTCATTTTTTCCTCTCTTCCCCTATGATCTTCTGCCTTGTTTCTCAAATTCCACATATCAGTGAGATCATATGATAATCGTCTTTCTCTGATTATTTCACTTAGCATAATACCCTCTAGTTCCATCCACATCATTGCAAATGGCAAGATTTCCTTTTTTGATGGCTGCTTAATAAATATGTGTGTGTGTGTATGTGTGTGTGTGTGTGTGTAAATCACATATACCATATCTTCTTTATGCATTCATCTGTCGATGAACACCTAGCCTCTTTCCATAGTTTGGCTATTGTGGGTGCACGTGCTCCTTCAGATCACTACATTTGTATCTCTGGGGTCAATTGCTGGGTTATAGGGTAGCTCTATTTTCAACTTTTTGAGGAGCCTTCATTCTGTTTTCCAGAGTGGCTGTACCAGTTTGCATTCCCACCAACAGTGCAGGATGGTTCCACCTTCTCCACATCCTCGCCAACATTTGCTGTTTCCTTGAACATACACGCTCACTGGCCTAGGACTTGTGGTCAGATTGATCAGTAGTCATCCAGCATGGTGGTACAAATGTCAGCTATCTGGGAGTATGAATTATGACACCCCACTGCTCTAGTTGGACAGTGTAGATCTACTAGGCTAAAATCCATGGTTGTAGTAGTTTCTTATTTTTACTGTTTCACCATTGGATATATAGAAAAACCCAATCAACTCCAAATTATTTTACCCAGTTTATTCAACTTGTTCATCAGTTGGAAAATATTTATTGAACACTAGTTACATAAAGACACTATAAGAATACAAAGAATTACAAGGCATGGCCTTAGTGGTTTTTTTATAAACTTTTTTTTTCATAGCAGTTTCAGTTCATAGCAAGACTGAGGGGAAGGTACAGAGATTTCCCATATGCCCCCTCCCCCACACGTACAGTTCCCCCTATTATCAATATGCCCCACCAGAGTGGTAGGTACATTTGCTATAATTAATGAACATACACTGACACATCATAATCACTCCAAATCCATAGTTTATATTAGTGTTCATTCTTGGTGTTGTATGTTTTGTTTGGACAAATGTATAATGACATGGATCTGTCAATATAGTGTCATACAAAGTACGTTTACTGCCTTAAACATTCTCTGTGTTCTGCCTTTTCATCCCTCCCTCTAACCCCTGGCAACCACTGATCTTTTTACTGTCTCCATAGTTTTGCCTTTTCCAGAATATTATATAGTTGGAGTCATACAGTATGCAGCCTTTTCAGACTAGTATTTTCACTTATGATATGCATTTAAGCTTCTTCTGTATCTCTTAATGGCCTGGAAGCTCATTTCTTTGTAGTGCTAATACTCCATTGTCTAGAGGTACCACAATTTATCCATTTACCTGTTGAAGGAGAGCTTGGTCCTTCCAGGTTTTGGCAAGTATGAATAAAGCCGCTGTAAACATCTATGTGCAGGTTTTTGTGCAGACTTAAATTTTTAACTCCTTTGGGTAAAGGACAAATTGCACAAGGAGTGCAATTACTGGATTATATGGTAAGACACTGTTTAGTTTTTTAGTTTTTTTTTTTTTAAGTAATCTCTATAAACCAACATGGGACATGAACTCTTAATCCCGAGATCAAGAGTTGTGTACCCTACCAACTGAGCCAGCCAGCCAGAGTATGTTAAGTTTTATAACAAAATGCCAAACATCTTCCAAAATGACAGTACCATTTTACATTTCCACTAGCAATGAATGAGGGCCCCTGTTTCTCCACATCTCTGTTAGCATTTGGTATTGGCAGTTTTCTAGATTTTGGCTATTCTAGTAGGTATACAGTGATAGCTCATTGTTTTAATTTGCATTTCCCTGAAGACATATGATGTGAAGCATCTTTTGATATGCTAATTTTCCATCTATATACTTTCTTTGGTGAGGTGTCAAGATCTTTGGCCCATATTTTATCTTTTTTAAAAAGATTTTATTTATTTATTTGGGAAAGAGCATGAGCAGGGTGAAGGGCATAAGGAGATGGAGAAGCAAACTCCCCACTGAGCAGGGAGCCCGAATTGGGGTTCAATCCTAGGACCCTGGGATCATGACTTGAGCCCAAGGCAAATACTTAACGACTGAGCCACCCAGGTGCCCCTTTGGCCCACTTTTTAATAATGTTATTTGTTTTCTCACTGTTGAGTTTCAAGAGTTCTTTGTATATATTGGATAACAGTCCTTGACCAGATGTATCTTTCACAAATATTTTCTCTCAGTTTGTGGCTTGTCTTTCCCTTCTTTTGGCCTTGTTTTTCACAGAACAGAAGTATGTTTTCATTTTTTTTTTAAGATTTTATTTTTTGAGAGAGAGCGAGAGTGAGAGAGCACAAGCAGGGGGAGCAGCAGAGGGAGAGGGAGAAGCAGGCTCCCCGCCGAGCAGGAAGCCCAGTTCAGGGCTCTGTCCCAGGACCCTGGGATCATGACCTGAGATGAGGGCAGCTGCTTAACGGCTAGAGCCACCCAGGTGCCCCTCTTACTTGGACTCTTAAAACTGTCTCATAATGGTGGTCCTGAAATCTCCCAACTCATTCTTTTAGTAGAGTAATTGTTCTGATGTGCATATTTGAAGGTGTCACTTTACTACTTAAATTTTCACACTGGCTTTCCATTGCTCCTAGGATAAAGAGCAACTTCTTCAACATGGAAGAAACTGACCTCTCACAATCTAGCTTCTTCCAATTTCATGCCCTGCACTCCTAATCCCCACTCCCAGGCATATGGGCTGTCTTTTATTTTTTTTTTAAGATTTATTTACTGACAGAGAGAGAGAGAGAGAGAGAGAGATCACAAGTAGGCAGAGAGACAGGCAGAGAGAGAAGGGAAGCAGGCTCCCTGCTGAGCAGAGAGCCCGATGCGGGACTTGATCCCAGAACCCTGAGATCATGACCTGAGCCGGAGGCAGGGGCTTAACCCACTGAGCCACCCAGGCGCCCCGGCTGTCTTTTATTTCTTGAAAAACTTCTGTTCTTTTCTTGCCTCTGCCTCTTTTCCCTTCTGGGTATTTACTTCACAACTCTCTTATTCCCAAACTCCCTCACACCCTTCAAGTCATCTTCTATTTGTCCTTTGAGTCAGTTTACATGTCCTGGAATTGATTCTGACGATTGACTCTGACACTAGTAATTTCAGCTTGGTGACTCTCTTATGTGTTTGCATTAATTCTCTCACTCTCCTATCTATATCTATATATGTATGCTATATGTCATATATGTCTCTCCCTTGTTTCATTCTCTTAAAAGAATTTGTTATATCTTAAAGTTTATTGTCTGTCATCCTGCACTAAAATATATGTTCCCTGAGATCAACAATCTTGTCTACCAGGGCTCCTGGGTGGCTCAATTGGTTGAGTGTCTGCCTTCGGCTCAGTCCCACCCAGGGCTCTGGTATGAAGCCCCACATCTGGCTCCCTGCTCAGCGGTGGGGGGAGGGGGTCTGCTTCTTCCTCTCCCTCTGTCTGCTCTTCTGCCTGCTTGTGCTGTCAAATAAATGGATAAATAAAACAGTAAAAAAAAAAAAATCTTATCTGCCTTACTCTCACCACTATGTCCTCAGAGCCTCCAACAGTGCCTAGCTCATATTAGAGACTCAATGAATACATACTGACTGAATGGTAGAAGCACATTTTTGAGGCAAAATTCTCCGTGCAGTTGTAGAGTTCCATGCAATATCTGGGACATAATTATACCAACAAGTTATTTGTTTTTGTCAGAAATTAAAATTTGAGAGGTGCCTGGGTGGCTCAGTGGGTTAAAGCCTCTGCTTTCGGCTCAGGTCATGATCCCAGTGTCCTGGCATCGAGCCCCGCATTGGGCTCTCTGCTCAGCGGGGAGCCTGCTTCCACCTCTCTCTCTCTCTCTGCCTGCTTGTGATCTCTACCTGCCAAGTAAATAAAGTCTTTAAAAAAAAAAAAGAAATTAAAATTTGAGTGACCTGTGTTTGTTCTGGCAACCTTATACCCCGAACACATTTAGCAATATCTGGAGACATTTTTGACTGTCATAACTGGCTTGGTGGTACTACTGGTACCTGGTGTGTAGAAGGATGCTGCTAACCATCTTACAATGCATAATACAGCTCTTATTTGGAAAAAAAAAATTTTAAGGTCCAAAATGTTACTGGTGTGGAGGTTGAGAGAGAACCTCCACATCTGAACTAGATGGTCATGAAATTTAAGGGTTCATAGCAGGCAGAGTCAGCGCCTAGAGCCTCTAAATTCATCTTCCTTTTGGAAAGACGGCATGGGGTTAGTGAAAGGAAAGCGTCCGGCCTGGGGACTCGGCTTTAAAATTCTGTGCACACATCTTCTTCACATGGATAACCAGACTGCAAGAGAGCCAGACTATCAATTGCCGCAGGTGAAGTAATGATGTAGAAATGATCGCGTGTGAAGGCCACGGTGGAAGGTAACGCGCTCTGCACACATTGGTTACATGTGCCTCAGACACTGAGACATCCTTTAGTTCTGGTAAGAACAAACCCTTCCGCCGCTGGAGCTACGAATGCAGTCACACACCGGAAGCGGCCGGGCGACTGAGGCGTCCTTCTCCCCTAGCAACGGTCGTGAAGGAAGTGGTTGGTGCAATCGCGCTCTGTGCGCCTGCGCGGAGGCGCCGCCTGCTGACGTGGAGCTAGGTCCGGGAGGCCGAACCTCGCACACCGCCGAGTGCGGGAGAGCCGCTTGGCTGGTGGAGCAGCGGCCGAGGCCGGGATGGCGGTGCCGTTCGCTCCGCGCGGGGGAGCCGGCGTTGCTGGCCAGTGCTGGTTGGTGTTGCTGCCGCCCCTGCTGCTGGCGCTGCTGCTAGCGCGGTCCGCGGGGGCCCTGGTGGAGGGACTCTACTGCGGCACGCGCGACTGCTACGAAGTGCTGGGCGTGAGCCGCACGGCGGGCAAGGCGGAGATCGCGCGGGCCTACCGCCAGCTGGCCCGGCGCTACCACCCCGACCGCTACCGGCCTGAGCCTGGCGACGAGGGCCCTGGAGGGACGCCGCAGAGCGCGGAAGAGGCCTTCCTGCTGGTAGCGACCGCCTACGAGACTCTTAAGGTGAGATCTGGGGACGCGGATTGGCAGCGAGGACTCCTGGCCGGCGGAACAGGGTTCTCGGTGACCCCGGCTCCGAGGGGGGCCACCGTCACGACCCCTAGGATGTTCGGGATTTCCTACGTGGCCGTGCGAAAGAACCCACACGCACGGGTCATTGACAAAGGTGGGAACCCCCTCGGGTCTTGGAGGACAGCTAGCCCTCTCCTTTTTGTGATGCAAAGCTTTGGGTATGTTACAGTTTAGTGAAAGCAGTTAAAAAACTTGCAACTCACACTTGGAAAGCAGGGTGGTTATTATTACCAAGATCTGTGATAGAACACAGGAAAGGTCTCCAATATTGAATGACTGTGATGGCGCCAATTTGACATAACTAGATTTCTGGGGATGGTATTAAATGTGACATTTAGGGGCATCTGGGTGGCTCAGTGGGTTGAGCGTCGGACTCTTGGTTTCGGCTCAGGTCATGCCTGATCTCAGGGTCGTGAGATCAGGCTCGCTCTCAGTGGGGAGTCTGTTTGGAATTCTTTCTCTCCCTCTGCCCCTCACCCTGATCTCTCTCTAAATAAATAAATAAAATCTACGTGACATTTAGCTTGGGTTTAAGGACTTAGAAAAACACTAAGAAGAACAATGAACAAGCACTCAGAAGACTGGATATTTGACTCTTGGCTCCTATACCCCAGTATGACCTTGGATAGTGACTTAATATGTCACAGTAGCTGTTTCTTCATATGTGAAATTAAAGCCATATCACCTCCTCACAAGGGTTCAGTCCTCAATGAGAATTGAATAAATGTGAGAAATCCCCTATACAAGACCTGCAAATACATACTTAATGACTTGGGGCTCAAGACTCAGAAGTTCTGTCAGGAAAAATTTTGTGAATATGGGTGTAGTCATTTGACAAAGGTTTTATTGAATCCTTTGGAGATGGGGAGATTTACCCTGTTCCTGTTTTCTTCTGCTACTGCAAAAATCAAACCATATAAGGAATCACAAAGTATAAATCATATTTGATGGAAGTGTTACTGCTTCAAGGGTCCCATCATGCTAATGTAACAGCAGTTGTAGTTGTAAGGTGTTTCTTTCTAGCTTTTTTTTTTTTTTGGTGGTGAAGTTTTCCATGTTGCTTTGTAATCTGTTTTTAATGACTACTTCTAGTGGGTATACTATAATTTAACCATGGATTATTTGTTCAGAATAGCTTTCCAGAGCTGAAAATACTGAATCAGGGACCTAAAGGCTCTTCATTCATGCTTTCCAGAGCAGTTTATATAATATGGATTCCTATTAATGAGTATGCCAAGTTCACTGTATTCTCCCTAGCATTGGTGAGATTTAATTCTCACTGGCCATTGACTGAAGAATGGGTGGGGACTAGGGAAAGTGCAGACACCAGAGGGTTAGTTGCTTATTATTTAGGGTATAAAGTGATTGAGGAAAGACTTCAGAAAAATGGGAAAGAACTTCTCCATCCAGGGAAACCCAGCATCTAAAGTCCCAATCTTTGTTCTTCTGCAGTGAAGAAAGGTAGTCCTCCAGACAAGCAGCCAGAAGGCTCTGGTGACACATAAGGAAGCCCTGGGAGGATGGAGAACTTCCAGAAGACAGGGCAGCAGAAACTCTGGCAGCTGCTGCCTTCTGTTGGGTTTGGAAATGGGTAGGTTTGGCATGAGAGTGGTGAACATGTTAGTAAGATATGAACCAAGAAAGACAGACAGTAGAGAAATTTTGCTGGGAGGAACCCCAACACTCTATTCTTGCCATTTTCTCAAAGAGACAAATTTGGAGGCTGATTTGATGAATCTGTAGTGGTTGCCTCCAAAAGTTTCTTCCCCTAAAGTTTAATGCTGATTTGTCAGTGAATAAAAGTTTGATAAAATAATTTGTCCACTTTGGGGCAGTTAAAAACTGGTATGTCTGGAGAAAGTAACATGTTTAATCTTGATCCCAACAAGAGGTTTACAGTACTACAAATGTATCTAAGCAGGAAACAAAAATTGGAATTACACTGATGGAGGAGGGAGTGAGAGAAAATGCTATAGTTTCCTCAGCCCCATTCAGTGTTACTGTCAGAGGAAAGGGATGTTTGGGGATGGTTTGGACCCTTGAAAACCAGACCTAACTGAGTTCCATGAAAGCTATTTTAAAGTTATAGAGATGGACTTCTAAGTGGAACACCTCCAGAAATTTTATTGTTCAGACTTCATTGCAGATGCTTTCTCCTGAAATGAGGAAAAGGACTTTGATTTGCTTATTAAAAACAAAGTCGTCAGATTTTATTTCTGTCATAATGGAAAATTATGAGTAAGCTGCCAGAGAATATCATTTCTGGATAATGCAGAGATCTAATGAACTAGAGTCATCCAGTTTGGATAGCCTCACCCTTCCAAATGATCCCCTTGAGGCAATGAGGATGTAACCATTACTCTCAAATTATATCTGTAGGCTAGAATGAGGGCAAGAAGTCCATGTGGCCTTTGCTAAGAGCAGGTCAGATAGAATAGTGGGAGAAGTTTATGAGTTCCAGTGGCTCTGGAATGGAGATACAGAAGCCTATATGGAATTCCACATATCATCTCATGGAGGTAGCAGATGCCTATCTGGGACTGCTTCATTTCTGTTTGCTATTTTTGTTATATGCTATATCTTTCTCCATAAAGAATAATAGTAAGCCCTGTGAAAGGTGCACTTCTCTAAAGAGCCAGCCAAAAAGGAGGGAGGGACTCGGGAAGACTATGTCATCCTTCATAGCCATGTGCAGTTATTGCTGGCATATGGAAGAAGCTGATTTTATGTTTTGTTTTGTAAAGTGCATAAGTAGATTCCATTTCTGGAACAGTGTATCCAACAGAAATTGTTCCTTTTCTTGAACTCTGAAATAATTTAATTGTAAAATTCACTGGAGCTGAGAGTCTTTTTTTTCCCTCTCCCCATAGTTTTTTTTAAAGATTTATTTATTTTAGAGAGAGAGCGCGCTCACGCGCATGTGCACACACGAGCGGTGGGGGAGGGGCAGAGGGAGAGGGAGAGAGAGAATCTCAAGCAGACTAAGTGAAGAGCCCAATGAGAGGCTCAGGCTCACCACCTTGAGATCACAACAAGTCAAAAGAGTACGAGGCTCAACCGACTGCACCACCCAGGTGCCCCTACCACCATAATTTCTTGATAATCTTTTAATTTCTCTTATTAGTTTGTTCAACTCTCTTAATCTTTTTAATGTATATGATATAAGAAACTATATTATATTTTCATTATAACCTTATAATGGTATTCATCAAAACTTCTAATAATCAAGGATCTGTGGATGTTGATAATATGTGTATCACCAAAATGGGAATTTATATTTGTGAAATATAGTGGATTTATGGCTCTGAGGTTGTGTTGGTCAAATACATGCCTCTTTGAGAGAGAGAGGGTTTTATTTTGTTTTGTTTTGATGATGGTTGTTTAAAAGTACACTAACATGATTTAAATACAGTTGGTGAGACAAGAAGATACTATCACTCTTGATCATTGTTATTTTAGCAACACAGATTCTACCTGTGCATAGAGAGATTGAGGAAAACCAGAAAAAGAAGGATGGGTAATAATGGAAGGCAAAGGCACTGGTCAGATGCTTTCATCAAGTCGTGCTTAGTTCATATTCTCAAGTAACTTAAAATTGCAGTTCTCAGCAGGACTTTAAACCATTATGATCTCACACACTGCTTTATATTTGCTTCATAATATAAGCTAAGTTAAGACAATGAAATCGTATTTAGTGTATTTGACTACTGGGGATTCAGGGAATTCGTGGACTTTGGAAGTTAAGTAAATGGACTCTCACTTGCTCTGTCAACATTAGATCTTTTTATGTGGATATAGCACTTATCACACTGCATTGTAAATACTGAGAAGCCCTCCCCTCTCCACTAAACCATCTCCCTGCCTTTATGATTGTATATCCATGGCACCTAGCCCAGTGTCTGGCACATTGGATAATGAATGTTTGTTAAAATGAAAGACTGGTATCTGGAGATAGATTCAGTGGATTTCTGACATTTTGACATTGTTATGTGAAGCCTACTTTGGCATTTTTATCCTAAATGTAGTTTTAAAGAGTGGTACAGATAAAGTAGATTGGATGACTATGAATGAAAAATTCCCACATGAGAGAAAAATTGCCTTCTACTTTTAAGGAGAAGTTCTGTTTTTTGTTTTTTTTTTTAAGTGAGAACATTGATCCTTTTTGAATATAGATAAGAGTTGGATGAAGTAGATGAAATAAGGATGGCCTGGAAATCAACAAATGATGGAACAGAATGTACTTAGATGGAAAGAATGTACTTAGAACATGGGAAAATAGACTTTAATAGCATTTTGTAAAATCACAAAAGAACAGAAAAGGTCTTGGCAGTATTACTGGCTTGAAGGTTATCTGATAAGGTAACATAAGTAGTGAGAGCCTTTTAATACTCTAGCCTTGTCTTGGCATGGAAGTCACAGAACACTTTAGTTTCTTTTTATCAGCCTGATTGATGTAGCAGGGCTTTAGCACTTACGAAGAATTTGGCACGGGGTTGGGGGGTAGGTGGATTCTGAATGCCCTGCCCTTTTATGTTACTGTTCATTGTTCTTTCCTAGTTTATTCTACTCAATCCTTTCTGTAACTGGTACTGAGGTGGGCACTAGGGGAGGAGATCATAACAATGAAGAGGGCACAGTTCTTCCCTTTAGGCTTTTAACATAACAAGAAGACAGATACTTATTGTTCGGTTATTATTTATTTAAGTTACATAATAAAGATATGTGTAGATTATATTACAGCACTGAGAGGATACAATTATTTCTTCTTTGGGGATTGGAGAAGAATGTACTCTTTGGTCTGGATCTAGGACAGTCATCAAAGGTTGACAGTGAAGGGACATTTCTAGTAGAGGGAAAACTTGATCAACAAAAACATGGAGACATGAATGTTCAAGACTTGTCCAGGAATAAGGTGTAGTTTCCTGAGGTATTATAATAGTGAGTGTTTTCTCTATCAATGATCACTTTTATTGTATTTCTCCCAAGGACTCTTTGTTTTGGGAAAAAATAGCTAACTGCACTTCTTAGTATTACTGTTTCTTTTTTAGCATCTATCCAGATTAATCATTCATAATAATTGGGTATTCGTAAAAATAATAAACATGTAAATTTCTATTACAGTGTGATGCTGATAAACAGCGAAATTAAGTAAACTTGATGGCAGATGGTTTTCATTTCACATGTCAACTCTTATTGGTCATTACTCTCTGAAACATTTGCAAAGGTTTTGAGTCTTGTCTGGGTGTAGTGGGAAAGATGAGATATTCGATAGTGATTTCTCCCATGGGCCCAGAAGAAGGGTGTGGTACTTTATGTACCACACCTGCTGTTTCTTCTGTGAACCCAAAAGTGCTCTTTATTTTTTACTGATAACGTAATTTCAGCTGTTATTCCCTATTTAGGGCAAAGGTTGACTGTACACCAAATATGTTTAATTTTAGTTCTGTGATGCCACATGATGTTATCAACAACCAATCAGAGCTTCTGATTAACATAAAAACTACTGAGTTGATATAATTCTGGCCAGAAGCTGAGCACTTGAGATTTTAATTTAGCTTGTGGGGATTTATCACAGATAAAAAAAACATTTTGAGATATTCACAGCACAAAAACCATTACTGCATTTTTCACAGCTATTAGAGGATCTAGTACTTCCAGGTTAGAAGCCTGTCAGGTAAATGGTAGGGAAAATGTTTCAGGAGACTGGAACATAGTTTGGGATCAGGTGATGAACAACCCTTTAATCTGTGTTTAAGAATTTGAACTTTATGTATTGAATAGTGACCAGAGGTTTTAAAGGGGAGAAATAACACAGTCTGATGTTTCTTTCAGAAAGAAAATTCTGGTAACAATATTGAGAATGGGTTCGGGAAGGCTGGAAGGTTCTTGTCTGAATTCATTTCCACCATTTTCTGGAATCTCAATTCCTCTTTGGTAACTTGAAAACCTCTTAGTTGATGTATTTCACATTCTTTTCGCTTAATTTTGCTTCTTTTAAAGCTACAGTCACACTTACCTTCTTTTTTTTTACTGTGGGCCATCTTCACTTCATCTCCTTATCTTTCAAGAAGGTATTGTAGACTGACGTGTACCAGCACATGTAATGGAATTGTTCTTAAGACGGACAGTGGTGTTCTAAGTGTTAGATTTGAATGCTGCTCTTCATTTCTCCCTCCTGGAACTATCTGTGGCATTTGACGTTGTTGGCCATGTAGCTCTTTAAGCTGCTCTCCTTTGACTCCCTCAGTGTTATTCTTTCCTGTTTCTCCCATCTTTTTCTAGTTGTGCCTTTTCAGTCTTCATAGTCTTCTTTTCTTCTCCCTACACCTTAAACATTGCTTTTCCTTAGAGTTCTGTCCTTTGGGTACTCTTTTCTTTTTGTTTTCTAAGCTCTTCCTGATGAAACTAACCATACCTGTGACAACTCTAAAATCTGTGTATTCCCTAGGTTCATATTTTCAGTTATGGTCTTATTTGTGGCACAGCTACCTAAAATTAAACATTTTGGAAATCAGTCTTGTTATGCTTGTTAAAGCATAACAGAGGAGAGAAGCAGACTCTGCGCTGAACACAGAGCGTGATGTGGGGCTAATCTTACCACCCTGAGATCATGACCTGAGCCAAAACTAAGAGTTGGACACTTAACTGACTGTGCCACCGAGGTATCCCTGTCATGAGAATCTTAAGAGATTATATACATATGCTTTGGGGCACAGAGTAACATGGTCCACACAGTGATTATAATTAGAAAATTTCAGGACACCTGTGTGGTTCAGTCAGTTGAGCACCTGCCTTTGATTCAGGTCATGATCCCATGGTCCTGGCATGCTCAGCACGGAGCCTGCTTCTCCCTCTGCCTTCCAATCCCCCTGCTTGTGCTCTCTCCCGCTGTCCCTCTGACAAATAAATAAAATCTTAAAAAAAAAGAAAGAAACTTCACTGTTAATCCTCAACATGATTGGTTGTTTAACTCCCTTAATCATTAAGTCTTACTTATTATACTTTTTAGTCTCTAAAATCTCTCTCCCTCATTCTGTTCTTTACAATATTGTCAGAGTGAACTTTCAACAAATAAACACACCTACTCAGTGCTATTGTTCTCATGCTTTAAAACATTTCATTTTTGAATAGCACAGACAACACTCTAGCACTTTAGGATGGCATATGATGTCCTTTCTACAGTTCTTATCCAAATCAGTTTTTTTGGCCACATTCAGTACACCTTTCTTCCTGAATTTCCCTAGTGCTCAAGCTTCAGTGAATTCATCCTATTCATTGATGCTTCTGTACCTTAACACTTGCTGTTACCTTGGTATGGAACAAGGTTTAACTACATTGTACTTGCTTTTCAGGATCCAGTACTCATTTCTTCTCTGCTGTGGATCCCATTACCAGTTGATCTCAGGCAGGGTTAGTCAGTCCTTTCTTGCTTAGCACATCAAATTGCATTTTTCTTGCTTGTTAGATTCTTCTAGATGGGAAGGTTCTTGAGACCAGGACATTATCTTGTCTTTTTATCCTCCCTTGAGTCCAGCACAAGACTTAATGCCCTGCATAATTATTTGCTGAGTTAGAAATAACTAAGTTTTCTAAAAGCTCAAGTAACCAAGTGGATGGTGATACTCTACTCTTAACTGAAACATGGAGGGACAGATTTGGGTTTTGAGCATGTTTATGTTGAGATATTTATGTTACATTTAGGAAATGCTTAGGAGATATTTGAAAATAGGACACAGGAAAAGCAGATCTGAGTGTCACTAGTAATTAGGTGATACTGCAAATCATGGAAATTGTTGAGGCCACATGTAGACAGAAGAGAAGACACATCAGAAGATAGTTCCACTAGTGACTAGGGTCAAGGAACAAGAAGAGAAAACTGATGGCAGTTAATTTTCTTCCTCTTTAATAAGATGTAATGGCTTGGAAATAAATTTAGGGAAACAGATATATTTTTTTTAAGGATCATTTGTACATATGTATTTCTTTAAAAATGGAGTTAATAAATTTTCTTTAAAAGATTAATTTTCTTTTTTTTTTTGAGAGAGAGAGAGAGAGGGGGAGAGTG
This sequence comes from Martes martes, assembly GCF_963455335.1. NCBI lineage: Eukaryota > Metazoa > Chordata > Mammalia > Carnivora > Mustelidae > Martes > Martes martes. The sequence goes on from NC_137900.1 coordinate 74,724,513, forward strand.
AGTCCCAAGCAGACTCCACACTGAGTATGGAGCCTGATGGGGGACCAGTCTCATGATCCTGAGATCATGACCTGAGCCAGAACCAAGAGTTGGTTGCTCATCTGACTGTGCCACCCAGTCACCCCAATTGGATTAATATATATTTTTAAGAATGAACAAAAGAGAGGGAATTAAGATAGTGGAGGAGTAGGGGACCCTAAATTTGGTCCCTCAAACAGCTAGATAGTTATCAAATCATTCTGAACACCTGCGAAATCAATTGGAAATCTGAGAAAAGAAATGCAATTCCACAGACAGAAAAGCAGTCACTTTTTGCAAGGTAGGAGATGGGGAGACTTGAATCTGGGATGATATATTAGAGGATATGATGAAGGGGAGGGAGCTTGCTTAAGAAGGCTACCGCAAAGCATTATAAGCAGTGGAACACAAAATCAGAACTTTTAGAAGCCTGCTACAGTGTGGTAGTCCCTGGTTTAAAGGTGCCTAGGTGGCAGAACAGGGCAGAATCCCAGATGGGAGAGTTTGGTATCAGGATCCCCGGAGTCACAAGAAGAACAGGGGTGCCTGAGTGTGGCAGGTTTCCCAGCCACAAGAGTGGGGAACATGGCTGAAAACAGCAAGTTTAGGTGCTGGCTTTCTGCTCTGGGTTGCCATAAACCCAGGAACTGTTGCACAGTTGTGTAGCAGCTCTCCTGGCTGGTGTCAAGCAAACGGCAGAAGCATGGTGGGAGGAATAGCACAGGTTTGTGTGACAGGAAACTGTAAAATATGGAGTTTTGAAACTCAGTGGTGTGCCTGGGATAAAAATGCTTGGTCCCAGGCTGGGTGAATGCAGAGTTCACACAGAAACCAGGGAGATGAGAGTGACTGACTGCTTTTCTGTGAGAGCTCACTGTTCTGAACTTTCAGCTCCAGGACTAGAGAGCAGGGTGCTGCCATTTTTTCCCCCACTCTTCAGTGCTGAAAGCCTTCAGAGAGCAAAACACATAGTGGAACCCAGAGCAGCTTGTGCTGAGCCTGGGCCCCTGGCAAGGGAGGCACATTTCTACTAGGGCAAGGCACTTGAGAATCAGTGTAACAGGCCCCTCCCCAAGAAGATGAGCAGGAACAAGTGGCTTGCACCAAATTTACTGATCATAGATGGCTACAGCTCTTGGGGAAAATAGTATATAGCATTTGCGTGTGTGTGTTTTTTTTTTAAATTCTTTAGTCTTTCAGTATCCTTTTTTTGTTATTATTTTTTCAATTTCTATTTTTATATATATGTATATATATATTTTATTCTTTGTTTCTTTTCTTTGTATTTTATTTTTGTGTGTGTGTGTATATATATATATATATAAATTTTCTTTCTTATTTTGAGATCTGGTTTCCTTTAACAAGCAGACGAAAACACACCCAGGATCTAGTGTTTTGTTTTATTTTTTTGTTTCTTGTTTGTTTTTCTTGTTTTTGTTTTTTTCTGATTTGTTTTGTGTGTGTGTGTGTGTGTGTTTTTTTCCTGTTGTTATTGTTGTTCTTATTGTTGTTTTTCTCATTCTTTCTTCTATTCTTTTCTGGACAAAATGACGAGACTGAGAAATTCCCCCCAAAAGAAAGAACAGGAGGTAGTACTCACTGCCAGGGATTAAATCAGTATGAATATAAGTAAAATGTCTGAACTAAAATTTAAAAGAACTACTATAAAGATACTAGTGGGCTTGAAAAAAGTATAGAAGACACTGTAGAATCCCTTACTGTAGAAATAAAAGAACTAAAATCTAGTCAGGCTGAAATTAAAAATGCTATTACTGAGATGCAGTCCCAAATGGAGGCTATAAAAATGAGGATGAAATAGAAGAAAGAGTCAGTGATGTAGATGATAAAATGGTGGAAAATCAGCTGAAAAGAAGAAAGAAAACTACTGGATCTTGAAGGGAGACTTAGAGAGCTCAGTGATTCCATAAAGTGAAATAATATCCAAATAATAAGGGTCTCGGAAGATGAAGAGCAGGAGAGAGGGGCAGAAGGTTTATTTGAACAAATTATAGCTGAGAACTTCCCTAACCTGGGGAAGGAAACAGGCATTTAAGTCCAGGAGGCACAGAGAACCACCCCCCTCAAAATCAGTAAAAATAGTTCAACACCTCAACATATAAGAGTGAAGTCTGCAAATTTCAAAGATAAAGAGAAAGTTCTGAAAGTAGTTTGAGGCAAGAGGCCCTTAATCTGCAAGGGAAGAAACAAGGCTGGCAACAGACCTGTCCACAGAGACCTGGCAGACCAGAAAGGACTGGCATGATATACTCAATGTGCTAAATGGGAAAAATATGCAGCTAAGAATACTTTATCCAGCAAGAATTCAGATTAGAAGGAGAGCTAATGAGTTTCTGGGACAAACAAAAACTAAAGGAATTTGTGAACAGTAAACCAGCCCTGCAAGAGATATTAAAGGGGATCCTTTGAATGAAGAGAGAGCCCAAAAGTAACAAAGATTAGAAAGGAACAGAGACAATGTACAGGAACAGTGACTTTACAGGTAATACAATGGTAGTAAATTCATATCTTTCAATAACATAAATGGAGTAAATGCTCCAATCAAAAGACATAGGGTATTAAAATGGATAAAAAAATAAGACCCATCGATACACTGTATATAAGACATTCAATTTAGACCAAAAGACACCTCCAGAGTGAAAGTGAAGGGGTGGAGAACCATTTATCATGTCAGTGAATATCAAAAGAAAGCTGAAGTAGCCATCCTTATATCAGACAAACTAGAGTTTAAACCAAAAACTATAATGAGAAAGAAATAAGGGTACTATATCGTAATAAAAGGGTCTATCCAACAAGAAGATTAACAGTTGTACATATTTATGCCCCTAACTTGGGAGTAGCCAAATATATGAATAAACAAAATTAATAACAAAATTAAAGAAACTTATTGATGATAATACAATACAATATGATAATACAATAATAATGTCTGTCATAGCAAAAGATAGATCAGTTAAGCAGATCAACACGGAAACAAAAGAGTTTTGAATGATACACTGGACCAGGTGTATTTAACAGATATAATCATCCTAAGGCAACAGAATATACATTCTTCTCGAGTACACATGGAACATTTTCCAGAATAGATCACATGCTGGGCCACAAATCAGGTCTCAACCAGTACAAAAAAAATCCAAGATTATGCCATTCATATTTTCAGACCACTATGCTTTAAAACTTGAAGTCAACCACAAGAAAAAATTTGGAAGGACCACAAATACATGGTGGTTAAAGAACATCCTACTAAATAACGAATGGTGGGTGGGGAGGGGGTGACTGCATGGCTTAGTTGGTTAAGCATATGCCTTTGGCTCAGATCATGATGCTAAGGTCCTGAGATTGAGCCCTGTGTCAGGCTCCCTGCAGGGAGCCTGCTTCTCCCTCTCCTCCCCACTCATGTTCTCTCTTACTATCTCTGTCTCTCAAATAAATAAATAGAATCTTAAAAAAAAAAAAAAAAAGAATGCGTAAACCAGGAAATTAAAGAAGAATTTTTTTTAAATGCATGGAAGCAAATGAAAGTGAAAACACAACAGTTCAGAACCTTTGGGATGCAGCAAAGGTGGTCCTAAGAGGGAACTATATAGCAACACAGGCCTTTCTTAAGAAACAAGAAAAGTCTCAAATACACAGCCTAACGTTACACTAAAAGAGCTGGAGAAAGAACAGCAAATAGGGTGCCTGAGTGGCTCAGTCAGTTAAACAACTGACTCTTGATTTCAGCTCAGGTTGTGATCCCAGAGTCCTGGGATCAAGCCCCGAATTAGGCAATTAGGCTTACCACTCAGCAGGGAGTCTGCATCTCTCCCTCTTCTTCTGCCCCTCCCCCCCACATGCGTAATCTCTCTTTCTCTCTAATTCAAACAAACAAACAAACAAAAGCCCCCAAAACAAAAAACAAAAACAGCAAATAAAGCCTAAATCCAACAGGAGAAGAGAAAGAATAAAGATCAGAGCAGAAATCAATGATACAGAAATTTAAAAACCTATAGAACAAATCAGTGAAACCAGGAGCTGGTTCTTTGAAAGAATTAATAAGATTGATAAACTACTAGCCAGACTTATCAAGAAAAAGAAAGGAAGGACCCAAATAAATAAAATCATGAATGAAAGAGGAGAGATCACAACCAACATCAAAGAAATACAGTTTTAAGAACATACTATATGAGCAACTATATGCCAACAAATTCGGTAATCTGGAAGAAGTGGTTCATTCCTAGAAACATATAAACTACCAAAACTGAAACAGAAAAAAATAGAAAATCTGAACAGAACCATAACCACCAAGAATATTGAAGCAATAATAAAAAATCTCCCAACAAACGAGAGTCTAGGGCCAGACGGCTTCCCAGGGGAATTCTACAAACATTCTAAAGAAGAAATAATAACCAGTTCTTCTGAAGCTGTTTAAAAAAACAGAAATGGAAGGAAACTTCCAAACTCTTTCAGTGAGGCCAGTATTACCTTGATTCCCAAACTAGACAAAGATCCCACCAAAAAGAAGAATTATAGACCAATATCTCTGATGAACATGGATGTAAAAATTCTCACCAACATACTAGCCAGTAGCATTCAACAGTACATTAAAAGGATGATTCATCACGACCAAGTGGGATTTATTCCTGTGCTGCAAGGGTGGCTGAGCATCAACAAACCAATCAATGTGATACACTACATTAATACAAGAAAGGACAAAAACCATATCCTCTCAGTAGATGCAGAAAAAGCATTTGACAAAGCACAGCATCCTTTCTTGATTAAAACTCTTCACAGTGTAGAGATAAAGGGTACATACCTCAGTATCATAAAAGCCATCTGTGAAAAACACAGCAGATATCATTCTGAATGGGGAAAAACTGAGGGCTTTGCCCCTAAAGTCGGGAACACAGCAGATATGTTCACCATCAATGCTGTTGTCCAACATAGTACTAGAAGTCCTAGCTTCAGCAATCAGACAACAAAAAGAAATAGAATGCATCTGAATCAGCAAAGAAGTCAAACTTGCACTTTTCCCAGATGACATGATACTCTGTGTGGAAAACCCAAAGACTCCACCCCCAAATTGCTAGAACTCATACAGGAATTCAGCAAAGTGGCAAATCGGTTGCATTTCTATACACTAACAATGAGACAGAAGAAAGAGAAATCAAGGAGTCAGTCTCATTTACAATTGCACCAAAAACTGTAAGATAACTAGGAATAAACCTAACCAAAGGGGCAAAGGATCTGTACTCAGAAAACTAGAGAACACTCATGAAAGAAATTGAGGAAGACACAAAGAAATGGAAAAATGTTCCATGCTCATGGATTAGAAGAACAAATATTGTTAAAATGTCTATGCTACCTAGAGCAATCTATACATTCAGTGCAATCCCTATCAAAATACCACTAACTTTTTTCACAGAGCCTGAACAAATAATCCTAAATTTGTATGGAACCAGAAAAGAGTCCGAATAGCCAAAGGAATGTTGAAAAAAGGAAACCAAAGCTGATAGCATCACATTCCGGACGTCAAGCTGTATTACAAAGCTATAATCATCAAGACAGTATGGTACTGACACAAAAACAGACACATAGATCAACTGAACAGAATAGAGAACCCAGAAATGAACCCTCAACTCTATGGTCAACTAATCTTCAACAAAGCAGGAAAGAATATCCAACGGAAAAAAGTTTCTTCAACAAGTGATGTTGGGAAAATTGGACAGCCACGTGTAAAAGAATGAAACTGGACCCTTTTCTTACACCATACAGAAAGATAAACTCCAAAGGGATGAAAGACCTAAATATGAGACAGGAATCCATCAAAATCCTATTAAAAATTTGGTGTTTTTTGGAGTTGCTGCCCAGCAAGCAGCAACTCTTTGACCTTGACCATGGCAACTTCTTACTAGACACATCTCCAAAGGCAAGAGAAACAAAAGCAAAAATGAACTATTGGGGTAGGGGACGCCTGGGTGGCTCAGTTGTTAAGCGTCTGCCTTCAGTTCAGGTCATGATCCCAGGGTCCTGGGATCAAGCCTCACATCGGGCTCCCTGCTCAGCAGGAAGCCTGCTTCTCCCTCTCTCACTCCCCCTGCTTGTGTTCCCTCTCTTGCTATGTCTCTCTCTGTCAAATAAATAAATTAAATCTTAAAAAATGAACTACTGGGACTTCAACAAGATAAAAAGCTTTTGCACAACAAAAGAAATAGTAAAACTAAAAGGCAACCTATGGAATGGGAGAAGATACTTGCAAATGACTTAGCAGATAAAGGGTTAATATCCAAAATCTGTAAAGACCTTTTTGAACTCAATACCCAAGAACAAAAAATACAGTCAAGAAATAGGCAGAAGACATGAACAGACATTTCTCCAAAGAACACATACAGATGGCCAACAGACACATGAAAAAATGCTCAACATCACTTGGCATCAGGGAAATACTAATCAAAACCACAATGAGGTGTACCACCTCACACCTATCAGAATGGCTAAAATTAACAAATCAAGAAACAACAGATGGTGAGGATGTGGAGAAAGGGGAACCTTCTTACACTGCTAGTGGGAATGCAAACTGGTGCAGACACTCTGGAAAGCAGTATGGGTTTTCTGTGACAAGTTAAAAATAGAGATACCCTACAACCTAGCGATTGCACTACTAGGTATTTATCCAGAGGATACAAATAGTAATTTGAAGGGGCACATGTGCCCCAGTATTTATAGCAGCATTATAAACAATAGCCAAATTATGGAATGAGCCCAAATGCCCATCAGCTGATGACTGGATAAAGAAAATGTGGTATATATATCCACTGGAATATTACTCAGCCATCAAAAAGAATGAAATTGTGCCATTTGCAACGATGTGGATGGAACTTATTTATTATGCTAAGTCAAATAAATCAGAGAGACAAATACCTATGATTTCACTCATAGATGGGATTTAAGAAACAAAGATGAACATAGAGGAAGGGAAAGAAAAATAAAATAAAAATAGAGAGGAGACAAACCATAAGAGACTCTTAAAGATAGGAAACAAACTGAGGGTTGCTAGAGGAGAGGTGGTTGGGGGTGAGGGGTTACTGGGTGATGGGCATTAAGGAGGGCACTTGATGTAATGAGCACTTGATGTTATATGCAACTGATGAATCACTAAATTCTGCCCTGAAACTATTAATATAGTATGTGCTAACTAAATTGAATTTAAATACAGAATTTAAAAAAAAATGTACAAAATATTATTATATTTTTATATATTATTGATTCCTGGCCTTTAACATCCTAAAATGGTTTCTACTATCTGTGTAACTGAAAATTTTTACTGTAAAGGTGGCTGCAATATTAAATTATTGCAATTATGTATCTTGAGATCAAATAGTTCATTATTTCTTTCAAGGGCAAGAACGTAATATATTTTTGCCTCTGGGGAGGGGGGAGAATGATCATTTTCCTAAGAGAAGGAAGGATTCAGTGCTTTCTTGCTTGTGGGTTTCCTCTTGTTCACTTTTGATCTAGATATTGGTGGTTATGTTCCAGTCCTCCTGCATGTGCCCACAAGGATTGGGAGTGGAGTGGACACCAGCAGAAGCACCATTTTTTCCTGTAGACATTAGAAACAAGGAGCTTTTTGCCCTGCTTGTCAAGGCTCAGGACAGAGAGGAGGAAGAAACAAGTATAAAGGTTTTGGTTTTGGAAAGAAGTTGGAATCTCCTGACCCTGGGACTCTAAGATCCACAAAATTGCTGAAAGAAAAAGTACTACCTTATTGAAAGGTAAGACATTAAACTGTTTTAAGGTTTAAGCTGTTTTAGCCACAGTAGCATGTTTTCATAAGCTGTGAAATCAAGCAGTCATTTCTGCTAAGCCAAGGTTTTTGTGAAATAATCACCCATCCAGCCTTCCTGATGAGATAGAGACCTGTATGGCTCAAGGGATGTTTATAGTGAGGGAGAGCCTTTATAAAATTGTACTCATTTTTTAAATGACATTTACTGAATGCCAGGCACTGTGGTAGGCCTTGGATATACAGAGATAAAAGTGTCAGTCACCCTACCTATCTTCCAGAAGTTCTTATTCAAGGGAAAGAAAAAAAAACTGATGATTACAATGTGATAAGTGCTATAATAAATAGGTCACATGTGTAATAAGAGTGGTCTAAATCTGAAGCAGTAATGTTTGTGTCCTAAAGGATTAATGGAAGCTCATGAGGCTGGAAGAAAGGGATGGATATTTGAGGTAGAGAGAATTATATGTTTAAAAACATAGGTATGAAAAGTGTGTTGTATTGTAAGAACACACCAAATTGCAGAAATTACCTGATGTTTGCTGTGGGGCAGAAGAGGGGCAAGTGATGAGATGTTGCTAGGTCAGAGTGGATTAATTATGGAGGTCTTGTTGGATGCTAAGGAATTTTTAGCTTACTTAATAGCCATGCAGCAGCACTGAAGATGAAAAAAATTGTGGGACTACCTGAGTTTTAAGATGGATAGGAGAAAAAATAAGTATAATGGTTTTAAAATAAGTATGTGCCTGTAGCTCTCAATGGGGTCCCAGTCTCTTGTCTTGTCTTTTTTGCTAATATTCCTCTATCCTTGTGCTCTTAGTAGGTTGATTCTAAACTTTGTAGGTTACTGGAGAGTAGGATTTTGATTTAGACTATTGAGAACTAACTCTCCAATTTGTGCCAACCTTGAACACCTTCCAAAGTGTATTATGCATGTCTCAACCTAAAATAATTTTCTTCATTCTGGAGAGAAAGCTGTAAACCCAAGAGTGAAGATGATGGTTAACTAATGCTGTTAACAAGGAGGTGGCCAACTTTTCTTGTCTTTAAAAACAAGATCATAAATTTATGGTGAGCCCCCTCCCCATGGAAAAGAAAATTATCCTAAGAGAGGTCAGATTTGATCCTTCAATCTTCTGTGGAAATTAGTTAATTTGAGGACTTATTAGAGGGTCCTGGTTGCAGTAGAGAGGCCAGACACAAGGTACAGATTTTGGAGTGGCTGTTTGCTGAAGTGTTAGTTGACCATCCTATTTTAGAGGAGCTCGAGACTCAGTAAAGTAAGTCACACATTTAGGGACCAGTGAGAAGATGGTGACCCTAGTGGAAGATCTGGGTGAACTGTTTGAATAGGGATTTCTGCATTCTGTGGATTATGACCTTCACTAAGATAAGGGAACAAAGAAGGAAGGATATTATTGGATCTGTGACATTCACATAGTAGATTTTAATGACATTCAAAGATCTTGCTGTATACTTTAACCAGAAGGAATACAGTCAGGCTGGGCAAATGGCTCTGTATAGATAATGATGCTGGAAATCTGTTGGAATCTAATCTCAGTATGGCAGTTGGTTTCAAAACTACATGTAATCTAGTTGGAACAAGGAGAAGAATCGTATTTGAAGAAATACATTTCAAAAGTCATCTGCTAAGATTGGGAAGCTGAATTAAAGGTCAAAGATTTTAGGCCAAAAGCAGAACATTTCTATAAAATTAGTCCAAAAAGCAAAAACTGGAGGGAAAATTGAAAAATTCTTAAAAGATGTCTTGAGGTACTCAAAATGAGATACATCAAGAGTTGTAGGCTTTAGTCTTCAGAGCTATCTGTGACCTATAAAGTTTCTGTATGTCCTATAAAGTTTTACCCTCTTTAGGTTAGAAGCTCTAAAGTATAATTGCTTATAGAAAGAATAATATATTGACAATTGAGGTGTGTGGCAGTTACCACAGAAAATCTTTTTTGACAGAAAGGAACATTCATGGAGTAAATTTGAAAATGATAACAGCCTGAGCTCAGCCCTCCTTATATAACAGTTCTCATACTGACCCTCTAAATAGTGTTATGGAATAGAATTTAAATATATTTATATTTAATTCTACTAGATACTAGTTTATCTAGTTTGAAATTCTAGTCAGAGGTAAAAAATATTTTGAATGTACTGAACCTAAGAGAATTGTCATTCAAATTCAGAATTTTTAAAAAATTTCTTTATTTAAGATTTTAATTATTTGAGAAAGAGAGAGCATGCACAAGGCGGGGGAGGGGCAGAGGGACAGAGGGAGAAACAGGCTCCCTGCTGAGCAGGCAGCCTGACACAGGGCTCAATCCCAGGACTCTAGGATCTTGACCCGAGTCCAGGGCAGACATTTAACTGACTGAGCCCCCCAGGTGCTTCCAGAATTCTTTAAAAAAAAAAAAAAAAAGATTATTTATTTATGAGAGAGAGAAAGTGCATGTGCACAAGGAAAGGAATAGAGGGAGAGGGACAAGCAGACTCCATGCTGAGTGCAGAGCCTGAAGTAGGGCTCGGTTTCAGGAGCCTGAGATCATGCCCTGAGCCAAAACCAAGAGTCAGGTGCTTAACCACTGCACCACCCAAATGCCCCACAAATTCATAATTCTTAGTAGAAAATATATGATTTTAATGGTACAGAAGAGATTTTGTCATTAGCAAACTTATTTTAAATCTAAGAAACTGCATGTTGGAGGATCAGGCGGTCCATAATAGACCTGAGAGCCTCTCTCTGTGGTAGGAAAGCACTAGGTGTAGATTTTGAAATGCCTTTAGTTAAGTATTTGCAACTTTATGAATGTTGAATACTTCATCCTAGAAAGACATCCTCTAGGTTAAAAAAGGTTTTTTTAATTTTCATAATGATTTATAGTATACTCCCTTATATAAGAGTAAAGAATTTGTTGTGGTTTTACTCTAACATTTTTTGAACAAAGAAAAAATGGGGGTGGATGGCTGGCTCAGTTGGCTGGCTATAACATGCAGCTCTTAATCTCTGGATTGTGAGTTCAAGCCCCACATGGGGGTAGAGTTTACTTAAAAAAAAAAAAAAAGACAAAATAGTTTTCCTGTGTGACCAAAAAAATCAAATCATAACTCAATTTAATAGTTCTTCAATGTATGTAGCTCAGTAAGAGATTGGCATTTATCCCTATTTAAAATTAAAGGTTTTAAGAAGTGTTTTATTTGTGAACACTCAGAGTAGCATTTCAGAATGCTATGATTTTTGTTTCAATGTATTTGTATGATTAAGAAGTATGTTTACGTTAACTTATTTATGAGCTGGGCTGTGACAATGTTATAATAGTATTATAATATGCATTATGTATTTGTAATGTATTTTTGTATAATATTGCCATTTGATATTCAAAACACTAAAACTAGTAGAGCAGATATTATCTGTTTTACAAATGAGGAAGAGTGAGGCCCAGAGAGGCTAAAAATATCACTTGAAGTCACAGAGTTAAACACTCACCATTATACTGCATCAGGGCTTCTTTGAGATGAGCATAATTCAGTTTTATAGGCACAGACTGGCTTCGTCTGCATTTTATTGTCTTAATCATTGCTTTTTTTTTTTTAATATTTTATTTATTTGAGAGAGAGAAATCACAACTAGGCAGAGAGGCAGGCAGACAGAGAGGAGGAAGCAGGCTCCCCGGGGAGCAGAGAGCCCAATGCGGGGCTTGATCCCAGGACCTGAGATCATGACCTGAGCCAAAGGCAGAGGCTTAACCCACTGAGCCACCCAGGCGCCCCTTAATCATTGCTTTTAACAGAAAACTTTCTACACAAGGCTGGGAAATGATTGTGAATATCTGTAGTAGAGACAAACATTTGTTCCTATCAACAATTACTGAGAGAAGGTATCAACATGTTCTGAAGTTACAAGAACACAACATCCTTATTACCACCATAACACTGGCTAAAATGGCATGGTTAATAGTTATTAAAATGTTTTTCTTTTTCCAGGAGGACTAACAATACTTAAGAATTTGGAGAGATTACTTTTATTATGGTTATACCTAATATGAAAGTTCTAGAAACCCATTTATGTGTGCTTTTGAAAAGTGGTAGGGAATTTTTTGATTCTGATAGTTTCACTTCTTTTATTCAGATTAATCGTACGTGGTTATAAAATTTTGTTTGACTTAACAGATTATAAATTATGGCCATTTTCTGAAATACCCTATGAAATTGGGTATCTTGTTATTTTACAGGATGAAGAAACACGAAAAGATTATGACTACATGCTGGATCACCCAGAAGAGTACTATAGCCATTACTACCACTACTACAGCAGGCGCTTAGCCCCTAAAGTGGATGTTAGAATTGTGATTTTGGTCAGTGTATGTGCTATTTCAGTGTTTCAGGTGTGTATTGATGGAGGTGTGTGTCTGCATGTGTGTACTTGAGTGCACGTTGCCTAGTGCTGATCATTAAAAGTGAATCAGAAGTACCCTTTTATAAAATTTTACCTGTACTTGAGACTAATTTTTTTAGAGTAGAAAAATAATCATTTATTCAACCAACTTACTAACATTGGAATCTTTGTCAGTGGCAAATCCAAGAAATTGATGAATAACATCATTATATAATAAGAAAACCCAACAAAGATCTTTTTCTCATTGTTTCCATTAGAGCATTTCCATCCTAACCTGATAATAATACTTTTGTAGGACTTTTCAGTGATTGTCCATTATATTTGTGAAAAACCTGAACTTTTTAATATGACCTGACAAGTCTTGGCACCTATCCACCAAATGCCAGGAAGTGCTTGCCATCACTGTAACAACCAAAAATGTCCCATGCATTTCCACTGCCTGCTAAGGGCAGTTTTGCTTTGGTTGAAACTACTGAAATAGATTAAAACAGTAATCTTTGATGTTGTTTTAAATGTCGCAAAAATTTAACTTCAGCTTGAAATGAGTTTTTCCTACTGTTAAACTAACCACAGCTATCATGTCTTATTTTAGAGGAAAAGAACATGTCAGGTGACTAGAATGAATCAATTTGCTAGTCTGAAAAATGCTTCTCTAGTTTAATTCCCAGAAATAGGATTCACTTTATATGACAAAAAGAATTACTATTGAATACTAAGGTTGTGGATTTTAAATAAATCTGCTTTTGCAGGAATATTTTCCTTTCAAAGGGGAAGCAGGGATAATTTTACCTTTCTGTTTTAGATATAATACCCTGGTAACATTTTTTCCCCCTAGTCCTAATAGAGTGCTACTATAATATTTCAAGATATTATTGTTGTAACTGTAATATTCTTTCAGTAAAACAGCAAATGAAATGTGGAAATGTGAAGAATAGGACGTTTCCTGACAATTAATGAAACCCTTTATGTATATTTATCAAACAAGTTATGTGTTTTCCAGTCAAAAAAGAGTTCAAACATGTTAGAATCCTTTACTTCAGAATATGATGAGCATTAACTGTATATATTGAGATGGTTTAGGGAAGAGATGGGAATAAATATAGTTGCCTTAGTCTATAGCCTGTGACTTTTCTTCTTTTAAACAAGTTCTTCACTGGCTCGTTTTGCCATGTAATTCTTCCCCCCAGAATGTAGATCACAGTCTCAGAGTCTTAAAAACAAAAGAAAGATTTCTTAATGGTGATCTAGGGAAAGCCAAATGGTAGATTTGAAATCACAGATGTGATGTGATTCTATTGATTTATAACCTAATCTTGGGTATCTCCTTTCTGAATTAATGGCTTTTGGCCTAGCTTAGGGCTTACCTGATTTATCCAGCTTCAGGTCCCATGTACATGTGGGCATTATTCAGGTTTATCTTTTACTTACAGAGAAAGATGATTTTAAATTAAGTAAGCTCTATGCTAAATGTGGGGCTTAAATTCATGACTCCAAGATCAAAAGTTGTATGCTGTACTGACTGAGCCAACCAGGCACCCCTTGAGGTCCCTGTTTTTAATCAGAATTGCTTTGGGTGGGGGGGATGGTGTTCACCAAGGTGCACTTTGATAGTAAAAATGACCTATTTTTCTTTGTTAAATATTTCAGTTTTTCAGCTGGTGGAACAGCTACGACAAGGCAATCAGCTACCTAGCCACAGTGCCCAAATATCGTATCCAAGCCATGGAGATTGCCAAGCAGCAGGGGTTACTCAGAAAAGCCAAAGAGAAGGGCAGAAACAAAAAGTCCAAAGAGGAAATTCGTGACGAGGAGGAGAATATCATAAAAAACATTATAAAAAGTAAAATAGATATAAAGGGAGGCTATCAGAAACCCCAGATATGTGATCTTCTCCTGTTTCAAATTCTCTTAGCACCTTTTCACCTGTGTTCATATATAGTCTGGTATTGTCGGTGGATCTATAATTTTAACATCAAAGGCAAAGAATATGGAGAAGAAGAAAGACTATATATCATACGGAAATCCATGAAGATGTCGAAATCTCAGTTTGATAGTCTAGAAGATCATCAGAAAGAAACTTTTCTTAAACGAGAGCTCTGGATAAAGGAGAATTATGAGGTGAGTAATTATTTGCCGGAGTTTTTGTGTCATCTTACTTATGAAATTAAAATTTGGTGTAGGGGAAGGGATCACAGAAATGCACTCCAGTTTCTGAAATCCAAGATTTAAAATTATGAATAAAGATCTTATTTTTATTGAAAGTGTGACTATATTTGGTAGTAGGACAGTAGGTTTTTAACCTGTAATTTGTCTTAAAAGATGAACTTCTAATATTTTAACTGACTCATGCTAAAAATCTTAATGATGGTCTGATTCGTTATGTTAAACAGCAGTGGGATAATAATGTATGATTGCAAGGATATCACAACAACTTTCTATTAATTGCTCTAATTAAAATTTGTTCTTTCCCACATTTTCTTTCAGTCATATAAACTTACATACAGGGATTAAAAAACAAAGCAAACATGGGAATAAGGGAGGGAGGAGGACACGGAAATGTTGAAATAACTTCATTTCAAAATAGAGCACAGAAGCTTCTGTATAATAACTAACTTATGTATGAAAGGTTACTTTTATTTTTTTAAAAATGCCTCCAAAGTTTGGGCAGTTTAATAAACGTTATATTCTATAATTGTCAGCTATACCAGTTACCTTGAGGTGGTCAGCTGCTTAGCTAAAGTCTTAAAGGAACTATTTATCTCATCATAATGATATTATTTTAGGTTTTGGGCAGAATTAATTGGCTAATGTATTAAAGATAAGAATAAAGCACAGTGATGGGGCACCTGGCTGGCTCAGTCAGTAGAGCATGTGACTCTTGATCTCAAGGTCGTTAGTTTGAGCCTCACATCAGGGTAGAGTTTATTTAAAAAACAAAACAAACTATAGGGAGGTTTTGTGCTATGGTGAGTGCTGTGAATTGTGTGAGACTGATGAATTACAGACCTGTACCCCTGAAACGAATAATACATTATATGTTAATTTTAAAAGGATATTAAAAAAATAAAAAGAATACAGTATAGTAAAATCTTCTTAAGAAATCTGAATATATTTGTGTTTTTAGTTTCATAGACATTCCTTTTTATATGTGGTATCCTAAATAGGTTTTACTGAAAGTAGAATACCAGTTGGAGGGACGCCTGGGTGGCTCAGTTGGTTAAGCGGCTGCCTTCGGCTCAGGTCATGATCCCAGCGTCCTGGGATCGAGTCCCACATCGGGCTCCTTGCTCAGCAGGGAGCCTGCTTCTCCCTCTGCCTCTGCCTGCCTCTCTGTCTGCCTGTGCTCACTCTCTCTGACAAATAAATAAATAAAATCTTTAAAAAAAAAAAAAAAAAGAATACCAGTTGGAATTATATTTAAGTAACTTACTATGAATTGCCAGAATGTTTTGGCAAGTAGATATAGTTAGCCTGCTTGTAAATAATGTAAAAATGGAAGGTAACATACTATTTTGCTCCTAAAGTACTTGAAAAGTTTTCTCTTAAGTAGGGTAAGCAGCCCAGTTCACAAAATCTTTCATGGAGTACTATCCTGAATTATCATGTTATTCTATGAGGTGATCTTAGTCATTTGGAAGTAAAGTCATTTCTTTCTAAAATTTGATGAAACTGGTTATGAAAACTTGTCCATTTAGTTTCATCTGACATCCACAAAAGTTACAGAAATGAAGATTTTCTTTGTCCTTAACCTGTGTGGTTTGTTAACCCTCTTTGGGAACCTTAATAAAATATTTTGAAAAACCAGTAATTATCTTTGAATTTGGAGACAGTTATATACATAAGGTCATTTTATTCCTTGGTTAGGATCAACAGATACTGAAAGTCATCAATTAAATTTTCAGAGCACAGGGCGCCTGGGTGGCTCAGTGGGTTAAAGCCTCACCTTTGGCTCAGGTCATGATCCTGGGGTCCTGGGATCGAGTCCCGCATCGGGCTCTCTGCTCAGCGGGGAGCCTGCTTCCTTTCCTCTCTGCCTGCCTCTCTGCCTACTTGTGATCTCTGTCTGTCAAATAAATAAATAAAATCTTTAAAAAAATTTTTTTTCAGAGCACCATATTAAAGAAATGAAGTATGATTCTTTAAGATTGAACATTAGTTGTAGAGAGGAAATGCTTAAATTCAGCTGATGTATGATGTCAATGAGGAAAAGAATATATTCTTAGGTTACAGAAATCAGTAACAAAAATTACTAAGCTCTTATACAAGTTTTTTTTGTTGTTTTTTATTTTATTTAATTTAATTTTTTTTTTTAAGATTTTATTTATTTGCCAGAGAGAGAGAGAGAGAGAGTACACACAAGCAGGCAGAGAGGCAGGCAGAGGCAGCGAGAGAAGCAGGTTCCCTGCCCAGCAAGGAACCCGATGTGGGACTCGATCCCAGGACTCCTGGGATCATGATCTGAGCCGAAGGCAGCGGCTTCAACAACTTAGCCACCCAGGAGTCCCTGTTTGTTTGTTTGTTTTTATTTAACACCGAATGTTAAGGTGCTTAACTGCTTAGTATTTTTAGATGCATGGTCTTCAGAAGACAAGCCGGTACATTCATAGGAAACGTTTACCTAAAGTTATATTTGAAAAATGTAAATATGCCATAAGATAATGACAAATGTTTCCCTTTGGGTGGTAAAGTCATTTAGTATTACTTATATGTACAGGTTTATAAACAAGAACAAGAGGAAGAACTAAAGAAAAAATTGGCAAATGACCCCAGATGGAAGAGATACAGGAGATGGATGAAGAATGAAGGGCCTGGACGATTAACATTTGTGGATGATTGAGGATTGCTGGAATGCTACTATGCCAAACCTTAATTGTGATATTTTCATAACTGAATTATTTTAGAAATGTATCAACTGCTCCTCAGCAGTACTTAAAATTCCTCAAATATTTGATTAAACAGAATAATGTAGAAATTTAAATTTTCCCTTAAAACTTTATACATAAGACATTTATTATGATTGTTCAATTTTTATAATCTATTTGTGGATTTTGTTAAATGATCTGACATGAAGATTTACTTGTTGCCATTTAAAATTTTTATATGTTTAGTTAAAAGATTTGACATGAAAATTTATTAGATACCATTTAAAATTTTCACGTGTTAAGTGTTTATTCTTTACAAGTGTTTCCTTATTCTTATAGTGCTACATTTTTCTGCTTCCATGGCCTCTAATATTTTCACAAAACATAAAAAATTCTAATTACATTGTGTCTTTAGACACGGACTTCTTCGGCAAAACGATTTCAACTGTCATGTCGTCTCATTATAGTCATTCTAGGATTGAAATATGTTCAAAATATCTCTCTAGGAGAGTCTTCTGCCAGAATGTGCTTATACTATTTTTCCCCATCATAATATTCTTAATAAGATCAGAAACTCTCCAGGAGAGTGAATCAACCTTCATGTCCTTGTAGGATGATCTTGATTACAGTCATTATAGGACTATAACTGTATTCTCGAACATTATTTCCAGAAGAGGCCTTAAAAAGGTCTTTTGTACCACAGTATTGCTTTCCCAAACCCCTCAGTTTAAAAAAAAAAAAGAGAAAAAGAGCAGAAGTAGTGTACTGAAAAGTTGTTATGTATTATTAAGTCCTTGAGTCATGAAAAACCCAGTGTACATGAGTGTATTTACATGCATTTAAACCAGAATGAGGAGGTGCATGGTTGTGTGCTATTCTTTCAAACAATGAAATATATGTTTTATACATGTGGAAGTGAAAGTAATTCACACATAAATTGACTGAAGCAAGTATGATACTGCATCAAGGTATTGATACACAATCATGATAGTGAATCAGTACTCCTGTTAAAGGATTTATCTCATTGCTTCATATTAATAAAATGGTTGCAATATATCACAAGTTTGTTGGTATGACATTTTAAATTAAGGATTAACATAATTGCTTTTGTATTATATAGCTTTAAAAGATTAAAGTAGATAAGATACACAGACTGTTTCTAGCTAAAATAAACTAGTGTTTTCAGGAGCTCAGCCCAAATATGTGATATATACAAAGAGGCAGGAGGGAAGAGTTTTGACCTTGTGAGTCATTTAGTGAGGATGTAAGTGAGGTAAGTGAGGACCTCAGTTACCTTAATAGATAGAAATTTGGGGAAGAACTTTAACTAGATTATCAGTAGGACCCCTTTGCTGTTATAAAATTCTGAAATAGTTACGTTTTTCTAAGGCACGTGCCCTTCAGTTAAAATTTCAAACTTCTGGTATTCTGAGTTTTCTTTTTACACCTAGTAATAAGGAGTAATAAAAGGACTGGGTATGTAGCATTCATAAAGGTTGGCTGATTCAAACAATGTGTGTTGGAAATTATTTTGCATATCTGCTAGATTGTTGTATTTTTCCCTGACTTTATAGAAGCCTCATTTCTGAAATCACCCCCAGCAGCCTTCTCACTTGGTAAAAGTTTGGTTGTTCTTTGGGAATCAGGGTAATTTAGATAAATGGACTCTTCTTAACAGGAGGACATTGATTCTTCTCTTTCCTTCCCTCAACAAAATACGCTTCAAAATCCTAGAGTGAAGGAAGAGCCATTAGTTGCAAGTGTCATTCAAGTACTATGGATAATTTTTATTCATACTCTGTCCATCCCCCTCACCAAAAAACCAAAAGCTTCTCAATTTTAGAACCATCTGGAGAAGAATCCTGAGGATCCTACAACCCCACTAGTTAGATATTTTTTCTTGTGCTGCTTTTTTAAGGGTATCCTGTCACCATTTCCTTTTTTTTTTTTTTTTTTTTTTTTTTTTTTTTTTTTTTTTTAATTTTTTATTTATTTTCAGCGTAACAGTATTCATTGTTTTTTCACCACACCCAGTGCTCCATGCAATCTGTGCCCTCCCTAATACCCACCACCTGGTTCCCCCACCCTCCCACCCCGCCCCTTCAAAACCCTTAGGTTGTTTTTCAGAGTCCATAGTCTCTCATGGTTCACCTCCCCTTCCAATTTCCCTCAACTCCCTTCTCCTCTCCATCTACCCTTGTCCTCTATATTATTTGATATGCTCCACCAATAAGTGAAACCATATGATACTTGACTTTCTCTGTTTGACTTATTTCACTCAGCATAATCTCTTCCAGTCCTGTCCATGTTGCTACAAAAGTTGGGTATTCGTCCTTTCTGATGGAGGCATAATACTCCATAGTGTATATGGACCACATCTTCCTTATCCATTCATCCGTTGAAGGGCATCTTGGTTCTTTCCACAGTTTGGCGACCGTGGCCATTGCTGCTATAAACATTGGGGTACAGATGGCCCTTCTTTTCACTACATCTGTATCTTTGGGGTAAATACCCAGCAGTGCAATTGCAGGGTCATAGGGAAGCTCTATTTTTAATTTCCTGAGGAATCTCCACACTGTTCTCCAAAGTGGCTGCACCAGTTTGCATTCCCACCAACAGTGTAAGAGGGTTCCCCTTTCTCCACATCCTCTCCAACACACGTTGTTTCCTGTCTTGCTAATTTTGGCCATTCTAACTGGTGTAAGGTGGTATCTCAATGTGGTTTTGATTTGAATCTCCCTGATGGCTAGTGATGATGAACATTTTTTCATGTGTCTGGTAGCCATTTGTATGTCTTCATTGGAGAAGTGTCTGTTCATATCTTCTGCCCATTTTTTAATATGATTATCTGTTTTGTGTGTGTTGAGTTTGAGGAGTTCTTTATAGATCCTGGATATCAACCTTTTATCTGTACTTTCATTTGCAAATATCTTCTCCCATTCCGTGGGTTGCCTCTTTGTTTTGATGACTGTTTCTTTTGCTGTGCAGAAGCTTTTTATCTTGATGAAGTCCCAGAAGTTCATCTTTGCCTTTATTTCCTTCACCTTTGGAGACATATCTTGAAAGAAGTTGCTATGGCTGATATCAAAGAGGTTACTCCCTATGT
This sequence comes from Martes martes, assembly GCF_963455335.1. Classification (NCBI taxonomy): domain Eukaryota; kingdom Metazoa; phylum Chordata; class Mammalia; order Carnivora; family Mustelidae; genus Martes; species Martes martes. The sequence continues at coordinate 74,744,681 of NC_137900.1, forward strand.
TCTCCTCGAGGATTCTGATGGATTCCTGTCTCACGTTGAGGTCTTTTATCCATTTCGAGTTTATCTTTGTGTACGGTGTAAGAGAATGGTCAAGTTTCATTCTTCTACATATAGCTGTCCAGTTTTCCCAGCACCATTTATTGAAGAGACTGTCTTTTTTCCACTGGATATTTTTTCCTGTTTTGTCAAAGATTATTTGACCATAGAGTTGAGGGTCCATATCTGGGCTCTCTACTCTGTTCCACTGGTCCATGTGTCTGTTTTTATGCCAGTACCATGCTGTCTTGGTGATCACAGCTTTGTAGTAAAGCTTGAAATCAGGTAACGTGATGCCACCAGTTTTATTTTTGTTTTTCAACATTTCCTTAGCAATTCGGGGTCTCTTCTGATTCCATACAAATTTTAGTATTATTTGCTCCAGCTCTTTGAAAAATACTGGTGGAATTTTGATTGGAATGGCATTAAAAGTATAGATTGCTCTGGGCAGTATAGACATTTTAACGATGTTTATTCTTCCCATCCAAGAGCATGGAATGGTCTTCCATCTTTTTGTGTCTTCTTCAATTTCTTTTAGGAGTGTTCTGTAGTTCCTCGAGTACAGATCTTTAACCTCTTTGGTTAGGTTTATTCCGAGGTATCTTATGGTTTTTGGTGCTATAGTAAATGGAATCGATTCTCTAATTTGCCTTTCTGAATTTTCATTGTTAGTGTATAAGAAAGCCACTGATTTCTGGACATTGACTTTGTATCCTGCTACATTACTGAATTGCTGTATGAGTTCTAGTAGTTTGGAGGATGGTGACATTCAAAATGGATGGAGAGATAAAGAGTTTCCAAGACCGGCAAGGCTTGAAAGACTATGCAACCACCAAGCCGACACTGCAGGAAATATTAAAGGGGGTTCTATAAAAGAGGAAAAATCCTAAGAATAGCATTGAACAGAAATATAGAGACAATCGACAGAAAGAAAGACTTCAAAGATAACACAATGTCAATAAAAACGTATCTCTCAATAATCACTCTCAATGTGAATGGCCTAAATGCACCCATAAAACGACACAGGGTTGCAGATTGGATAAAACGACAGGACCCATCCATATGTTGTCTACAAGAGACCCATTTTGAACCTAAAGATACACCTAGACTGAAAGTGAAGGGATGGAGAAGCATCTTTCACGCCAATGGGCCTCAAAAGAAAGCCGGGGTAGCGATTCTCATATCAGATAAATTAGATTTTAAACTAAAGACGGTAGTCAGGGATACAGAAGGACACTACATCATTCTTAAAGGGACTATCCACCAAGATGATCTAACAATTGTAAATATCTATGCCCCCAATATGGGAGCAGCCAATTACATAAGAAAACTATTAATCAAGATAAAGAGTCATATTGATATGAATACATTAATAGTAGGAGATCTTAACACGCCTCTCTCAGAAATAGACAGATCATCGAAGCAGAAAATCAATAAAGAAATAAGAGCATTGAATGACACATTGGACCAGATGGACCTCATAGATATATACAGAACATTCCACCCTAAAACAACAGAATACTCATTCTTCTCAAGTGCACATGGAACCTTCTCCAGAATAGACCACATACTGGGTCACAAATCAGGGCTCAACCGATACCAAAAGACTGAGATGATTCCCTGCATATTCTCAGATCACAATGCTTTGAAACTGGAGCTCAATCACAAGGAAAAGTTCAGAAGGAACTCAAATACCTGGAAGCTAAAGACCACCTTGCTTAAGAATGCTTGGATCAACCAGGAGATCAAAGAAGAACTTAAACAATTTATGGAAACCAATGAGAACGAAGACACTTCACTCCAAAACCTATGGGATACAGCAAAGGCGGTCCTAAGGGGGAAATTCATAGCCATCCAAGCCTCCCTCAAAAAAATTGAAAAATCCAGAATACACCAGCTGTCTCTACACCTTAAAGAACTGGAGAATCAACAACAAATCAAACCAACTCCACACGTAAGAAGGGAAATAATCAAGATTAGAGCAGAGATCAACGAGGTAGAAACCAGAGATACAGTAGAACGTATCAACGAAACTAGAAGCTGGTTTTTTGAAAGAATCAATAAGATCGATAAACCATTGGCCACACTAATCCAAAAGAAAAGAGAGAAAGCCCAAATTAATAAAATTATGAATGAAAAGGGAGAGATCACAACTAACACCAAGGAAGTAGAAACAATCATCAGAAGCTATTATCAACAGTTATATGCCAATAAGCTAAGCAACCTAGATGAAATGGATGCATTCCTGGAAAACTATAAACTCCCAAAATTGAACCAGGAAGAAATTGACAACCTGAATAGACCGATATCTAGTAACGAGATTGAAGCAGTGATCAAAACCATTTCCTTTTGTTTGACATGTAGGGTTTAGAGTGTGTAGCTGTTGTGCTCGCTTCGGCAGCACATATACTAAAATAGAGTGTGTAGCTGTTCATTGCTATCTATTATCACTCCATATAATTAAAGTCTGTGCTAAAATTACTCAGGATCATATTTATGTCAAATATCTTCATAAGAGATTCCACTACTAACCCTTTCCACAGTGGTCTTGTCTTTTTTTTCTTTCCTTTCCTTTTATTTTCCTTTCTCTCTCTCTTTCTTTCTAGATTTTATCTATTTATTTGACAGAGCACGGCAGGGGGAGCGGCAGGCAGAGGGAGAAGGAGAAGCAGGCTCCCCCATATGCGGCTTGATCCCAGAACCCTGGGATCATGACCTGAGCCAAAGGCAGATGCTTAACCGACTGAGCCACCCAGGTGCCCTTTAGTGGTCTTACTTTTTAATGAATTCTCCAAGTTCTACAAATCTGAGGTTGCTGTTTCATTGCACATCTATGTGTATCATGCTAAAAATTACAATTGGTAGAGAGGATTTTTAGGTGTTCCATGAAAAAATAGTTGAGATTAGAGAATTAACAAGTATTTTAATACTATTGAATTTATGTTTAGAAAATCATAGTTCAGGGGCACCTGGATGGCTCAGTGGGTTAAGCCTCTGCCTTTGGCTCAGGTCATGGTCTCAGGGTCCTGGGATCGAGCCCCACATTGGGCTCTCTGCTCATCAGGGAGTCTGCTTCTCCCCAACTCTGCCTGCCTCTCTGCTTACTTGTGATCTCTCTGTCATATAAATAAATAAAATATTTTTTAAAAACCATAGTTCATTTTCTTTGAGGTTTTTTGCTTGTTTGTTTTGTTTTTGTTTTTAACTTTGGACAGGGCAATAAACTTTTAACATCCATACCTTGGAGATATTTTGCCTCAATGGCAGCCATTGCTAAACTAAGCTAACATTCAGCTAGTATTATGAACCAGTCTACTGGCCCCAACCAAAAGTTTTGTGAAAAGTAAAGATAAATGGCTTTTATTAGACATTATTATAAATGTATCTACTTTAAGACATTAAGTCAGATCTCTGTTGCAGTTGTGCATTTGATGGAGCTAAATATTGGTATTGACAAACTAGTGTATGGATGAAGTGTAATTAATTTTATTTGCAAAATGCAATGCTTTTCACATTTAAGTATGGGTTAGGGCCAAATCTAGAACCTAATAACTAAATAAAATTTGCTAAACAAATTATTTTACCTTTCTGGTTTCCTCATTTGTGAAATGAGGGGATCTTTTTTAGATGATTAGGATTTAACATTCTAATATAGCCTGCAAATTCATATAGATTTAGGGTCTGAAGTAGATTAGATTGCCTGCAATTGAGAAATGTTATGGGTATTAAAAAGGCTACCTAATTAGTTGTAAACTTTAATCAGAATCTTCATATTTAAAGTATTCAGAGTATCCCTGACAATTATGTATGGAATGGATCACATGGTCTTAGGTCAATGACAAATGGGGTTTCTTTCTTTCCTTTTTTTTAAAAGATTTTATTTATTTATTTTGACAGACAGAGATCACAAGTAGGCAAAGAGGCAGGCAGAGAGAGAAGGGGAAGCAGGCCCCCTGCTGAGCAGAGAGCCCGACGTGGAGCTCGATCCCAGGACCCGGGGATCATGACCAGATCCAAAGGCAGAGGCTTTAACCCACTGAGCCACCCAGGCGCCCCACAAATGGGGTTTCTTAACAGACACATCCTCCTGGGTGTCATTAGGGTTGGAGAAACTTCCTCCCATTTGACAATTCTCCTTTATAACCTCAGGAAGAGTGAGCCAGATGCAGTGGAAGGGCTCAGGCTTTGCAGCCGGATAGACCAAGATTTGGTTTCCGGCTCTGACAAGTAACTTGACTTTGGGCAGGTTAACTTGTGAACCTCATTTTCCCATTTTTAATAGTAGGGTTACTATTTCACAGGATTCTTGTGAGAATTAAACAAGACAGGGATAATGTACTGGCATATGTTATTAAATGCTCAATAAATGGGTTTTCTTGCTTTTAGAGGAAATAGGGAAGAGTCATTTTCACTTATTAAAATCCATGTTAATACCAGTGTGTTTAGTGATGACTACAAACCCCTTGTTTTATTCTTTTAAGAGGTATTTGAATCCCTTGCCTTGGGCAAGGTACTGTGCTAGAGTGGAAAAGTGATGCCCCTTAGGGCTGGCATTGTATATTTTAGAGGCAGCTACCTGTCCCTTGTTGTCTTTGATGTAGAAGTTAAAGCAGCCGAGATGACCACTCAAGAAAGACTGAACTTTTAGGGAAAAAAAAAAAAAAGACTGAACTTTTAGGGACAACAAACATCAGCTACTTGCTAGTTTATGGCCTATATTTACTGTAGGGACATTGTCAATGAGATAAAGAGGCAGGCTTGGAACAGCTGTTCAAAAGGACAAATAGCCCAAAGTTCCTCACTGCCTCCCAAAGTCTCAAAAATGCCTGTGAAAATCTCTCTGGAGAAGCTGCACCTACAAAACTGCTAGTGAGTCTTTAGCTCCTGATACATTATTCTAATGCAGCAGGTATTAGAAATGAAATAGTTTTTTTATGGCACATTACACTGCGTGTCACATGAAATACAGCTGTTAATGTGTTTTCCTGTTTCTTTTAAATCATTTTAGAAAACTGAAGATATATGTCATTTTGACATAACGTGGCAGAAAGACATACCTTCCCATTATATATCATATGTATCATTATTTTTTTAAAGATGTATTTATTTGCTGAGAAAGAGTGAGAGAGTAAGTGGGGGTGGGGCAGAGAGAGGGAGAGAGAATGTCAAGCAGATTCCCCACTGAGTGCAGAAACCCGAGGTGGGCCTCAGTCTCATGACTCTGAGATCATGGTCTGAGCCAAAATCAAGAGTTGGCTGCTTAACCAACTGAGCCACCCAGGTACTTCTCACTATTTTTATGGAGAAGACTTATTTGAAGCCCATTTTCTGGAAAAATAATCCACAGTTAGTAAAAAGGTGACAAAAACACAGGTCAGAGGAGTGAAGAATTGTATACATCATAACAGGGAAACAAAACTTGTCTTTACAAGGACACTGTCATTTCTAAAAAGTACTGAGATTCTTTTTTTTTTTTTAAGATTTATCTATTTATTTGACAGACAGAGATCATAGGTAGGCAGAGAGGCAGGCAGAGAGAGAGGAAGGGAAGCAGCCTCCCTGCTGAGCAGAGAGCCCAATGCAGGGCTCGATCCCAGGACCCTGAGATCATGACCCGAGTCGAAGGCAGAGGCCTTAACCCACTGACCCACCCAGGTGCCCCAAAAGTACTGAGATTCTTAAAAACAGTGGAAATTAGTAAGTTCTTATTTTGTTATTTCAAGTTTTTATTTAAATTCCAGTTGACATATATGGTAAAACTGGTTTTAGGTGTAGACTTTAGTGATTCATCACTTACATGTAACACCCAGTGCTCATCACAAGTGTCCTCCTTTAACCCCATCACCCATTTAGTCCATCCTTTACCCACCTCCCTCTATCAATCCTCTGTTTGTTCTTTATAGTTAAGAGTCTCTTATGCTTTGCTTCCCTCTTTTTTTTCTTCCCTTCCCCTATGTTCATCTGTTTTGTTTCTTAAATTCCACATATGAGTGAAATCATATGGTATTTGTCTTTCTGACTTCACTTAGCATAATACCCTCTGGTTCCATCCACATTGTTGCAAATGGCAAGATTTCATTCTTTTTGATGGCTGAGTAATATTCCAGCAGATAATATTTACCACATCTTTATCTAGTCATCAGTTGATGGACATTTGGGCTTATTCCATAATTTGGCTGTTGTTGATAATGCTATAAATATTAGGGTGTATGTGCCCCTTAAAATCACTATGTTTGTATTCTTTGGATAAATACCCAGTAGTGCAATTGCTGGATTGTAGGGTAGCTCTATTTTTAACTTGTCGTGGAACCTCCATACCTCCATACACTTTTCCAGAGTGGCTGCACCAGTTTGCATTCCCACCACCAATGTAGGAAGGTTCCCCTTTTTCCACATCCTCACCAACATCTGCTGTTTCCTGAGTTGTTAATTTTAGCCATTCCTTTTTTTTTTTTTTTTTTAAGATTTTATTTATTTGAGAGAGAGAGAGCATGAGAGGGGACAGGTCAGTGGGAGAAGCAGACTCCCTGCTGAGCAGGAAGCCTGATGTAGAACTCGATCCCAGGACTCCAGGATCATGACCCGAGCTGAAGGTAGTTGCTTAACCAACTGAGCCACCCAGGTGCCCAATTTTAGCCATTCTTATAGGTGGTAACTCATTGTGGTTTTGATTTGTATTGTAAGTTCATATTTTAACCAAGAAAAAAATGTGTAACAAATTTTTAAAATAATATATTTGTGATCTGTGCATTTTAGCTGGGGTAAGGAGGAAGGGATTCTCTGTCCCTGGGCCTCACCCACTTTCAGAGCTCTAGAAATAACTACATCTGTGGGAATAGATTCCAAATGAGCAGTGACTTCTCTTGGAAGCTAAAATGAAAGTTCTTTCCCTACTCCCACTTTGTGAGATACTACATCCATCGCTTTCCTTAGTGGCTCTTAGTTTCCTCATCTCTAAAATTGGGGTGGATTATATTATATGAAGGTCTCTTCACTCTGAAGTTCCATGATGCAAAAATAATGGATGAGAAGACATTCTGATAAAGTATAAAGCAAAACACAGATGGGTCAGTGGCATCAAGCTTGCCTGTCCATGGATCATTGTGGAGGATCTATGCTAGAACCTTGTTGTTTCTTTCCAAGTCAGACCACTCCTCTCCAAGAGCAGCAAAATCAATCATATGGAAGTAGGCAGAAATGGTGGGTGTGTACAGCATGAAAGAGACAGATGGGACACACCTATGAACATTTTCTGCTACCTATGGCTGACACAGAAGTAATACATCATGTGTCCCCTCACTGTGGGCAGTCCCAGAGTTGCCTTTTCTAATTGGAGATAATCTTACTGCTTCGGCAGCCATTGTGCTGTGCAGATGTCTCTCACATCAACATCTTGCTGCTTAACATTTCTAATAGCCTAGAGGCACACAGCATTATAGCTGAAGACTTGGTATCTCCTAGACCAAACTCATCTTTGTTCTTTATTCCTCCCTTCAAACCCAGGCCTGCTTCCTAACATCTGTCACAGGCACAGTTCTAGCCAGCTCTCTGCTTCAGAACTTTTACCCCCTTTCCTTTGCATTTTATAACTGCCATGGAATACGCCTGATTTAGTCTTTTGAATTTATTCTCTGTCCTACTTTCATAGTCCTACCTAGGGCCTCATTTCAGTTCAGAACTGACTTTCAGTTCATTTCCTATCCTCATCCCAGATGAATATTTCTAAAATATGTTACCATGTGGCTATGCCACTGTTTGCCACAGATTTTCCTGTTTCTTTTGAGATTTTGTGACTTTGAGTCTTATCAGCTTTGTATCTTCTATTGCTCCCTAGAGCCTTCTCCATTCTTTAATTAATTAATTAATTCATTCCATGTATACATGGCCAGCACTTCCCTCATTGGAATGCTTTCCCCTGTCCTCTGTCCCTTGTGCAGGACTCATATTTTCAAAGTCTCGGTCCTGCCATTTATGAGGAGCTTTGTCTAACCTCCAGTCTGTATTTTTGCTCTGAGTTCTTTGCAACACCTTTTTGACACATGACCGTTCTACTATGTCTTACTTATCAATCTAGCAATGTTTCCAACATGGAATTTCATCTTTTGACTAGAATGTAATTTAAGTTCTTTGTGGTAAGGAAACTTGTCACTAGAGAGGGCGTTAACATTTGCAAATCTGCTCGTCATACGAAAAACTTTAACACCGCAAAGACTGAACACGTAGCTCACAAAATAAAATATTCAGTTTCAACACTTAAGATACTTAAAAGATGTGAGATGCCATATTTCATCTATTAGGTTCGTAAAGATAAAGAACCATAACATAGAATTGTAAAGGTGCAGAGAAATAAGTAGTCTTCTGGTGGGAATAGCAATTGGCTGCTATCACCTTCTGGAGGATCAAGTTGGGAAAAGTGGAAGAAACTCTATATTTTTAGTCCATCAATTCTATTTTTAGGAATGCATCCAAACCCCTACCCCCAAAAACCAAACATGCACAAAGCTGTATGTTTAAGGAGGTCATCATACTGTTAAGTAATAGGGCAGTAGGTAAATTATGATTCAGTTTTACAATGGAATATCATGCAGTCATTAAAAGTAATAGATGTAGGGTGTATCTTTTCTGACTGCTCCTGGCCCTCTTCTGGTATCAGCATCCTGGTTTTCTTTTGGGGAATGACTCTTCCCTTCCCCACCTCAGTCCATGTAGTTTGGCTGTCTTAGCTTGGGGTTCTCAGAGAAATAGACTCTAAGAGATTTTCATGCAGAAAGTTTACTGGGGGGAGTGTCAACATCGACACCTGTGGGAGAGGCTAGGGAGTGGGGATTGGACAGAAGGAGGAGTTGACTTGTGAAGTAGTTGCTGTAAAGGCCTCAGATGATCACAGTAAGGAGCTGTGGAGCTGGGATCTTCTTTCAGTGTTGTTCCAACTTGAGGCAAGGGGGCTGGGTTCAGGTCTTATGCATCCCACATCAATTTGGGTGAGTGCTGACGCTGGGAGGGATGGCTCTCAGCTAAGGGCAGTTCCCAGAGAACCACTAGCTGAGGCATCAGCTGCATCTACTCCCAGCAGCTGGGGGAATGAGTGCCTCAGTCCTAAAAGGGGAAGTTGGGTGGTGCATCTCTCATCCTCCTCCTGGCCAGCCACACCTCATCTGGGCATTCCAACTCTACATAACACTTGCTTTCAAATAATGATGGTTCAGGGTGGACACATGACTGAATAATGTTGGTAAGATCCAGTATGGGGGTTTTTGTTGGAACAGTGAGAAAGAAAAGAGGATCTCTTGCTCCTGAGTTCTCTAGGTTGGGACAATGAAAGCATGGAACAAACCTCTTAGAGACTATTTACCACTAAAGAAAATGAGGCCAACACCCAGAAAAAGCAGAGTCAAAAGATAGAGATTCCCCCAACCTACTTTTTGGGCAATTAAATCCACTACTTTAAGTCCTTGGCTTTTCAGTTATGTAAGCTAATATATTACCTTTTTGCATTACTCAATTTAAGTGAGTTCTGACATAACAGTTGACACTTGAACAACAGGGGAATAGGGGCATTGACCCCATGCAGTCAGAAATCCACATATAAATTTTGACTCCCCCAAAACTTAATTACTAATAGCCTACTGTTGACTGGAAGCCTTACCAATAACATGAATAGCTGACTAACATATTTTGTATGCTGTATGTAATTTTTACTGTACTTTTCTAGTAAAGCTAGAGAAAAGAAAATGTTAAGCAAATCATAAGTTAGAGGCATGCCTGGGTGGCTCAGTCATTAAGCCGCTGCCCTCGCTCAGGTCATGATCCCAGGGTCCTGTTATGGAGCCCCAGGTTCAGCTCCTTGCTCAGCAGGAAGCCTGCTTCTCCCTCTCCCACTCCCCCTGCTTGTATTCCCTCTCTTGTGGTCTCTGTCAAATAAATAAATAAAGTCTTAAAAAAAAAAATCACAAGGAAGAGATGCCTGGGTGGCTCAGTTGATTCTTGGTTTTGGCTCTCATCAAGATCTCAGGGTGCTGATATCCAGCCCCAAGTTGGGCTCCATGCTCCACAGGGAATCTGCTACTCTCCTTCTCCCCCTCCACTCTCTCTCTCTCTCAAATAAATAAGTAAGTAAATAAATAAATCTTAAAAAAAAAAAAAAGAAAATCATAAGAGAAAATATTTTGAGTACTGTACTGAAAAAAAAAAACCAACAAGTGTAAGTAGACCCACACAATTCAAACCTGTGTCGCTTAAAGATCTACTGTTGTACAATGGTGTACAATAACAAAGGCGATATTCACGATACATTAAGTGAAAAAAATTAACACAAAACATACATTTTACATATAGCAATGATGCCAGTTTTGTAAAACAAACTAATGTACACAGTTTAAAAAAAAAAAAAAAAGAGGTGGCTCAGTCGGTTAAGAGTCTGCCTTCGGCTCAGGTCACGATCTCAGGATCCTGGGATCCAGCCCCCGTCTTGGGGGAGTCTGCTTGAGATTCTCTCCCTCTCCCCCTCCCCCTGCTCTCTTTCTTTCTCCGATAAAATAAATAAAAACGTTTTTTTAAAAAATGCAGCACAACAGAAACAACATTATAGTTAAATGGTGAGATGGGACGGGGAGGGGTGGGAAGCTGGATTTAATTTTCTTCTACAGGTTCCGCAGAGATGTCAAGACCTGGGATTTGAGCCCTGCTTACCTTACTGACCTACCGACTCAACTGACGGGACTCCCACGACACGGGAACAGGTGACTCACACACTGGTTACCGTCTCATGGGGCTCCGCTACCAACCGTCCTCCCTCTCCTCCCATCCCCATTACAGCAAGGCACGGAAGCCTCCAAGAGCTTACTTCAACTCCTTTGCCACGTGGGCTCCAGCCACCCCGAATCCCAGTTCCGATTTCTCAAGAGTGCGTCTACACCTTCCCGAGCCCCAGAGCCCCCCACCCCCGCAGGTCGCGCCCGCTCCTCCAGAAGCGCCACCGCGCTGAGGAGATGGGTCCGCCGCGCGGCTCCGCGTCCAGGCGCAGGTGCGGCTGCTCTCCACGTTTAGAGAGCAGAGAGAGTTAAGTGCCAGGCGACGCGGGACCCCACACGGTCGCTTACCTGCGGCTTCTGTCGCTCTGGAGACGGCCAGCGGGAGAGGCGGGACAGCGGCGGCGGGGCGGGCGCAGCGGCTTCCCCGCCCCGGGGCGGCGCTCGCGCACGGAGCCTCGCGGCTCCCGCGACCGGGTTCCCCCGCCTTCGGAGCCCAGCGCCGCCGCCATGTCTTCCGGGGCCAGTGTGAACGCCCTGCAGCGCCTGGTGGAGCAGCTAAAGCTGGAGGCCGGCGTGGAGAGGATCAAGGTGAGACGGGCGGCGGCGCCCTTTCCTTGCGGCGCGGTGACGGCGCGCCCCCGCCGGGGAGACGTGAGGGGAGAGGCCGGCTGCCCGTCGCCGCGGCTGGGTCGTGGTGGGCGGCCGTGAGAACGGCAGCCGGGTCCTGGCCGGCTTCCCGGCCTCGGCGGGATGCGGCCGGTGAGAGGAGGCCGGGCCTGCTGGGCCCGCGGAAACCAGCTAGTCCTCCCGAGCGGGGCCCCGGCCGAGTGCCCTGGGGGCGTTTCCCAGTCAGCGGTGAGGACCCGGACTCGGGGTGGGGGTGGGGGTGGGGTGGGGGCGGTGGAGCGGGGCGCACGCGCGCAGACCAGGGATGCGGGCGCCGCGCGGCCGGCCTGGCTGGGCTGTTGCGGGAGGATACGGTCCGGGCCTGCGGAGTAGACGAGGACCGGCCTTACTGAAGGATTGATGGGACGAGCGCGAGAGCGCGGAGGAAGACGGGACTCAGGTTTCTGGCGTGGGGACAGGGAGTCGGGCGCTGCCCTTAGCCCCCGCAGAGAAGAGGGAGAGCGGCTTCGCGGAATGAGCACTTCAGTGTTGGACGTGTGGACTTTGCCGAGATATCCAGGTTGGGCTGGAGGCTCAGAGGACAAGGCTGAAAGAAGCCCTAAGAATGTATGGGAGTAAAAAAATGTGTGTTAACGGGAAGAACCGAGTGTGGAACCCAGGGCCAGCCAAAAGATGGCTGAGAGGAGAGGAGAACCAAGAGAAAGCAAGGAAGGAGGGGTTTTCAAAAATTTGAGGTTTAGTTATTATGTCTAATGTTTAGTCAGTTGATTGAAAAGCATCTGTTGTATATTGTGTTGAGCAACTAGGGTAGCATTATTTGTAGAATGTATGTTCGTGTGTATGAATGAACACTGCTGTGATATTCCGTGTACTTCCATAGTGCCTTTTCTCTGTACTTGGCGCTATTCTAGGTCCTGAGAATGTGGTGATCATAGTGGCGGAGATCATCAATAAACACATGAGTAAAATAACTTCAGACCATACGTGAAGATTACAAAACAAGATCAAGAGAGTTATGGCACGCAGAAGAGGTTTTAGTAACAGAGGTAGTGGTAGAAGAATCTGGATTGTAAAAGGGTAGGGAGGCCTTTTAAAAAAAGAAACCTGGTTTTAAAGAGGAAACAACTTTATTTTTTTTAAAGATTTTATTTATTTCTTTGAGAGAGAGCATGAGAGGGGGAATGTCAGAGGGAGAAGCAGAACTCCCTGCTGAGCAGAGAGCCCGATGTGGGACTCTATCCCCAGACTCTAGGATTATGACCTGAGCCGAAGACAGTCGCTTAACCAACTGAGCCACACAGGCACCCTTATTTCTTTTAATTTAGGAAATGAAAAGCTTTATTTAGAGGTTGAGGGAAAGGAACAAACTATTTTTAGATTGAGGGGGACCAAATAGAGAAGGAGAATTGGAGGTAAAGACAGGTAGTCTGCCTGTGGGGACATGGGATTGGAGGGGCAACTTCTGAGATAGGAAGAAAGGAGGTCAGGACATGTGTGAAGATAGATGTTTCTAGATGTGTGGACTTAAGGACTTGTATGAAGACATTTTTCTTTGTGAAATAGAAGGCCAAGTTTTTTCTAGGGCTGAGGGGAGGGAGCTAATGGAGTCACAAGAGCGAGGAAGTAGGAGAGGGTTGTTGGGAGTGGGAGAGGAGCCCCTACCAGGCCCAATCATAGACACCTTGTGACTCTGAAGACCGGGCTGCTTTGAGATTGGAGACTGATTGCCCTACTTGTGGGGTTTGTTGTTTGTTTTTCCTCCACTAGCACTTAGTCACCCAGGAATCTGAGTGTCCAAGGTGAATGGTAGTTGATCCAAGTAGTGGGTTAGCAGAGGATGTATAACACAAAGATGGAAGTGGGGGCAAAGGACAAGGAGCTTGAGAGGTTGGCCAGAAGGAGGCTGAACGTAGGCTGAATAGAGAAGGAACTGAGCCAGCCTCCTGGTGATGGGCTTGGCAAAGAGGGAGGAAGCATTCTCCTGAGGTCAAAGAAAGGATGTAGTGAGAAGGAAGTAGCATTCTGGATGGGTAGGAGAGATTGTGATCAGAAAGTAGGAAGTTAAAGTGTAAAATTTCAGATGTGGAGCAGTTATAGGTGTTGGCTGTAACTGTTGGCATTGAGAAGGCTGTCTGAGGAAAGGAGGTCAGAGAACTGAAACTAGGGTTGTTGAAAATGGTCAGGATGATGTTGGCACCTGAGAGGGAAAGGAGAGCTGGGGGCCGGATGCCTGCCTATGCTGTGGGGTAGTTAGGCAAGGTATTTTCTACATTTAAAAAATAATTTTGTGTGATGAAACAGACCCAGAGAATTCAAGTGAATTGCTCAAAGTCACACAGATAATAACTTTATTTGTGGGGTGTTCTCATATGTAGTGTGGTTTCAGGTGTTTGGTGGGCTTCTCTCACCCTAGGGAGTCACAACATTCCAGGATCTAGTTTGCCTTATTGCAGGGCTCAGTAATGAATGGATGCTCTCAGCACATCCACAGATGCCTTCTCTTTAGCAGACTTGCTAACTAGTAAATAAACCAGAACACCAGTTTTCTAGCATGTAATGGGGGGCATCCCTCCCCAGTGATTGGAATGCTTAGTATTCTTCCAAGGGCCCCTTCTCTGTTTTGGAGAAATCTCTGAGAAGTTGCTGGGTGAGCATGGATTCAAACAAAGGAAAGCCATATAATTTGGGTATCCTACCTCCCATGGCAAATGACAGCTTCTAAGTGTTTGAGCTTGTATTCCCCGCCTCCCCAAAGCCTTTTTCCTGTAAAAGTGCTAGAGAAATGCTGGCTACTTTTATTCTTCTCATTTTCTCTGCATATCCACTCAGCTTAAGTTTTTGACCATGTTCTTTAGGCTAGGGTCCAGTTAGTCCAATTTCTCCAGGGGTCCTGGAGGTTAGTCTCCCTTCTACCCATCATGTGTCAGTTCATCTGTTCCCTCTGATGGAGTGATAGTAAGCATGAGCATAATTGGTTGTAAATTCCTTGTGAATTAATAGCTGCTAAATATAACCATTAATTCCAATAATAATCAACATGAAAATGTCAGAACTTCTTTTGAGGGAAAAGGAAGCTTAACCATTAGTTTGATAATATTATTTTATGTTTTTATATTTATATAATAAAAACTGTTACTATATTAATGAAACCAAAATTCGTAAGGCATTCTAGAAACTAGATGGTAACTATAACATAAGGAGTTGATTTTCCAGGTATTTAGAAGCTTGGAAAATTAACACAAACTAGTAGTGATAACTTGACCAGCAGTTGGAACCAATTTTTTATGATAGGAGTGAGATTTTATACAAAACACCTTCTCAGTGCACATAAAATGGAATGTGAGGAAAGCCTCGATGTACAAATCTGCATCAAATGGAGGCTAAGAAGAAAGGCAGAATAATATTTATCAGTGCTACCTAATAAACTCCAAAACTTAGTCACTTAAAGCAGCATTTATTAATTTGCAGTTCTTAGGTCAGCAATTTGAGCTGGGCTCAGCTGTGTAGTTCTGCTGATCTTTGCTGGGCTCTTCCACGCATCTGCAGTCAGTTGGAGGGTTGGTTGGTAGCTGGATGATCAAGGATGGCCTCACTTACATGTCTGGAAGTTGGTAGGCAGGTGGCAGGAGCTGGCTCGCTGATTATCCTCCACAAGACCTCCAGTAGGCTAGCCTGGGCTCATTAGATGGTCTTACAGTTCCAACCACAGCAAGAGAGGTAGCTGCAAAGGCTCTTCAGACCTACAACCTAGAACGTGTCCGTTATTTCTACCACATTTTCCTGGTCAAACCAGGTCACAAGGCTAACCCAGATTCAAGGGGTGTTAGGGAAAGACTCTTGTTGGTGAGAGGAGCTGTAAAATACTCACTGTTTTTGTAGTCTGCCACACATGTACTGCTGACTGTGTGTCAACAGTATTCTAAGTGTTTTACATGCATTTAGCTCATTTAATTGTCTCATCAACTCACTGATTCACATACTGTTACAAAATACATTTCACAGATGAGGAAACAAAAACTGAGAAATTAAGTTAACTTGCCCAAGATCATACAGGTAATGATGGAGCTGAATTTGAGTCCAGGCATTTTGGTTCCAGAGGCTGCACTTTTACCCAATAAGCTATCCTGCCTCAAGAGCTTGAAGAAAACTTGTCACTTTGTTTTGGGCAGACTGGCTAAGGCTTCAGCCTTGTAAGCATTAAAACAGTCTGCTCACATGGCAAACCTGACTATATTAGTGCACGCTTTATAAGTGAAAATTTGTAAAGGAAGTACTAGAATGAGCTATTTCTTTACTAGTTCAGTCTCACAACTAGGATTCTAAATGGATCAAAGATACCAGCTTTATTTTTCTTTTATTGAAGAAGCAACGGAATTAAAAAATACCCTAAATCATGGAAACTGTAACATGAACTTTCAGCAAAAAAGAGACTTTTGGAGATCACAAGATGTGGGACCTTTATCAGGTTGTAGGATCATTTTTCAGAGTATCAGATGGCTCGGCTGTGAGCAGCACGTCAAGCTGGTGTCCCTTTGTTTCAGGTCTCGCAGGCAGCTGCAGAGCTTCAGCAGTACTGCATGCAGAATGCTTGCAAGGATGCCCTGCTGGTAGGTGTTCCAGCTGGAAGCAACCCCTTCCGGGAGCCCAGATCCTGTGCTTTATTCTAAAGACTGGTGAGTAATGATACACTGTGCTGTCTTTGGGCCATGGCATTATCACAGGGCTTCCCAAGGGATCGGGCAACTGAGCTTTGAATATCCACTATTTTGGGGGAAATTAAAATAAGAAACAGTAAAATGCACCTGAGGGGTGACTCTAGTCAGCATGTCTGGAATGCATCTCATTAAGTGAGTCTCAATCCTCTTGGGCACTAACTCATGAGATGTTAATATCCTTATGTACTTGAGGTCTTTAACTGAGTTGGCTGGTAGTAATTTCCTGGAGGCTTTCAGAATATATGTTTGTTTTTTTTTAAGATTATTTATTTATTTATTTATTTGACATACAGAGATCACAAGTAGGCAGAGAGGCAGGCAGAGAGAGAGAGGGAGGGAGGCTCCCCGTCCAGCAGAGAGCCTGATGCAGGGCTCGATCCCAGGACCCTGAGATCATGACCTGAGCTGGAGGCAGAGGCTTTAACCCACTGAGCCACTCCGGTGCCCCCAGAATATATGTTTAATAGAGGAAGAAATGTAGTTACTAGGGAAAAGCGTGGGTAGAGTTAAAAGAGCTTTACAAATTGATTAGTGAAATGAAAACACCTGTTTGGTGGCATATTGGGAATTTCATGGGTCCTAACGTGTTGCGTTTCCTTCATTCACATTTTCACTTTTTCCCCCCTTTTTTGGGAAGAGGTCAGGGCATAGATTACTGTAGTCTTTTGGGGCCAATATAGTTCAAATTATGTGTTCTGAGGGATTTTCATAAGACTTAAGTAAACATCTTAGGTCCTTTTTCATATATTTGCAAAAGGGAATTACTCATTTTAACAGAAAGAAGTAATCATACTGTCAGGTACTATTATACCTTTTAATGGAAAATGTCTACATTTATGGTATTAAAGTAATACTCTCGTGCTGGCATAGCATTTTCCTTTTTACAAAGCAGCATAATGGGTGTTATTCATTCAATAATGTAGCTTAGATGTTTTTTATATTGTTACTTTCTACTTTGAGAACACTAAAGTGACCTGAATTGATGACTAGTTAATTATATGTATAAATCTTACTAACGTGAGAACCTACCTCATTCTCTTTTCAGTAAGGAAGAAGTTCACTGAGGAATGCTTTTAAGCGCAAAGAATAACTAACTGCCTCCAAGTCTCAAGAAAACACTTTTCTCCAGCCAAATGACTCTTAGATATTTCAGACCTTTCCTTGGCCTGATCCTATAGCCAAAATTTTATAGAAATTGATGAGTTTCTACTCAGATAAGGAAACTGGGTGAGGGGGAAGACTTTAGATAATAATGGCCAGACTCTTTTGGTAAAGCGCTTTTATATTTAAGACAAACAAAAATGTTACCACCAAATACACCTCTTTCATAAGCAAATTACTGGTGTTTCTATTCCTGGAATATTGTTTGTTTTATTTACTGGACGTTTACATTTTGGGAAGGCAAACATTTTTGTTTGTTAAAAAATTGAATATTTGTAACTTGTTGTTCCTAAGATTTTTATACCATAACAAAACTTGTTCTTTTCTCCTGAATTTACAGTTTCTAAATGAAGACAAGCAAGTATAAAACTGGGGGAAGAGTACGCTTTGTTAATCAAATGCTGTCTTGATTTTTCTAAATGAGAAGATTCTTTCATTTGTAACACTAAACATAGGAGCTGTTTCTTAGCAAACTCATTTGGAAAAATTCGTGTTTTGTATTAGATTGCCCCATCCAGTGTATGAAGCAGATTTGGTCTTTGTTTTCTTAAGTTCCTCTACTTTATAGTTGTGGTTGTACTTAAAAAAAACTACATTATTTCATGTCTTTAAAAAAATGTTTAAATGTGTTCTCCAGAACATTACAAATGAGTAAAAACAAAATAATGTGAAAATACTACAACCTACATAAATTCTTAATTTCACAAGTGTTTTATTTTGATGATGTGCCTTTGATTTAATTTGGAACACTTTTGAAAGGATACTTTGTGTTTGTAAAAATCTTTGATGAGCTTGGAAATAAAATTTCTGCTTAATTCATCATTTTCTATGATAGCAACATTTTGTGTCGGATTTTGTTTTAAGGTGTCATGGATTTTTGTTTCCTTGTGAAATTGAGTGCTAGAAGTGGGAAGTGAGATTTTTGCTTATAAGTCTTTGTAGAACTTTGTAAAAAATAATTTATATATATATATGTATGTGTATATATATATATATATAAAATGAGCAGAAACATCTCAATTTCTGGCAACATTTGTACTTTGAAATAGTTATGTATAAGTCCATAAATAAATGAAAGTATCTTTTAGCATAATTAGTGTTACCAAGTAGAGAAAATAGAAGCCATCATATGGAAACTCCCTTAACGTCTGGCCACTAAACTTCCAAATCTAAGTTATCTGAATCTCTCCGTTCAATCAAAATTCAGGTGTCCCTTTTCTAACCCTGCTATTTGTTCTCTGGATCTGTTTCACCTTCTCTGAAATCACACTATCAATTATCCTTTCTCCTTTATCTTCAACTACTTTATTGGATCCTTTCTGTCAACATTTAAACATGTTCCAGTCTCCATCTTAACAACAATAAGCATTTTTAAAAATCTCCATTAAAAAACTCATTTTCATTTATAACAGGTAAGTAAGTCCTAGAGATCTACTCTACAGCATAGTGCCATGGGTAGCATATTGTATTATGTACTGAAAAATTTAGTAAGAGGTTTGATCTTATGTTAGGTGTTACTACAAAAAGTAATAAGAGGGTGGGAGAAGAAACTTTTGGACATGATGGATAAGTTTATGGTGTAGATTGTGATGATGGTTTCAGAGGTATATACTTACCTCCAAAGTCCTTAAGTTGTATACATTATTATGTACAGACTTCTGTATGTCAAAAAGAAAAAAATCTTTTCTTGATTCCAATTTCTCCTCTGGCAAAAACTTGGTAAGATAATACAAGAAGCTATAGATTTCTCACTTATGAGTATAAGTATGTGTCCTAAATATAAGCAAATCAAATTCACTAGTGTATCAAGAGAAGATACAACCTGACAAAATTATTTTGATAAAAGGAAATCTATCCGTGTATTTCATTACATTACAGGACCCTGGGATAATAACCTGAGCCGAAGACCTGGGATGATGCTCAACTGACTGAGCCACCCAGGTGTCCCTTTATTTATTTATTTATTTATTGTTAAGATTTTAATTATTTATTTGAGAGAGAAAGCATGAACGGGGTAGGGAGCAGGGAGCCCGATGGCGGACTTGATCCTAAGACTCAGGATCGTGACCTGAGCTGAAAACAGACACTTAACTGACTGAGCCATCTAGGTGCCCATTTATTTATTTATTTTTTTAGATTTTATGTATTTACTTGACACAGAGCGAGCACAAGCAGGGGAACAGCAGGCTCCCCGCTCAGTGGGGAGCGCGATGCAGGGCTCAATCCCAGGACCCTGGGATCATAACCTGAGCCGAAGGCAGATGCTTCACCGACAGCTACCCTGGCACCCCTAAAACTATGATTAAAAAAAAAAAAATTACAAAGAACGGCATGTGGGTGGCTCAGTGGGTTAAACCTCTGCCTTTGGCTTAGGTCATGATCTCAGGGTCCTGGGATCGACCCCCAGATCAGGCTCTCTGCTCACCTGCTCCCCATCTCCCACCCCCCCCCACCGCCCCGCGCCTGCTGCTCTGCCTACTTGTGATCTCTCTTGCTCTGTCAAATAAATAAATAAATCCTTAAAAATATTTAAAAAAAACAATAAAATTATTGTGATATAGGAATAGGCAAGTAAAGGATTGGATCATAACAGTTCAGAAATAGACTTGACTTTTCTATTTGGTAGGAAAGTATGGTATACTAATAAATGGTGCTGGCATTACTGGTCGTCCACTTGGAAGGAAATAAAATTGGACTTGTATTATGTAATAAACAAATGCACATCGGTGAAAGAAAGAATACAAATGTATTGGAAGAAAAATTAAGGGAATAGTTGTATAACTAAAGTAAAAAGTTTAAAAAGGTCTTCCTAAGCAAGGCAGGAAACCAGGAAATCAAAAAGAAAAGATATGGATACCTTCCTAAAATTTAATTTAAATAAATAATTTAAATAAGTATTAAGTTAAAACCTGTTGTATGATAAAATCATAAACTGACTATAAAGGCAAAAGACAGAAAAATGTGTACTTTTTTTTTTTTTTTAAGATTTTATTTATTTATTTGACAGAGATCACAAGTAGGCAGAGATGCAGGCAGAGGAGGAAGCAGGCTTCCGGCCAAGCCCAGAGCCCGATGCGGGGCTCGATCCCAGGACCCTGGGATCATGACCTGAGCTGAAGGCAGAGGCTTTAACCCACTGAGCCACCCAGGCGCCCCAAAATGTGTACTTTTTTAGTCCTCATTTGGGATTGCTCTTGGGATTCCCCACCCCCTCTAACCCAGGTTGCTCTATTTATTATAATTATTTGATCTCTTGTTTGAGGATCAGCTTACTATGTGGGGGAGAATAACTGTGAGAGGCAAGGGGTGGGATGGCCTGGTGTTGATTCCCATTTGGGCCCTGTATCTCAGTGGCAAAGGAAGGAATATCTATGTCCATCCACAGTTGGAGGGGGTGGCTGATGTTCTTGTGAGGCCTCAAACTTAGGGCTGGACCTAGGACCTCAGAGTAAGAGCTCCCAAAACCTCTCAAAAGTGAGCAGCCCTATCACCAGCAATGGATCTAAGGGCAAGTAACTTTTTGGAACATGAAAGACCTCACAGGGAAATGCTCTCAGAGAAAAAAAAAATCAAAGTTCCATGCCAAGAGCCAGCCTGAGAAGTTGGGGCTGTTCCAAACAATTCTTTGTGATAGGTTGTTTGGAAGATGATATTGGGAGGCCAGACTGACACTTTGGGTCCCCCAGCAAGGGCCCAACCAGACCCTTCAGACTTCTATGGATCAGCCCAACCTGTCATGTGACAATGGCTCCCAGGGAGTGCTCTGCTAAAGCAGAGCTCACTGTATCCATTGTTCCCAGACTCCTAATACAAGACTTGCTTCCCAATACCTCTGACAGAGGCTGTTCCATGCCCAGGCAGAATCTGTCCTTAAACGGCAAGTGCCATTGAGAAATGCCCACAGGAGAACTCAAATACTTATACTCCATTTGGTGAGGAAGCAAGGACATGAGTGTTGATTGCCTAGCCTCAAGGCTTGCTGCAGTTGATGGCCTATGAAGAAACTCCTCTCCTCTGGAAGCCAGTTAAAGGCAGTATAAAGGCGATCTGCAAGCTGAGAAGCCTTAGCCCTACGTTAGTTTAGAAGCTATCCTGCCAAAACTTTAAGTAGAATAGAAATTCCAATTAGATTTCCAGAAACAGTTTCTCTTTAAAGTCTTAACCCCCTACATACCTAAGCAAAACCAAACATCCTATAAAGAAAAGTGTAATAGCAAGAGAAGAGTAGGAGGAAAGTAAGAGGTGGTGTTAAGCCCGTTTCAAAAAGGAGGACATGATTAACAGTAGCAAACGCTGAAGAGAGGTCAAGTAAGGTGATGTCTGCTTGTCTCTTGGATCTGAGAAGGTAGAGGTCAATTTTGGTAGTAATAGGGTGATAATTTCAGAAGCTAGGAAAGAGAGTATGCTTGTGGTCTTCAAACATTTTTGCTGGTGTACCACCTATAATAATGTCAAAAACCCATTACCTCCATTTTAGAGATGATATATAGAAGTTTTGTTAGGGGCACCTGGGTGGCTCAGTGGGTTAAGCCTCTGTCTTCGGCTCAGGTCATGATCTCAGGGTCCTGGGATCGAGCCCCACATCTGGCTCTCTGCTCAGCAGGGAACCTGCTTCCCCCCTCTCTCTCTGCCTGCCTCTCTGTCTACTTGTGATCTCTGTCTGCCAAATAAATAAATAAAATCTTAAAAAAAAAAAAGTTTTGTTAATAACCGAATAGTTGCAAAGAATATAACTTTATTAGAAATTCTGACATTTGAAAATAAAATTAATACATCTTTAAAAGAATGTACTCAATGGAATATAAATACCAGAGTAATAAGAAACTTATAATCATCCATTAAAAAATATACAAACTATCCTCCAAAAATGTTGTACCAACAGTATAGGAAAGTGTTCTTTCTCCAATATGCTGACACTGAATATTATTAATTTTCAAAGATTTTGCCAATCTGATAGGTGATCTGTTTTCTTTTGCATTTGCCTGATGAGTAATACAGCAACATATAATTTCAAATGTTTATTGGCTACTTTTGTTTCTTCAGTGTAATATCTATCCATATATTTTTTTCTATCTTTTTTTTCTATCTACCCATATATTTTGCGCACTCTTCTATTAAGTTGTCTTTTTCCTACCAATTTGTAGGATTCTTTGTATATTAGGAATGTAAATCTTTTTTATTATGTAGGTTGCAAATATTTTCTTAGTGATTTGTTTTAAATTTTTATTTATGAAGGCAACACTTTATTTTTTTTAAGTATTTATTTAAGTAATCTCTACACCCAGTGTGAGGCTCAAACTAATGACCTTGGAATCAGGAGTTGCCCAGTCCTCTGACTGAGTGAGTCAGGCATCCCTGAAGGCAACACTTTAAATGGGAAGTTCTCTGATGCCTGGGTGGCTCAGTAAATTAAGGGTCTGTCTTTGGCTCAGGTCAGGATCTCAAGGTCCTAGGATTAAGTCTCAAACCCAGCTCTCTGCTCAGTGGGGAGTTGGCTTCTCCCTCTCCTTCTCCCTTTGTGCACTCTACTCTCCCTCTCCTTCTCTCTCGAATAAATAAATAAAATCTTTTAAAAAAAAATGGGAAGTTCTCTAACTTCAACTTTGCCTAGATTTTAACTTTCTTGGTAATGTAGGGTTGACTCTGGTGATCTTCACTTCTTGACTTAAAAGGTCAGCCTGAAATGGAGGCTCATTTTAAAAAGCTTGCTGGAGGGGTGCCTGGGTGGCTCAGTGGGTTAAGCCTCTGCCTTTGGCTCAGGTCATGATCTCAGGGTCCTGGAATCGAGCCCCGCATCAGGCTCTCTGCTCAGCGGGGAGCCTGCTTCCCCTCTCTGCTTGCCTCTCTGCCTACTTGTGATCTCTCTCTGTCAAATAAATAAATAAAATCTTAAAAAAAAAAAAAGGCTTGCTGGAGGAAGGGTGAGAAGCAGTGAGCCCTTCAGAAGACAACTAAATAACCCTTTTATATATAGATACAATACTGTATATACTGCTGTTGCTCTAGATGTATATATTGTACCTACTGCTCTAAAAAAAAAGAAGGCTTGCAGTGTTCAGGTGAATCTAGAAGATAACTGGATCTTAGGACAATTATGCCAATTAGAATATTTAACATACAAAGATGCAAACAATAGGGCAGAATATATATTTTGAAAATTTAATATAGAAAAACCAAGAACATGTAACAAATGTATTTTATTTAATGAATGAGCAAATCTAAATCATTTTGTTACTAGATTTTCATCAAAAACAAAGGAATGTGGCACAGAATACTATCCTTTCCTTCAAAAAAACCTCAGACGAGTTTGTCCATCAACTCTACCAGGGACTTTTTCATACACCAGACGCCGTTTTTTGAATTGTGGTAGTTGTGAGCACATGAAATCTGTTAAAAGGAGAAAAAGGAAAACTATTTTATTTCTGACAGTAATAAAGTATAGCTATTTTTTCTAGCTATTCTGATGCGTCTATCTAACACTTCATCTATCTACAAAGTTAGATGGATGCATCTATCTAACCCTTCATCTATCTACAAAGTGTTAAAATTTCCAAACTGAGATAAAATGACTGTAAAAATTACATTTTTATCAGAAATGCACCTGTGTCTAATAGCCCAATACTAATTAGTATCATGTACACATATTTGTATGCTCATACTTTGCACAAATAATTAAATCTCCCTAGATTTAAGACCCTTTCATTTAAGTTTTCCCTTATTAATTACCTCCTATCTGTAATGTTGTAGAATTTATCCTGAGCTCTGATAAATGATAGGTGGTGATCATGTATGGACTCACCTTCTATGACTGTATTATATATGACACTTTAGCCTGAAATATCCTAGATTTGGATTCTTATAGAGGTTAATTAATTAAATCTGTAAAAAAGGAGACTAAAATATTTAAAACTATTTCGGTAATTATTCCTGGGAATGTAATCTCATAATTAGAAGAGTTGGATGCCATTATAAGCAAATTTAAAAAGCCGTATAATAGGTAATTTTTATCATAGAGATCACAAATACATATCTATAAGACAGATGGAAAATTACTTTGAGATTATGCCAATGACTTTGGATAAATTGTCTAGGCCTGAATTAATATGAATTCTAAAAGTTTATATCTTAAACAGTGAAGGTAATGATGTGCTATAGGAAACCACAGTAAAAAAATCAAAAGTTTCCACAGTGATAATGATACTAGTATCAAAGATTCATGTAAACTGTTTGAATAAAATTATTTTATGGAAGAAGTTTGTAAGTGGAAAAAAGCAATATTTCTAAACAAAATTATTTATCTAATATAGGATTTAAAAATATATTTATAATTAAGTTAGTGAATTAAAATATAAGTAGACATTTGACTATTCCAAATCCCCAAAAGCTTAAATATTAAAAGTTATTAGAAATAATTTCTGAGATCTTCTCACTGAGAAAATGGGAAGATTTTCCTATACATTGGGATAACCTAAGTTCAAGAATATATAGTAATTCACATGCTTGATTTGGTTCAAGATAGGAAAAAAAATGGAATTTTTAATTCAGTTCATTTATGAAGCTGGAATAAACTTCATGTCAAAATGTGACAGTACAAGTAAAGAACACAACAGGTTAATTGCATTATGAATATGGATATGAAAGTCATAAATAAAATTATTAACCATATTCAACGACAAATTGAAAGAATCACTCTTCAAAAGCCAATTAAGTTTATTACAGAATAATAAGAATGATTTAATATTAGTAAACCTATTATAATCCTTGACTTTAATGGATCAATGGAGAAAACATATTTGATTTTCCCCAATAGGCACCAAAAAAAATTCGGATAAAATTCGGCATCTATTCCTCATAGAAGTTCTTATAAAACTGGGATAGAAAAAAAAAAAAACTGGGATAGAACAGTTCCCATTAAGATCAGGAACAAAACAAATTATGATTATTAAATAGGATCAAATCCAAGTTTTTTGAGTCCTGGCGTTTATACAGTTGAACCTTGAACAATGAGGGTGTTAGGGATGCTGTCTCCCCCTACTCAAAAATCTAAATATAACTTTCTTTTAAAGTAATCTCTGCATCCAACATGGGGCTCAAACTCATGACCCTGAGATCAAGAGTCACATGCTCCCCAACTGAGCCAGCAAGGCACCCCAAAATTCTATACATAACTTTTGACTTCTCTAAAACTTAACTACTAAGAGCCTACTGTGGACTGGAAGCCTTACTGATAACATAAACAGTCAATTAACACATATTTTGTATGTTATATGTACTATATACTGTATGCTTACAAGGAAGTATGCTAGAGAAATGTTACAAAGAAATCATAAGGAAAATATATTTATAGTACCATATTGTATTTATCAAAAACTCCGTGTGTAAGTGGACCCACGCAGTTCAAACCTATGTTTTTCAGGGGTCAACTGTACAGGTTGGGAGGTCCTCTTTTATTTTATTTTATTCTTTACTTATTTTTTTATCTATTATTATTATTTAATCCCAGTATAGTTAACATACAGTGTTATATTAGTTTCAGGTGTACAATATAGTGATTTAACAAATCCATATATTACTCAGTGCTCATCATGGCAAGTGAACTCTTTAATCCCCATCCCCTATTTCACCCATCCACCCACCTCCTCTCTGGTGACATCAGTTTGTTCTCTATAGTTAAGGGTATGTTTCTTGGTTTGTCTTTTTTTTTCTTGTTCTTTTGTTTTGTTTCTTAAATTCCACATATGGGTGAGATCATATGGTACTTGGGGAGGTCCTCTTTTAACAAAACAAATGCCAGATTTTCTGGGAGTCTCTCAAGCCTCACAAAAGGGCCTCTGCAAAAAAGGAGCTTTGAAATTTAAGCTTCTCTCCTTTTTATTATTTTTTTTTCCTATCGTGGTAAGGCTACATTTATATGGGCATTAGAACTTAATATTTTGTTCTAGATGTTCAAGCCAATGTAATAAATGACATAGAAAATAAAGGTACAAGAGGTATCTTTACCAGGAAAGAGAAAACTGTCCTTTTAAAAATTGATATGATTAGGGGCACCTGGGTGGCTCAGTGGGTTAAAGCCTCTGCCTTCGGCTCAGGTCATGATCTCTGGGATCAAGCCCTGCATTGGGCTCTCTGCTTGACAGGGAGCCTGCTTCCCTTCCTCTCTCTCTGCCTGCCTTTCTGCCTACTTGTGATCTCTGTCTGTCAAATAAATTAAAAAAAAACAACAAAAAAAATTGATATGATTAAATGTTCAGAAGCATCAAATGTAAAGTAGAGCTAATAGTAGTATTTATTTGATATCTATTTAATAGTATTCTCAGAATTCAGTAATCTGCATAAAGGGCCTAGAAGGGCACCTGGCCTATAATAAGCTCGTAATAAAGGTTATCCCATTAAATATTCCTGCCCAACAACGAAGTTAATTTTCTAATTCATTGATTTCTCTGTTTAATCTTTGCTAATTTTATAGTCTTCAGCTTTACTTAGACTTGTTCTAAGGTTTTTATTTTTAACTTCTTAAATTGAATGCTTAGTTCATCTAAAGCTATAAGAATTTGACATATTTTGTTTGCATTTATTTTCTTAGATGTCTATAATTAGAATTCTGATTTTCTTTTTGACTCCAAAGTTACTGAAGATTTTTTAAGTATATTAATTAAAGCAAACTATTTTTTTAAATTTAGAGATGGTTCTATCTTTTAATATTACATCTATAAGGGGTGCCTGGCTGGCTTATGTTGGGATGGCATGTGACTCTTGATCTTGGGATCGTGAGTTTGGGTCCCACACTGGGTGTAGAGATTGGAAAAAGAATAAATAAACTTAAAAAAAAATTACATCTCTGAGTAGTTTTATTAACATTGGGTAGTGTTACCTGGTAATGATTTCTTGTCTCCTGAGTTAGATGAGGAGTCAGAGTGCCTTTTCTGTCCTAAACATTTTCCAGCTCTTTGGTGGGAATAAAGACTGCTGAATTCTTTTTGATTTACATTAGGATCAGAAGCACAAAATAAATCCAAACTGGGGGCAGACGGTAATTCTTTCCAGGAAGTCCTTTTAGTCCCAGCATTTGACCTTTCACATATGAAGTCTTCTAACTCATAAGATAGACGTTTTTGCTGATTAGTGAATAAATTATCTTTCTGAGAGTACCATTTGTCACATGCAGTCTGCTTTGCACCATATTTTAAGTTGAATGAGTGATTCTGTTGTTCCCATACATCTTTCTTAAAGTTCCAGGGAAGAGGAGGTTGGGAGCCTTCTAGTGAAAAGCTAGGGGCAGACACTTCTTTATTTATATGTCCTTTTGCATCATGTGTTCCCTTTTTCTGGTCATTTATAAAATTAGGGGCAACTCTCTTCTGAGTGTCAATTGGTGATACTATGGTTTCATAGTTCATTTGTGTTAGATCCAAACAAAAGACATCTGACTCTGAATCATTTTGGTTTTGAAAGGAGTCACCAGCTACATTCCTTGATTCTGTATTAATCAGGAAAGGATTATGCACTATGTTAGGGTTACAACTGGAGTCTTTCCAGTAGCTGGCCTGATTGCAAGAAGTCACAGGTGGTAAAACGCATGGCATTTCTCTTAGTTCCATAAGGGAAGAGTTATAGTTTGAAGAGCTGTTTGTGTCTCTGTGCACTGCCTCTCCTATATTTGAAAAGTGGTAATATTCATTATGTCCTTGAAAGACAGAGTTTGAAGAGCCAGAAGCTGAACTCTGGGAGGTGAAGGTACTAATCTGATTTCCATTTTCCTGAGGTGATGGACTTTGAGGTGAGTTTGTTATGGAAGAAGAACTAATCTTGAATAAGGAAGTGATGCTACAAAAATGCTAAAAAATTTTAAAAATTAATTAATATAATACAAATACAATATAAACATCAGTCAGGTAATATAAACAAATACAACATAAACATTAGTCAAGTAAATATAAATAACAATGCTTATCTATATCTATATCATATTACATATAGATAAAATATAAATAAGTAGGGTATTATAGTGATCCATGTCTTAAGAACATAATAAGGCTCCATTAAAAGAAAAACTTATTATAATTAGAAAATCCATTTTCTAATCCAATTTCTAATCCATTTTCTAATCATAGTTTAATAGAATTTTGAGTTATACAAGTTATACATGAATACCATCTGCTTGATAAAAATTTAAAATTTTTACCAATAAGGCTAAAGTTTTCTTTACTACTATAATGAAGGGCATCAGGATTGTAACCACATATGAATAGAGTGTGTGATCACATACTTGTGGGCACAATAACATTTCAAAATAATTTAAAGTATGATAAACTGTACTGAATTATCTATATAAGATAGCTTGGGAATTCTATGTGAAATTTAGTTCAAGTAAATTATTTCTTTGCTACACGAAGTCCAAAACAATTAATCTTGGATACCTTCATTTTGAAAACTGTTACGGTAAGTGGAAAGGAAATAAACTCATGTAAGACTATGGAATTCAAATAACTAACCTTTAAGACTTTTTCTGGAACTTCAGGTAAAAGCTCCTGAAGTTGACACAGAGTTGCTAATAATATCCAGTGCAGTGAAGGTCCTTTATTTAACATGAGCTGAGCCACCAATGGGTTAATACATGGAAAATCAAGTAAGTACATTTCTTCCTAGAAAAGAGTTTAAAGGAATAATCAGCCACTAGTCATTTGCAAATGACCCATTTTATTCTGCTCAACCTAGCATATTAAATTTTTCGTCGTTGCATCTCTCACTCAATTTGAGATGTCTGGAAAAAAGTATGGCTAGTAGGGAAAGGAACTTCTTTGGCAGTTAAGATTCATATGCTCTCAGAATTAAGAAAGATCTTAAAGTTCATTCATTTAAATCACTCATCCAAAAAATTTTATTATAGTTCATCTCCTTTGAATGACGATTATTTTACCTAATGGTAGATTTTCTAATGAGAAATGTTTTAGGGGACTTTTAAAACTCAAGATTTCTTTAGCTATCCCTTTGTAGGCCATATACTACTATCACTATTTGATTAAGATGAACCATATTTATGAGAAACCATGTTTATGATACTTTCAGGAAAGCCTTGTTGTGAAGAGTATAGGAAGAACTTGTGTCAACTGTGACTGACCTTAATGGTCTAAAAAATGTGTGTTTTCAGAGAGATCTCATAAAAGTCTAGAAATACAGCAGCCATGTTTTACTATTACTGCATTTCGTTTTCTTTCTGCGTTTCATTTTCTTTCTGTCTTTCTGGCTTTTTGCACCCTCTTTGATTTTATCAAATGACAGACATGTGAGTAGATTAGACATGCCTTGGTTAGAGGGAACCTGCACAGACATACATAATCCCATAATTAATTATATCCATACTTGCTGATAGTACTATTTTCTGTTTAGACATATAAAAATTCTATAATAAATATGAATGTTTGATAAATGTATATGAATACATTATTATTTTATTGAATTTATTTGCTTTATAATTTTATTTTTTAAATAGGTAAAATAGTCACATGGTTCAAAATTCAAAAGGTACTAAAAGGTGTGCAGTAAAAACTCTCATCCTAACCCATTATCCCAGTTCTCTCTGGAGATAACTAATGTTATCATTTCTTGATATCCTTGCAGAGATGTTTTATTCATTTACAAACACTTATAAATATTAATTTCCTTTGTTTTACACAAGTGGTAATATACAAGCTCTATGCTGCAACTTCATTTTTCATATAATATATCTTGAAGATCATTCCATATTAGTATGTAAAAAGCTTCATTATTCTCTTTTTACATTTTCATGATTTGAATATATTAAAAAAATAAAGGTAACAAAGATACTAGGTTGGTATGAGAACTTGGAAATATTTATGCTTAAACAAAAGGAATTTCTAAAAATTAACTAATCAATCTTACAAATATTTTAAAACTCTACTTTCAGTTTCAATTATGTAACTGAATTACTGACAAAATGGAAGGATGGAATTTTGCTGTACTCATATTTACTACTCTTAAATGTTTAAATTTAGGAACTAGAAAAAGTTATCTTTTGAAAATATTAGACATTGAAGTCATTATATCACACTATAATACACTTGATTTGAAAGTTCATTATAAAAGATCTCATTATAATAATTCTGTGAAGTTGAAAAATACCCATGATTCTGGAAAATGATCTAAATAAATGTTGTACATTACGGTTACTGCTATATATGCTCATGTAAACATTAACGGACAAAAATAAGCTACCGGAAAGAGAATTCCAGTACACGTATTTATATTTGCTTTGCAAATATCTAATCTCCATATTTAGGAAATGAACCTTAGATGGTGAAACTTCAAGCCAGGATTTATCCAACCATTCACGAGGATCTCTCTTCGAGGTCATTAAATTGTGATCAGCAATTTGCCGAATTATCAGTGCAGCCTCTTCCACTCCTGGGGCAATTATAAGCTAAAATATATTTTTTATATATTAGATTATAGGAAATTTTAGAAAGCAAAATATATAATTCAGAAATTGTTTATAATTAGAAGAAAAAAAGCCCAGCAGATTTTAATCTTTGAATATAATTTTAGATATAATTTAATAAAATATGTGAAAGCTGGCATATTTTGTGAGGATAAGCAATTTTCTTTCCTTCTTTAAATACAATATCCTTATAGTTTTCCAATTTTTAGAGCTAAATTTCTTCATTTCCATTTTGCATTTATTAATAAATTTATTAAAAATTTGGATGCCATTTATAATATTTACTATTTTTGTTTTTTCCAAGTTAAATCTAGCAGTTCTCAAAAATAAGAATTTAAGGTGTGCCTGGGTGGCTCTGTTGGTTAGGTGTTTGCCTCCAGCTTAGGACACGATCCTGGGATCCTGGGATCAAGTTGGGCATTGGGCTCCCTGCTCCATGAAGAGACTGCTTCTCCCTCTCGCTCTGCCAGCCACTCCCCCTGCTTGTGCTAGCTCTCTCTCTGTCAAATAAATAAATAAAATCTTTTAAAAAAAATAAGAATGGGGTGCTTGGGTGGCTCAGTGGGTTAGGCCTCTGCCTTTGGCTCAGGTCATGATCCCAGGATCCTGGGATCGAGCCCCACATCGGGCTCTCTGCTCAGCAGGGAGCCTGCTTCCTCCTCTCTCTCTGCCTGCTGCTCTGCCTACTTGTGATCTCTCTATGTCAAATAAATAAATAAAAATCTTTAAAAAAAAGATAAAGGATATGTACAGATGAACTTGATGCTGTATTTAAAAAGAAAAACATTATTTTTTAAAAGATTTTATTTATTTGACAGCTAGCATAGCAGGGGGAGTGACAGGCAGAACGAAAGGGAGAAGCAGGGAGTCCAATGCAGGGCTCTATCTCAGGACCCTGGGGATCATGACCTGAGCCGAAGGTAGATGCTTAACCAACTGAGCCACCCAGGCACCCCCAAAAAGGAAAAAGTTCTGATTTAGGATGTTTGGGGAATTGTTCCATCCAATATTGGCTTATTTGATGCAAAGCTCTGTGTGTGTTAAACTTAACTCTAAAAAAAATTTCTTAATATCTCCTACTTCCTGTCACTTGTGTGTTTCCTCCATGCCGTTCTTTCGAAATGCCAGCCTTTTTCATCTGCTTTCAGTTCCATTTTTAACTTCTTCATCTTTTAGATTCAGTTGAAGTAAAAATAGTCCACGGGTTAGCAGGCCTTTTTTTTTTTTTTTAAAGATTTATTTATTTAATTTACAGAGAGAGAAGGTTGGGAAAGACGGAGAGGGAGAGAGAGTCTTAAGCAGACTCTGTGCTAAGCGAAGAGCCCAACAGGGGGCTCAGTCTCAAGACCCCGAGATCATGAGTGGAGCCCAAACCAAGAGTCAGTGGCTCAACTAACTACCACCCAGGCATCCAAGTCCATGGGTTAGCAGTTTAATGTGAATAGGAAACGCTGCCCTAAACAATCATATCTTAGAAATATAAACGTCCTGTCCTGTAGTAAAAATTCAAGAAACAAAGACTGTACAAACCTCATAAAATAATTATGACAATATTTTCCTTCACAAGATAACAAATAAAAAAACTGTTAGTATATAAAACTGAGGAGTGCATGTATTCTAAAGAAGGATTTTCTTTAAATTATATTAAGTAGGTACAATTTTTTTTTTCTTTTTTTTTTGAGAGACAGAGAGTGAGCAGTTGAAGGGAGAGGAGGAGGGGCAGAATGAGAGGGAAAGAGAGAATCTTAAGCAGGCTCCATCTGCCATGGACTGGGGTGCCTGATTGGGCTCAACTCAGGCTCAATCTCATGACCCTGAGATCATGACTTGAGGTGAAATCAAGTTGGTTGCTTAACTGACTGAGTCACCCATGCACTCCAAATATGTATAGAGTGCACAGATATGAGTGTTTGATTCCAAATTAATTTTTTTAAAAGATTTTATTTATTTGACAGAGATCACAAGTAGGCAGAGAGGCAGGCAGAGAGGGGGAAGCAGGCTCCCCGCCGAGCAGAGAGCCCGATGTGGGGCTCGATCCTAGGACTCTGGGATCATGAACTGAGCTGAACGCAGAGGCTTTAAACTACTGAGCCACCCAAGTGCCCCTCCAAATTAATTTTATTACAGTTTTGGATATTTCAAGATGTGATGCTCTTATTTAAATATAAAAGGCACAATTTTATGGTGATGGTAATGAATATTACCTTGATTTATTAGGCAAGGATTCTGGAGTTCATGGCTAGACTTTGGGAGATTCAGGAACCTCAACATTATTTTCAAAATTTTGCATATGTTTATCTATGCATTTTTCTGTAAAAGGAGCTTATAACAAATTTATAGAACTTTTTGACATTAGAATAAAATACAGCATAACACTACTAGTAGTATTTTCTTTTAGCTTAAGAAAATGTAGTTAAACTTCTTAATGTTTCCTTTATGGCTAGGTCTTCAGATGCCTGAAAAAAAATTTTTTTTAAATCCATACGGATGTGCTCTAACAGGCCCAAAGCCATATTACTAAATTCAGTAAAGTAAAGCAACAATATACTCTAAAATAATATGAGTCTAGGGAACCCCCTGTATTTTTACTTATTTATTTTTAAGATTTTATTTATTTATTTGACAGAGAGAGCAAGAGAGCACAAGCAGGCAGAGCAGCAGAGGTAGAGGGAGAAGCAGGCTCCCCCTGAGCAGGGAGCTGGATGCAGGGCTCTATCTCAGGACCCTAGGACCATGACCTGAGCAGAAGGCTGTTGCTTAACCACGTGAGCCACCCAGGTGCCCCTTTAATGTGGTAATGTCATCAAGTCAGGAGAATAGGAGTACTGGTGACATATTGATAATAGAGCAAATTCTATGGAAAAACTGATCTACTTTTAAGATTATTATGTATAACTTGAAAAGCTCTTGGAATAGTTTGATACAAACAATAGACTTTTGTTTGGAATGGATTGTGCCTGGGCATACTTCCTGTGTCATCCCTAAATGCCTTCCTTGGAACATGTCCTCTATGGGCCATACCTGAACATAGTACTGCTCACTGGTATCATATAACCCATATATAGAGGAATAAAATGATTCTCTGAAATATATTTTGCAAATAACTGCTTACCATTAGCTGAAAAGAGGCTGGTTAAGTGGTGAAACCACATTTGAATGGGTAAGGGAAACATACTTACATTTGCAATTCACTGATTCTAAGAATTTTATTTCAATGTTTAATATGCATCACAGGATCAAAATGATTAGGATTCTATTTCAAATAGATCATTTGTTAATTTTCTTAACAGGTTGTGCTTTGATTTAATTCTTTTCAGTAGGGGCACCTGGGTGGCTCAGTGGGTTAAGCCTCTGCCTTCGGCTCGGGTCATGATCTCAGGGTCCTGAGATAGAGCCCCACATCGGGCTCTCTGCTTAGCAGGGAGCCTGCTTCCCCCCCTCTCTCTGCCTGCCTCTTTGCCTACTTGTGATCTCTGTCTGTCAAATAAATAAATAAAATCTTTAAAAAAAAAATTCTATTCAGTAGATGTTTGTTGAACATTTTTACTGGGTACAAAGTACTGTGCTGGAATCTATACATTTTTCAAAGGAAAAGGTTCTTCCCTCCAGAGTGGAAGGCATAAGAATGAATACATCATGCTACAATAAAGGTATGAAGTGCTCTTGCGAGAACGGGAGGAGAGATTTATCCTGAGAGGGCATACTTGGGGCACATTTCTTAATGGAGGTAGTGTTTGAGCTGGGCAACAAAAGATATAACTCCAAAGGCGAGCAGTAGGAGGAAGGGGGAGACAGCATGGGATGACATGTTTGTGGACTGGCTGACTGTGATAGTGTGGACATATTCAGGAAATAGTGAGTAGAATGATGCTAAAGGAAGAATTACTAGGGGCCAAATTATGAAGTTTGAATACAGCTGAGTTTGATCTCTATTTTGAATGAATTAGGAAGCTACAAAAGGTCTTTCAAGCAAGAAAATTTGATTTAACAGCACGTATTATCAAGAGTCTACTAAAACTTGGCACTGTGCTGGGTGCCAGGAACACGAAAACAAATAAACATGTTTCCTTTCTTTCAGGAGTTTACAGTTCAGGAAGTGAAATGTTCACAGCTTTATTTCAGAAATGTAATTGGTGTGAATCTATATTATGCACCAAAGGAGGACAACTAGAAATAAGGAGATTAGTCAGGAAGTTGCTTTAAAACTCCAAAAGAGAGACGAAGGTCTGAATTTGGGAAAAAGCAGTTGGAGGAGAATGGAGACACATATTCTAAAGACATTGCAGCTACAGATTAAGTTATAGTACTAATGCCATAAACTAAGTTTGGGGAGAATGAGAAGTTGTGTTTTGGACATATATTGTTTGAGGCACCTGTTGGATATTCATGTAGAGATTTCCAGTAGAATGCCAGAATATAGGTACAGACCTTAAAAAAAGTCAAGAAATTTTTAAGGATTATACTCAGAAATGAAAGCTAAATTTGTGGGAATTTTGAATTTATTAAGGAAAGAATTAAAGTGGTAACAGAAGAGGACTGAGCCCTGAATTTGGGGGATTATCTAAATTTCATAATGGGACATTGAAAAAAGAACCAAGAAAGGACACTGGTTAGAGAGCACTACAGCAGATAAAAAAAAGTGTATGTTTCTTAAGTGAACATTTTTGATCAATGCATATTTACTTTTATTCATATCCTGCCAAGTAGCAACTAAGAGATAAAATATGACTTTAAATTTTTAAGGGCTTTAATATTTGTTTATTTATTTAGTTTCATTTATTTGAGAGAGAGAGAGCACAAGCAGGGGAAGCAGCAGAGGGAGAAGGAGAGGGAGAAGGAGAAGCTCCCCCCTGAGCAAGGAGGCCACACACGGCTTGAACCCAGGACCCCTGGATCATGACCAGAGCCAAAGGCAGGATGCTTAACTAACTGAGCCACCCAGGTGCCCCAACGGACCCTTCTTCTAGAACAGAAGTTTAAATGGGAAGAATATTAATTTTTTAGTTTATTATTTTAATGTTTCTTTGCACTGGGCTCTTGAATTTGTATGTAATTTTGGTTTATGAAAAATACTTATAAACAAACATTTAAAAAAAGAATACCTTTACATCCAGTTCTTCTGATTTTAGCCCAAATGATACCAAACCTGCATAAATCAGTGCTAGATGATGAAGTGTTTTTTCTGTAAGATGGTACCTAAAAAAAATTATATTACTATACTTATACTCATTTGATACTGATTGTACTTATTAGAAGTTCAATTCATTTTCCACATTTCATGTTATGAGAATAATGTGGCTAAGGTAAAGCTTTGTGGCAGACTCAGCACTCTTTTAAGAAGATGTTTCCACCTCCGTTTTTTAACAATCCAATCGAATCTAGGGGATGCTTAGAGTGTGTTTGAGGGGAGAAGTTTAACTCATCCCCTTACTGGCTCCAGGGATGGTTAACTGACTGACCCCAACTAAAATACTCTATCTCCCTGGCTAAAGTTACAGGTTCAGATAGGAACATGTGACCAGAACCAGGATAACTAGAATCCTCCCTGGGTTTTTTCCTTGAACTGTTCGAAAAAACACTTTTTAAAATGATCGTTATGTGATGTGATAGAGGTATTAGCTAACCCTACAGTGATAATCATATTATAATATATAAATGTATCAAATCAGCGTGTTGTAGACCTTAAACTTACACAATCTCGTATGTCAATCGTATCAATTAAAAGAACACTCTTTCCCCCCCCATGGGTATTAAGCAGATCAGATGTGAGTCTTGAACTATCTGCCTTGAGCTACTGACTTTATCCACTTTAAGTACCCTAAGCATCAAAAAGGAAATTTATTGGCTCATGTTACTAGGAAGTCCAGGAGAAGACATTATTGGATCCAGGGACTCAAACCATGTCATCAAGACAAGGTCTCCTTAATTTCTTGGCTCTTCTTTCCCCTGCTAGTTTTTTTTTTCCCCCTCAGGTTAGCTTTTTCCATAAGAGAGGCTGACAAGAGTGGCTCACTGTGCTTAAACTGTTTGTACAATGTGGCTTCTGCTGAACACCTGCTTTTCTTCTTGGGAGTCTAGAATTTTAATATGTGCTAGGCAGAGGGTGCCTACATGATCAATCCTTAGTGAAAGCCCTGGGGATTGAGTCTCTAGTGAGTTTCCCTGGTACACAACACTTTACAAGTGTTGTCACAACTCTTTCCTGTGGAAATTAAGCATATTCTGTGTGATTCTACTAGGAGAAGATTCCTGGAAGCTTCCTTTAGATTCCTCTGGATTTTGTTCCATGCACTTTTTCCCTTTGCTGATTTTGTTTGGTAACCATTTACTATAATAAATCATAGTCATGAGTACAAGTAAGGCCGAGTCCAGTGAATCCTTTTACCAAATCATCAAACCTGGGGGTAGTCTTGGGGACTCCTAACACATTTTCTTAAACAAGAACTAATGGCATGAACTACGAAGGTAATTCAAGCAATTTTATTTTGTATGTTGAATTTTCCTCATTTGGTCAGTTGATTAAGATATTTCTTAAATGTTTTATGTATCTAAAAATATGGAACTGAGAAACTTAGAAGTCTGAAAATAGCTACATTTTATAATAATATCTTATTGTAAATAAATAACTCTTTATATCCTGAACATCAAACTATCTCAGACTATTACATAACTGTTTTTTTTCCCCATGAAAATTTGGGTAAAAATAAGTGTGAATCCCTCTTTTTTGCTGTACTTCAATTATACCTCTGGAATATAGGTGACCAGCAATCTAAAAACAACCTAAATTTTTTTCCTAAACAGTTTTATCTATAAGATACTTCCAAGATCTTGAAAAAGTTAAATGCTTTACAAGTAAGTTCCAAGCTTAAAATGCTATACAGCCTTTACTAATATTCAAAATGAAGATTTTTAGACCTAAATTATTATTTTTATTTTTCAATTTTGGTAGTAAGGAAAAGCAAGGTTAAATGATTTGCTAGATGTTATTGTTATTAGAAAAAGAAATAAGAACCAAGGTGTTTGGACTCTTAAATTTTAACTTATACTTATGCGCCCCCCCCCCATAATAATAATTGTATACAAAGAGCTTGTATACTGGAGCTGTATACTGACTGGAAAGTCAGTAAAGGAAAAGAAATCACAAATGCAATGTCAAATAAGGAAAGATCTCTATACCTTCTCAATACCTATCTCTATACCTTCTTTTTCTATACCTTCTAACTAAATAATATATTCTTAAAAACTTTATTTATTTGAGAAAGAGAGAGAGAGAGCACAAGCAGGAGCAGGGGCAGAGGGAGAAGGAGAAGCAGACTCCATGCTGAGCAGGAAGCCTGACACAGGGCTTGATTGCAGGACCTCAGGATGGTGACCTGAGCCGAAGGAAGATGCTTAACCAGCTGAGCCACCCAAGGCATGGCAGAATAAATAATATTTTAAAAACCTATACTATGAGTGATGTGGTATGTGTTATGAGATACTATAGAGATGTTAAAAAAAAAAAAAAGGAGACTGGTTTGCAATTTAGTAGGAAAGATTCATTCATTCGGTCAAGGAATATTTACCAAGTATCTACTATATGAAACAATGTGCAGTGCCATGGGGCAAGTACTCCAAAATGGTAATACAAAGCAAAATGTGATAAATATCAAAGATGAGGAAAAGATAGAGAGCTAAGGAGTTCAAAGGATGCAGAGGTCACAATTAACTATCTATTTGTGTGCATGAGATGGGGGTATTAAAGAAAGATAGAATAGAAAAAGTGATATTTGGGGATAGGTTTTGAAAAATAGGCATGATTCACTAGATCAAATAGTTGGAGGAGATAGAGAATATTGTAGAAAGAGAGAAATGTATCAACAAAAGTAGAAGCAACAAATTGATTTTTTTTGAACCAACGAGCAATCCTTCTGGCTGAAATGGAAAACAGTGAAAATTAGCCTGAAAATATAGGTCAGGATTATATTCTGAAGATTTTGAATATTAGGGTGAATAGTATGTATGTATTCAGTAGATAATAGGGAAGTCAGTGAAGGCTTCTTATCCGAGTGAAATAATAAGAGCTTGATTTTTGAAATATTAATCAAATGTATGACAGATTATGGAGAGTAACATGGAGAGCCATGAGGTGGGAAAACTTTTGTTGGTAGTCTATTTTAACAGTCCACATAAGATCTGAACTAAGATGTTGGTAATATAAATGGAGAGAGGGGATAGATAAAAAAGAGACTAGTGGTTACATCCATAAGATATGTTTTCTAATTTAGGTGACTAAAAGAAAGGCAAGTCATAAATAGCCAAAGGGCAGAAAAGAGGAGATACTGCTTCAGAGGGGATAGAAAATATAGTGAACTCACCCTGGAACATGTTAAGTTTGAGAGTCTAATAAAATATTAGGGTGGAAATATTTAATAGAAAATTAGAGATACATGTAAGGAATTTCAAAGAGAGACTGCAGCTGCAGATATAAATATAATAATTATAGGCAGAAAAATGCTAATTGAAGCTATGGCAATGAATAAGGTTTCTAATGGATTGAACAGAAGAAAGAAGAGAATTCAGATGTATCTGTGGAGACTGGGACAAGGAAGAAGAGGTAAAGACAGAGAAAGTGGTTAAAGAGAAGATCAAAACTGTGAAGTGTCATAGGACTGAAGAGCTTCAGATAAGGAACACTGACAACAGTGTTCAATACTGTAAAGCAGAGAAAGATAAAAATACTTTTGGAGGTGGAAGTGATATTGAGAGACAGATTAGTACAGATGTAGGAAAAAAGCCAGACTGCAGAGAATAAAAAAAGGAGGTGGAATCTGTGGGTTCATAAAATTTTGAGATGGAAAGAAGGGACATATAATGATAACTTGAGCCAGTGTCTTGGCATGGATTTTTTGTAATTTTTAAGTTAAGCGTGTCAATGAAAGAAAGAATAGCAAGGTGCTATTTAGTTGGTAAACTTAATAAGCATTTAGAGAGAAGTGATTTAAGAATGGCATCTTTTAACAGACAAGTCAGAACTAAAAAGTAACAAAAAGTGAAACACTTAAAGCAGCAACTCTTAGTGAACTAGAGGAAGATGATTTGCATAGAATGTCCCCCGGAAATATATCATCTCCAAAGTTCTGATTTGTTTTCCTTTTTTTCCTGATTTGTTTCCCTGTGGGCACACCTCCATCTCGAAGATCCCTGACTCAACACAAACTGGATAAGCAAATGGAAAATTTGCATAGCTACTTTTATTCAAAGAGGAGGACCAAATAACTTAAGAAATAAAATGTGACTGTGGATGAAGAAATGTTTACTTACTCTGAGTTTAATGTTTTTTTGGTATACAAGATTATCCAACAATAGCTGTACTGGAATGATAATGCCATCAGTCTCATAATGATATTGTCTGATGCCTTCTCACAGTTCAATTCTTCTAGGTCCTACCAGAAAATAAATAAAATAAAAAGATTCACTAGGTTGAATAGTTGTTATGAAATTATTATTACCATATTTCAATAATCTAATATATATATTAAATGTAATATATATATATATATATACATACACATACATACACACACACACTATATGGGGCACCCAGGTGCCCCAATCTTAGCAAACCTTAAGCAGGCTGCATGGATCTAACTTGGGTCTACAATTAATTTTTTTTAATGTTTTATTTTTTATTAACATATAATGCATTATTAGCCCCAGGGATACAGGTCTGTGAATCACCAGGTTTACACACTTCATGCAATTAATTTTTGATAGAGTGAATGATTCAGGAAGTGTCTTACTCTAACATTAAATCATGTAACTATGAATTAAAATTAAAAGTTTCGGGACGCTCGGGTGGCTCAGTCAGTTAAGCCTCTGCCTTCGGCTCAGGTCATAATCCCAGCATCCTAGGATCCAGTCTCGCATCAGGCTCCTTGCTCAGCAGGGAGCCTGCTTCTCTGCCTGCTTGTGCACGTGCTCGCTCTCGCTCTCTTGCTCTCTTTGACAAATAAATAA
Source organism: Martes martes (assembly GCF_963455335.1). Lineage (NCBI taxonomy): Eukaryota > Metazoa > Chordata > Mammalia > Carnivora > Mustelidae > Martes > Martes martes. The sequence continues at coordinate 74,785,426 of NC_137900.1, forward strand.
AATCTTTAAAAAAAAAATTAAATTAAAAGTTTCCCAAATATTTTAACCTAAATAATTGTTTTTTAAAAAAACTTTAGGGGCACCTGGGTGACTTACCCAGTTAAGCATCCGCCTGTAGCTCAGGTCATGATCCCAGGGTCCTGGGACAGGGCCCCATATTGGGCTCCCTGCTCAGGCAGGCACCTGCTTCTCCCTCTCCCCCTGATGCCCCCTGGCTTGTGCTCTCTTATTCCCACCTTCTCTCTCTCAAATAAATAAAATCTTCTTAAAAAGCTTTAAATATATAAGACATAGTAATTCTTTTTTTTTTTTTTAAGATTTTATTTATTTATTTGACAGAGAGAGACCACAAGCAGACAGAGAGGCGGCAGGCAGAGAGAGAGGAAGGGAAGCAGGCTCCACGCTGAGCAGAGAGCCCAACACGGGGCTCGATCCCAGTACCCTGGGATCATTACCTGAGCCGAAGGCAGAGGCTTTAACTCACTGAGCCACCCAGGTGCCCCTAGACATAGTAATTCTTAAGAAACCCTCTAACAGAGCTTTGTGTATCCATTATATAATTCTTATACTGCTAATATTTGCTCATAACCAGACTTCTACCTTACCATATTTGCCATTAATTTATATTCCATCCCATCAAACTTGGTTTCTGCTCCCCATTTCCACCCTACTGAATTAATTTCTTTGTAATTTGTACTCCAATCAAGCAAACATATCAGGGAGATTTAGTCAAGAATTTGCACATCTTAAATTCTAAACTATAGGGTTTTTTTAAAGAGAATTTTTCTTTTTTCTTTTTTTTTTTTTCAAACTGGCTTACTTGCAAGCAATCCCCACTTACCTTAGAGGAAATCCCGTATTACTAAACATGCATTAATTTACTACCACCTTTTAAGAAACATAATGGCTAGGATTTGATTTTTAAGGTTTTCAACACTGTAATTATTCTATAAATACATTTTAAAATAGGTCAATATATAACATTAAAGATTCCATATTTGGGGCGCCTGGGTGGCTCAGCGGGTTAAGCCTCTGCCTTAAGCTCTCTATAGTAAAGCTAATAATAAATTACATGGTCAAATATACTGTACTATATTTAATTTATACTTTTTACTGTATTTTACCTGCAAAATTATGGCAGTGTGTTCATCAACTGTCACCACTACATAACACTCTGTACCTCCAAAGAGTTTCAATGACTCACTGCAGCATCTCTCCACTAGTGTGATATTATACCTGTAAAAATCCATATTTTGGGGGTGACATAATAAAATGGCTAAGAAAAATTCTTTAAGAAAAGTTGTATTGGGGGGCGCCTGGGTGGTTCGGTGGGTTAAAGCCTCTGCCTTTGGCTCAGGTCATGATCCCAGGGTCCTGGGATCGAGCCCCGCATCGGGCTCTCTGCTTGGCAGGGAGCCTGCTTCCTCCTCTCTCTCTTCCTGCCTCTCTGCCTACTTGTAATCTCTGTCAAATAAATAAATAAAATCTTTATTAAAAAAAAAGGAAAGTTGTATTGTCCCCCTGCATACTAAATTATTTGAACTACTGTGCTTTTTCATACATCAATTTATTCCACTTTATAAATTTGAGGAATAAAATTAAGATTTATTCAGTATATGTGACAAATTAGTTGAGATGTGCATTGCCTTAGGTACTTCATTTAGAACATCATAGTTCTATTTCCCATGCAATATTTAAAGCCCTCTAAATAGGAATACTCATTTTCAATATTATCAATGACCAAAAGATATGATCATAAAATTTGCAGGGAAAAAACACATAAAGTGTTCATATTTGCTGATAACAAAAGAAATTAAGATAAAAATTTAGACAATAATGAAATATTTTTTTCACGAGATTGATATATATTGCTAAAAAAGATAATATTCAGTAATTATGATGTGTACCACAGGGAGAGAAGTGTGACTTGACATAAACTCTCTGGAAAACTATTTCTATGTGATATAATTGCAACTTTAATCAGGGAGAAATATGTCACATATATAGCACAATGTTTAGCCATTTAGGATATATATACCTTTGTTAAAGTTATGAAGTCAGTAACTTACTTGGATTCTAGCAACTGAAGTATTTCTTGAGTATTAAGAAGTCCTTCAGATGCAAAAAACACATATGGAACCTGAATTTCCAAAAGAAATCCACCAAAACTATCCAGCAAGGTGCTTCCTGAATAAGAGAAAGTTTATAAATATTTCTCTTTTTTCTCATCCTTCATCTCTTTCTCTTTTTTACTTAACATGAGAATAGCAAGTGTATGTTCAAGGAGTAGTACAAAAATAAAACATAGTCATTGTAAAAAATCAAAAATCAGAATAAAGAAAGGTATGAAGAATAAAATAAAAACCACATGTTATCCTACTACCTAAAAATAAAACATCATTAACAGAATTAACTAAATCTATTATATGATATGTTAATAGGAAAATATAAATACATCAATAGATAAATGGACAAAGAACATTAATAGGCAATTTACGAAAGAATGGCTATACAAGATCAATTCACATCTGAAAAGACATGGATAATCAAAGACATTATCTGTAATTAATTAACTATAATATAACATTATATATATTATATATAACACATATAATATTTTATGCCTATAATTCTGTCAAAGATTCAAAAGAATAATAATACCTACTTACAGTAAAGATATTGGGGAAAGGATTCTCTTATACTTTCTGTACAAATATGAATAGAGATAGCATTTCTGGAAGGATATTTGGCGATATATAAATGTGTGTATACCTTTGACCTGGCAACTCATTTTACTTCTTAGAACAAGTATATAAAAATAAATAAAATATATAAGCTACTATAAATCTTATAGTTCAATAGTTGAAAATTGAAGCATTATAAATGCTCCAAATAAGGAATTGGTTGAATCAATTAAGTTCATCTTTGAGAGAATGGAAGAAGCCTCTACATATAAACTGGGATATTTATCTTTTATCTTTTTGGGGGCCCTCACTTAGTCAATTTAACATACAGAGAGAGATCACAAACAGGCAGAGCAGCAGGCAGAGAAAGAGGGGGAAGCAGGCTCCCCACTGAGCAGAGAGTCTGATGTGGGGGCTCGACCCCAGGACCCTGAGGTCATGACCTGAGCCGAAGGCAGTCACTTAACGACTGAGCCACCCAGGCGCCCCAACATTTAATTCTATATATCAACGATTCCAAAGTAATCATTATGGTGACTCTACCTTTAGGATTGAAGTGGAATATCTCAGAATTCAAACTTCCCACTCAGATTTGAGGTGAACAGAAAATAACTTATGGCAAGTATTGAAAGGCTTGCACTGGGACTAAATGTGTACAGGCTTTTTAATTTAATGGATGTGAGAATTCACAACCTGAGTCATGTGAAGTGTTGCTGAGAAATACAAAGAAACCAAAAGAGATTTAAATTCTTTTTGAAGTGTTTGTGTATAATTTTTTTTTGCACATTAAGTTTTCTGAATCGGTCAACCTACTACAACAGAATTTTCCCTTAAAATTCAATAAAAAATACTATTGCATAGAAGTATCAGGTGAAGATTAGATATAATTGTAATAAGTTGTGCTATAATAAGTAAAATTTAGCAGGTAAAGGGATGAAGACAAATATAACCAGTAAAGCTTACTTTACGAATGAGGAAAATAAGGTAAGGGGTAAAGAACTGGCCCAAGGTCACATGGAGTGCTGAGGTTACAGCTTGAACTCAAGTTCTCTAATGCCATTGCTCGTTCTCTTTCCACAGACCAGAAACAGAAAACAGACAATTTCCATTCTAATATAACAAAAGGATTTTAGTTTATATCCTTACTCTGTAAAACTGTGTCTGGAAGAATTACTTTGAAGACCTTGTGAGGAATATTCAATTTCTTGCAGTGTTTAGTCCAACAGGAGTTTTCTACAAAATTGTATTCCACCACAAATGAGAAGTTACTCCAGGGGAAATCTGATCCAATATATTGATTATGCACAACTACACAGGAACTTTTACTGAAGACAAAATAAAGCCAAGAAAATGGAATTATATTTGTGTCATTATTTACTTGAAAGGTCAAAAGATGATTGTTTTGGCTATTTTATTCTTCTCTAGTTTATACTTGCTTATCTTGGAAAGGCACTGGTGTATTTTCTGTTGATTTGTTCTCCAGTTGTGCTAATTCCTTTTTATCTTTTTTTTGATGGTCACACATTTTTTTAAAAAAATTAAAGTTTAAAGATTTTAAAAAAGATTTTATTTATTTATTCTAGAGCTAGAGCCAGCCCAAGTTGGGGAGGGACAGAGGGAGAAGCAGGCTCCGCACTGACAAGGGAGCCCTACAATGAGTATGATGATGATGAGGATGATGATGACAATGATGATGATGATGTGGAACTTGATCCCAGGACCCTGGAATCATGACCTGAGCCAAAGGCAGCTGTTTAACTGACTGAGCTACCTAGGTGCCCCTTTTGGGGTTCAGTCCCAGAACCCTGGGATCATCACTGAGCCAAAGGCAGATATTTAACTGACTGAGCCCCCAGGTGCTCCTTTTAAGATTTTATTTTTTAAGTAATCTCTACACCCAATGTGGGGCTCAAACTCACAACCCTGAGATCAAGAGTTGTGTGCTCTTCCAAATGAGCCAGCCAGGTGCCCCTATGGTCATACATTTCTTTAAAAAACAGGACCTAAAAAACTGTTGACTACTTCACATTCTCAAATGCAAGGGACCCTAATTTTATTAACTGAGTCCTACCAATAACAGACAAGTCACTATGAGAATCCATTTTTACACATGTAAGGTTTCATCTTTGAGGATCTACATAATAGAATATTACCTGACAACTTTGAAATGATTTTTCTTTTTCTTAATGAGCTTCATAGGTGATTTAGCAATGACAAAAAACAGATACTTAAATATCATAAGTTTATCTTTCCTATCTTCAAATTCCATATAATAGCACTTGTTGTAATGCAAATTCTCTACTGCTGCTTTCTATCTAAAGCAATCTGATAGATAACAGACACAAGTTAAATGCTTTTATGGGCTTCTATTTGACTTACAACTTCTCTTTTTGCTATCTGGCTCCCAATATTAGCAATAAAAATTTCTACATAAAATAAGGCAAAATAAAAACATTTTTAGATAAGTCAACACTAAATATTATTATTAGCATGCTTTCACCAAGAGAATTTCTAAAGGATGTACTTCAGAAAGAAAGGAAGGAAGATAAAAGAAACAATGCTAGGCAAACTTAGAAAAAAAAGAAAGGAAGATAAAAGAAACAATGCTATGCACACTTAGAAAAAAAAGAAACAATGCTAAGCAAATCCCCCAAAACTGGTATAAACATGGGTAAATCTAAACGGGTACTTCCTGCACTAACAGTAACACTGATAATGATAAGTGGGGGACATTATAGCAAGATTAAACTAAAATTCTGGACAACAATAATATATAACACACAAGGCAATAACCGGAGTTGAAGTATTCTAATGTATGTTGAAGTATTCTAATGTATGTTGAAGTATTCTAATGAAGTATTCTAATGGAAAACACTTCAGGAAGAGGAGAGACACACTGATTTTGAACCTTTTAAAAAGTTAAATTCCGGGGCGCCTGGGTGGCTCAGTGGGTTAAAGCCTCTGCCTTTGGCTCGGGTCATGATCTCAGGGTCCTGGGATCGAGCCCCGCATCAGGCTCTCTGCTCAGCGGGGAACCTGCTTCCCTTCCTCTCTCTGTCTGCCTGCGTCTCTGCCTACTTGTGATCTCTGTCAAATAAATTAAAAAATCTTTAAAAAAAAAAAAAAAAAAAAAAAAAAGTTAAATTCCAGGAGAAATTGTGCCTTTCCTATGGAACTGGTATGCTTATTCCCCATAGGTGAAGAAATACATTTTTACCCATTTAAAACACCTTCAGATTCCAGAAAATCTTTCCTTTTGTTGTTTGAATGTAAGACAATCAATGTTAAACCTGTTGGGGAAAAAAAGAGTAATAAAAAAAAGTGTTTTTCAGTGTTTTGTTCATATATAATTTTTAGATGTTATATATTATATACTATACTACAGTATAGTATATATACTATATATATAGTATGTAATATATGTAACATCTAAATAGTAATGTAATATATAACATCTAAATATATATTATATATAATATATAATATATATTATATATAATATATATTATTATATATAATATATAATATATATTATATTATTTATAGTACATCTAAATAGTAATATAAATAGTAATAATTATATATATTTTATATATATAATACATATATTATATATATTTAGATGTTATATATTACATTACTATTTAGATAATATATTTACATATATTATATATTTAGATGTTATATTATTTATAATAATATGTTAATAATATATATTATATATAATACATATTATATATATATTTAGATGTTATATATTACATTACTATTTAGATGTTACATATATTATATACTATATATAGTATATAATATATATACATATATTATATTATATATTACATATATTATATGTAATATATTTAGATGTTATATATTTCATTACTATAAAAAATGAGATAAAGGCCTTGAACAAGGAGACTGCTTAAAATACAATTTGTTGAATTATTCTTCTGTCTGTGGCTATCAGAAAGTTTGAAGCTTGGGCAATATTTCTGTTGTGTGTGTATGTTTTTTATGTACAAGCATGAAATTCTCAGTTTATTATGTAAAATAATAAAACGTATCAAATTCTTAATTTTAAAGTAGCCAAATTAAACACTCATCCATTTTGTGCATTTTACTTTGCTAAAAACCCTGGTTGATTTTACCTTCTTTCTCTAGTCAAAAATTTAAGTATGTAACTAAATAGCAAGACTACATTTTGATGTCCCTTTTTCCTTTTTTCTGTATAAGAAGAAGAAGTCCTATTGGGTGCCATCTGCTCCTTAGATTCACTTCTGCTTCTTAATCATAATTTAAGTTTCTTATGTTTCTGATTTTTTAGCAAAATAAAATAAATTTTAAAAAATTCTGTAGCCACAATACAGTTTATTTCTAGTAGATATCATTGGTTTAAGAATAGCTAATTCTAGTCAAAATAAATTTTATACTCTTGTCAGTTGTAAAGTTGACAAAGGCATGATGTGATAATGACAGAGTAATGCTTAATAATTTTATGTTTACTTGGCTTGATATGACAATAGTTTTGGTAGCAATAAGAAGAGGATGAGTAGTATTTCTCTTTTTATATAAATTTATAAAGTCATATTATTATTATTATTTTAAAAGATTTTATTTTTAAGCAATCTCTACAACCAACGTGGGGTTCAAACTCACCATGTTGAGATCAAGAGTTGCCCGGTCCACCCACTGAGCCAGCCAGGCACCCCAAACTCAAACTATTTAAAACTTAATCTCTTTAGCTGATTTGTCTTAGCTATAATCTTAAAGCAGATTACTTGCTAAAAGCATTTCTAGGATCTTGCAAGCACAGAGAAGATGAAACCACATTTCTACTTGCTAACACTAGACAGAAAAAGAAGGCCTCACTCCTAGACATAGAGGATAGTTGCTCGTTAGAAAGATAGGAAAAACATTTTTTCAGCTTAAGGAGTAAAATATTTTTGTGTCAGTAAACCTTGTTGAAAAAAAATAGCAGAGTAGTGATGATGTAATCCCCAAAGCCAAAAGAAATAGAATAATTTCTATTATTGATATTATTAATACTATTAAAAATAGCCTATTAATAATAATTACTATTAATAGCCTAGATAAGAAGTGATACATACAATAATAGTTTGTCCATGTGTCTTAAGTACACCAAAAGAAAAGGTGCCCCATTAAGTAGGTTTAAGTATTCTTCTCTATGGGGCAGGAATATTTCCTCAGCCTCTTTACAAAAGTATTACTTCAGTAGCCCAAATCCCTTTGTTTCATAATGCTACATTGCTTAGCACTTTCCTAATTTAAAAAAATGTTTTCAGTTACCCCGATTCCAGACACATGTGTCAAGTTCAAGCCTCACCAATTGTCAACTACTACTTTAACATTTTTGGTACTAGTAAAATATTGTGAATTTGGTGGATAAGACCTCATCTTTCCAGGACAGGAAACCTGGATGAAATAATAAGACCCAAGCTTGCAAATTTGGACTCTAGACATATGATAATGTCTAGAAATAGCACCTTATAAAGTTCTATTGGAAAGAGACTTCCATTCTCATATTACTATAATTTAATAGTTAATTTTACCAAGGGCACCGATAAGCCGACATTTGTAATATTTGTACATAATTCAGTTCAATTTTTTTCACTAGTCTCAGTCTACTATGTATATAGAGAGGCATTCGTTAGTTCAGTTATTCAATTCATTTTTATTAAGTTCCTTTTATATTCCAGACATTTCTGTGGGTGCTGGGAATACAAATTAGGGCATGGTCCTTACCCTCCAGAAGGTGACATGCTAGTAAGGAAGAGAAAATAGAATCAGCTGTTATAGCCTAGGATGGCAAGTAGTGCCTTAAAAATATGCACATAATACACTAAGAGCACAAGGGAAAGCATTTAAATCAAGGCTTCCTGAACAAATGTTTTAACTAATTTTTAAAGGTTGTGTAGGAGATAGCTGCTAAAGAAGGGAGAAGAGCATTCTGATAGCAGGAACACGAAGCATAATATAGGCAACAGCATGATAAATAACTTGGTAGGGTTACAGCAAAGGTATATTTGGAGATGATATGGAGGGCAGAGAAATAGTAAACAAAGGGTGACATAAGTTGAGGGTGGTATTTTATTTTATTTTAAGATTTTATTTATTTATTTGACAGAGAGAGAGAGAGACACAGGGAGAGAGGGAACACCAGCAGAGGGGTAGGGAGATAGGGATAGGGAGAAGCAGGCTTCCTACCAAGAAGGGAGCCTGAAGCAGGGCTTGACCCTAGGATCGTGGGATCATGACCCGAGCTGAAGGCAGATGCTCAATGACTGAACCACCCAGGCACCCCTGGTATTTTATTTTAAAGATTTATATATATATATATATATATATATATATATTTATTTGACAGACAGAGATCACAAGTAGGCAGAGAGGCAGGCAGAGAGAGAGGAGAAAGCAAGCTCTCCACGGAGCAGAGAGCCCGATGCGGGGCTCGATCCCAGGACCCTGGGATCATGACCTGAGCCGAAGGCAGAGGCTTTAACCCACTGAGCCACCCAGGCGCCCCATGGTATTTTGTTTTTAATACTGGAGGGCTTAAAGATTAAGGGAGAGTCTTTGGAGAGGAAGGTTGGGCAAGGAAATAACTGATGGAGGAACACTGATACAGGAAGACATGGGATCCAAAGCAAAAGTGAAAAACTGGTTTTCAAAGGGAGGAGGTTCATCTCCTTTACAAAGAAAGGAAAAGATAAAAGAATAGAAGAAATGAAGGTAAGTTTGTAGATGGTAGGCTGTAAGAGGAAAGGTTGTTAAGAAGTATTAAGAGACCATTCAAGATCAGAGAAGTTAAGTTTGTAGTGGTATTAAACTATCTGATTTTCTCTGATAATGCTCAGGAACTCGTGCATAGGAACAGAGGGGTTAAATGTCTTGATGGATTCAGAGCTGAGAGTAAATGGAAGGTACAGCAGAAGGACAAGACTGATGAAAGTCATGGGCACATGACCAAATCTGGAAAGAGAAAAATGCTGAGGAGTTAATTGATTACAAGAAAGGAGGTGACTGATTACAGATCTCTAAGTTGCTGAACATCATGGAAGAGGTAAGACAGTTGTGGACAGAGAGCAATGTATCAGAGTTTAAAGTTAGAAGTAGCACAATTCTGCATTATTACAAGGTTGATGGCATAACCAAAGAGTGAATACTATTACTCCTGTGGAGGTCAATGACCTTGTTTGTACAAGGTCAAGGTGTTGAATGAGCCATTCTCATTAAGGACACCTAGGATAATGGCAGGACTAGGAGTGGAAAGAATAACCATGAACCAGGGGCACAAGTGTCCATGGATGATGGGGAATGTCTGGGTGGTTACTAGATGATGACAAGACAATGCTGTGGTAATATGGCATAGCCTCAGATGACAGAGAAATAATGTTGTTGGTTTTTTTTTTAAGATTTTATTTATTTATTTGATGGAGAGAGAGAGTGAGTGAGAGAGAGAGCACAGCAGGAGGAGTGGGAGAGGGAGAAGCAGTCTTCCCACTGAGCAGGGAGCCCAATGCGGTGCTTGATCCCAGAACCCTGGGATCATGACCCGAGGCAAAGGCAGATGCTTAATGACTAAGCCACCCAGGTGCCCTGAGAAATAATGTTTTGGAAAGGATAATGGAAAGCAAGAAATGGCCCTTTCAATCCTATCATTGGTGTGTATGTATGTATATATATATATATATATATATATACACACACACACACATATATACACATACATATATATATATCATATATAAGAGGGAGAGAATTATCAGCTTCTATATGAAAGGGATACAGGGAAGGCTGTATCATCTGCGGAAAGCTGGGTTCACTTAAGGAGATAAAAAAGGAAAAGTGTTTACATATAAGCAATGGGTTCCATGGCACAAGGTGGAAAGGGTTGGCAGAGAGGCCAATAGTTGGTAGAAGGGTTGAAGAATGACACTAGAATAAGACAGACCTTGGTTTAAATCCTGATTATCTCACTTACTACCTCTGATGTGTGGCATGTCACAATACCTCTATGAACTTTAGCTTTTTTCTTTGTAAAACTGATTTATAGAGTTGTTTTAAGTATACAGAATCATTTAGCAACTATTGGACAATCAATAAAGGGTGTCAATTGATAATAATAATAAACACAAAAGTACATATCATATACATATAAGTACATTATAGTATATTTATATTGCAGACTTAAAGTCCAGATTTATTTAAAAACTGGTTAGCATCCATTGAGTTATATACTTTTAAAGAATGAATTTTATGTTATTATATCTTAATTTAAAAACCTAGATCACTACATTTTCATGTTTCAAACATCTGTTATCAAATGAGGCATAATTTAAAACCCCCTACCTTCCATTTTGTTAAGGATTTTAATGAGTAAATGTTTTTCACCATCTGAGTCCATTCTTATTATAATCAGCACCTGATCAAAAACAAGAATTTCATATATATCTGAATAATTTTTTTTTCATGGTTTTCTACTGTGATAAAATAACAAGCTTCAATGGTTACATGAAACTATTGACAAAAAGATTACCAAGTAAATATTTGTGCTGTAAAAGATATCAGTGCTTAAACACAAAGGAATAAATTGTGGTAAGATCAAATATCAATTAGGAAAATATTCTGGAGTGGGGCATTCTTAGCATTCATGTACTCCCATAAGGGTGACTATATACATAAATTGTTTTTACCAGCATTGTTTGTGCTAAATTCAACCCAGACAAGTTTGAACTAGTTGGGAAAAATCAATGATTTGTTGCTATACTTTCCTAGTTATCATTATAGTTTTTTTTTTTTTTTGGTTGAGTGGGAGGAGAGTACAACAAATAAATTACAATTTTTAAATTTCTTACTGATTATTTTACTTTATTTTAATGACAAGCAAGTTATCTAAGTAACCACAGAGTTGGAGACAAAGACACAGGAGGGACAAAGAAAAAAAAAGAAGAAAAAGGCCAAATTTGTATCCAGATTTAGCATAAAGCATTTGAAATGTTTTTCAGCTTGAAAACATTTAAGAAAGTCTTTCCTTGTAAGTCTTTATCAATGTAACCTTCATATGCTTGAGGTGGGGTGGACGAAAATTTCCAATATGATCCAAAGCATAAGTTAATGCTTTTTTTTTTTTTTTTAAAGACTTTATTTATTTATTTGTTAGAGAGAGAGAGAGAGCACAGGCAGACAGAGTGGCAGAGGGAGAAGCAGGCTCCTTGCGGAGCAAGGAGCCCGATGTGGGACTCGATCCCAGGACGCTGGGATCATGACCTGAGCCGAAGGCAAATGCTTAACCAACTGAGCCACCCAGGCATCCCAAGTTAATGCTTTTTAAATAGAATCACATAAGCTTCTGGCTCAATATCTAAAATTAATTATTGTAGTTCTGTTATTTCGTATATGTTCATGAACCCAGACGTACCAGACAACAGTTTTGAGATTTGGAGAACCAATTCATAGAAAACTGCATATAATAAAAATGAAAGTATTTTTAAATTCAAGATACATGAACAATGATGCAAATCATCCTTTCTCTGGGTCTAATTCTGTTTTGTTAACTTACTTAATGAGAAAACTATCAAGGTTTTCTCTAGAAATAGTCTAGACTATTTCATAATTTCAGAGTTGAATGCAAAAGTTTATCTGACATTCAAGTCTTGTTTAAGCTAATTACCGTTATCTGTTTTATTCCAGCATTTACCTTAATCTGTTGTCCACTTTGCATCCAATTTAGTATCTGACATTGTAGTTCTTGTATCTTGTGGTTGGTTTCAGGCTTTTTTTCCCTAATAAACTGTACAATCTCCAGCTGTCTGCAAATGTCATCTAAATAAGAGCCTAAAATGCTTTTATAGATATCTTTTGCATTTGACAAATATCCTGTTAAAAACAAAAGCGGAGGGACTGCAGGAAGGCATATCTTTTTATTCGTTGAGAAAAGCCATGCGTCATAACAGAGTTAAAATTTCCTTTAATCCTTTTCCGATTTTGATCAAAGATATTGATTAATGAAAACCTTAAAACTGAGTGAAGCTGAAAAATACATACCAAATGTCTTCTTTTAAGCTACATAACAACATACTCTATATATCCTCTGAATATACCCCATCTTTTCCTGCCTTCTGGCTTGGTCTACACTTACATGCAAGACCTATGGAAATGCCACTTCATTGGAATTTTCTCGGTATTTTATCTATAGAGTTTTTGTACTTGATTTCTTATGTATGTATATGACAATCTCATTAGTCTATAAACTCCTGGGATATAATTCATGATATTTATGCATAATTCATTTATAGAGCTGCTAAAACAGCAGGGCCTAAATTCAGACTCACTAAAGCAGTTTCTAAACAGAATCCTGAGACCAATCCCTGAAAGTTCATATTCATTAAATCTAGACTCTTTCTCAGGGATTTCTGCCTAAAAGCTCTTCCTGCTTCTCTAGACCTCATCTTCTGAAAGAGAAGCCCAAACCAGTAGCATCCGGTTTCAATGGCTCACTATCATCTACAGGATAAGGTCTGAACTCTTTTGTGCAGCCTAAAAGGCTATTCATGATTTGTCTCTTTGTTATGTCTTTAGGCTTAGTTCCTATTCCTTTCTACCTTATTCTCTTCGATTTAGCTACATGCAGCACACCCACTGGGTCATTCTTCTGGGCTCTCAATTCTGCCCATAATACCCTTTCATCCTTTCTTTTCTTGGCAAACTCCTACTTGTTTTTAAACAAATATTCAGCTTTAAGGGTAACAGTCTTGATCCTCTGTGCCATTAATACATATTGCTGCTCTAATATCCATTACACAATACTGAATTTATTTCTAGGTTAAACCTCGGGAGTGAAACTCTATACTTTAAGTCTTGAAACTCATTAACTTCCTAGCTTGGGAGAGGTAGAAAACCAGAAGCTGGGAGAAAAATACAGAATTCTGGAAGGCAGCAGGGCAGACAGCCAGACCCCCATGGACCTTTCTTTCTCTGCCACTATGCAGAGAAAAAGAAAAAAGAGGACAATCTAACTCACTCTTTGATTTTGAGAGGTTTAGAGGAGTGAGACATCTCTCCACTAAAAATGTCCAAGCTGGCTAGGTTATTCCTTATGGCTTGGTTTGTTTTCCAACAAGGATTTTACTTTCATAGTATTCCTCAGGGTAGCCAAACAGCAATTCTCAAGTTTGATTTGGTGAAAGTATTCCTTTAAGGAACAAAAATAATTCAGCTGAAGTACATAGTTCTTAATGGTCTCACCTAATCCTAGAGTAGATTGTAAAAGTACAAAGTACTTAAACGTGAATATATCTCAAGTAATCCTCCATAAATATTATTTCTCTAATTCTAGCTCTCTAATACTAATAAGTATTGAGCAACAGTGAGTCAAAATTGCACTCTCTTTACAGCACTGGGAGCTCAGATATTCTAGATTCTGACATTCTGCCTTATGTTATGCTTTAACAATCAGCCTAGCTTTTGAAAGAACTGATGATCTTTTACAGCTGAAAAGTATAATGAAGACAGGACTAAACAGAGGGGCATGTAATACTACACCCTTACACCAATTTCAGGGACTGTAAACTAGGGTGAGAGTCCCCAATCCATACTTGTCTGGGGATGGAGATAAAACAACCAAATCCAGCATCAACACCCAAGTGGTTTAGCTGGAGGAAAAGCACCACGTTGGGCTTTCTAAAAATAACTGTAATTTAGTTTTAATACTTGGCCAGATAATACTAATATAATACTTGGCCAAATATTATAACTCCCAGTGCTGCAGAGGGGGTACAGTTGTAATTCACTGCTGCTCAGTACTTATCAAAACCCTGGATTAGAAAATTCTTGTCTGGGTCACAGATAAAACAAAACCTCTGGGTCACAGATCATAGTAAAATTATTTTCACTTTATATTTCAAGTAGGTTCTAGAAATTCTAAACTATAAAACAATTCTATAAGTATACCATTACTAAACAAGTCTAAATAATTCTGCAATAAGGAGTCTCAAGCAATAGGGTATTGAGACAGATATTTAAATGATTTTGATAGTTTAGAAAAAATTTCTAAAATCTTTAAATTTTCCAATGTATTCAAAATAGCTTGATTTTTATTCCTCTAGTAATTCATATCCTAATTTACAGAAAAAACTAAAAAAAGAAATTATAAAATATCTACTATTAATAATTTGGTTATAGTATATATATATTATATATATTATTACATATGTATGTAACATATATTATATTATATATAACTATATATACATATAGTATATATAGCAAAGATTCAAAGATTCAAAGCCATATTCAATGAAGACCTAAAATGTACATGGCAAAATATCATCTTACATTAAAAAGTAGTATATGACAATGATTAAACAATCAAATCTGTTTAAGGCATTATGACTCTGTAATTCAGGCCTAGATTAGAGAATCCTAAACCTATTTTTCTAAGTGATGGTATTTATTACAAATTGTTTCTTTTAAAGAATACAGGCAGAATAAAACATATATTCTAATTATGTCAAAATGTATATAAAGTTTAATGTGGAAATAAAAGAGGCTACATAATTTCTTATAAGGTGCATCTTTTTCAGAAAAGTAAAAGTTATTTTGGATGAAATATTTCAATAGGAAGAAAAGGAGAAATAAAAATTTTCCCCACTAACCCAATGCTGTGTCCAAGCTACATGTTAAAAGGACATCTCTAATTGTTACCAGAAGATGTAAGAGAGCAGCATGCTTGAACGTCACTTCTTTTTCATCATTTGTACCTAAGCAAGCAGAAACATATTTAAAAACACAAGATACACATCAGAATTTTAGAATATGTATCAGAATGCTTAACAATAATAGCTAACATTCTTTATTAGGTGCTTACTATGTACCAGGCTATATGTAAGTTGGTTATTCCACTGAATCTATAATGATAACCCTGTCAGACAAGTTTATTGTGAGCCTCATTTTTTGGATGAGAGGTTAAGTAACTGTCCAAGGCCAACATGTGAATAAATGATGGAGCTGGCATTCAAACCCAGATGACTAACCGTAGTGTTTATACTCTTGTTGCTTTCCCACTTTCGGTAGGAAAAAAGATCAGTGATTCCCAGTTATAAAACAAGAGGAAAATTAAACTCATAACTTGCCAACTGGTGAAGATAAAGATGGGTGATCCTAACATAAAGCAATACCTTGAAATGGAGGCGGAGATACCTGGGAGTAATAACTGTCCAAAGATATGACTTGAGCAAGAGATGTATTCACAGGGGCAGGCCAATTGTCTACTTAATGTGTTCCATGTAGTTTTAGAGTTTTTTGAAGATGATAGATTGGATTTTACTGTGTGCAAAAGTGAAACCAAAAAGATAAGGAATCTGCCCCAATTCAACCAGAAAAGCTCTACTTTTCTCTGTTTTATATATAGTGGGATCCCATGAAATATTTATTTGTATAGAAAGTTCTGCTAAAAATTTGAAAAGTGCTCATCTAATCAATCAGTAAAAATCAAGGCAAATATGAAGTAGTCACTGGGAACCATGAGGCAACAGGAGAACCATTTTATGAGTAGTATATCCAGTCCCTGTAAAGACTTGTGGAAACAAGATGACTTGGAAGGGATGAGAACAGGGTAGAGAAACCAGATTTGGTATCATTTTTCTTCTTTAGAAGAATATTTCCTGAACATCTCTTAGAGTGCAGATTTGTAGCTGATGAATTCTTTTAGTTTTTGTATGTATGAAACATCTTTATTTCACCTTTCCTTTTTTTTTTTTTAAGATTTAATTTATTTATTTGACACAGAGAGATCACAAGTAGGCAGAGAGGCAGGCAGAGAGAGAAGGGAGGAAGCAGGCTCCCTGCTGAGCAGAGAGCTTGACACGGGACTTGATCCCAGGACCCTGAGATCATGACCTCAGCTGAAGGCAGAGGCTTAACCAACTGAGCCACCCAGGTGCCCCTCACCTTTGCTTTCATAATATATGCTTGCCTAGTTCTATACTAGGATTTTTTTCTTTCAGTATTTCATTTTATTTTTTAAAGATTTATTTATTTAGAGAGAAAGATAGTGTGGGGGGGAAGGGGCAGGGGGAGAGGGGCAGAGGGAACCCTCAAGCAGACTCCCAGCTAACTGCAGAGCTGGACCCTGGGCTCAATTCCAGGACCCTGAGATCATGATCAGAGTCAGTTCTGTTGCCTCAACACAGAATGTCCACTGGGCTCTGTTCCTACTCTCTCTCCTTGTGCTATGGCCTGTTGACTTTTTCAAGGGAGTAAGCTAGGGCAATAGTAGGGCTCACCTTACTTGTTTCCCATATCTTGGAAATCACTGTTCTTCACTGCCTGATGTCAGTAAACCAGTAAACTAGTAAACCAGTAAAAACGGGTTTCATGTATTTTGCCTTTGTCTTTTCTTTGCTTTTTTTCCTGAAAACTCCATTCTTGGCCAGAAGAAAAGTCCAGGATTGACTTTAATTAATCTATTTTTAACCTCCCCCTACCTTAGGAGGGAACAGGTGGTTCAGATGTTAATAATAAGAGAGTTAATTTAGTTTTTGCAATAGGAATCTGTCCAGTAATATATGTCAATTAGGAGCATTACTGAGAAGCAATGCCAGATGATATTTGTTACCTTTTCCTCTTACTTAGTTCACTCTCCAGGATTAGTTTATAGTGTCATATTCTGAATTAAAGTGATGCCTTCATCCATGACTAATTTCTATACCTTCTATATTCAATTTTTACTCATTTGATACAATAATCCACATGTTTTTATCCTTTTAAATAACATGATTTTATTTGTACTCACCTTGCTGAACAGCATCACTTATTACTTTTTCTTGTTCCTTTAGGAGGAATCTTGTTTGGTCAAAAATGACAGTGGAAAATGTCCAATTAGCAGCAGGAAGAGTACAGAGGCATACAAGTTTTTTTAAGATAGGAGTAGCTGCTGCTTCTAGGAGACAAAATGCTTGGCACTGGCTATCTGTGAAAATAAAAGCATTAAAGATAGTGTTTTATAAGGGTGGCATGCTGGGCACCTGGGTGGCTCAGTTGGTTAAGCAACTGCCTTTGGCTCAGGTCATGATCCTGAAGTCTCAGGATCAAGTCCTGCCTCAGGCTCCCTGCTCAGCAGGGAGTCTGCTTCTCCTTCTGACCCTCTCCCTCTCATGCTCTCTCTCTCATTCTCTCTCACTCAAATAAAGAAACACAATCTTAAAAAAAAAAAAAAAAAAAAAGGATGGCACGCTCCTTTTGACAAACCAATTAAACATGTCACTTGATGGAAAACTGAACTACTTCCAAATTATTTTCTGAGTTAAAAATCACAAGATTGTATAGAGGTTCATTTAGGGTATTTATTCTAAATAAACTCATAACAACAAAATAAAACAAAAATCTTCTGTAGAATTTGCATAATTTAATGGTTATCCTGCTTATTAAATGTGTATTCAGTAACTAATTTGGCATGGCAAGCGTGAGGAGCCATATAAAGAGAATTACATTTTTTTTTCTTTCCCTCCACAATTAGCTTACAATCTCAAGCTGAACAAAGTTACCACAATGACAAATTGTTTCTAGTTTTCACTAGAATAGCAATACTTTAAGATTTGCATTATCATCTAAAGGTCATAAATAAAGCTGAACCAAAGAATTGAAAAGATACTAAAAACTAGTGTCATATTTCCTTATTGATTTTAATAAAGAGCATGATGTCCTTAAGCAGACTATTCTTTAGGAGTTCAAGGAATATTCTTCACAGCAGAGGCAAAAATTTTAATCAGTATAGGAAACAATAATAGCTTCTTTAACATCACCCTGATGGTGGGTAAGAGAACAGAGGGAGTAAGCCTCAGCAGTTCATTCTTCCTGACTGGGCGAAAGCGTCTCAGCAGCAGCAGTTTGCTGTTTGTTCTCTGATGAATGTAGGGAAGCAGCAATTTAAATGAAGGAAGAAGTAACAGTGAGTGGACTGGAGTAGGGAAATGGAAAGAAGAGGCAGTGAATGGGGTGTTCAGGTGTGGGAATATCTTAAAAGTAGGAATGGAAGGAAGAAACATCTGAAACAAGTGAAAAAAATTACATGGAAAATCGGTTACGTCCTGATTCATACTCAGGAAAGGGCTTTCAAATTTACTTACTTTGAATGCATTTTAAAAGCATACAGCATACCTGATGCTTGAATTTCAATGACATTATCCACTATCCTTTCCTGATTTATTTTCTCTAGAGCTTTGTTAGTACAAACAGGAGGACTTTCTTCCTGAAGAGTCAAAGAATGTTCTTTATCTTGAAATCCTAATAAAAATGTTAATTCGCATTATTCAGGGAAACTTAACATTGCTTTACTTACAATGCTTTCATGTAATACAATCACAATTGTTAAAGTTCTTCCTTGAAACACATCAGTATTAAATTGAACAACTATTCAGGTCAATGGATATAACACAGTGCTGAATGGCAATAGCAGAAAGAATCTTGACATTGAATCTGTTTCAATCTCAGTTGACACTAGCTTCAGTGTCCCCATATGTAAAATATAGATAAATATACCTATTTTGAACATTGTTATAAAGATTAAACACCAAGTACAGTTCCTGACACCTAAAAGGCACAAGGAGCTCAATATCATTTCTCTATGACTTTCTACATACCCCCTCCTTCTGTTACTAATTCTCTCCTATGCCCCAAGTCCTCCCTGGCTCCGTCCTTTCTTAATTAGGTCAATTCTTAACCACTCACCTTTCAGCTCCCAGGAATTTTTCTATAAGCCTACTCTACTATATTGCAAGCTTCTCGAGGTCAGCAATGGTATCATCTTTATCTCTAATATGTATTTTAGTGCCTGGCATACAACATTCAACAAATGTCGCTTTTCTTCCTTCTTTCCTAAGTATTGTAGAGTATTATAGAGGATTACAAATATATATATATATATATACACACTAATTATTTATAGTTTTATATATATACAAGTTTATATATATATATGTTATATGTATAACACACACATATAAACATATATATATAACTATTTATAGTTACTTATATTAACTAGATAGTAATGTTATCTATTAATAATACAATTACAGGGTAATTTTAAAAACACAATACCATCTTAAAAGATTTTAACATATGAGTTTTAAATACATGGTGAAAATTAACAGAGTAAAATATCCTAAACTAGATTATGCTATTATTTTCAAGTATACTTTTAATTAACTATAAATAATTGGAATAGCTAGGATTAAATTATATGAATTACTAGAGTTTTTGAGGGGGCCCAGTAAGTTGTAACATTCTTTCTTGCCCCTGAATTAACTATAAAATAAGGCAAGAAGTAAAATATATACCAAAATATTACCTCTGTTACTAATAAAGTTTAAGCTGGAGAAAGGAACTTAGTTTGAGAGTCAAGTGGGCTTACTAACTAAACAGCAGAATTGAATGTTAATAATATATGAGACCATAAGACCTAACTATGCTGTAATTCTCACACATAAATGTTTTTGTACTTAATTCTTCTGGGTAACATATGTCAAATATATTCTAGAATACTTACTGTTTCTTTACCAGAAATGAAATGATATGACACATACTACCTTTGACATGGTCATAAGCAGTGAATGTAAAATAATTACAACTTACACAGAACTCTTCAGTAAATTTAAAAGAGTAATAAGCAATCAAATGGGCAAAGTGTTTTTAAGTACACATTAAAATGTAATACTGAGAACTGTCAGCTAAAAGAGAAAAAAGAATGGCAGAATGATCACTAAAAGTTAGAAATACTGACTCTGTATGGCCAAGTTGCAGAAAGCAAGTTTTACAAATAGTGGCTTTTCTTACAAGTTCAAAAGCACTTATAAATTTTTTGGAAAACACGTATCCACATCTATACCTAAATAGCCACATCTATCTCCATACTCAATAAGTATCATGAATGAATGTCATTTTCCTTGACTTTGAAAAAGAATATATTCTGTTTGAAAGATCTTTAAATTTTCTTACCTTCTCTAATAAATTATACATTTAGTACTTAAAGCTATTATATCTATGCCAAAATACTATTAAATTACCCACCATCATTTTCTTTACTGCCTGTGACTTCAGTCTTTGACATACAAGTCTTATATTTATTTCGCAGTGTAATAAAGTCACTCAAAAGGTCCAAATCATTCTCCCATTTTTTACCATGTTTAAAAGATGCTTTATCAATTTTTGGAGAGGAAGATGGTTCAATAGATGGTACTGTGCAGTCAAGTTCTAAGTAATCTTCATTTTCTTTATTTTGGCTTATTCTATCAACTAGTTCTAGATCATTCTTTGGTTTTTCCTCTTTTGTTGGTTGTTTAACAGATAAATTGTCATCAGAAAAACACAGGTTTGATACTTCTGCCAGAGATGAAATCTTTTGTGGAAGTAATAAATGATCATTTGTAGATGTCTCATTAATAAGTACAATAGGTGAAGAACAACTTTTTTGTTCTAGCCATGCTGAAAACAGAAAATAAAAATACCTAAATGACTTTCATGCATAAATAAGTGTTCTTACTGGGGTATTAAAATAACATTTTTTTTTAAAGATTTTATTTATTTATTTGACAGATCACAAGTAGGCAGAGAGGCAGGCAGAGAGAGAAGGGAGGAAGCAGGCTCTCTGCTGAGCAGAGAGCCCGATGCGGGGCTCGATCCCAGGACCCTGGGATCATGACCTGAGCCAAAGGCAGCGGCTTTAACCCACTGAGCCACCCAGGCACCCCTAAAATAACTTTTATTTGTAAGTTCTTATTAATATATTTGATCCTTAGAAGTACTTTGTCTCTTGCTTTGAAAATCAATTTTGGCCTGAATAAAATAAATTTTTTAAAAAGTACAAAAATTCAGCACCTCTTATTCTTAATCTTGGAGGTAGGTTACCAAGCAAAGAAAGAATTCCAGAAAAGCCCTATTGCTAACAGGCTTGCAATTAAGTCTAAAGGTCAAAACCTTAGGTACCAAGCAATCCACAGAACAGCAGAATATACTTGCAATACATACACTTGAAAAGGGACTGTATCCAATATATCCAAAGAACTCTTATAGCTTAATATTTAAAAAGAAAGCCAATTTAAAATTTGACAAAATATTTAAACAATACTTTACATAAGATATGCACATGCTGTAACATGGATGAATTCTGAAAACATTGTAAATGAAAGAAGTCAATCACAAAAGACCACATATTGTATGGTTCCATTTACATGAAACATCCAGAGTCAACAAAATGGGAAAATGGGGAAAAATGGGGAGTGACTGCTAACGGGTACGATTTCTTCTGGGGGATGAGAAAAATGTTCTAAAATTGATTGTGGTGATGATTACAACTCTATGAATACACTAAAACGACTGAATGGCATACTTTAATGGATAATTGTATGGTATGTGAATTATATTTCAATAAAGCTAATATATATGTGTATATGTATGTATATATACACACATGTACATATACACATATATACATATGTGTATGTATATGTACATATACACATGGGTATATGTACATATGTGTATATACATACATACACATATATATTAGCTTTATTGAAATATAATTTGATATATTCAACACATATATTCAATAACAACACATATATTCAAAATATACGTGTGTGTGTATAAAAAAGGTTTATTTATTTTAGAGAGAGAGTGTGCATGTGCAAGTAGGGGGGAGGGGCAGAAGGAGAGAATATTCAAGCAGACTCCCTCCTAAGCATGGAGCCCGCTCCCTAGGGCTCGATGTCACCACCCATGAGATCATGACCTGAGCTGAAACCAAGAGTCACTTAACAGACTGAGCCACCCAGGAGCTCCTATATTTTTTATTTTTTATAATAAATAGCTATTTTATTTTAAAGATTTTTATTTATTTATTTGACAGAGAGAGACAGAGGGAGAGAGGGAACACAAGCAGGGGGAGTGGAGAGGGAGGCTTGGCTTCCTGCCAAGCAGAGAGCCTGATGTGGGGGTTGATCCCAGGACTCTGGGATCATGAACTGAGCTGAAGGCAGACACTTAACAACTAAGCCACCCAGGTGCCCCTATAATATAGTTTTTAAAGAAAGAAATAAAATGGCCAATGACCATGTAAAATGATATTCATCACCATTAGTCATCAGGAAAATACAAATTAAAACCACAATGAGATACCACAACACACCCATTAGAATGGCTAAAATTAACGATTACTGTCTTTTGTGTGAATGCACAATAGTGCAACCACTTTGGAAAACAATTTAACAGTTTCTTTTCTTTTTTTTTTTTTAAGATTTTATTTATTTATTTGAGAGAAAGAGACAGAGATAGTAAGAGAGAGCATGAGCTCTCAGAGCTCATTCCCAGAAGGGAGAAGCAGGTTCCCCATTGAGCAGGGAGCCTGATGTGGGGCTTTATCCCAGGACCCCGGGATCATGATCTGAGCTGAAGGCAGACATTTAACTGACTGAGCCACCCAGGTGCCCCTTTAGTAGTTTCTTATGAAGTTAAATATATACTTACCATAAGACTCAGTAATTGTATTCATAGATATTCACTCAAGAGAAATAATAACACATGACCACAAAAAGACTTCTATAAGAATATTATAGTTTTTTTCCTAATAATAAAAATCTGGGAAATAAATCCAGGAGAGTTGATAAGCAAACTGGGGTACATCCATATGAAAAATTCCTCAGTAATAAGAAATGAACTAGTCATACACATAACATCATAAGTGAATCTCAGAAGTGTTATGCTGAGTGAAAGAAATCAGACACAAAAGAGTTACTATATGATTCTATAAACAAAATTCTAGAACAAGGAAAACTAATACATAGTGATAGAAAGTAGGTGATAGAAAGGGGTGAAGGTTGGAAGAAGAGAGGAATGTAATGACTATAGAATGCAAAGGGGCACAGGGAACTTTTTCAGTGACAGAAATATTCTATAACTTTAGATAAAGAAGATATGGTATATATATACAATGGAATATTGCACAGCCATCAAAAAATGAAACCTTGCCATTGGTAATGACATGGATGGAACTAGAGGTTATTATGCTAAGTGAAATAAGTCATTCAGAGAAAGACAATTAATATATGATCTCACTGGGGCACCTGGGTGGCTCTGTCAGTTGAGGATTTGCCTTCGGCTCAGGTCATGATTCCAGGGTCC
Organism: Martes martes; assembly: GCF_963455335.1. Lineage (NCBI taxonomy): Eukaryota > Metazoa > Chordata > Mammalia > Carnivora > Mustelidae > Martes > Martes martes. The sequence continues at coordinate 74,809,308 of NC_137900.1, forward strand.
TGGGATCCAGTCCCTGCTCAGCAGGGAGTCTGCTTCTCCCTCTCCCACTCCCCCTGCTTGTGTTCCCTCTCTTGCTGTGTCTTTCTCTGTCAAATAAATAAAATCTTAAAAAAAAAAATATATATATATATATATATATATATATATATATATTCTTACAGATATGTGGAATTTAAGAAATGAAACAGAGATCATAGGGGAAGAGAGGGAAAAAATAAAACAAGATGAAACCAGACAGAAAGGAACCAGAGAGAGGAAGACAAACCATAAGAGATTCTTAATCATAGGGAACAAACTGAGGGTTGCAGGGGCAGGGGAGGGTGGAGGGATGGGGTAACTGGATGATGGATATTAAGGAGGTCATGTGATATAATGAGCACTGGGTATTATATAAGACTGATGAATCACAGGCCTGGACCTCTGAAACCAATAGTACATTATATGTTAATTAATTGAATTTAAATAAAAACATGTTAAAAAAGAAATATTCTATATCTTAATTGTGGTGGTTGTTTCATTGGTATGCACATTTGTCAAAATGCATAAAACTGTACAGTTAGAACAGGTGCACTTTATTATATGTAAATTATACCCTAAAATGTTTGAGAGAAACTTAAGTACCTATAGGGTCAGATAAATAAGGTATGTAAATGGATGAAGTATATGGCCAGTGCTTAAATCATAATCTTTGGGAAGATAAATTTTGAATTTTTTCTTCCAAATATAGTCTGTAGTTTTTTTGTTTTGGCTTTTATTAGAGATACTGGTTTAAGAAACATTTTACTTTCCTCCTAACTATACTAAATGTAAGACAAAAGTGCAAGAGTAACGCTAACTTCCGCTAACACCTGGCCTCAATTTATGAGTGCTGGGAATGATGGTGAACTGGAGGTGGGTGAGCTATTAATGGCCTGTCTAAAGTAGTGAGCTGCTATTGGTTCCAACCAAATGTTGCCTTATAAGAGCATAGGTCTGGTTTTTGGAATTTTTAAAGACAATCTCAAAATACAGACCATTTATCTGTAACCCTCCAAACTGTAAATGTTGGTAACTAATTAAAACACTATATGGATCAATAATATGTGGGCTGACTAGGACCAGAGGCTACCAATCTGCAACCTCTGAGATACTTTCCAGAGATATCCTGGTATATTTAGCTGGCAAATACAAACTGTTTATTTTTTCCCTTTTCTGATTATTTTCTTCTACTTCTCTCTGTTTAATCACCCATATCCTGACAACTTGGCAATGAGCTCCTGATATATTATAGTTCTTGCCTTTTACTTATTTTTATTGTTTTTTTCAGTTATTGCTTTTTAAACTTCATAATTAAACTATCATCATAATTCTGTTGGATGCCAAGGTGAATTACATGTTTTACTTTAACCTCAAAATAGTTACATTTCATAATAAAGACTATACATAGTCTTACAAATTTAATACATTATTCTGGATATTTGAAGACCCCATAAAACCTTCCTCTCCTTTTTCTTTGTCTAGCAATCTAACTTAATCTCTTTTAAAATTCTTCTTCTACCCTGAGTACCCACCTATGCTTTAGGATAGATGGAATGATGTACAGTTCCTTGGCATAGTCTATTTTCCTTTCTACCAAAGCCCTCTGTCTTCTGTCTTTGAAACATCTCTTGGTGACAACAATTCTTGTTCCAGTTCCTATTTCCTTAGAGCAGTCTCCCAACACACACAATAATTTCTAAAATGCATTTTTAAATATATGAACTATAAGTTCATATATTTGAACTAAATGAGCTATAATGAACTAAAAGTGAACTTTCCCAACTTCTTTAAGATCTAAAGCTATTGCACAAACTGATTTAAAAAACATTCTATTTATACTTCAAAAAGGTATAATTCAGGGGCGCCTGGGTGGCTCAGTGGGTTAGGGCCTCTGCCTTCGGCTCGGGTCATGATTCCAGGGTCCTGGGATCGAGTCCTGCGTCGGGCTCTCTGCTCAGCAGGGAGCCTGCTTCCTCCTCTCTCTGCCTGCCTCTCTGCCTACTTGTGATCTCTGTCTGTCAAATAAATAAATAAAATCTTAAAAAAAAACAAAAACAAAAACAAAAACAAAAAGGTATAATTCAGACTAAGTATGTTCCATTTATTACAATGGCATATATAGCAACCAAAATAACTCAAAAGATATTCAAAAGACATTTTTGCCACCTTAAATTATATAATTAAAAAATGTTAACTGAGTAAACTCTTTAGAAACAAAGGAAGATTATCTACTGTTAAAGAGAGTTTACTAGATATTATTGAACACGCAGAGTTTACCTGTCAGATCAAAAAATAACAGTCCTGCTTTGAGTCTAGTCTGATATAAATAAACACTGCACTAGCAATTAATCAATATAAAAAGAAACAAAGTCACATTAATTGAAAATGACCAGAAATTTAAAAACAGACTATACAATTTTAGGACAACAAAGGACTTCAGGATGAGCAAGTCAAACTTCCTTATTTTTTTCAAGGAAAAGAATGGGGCTTAGTGGAATTCAAAATGATAAATTCTGGCAGAGCCAAGTGCTGGAATTTAGTTTTATTTTCTTAATCACCTAGTGGAAAGCCAGCATCTAATATTTTCTCATTCTGAAAAATTCACACAGTGGATATTTACTATTGCGTACTTACATTCTAACTGAGGCACTTTTGTTGGCAAAAATATCTCCATTTTAGTATCACCAGATGATAGGTTATCATGACACAAATACGTATTTTGATGTTCCAAAATTTCTGCCTCTTTCGGATTCAGTCCTCCTTTTTCCCACCACTCTGTGCTCACAAGATTAACTACAAGGCTTTCTTCCTCAATAGAAAATATCTTTTTCAAATCCATAACTGAATATTGACTGTTGGGCTCTTCAGTTCTTGGCACTTAAAAAACAATAACAAACCAAAAATAGAAACATAGGGCAAAAGAGATGAAAAACACAATAAATAGAACTACACTGAAAATTCCTTATGAAATATATTTTCACACATTGGGAAAAAAAAGTGAAACCTGGAGTTATATAGCTAGTATTTTGTCTTCAAGATACTAAAAGTCCAGAATATTATAGCAATAGAAGTCACATAAGGGACTTATTTCAATCTGTGGAAATATCATAAAGTTAAAATTATTCTAACACATACTAGGAGATAGTACTATTATTTTGTTTGAACATTTTAGTAATTACTAAATTAACACATTTGATAACATTCTGAGGAATTAAAGTAAGATTTACTAAATTTGAAATTCTATTTTATTATAATGAACCTAAACTAGAAGATATATTTGATCAGATTTTATGATGACTATCATCTTAGATACTGTGGCACAGAGCTTTCCACATCATCACTTTTAACCTAATAATAACAAATCATAATATATGGAGGAACTGAAGTAGCATAACTACTTAAATTATTATCTGCACTATACACATCAACCCAAAATTAAGATGAAAAATTTTGAAATCCTAATTTTGGATCTGTATTTTTTTAATAATGACAGTAACAATACTAAACAAAAATAAAGCTGATAATATATTTCTACTAACTATATCTTCTCACCTTTACTTTTTGTTTAGCATTCAAAATCAATTAATCTTTACCTTTAAGCAGAAACGGTTTCAGTGAGCTTCTGCAGCTTTCTAACTGCCACATCATGTGGTTTTTGTTAGCTGATTCTTCAGCAGTAAGCAAACTACTGAAAAAGAAGAGTTAGAGCCTAATATACTAATAATATTGAGCATTTTTGTATAATAAAATTTTATTTTTCCTTTTTTAGATTTAAATTCAATTAGTCAATATATAGTAGTACATCATTAGTTTTTGATGTAGTGTTCAATGATCCATTAGTTGCATATAACACCCAGTGCTCATCATCATGTAATAAAATTTTATTTTAAGAAAATTATTTTTCTAAGTATTTTTTTACATTCAAAAGCAAGTGAAAAACTTACTCTATAAATGTGTAAACTGAAGTAGAGATTTTCATAGAACAAATTTCATATACTTACTTTTCCTCCCCTTGGAAGTTTTGACAATTTGTTAGCTCTTAATTGCTCCTGCTTGCCTATACCTTAACTCCTCTGTCTCCCTCAATGAAACCTGGAGACAAAGGAGGCTGACTTAGGAGGGTTTTAGCACTTCCTTCCATGAAGTGTGCCAGCACTAACCCTATAAGCCACCCAAATTAAAAATATAATTTAAGGGGGCGCCTGTGTGATTCAGTGGGTTAAGCCTCTGCCTTCGGCTTGGGTCATGATCTCAGGGTCCTGGGATCGAGCCCCACATCGGGCTCTCTGCTCAGCAGGGAGCCTGCTTCCCTTCCTCTCTCTCTGCCTGCCTCTCTGCCTGCTTGTGATCTCTGTCTGTCAAATAAATAAAACCTTTAAAAAAAATATATATATATATATATAATTTAAGTAAAATTACTGTGATTTCCATACAAAAAAGTAGTTTTAACACAAATTTTTTACAAAATTGTTGTCCCCAAGTCCATTCTAAACAAATTCTGGAGCCTCTACTAGTTGAGGGTCAGAATTATAAAAATGTTCTGCCTGCTCTACCTTCTCAGGAAGGTAAAAGGGTTTTTTTTGGCGGTGAGGGGGGAGAAGGTGAAAGTTTAGTGCTGAAGTTTAGTTCAGGTCCTTTAATCTTGATGGGTGTGTGAATGAGTGATGCATGTCTGTTTACCCATTTAGGAGTACTAGGAAGAGAAAGGAAGAAAGATGGATGACAATTAGTGTAAACACACAGCTTATGAGTAACTATGAAGGTACTAGCCTTGGAAGGGAAGATAACATTAACCCACAAACCCCTTAATCTATGCTCCCAAACCTCTCACTCCAGGTTAACAATTGATTGTATTCTGGTTCTCTGTTCATATAGGACATATGTGAGCACGCTAATCATAATATAATTATACAGCTAGTTGAGCTGACAGTTCTGGGCAGCAGAAAGCTGTTTTATGTCTAAGCTATCCAATTTACCTACATAATCCAAAATCTAGGATGAGGTGACAAACTGAGATTCTAGATAATTCTTGAACCTTACCAAGATCTCTGACAAACAGACAGCTCAGATTATAGGCAAAAGGAAGGCAAGGCTTTAAAGCAAAAGGAAGGCAAGCCAAGTCCAACAGAAGGCCATAATGTAAATAAATACTCTCACGCTTACTGGAACTTTCTGAATATATGTCTGAATTTGATATATTTTTCATTATATATAAAAATATGTTCACAATTCAGTAATCAGTGTGGAAATAAAGTCTGGTGCTACACAGACTTTTCTTTTTAGCTCCATAAAGTCTAGCAAGAGAGTCTGACATGTGGTAAGCTCCCAAAATATTTGTTAACTGGATATATTTCCAGCCGAAATGTTGTGTTCTGAAATAAAAGTAACTGGGGACATAAAAGCAAATTAAGAGTACCGTAACATTACACATTATTTTTCCCTTCTGTTTTTTTAACACTTTTTTCTTTTTTAGATTCACAGATGAGGTGAAAATCCATTTTTAAAATAGGAATTTTAAGGTTTTTATATCCATAAACCAAATGGAAGTAATTTACCTCTCGCTAATGAAAATAGCAGTGATGAGATGACCTCTTTAAGTTGTTTCAAATAAAACAACTTTGGCCTGGAACCTTTGGCTAATTTTAAAAAACCTTTTGTGTTCTAACTTAGGCAAATCATAAAACATAGATGAGATTTAAGTTTCATCTATGTAGTTGAGTTACAACAATAAGTAGATATATAACTTGTGTGATTAACAGGAATTTATGACAATTAAGTAAATGCCTTTAATATCAGATTGAAATTCAAGATTGTACTAATTTCTTCTAGTTTCTGTTTCTGATTGCCGATCTGCCTTAACACATGGATTCAGATATGTGGAGTAAAAGAGCACTAAAAAAAGACAGTATAGGTCCTGCGAATAAACATCTGCACCTCAGCAAAAGGACTAAAAGTATTTAAGCAAAGTGTAAGTAGTTTCTGTATTTGTTCCATGAGATTTTTAAGAGTTCATATCTGATATGGGCAGTTCCAGTTCATGGCAGAAATTAGTATGTCACAGATTTAGCCCCCAAATGACACTATTCTTTGCCAGAAGATGAAGGTAATTGGAGCCTTCAGTACCAGGCTCCTCCATTGTGGGCTGTGATACCTTCCTGAGACCATTAATAGAAACCTGAGCAGCTAGTGATGAGTTGTTCCAGTTGCTCCCAAATACACAACAGAATTCTCCTTTGACAGATCACAGCTAAAAACTAAAAACTCAGTACTCAGCTCCCACAGCATTCATTCTGGGAACAATTCATTAGAGACTTGTAGACTTTCCTGTAATTTTCCTGAAATGTATTATTTTAGGACTCATTTAGTTTCAGGACTACAGTGGGAAAGAAAGAGGCTATACTGGTTATGCTCCTAGTTTTGTAACTGGTGTAAGAGCAGGGGAATAGAGTGTCAATTCCAAGATAGCGGACTAATCTAACTTAGAACACATCAAGTTCCATGTATGCCACATGGTAGAAGTTAGCAACCAAAGCTATCTCAGACTCCACTGGAGGGCAAATATGCTGGGCCATTAAGCTATACAATTTTGGCTCAAACTAGAATACAATAATCCAGCCCTGCAATGTCAGTTCTGAGATTATAGACCATTCTGTGCAGCAACAATCGGGTATTGAACAGATTTGTGGATCAATACTTGGTTCTACATGTCTAGTTTCCCAAAACCAATACCACATCAACAGAGGTAAACAAGGTCAGTGGATGCCCTCTGTTAGAGATGGGATATGATCCCTAGTAATCCTAGGAAAGTAATTTGATAGACAAATCTATTTATTGATCCCTATTCACACTGCCTTGTGATCCTTGGCTATTCCTGGTCAGAGAGCTATGACGCCTGGGTGGCTCAGTTGGTTAAGTGGCTGCCTTCAGCTCAGGTCATGATCCTGTAGTGTCAGGATTGAGTCCTGGGTTGGGCTCCCAGCTCCACGGGGAGTCTACTTCTTCCTCTGACCTTCTCCTCTCTCATGCTCTCTCTCACTGTCTCTCTCTCAAATAAATAAATAAAATATTAAAAAGGAAAAAGAAAATAAATAAAAGCTCAAGTAAATAAATCAATAAAATCTTAAAAAAAAAAAAAAGAAAAAGGTGGAAGACAGCTACCTAAGATGAAGCCAAGAAAAGACATCTCATGATGAATCCAACCCTGCTAATATCTTAAACTTAGACTTCTAGCCTCCAGACTGTGAATAAATAATTTTAAATTTATTTACCATAGACTGGGTGTTTAGGCCATTGTCTCTGGTATTTGTTAAGGCAGCCTGAGCAAATGAATATATACTACACTATCTTTCGTAGCAGTGAGTGCCAATAGAGGCAGTACCACTGGCAGGTATCCAATGGCAATATCCTAAACAAACAGTTTTAGTGCCAGAATCTTTACAATCTTTCAACTTGTCTATTTTTAATGGTAATATGTTCACATTCAAAATACTAAAAATATAAAAGAACCTGGCTCTATCACTTACTAGCTCCCGTATTGCCAGTTTACCCAGGTCCCTTCCAGACACAACCGAAGCTACTTGATTCTTGTGTGTCTTTCTAAAGATATTCTATAAATACAAAATCAAGGATGTACAAATGGCCACAGACACATGGAAAAATGTTCAACATTACTCAGCATCAGGGAAATACAAATCAAAACCATAACGAGATACCACCTCACACTGGTTAGAATGGCTAAAATTAATAACAACAGATGTTGGCAAGGATGTGGAGAAAGGGGAACCCTCCTACACTGTTGGTGGGAATGCAAGCTGGTACAGCCACTCTGGAAAACAGTATGGAGGTTCCTCAAAAGTTGAAAATAGAGCTACCCTACAACCCAGCAATTGCACTACTGGGTATTTACCCTAAAGATACAGATGTAGTGATCTGAAGGGACACCTGCACCCATGTTTAAAGCAGCAATGTCCACAATAGCCAAACTACGGAAAGAGCCCAGACGTCCATCGACAGATGAACAGATAAAGAAGATGTGGTATATATATATATACAATAGAATACTACTCAGCCATCAAAAAATTGAAATCTTATTTGCAATGACATGGATGGAACTAGAGGGCATTATGATAAATGAAATAAGTCAGTCAGAGAAAGACAATTATCATAGGATTTTACTCTTATGTGGAATTTAAAAAACAAAACAGAGGAGCATAGGGGAAGGGAGGGAAAAATAAAACAAGATGAAATCAGAGAGACAGACAAACCATAAGAAACTTTCAATCATAGGAAACAAACTGAGCACTGCTGGAGGGGCGGGGCATGAAGGAATGGGATGGCTGGGTGCTGAACATCAAGGAGGGCACATGATGTATATTATATAAGACTGATGAATCACTGACCTCTATCTCTGAAACTAATAATATGTGATATGTTAATTAATTGAATTTAAATTTAAAAAATAGTATCAAGAAATTTTAAAAAGTATGTACATATATATTCATATATTCTATTTGCTTACTATAGATACTGTCCTCTCTTACATTTTTTTCACAGAGGTATGTTGTAAATTACCTTTATATGGAGGGATTTGATTAAGGACTGGTTATTCTGAATTGTAATTTGAGTTTTAGCTATAATCTTTACTTACATTTTACAAATAGGAGAAAATGGAAATGTCTGAAGTCCTGTACATAATGAAGTCATGGAAGAATGTTGGTTTGTTAGATGTAGATGAGTTAATGGCATTTCTAACTCTACTAGAATACAAAAAGTTTAAAAAACAATTAATTACATAAACATGGTATAAAATTAAGTATAGTTTAGAACTTTTGTAAGCAACTATTATGTTGATCATTCTGCTACAACAAAAATTTTCAATAAAAAGACACTTGGGGGGCGCCTGGGTGGCTCAGTGGGTTAAAGCCTCTGCCTTCAGCTCAGGTCGTGATCCCAGGGTCCTGGGATCGAGCCCCGCATCGGGCTCTCTGCTTGGCGGGGAGCCTGCTTCCCCCTCTCTCTGCCTGCCTCTCTGCCTACTTGTGATCTCTGTCAAATAAATAAATAAAATCTTTAAAAAAAAAAAAAAAAAAGACACTTGGGTTACTTGAAATACAAAATAACAGTTTTAAATTTACATCATAAGGAATTATACATGTATCACATGCTATCTCAACAGTGGCAGTGGTGCTTTTAAAAAAATACATTAATAACTAAACTTTATTGTTCACTGTATGAGATAAATTCTAAGAGTTTTATGTTTAATAATGTTTTCAATTCTGACAACTTATGTTGTTATGTACTTAGGAGCCAGTACTATTTTTATGTTCATACTAAATGAACCTACTATGTTCATACATAGGGTGGCCTTGAGAAACTGAAACTCATTTATTCATAAGTAGTCAGTGTGTTTCTATCACTTTCATAAATAGACCAAAAACTTCCAAAGAGATGATTAATATGATTCAATTATAAATGTAACTAAAGGAGCACCTGGCTGGCTCAGTCGGTTAAGCATCAGACTCTTGATTTTGGCTCAGGTCATGATCTCAGGGTTGTGAGATTAGGCCACACACTGGGCGTTGGAACCTGTAAGATTCTCAATCTCTCTCTCTCTCTCTTTGCCTACCTTCCCCCACCCCCACTAAAATAAACAAACAAACAAATAAATAAATAAAAAATACACGTTACTAAATAATAGTATCATCAACATGTTAAGAAGCAACACAAGTTGGCATTAAAGTGGAACAAAAGATGATTCAGAGTCCAAATCTGGTATGATAATAATAGTAACATTAATGATAGGATTGCTTTGGGTGATTAAAAAGTTAAACTTACAAAAGTATAACAAGAGTCAACAAGATTACTAATACTGAGATTAAATATAAAACTTTATTTACTGAACTATAATATCATAAGATTTCTGATTTTAATATTAATGCTATTTCTTCCATTCCTCTTCCTCAATCTTTGTAACTCTCTGTACATTATTCAGTTTGGATGCCAGAAGGATAATGAGTTAATGACAGTAACAAATGTAAATCGACAGATAAGAGAAAAAAATGACAAGTTGGATTGCAATAAGCAAATTTTAAACATGAAAACTGTCTCGCAGTAGACCTCACATGTGAATGTATTGTACTTTCACATCAGATATAGATAACTGCTGATAAACTCAATGATCTATCCAAAATTTCTACCTGGTTCATTATACTCTGGTTCACAATGGTTTTGAATGGCCAAAATCTCTGTGGAGCTGCATTTTATATCCTCAATGTCAATTCCATGCTTAGTAGTAAGATCTGAAAAGTAAGAAAGTCTACTATCAGCATAAGTACTTCTGTAACACTTTTTTTTTGTAATGTTGTCTGTTCCCCTGTTCTCAATGGATATCATAAATCTCCCTTCACTCCTCCCTAATATTATGTATCTTTGATTATTTCAACTGGAATTTATAAAAGGGTAGTTAAATATTTGGGGTTAAATTGTCATTAGAAAGAATTCAACAATATTTACTAAGTCTAACTGGGATAAAAGAAGCATCTATATTTTAGGTTATGATTCTCCCAGTCATCTGACTCCATGAATCAACACCTTACTCTGAGTTTCTGCACATCTAACGAAAGTCAGCATAGAAGTTGTTAGTGCTTTGTCACTGTTTATAAGAAAACAACTTTAAAAAATTAGTAAAGTCATATGTGATTTAGCTTTATTTGTATAATCATCTTGAATTGGTTAATTTCAGAGACATTTTAAGTCTGTAGTTATGTAAGTTAACTTATATATACATATATATATGTTAAGATATAAAGAGAAAGACAATGAGAAAAGAGTCTCACCAAAAATAATTCTGAGATTTCACCATGTAACCTAAAGAGCAGTTCTTAAAAATCTGGAGGTTCAGAAAACAGTTTAATCAATATATTTTTATAACAAACATTATTAAGTGGATTTCATAAGTAATAGATCTTTAAATTTGTTCTCACCTATTTTGAAAAGCTTTTCATTTTCATCTGCATAATTTATTATTTCTGGCACTAAGTTTAAGGATTCCTTCAGTTCAGAGAGTGATAGAATATCAACTTCTTGTTTGAGGCTTGTAGGTATTAAGAATTCACACTCAGGCAAACTTGATGGCTGAAATAGTATAAGTAAAAGAGGTTTTTAGGGAGGTTTTCCAGATAAATATTTCTAGACTCATAAACATATGTAATTTGTTGAATTGTTTTATCAAATTTTAAATTAAACATTCAAAATTTTTAATGTTATGAAAACATTAAAAAAAAAAAAAGGTATGGGGCGCCTGGGTGGCTCAGTGGGTTAAAGACTCTGCCTTCGGCTCAGGTCATGATCTCAGGGTCCTGGGATCAAGCCCCGCTTCGGGCTCTCTGCTCAGCGGGGAGCCTGCTTCCCCCCTCTCTCTACCTGCCTCTCTGCCTACTTGTGATCTCTGTCTGTCAAATAAATAAATAAAATCTTAAAAAAAAAAAGGTATAGTAGCCAAAAAATATATTACAACCAATGTTCTGAGTAACATCCTTTATGGCCACTGATTATACTAGTGATGTACAGTATCCTAGATGCAGAAATATCTTCTTTTGGGCTAATAACAAATTTTTAAACTTCTGAATTAAAAATAATCACTGCAGTAGATGAGAGATGGTGAATTGGGAGAAATAAAAAGGGTAGATGAAATGGAATGGATCTTCACTACACTCCATTAAATATGCTTCTCTTTCATTCCTACAGAACTAGATTCTATGTGCACAATTCTCAGAACTAATGGGTGAGGGAGGGGGGATGAGGGAGAAGGGAATAATAAGTGAATTAATATTGTCACCGTGTGTGTGATTTTTGTTTTTTTACCATGTGTGTTAAAATTTTTAACTGTAAGGAGACTCTTTAAATGCCGTAAGATATCTATATCTGTATCTACAGCTATATCTATCTCCTTTGAATGTTTTAAGAAAAACCCCAAATGTGAAATATTTTCACATTCACAATATTTGCAGTTGTCTCAAAAAAAATGTTTAAAGTAACTCTGTAAATGCACCTATTCTATGTGGGCCTAGTTTTTTGAGTTTGTTAAATTGCAAAAAGTTATTTGCACTCTCAACTGCTAAAATTCTTTACATATTAATATCATAATAACAATTTTGTGTGCTTTGGAACTGTATACTAAAAAAGACATTTGATCTTTAATATGCAAAGATGCTATGTTCTTTATTAACCACTGGCAGCACCTAAAATGAAGTCTCAGACCATCTTTACTCTTACTACCGCAATGAGATCCCTTTCCTTACATAGTGTAAGTGCTATTTTGTGTATAACTCACAAATCAAAATCAACATTTTTAGCTCTGGTTTCCAATTTTTTAACTAGAATATGACCACTTAATGTCCTACACCAGGTAGATTTATTAATATCATTAAGAGACATTTTTAAATTCACTATACCTGGGCTGCACAACAGACCAGTTCAATCGGAATACATCTGAGTAGGACCCAGGCTTCAGTATTTTATTAAAACTCTCCAAGTAATACCAATGTGTAGACAAGGCTTAGAACCACTATCTTAAAGTAAATTTGACTTCATTATTGATATATATTATATATTGATATATTGACATTAGTATATGGTCAATGTATATTACTAAAATTATAAAAGTGTGCTTTACTAACTTTTATAAAAATATTTTATAAAAATATTACTTTAAGCAAGTATTACAGTTTTATGTAAACCTACTGTATCTTCTAGCTTTTCCTGACAAAAGTTCTCTTTATCCATGTAAAAATCTTCTTTCAATAGACCTTTCAAATCTTCTTGAAAAGAGAAACATTCCCTTAACAACAACAAAAAAAACCATTAGTGTTTAACTAAAAGCAAGGTACATACCAAATGTAGTCAATCAAATTAAATAATAATTTTTTTTTTTTTTTTAAACAAGTTGTAATTTAAATTTTTTTTTTATTTTTTTTTTTAATTTATTTATTTGTTAGAGAGCGAGTGAGCACAGGCAGACAGAGCGGTAGGCAGAGGCAGAGGGAGAAGCAGGCTCCCCGCCGAGCAAGGAGCCCGATGTGGGACTTGATCCCAGGACGCTGGGATCATGACCTGAGCCGAAGGCAGCTGCTCAACCAACTGAGCCACCCAGGCGTCCCTTAAATAATAATTTAATACAATGATTAAAACTGGAATCGATGTAAAGCAATGATAATTTATTATTGATAATGTCTAGACTTATGAGCATACAAAGAATATTTTCTCCTTTAAAAACATTTACATCAATTAAGTACCTGAAGAAATTAGCTTCTGTGAAGATCTGTCCTTTGAAATCTAAAATGGGGTCCTTTACCAAAAATAGTTTTAGCCTACTCAACAAAGTATACAAAGTTGGTAGCTGACTTTTATAGGTCGTCAAGTTATTTAAAAAAATTATTTCTTCATCAATAGACAAATCTGAAAAAAAATGTAAAGAAATAAGAAAAAAATCTAAAAGCTATACAAGGGGATCTAGATAGTTACTGCAGTCAGACATTCACACACACTTTTTTAGTTCTTCATTGTATTGTGCATATAAAGCATACAGCATAGGATTAGCATATAGGTAAAAGCTCAATAAATTTTAGTTATTATTTAGTACACTGACTAGTAACCAAATATCCTAAAAGAGTGTAATGTTCATTTTCTTTTAAATGAAGATTATTTTAATCAGTGGAGGAAAATATCTTGCAGCCTTATGCTTGAAAACAGTCAGGGGTAGCTTAAGCAAAGTCGTAAAGAAATAAAAGCATTTGACTTTTGTGGAACCTAGTCTTTTCTCTGCATCATTCTACCTCTTAAAGTCTCTAATTCATCCCTAGAGGCTCTGAGATGTAGGGGAAGAGATGGTCTACAAAACCTATAAATGAGATCAATTTGGACTCTATCATTGCAATGACAAAAAAACTTTCTATTGTAAAATAGAAATAAAATTTTCACTGTAAAATTGATTACAATGAAGGTTACATGACAAAATATCTACTTGAGAAGTGTGATACATTTTATATATTAGGAAACACTACTGCTAACGGTTAATTGCTGGAATAAATTTCTTCTATCCCCAACCTACTATATTCAGGTTACTTTAAAATCTTAGCCAACTGTGTCGGTGCTTTAACAGTTTCTGAGCCAAGGAAGGGATCATAAAACCTGCTCCCATTCTTTAATAAGCTCCTGAGTGGAAAGAAGAAAAGGAAAATAAAAGTTCAGATGAAGAAATGTTCAGAAAGCCAGACTCCCCAAAGCGAAGGTACACTGAAGAGAGAGCAACAATTTCTTGTTCTGGGTAGTAACCTTTCAGTTAGGTAAATTTAGAATAACATGAGAGAGGAATAGCCTGGAATGATGTCTCCCATGACCAATCATTGGTATGCATATGTTTAATAAATATGTGGTGTTAAACAAGCAACCACGAAACACCCCTTTGCCCAGTGCTGCCTTGAAATGCTAAAAGAGAAATTGTTCCATTAACAAGCCTCTTAAGAGATTACTTATCTGAACCTGCTAAGTTCCTGATAATTTTGTAGCCAAGAGCTTCCCATGACAAATTTGGCATAGTTCTTTTATATACCAAAGAGAGCAAGCAAATCAATTCCATATCTAAACAGGGCTTAGGTGAGATAATTAAAGATGGTTCATTTGTACATTCACTCTGAAAGTATTAATGAAGTCATGTTAATAGTAAAAACCCAAACAGCATTTACTTATATCCCTCTCTCCATCTTCCATTCGTACAGGCTCATCCTAGTATTTCTGCAAGTCCAAGAAAAGAAACATCTATCAGTTATGAGATCTTGTTTTCCAACGACCCATTTTTGATAGAGCCGCTTGAGGGCAGCATCACACCACAACCAGTGTTTTTTGTCACTACACAAAAGTTGTTTTAGGAGGGTGCTACTTCCTTATATTCTTAAGGTTATACATTTCCTGGTGTTCTTACTTTATTACAGTTCTTCTATTACCAACACAAATATGAGGATACGGTTCTCCTTTATTGTAAAGAAGCGTTAAATTATCACAAAGAAGCAAAATTTTAGCTAGTTAACTATGAAAAGAAACAGAAAATAGAGGTCTACTTGGCGGCAGATTCCTCTGTCTACCCAGAAAACCCAAGCTAACTAAATGAAAACAAAAAAAGAGTTCACTAGGTGTCTGATAAGAAAGAACTGTAAAATCTCTGGTTTTCAGGCATACATAAAAAACCCCCAAATTAATGGAAAATTCATTCATAATGGTAACAAGTATACAAACATCAAGGAATCAACATAATAAAATGTACAGAGAGTATATGCAGGAAATCACAAAACTTTAATGAGGACCACTTAAAAAAACTGAATAAAAGGCCAGATAAACCATTTTCCTGGCTAGTAAGACTATGGTTTAAAAAAAAAAAAGTGAAAAAACACAATGACATTTCAATTTCTCAAGAGATCTGTTTTGGAACTTGAAAAACTGATTTACTGAAAGTAAATCTAGAAGAATAAAAATGTGAGTCTAGGAAAAAATAATAACAAAAAAGAAGAGACTATTAATACATGTTATAATTACATATTAAATAGAACTGTATGATACAATAATAGACAAATCAATAGAACAAAATAGAAAATCCAGACACACTCTAATGTGGGCAAGGATTTAGCATATTTTCTAAGTGGCTTTTCCAATCAGTAGAGAGAGGAAAGACTATTCCATAAGTGATACTGAGATGACTGCCAAAACATTTGGAAAAAAATACTTTTAACCCTTACTTTTAAACATATACCAAAATCTTATGGAAAACTTTAAAGAAAATATGAATAAATATTCATCTAATTTAAGGAAGAATTTTCTCAGTATAAAAGCAATGAAAGAAACCTTAAAGGGAAACACTGATGGGACTGGTTAGTTTTAAAGATGTATTAAATATCTCTTTGACATACACAGATAAAATATAAGAATAGAAAAATACATAAAAGAATCACTTCACAACATAAAAATATGCAAATGGCCAGTAAACATGAATGATTTTTTATAAGTTTTATTTATTACTTAGACAGCGTGTGTGCAAGGCACACGAGTGCAAGGGGGCAGGGAGGGCAGAGAGGGAGAGGAGACAATCTCTTACAGACTCTCTTACCCAGCATGGAGCCCCATTCAGGACTTGGTCCCATGACCTTGAGATCATGAGCCATGCCAAAATCAAGAGTTAGATGCTCAACCAACTGAGCTACCCAAGCATCCCAAACATGAATAACTTTTAAAGTCCAAGTAAAAACATAATTTTTGTCCATCACATGGGTTAAAATGTATTAATACAATATCAGTAGTAATATATCCAATGATGATAAGGCTGGTATGAACAGGATATTCTTACATCATGCTTGTGGACATAGAGCTAAAAGAAATACCTGTATCAAATAATTCCATTTCCATGAATTTACTTTATGGAAAGAAGTGGAAATGGAAGCATATATTTATGTCCATACTTGAAATTAAAAACATTAGTGTTCTCAAATTGGGAATGAATGATACATAAATAAGATTTAAAACTGCAGTCACTAAAAGCCATCCTTTTGAAGACAAGTATATGGTGAGATGTTCCCAACATAATGTTAACATTTAAAAATAATATAATGCAGACACAATATGATCCCAATATCAAAATGATTTATGTTTAGATTATAGGCTTGGAAGTTTTTAATAAAGGGACATTCTACATATTTCGGATGTAGATATCTTAATAGATATAGAAAACATTAATAAAATTCAGTCCTCATTCATGATCAAAAACTCTTAGTAAACTCAGAACAGAAAGAGCTTCCTCAACCCAATAAATTCTTCCAACATTTAACCGCTGAAACTGACATAAACATTGTAAATGATTCACCACTGAAATGATATTTACATCATTTTTAATGATGAAATTTTAAAGTATTTCCTTTACTGTTAAGAACAAGACGAGGATGACAACATTGCTGCTTCTATTAAACAATGTACTGTTGGTCCTAATAAGCACAATAACACACACACAAAAAAGATATAAATGTTGTGAAGGAAGAAACAGATGGTCAAAAAAATCACTGTCTTAAAGAGATACCTGTACTCCCACTGCAGCATTACTCACAACAGCCAAGGTATGGAAACCATGTAAGTGTCCACACATAAATGGATAAAAAAAAATGTGTTTTAAGGAAAATAGGTTTTATACACACAGACACAAGAAAATATTGTTCAACCTTAAAAAAGAAGGAAATCCTGCCATTTGCAATATGGGTGAACATGGAGGACATTTTGCTAAGTGAAATAAACCAGGCAGAGAACAACAAATACTGCATAGTATTACTTGTACGTGGAATCTTTATTTATTTTTTATTTTCATTATTTATTTATTTATTTGACAGGCATAGATCACAAGTGGGCAGGGAGGCAGGCACGGAGAGAGGTGGAAGCAGGCTCCCTGCTGAGCAGAGAGCCCAATGCAGGACTTGATCCCAGGACCCTGGGATCATGACCTGAGCTGAAGGCAGAGGCTTAACCCACTGAGCCACCCAGGTGCCCCTACGTGGAATCCTTAAAAAAAAAAAAAACAATTCGAACTAATGTAAACAGAGAGTAGAATGGTAGTTGCAGGGACTGAGGCTGGGCTGTGGGGAATAGGGAGAGTCTGGTAAAACAGTACAAACCTCCAGTTATAAGGTAAGTATAAGTGTGAGGATCTGATGTATAAAATGGTAATTACAGTTAATAGTACTGTAGTGTATAACTGAAATTTGCTAAGAAAATAGAACTTAAGTGTTCTTACCAAAAAGAAAAAAAAAGAAGGTAAATATGTGAAGTGATGGATGTGTTAATTCAATGATGGAAATCTTCTACAATATATACATGTGTTAAGCCACTACATCGGCTTATTAAATATATTTTATTAAAATATATTTTAAATATATTAAATCAAATAATTTAATTTAATATAAATAATAATTAATTTATTAATAATAAATTAATAATAAAATATAATAGTAAATTAATTAATAATAAATTTATTAATTAATAATATATAACGACAAATTAATAATTTAATTTAATATATTTAATTAAATATACATTAAATGTATTTTAAAAAGAAAAAATATGGGTAGTTGAAGTCAGAGGACTGCTACTTTTTATTATAAATTTTGAGTAACTATTTGATACTCTAAACTGTCTGTATGTACAATTTTTTTTAAATTAAAAATAAAGGGATGCCTGGGTGGTGCAGTCAGTTAAGCATCCAACTCATTTCAGCTCATTTCATGATCTCAGGGTGGTGGGATTGAGACTTGCGATGGGTTCTGTGCTCAGTGCAGAGTCTGCTTAAGACTGTCTCTGCCCCTCTCCTCTCTCTCTCTCTGAAATAAATAAATAAATCTTTAAAAAATAATAAAAATTAAATTAAATTAAAAATAAAAAAATAAAGCTACATTTGCATTTGCTTATATATTCCTTGGACATCTGAATGGATATTCATAAAATAATTACATTTATTAATAAATATGTGAATGTTGTAGAAATATTAGTATATATCAACAAACCAATAAACAATAAAACATTTGATTAACTTATTTGAGAGAGAGTGAGCAAAAGAGAGAGCATAAGCACTGGGGGAGGAGCAGAGGAAGAGGGAGAAGCAGAGTCCCCACTGAGCAGGGAGCCTGATATGGGGTTCAGTCCCAGGACTACAAGATCATGACCTGAGCTAAAGGCAGACACTCAACCAACTGAGCCACCCAGATGCTCCACAATAAAAGAAAATTACTCACTGTTTTTATGTCTTAAAGAAATATAGGTTTTGAAATTAAGTTATAATTTAGCAATTGACTAAATTTCTTTTAAGACAGAAAATTTACAGTATCAATTGAATTTCAAAACGTAATGCATTCCTTTGGATTTAGACACTGAGACCAAAGTATCTATAAATCTGGCAGCAATCAATATAGTTGCAAAGACAACAAATGAAATTGCAAATCTAAATTTATAGAATGATATCTAATGACAGAGGACCCCTCAGGGAATACAGGATACGGACAATTTATATGTATTTCGGAAACCCAAGTATATTTTCATTCAATGAATAGTAGTTAAGGAAGCTTCTGACTCTGGTTGATGATAGATATTATAAAGTTTAACAATAACAGCTTGCAGTTTTCCACATTAATAATAGCTATGTTTGGATATCTTTTCTTTTTTATAAACTATCTCATTACATGTACAAATATATTAGTTGATCCCCCAAACATTTTTATAAGAAATTAGAAGAATAAGTTAAAAAAATTAAAGAAGAAAATTGAAAACTATAAAATTTTTAGCAACTGTCTTCAAAGTGTACCACATTTTAAAAGTAGATTTGGACTACAATCAAATCTTCCAAATCTTTAAGAGTGGATTTGGACTATGATCAAATTTTCATTTGGACTATGATCAAATTCAGATTATTCCTAATATAACATGTTCTCAAGTTTAGTCTTTATTTTTTCTTAAAGATTTTATTTTTAGAGAGAAAGAGAGTGTGTGCATGAGTGAGCAGGGGGAGGGGCAGAGGGGGAGGAAGAGGGAGAGAAGCAGACTCCCCACTGAGTGCAGAGCCAGACCTGGGCTCCATTTCAACCCTAAGATCATGACCTGATCTGAAATCAAGAATGGGATGCTTAACCAACTGAGCCCTCCAGGTACTGTTCAAGTTTATTCTTTAAAGCAATCTCTCACTCTCATTTCAAACTGAGAGGGATCTAACTCTGTATCATCACACACCTATCTGCCAACACTAAAAATTTAAACACAATTTATGTATTTACATAAAAATAGCCATTTAAGGGGTGCCTGGGTGGCTCAGTGATTAAGCGACTGCCTTCGGCTCAGGTCATGATCCCGGAGTCCTGGGATCGAGTCCCGCATCGGGCTCCCAATTCCACGGGGAGTCTGCTTCTCCCTCTCACCTTCTCCTCGCTCATGCTCTCTCTCACTGTCCTCAAATAAATAAATAAATAAATAAATAAAACAGCTGTTTAAGAACCAAATTATTATATATTCTACATCTATTAGATTATTGTAGCTCAAGCTATAGTGTATCTTAAACTTTATTTTAAAAGGGAACAGGCTATTCTACATACAAGAAAGGTAGTTCTCAGCAAGTTTTTATACAATTGGAAGGATTCAGCACCCTCTAGTAGGATGAAAATTTGGAATACAGCTTGGATAAAATGTACTTTATTAATTATGGTAAATTTGTAAAAATGAGGTGAATTTCCTGATCTAATACTACAATGACTCCATCTCTACTTTGAATTATGGTTTCATGTCAATCAGATGAGATTCAAAATCTTGAGCATATTTTGAAAATAAAATACAGCATCATTTAGTAATCTACTGTTTCAATGTTATACCAAATTGCTCTGTCATCAGGTCTGGTTATGGTAATATGATGTGAGCACACTATGATCAAATCCCTGATGCTATTTTGATGCCCAACACAAATAAACCTCCCAAACAACCAAATTCACAAAAAAGGGACTAATATGAAAGAGAAAGTATTTCCCTAAGGTGGCAAAGCTTAGAATTATAATTTTGCAGGTAGATAACTTTAATAAAATAGAAAAATTAAAAATACAATAAAACAGAAAAACACAAACATGAAAATCTGCATGTTAGTAAGAAATGTTTTATAACAATAGAAATAATAAATGTTTTACCTTCATTCTGTGTTTGAAGTGCTGGACATTTTTCTAAACCGCTGACAAGCGTAAAGACTTCAGTGTAGTCCTTATGGGTATATAAACTGGCTTCCTCTACTTCAGTTTGGGAGTTTGGGTTTGAACTTGGAACAACTTCCTCAAACTCAAAGTCAATCTGAGTCACCATTCCTGTAATTGTTTTTCTATGACATTATAAAATTACTGATTTTATGTACATCCTATTTTAAAACATCTTTATAAATAGTATATGTTCTTTGTAGAAAAATTACAAAATTCCAACAGATACAGAGAAAAGTTACCCATAGCCCCAACACTCAAGAGATGAATTTAAAAAATATGTATTTTCTCAATTACTTTTGGATATTTTTAAACAAAAGTAGATTCATGTACATAGTATTATGAAACCTGCCTTTTCTGGTAAACAATAAAACATGAGCACATTTATATGTCAATCAATGTACATTCACTTCATTTTTGATAAACAGGATCCCACTGCATTATTAGGCCATAATTTACTGAAAGAGTTCCTTATTGTTGGCAATTTAAATTTGTTGTAATCATCTGCTATTATAATGCAAGTAACATCTTTGTACACTTGCCTGTTTTCCAAAATATGTTTCCTAAAAATGGAAATGATCAGATTAAATGTATACAGATTTTTAGACTTTGCCATACACCACACCAAGTTGCCCTTGTATAGGATGTTCAATGTTTGTTTTCCCACATCATTATCCAACCTTTTATATTCTGTTTTCCATCCTGGGAGGCACATCTCCATGACTGAACTAAGCTCCCTTGCTCTCTGGCTTCTGGTTGGGTTCGGCCAATAGGAAGCATTGTCAGGAGATCAAAGTTGGGAAGAGAGACAAGTTAGGATATTATTGTTCCCAAATGCTTCTCTCCTGGGCCACAGTTTAGAAGTGGCTGCATTCTACCAAGAGTTACATCTCTTGTCAGACAGGCCCTCTCCTACAGCTAGTCGTAGTTCTTACTGGGCTGATTACTGCTCAGTCCCCTTGTTCCTATAAGCTTAGAGTGTTAACAACTTCCTGCTGTTTGGGGGCACTTTTTTTTTTTGGCTCCCTTGACCTTGCCATACCTTGCCTATTTCCTGATTCATCCAGGTATATCTGCCACTGTCTGCAATATTGGGAGATTTGGACTTTTATAAGAGAACTTTTTAATGAATTTCCTGACAAATATATTATTGGCAATTTAACTACACATTCTAATATACCCTTTCCCCCCTGATATCCTAAAATATTTTAGTCTCAATAATTCCCTACCCAGACTGAGAGAACCAAAGTCAATATCACTCCCTATATAATTGGAGAAAAATGAATACGCCATATCTTCAAATCATATACAGAAAAATCTCTAAAGTTTCTCCCTGACTCTTTAAGAAAATACAAGGCACAAGAAAAGATATTTCAACTTACCCAGGTCCATATTACTCATGAGACCATTGATTCCTATGGGAATCTTTATAGACTTCTAAATTTAGCATTTATATCACAATTATCTTTTTTTGTTTTAAATGTTACTAATAGGGTCAGTACTTTGTAATACTCCTTGGTATTAGAGTTTTGAGAAAAAAGTCAATTCTCTTCCTCTAGATATAAATGTTCTATGAAGAAAAGTAATTCCTGGATCTCTTCCTACTTCTGAGTCCAGTATTATCTATTCTTTGCTCACTGGTGTCTCCTTTTCACCTAACCTGTAGTACTGATATTTCTCAGGATTCCAATCTGGATGGTGTTTGCTTTCTTTCCATATCATTCTATCTGGGTAAGTTCATCCACTCCAATTCACTAATTCCTTAACTTAAATGAAATATTTACTGAGTTGTCCACAGTGTGCTAACACCATTTTAGGCACTGAGAATGGAGTGATAGAGCAAAACAAATTTCTTACCCCCATGAAGCTTACCTGTTAACAGAATGATAGACAAACAAAAAAATAACATAATGTCAGATGGCAAAGAACTGTTATGAATAAAATAAAATATTAGGACATCAAGTAACAGCCAGAGAGTTTGTAGAAGATCTATTTTAGAGAGCGGCCAGCTGAAGAGCTGATAATTCCACAGCTACCTGAATAATGGTAGGAAGTGACCCATACAAAGGCCTAAAGTGGGGGAACAGGTTGGTATAGTCTCAGAAAAGCACAAATGTTAGGGTTACTGGAAAAGACTAAGGTTAGATAAGTAGGAAGGGACCAGATCATGTTGGGTATTACAGCACCTGGTAAGAACTTTGAGTTTTATTCTATGTGCAATGGGATACTGTCAGTAGGTTATAACAGAGATAGTTCATGATCTGATTTGTGTCTTTAAAAAAAAAGTTCCAGGAAAACTATTAGAAGAAAATAGAGGAGTAAATCCTCATGACTTTGGATTAGGCAAAGCTTTCTCAGATATGATGACAAGAGCCCAAGTGACAAAAGAAAAAATAGATAAATTGGACTTCATCAAAAATTTTTAAAAACTGTGCTTCAAAGTATACTATTAAGAAAGTGGAAAGATAATCCACAGAAGAAAATATTTGTAAATCATGTGTCTGATAAGGGACTTGTATCTAGACTGTATAGCAAAACTCTTAAAATTCAATTTTAAAAAGACACATAAACCAACTGGAAAATGGGCGAAGAATTTAAATAAACATTTTTTTGAAGAAGATAAACTAAGGCCAATAATTACATAAAATGATGCTAAATATTATTAGCCATGAGGGAAATGCAAATCAAAATTAAAATGACATACAATAAGCCACCCATTCGGATGACTATAATCAAAAAGACAGATAATAACAAGTGTTGGTGGGGCGCCTGGGTGGCTCAGTGGGTTGAGCCTCTGCCTTCGGCTCAGGTCGTGGTCTCGGGGTCCTGGGATCAAGCCCCACATCGGGCTCTCTGCTCAGCAGAGAGCCTGCTTCCCCCTCTCTCTCTGCCTGCCTCTCCGCCTACTTGTGATCTCTGTCTGTCAAATAAATAAAAAATATTTAATAACAAGTGTTGGCAAGGATGTAAATAAATTGTAATCTTCATATACTGCTAGTAGAAATGTAAGATGGTACAACTGTCTGGAAAATAATTTAGCAATTCTTTGTATAGTTAAACACTGAGTTACTGTATGATCTAGTAATTCTACTACTAGAGAAATGAAATCATGTATGCAAAATAATTTATGCTCAAATATTTATAGCAGCATTACTCATACTAGCTAAAAACTGAAAGCAATCTAAATGTCCATCAACTAATGAATGGATAAATGAAATGTGCTATGTCTAGACAATGGAATATTATTTGGCTATTAAAAAAAAAGGTACTGATACACGCACAACACAGATGAACCTTGAGTACATTATGCTAAATGAAAGAGGCCAGTCACAAAAGATCCCATATTGTATGTGTCATATTGTGTTTTATAATAAGAAATGTGTATTTGGTCTTCATCCCCATTTCTGGCAAAGAACTCCTAAAGGCCTTGGAATTTCCTAAGTATTGAGAACAATAAAGGTCTATTTGGTTATGTTAATGAGGTGACTTTTGGAAAACCTCTCTGTTGCCTAGAGAAACAACCATGTTATCAGAGGGCTGGAATTTCAGCCCCATCCCTCTGACGTCCAGGGAGAAGGGCTGGAGGTTGAATCAACTGCCAGTGGCCTATGATCAAATCAATCACGTGTATGCAATGAAGGCTTTGTAAGAACACAAAAGGATGGGGTTCAGAGAGCTTCTGGGTTGGTGAACACACAGAAATGCTGGGAGAGTGGTGTGAAGGGAGAGGGTATGGAAACTCTGTGCCCCTTTCCCATACCTTGCTCTACGCATCTCTTCCATCTGGTTGTTCCTGAGTTATACCCTTTTATAATAATCTGGTAATCCAGTAAGTAAAATGTTTCTATGAATTCTGTGAGTCTGTCTAGCAAACTGATCAAATCTAAGGATGAAGTTGCTGGAACCTCCAATTTATAGCCTATGGGTCAGAAGCACAGGTTATAACCTGGACTTGCAGGTCGAGTCTGAAGTGGCAGGAGAGGGAGGCAGTCTTGTACCACTGAGCCCTTGACAGGTGGTACCTGACACTATCTCTGGGTAAAATTGAGTTGAATTGTAGGATATCCAGCTGGTATCAGAGCACTGTTTGTTGGGTTTGGGGAAACTACACCCTCTCCCTATGTTGGAATTGGTGTATGATTTTACTTTGATTCCATTTTTATGAAATGTCCAGAATAGGCAAGTCTAGAGAGGCAGAAAGTAGACCAGTAGTCGCCTATCCAGAGGAGGGGGAAAGATGGGGAGTGAATCCTATTAAGTTTCAGATTCCTTTTTGTTTTGATGAAAATGCACCAAAATTGATTGTGGTGATAATTGTACAACTCTGTGAATATACTAAAAACCACTGAATTGGACATTTTAAATGGGTGAATTATACAGATATTAATCATATTTCAATAAAGCTTTAATATAAACCTAACCAAACCAAAGAGTATAGGGTTTGAAGTTAAATAGACTAGGGTTTGAATATTTGAATAGTTCAACTATTGACTGTGGGCAATTTATTTAATCTGAGTCACAGTTTCTCATATGTAATATTTAGACAGTAACACCCACCTCACATAATAGTTATGAGGTATACAGGAAATAAATATATGTGCAGTACCCTGTGTTCAATTGCCTTCATGTGACTACAGCAAGCCACAGAGGAATAGGGGATATTGTTATACATTCTTCCTCTTACTTTACTTGGCCATTGCTCTCTCCTGGAAGCTAGGAAGTTTACTGCATGGTTCTCCCTGATGTCTTTGCATTTTGCCCTTGTCACCATGATTTGATGGCCTCAACCCCTTCTTTATTCTGTCCCTCAGGCTAAAAAAAACTGCTATTTTTACTCTAATATGTATGTATTTATTAGGAGCTTTATATGTCTTTTAAACTATACTTTTTTTCTGGTAGTTTTCTAAAAATTAAAATAGTTATTATTTTTGTTAGTGCTCTGTTGCAAGTTGCAGCTTTGATGACAGACGCCAATTTTCTTGTATGTCCTGTTATTTTTAGCGTGTAATTTCACAGAACATAAGATTTCTTAGGAACACACAGTGGAAAATGTCCAAACATGTTAAAATACAGTACACCAACAAGTTAGTAAAATAATTGAGGCCTTAGAATCAATATTAAGAAGTAACAAAAATAGAAACAAGGAACAAAGAGAGAGGAGAAAAAGAGGAAAAGCAAGATTTAGAAACTCTAGGTAGTGCTAATGATCAGAATGTTTATTTCTAAAATCCATAGGTAACAAAACTGCAGTAGCAGAATTGTTTAAAATTAAATTTAAGATGGAAAGTATCTATACTTTCTGCTCAATTCTGCTGTGAACCAAAACTTCCCTAAAAATAAAGTCTATTAAAAATTAAATCTTACTGGGGCACCTGGGTGGCTCAGTGGGCTAAAGCCTCTGCCTTTGGCTCAGGTCATGATCTCAGGGTCCTGGGATAGAGCCCCGCATTGGGCTCTCTGCTGAGCAGGGAGTCTGCTTCCTCCTCTCTCTCTGCCTGCCTCTCTGCCTACTTGTGATCTCTGTCAAATAAATAAATAAAATCTTTAAAAAAAATTAAATCTTACTGTATGAGACAAAATTGAAATTAATGGCTTACACACATAAAAAGTGGAGTTTAGAAGTTCATGGCTAGTAAAACAGTTTGCAATGTGTTAAGAGACTAATGCTCCTTTTGTTCTACTCTTTCACTCCTACGTTTAGTTCTTGCCAATACAGCTGAAGTTGGTTGCTGGAATCAGTCATTACATATCTATTCCAGCACTGGGAAGGAGAAAAGTGGAGGAGAAAAACATGCTGCTTCCTTTTAAGGACATTCCCCAGAAATTGCATAAGCCTCTTTTGCTTAATATTCTATCAGGAAGAAATTAGTCACATGGCCATGTGTAGTTACAGACAGGCTGAGAAAAGTAAATGTGATTCTAGGTGATGCCACAGGTCCACCTTCTTTGCCATGGACTCCATCTTAGTACCGCAAAATGAAAGGAAGGTGAGATAAGACAGGGCATCCATTCTTTCAGCACCTCCCATTTCTCCCATACATGAATCTTATTTGAGTCAAAGTAGCTAGAAAACTGCTTTCACTGCGGATTTATTGTGTATTCTTGCTCTATGCCTTCGGACTTGCTGTTTCCTTTGCCCGAAAAACTCTCTCTCAAGTTAGTTTCTCTTTTAATGTCCAGCTCAAGTTCAATTCCTACTTCTTTGTAAAGCTGATCTCTCCTGCTTATAAATGCACAGCCTTACCAATCTAACTCATGAAGTGAAGAGATCTTAGAGATCATCTTGTTTCTTGTTACTTTAAGTAGGTTCTTGGGCCAGCAGTACCATCATACCTAAGAGCACATTAGAAGGGCAGAATCTGGGATGCCTGGTTGGCTCAGTCAGTCAAGCATCCAACTCTTGATCTCAGCTCAGGTCTTGATCTCAGGGTCATGAGTTCAAGCCCTGTGTTGGTTTCCATGCTGGGCATGGAGTCTACTTTAAAAAAAAAAAAAAAAAGTGCAGAATGACAGGCCCCAACTTAGACCAACTGAATTGAGATCTCCATTTTTAATAAGATCATCAGGTGATTCATATGCACATTAAAGTTTGAGAAGCACTGATCCAGTGTCATTATACTGATAGAGAGTGAGGGTCAGAGAGAGAAGATGACTTGTCAAGTAGGTAGTACTTGACTTCTTGAATCAAAACTTGAAATCCAGATTTTTTTTTTTTTAATTCATGGAGCAGAGCTCTTTTCACTACACCCTCCTGCCTCCTCATTGCTCAGTTTAGTCATGCAATAGGCACTTTGTATTGTCCTTATACCTTGTGATAGAATTTCTGATGGTCATCTTATATTATCATTTAATTTTTACATGGTTAGTTTTTTTGATGTCTATATATTATCTTCCTAACTTGACTTTAAAATTCTTAGATGATGGAGATGGTATATTGCGTTTCTTTGAATTTGGAGTCTGGACACATTTAAATTGGTTATTTGTTTCTTTCCAGCAATTTCTAATAATTAAGGAAAACTTAAATTACTAAAACCTGAAAATGTCAAAAACTAAATCCTTCCTGGGTCTGATCAGCACTCTTTCTACAAAGTGAAGCAACAGAGTAAATTATTTACCTTTGCACTGAAATCTCTAATTTTTGTCTATATTAACAATGTTGGGTTAGATGCCCTTCCTTGTATTATGTATGCTCTGTCTTCCTATCTCTGTCATTATATTTTCTATATTGTATTATAATTATTTATTTATAAATCTCTACTCCCTATTTTCTTGTGTTCTTTGAGTAGAGACTGTGTCTTATTCAGTTGCGTATTCTGTATCCAGCACACAGGATTGTATATAATAAATATTTGATGAATGACTGAACTAATAATAAATAATGTTTTGACAATGTTAGAAAATAGCCTTAAATCTACATTTATACTACAAGAAAGAAGACCAATTTTAATATAAAGTGTCCTATAGACACATTCTATAAGAGGTTTACTTATTGATTCAAAGCATAATAATATATTAGCTTTCTTTCTGTGTGCATTTTATAGCACAAATGCATAGAGAATGGTTAACATGTGATAACTGAAGTTAAAATAAAAAGGGTATAAATCACTTGTATTAACCTCTCTTTTGTGACTCAGATTAGGGCTTTTTCTTCAGATAAGAGAATAAAATTGGTAAGGATACAAAAGAAAGGATATTCTCTCTGCAGGTGTCTGGAGAATTTACTGTTTCTGTTCTAGACGTAAAGGGCAAATTGAGGTTAAGGATACATACTTCTCCAGGAAATCCTCCACAAAGAGACTTGCTTTCCATTGATCCAAGACTGAAATATCATCTGTCATTCCCCACACCGAAACAGCTGAAACTACAAAGGAGAATGGTGAACATTAACTTCTAGAATTTTCTTTTGCACTTAATACAAAGAAGCCAAACACGAACCTTTTACATTATGATGTTATCTTTATTTGTTCACAAATGTAATTTTCCCCAAATTTTACCAGATTCCAAATATTTAAATAATCTTTCTCATTATTACAATTCACACCCCCCCAAAACCGCTCAACTATAGTCAGAATAACATCACCTGAACATACCATCCTCATGTTTACATCCTCTCTTTTGCTAATGCAGCACTACCATCCTAGATAGTCCTGTTCAACAGCTCATATTATTCCTCATAAAGTTTTATTATTAACCATTTCAGCTTGTTCTGATATATTCTTCTTGAAGGGCCAAAGTTGTCAGTAGCACTCATTCTGGTACATGACCATACACAGCTATATTTTAAAATTTTAGGTTATCTATAACTTGTCTCTCAAATTAGACCCTTGGTTCCTTAAGAGAGAGATCATGTCAAATACTAATCTCAGAAAAAGCAACTGAGTGAAGTTAAGAGTCAAAGGACTTGTATTCTACTACCAATGTTACATCTTAACTAGTTTTGTTATCTTGAACAAATCACTTAACATCCGAATCTGTGAGTCATTGAAAAAAATAAACAAAAGTTTAGAGATAACGAGTACAATTCTGGAATCACCCTGACTAGATTTTAATACTTGTATTGCTACTTATTAAGTGTATGAGCTTGGGTAAACCTCTTAACCCCTTTGTACCTGTATTCCCTATCTACAAATTAGGAATAATAATAATGGCCTTTTCCAAGTGTTGTGAAGATAAAATGTGATGAGACATACAAATTGTTTAGACAGTGTCTTACATATTGTAAACAAATTCTGGCTATTAATAGGGACGCCTGGGTGGCTCAGTCCATTAAGCGTCTGTCCTCAGCTCTGGTCATGATCCCAGGGTCCTGGAATCGAATCCCACATTGGGCTCCTTGCTCAGCAGGGAGCTGCTTCTCCCTCTGCCTGTCATTCTCCCTGCTTGTTCTCTCTGGCAAATAAATAAATAAAATCTTAAAAAAAAAATTTAGCTACTAGTGTTATTATTGTTTTTAAAAAGAGAAAAAGAAATAGGAAAAATGAGTTTATCATTTTTCCTTCTGTACATTTATTTTTCCTTCTGTACTTTTAGATAAGCAGATTAATGAAAGCTATTCTTTAACTTACTTCCAACCTGATTGAGATTCATTCCATTTTTACAATATTCATTGTAAAATGAATATTCCTCCTCCTTCATTTCCTTACTATCCTTACTACCTTTCTTACACAGTTCAGTTTCCATAGCCAGTCCCATAACCACTATCTTATAAAGATCCTTAATTTCTTTGCCTCTCTTTCCCTTGTACTAACTTAGGAAAACCTCTACTCTCTACCTTGTGTACATACACTAGAACAGCTGAAAATTATTGGAAGAAGATCATCCAGTCATGCTGAATGAACTCATTTCTGATTATGACCATAAATTTCAAATGGGCATCCAGTATTGACAGATGATAATAGTACACCTTCCTAACCAAACCGGCTTTCTCATTCTTCTTCTTCTTTAAGATTTACTTATTTATTTTATTTTAGAGAGAGGGAGAAAATGAACATATGGACAGGGAAAAGGGCAGAGGGAGAAGAAAAGAATCTCAAGTAGACTCCTTGCTGAGTGTAGGGCTCAATCCCAGGACCCTGAAATCATGACCTGAGCTGACTACAGATGCTTAAGGGACTGAGCCACCCAGGTGTCCCTATCTCACTTGTGTTCTTATCTGTTTCTGCCTTTTCACTGCTGGAGTGTTTTAGGATTTTGTCCTAGGATCTCTGCTTTATATATATTCATGCTCTCAGTGAGTTCATCCACTTCCGTAAGTTTATGTGCAATCCATATATGATTACTTCAATTTGAAACTCCAGCAGTGCTCAAGATTTATATAATAAATTACCTCCTTGATGTCTTCATTTAGATGCCTAAATAGGCATTTTAACCTGGCCAAAGCAGAGCAATTGACTCTAGCCACAAACTGGCTTTCCCAGTTGGCACCGCCATCCACCCAGTTGCTCAGGTCAAAAACCTAGAAGAAATTCTTTATTGTTCTGTTTTTTTCTTTAACCCTCATACTGTTGGCTGGACCTATGGACCTCTAATATAATCTCAATTCAACCACTCCTCACACATCCATTAATATAAGCCTAGTTCAAGTCACTACCATCATTTATGTAGAGTGTACATTCACTTAGCAGTCTAGATTCTGAACCAATATGATAGCTTTCTGATTGATTTTATCTTTACTCTTCCCAATCCCTACCCCTTCCATACTCCAGCCAACCAGAATGATTTTTCTAAAGCATATATCAGATTGTCACACCCTTTTTAAAAACTGTCCAATGATTTGCCACATTAGCCATAATATAAACAAGCAAATAAACTCTGTATTATGGCCTATAATGCCTTATATCTTTCATAAGCTGCCTACTTCTTAAATATCCCCCTTTCATTAACCTGTCATGGTGGCCTAATTATCTGGTCCTAAAGTTTATTCCTGAGTCAGAAACTCTGCATTTGCTTGAAAAGCTTCTCCCCCATTATCTTATTGTTGTTGCCTTCTCATCATTCAGATCTCAACTCATATGTCCAGCTCCTTCCCTAAGTATCTTAGGAAATATGCTCCCGACTAAATCTTTTATCACATTACCCTATTGTGTCTTCTCTACACATTTATTAATACCAGACATTAGCTTATATATTTAATGGTTTTTTTGCCGCATTCTTTTTACCAGTCTGAAAACCCACAGAGGGAAGGAACTACTTATTAGTACCATCCTTAGCACCTATAACAGTACCTGGTACATAATACATGCTAAAGAAATGTTGTTAACTGACTTGACTCCTCTATGGAAGCTACCTCTTTCTTTCTTTCTATCTTTCTTTCTTTTTGAAGCTATCTCTTTCTTAAATCCACAACATGATAAGAGCAAAAGATAATATTTTGTACATATACATTTAAAAATAATTTTATATGCAGTATATCATAACATTTTAAAGTAGCCCTCCTACAGTTGAGCAAGGTCTTATACAACAAATGCTTACAGTGCTAGAATATTTTAAGACTTCATCATCTACATATCTTGTATTTGTTCTATTCATATCTAGTATAAGCTTCCCAATTCCCTACTTTGTCACCTAAATTCTGTCATAAAAATATTAATTTTTAACCTTCTTGGAGTTCTTTTTTGTTTTTAAGATTTTATTTATTTATTTGAGAGAGAGAGAGAGAGCACGCACACACAAGAAGGGGAAGCTCAGAGGGACAAAGCAGACTCTCTACTGAGCAAGGAGCCCAATGCAGGGCTCAGTCCTGGGACTCTGGGATCTTGACCAGAGACGAGCCAAAGGCAGAAGCTTAAACTGACTGAGCTACCCAGGCACCCCTTGGAGTTCTGATATGAATAAATGCAATGCAGTTTTATTAATTAAAAAAAGCACATTTTCTTAATAATTTACTGTGCTAAACTTTCACATCACTTTTAAAATAGATTTTTGAGAAATAAAAGTAAAACATACCTCTCATCCATGGCCTCCTAAACTTATTATCAATAACTCCTGCATAATAATTTCCATCTTGATATAAACATGAAGGGACTCGAAGCAATAAAGCATCTCTGCAAAACTTCTTTCTAACTCTATTCTATGTAAGAAAGTAAGATTATAAAATCTTTAAAAATATTTATCAGATGCAATTAACAGTATTCAAAATATTAAAATTCTTTATTCTTTTAAATTCATATCATTTTTATTTAAAGGTAATACCTACTCATTATAAAACATAAAATAACACAGAACACATAACTGAGAAAGTCAAGGTCCCTAGTAATTTAAGTAATAGTTTGGCATATTTTCCAGAGACTTCCTTTTCTAGGCTAGGCTAAAGGTGTGTGTGTGTGTACGTTTGACACAAATGAGATCACATCATTTATACAGTATGCCATTTAGCAATGTGCTTTTTTTCACTTAACAGTATAATATGGCTGTCTTAATTTTGTTTCTATGTCTTTGCACTAGCGACAACCAGCAAATAAATTTCTAACTTGAAAAAAAATCAACAAATAAAACTATTTCTTTAACCTCATCATCCTTGGTGTGCCTCTGAAAAATGTCCCACTATTCTTCTCAGATTATCAAAATCCTATTTATCAAAAAAAATCCTATTTATCTTTCAAGGCCCATCTTAAGCAATATCTCTGCTATGAAGCTTCTCCTCAGTAACTCTCAACTTCCCACAAAATTCATTATTCTATGTATTTGGACAAATGATAGTTTCTTGCATTACTTCCCAAGAGTTCTTTGTTTGCTGAAGTGTTATACATATTAAATAAAAGGTCTTAATTATCCAAGAATAAATGGTACAAAGAAAGAAGAGTTAAAGTAATTTATATAAAATGAGAACCAAAGGTTCATTGCAAAACAGAAAAAAAGCTTGATTAATACTTTGTCTAAAAAAAAAATGAAACAGAGCTACAGAAATTAAATTTTGTAGCTAATAAAATTTTGATTATAATTAGCTTGTAACCATAACTGGTTTTTGTCAAAATTCTCCCATAAACTGTATTATGTAATGATATGGATATTAGTCATTGTCTCACCTTTGATTATAAAGAAGATATTTTAAAAAAATATTTAACCAAAATATTCCCAAGGCATCTCTGACTCCTTTAATATGCAAATCATTGTCTTCATCTTCTCTGTAACTAATCTAATGTTGCAAGGTCTTCATTTGACAATAGCTTTACCCGTTGAGTGGCTCCTCAATACTGTTACCATGAACTTTACAGAATTCTACAACTTTTGCGAGAAATGCCATCAGTCAGTATCATATTTGTACTATATCATGGGATGTGATCCACCAGTGAGAAACTAAGATACTATAGGCAAGGATAAAGTTTAAGGATGTTTGAATACAGACTAATTTTGAAGTGGCCAATATATTCATAAATATATCTGGTTAACAATGACTTCTGATTCCCTACCATGTAAATATTATAATAACACGTTTACCTCCCACAGTTATGAAGAAATAATAAAATCTGAAGATGTCTAAATGTCTTTCTTATTTCCTATAAAATGTAAGTTTTAGTTACATTGGAATAACTTTTTTTCCTGGTAAAGAGGTCAAGGTTATAAAGAAAATAAAAATTTAACTTGTCAATTAAGATTATAAGAACAATGATTTATTGTATGACGACTACTCCAATTAGCTTCTTAACAATGTACTAGACCTGAATCTTTTATAAGCTGTTTAAGTTCTCTAGACATCAGTTTCCGAACCTGTAAAATTGTAAAATCTAGCTCCTGGAGTACTCATGATGATCAAATGGCATAACCCATCAAAAGAGCAAATGATCAAAAGATATAATCCATCAAAAGAGCAAAGTATCTGGCCCATAGCAAGTGGTCAATACATGCTGTTACTGTTATTTCCTCATAAAGATAACTGGGACTGCTTTTTCACCCCCACTCTTTTCAAGGATGATCACTCAAGAATGTTGACATAAAAGCAGCCTAAATGTGCCAAGTTTCCATTTTTTTTTCTGCTGACAGCTTCAATTCACAATACATTGCCAATAATTTCCTTCCAAAAGTGGCATTTTTAAGGTATACTGGAAGTGGGAAGAAATTTTAAATAAATCTCAAGGTAATTAGATTAAGGATTAATCTAAGGACTACTGCAAAATTATCATAATCATGTAGTGAATGCAGATAGTACTTTTCATATCATAATTCTTAGTAGTTAGTGATTCAGTAACACTCTACCTCATATAAATAGTCTATTGCACAATATTTGAATGTTGAAAACATGTCTTCTTTCTTTGAAAGTGGTACAAATTTCAGTATCTGGAAATACAAAAATCAAAATTAAATGTTGGTAAAATAGCAAAACAAGGAGAAGGAAACCATTCTTAATCACAAAACTTTGGTTCATTCATTTTTAAGAAGGCATTGAGTGATTTTAAAAAAGCTAACTATAAAAATAACAGTTATTACTATGATTTAAATCTAATATGAAAACAATGTATGTTGATATAAAATCATTCATCTAATTTTCATATATGTTCATATATTATTTAATCCATACAACTTCTGGCTGGTGGATTAAAGTACATATTCTGTGATCATTTTGTTACAGAAGAGGCAGGATTTTGAAAGAATGGTACAGTGGTTTTCTCAGGATAACCGTATTTCTTAAGTGGTCTTGAAATAGAATAACCACAAGTAAAACTGTGCTGAAGCAGGGGAGAAGAATCTGGGAAATTGCAGTCTTTTAAAAAATAAAAAGCCCAGGGGGGGTGCCTGACTGGCTCAGTTGGAAGAACATGTGACTCTTGTTCTTGGGGTCAAGAGTTCAAGCCCCTGTTGGGAGTAGAGTTTACTTAAAAAAAAAAAAAAAAAAAAAAATTAAAAAAGCTGAAGTTAGAATTCCCTAATAGCCCATTTGGAATAAAGCCACTAAGACATAGTATTCCTAGGTCAATGGGTACATTATTATTGGTAAATAAACAAATTCATCTAATGAAGCGGTAGGTAAATTTTAGAATACTGAGAATCCAAGATGGTTCTCATTTATGTGAGAACCAGAGCAATTACAGCTTATAAGAGTCACTCTAGAATAGAATCAGTGTATCAGGTAGTTCTTAGCATTTTGATCAATTACTTAAAATGTTTTGGGTAATTCAGATGTAAGCCAGAAGTCTTCATATAGTAGTTTGTCAGTAAGTTTTTAGTAAGTGAAATAAATATTTTAATCCAAATGGCTTTGCCTTAGTTTCATTATTATTTTATTTTATTTTATTTTTTTTTTTTTTAAATATTTATTTATTTTTATTTAAAGATTTTATTTATTTATTTGTCAAAGAGAGAGAGCGCGCGAGTGAGCATAGGCAGACAGAGTGGCAGAGGGAGAAGCAGGCTCCCTGCGGGGCAAGGAGCCCGATGTGGGACTCGATCCCAGGACGCTGGGATCATGACCTGAGCCGAAGGCAGCTGCTTAACCAACTGAGCCACCCAGGTGTCCCTCATTATTATTTTAAATTTGTTTGAAGTTTACCTGTTTCTTTATCTAGGATGAAGGTACAGTACCAGAAGACCTTAAGAGTTCATCTACATTAATTAGCTATGGATTTATTCCTATTTTCAGTCATCATCGAGTGAACATTCTTAACTACTCAATTACTGTATTAAAAAAACTAAGAGCAGGGGCGCCTGGGTGGCTCAGTGGGTTAAGCCTCTGCCTTTGGCTCGGGTCGTGGCCCCGAGGTCCTGGGATCCAGCCCCGCATTGGGGCTCTCTGCTCGGCAGGGAGCCTGCTTCCTCCTCTCTCTCTCTGCCTGCCTCTCTGCCTACTTGTGATCTCTGCCTGTCAAATAAATAAATAAATAAATCTTTAAAAAACAAAAAAACAAAACTAAGAGCAAACTGGTTATGGAATATAATTACTTTATCTGATTAATGAATCAGAAGACATTGTGGATATTACAATAAGCTTTCCAGTTAAAACAAACCCAATAAGCTATCTGAATTATTTTTAATATACCTGAAATATTTTTAATATTGTTAGGTTCTGTGGTATCAACAGATGTGGGGAGTACATAGCGTGGGTGCCCTCTTCCACCCTTAATTAAACAATGTCAACATAACATTTTCTTACTGGTGATTGCTCCTCCGGAAATATTTTCCAATCACTGTACTTCCATACCTTTTCCATACAGTGTTCACTGATCTTTGAGGCAAATATTAATTTAGAATTTCCATTTCGTGATACTGTGCTTTCAAAAAAACATTATCTGATGTGCTTCATTCTAGAAGTCATTTCAAAAAGTTTAAAACAACCAATCTACTCAGTTAATCCATTCAGTCATTGTCAGCGTTTATCTTAAATTTTCCTTTCTTGTGAAGCCTGTATTTCTACTAGGTTCAGATTCATCACTCTCATCAGCTATCTTAAACAATAATTACTGTTATATTGAAATTAATCATTTAAATTCATGTTGAACATACAGTACTTAAATAAGATACTATGTATCATATATACTCTTAGAATTCCTCTCACCTGTAAACTTTACTTCATTGCATTACAGGTATTTGACTCCAACTTAAAATAGTGGACAGAGAGGAAGAGAGATAAATCAGCCTTATTTTTAAAGTCAAAGGGAGAAAACAAGCAACATCATGGCTAAAGAGAAGTTATTTTAAAAATAGTCAATCAATCAGGAATTGCAGCAATTCCTGAAATATTTTTCCTTACCTGTTTCTAAAGATTTTATTTCTCTTGTGCTACCTCCTGACTGGGGCCGAAATGGAAATGCATATAAATAATTAGGTTAGGCTCTTAGGCAAAAGACCAGAGAAGGAAGACAGAAGATTTTTTTCCACCCAGTTTTACTGAAGTTATCATTGAGATAAAAGTTTTACATATTTAAAGTGTTGGTATATATAATGGAATATTATTTCCAAGATTATTTAAGACACATACGAGTGAATATGAATTTTAGGGCTGGCTTTCCACCTCCTCTCACCGGGCTAAGGCATATGGAGACTTCTTCCTTTCCTCACTCCTTGGCCTAAAAACCACACTTTAACCATGTAAGATCCCAGAGGAGGCAAGGTTCAGACATTTTCTCGTATTTTTTAATCTGTACAACTTCTTGTTAGTGGGTTGAAATACCACTGGCTTTTCTGTGCCCTTCACCTCTATTCCCGCCACATTAGGTTACGTGGACCCTGGTTCTGGGGTCTTGTCTTCACAGAGCCACATCAACAGTGCCTCACAAAGATATTTTCCAGAAATTTTGGAGCTGCCATACTCTAATCCCGTCCTAACCTTTTCTTCTCCTCTGCTCAAGAACACCTTCCCTCTCTCCTTCTCTTCAGCCTCTCAGAGTTGCTACTGAACGGAATATCGTCACCGACCCGTCTCCGCCTGGGAAAATTCCCGCCTACTGAGCATGTGACCTCTGGCCCTGGGCTCAGCGCAGGCATTGGCCAGCTAGACCAGGCCCCGCCCCTCGGGTTCCCGGCACTTCCGCCTGCGGTTGCCCAGTGTCTGGGCTGCCGGGGTCCTCGCTGGTGAGCGGAACCTTTGCGGCATCGAGTGAAGAGTGACAGCGGACAAGGTGGAGGGAAGGCCGGAAGGACCCGGTACGAAAGGCAGGGAAGACCAGGCCAGGGAGTCTGGACTTCTAATGTTATTGGCTAATCCTGGCCAAACGGGAAAGGAGCAGAGGGAAGGCAAGGGCGGAAGCTTTCCCGACGTAAAACAGGATTGAGCCGTCAGATTCAGGGAGACAAGAAAGTGAAAGAGAGGAGGCCAGCCTGATTCAGGTGTCTGGCTAGGTGTTGGCCGTGCCTTGATGGCAGAAGAGCATTTGAGGAGGGGCAGGAAGATAGCTAGAACTGGGACATGCAGATTGTACACGGTGATTGATAGCCAACCCTTCACAAACACACACATTTAGGAATTACTAGACCCACCTGACCAGGAAGAATTGTTGCTGTATTTCTTAACTCCTGTCTTTCTTTCCATGACATACCTTGGCATTAAGTTTCTCCCCAGAATATTGCAAGAAGTAACATGCGTTTATTTATTTTACTAACACATGGGTGTCTTTCCAGTTAATTACTAACAAAATACTAATTATGAAACATCAGTGGATAAGCCACATTACTCTCCCAAGTTACTGACTTCATTGTACTTTGCGCAGGTTTGTGCAATTTGCTTCACTGATACAGATTTCATGTTTAATATAAAGATGTTCATCTGTCGTTGAGGTACATTACTATGCATTCTTGGATGTATACCTTTTATTAAAACATTTTAAATTAATTTTGTAAAAATTACAAAAGTAACACTCATTGTACTCATACTCATTATAACCGGTAAAACCATCCTAAGATGAATAAAGAAAATGTAATGTCTATTACGAATCTTATTCCCCAATAACTGATGTTAACAATCTGGGATGTATCTTTTAAAAATTAAACTGAATTTTTTTAATTTAAATCAATTAATTAACATATATTATATTATTATTTCAGAGGTAGACTTTAGTGATACATCAGCTGCACTTAACAGCCAGTGTTCACTTTATCAACTGCCCTCCTTAACGCCCATCATTCAGTTACCCCATCCCTCCACCCAGGGGTATATCTTTTCATACCTTCTTGTACGTTCATACAAATTTATATGGACATGCACATACAAAATAGTTTGGCCAATTATATAAAAATGGGTGACTTATTTTTCACCCTCATTCACTAAACCATACATCATTAACATTTCAGTTAAAAATATATAGATTTAACTCATTTTAACAGCTGCATAATATTTCATAGTGAAAATATGCTATAATCTATCCAAACATTCTGCTACTTATGGCTTTAGCAGATTGTTTTCAGGGTGTTTTTTTTTTAATCTCAACAAATAATGCTGCAATAGGAATTCTTAGACGTAGAGTTTTGAATATTATTGCTGTTATTCCTATGGTATAGATTTGTGTTGCTTTGCTGCCTTAAGTGGTAAAAGTGGTTCAAATTCAAAAGTGCCAATTTACCTTTCAAAAATTTGTAGTGATTTGTGTTAACAATGCCTGAGAGGGATCATTTTCCTGAGTACTCAACAGAAATGAATATTTTTTTCTTTTATTTGCTGGTCTGACACATGAAAAATACTATCTCATTATTGTTTTAATTTACATTTTCCTGAATACTGCTGAGATTAAACACTTTTTAGATGCCCATGAGCTCTTTGGATTTCTTCTTCCATGAATCCCATTAATTGCCTAATTGTGTGTGTGTGTGTGTGTGTGTGTGTGTGTGTGTGTACAAGATCAGGTGATTT
Organism: Martes martes; assembly: GCF_963455335.1. Taxonomy (NCBI): domain Eukaryota; kingdom Metazoa; phylum Chordata; class Mammalia; order Carnivora; family Mustelidae; genus Martes; species Martes martes. Next base: position 74,848,896 of record NC_137900.1, read on the forward strand.
TTCTATTCAGTAGGTTGTCTCTGGAAGATCTTGTATATAGGTACATTAGTTAATATCAGATTTGACTGTGTAGATAACAGAAAATTTCCAAGCAATATAAAATTTATTTCTCTGTCATGTAAATGAGGTACAGAAGTGAAAGGTTCAGGTCTGATATGGCAGCTGTGCCCCACAAAGTCCTCAGGGACTTAACCATCAAGCTCATTACTCTGATATTCCTGTGCTGTGGTCCTTGGTCTCAGGGCCTCAGGTGGCAGTGTTTATGTTTCAGGCAGCAAGATGGAGCAAGGAATGAAAAAGAGGAGAGGCCAAGAGCACAATGTTTCTTTATATATCTGTAATTAAAATTGTGAAATATAATGTTCATATAGAAAAATGCTAAAGACAATCTATAGCTTAAAAAATTATTTTAAAGAAACATCTATGCAACCTCCACTCAAAGAAACAGAGCATTACAAGAATTTGAGAAGCTGTGTTTCCTTTTCTAATCACAACTCTCCCTTGAGGAAGTCTCCCTCTAGACCTAGAGATTACTATAATCCTGACTTTATGGTAATCACTGCTTTGCTTTTGTTTAGTTTCACCCAAGTATGCTTTCTAAATGATATAGTTTTGCTTATTTTTAAATATTGCTGTTTGTGTTAGTTTGGTTGTTTCTATTCAGTGAATGACACTGTATGTATGTTAATTCAGTTTCATTGCTGAATACACCATCGTATAAATATACCTCAATTTATTTATCCATTCTATTGTTGATGGACCTTTGGATTATTACAAATTGCAAATAGTGCTGCTATCAATATCCTTGTATATATATCCTAATATACACGTACATTTTTCTGGAATATAATTTTAGGAATGAATTCCTGGTTTATTGAGTATGTGTATCATCACATTCATTCAATAATGGCAAACTGTTTTCCAAAGTGATTGTACTAATTAACACTCCCACCAGCAATGTTTTAGAGTTCCTGTTGCTTTGTGTCCTTACCAACACTTTGCAGCTTCATGTTATTTAATTTTGAGTATCTGGTAAGTATCTAGTTGTCTCTCAAGGAAGGTTCTCATTAGCTGCCACATGACACTTCTGCTTACATCTCATTGGTTAGGCCCTAGACACCTGGTCACTCTTAGCAGTAGTAAAGGCTAAAAGATTCATTGTTTATTCTGGACAGTCATGTGCATAGTTACAACTTGGAGATTCTATTATTAAAATAAGGAGGAAAAAACAGACTTTGAGAAATACAGTATTTATGCTACATTAAGAATAATAATTTTAAAATACCAAACATTTATTGACCACTTACTATGGGCCAAGCACTATTCTAAACACTTTGCTACTACTTATAAACTAGATACTATATTACAAACCCCAGTTTATAGGTAAGAAAACTGGGACATTGAGAACTTAAGTGTCTTACCCAAGACTAAACAGCTAGAAAGTATATTTCAAACCCATGTAGAGTCCATGTAGAGTCCATGCTTTTAGCTGGGCCATACATATACACTTTAAAAGGAATATTTGTTCTTGGTCTGCCATATATTTTACAAAGATTTTCCTACTGCTTATCTTTGGAAATTTCTAAAAGTAGTTTTCTTTATATTTTTATACTGAATTTCACCTGTACATCTAAGTCGTCTGTGTTTTTTCTCAATAGATGATGTTTCTGCATCATTTCTAAATTATGCATATGAAAAGAATCTTAGAACAATTAGTTTGCCCTATAAATTTTAATTCACCATTATTTGTTAGTATTATTTTGTATCTAGGTTGAAGTAAATTTAAACACACTTGAATGTATTTTATTTATTTATTTGAGAGAGAAAGAGATAGAATGTGAGAGCACACACAGGGAGGCGCAGAGGAAAAGGGAGAAAGAAAAACAAGCAGACTTCACGCTGAGTACAGAGCCCAATGCAGGGCTTGATCTTAACAACACTGAGATTATGATCAGTGCAGAACCAAGTCAGGTGCTTAACCAACTGAACCACCCAGGTGCCCCTAAACACACTTTAATATAAACTAAGCTGAGAAGCCATAAAGGAAGCTGGAAAAACCCTCAACTATCCAGATCAATTCCATATACTTGTGGAAATCCCTTATAATAATATTAAGCTTTACTGTTGTATTCACATGCTATGCTGTTGAGGATAGAGTAATAATGTTTAATGTTTACTGAGAACATACTTTGTGCCAGGCACAATATTAGGTACTGAAGATGCAAAAATAAAGAAAACAGATCTTAGCCTTTGAGAAGCTCATAAATCCTTGTCTGATGTTATTCTTCTTTTTCATTTTTCTTTTCTTCAGACAATTCTGTGATTTCTGCCAGGATGATATTTCTAAAACAACTAACTGAAACTATCATTTCCCTGCCCAAACTTCATAATTTATCACATATCAGATGAAATCTGAATTTCTTTGCATGGAACAATTATTTTGCCCCATTTACTTTGGAACCCTGAACCATTAGCCATTCCTCGAACATCTCCCAGATCCTTCAACTTCCAAGTCTTTGTCCCTGCTGTTTTATTTGTATTCTGATCAGATGTTGAAGACCTATTTATTCTACAGGGTTCAGTTCAACTGTTTCTTCTTCCCACTGATAATCTTAGAATTAGTTGTCACATTTTTGGCACTCTTACAGTTTTTCTCAGTGTCCCACTTTGGGTAGTTTTCATGCTTTACATTGTAATTGTTTTGTTCATGCCTGCATCTCCTACCAGATTGCTGTGTTCTTGAGATCATGGGCCATGGACCACATCTTAATTATGTTTATACATTTTGTATATACTAGCACAATACCTTATCTAGAGTAAGTTCTAAAATAGATACTTAATTCACTCCTTGAAATTTGGCACTAGGTCATTTTGAAATAAAATTTTTTTTGCATTTTCTATTAAATGTAAGTTTTCAGTGTTTTTGCAGAAGCATTAATGTGTACAAAATATTACACATGCATACACATACATCAGCCAAAGAAGACATGGCATAAACATGATGGACAGTCAATTTGAGACATAGTTGCAGATTAGTCTGAACCAGATAATGCAGAAAATCTGGATATATGGAATGAAATAATATTGCACAAATGTGTTGCATAAGTAACTTGTCTTGTGGTTGCTAATTTATGGGTGTAGTCTTATGTACTATCTTTTGATCAGTAAGGAACTATTTTACATCAATAGATTGAGAGCAAACATTTTGGCACAACATATTTAATCTAATTAAACTAGATAATAATGCTAGAAACAAGCTGTGGTAGCATCAGCATGTAAAGAAATTTTCACAAGTATACTATTTATATAGCTTAGCTTTTTTCAAATGCAGAAGCCACATGTTATAGTAGCCTATTTTTGCAACATTTGTCTCTATAAACACTATCATTTTTCTCTTTTCACATGTTGAACCCCTACACATTTTGCTGATTATGAGTCATCTCATGCCTTATATATATATTATCTTTTACACACATTGAAAAATTCACTTAAGCTGAGCTTCTGGCTAGGATAAAAACATTATCCATGTTTAGACTTACCTCCGCTTCCCTAAAGAAGCCTTAGGCTGGAATAAGTAGTTGTGCTTGTATTCTTTTCCTTCTGAAAAATGGAAGGGCTAGCTCTATGCTTTAATATTTCCCTGGGTAGCACTTACCCTAACTCCTCTCATATTTTATGGTCCAGTGAAATTAAGACATTTGCCAAAAATTAATAGGTGGGATAGGAATATAGGTCTTTGAACTTCCACCCAGTGAGGTGTAATTGTTCACTCATCAATGTATCCATCAATTTCTTTATGGGGGGTGGGACAGAGGAAGAGGGAGAGAGAGAATCATAAGCAGGCTCCACGCCCAGCATAAAGCCCAACACTGGGCTGGATCTCATGTCCCTGAGATTATCACCCAAGCTGCAATCAAGAGTTGGATGCTTAATCGACTAAGCCACCCAGGTGCCCCTATCCATCAATTATTTTGGAGCACATATTATGTGCAAGGAGCTATGCTAGTTGGGGAGAGCAAATGATTCTACTCTGTCAATGTGGCAGGGGAAGTAAGATACTTACATAAAAACTAGTTATTCCCTGAGGAAATTAATGTCATAAGAGTTATGGGAACTTAAAAGAAATAATGCTTTATTGTTTTAACAAATAACTTGTAGAGATACAGAATAAATGAATAAATATCTCATTTAGATATTTCATCAGATTAACCACACCTATGGGAAATCTAGCTGTTTGAAGCACAAAAGCATAACAGCACCACTGTGTACCTAATGGAAAATGAACCAACTTATAAAACAAATAACTTCCTGAGGTCTAAACTGCATATTCAAACTGTTAAGTTGTAACAAATCACCAATATGCAGGGTAGCCAATATCATCCTTAGACAAGATGGGAAAACTATTTCTCTTTTTCTCTCCAAAAGAAGTATTTTTTTTTAATTTTTAAAATTTATTTTTACTAGAGATAGTAAAATTAGATAGATAAAAAAGATAAAGAGATAAAAAAGATAGAGAGAATGAGCAAGGGGAGAGACAGAGGGAGAAGCAGACTCCCTGCTGTTCAGAGAGCCCAATGAGGAACTGGATCCCAGGACCCTGGGATCATGACCTGAGCCAAAGGCAGACACTCAATCAGCTGAGCCACCCAGGTGCTCCTCTCCAAAAGAAGTCTTAATGTTGTTTCATAAACAACAATTCTCACAATTTCATATTTTGAATTTAGACCCAGTCTCATACCTCACAATGTAAATTAATTTAACAAATAATTTTTGAGCACCTACTACGTGCTTGGTATGTACAAACTTAGTAGATTAGCAACTTGTATTGTCTCTTACCATAAAAAAGAAAAAAAAGTACCCTTAAACAATAATATCTAACCCTATCGAGCACCTTCTCTTTTAATTATTTATTTTTATAAGCCATTTTTAAATTTGTTTATTTTTTTATTATGTTCAGTTAGCCAGCTTATAGTACATCATTAGTTTTTGACGTATTAACAATTCATTAGTTACATATAACACCCAGTGCTCATCACGACACGAAGCACCTTCTCTTTTAAATATCTTTCTCTTTAGGCTTCTAGCTTCCTGATTTTTCCCATCTGTTCTGCACCCGGACTCTCTGTAATTTGGGGAGAAAATAATAAAACCATAAAATCAGATTTATTGGTTCTACTACAAATATATGTTATGCAACTTCAGCAAGTCCTTCAATGCCAATTGTCAATATATATATAATATATGTATATAATATATATATATAACATGAAGGAAAACAGTATATATATTTAAAAGAGTTTATATGTACCAGCAATGTTCTGAATGTGAGAAAGAGGAAGGAGTCTCAAGACAATGTCCATATCTTTAGGCCTCTTGTCATATTCTAACAGCTAGATCAGTGGTTCTCATTTGAGGTGATTTTGCCTCCTAGAGGGCATTTGGACATAGTGGAGACATTTTTGGTTGTCACAACCGGGAAAGGGGTTGCTACTGGCATCTAATTAGCAGAGGCCAGGATCCTGCTATGAATATCCTAAAATTAAGAGGAACGTCTACTACCACCCTTAAATAAGAATTATCCAGCCCCAAATATCCATAGTATGAAGGCTGAGAAATCCTGATCTTAGGTGATTAAAGACTAAACTATATCCGCACTCTTCTAGTCATATATATATATAACTTACCCCATTCCCTAGAAATGACTTCACCTTCTTGAATGAAAAACTGTGTTCCTTCACTTTCCTCTTTTTATATCAAAATGTCCATATAGTCTCATTTGTCATTTTCTTACTTCTTTCTGTGGATAAATACTCTTCTTTCTTTCCAAGACTAATCTCTTCTAGTATTTACACCTTACCCTATTTTCCAAATTATTTATGCTGCTGACAAGAATGCATTCTATATCACAGAATAAAACAGATAAGAAATCAAGCAGAGAGGGTGCCTGGGTGGCTCAGTGGGTTAAGCCTCTGCCTTCGGCTCAGGTCATGATCTCAGGGTCCAGGGATTGAGCCCGCATCCAGCTCTCTGCTCAGCAGGGAGCCTGCTTCCCCCTTTCTCTGCCTGCTGCTCTGCCTACTTGTGATCTCTCTCTCTGGCAAATAAATAGATAAAATTAAAAAAAAAAAAAGAAAAAGAAATCAAGCAGAGTAGTTTTCTCTGGATTCTTTATCTCATCCCCACTCACCAGCTCCAGAAATTTAGTTCACAGGTTATTTCCTCTCATGTATCTTCATGCTTTCCCCTACAATGGGTTCTCTCTGTATCTAAAATTACTTAATTATATTCTATCTTAAAATATTCTTTAAAACTCTTATTTTGATCCTTCTGTTTTTTTAACTTTTCTGTGTCCCTTAGGACTCCTGTAATTTTCTTTCTTTTTTTTTTTTTCAAGATTTTATTTATTTATTTGTCAGAGAGAGGGGGGGAGAGAGCAAGCACAGGCAGACAGAGAGGCAGGCAGAGGCAGAGGGAGAAGCAGGCTCCCTGCTGAGCAAGGAGCCCGATGTGGGACTTGTTCCCAGGACGCTGGGATCATGACCTGAGCCAAAGGCAGACGCTTAACCAACTGAGCAACCCAGGCATCCCAGGAACCTGTAATTTTCTAACTGTTCTCCCAGCCTTTAATCTAGTCTGCATTTTGTGCTGTAGGATTTAGATTATGTCAACTACTCTCATCAGAGTCCTTCAGTAGTCAACCAGTGCCTATCACAATGACTACATCACACCATGCATTTTTTATTCACAAGATACTGTGCTTGGAACTTAAGTTAGTATTAGTATCTCCATCGTATAGATGAGAAACTGAGGTGTAGAGAGGTTAAGTGTCTTGCTCAAAACTCTATAGCTAGGACATGAGGAGCCAATTCAAATCCAAATCAGTCTTGTGCCAAAATCTTTTTTTTTTTTTTTTAAAGACTTTATTTATTTATTTGACACACAGAGAGAGAAATCACAAGTAGGCAGAGAGGGAGGGGGAAGCAGGTTCTCCACCAAGCAAAGAACCCGACGCGGGACTGGATCCCAGGACCCTGAGACCACGACCCGAGCCGAAGGCAGAGGCTTAACCCACTGAACCACCCAGGCGCCCTTGTGCCAAAATCTTTGTGTACATTTTACACAACTCTTTATTCCCCAAGGCACTGAGTCCAGACTGCCAGAGTTTGGCCTTCAGGTCTCTCTCTGATCTGGCTTCACACTTTTTCCAGGTACTGCCAACCTGCATCCACCTTACATTCATGTTAAAATACCACTGTTCTCTGCATACTCTTTGCTCCCATTCATATCATACCTTCTATGTTACCCTTCTCATGCATCTCTTGAGGTCCAAATACCCAACCACTTTCAAGCCCAGTTCAAGCTTCCCAGCCAAGTTCCCTAATCTCAGATCTTTTCCTCCCCCCCCCAGTGGTGTTTTTCTCACTTACAAATTTTGACATTATAAAGCATATATATGCTTTTTTTGCCCTCTCTCTATTTTTACCTCCTTTAGAACAGGGAACTCATTGTGATAGTAACATATTTTTCTGTAGAATTTTATAAGCACTCTTGCAAATATGTTAAGAACCTGGCAAAGAACAAGAGCTCAATACATGTTTGTTTGCTTGTTTGGTTCTAATCTTCATAGTAATTCTCCAAGGTCTACTTTACTAACAGATAAGAAAACTGAGGCTCAGGGAGATCAAGTGACCTGCCAAAGGGCGGAAATATTCCAATATGACCCAAGATCTAACTCAAGAGTTCTGTCTCTAATTGAGGGTTCTTTCTACTATACTACTTAGGGCTTCAGAATTTTGGTTCCCCAGAATATCTTAGCTCTATACCTTGGTCATAGTAGTTATTGAAAATGAGCTGAATGAATGAGAGAAAGTCTGTTAAGAACATATTCTTTGAGGTTGAAAGTCATGAGAGGTTCATCGACCACCAAGAATAACAGCACTTTGGGATGTGACTCATCCTCACACATAGTATTTAGGTAGAAGGAAAACAACCCTCCCATTCTGATCAAATATCTTAGGCAACATTAGGTCCAAGCTGTGTTATTATCCACTTAAGAACACCCGTGCCACACACCTTCAACAAACAAGGTTTTATGTTATTTAAAATCAGTAGCTAGGAAGAAAATTGAGAGTAATTTTTCAGTTTTTGTTTTTCATTTTTCATAGCCAAATTGATCATTCTCTTTCCTTATTATCTCTACTTTTTGGATCATGTTTAGAAAGGTCACCTCTATCCCAAGATCTCTACAGATACTCTACTATGTATTCTTCTACTGTTTTTATCATGTCATTCTTTACATTTAGAGTCTCTGGGATTATGTGTCTGCGCATGTGTGTGTGTGTTTCTATGCATGTGTGTTTCTATGTGTGTGTGTAAGGCATGAAATAGCTTTATAATTTAATATTTTTCTTACATAGTTTAGTGAGTTATTTATTTATTTTTCCCTTTTGATTTAAATGACATCCTTAGGGGCACTTGGGTGGCTCAGATGGTTAAGCATCTGCCTTCTGTTCAGGTCATGATACCGGGGTCCTGGGATTGAGCCCTGTATCAGGCTCCCTTCTTGGCAGGAAGCCTGCTTCTCTCTCTCTCCCACTCCCCCTGTTTGTGTTCCTTCTCTTGCTGTGTCTCTTTCTGTCAAATAAATAAATAAAATCTTTATAAATAAATAAATTATATCTTTATCATATATGTCCATACACAGATTATTCTATATGTAAACTAAACTTTCCAGATTTGTAATTTATTCTATTGATGGTTTACTCCTGAGCTATATGTATGTATGTATGTATGTATTTATACTGTTTTAATGATTAAAGTTTTAATTTCTGGGCAGCAATCTCGTCCACTACTCTTATTGGTTTTTTTTATTTTTAAAAAAATATTTTATTTATTTATTTGGTGGAGAGAGAGTGAACAAGTGGGGGGAGGAGTAGAGGGGGAGGGACAAGCAGACTCCACAATGAGCACAGAGAACCCGTCTTGGTGCTTTATCTCATGCCTGCAAGATCGTGACCTAAGCCAAAATCAAGAGTTGAACGCTTAACTGACAGAGCCACCCAGGTGGCCTCACTACTCTTTAAAAAAAAAAAACAAAAAACGAAAGCAGAAACATTTGTGCCTACCCTCTAAGGTTTATTCTTTTTTTAAAAGCTTATTTATTTATGGATTTATTTAAGTAGTCTCTACACCCAGTGTGGGGCTTGAACTCATGACTGTGAGACCAAGAGCTGCCTGCTCCTCTGACTGAGCCAGCCAGACACCCCTCTGAGGTTTATTCTTTAAAAAAAAAGCATAAGAAATATTTTGCCAAGATCCCACATTTTCTTTTACTGGGATTCTGAATAAAATGAAATAGAAGTGATAGATTAATTTGGAGAATTGACTCATTTTAGTAGGCAATCTTTGGAATCAGAGAACCTAATATGGTTTTCCATTTACTCAAGTCTTTTGTCATCTTCCCCAATAATTTTATAATTTTACAATTTCTTTTTTTTTTTTAAAGATTTTATTTATTTATTTGACAGAGAGATAGCACAAGTAAGCAGCGCGTCAGGCAGAGAGAGAGAAGCAGGCTCTCTGCCAAGCAGGGAGCCTGATGGCGGGGCTTGCTTGATCTCAGGACTCTGGAACCATGACCTGAGCCGAAGGCAGCCACTCAACCAACTGAGCCACCCAGGCGCCCCTGCAATTTCTTTTTTAAATATGTATTTTTGAAGATTTTATTTATTTATGTGTGAGAGAGAGTGAGACTCTGGGACTCAAGTATCATGACCTGAGCCAAAGGCAGCCACTTAACCGACTCAGCCACCCAGACACCCAGTTTGGTTTTTTTTCCCCAAAAGATCTTTTTTGTTTACTCGACAGAGAGAACACAAGGAGGGGGAGCAGCAGAGGGAGTGGGAGAAGCAGGCTCCGCACTGAGCAGGGAGCCCAACTCAGGCTAGATCCCAGGACCCTGGAATCATGACCTGAGCCAAAGGCAGATGCTTATCCAACTGAGCCACCCAGGTGCTCAATTTTACAATTTCTCTGTGTGTGTATGTGTGTACACTTTAATAGAGCATAGTGCTTTAGTTCATATATGCAAGAATCAAACTGCCTGGGTTCCAAACTCACCTATGCTGTTACTAGCCATGTAAACTATTCATTCACCTTTGTGTACTTGTTATTTATCTCCCCCTCCTATAATATGGGTGCCTTCCAGAGTTATCATGAAGATTAAATGGGTTAATATATCTAAAGTGCTTAAAACCATACCTGGCACATAGTAAGTGCCCTATGAGTACTACCTATGATTACATGATTATATAGTATATATATGCATTTTGTGTTTCTTATTAAATTTATTTGTGTTTTATGTAGTGTTGTTAAAAATGGATTTTTTCCCCCTACTCTCTTCTTATTGGTGGCCATTTTGTTAATTTTGATTATGGAGGGCAATCTCAATAAGCACTAAACTTTGAAATTTCAACCTCCAGAGGGCTCCCCTTTCCTGTGAATTACTATCATTTCCTATAACTTCTTTTTTAAGAATTTTATATCACTTAGAGCCAAGTGATGAAAAAGAAAATGTGTGTATGATACATTTGAAAGGTCAAGTAAAATAAATAAGATCAGGGCACCTGGGTGGCTCAGTGGGTTAAGCCTCCGCCTTCGGCTCAGGTCATGATCTCAGGGTCCTGGGATCAAGTCCCGCAAGGGGCTCTCTGCTTGGCAGGGAGCCTGCTTCCTCCTCTCTCTCTCTGCCTACTTGTGATTTCTCTCTGTCAAATAAATAAATAAAATCTTAAAAAAAAAAAAAGACAAATAAGATCAATAGCTAGTCCATTGAAAATACTAACAGGATAGGGCACCTGGGTGGCTCAGGTCATGATCCCAGGGTCCTGGGATGGAGCCCTGCATCAAGCCCCTCATCAGGCTCCCTGCTCAGTGGGAAGTCTCTTTCTCCCTCTCCTACTCCCCCTGCTTGTGCTTCCTCTCTCGCTGTGTCTGTCTATCAAATAAATAAATAAAATCTTAGAAAAAAAAAAGAAAATACTAACAGGACAAATAGTCCTCTTGCAAAACTGAAGAAAGAGAAAACAGCTGAAAATGCAAAAAAGAAAAAAATGGAATTAACAGATGCATGTAAATATCCAAGAAGTTTAAAAATTACAAGAATACTCAAAGTTTAACCTATCGATAAAGTGAAAATTTTGACAACATTGGGTATTATTTAATAAATATAAATTATGAAAATCGATACAACAAGAGGCAGAAAACTTGAACTGATCAATAGAAGAAATGGGAAATGTTACCAAAGTTCTACCTCTGAAAAAGGCACCAGGTCAAGATTTTTTTTTTAAGATTTTATTTATTTATTTATTTATTTATTTGAGAGAGGGAGAGAGAGCAGGGGGAGGGGCAGAGGGAAAAGGAAAGAGAGAATCTTTTTTTTTTTTTAAGATTTTATTTATTTATATGACAGACAGAGATCACAAGTAGGCAGAGAGGCAGGCAGAGAGAGAGGAGGGGAAGTAGGCTCCTTGCTGAGCAGAGAGCCCCATGTGGGGCTCGATCCCAGGACTCTGGGATCATGACCCAAGCCGAAGGCAGAGGCTTTAACCCACTGAGCCACCCATGTGCCCCGGAAAAAGAGAATCTTGAGCAGACTCTACACTGAGCATGGAGCCGGATGTGGGGCTCAGTCTCATGACCCTGAGATCATGACCTGAGCTGAAATTAAGTCAAGTGCTTAACCTAATGAGCCACCCAGGCACCCCTATGTCAAGATGTTTTAAAACATGGATTCTACCAGAACTTTAGGAATAACGTTATTTACAGGACTTTGAAAAAGATGGAAAACTTTATAACTCACTATACATGGCTAACAAATATGAAACCAAATTAGTGAGGAATAGCAGAAGAAAAAAGCAATAGGCCAATTAATAATGAAATAAATGCAGAAATCCTAAGTAAAACATTAACAAATTGAACACAACAGCATTTTAAAAGTTAGCATAATCGAAATAGATTTTATTTTAGGAATGCAAAGATAATTTGATACATTAAGACATGAGCCTCTGATGATTTACAGCTAAGTAATAAGTAAATCTTAAAATATTTCATAGCATTTTTTTCTCCTGATATTATCCCACTTTACTACCTTGTTTGATCACCTCTCCCGGAACATTTTCTTCTCCATCCGGTAAACTCCTACCTCTCTTTAAAGACTCAATTCCGCTTACTTATGTTTCTCCTGCTCTGACCCCTCCCTACCTGAGGGTAAGAAGCTGCTGCCTTGTATACTTCCACAATACCTTGTATTTACCTCTATTACAGACTTATCATACTGTTCTGTAAATGCTAGTTAACTTGTCTTCCCCACCAAACTGTGAACCCTGGAGATAGAGTCAATTTATTTCTGTGTTTTGGAAGCCAGACATATAAAAAATTGGCAGAATCCATTGAGAAATACACACAGATCAAAACTGGAAATAAAAACTGTTAGCTAATTACTATAAAAACTGTATTGGAGGGGTTCCTGGGTGGCTCAGTGGGCTAAAGCCTCTGCCTTCGGCTGGGGTCATGATCCCAGGGTCCTGGGATGGAGCCCCAAGTCAGGCTCTCTGCTCAGCAGGGAGCCTGCTTCCCCCTTTCTCTCTGCCTGCCTCTCTGCCTACTTGTGACCTCTCTGTCAAATAAAAAAATAAAATCTTAAAAAGCTGTGTTGGAGGGCATGTTTTTATGTCTAGACTAGACTTCTTTAATATTTCACCTTAAAGTCAAACTTCCTTACCCATTTATAGGCAAAGTTGGGCAACCTCAGGCCTCCATGGAAGGCGCTAGCTTTTTACCCATAGTAAAAACAGACTAGTGGTAACTTTCTGTGTAGGGAGCCTAGAAGATGTTAATGTATTTATTAATGTACTAGTCAAAAGTACTCATCAAGTCGGTTGTTCTTCCTACGGTTATGTGAGAGGTGAAGAGAAAGGCCAGGAGTATTATTCTAGCTGAAATACTGCATGGGGACATGAAGCCAGAGAAATAGAGGATACCCCCTGTAATGGCTACCTAACTTAGAACTATTTTCCTTTAGAGCTTAGCTGCCTACAATTTTAGAGAAAAAGATTTCAACTGCAGTAACTATATTTAGCCTGAGTGCTCTCATTTAACTTAGCAGGACTTTGTTCTTTAATTTATAATTTGATTTGTTTGCTTCCACGAATTTCTGTTATAATAGATGGGGTAAAAAAAAAAGTAACCAAGAGACATATAAAATTTCCTCACAAATCTATTTGCATCCTGTTATGTTCTTTGTACTTTTTTTCTAGTTAATGCAACATTGCTTTGGGGGCTCTTAACGAGGTGAACTGTTCCTTGTGTAGCCTCATGAAATTGAGTAAGAAGGAATTGTCATCTGCATATATCCTGGATCTGCAACCCGAAAGTGTGCTCTGCGGACACTACCAGAGGAGGGAAGGGCCGGCCAAAGTCAGAGAGTGAGTCCATTCACTTAACATTTGAATATGAGTCCATTCACTTAACATTTGTTCCACTAGCTTTTTTCCTCTGCTACCAATACAACTAGTAGATAAATTTTGGAGATCTAATGCATAGCATAGTGATTATAGTTAGCAATACTATATTATATACTTCAAAACTGCTAAAAGACTAGATCTTCAATGTTCTCACCGAAAAAAAAGAAATAATAATTATGTGATGTGATGGAGGTTTTAGTAAAGCTATGGTGGTAATCATGTTGTAAGATATACATATCAAATCAACACATTGCATACCTTAAACTTATGCAATACTACATGTCAGTTATATCTCAATAAAAAATAAAGATACATCAGAATTTGTTCTCACCTGTTGATGCACACTTAGGTTATTTAGCAACTACTGCAAATAAAGCTGCTGTGAATTTTGTGTACAAGTCTTGGTGTGGGTGTTTTTTCACTTATCTTGGATAAACAACTAGGAGTGAATGGCTGGGTCTTATTGTTTGTGTACCTGTAATTTCTTATTGTTATATAATTGACATGTAATATTATATTCGTTTCAGGTGGACACCATAATGATTCAATATATGTATATATTGTGAAATAAGTAAGTGTAGTTAAGTAAGTGTAGTTAACATCCATCACCACACAGAGTCACAAATATTTTTCTTGTGATGAGAACTTTTTTTTAAAGGGTTTTATTTATTTATTTGAGTGAGAAAGAGAGAGAGAGCACAAAGGAGGGGGAGGGAGAAGCAGACTCCCCACTGAGAAAGAAGCCCAATATAGGGCTCTATCCCAAGACCCTGGGATCATGACCTGAGCTGAAGGCAGATGCTTAATGGACTGAGCCACCCAAGAGCCCCATTATTCCCTCAAATCTTATTGAGGACAGGCTCTTATTTTCCGTCTTCTCATCTTGCCCCTTTCCTCCCCAATGTTTTCTTATTCCTCTTCTTAAAACATGTGTTTTTCCTACTCCTAGTCCTCATCTTCCTTCTTTTGACTTTCCCCTTCATATTCATGTCATTTCTTCTTTTCTGTATTTATTTAATACAAATTATGGGTTGCTTCTAACTTAAGTGGCAAAGTGAGAATATTGCAGCCTTGGGGAAATTATCAGTGGTACCAAGGTGCAGACATCTGTGAGTGTAGGGAGAGTATTGAAAAATGCAATGAAAAAATTAATTGGATTGTCAGTGCATATAATGATGCCTGTGATGAGAGGAACTTGGGAAGAATATCTCTCTCCTCAAAGGAACTATATACTAAATATCCTTGCAGAATATCACAGAAAGAATGAAACTGAGATACTGTGACTTATAATAAGAAATAAATATTTAGTCTTCCTTTTGGTTCCTGGTTTAAGACTTTTTTTTTTTAATATTTAATTTATTCATTTGAAGAGAGAGAGCATAAGCAGGGAGGAGGGTCTGAGGGAGAGGGAGAAGCCCACTGAGCAGGGAGCCTGACACCAAACTCAGATCCCAGGGCTTTGAGATCATGATGTGAGTCCAAGGCAGACGGTTAACCAACTGAGCCACCGCACCAGACTCCTTAAACTCTTGGAATTAACTATGGAGAAAGAGATCGTGTCTTTTATTATGTTAATGAGGGAACTTTTGGAAAGCACCTAAGGCTAGGGCTGGTTGCTCCTTGAACCAACCTTGTGATTTGAGGGTTGGAACTTTTAGTTTAGCCCTCCCCCACCTCTGGGGAGGGGAGAGGGGCAGGCAGTCAAGTTCAGTCACCAGTAGCTGATGATTTAATCAATCGTGACTATGTAATGAGCCCTCCATAAAAGCCCCAAAGGACAGGGTTCAGATAGCTTCCAGGTTGGTGAGCACAAGGGGGTTGAGGGAAGGTGGTGTGTTTAGAGAGAGGATGGAAGCTTAGTGTCCCCTTTTCCTTACCTTGCCCTATGCATCTCTTCAATTTGGCCGTTGCTGAGTTATATCCTTTTATAATAAACTGGTCATGTAGTAAGTAAAATGTTTCTCTGACTTCTGTGAGCCACTCTAGCAAATTAATGGAAACTAAGGACAGGACTTTGGAATCTCCCAGCTGGTCAGAAGTATAGGTGACTACGTGTACTTGAGATTGGTGTCCATAGTGTGTGTGGTGGGGGCGTGTTGGGGAGCAGTCTTGTAGGACTGAACCCTAACGTATGGGATCTGAGGCTATCTCTGGGTAGATAGTGTCAGAATTGAGTTAAGTTGTGGGACACCCAGCTGGTATCAGAAGTCGCTAGGTGTGGGGGAAAAAACCTATGTAATAGAATTCAGTGTAGAATCTTAGCAGCACACTCACTCTTTGTGAAATTTCTGAGAAAATAATCCCAAACCCTGGTTATGAAAAACTAAGAAAACAATGCTTCTATAGGTTTTAGAGGGCCTATTACTTATTTCCTATAATTATGGAGACTTCCACTAAATCCGGAATTGAGAGACTTTTAAAAACATTGTAATATAATCACCTCATGATTTTTGATATGTGCTGAGGTTCCTGTTAGCCAACAGAAATTTGATCTGGCCATTTGGTAAAACTACCTTAGATTAAAGTGTGAATGCTGTTAAGATTTAACTAATTGCTTTGTAAGGACCACCTAACACTAAGAGGCTGATACCAGGCAGACAGGTAGGCTTTGTCTAGTAAGGATTGCTGAAGCAGTCTGTGTACTACTACTGAGTTTTTTGTTTTTTGTTTTTTGTTTTTTACTGCTGAGCTATGTTGTGTCGTTGAGCTCTGATCTAGTACAACTCTATTCCAGCAGACACATCTATTTCACAGAATATTAATTTTTATACCATCCTATCTCAACCAGTGAGGTGTGAAGACAGACGGCAAGACCTAAAAAGAAAAGAAGAACAGTTCTAAATAGCCCTCTACATAATTTGACTTTGGTATCATATGACTACCTAAGGAAACAGAACATTTAATATAATAGTGATGAGGGAACAGAAGGCTAGCAGAAGACAAAGCAGAAGCTGACCCCCTGCAACCTCCCCCCACCCCCCACTCCAGGGTGGGACATGCGAGACATTCTTCCAGGAATCTCCCAGCTATCTTAATATTACTGCCTTGCTAGAGGGGAGAAACAACCTTAACTTGACAGGGGCAAGTCCTCTGGTATCTTATAGGTTGTCTTTAGCATATGAAAGTTCTTTCGAAACCTCCCTTTTCCCTTACCTGCCCCAACCTAGTAGTATATAATCAGCCAACCCTCACAACCCTCTTGCAGCAACTCTCCTGCCCCTGGGTCCTGTCTTACTGCTTTAGTAAAATCACCTTTTTGCACCAGAGGTGTCTTAAGAATTCTTTTTTGGTCGTCAGCTTGGGACCTCACTTATATTCTAAAATTTCATCAATAGGGCAGTATGTTTAGTAGAACTCTCCAAGTTCTACTAAAGCTATTTAACTTACATTAACTCAGCTAATTTAGGAATGTTTGCCAGAACCTTTTTAGAGTGGTGCCAGCATTTATGTCATCACCTGTGTGTGAGAAAGGATTAGACGTAAATACAAATTTTGACTTGTTGAAATGTAATCCTCGATAGTTAGAAAATACTACATTGACATGAAACCGGAACTTGGGAGATTAGATTATAAATAAAGTTATCATAATTTATTGTCTAAATCTGACACTTTTGAGAACGAAAGAAGCAAATTAATAACCATACCATGACAACAGAAACAGAGTTTGTCCCAGGCAAACCAAGGAATACAATCATTCTGATTTTAAACTACATTTTGTGTAAACATATTCAGGATTTTGCAAGTGAAGAATGGAGTTCTGGAGAAATTCTCTCAGTATCTACTTTCTCACTTTCCTCCCTCAACTCACTTTCTCCTAGGGTTTTCTGATGTTTCCTTCAATATACCAGCCCCTTTTTCTCATTTTTATCTATAAGAATATGAAGTGAATAAAATATTACAACTAGCTTCACACATAGTTGAACTTCAAATGCTCTCTATACTTAGTAGCAAAACAGATGTAGTTTTGAGTCCCCACAAAAGTTCTGAGTTCCCCGCATGGCTGCTGGAGGTACAGCATTTATGTAAAAGATTAGTCTGTATTTCCTATTTTCCTTTAGAGAGGGAACTTTATGTCCCCTATCTGATGTGTAAAAAGTCAACAGTATTAGAATGTTAATCCGAAATCACATAAAACTCATGCAGAATAGCTTGTAGATTAATAAAGTACTCTTGATTCTTTTTTTTACTGAGATATAGTTGACATAATATTGTATATGTTAAAGGTGTACAAAATGCTGATTTATGTACTGCAATATGATTAACACTGAAGCATTAGCTAATCCCTCCCTCGGGTCACAAAATCACCATTTCTTTTTTGTGGTGAAAGTACTCTTGAGTCTATCCTATGTGGCACTCACATGGCTTTTCATATGTCCCCCAAGCAAAGCGAGAACAAGTCTGCCTTATTCATAAATTTGTGTATCCATGCTGAATGCTTTAGATGTACACACTGTGCATGTCACAAGACATAATCATGTTTTCATAAAGTTGAAGAAAGAGGTAAACCTATGACAGCCAGCCCAGTGCCCTCTGGGGACTTCAGAAAAACGTATTCAACTTCACAACTGACAGAAAGGTCAGAGGGAGGCCATATGATCAGAGGAAAACGTACTTTCAAACAACCTTTAAAAATTGGCTTTTTAAGTGGGAAACAGGGTGTCCTCACCTATAAATTGGACAAATACTTGTTCTCAAGTTCCTTGTATGAATGAGATCTGGGAATTGAAGGGGACCAGAATGTGCCACAAAATAATCAAAATGTGGATTATTTTGAGCTGAAGTCAATTAAGATCGAGAAGACTCAAGAAAAACCTTTGCCTCTCAAATACCTAAAAGAATTTAGAAAAGGGGACTGGCCCAGAAAAAGAGCTATTATCAGAGATAACTTTTTTTTTTAAGTATTCTTTTTTATTTTTAAGATTTTATTTATTTATTTGACAGATCACAAGTAGGCAGAGAGGCAGGCAGAGAGAGGGAGGGAAGCAGGCTCCCCGCTGAGCAGAGAGCCCAATGCGGGGCTTGATCCCAGGACCCTGAGATCATGACCTGAGCCGAAGGCAGAGGCTTTAACCCACTGAGCCACCCAGGCGCCCCTAATGTATTCTTTTTTTTTTTTATTTATGTATAATTGATATGCAATGTTACATTAGTTTTAAGTGTACAACATAGTGATTCAATGACTGTATACACTATGATCACCATCTGTCCCCATCCAACGCTATTACAATATCATTGACCATATTCCCTATGCTCTACCTTTCATTTCTGCGATGTATTCATTCCATAACTGGAAGCTTTTATTTCCCATTCCCCTTTACCCATTTTGCACAATTCCCCCAACTCTCCCTTCTGGAAATCATCAGTTTGCTCTTTGTATTTATGGGTGTGTTCCTGTTTTTTTATTTGTTAATTTATTGTCTTTCAGATTCCACATATACGTGAAAAATGGTTTTGTCTTTCTTTTCTGACTTATTTCACTTAATGTAATATCCTCTGTGTCCTTCCATGTTGTTGCAAATAGCAAGATCTCACTCTCCTCCACATCTCCTATATCCATTCATCTGTCCATGAACACTTAGGTTATTTCCATATCTTGGCTATTATAAATAATGCTTCAGTAAACATAGGACGCATATATTTTTTGAATTAGTATTTTAATTTTCTTTGAGTAAATACTCAGTAGTGGAATTATTGTATTGTATCATATTTCTATTTGTAATTTTTTTTTTTTAAATTTTAAGTAGGGTCCATGTCCAACATGAGGTTTGAACCCATCAACTAGGGATTGAGAGTTGCAAACTCTACTGACTGAGCCAGTCAGGTACTGTGATCTTATTTTTAAGTAATGTCTACACCCAACATGGGGCTCGAATCCACAACCCCAAGATCAAGAGTTGCATGCTCCGCTGACCGAGCCAGCCAGGTGCCCAGACTGGCTTCCACAGTGGCTACACCAATTTACATTCCCATTGACGGTGGGTGAGGGTTCCTTTTTACCAGAGATAACTTTTTATCTGAAAGACCTATCTGTAGGGCAGGGCAAACATCTAATTACCAAACATATCTTCTTATCCTCCTGGGAATTACCCTCCTTCCCTCTGAAGCCCCAGGTCCCTATCCCGTTCCTTCACTCAGGATAGCATATAAGCCTCAACTGCTCTACTCTCCCTTGAGTCTCATATATCTTTGGGGTTTCTGTATATGCAAAATTAAATTTCTTCTCCTGTTAATCTGTCTATTGATTTAATTATTAGATAATCCAAAGAACTTAGAAAAGAAGAAGGTAAAAATTTTCTTCTCCTACAGAATGAAGTCATCTTCAAGTAGTGTCTCCACATTTGTCCCAGCACATGGGAATCATTGTCAGGAGGAAGAGGGAGCACTCTTGAGAAGCACTGTAAAGTGTAATAATGACTTAAAGAATATCTGGAATTTACATGGGCCTTACTGCAAATCAGGGACTGTTATGAATAGTCTTCATATATTACCTCAGGAAGAACCTGGGCTTGGAGTCATACAGGTCTGAGTCTGAATGCTGGTTCTGTCAGTTTATAGTTGTGTGGTCATAGGAAGAAGGTTCTTAAACTCTAATATTAAGTTTCTTCAAGTGCAAAGTAGGGTCATTGTGTAAATAAATGAGATAGGTACATTGAAGCTCTAGTAGTGTGCTGCCACATAATGGTCCTTTCCCTCTTGCGTTTGTTGGTTACCCAGTGAACCTTTAGATGACAAAAACTGGTGCTAAGTGAACATTGTCTGAAGGCCAGGGAGTAGTTGGCTGTTCTAATATCACATGACATGGGACGTTCACTTGAGTGCCCATGAACTTTAAAAAGATTATGTATCTCTACCTGCTTGGAAAAAATAGTCCCTGTTCCTATGACTTGTTTTCTGCAAACATGGAGAGTTTGGAAACAAAGAGCCTGGTAGGATTCACCAAAGCCATAGAAGACATTACAAGGATGGCAAAGGCTAAAATTATAAAGATAATGAACTTAATTTGCATTTCTAGGGTCCTGAGATTTAAGATTTTCATTTTCCTAGAAGGGCATCCATGAAGAGATACCTAAGTATCTGCAATATATAGACAGAAACATTTATTTCTTGTGAACTAGCACTTGTTGAAGAAGAATGACCCTTACATGATTCCTTTTTGTCAAACCTTCAGATATGTGATATTTGCATCCCAACCCATACAATTACCAGTAAAGAGTGTAGATGGTTTATATTGATAATTCATAGTACTAAAAGACTTGCTAATTAAAATAGTCAGCAACAACAAACCACTTTGGGAGTGAGGCTGGTCCTTATAATTAACCTCATTTTGCAACTGAAGGAACTTGAGCACTGAAACTATGTGACCAAGCCAAAGCCACAACAAAGTAAGGGCAAGGATAAAGACTAGACTTCAACAAACCCTGAAAATCAAATCACAGTGCCTTGTATAATCAACTTTTGTTAACCTTTAGCAATGGTTCTTTTCTGTGGTTGTTCTTGTGGGATTCAGAACTGGCCTTTATTGTTGTTCCTTGGTATGTTTAATAAAGAAGTAAAGCAAATTGTGCCTAAAATCAATCTCTCTCTCTCTCTCCTTCTCTCTCTCTCTCTCTTTCTCTCTCTCTCTCTCACACACACACACACGCAATCTATTGAGAAAATTCATTCCTAAATAATAACCTACTAATAAGTACTTTTAGATAATCAAAGGATAAGTGCATCAAAAGTATGTTCTGCTGAGTCCCTTTAGGGGGACTTTCAGACTAGGATGTTACATATAGAGATACAAGAAATACTTTAGGATATAACGTAGTTCACTCCCATGCTTGTGTGTTACCCTGTTTCTGGCCCTTGTGATTCAGCCAACCCATAGAGAGTGTGTCACAGTCAGTCACCAGAACCAGCTCTCGATGCCAGTGGTATTTGCCTAGGATCCTGGCATTTGCCTAGTTAGAATCCCCATCCCAGGATGCATGAATATTCTGTTATTCTGAGCTTTTGGCATTCAGAGCTCTCTCATATTCTCTTATACTCTGATTTTGAGAAATTGTCTCGGGCTCTTCTCTGGCTGCCTGGTGCCATACCCCAGGAACTAAGTAACATACTTTGTATCCACGACATGTGGTACAGCCAGGGAACAGCTGTAAAATATTTTGAGATAGTGAAGATTGTTTTCCTTTTGCCCTTGTGCTTTCTTGAACAAGCTACCCTCTTCCTAGCTTTCTTGAACAAGCTATTGCAGCAATAGCTTCTAAAGGTACTGATCTAGAGGGGTTGGCCTATACAGTTAAGAACAAAAAGTCAAATTCTTGGCTTTGAATTCTAAAGTAGGCTGTTGAAATTGATAGCAGAGAAAACAGTCTTGCAAACACAGACTTTTAAATTCCAATAGTTAGGCTGTTTGAGAGTGAAAGTATTTTTAAGTTCAGAAGTTTGTCTTTGAAAACCAAGAGTCAAAATCCAAATACAAAGCTTATACCATAATTATCAGATTTTGGAACAATATAGGATTCTGGAAGAGCAGTTTTCCTAGCCAAAAGAAAGTAAAATTTCCAGGACTTGGCAGGAGAAAGAGAATTGGAGAAGACATGAAAGGAACTTGTCTTTATGGGCGTAGTTTCTATCCTTAACACTTTTTAGGCTGAGTCCCAAGAGGGATATTGAAGAAACTCATCAGCTAGTTATTCCAATGAGATTTAGGGGGTGTCAGAGCAGGAGAACCACTATCAAACTCCCTAGAATGTTGTTTGACGAGATGGCACACCTTGTAGTGAAGACAGTCTCTAGGAGAGCATCTGAACTGAGGAAGAACAATTGCTAAGTGAGGTCACCAGGTAGCTGGGCCTGAGGCAGCTTCACACCCCTGTGGAATGTGAAAGAACTATGAAAGTTCCTATGCCAGAGTATGATAGCTCCTCAAAAAAGCAAACACATGTATCATTTGATCCAGTGATTTCACTTATAGCTATATACCCCAGAGAATTAAAAGCAGAAACTCAAACATGCATTTTTATAATCATGTTCATAGTGGGATTACTCACAATAGCCAGAGGATAGAAGCAACACAAATATCCATTGATAAGTGACCACATAAGTGAAATGTGTTATATATATACACACAATGAAATATTATTTAGCCTTAAAAAGGAATACAGTTCTGATGCATGCTACAATAGGATTGAACCTATAAAACATTATGTTAAGTGAAATAAGACACCAAAGGACAAATACTGTATCATTCCATTTGTATGGCATATTTAGAATAGTCAAATTCAGAGACAGTAGAATAGTGATTACCAGGGGCTTGGACGAAGGGAGAATGGACAGTTTTGTAGGTATTGGGTTTTAGAGAAGATGATGAAAAAGTTGTGGAGGTGGATTATGGTGATAGTTGCACAAAAATGAGAATATGAGGGGCATCTGGGTGGCTCAGTAGGTTAAGCATCCGACTATTGATTTCTACTCGGGTCATGATCTCAGGGTCATGAGACTGAGCACCATGTCAGGCTCTGTACTCAGTGCAGAGTCTGCTTGAGAGCCTCTCTCTCTATCTTCCTCTTCCCCTCCTCCCACTTGCATGTGCACTCTCTAAATAAATAAATAAAATCTTTTAAAAAATGAGAATATGAACAATAATGCCAATCAACTGTACACTTAAAAGTGGTTAAAATGGAAATTTTTATGTAATATATATTTTACCAGAGTTTTTAAAATTTTAAAAATCAAAGAGGAAAAAAAAAGGGGGGGGAAATCAAGGAGGAAAAAAATTCCCATGCCCCCAGTAGGAAGACAAAATGACTGAAAATCAAGCCAGTGGGACAGGATATAGAGTGATTTGTGAAGCCCTGATGACTGATAAGCCAAGGTGACACACAGTTTGGCATGGTTATAGTGGGAATAGGCAGCCACTGCACGGGAAATAGATTTTTCCTCTCAGTAGATGCCACTGGGTGGTTTGCTAATGACTGCAAAACATATTACTCTCCCCCAAAGTCAGAGTGATAGACTACCCAGGAAGAGGATCATCCAGATCTTAGATGACTACTAAAAAGTGACAGAAAAAGATGAAAGGAAAAAATACTAATTTGACCATTCATCCAAAAAAGATTGAGTTTAAAATAGAATTTACTAAGATTACTTTGGATTATAGGGTTGGGTTTTCCATTATCGGTACAATAAGGACTCCAGAGCTAAAGTAAGTTGAGTTATAAGTAAATTATTTCCATTTTGCATGCATGAACGTGTATGACAGTGAAATGTATTCCCATTACATAGCTGTATGCCTTTTTCAAACCTAAAACTGAGGTGCTTCTCAAACCTATGGCAATTTTGGAGCAGTTCTGGGAGGAACATGGAGTTCTGCCTGGTGCAAGCTTAGTTCAGCTTTCTTGGGCTCACCATCAGAGATGGCCACACAGTTTCACTGACGGCCAACCTTGAGACCAACCCCAGAGCATGGATGTTCATGAAGCTGCATCTTTGGGGTACCTACAATTAAAGCAGTGAACAAACCTGACTCTCCAGGTCCCATGATACACATTGGCCTTTGAGAACACTCTTGGACTACTGGGACTATTGGATAACCCTCCCACCATCATCCTCCAGTGGTTAGTGATAAGGATACAGAAGAGGCTCCCAAAGTAATAGCTATTAATAACCGCTAATCTGTATTACATACGTATTCTCTGCTGGCACTGTGCTGTGAACTTTACACGATTATCTCACTTAGGTCTTGCCATACATCTGTGAGGTTAAGTACTAATATTAATCACATTCTGCAGAAAAGGAAACTGAAGATTAATAAAGGCAGATAACTTGCTCTAGGTCACCCAGCTAGTAAGTAACAGAGCAAGGAAGAACCCAGAAATCTGACTAGACAGCCCAAGTGCTAATCATGACAGTACATGGCTTATTGTCTGGGGACATCCTCCTACTCTAAAAATCTAACTTGACATGGATGTTCTTGGATACAGTATAGTAAAAACTGGCTAAACTGTTAGATTTGTGTTTGAGGACTCACGGGTTGATTACTGGTCCACATAAACAAACAAGGCTTCCTTCCATGTGATACCTAGTAATTTAACAATGGTTTTGAAATAGGACTTTTTCAAAAACATTAAGCATATCTTGGGGTTTACTGTTTTATGAGCAATTCATCACTCCAGTTTTATCCAAATCACCTCAATAAAGAAAACATGCTGCATCTTTAAGCTGTGAAAAACTCCCATTGTCCCAAGCCTTCCCCGCCCCCCCCATACTATTGGAAGCTTTACTTTTATCTGTGGTATAGGGTTATCATATTCATAGAGGCACAGATAACTGACTTCTATAACTACCTCCTGTGGGAGTGAGAGTTAATGGTTTTAAAGGCTGCCTTAGAAGCATGAGGGCTAATCCTAGGGAGTAAGCTTGGAGCAATTGAGACCTACAGGCTTAACATCCTACAAGATAGTCCAGCTTTTTGTTTCTGTCCTGCCGGCGCTGGGCAGGCAGATAGATAATGCTTTATCTCACAAACAAAGGAAATAACAATATAAACACTTCACTATTCCTCATTCCCTCGGTCCTGTGCTGTCTCAGCAGTCCAGCCCCAGTGATGACTGGGCACTGTTTGGTACAGGAAACAGGCAGACGCTGTGTACCTGAGCTTGATTATGACCACCCAGCCACCCAGAGCTCGCCTATGGGTTTGCAAAGTGCAGAGGGGAACTGTTCTGACCAGGAACAGTTATGAATGAAATGAAATTCAGGCCAGAGAAGCCTATTTCTGGGTGTTTTATTTTTGTCCTAAAATGAATCTGGCCAACCCCTCCAGACTATCCAAAGCCCTTAACATGCCCCACAGAGACATCTGGGAACCTGACATATCCCACCTTCTAATGTTCTCACACTTACAGCACCTTAACCAGATGTAAAGTCAGACCTCCAGAGGCCTAAGGAACTGCTTACCTATTTCTGATCATAAATGTCCCTGGGCCAACTTCCAGAACATGTCCCTCCATACAAAGTCCTTCCAGAGTTTTAAAGTTCTGAGGAAAGATTATTTTCAAAATATAATCCAACACTAGCAAACTATTAATCAAGGATAAGGGAAGAGAACATCTTTTCAGACACGAAAAGATGAAAAATTTTACCTTCCAAGTAACTGTTCTTAGGACTTACTTGAGGATATAACCCAGCAAATTTAGAGAACAGACGAAGAAAGAGGAGATACGGAATCCAGAAAACAGTGCACCACTCTAACTCAAAAAAGCACAGAGAAAAGACATTCCCAGATGAAGCTAATTAGCAAGTCTATAGAACAGATACTCCAGATTGAAACTGCAAGATTAAAGGCTCTTAGACAAAAGTTCACAGAAATAAAGGGAACCCAATATTAAAGAAAATGTTTTTGACAACTTGGAAAACTTGAGGAAACCATAAATACAAATAAATCAAGAAGAAAGAAAAGCCATTAGAAATCCCAGGAAAAGAATTAAGAAATAGAGAAAGAAGTCATGACCCAAATGTGAAACAAAAGACTTTCAGATCAAGATGGTACAGTGGATTTTTACCATGAAATCCCACTTTGCTCCATATATATAGCAATAATAAAAATATAAAGAAAGAAAACCAAAAGGCATAAAATACAAATAATAAATGCAAAAATATAAATGCAAAAAATCCAAAAAGGATTAGAAACTTAAATCAGTAAAAAGGACTAAAGCTGGGGCGGCTTGAAGTTTGCCTGTTATAAAGTGAAAAGGATTGAAAAGACGCCTATGAGACAGGAGACTGGAATCCTGAGCAGTAGTGGGCATCTTCAACGCCGCGGAAAGAGAATGAAAATTAACTACTGCTAACCGCTGCCTGGGACCATAACTTCTAATGAACTGCAGGCCCAAGGAGGCCAAGGTCAAGATCATAGTCTTACAACTGGGATATAAGCCAAGACACCCAGTGGTACATGACTAGATATGCCTTATCCTCACTATCAGCTCTGATCCACCATTTTGAGACCTAGTTCTGAATTAGGGACCCAGAGGGCTGAGTGGGGTAAAAATAAATAAATAAATAAAAATAAACAACAACAACAACAAAACTGATAGGCAAGGAAGTGCAAGGAGAGAGGTTGAGAGAGAAAGAGCCATAAAATAAATGACAAATTCTTGGGGCGCCTGGGTGGCTCAGTGGTTTAAGCCTCTGCCTTCAGCTCAGGTCATGATCTCTGGGTCCTGGGCTCAAGCCCCGCATCCAGCTCTCTGCTCAGCAGGGAGCCTGCTTCCCCTTCTCTCTCTGCCTGCCTCTCTGCCTACTTGTGATCTCTGTCTGTCAAATAAATATATAAAATCTTTTAAAAAAATGACAAATTCGGAGCACCTGGGTGGCTCAGTGGGTTGAGCCTCTGCCTTCGGCTCGGGTCATGATCTCAGGGTCCTGGGATCGAGCCCCACATCGGGCTTTCTGCTCAGCGCGGAGCCTGCTTCCCCCATCTCTCTGCCTGCCTCTCTGCCTACTTGTGACCTCTGTCAAATAAATAAATAAAATCTTAAAAAAAAAAAAAAAAGACAAATTCTCATTTAAAATGAGACAAAATTTCAAGATGCAAATTTATTGCTAATAAAGATGACTACTAAGCAGAGGGTAGATAGGAGGATGTGAAGTGTTGGTGGGATGCAAAAAAAAGGTGGCTGCTAAAATCTGAGGGAGACTGACTTTTCTTAGTCTACACTTTGGTACCTTTCAAATTTGGGGAGTGAATTTTCTTTTTTATTCAAAAAGTCTGTGGAAACCTACCTGCTTCAATCTATAAATCTTAAATTGATAATATTCCTTATCTTGAAGGCTCTCACTGGAAGGTTTTTTTGTTTTTGTTTTTGTTTTTTAAAGAGGAAAAGGTCTTTCAGAACCTCAGCCCAAAGGTCCTATTGACAGTTTTTACAGAGAAGGCACCTGATAAATATTTGCTGACATTGGTGTTGTTATTGTTGATCATGATTATGACAGTACCAATGATGAGATGAGCAAGAACTCATTTCATCACTCCCCGAGCCAAAGCACCAGAGCTTTGTGAAGAGTCAACATCTTGATTTCCCCGGAATGGCATGTCAACAATGTCATTTCCCATTTCCTTCAGGGCCAGGCACTGCCCTTAACATGACTTCTCCTTGCTATGAGGAGTCTCTCCTGTGTACTCTCTTAGCCTATCATTCTGTCCCCAAAATGGGTTTTCAGGTGTCATTGAATCTGGTAGCCATGACTCTCATTAATTCTCTCCTTTTGGTAGCTGATGCTGCATTTGAGAGTGACCCATGCATTGGGGAACCTACATTTCAGGAAGCCGTATGTGCTCACTAGTCAAGAGAAGAATCTCAGAAAGCATATTATTAAGCGATGCGTTCTTATCACTCAGAGGCCAAACACATCCACTACAGCATTGTCTGGCAATTGCAGACATGCAGACTAGGGGTGGGGGAAAGACATATGGAGATCATTGCCACACAGCATACCATTTAGCCCAGTTAATCCTGCATCAGCTCTCTGAATGGAGCATGGCCCAAGGCTGCTCCTGGAATTCTGTATTCTTCATTGCATAGACACAATCTTTTTTTTTTTTTTTTGACACAGTCTTTGTCACTGAGAACTCTCTATCCCTGCTGGTCCCCCCATCCCTTCCTCTTTTCTTTCTTCCCTTCTTCCTTCCTTCACTCACTAGGCATGCTTTGAACTATGTGTGTCAGACACTACTCCAATAAGAAAGTGGTAAGAATCACATGCCAGCTTTATTTTTTAAAAAATATTTTATTTATGTACATGAGAGAGAGCACAGAGGCAGAGGGAGAAGCAGACTCCCCGCTGAGCAGGGAGCCCTACTCGGGGTTCCATCCCAGGACCCCGAGATCGTGACCTGAAGCCATAACGGACTGAGCCACCCAGGTGCCCCACGTGCCAACTTTAAATTAGGAAAGTCTGAAAGACCCCTATATTAGGAGCTGAAGTGGGTTTTTTTTTTTTTTTTTAGATTTTATTCATTTATCTGACAGACAGAGACCACAAGTAGGCAGAAAGGCAGGCAGAGAGAGAGGAGGAAGCAGGCTCCCCGCTGAGCAGAGAGCCCAATGCAGGGCTCGATCCCAGGACCCTGAGATCATGACCTGAGCTGAAGGCAGAGGCTCAACCCACTGAGCCACCCAGGCGCTCCTGAAGTGGGTTTTTATCAGACTTTAACTAAGTAAGTGGAACAAACTCCAATCAAGACTGAGCAGTTCCCATCAGAGTTGTCTGTGCTTGAGTAACCCCTCTGCTACACCCACTCCTGATTTGTTGATAAGATCCTGTGGGCAGTTGTAAATACACGGATAGAAAGATTTGCCAGTTATCTGAGCTCTTTGAAGGAGGAACAGAAAAGGCCACTGCCCAGTATTGTGGTGGTAAGTTGCTATGCAAAGGAGTGCCTGGAGGAGGAGGCTCAGGGCAGAAATCTTACCTGTGCTCTGGGCACTAACCCGTCAGGCAAGGGCTGCTGGGCATGGGCGCGTTTTTCAAATTCCCACAAAAGTAGTGTATGTTGTAGGAAGTTCTCTGATTGTAATTCTCTGATGGAAAGGTCAAGGAGTTCTAAACCAGAGGGGGAACACAGGCTGTGTGAAGAGACACAGGCTTTACAAAGCGAGGTACGGAGTGGACATCACCATCGGCATCGGGTCCCCTGCTTTGAAACAGCCTAGGGCCCGGGTTTTTCTGAAGACCCACTTCTAACCTGAATTCAGACTTCATAAGGGGTCTTCTGATTTCTAGCCAGTCATTCCTCACATTAATCCCATGGATATTTATCTCCCCCGAATGGGAATATATGCTCTTTATCCTCACTGACGTCTTTGTATGGGGAATTTGTGGAGAATCCCCAGGAAGATGCAACTGAACTTGAACACTAAGCATTTGAGGAAGTGTGGCATAGAACTGCTGATTTCCCAGGGCCAATCTTGTTGTCCCCTAAAAAACCTGCCTGGAAGACACGAGGTTCCAGTTCTGGTTTCGATTCAACTTCTGTGCCTGCTCCTGCATAAGTCCTTACCTCTCCCTGGGTTTCCGTCTCTTGGTCTATACAATAATAGGGCTGGGTCTTTATTGTTATGTCAGGCCGTGGTTATACCCTGCTTGGCTTTCAGAGGTTGGAAGCATAAAAGTGACTTGGCAGCAAGGGCTTTTTTGTAGTCCCTTGGAGCCTGCGTCTAGGAAAGAGGAAAGATATGGTTGGAAGGCACCGAGCCCTGTCTTCTCTCCCTATTCGGTTCATGCCAAGTGAATCAAGGATATAATTGCCCTTGGCATACCAAACATTACTATACTTACTTCAGTTCAGGTTCTCCTTTTATTCGTTAAGCCCTTGTGGAAGTTGTCATCCCTCCCACCTGTACGTCAGTATGCAGGTTGTTACAGTAAAAACCCAGGAGCTTTGAAGTCCCGGTTTCACCCCTTAATAATTATGTGACTGATTCCCAGTTCCCTAATCTGTAAAGTGGAGATAATAATGTTTATGTCGTGGCATTGCTGTGAGGATTAAATGAGATTCTGTCTAAAAAGCATATAGCACAGGGCCTGGCTGAAAAATGAAAACTTTCTTTCCTCTCTTACCTATCCGCCCTCCCCCCGCTGGTGCCCCACCACCTAGTGCACACATGTCAGTAAAGACTATTAAAATACTGCACCCCGGAGGGGTGAATTGACTGTCTAATGACACAGGTTCAGGCATGAAACAGGCATGCACTTGGGTATTTGTGGCTTGAAATCTCACTCCTGCCATTTTTTCACTACAGTTTCAGCTGAAGAGCTGTCTCATTAGAATGATTTAAAAAAAAAAAAAAAGTGTATGTTTTTCCCCTGAAGTGATAGGTTGCCCCAGTTATGCTGGACCTGATAATTGTGTGTGTGTGTGTGTGTGTGTGTGTAAGAGGTTAACATCCAATGGGTCTATATAGATGGCATTGGGAAGTCCCCTTAAATTTCAACCTTAACATTCCCTGGTAAGTTGACTATCTCCCATCACCCATCTGTGAGGTGAAGCCCGGTTGTTTTGTTATTTACCCAAACTGAAGAATTCTTCAAGAGTTTCACTCCCTCCACTAGGCAGCCCATTCCAGCTGTGGAGAACTCTCTTTTAGTGAAATGTGCTATCTGCAACAATCATACACTGTTTCCATCTGTATAAAACAAGCAAGTTAGTATAATGCACTGGTGAAGGGCAAGGTCTCCATTTTCAGACTGTTCAATTCTGAAGACTGACTTTGCTACTTACTAGCTTTGTGACCTCCCATATAGTTAGTTCATTTCTCAGTTTCCTTATCTTAAAAAAATGGACCCAACCTGATAAGATTGTTGAAAAGATTAATTGCATATATATATATAATAAATATATATTTTTATATACATACATATATATGTATATATATTATATATGTGATACATAAGTTCTCATAAATGTCTAACAATATATATATAATGTATATATATACATATATACACATATATGTGTATATATAATATATATATGAGATACATAAGTTCTCATAAATGTCTAATAATAATGGCAAAGATTCTAGAATGAAGCTGAGAATGGCCCAGGTACTGCAGTAGAACTAGGTAGGTGAGAGGAGCAGTGCCTAGAACTTGAACCATCCATTTCAGAGATATATCCAGCTGCAGGTCCTAGAAAACTTATCTTGAGACAGACCACTGTAACTGATAGGAAAGACCATAGATAGCAGGTGGATGATTTCAATGTGAAAAGCAGTTTTCTGCTTATTTATTTCCTGCCTGATCATTTAAGAGAGCTCAAGTCCCTCTCTCTGCCAGGTGGGACACCTAAGCCCTGTAAGGTCGGAATGGCTGTGAATTTCTGATCATCAGCCATCTTTGCATTGTTGGTTTTATGGCCACGAGCTTCCGGACCACGTCCGTTACCTCAGTCTGCTTCTATGAACAGTCTATGCAACTTGTGTCAGTTACCAAATGGCTCCACCAGGACTTGGAGTACCTGATTAAGAGAATTTTGGGGGAGAAAAGGAAAAAGAGATGCCCCTGGCTCTGACCTCATGCCTAAATCCTAAGAGTATGCTTGCTGTTGAAGTCCTGAGTTTTTAGAAAGGACACAAAGGGACTTGGTAAAGGTTTATCTGCCTTTTGGTTACCCTGCTATGTAAAAAAAAGGGGGGGGGGCGGCACCTGGGTGGCTCAGTTGGTTGAGCATCTGCCTTCTGCTCAGATTGTGATCCTTGGGTCCTGGGATCTAGTCCCACATTGGGCTTCCTGCTTCATGGGGAGCCTGCTTCTCTCTCTCTCTCTCTCTCTCTGTTTCTCATGAATAAATAAATAAAATATTTTTAAAGGGGGGGCAGGAATCAGGGTATGTTAGGATTCCTAAGGCTTCTTGGTAGTTGGAGCATGCAATAACCACCTACACCTGATCATTCTCAACTTGCCGGACCAGTTGAGGAAAGCTGGACTATTCACAAAGTCTTAACTCAGGTATGTAACATCAGAATCTAGGAGGATGCCTGGAAGGCAGCATTCTACAATGACACAAGCAGTCTGAATATTGAAGGATATCCTTCATTTTCTGCACTTGAACACATTAATTTTTAAAAAGTGCAGAGAATAAAGGATAAATAAAAAGTGCATTGATGGGGAAAAGTTCCCTATGGGAAGTGGTCCACACTCTCTACTTCCACTTCTAAGACCAGCTTCCCCACTTTCCCTTCACTTCCACCCTGGACCATGTTAACTCAGGTCCTCTACATCTTTGACCTGTTCCTCTTGTCTTAAGAGACACAGGTTCTCTCTGAGGGACATTACTTCCCCTCCTGCCCTTTCCATACTCCGTCAACCACAATCGCCAGAAGAAAGAGCATCATTCTTACATCCCAGTGTCATTTTCAGACTATCACTCCTATACCTTTAAGTAGAACATGTTCCTCTGTTGAATTTCAGGCCGCTAGGTTATGCCACAGTTCCCTTTCTTGACTCAAACTACCATCTTCCTAGTCCTTCCCCCACATTTACCGCTGGCCCCTGATCCTATGTCCAGTCCTTAATAACTGTGGGTGACCACAGTGTCTGTAGGGATAATCTACCCAATAATTTCTTGACCTTCTCAATGTCATAATCTCCATGTAATTTTAGTCACCCCTCCCTCCAGTTATGGACATCTTGGATCTTGTCAGTTGCCCCAAACTACACCTCCAGAATCATAACTCTAGTACCCTCTGGCTTCAGTACTCCACTTCTGTCACTCCTTGCTCTTTCTATTAAATTTGTCCTTTGATCTTTTTAAAAAATTGTTTAATTTTATATTTATTTATTTATATTTCTTTTCAGCATAACAGAATTCATTGTTTTTGCACCACACTCAGTGCTCCATGCAATACATGCCCTCCATAATACCCACCACCTGACTCCCCCAACCTCCACCCCCCGCCCCTTCAAAACCTTCAGGTTGTTTTTCAGAGTCCATAGTCTCTCATGGTTCACCTCCCCTTCAGGACCTCCAGTATTTGATTCTTCCATTTTCTTCCAGTCTATTTGTCCCTCCCCTATCTAACCTAAATTCTCAGCTCTTTAGATCAATTACTGATTGGCAAAATTTTCTGTTCTTTAGTCCCCTTGACTTTTATCTAACCCACTTGGAAAAACAGCTGGACCTTCCAAGACACATCACTGATTAGTGATCCTTTTCCTCACCAAAATTTGAGTAATTTTTAATTTCTCTATTCTCTGCAAACTCTCTACCCCTTCTGTGTCTCACCCTACCTCATCACTCTTATAAGGTAACCATATTTAATACCTCACACAGAAAATAAGAAGCGTTAAAGAGCAGTTACATTGGGGGGAGGAGTCAAGATGGCGGAGAAGTAGCAGGCTGAGATGACATCAGGTAGCAGGAGAACAGCTAGATAGCTTATCTAACCATTGCGAACACCTACAAATCCAACGGGAAATCGAAGAGAAGAAGAGCAACAATTCTAGAAACAGAAAATCGATCACTTTCTGAAAGTAGGACCTGTGGAGAAGTGAATCCAAAGCGACGGGAAGATAGACCGTGGGGGGTGGGGCTGGCTCCCAGCAAGCGGCAGAGCAATGGAGCACTAAATCAGGACTTTTAAAAGTCTGCTCCACTGAGGGACATCGCTCCAGAGGCTAAACCGGGGGGAAGCCCACGCGGGGTCAGCATAACCTCATGTCCCCCGGGGTCACAGAAGGACCGGGGGTGTCTGAGTGTCGCAGAGCTCGTAGGTATTAGAGCGGGGAAGCCGGCTACAGCGACAAAGCCGAGGAGTGAGCTCTCAACTTGGGGTTACCTTGAACTGGGCACAGGCTGGGTGAGCTTGTGGAGTGCGGCCAGAGGCCAGGGAGACAGCGTGACTGAGCACTTTTCTCCAAGCGTGCAGCTGGAGGCCAGGGAGATGGAAGTGACCGAGTGCTTTTCTCCAAGCGCGACCAGAGGCCAGGGAGACAGGGGCGGTTGGGCGCTTTTCTCTGAGGGCGCACTGAGGAACGGGACCCCGAGATCTCGGCTCGTCCGGGCTGGAGACTGGGAGGCCGCCATTATCATTCCCATCCTCTGGAAATCTACGGAAAGTGTTCAGGGAACAAAAGCTCCTGAAAGCAAACCCGAGCGGATTACTTAGCCTGGCCCCTGATAAGGTCGGGGCAATTCTGCCTCTGGCAAAGACACTTGAGAATCACTACAACAGGCCCCTCTCCCAGAAGATCAACAAGAAACCCAGCCAAGACCAACTTCACTCACCAAGGAGAACAGGGAATTCCAGAGGAGGAGAAAGCAAATCTTATCTGGACAAAATGACAAGGCGGAAAAACTCACCACAAAAAAAGAACAAGAGGCAGTACCGAAGGCTGGGGACCTAATCAATACGGACATTGGTAATATGACAGATCTAGAGTTCAGAATGACAATTCTCAAGGTTCTAGCCGGGCTCGAAAAAGGTATGGAAGATATTAGAGAAACCCTCTCTGGAGAGATAAAAGCCCTTTCTGGAGAAATAAAAGAACTAAAATCTAACCAAGTTGAAATAAACAAAGCTATTAATGAGGTGCAATAAAAAATGGAAGCTCCTACTGCTAGGATCAATGAGGCAGAAGAAAGAATTAGTGACATAGAAGACCAAATGACAGAGAATAAAGAAGCTGAGCAAAGGAGAGACAAAAAAATACTGGACCAAGAGAATTCAAGAGATAAGTGATACCATAAGATGACACAACATTAGAATATTGGGATGCCAGAAGAAGAAGAAAGAGAGAGGGGAGCAGAAGGTATATTGGAGACAATTATTGGAGAGAATTTCCCTAATATGGCAAAGGGAACAAACACCAAAATCCAGGAGGTGCAAAGAACGCCCCTCAAAATCAATAAAAATAGGTCCACACCTCGTCACCTGATAGTAAAATTTACAAGTCTTAGCGACAAAGAGAAAATCCTGAAAGCAGCCCGGGAAAAGAAGTCTGTAACATACAAGGGTAAAAACATTAAATTGGCAGCGGACTTATCCACAGAGACCTGGCAGGCCAGAAAGAACTGGCATGATATATTCAGAGCACTAAATGAGAAAAACATGCAGCCAAGAATACTATATCCAGCTAGGCTATCATTGAAAATAGAAGGAGAGATAAAAAGCTTCCAGGACAAACAAAAACTGAAAGAATTTGCAAACACCAAACCAGCTCTACAGGAAATATTGAAAGGGGTCCTCTAAGCAAAGAGAGACCCTAAAAGTAGTAGATCAGAAAGAAACAGAGACAATATACAGTAACAGTCACCTTACAGGCAATACAATGGCACTAAGTTCGTATCTCTCAATAGTTACCCCGAATATTAATGGGCTAAATGCCCCAATCAAAAGATACATGGTATCAGAATGGATAAAAAAACAAAACCCATCAATATGCTGCCTACAAGAAACTCATTTTAGACCTGAAGACACCTCCAGATTTAAAGTGAGGGGGTGAAAAACAATATACCATGCTAATGGACATCAGAAGAAAGCTGGGGTGGCAATCCTTATATCAGATCAATTAGATTTTAAGCCAAAGACTAGAATAAGAGATGAGGAAGGACACTATATCATGCTCAAAGGGTCTGTCCAACAAGAAGACCTAACAATTTTAAATATCTATGCCCCTAACATGGGAGCAGCCAACTATATAAACCAGTTAATAACAAAATCAAAGAAATACATTGACAATAATACAATAATCGTAGGGGACTTTAACACTCCCCCTCACTGAAATGGACAGATCATCTAAGCAAAAGGTCAACAAGGAAATAAAGGCCTTAAATGGACACACTGGACCAGATGGACATCATAGATATATTCAGAACATTCCATCCCAGAATAACAGAATACACATTCTTCTCTAGTGCACATGGAACATTCTCCAGAATAGACCACATCCTGGGTCATAAATCAGGTCTCAACTGGTATCAAAACATTGGGATCATTCCCTGCATATTTTCAGACCACAATGCTCTGAAGCTAGAACTCAATCACAAGAGGAAATTTGGAAAGAATGCAAATACATGGAGACTAAACAGCATCCTTCTAAAGAATGAACGGGTCAACCAGGAAATTAAAGAAGAATTGAAAAAATTCATGGAAACAAATGATAATGAAAACACAACGGTTCAAAATCTGTGGGACACAACAAAGGCAGTCCTTAGAGGAAAATATATAGCGGTACAAGCCTTTCTCAAGAAATAAGAAAGGTCTCAAATACACAACCTAACCCTACACCTAAAGGAGCTGGAGAAAGAACAACAAAGGAGGCCTAAACCCAGCAGGAGATGAGAAATCATAAAGATCAGAGCAGAAATCCATGAAATAGAAACCAAAAAAACAATAGAACAAATCAATGACACTAGGAGCTGGTTCTTTGAAAGAATTAATAAGATTGATAAACCCCTGGCCAGACTTATAAAAATGAAAAGAGAAAGCACCCAAATTAATAAAATCATGAATGAAAGAGGAGAGATCACAACCAACACCAAAGAAATATAAACAATTATAAGAACATACTATGAGCAACCCTACGCCAACAAATTTGACAATCTGGAAGAAATGGATACATTTCTAGAGACATATAAACTACCACAACTGAACCAGGAAGAAATAGAAAACCTGAACAAACCCATAACCAGTAAGGAGATTGAAACAGTCATCAAAAATCTCCAAACAAACAAAAGTCCAGGGCCAGACGGCTTCCCAGGGGAATTCTACCAAACATTTAAAGAACAATTAATTCCTATTCTCCTGAAACTGTTCCAAAAAATAGAAATGGAAGGAAAACTTCCAAACTCATTTTATGAGGCCAGCATCACCTTGATCCCAAAACCAGACAAGGATCCCATCAAAAAAGAATTACAGACCAATATCCTTGATGAACACAGATGCGAAAATTCTCACCAAAATACTGGCCAATAGGATCCAACAGTACATTAAAAGGATTATTCACCACGACCAAGTGGGATTTATTCCAGGGCTGCAAGGTTGGTTCAACATCTGCAAATCAATCAATGTGATACAATAATAAAAGAAAGAACAAGAATCATATGATACTCTCAATAGATGCTGAAAAGGCATTTGACAAAGTGCAGCATCCCTTCCTGATTAAAACTCTTCAAAGTGTGGGGATAGAGGGCACATACCTCAATATCATCAAAGCCATCTATGAAAAACCCACTGCAAATATCATTCTCAATGGAGAAAAACTGAAAGCTTTTCCACTAAGGTCAGGAACACGGCAGGGATATCCGTTATCACCACTGTTATTCAACATAGTACTAGAAGTCCTAGCCTCAGCAATTAGACAACAAAAAGAAATGAAAGGCATCCAAATTGGCAAAGAAGTCAAACTATTACTCTTTGCAGATTATATGATACTATATGTGGAAAACCAAAAGGCTCCACTCCAAAACTGCTAGAACTTGTACAGGAATTCAGTAAAGTGTCAGGATATAAAGTCAATGCACAGAAATCAGTTGCATTTCTTTACACTAACAACAAGACAGAAGAAAGAGAAATTAAGGAGTCAATCCCATTTACAATTGCACCCAAAACCATAAGATACCTAGGAATAAACCTAACCAAAGAGGCAAAGAATCTATACTCAGAAAACTATAAAGTACTCATGAAAGAAATTGAGGAAGACACAAAGAAATGGAAAAATGTTCCATGCTCCTGGATTGGAAGAAAAAATATTGTGGAAATGTCTATTCTACCTAAAGCAATCTACACATTTAATGCAATCCCTATCAAAATCCCATCCATTTTTTTCAAAGAAATAGAACAAATAATCCTAAAATTTATATGGAACCAGAAAAGACCTCGAATAGCCAAAGGGATATTGAAAAAGAAAGCCAAACTTGGTGGCATCACAATTCCAGACTTCAAGCTCTATTACAAACCTGTCATCATCAAGACAGTATGGTACTGGCACAAAAACAGACACATTGATCAATGGAACAGAATAGAGAGCCCAGAAACAGACCCTCAACTCTATGGTCAACTAATCTTCGACAAAGCAGAAAGGAATGTCCAATGGAAAAAAGACAGCCTCTTCAACAAATGGTGCTGGGAAAATTGGACAGCCACATGCAGAAAAATGAAATTGAACTATTTCCTTACACCACACACGAAAATAGACTCAAAATGGATGAAGGACCTCAATGTGAGAAAGGAATCCAACAAAATTCTTGAGGAGAATGCAGGCAGCAACCTCTTTGACCTCAACCACAGCAACTTCTTCCTAGGAACATTGCCAAAGGCAACAGAAGCAAGGGCAAAAATGAACTATTAGGATTTCATCAAGATCAAAAGCTTTTGCACAGCAAAGCAAACAGTTAACAAAACCAAAAGACAACTGACAGAATGGGAGATGATATTTGCAAACGACATATCAGATAAAGAGCTAGTATCCAAAATCTATAAAGAACTTAGCAAACTCAACACCCAAAGAACAAATAATCCAATCAAGAAATGGGCAGAGGACATGAACAGACATTTCTGCAAAGAAGACATCCAGATGGCCAACAGACACATGAAAAAATGCTCCACATCACTCGGCATCAGGGAAATACAAATCAAAACCACAATGAGATACCACCTCACACCAGTCAGAATGGCTAAAATTAACAAGTCAGAAATGACAGATGCTGGCGAGGATGCGGAGAGAGGGGAACCCTCCTACAGTGTTGGTGGGAATGCAAGCTGGTGCAGCCACTCTGGATAACAGTGAGGAGGTTCCTCAAAAAACTGAAAATAGAGCTACCCTATGACCCAGCGATTGCTCTACTGGGTATATATCCTAAAGATACAAATGTGGTGCTCTGAAGGGGCACGTGCACCTGAATGTTTATAGCAGCAATGTCCACAACAGCCAAACTATGGAAAGAACCTAGATGTCCATCAACAGATGAATGGTTAAAGAAGATGTGGTATATATATACAATGGAATACTATGTGGCCATCAAAAGAAATTAAATCTTGCCATTTGTGACAACGTGGATGGAACTAGAGGGTACTACGCTTAGCGAAATAAGTCAATCAGAGAAAGACAACTATCATATGATCTCCCTAATATGAGGAAGTGGAGATGCAATGTGGGAGGTTTTGGGGGTAGGAAAAGAATAAATGAAACAAGATGGGATCAGGAGGGGGACAAACCATAAGAGACTCTTAATCTCACAAAACAGGGTGGGTAGAGAGAGGGTGGTTGGGTTATGGACATTGGGGAGTGTATGTATGGTGAGTGCTGTGAAGTGTGTAAACCTGGCGATTCACAGATCTGTACCCCTGAGGCTAATAATACATTATATGTTTATTTAAAAAATTATAAAAAAATTAAATCAAGTTTCTGTTATTAAAAAAAATATATCATCACAAGGTACACTTAAACAGGGCGCCTGGGTGGTTCAGTGGTTTAAAGCCTCTGCCTTCAGCTCAGGTCATGATCTCAGGGTCCTGGGATGGGGTCCCAGGAATCCCACATCAGGCTCCTTGCTCAGTGGGGAGCCTGCTTGTCCTTCTGCCTGCTGCTTGTGCTCTTGCTCTCTGACAAACAAGTAAATTAAAATAAAATAAATACAAATAAATTAATTAATTAAAATAAGTCTTTATTTTTTTATTTTATGTTTTTAAAATATTTTATTTATTTATTTGACAGAGAGAGAGAGATAGCAAGAGAGGGAACACAAGCAGGGGGAGTGGGAGAGGGAGAAGCAGGCTTCCTCCTGAGCAGGAAGCCTGATGCAGGGCTTGATCCCATGACGCTGGGATCACAACTGAGCCACGGAGGTGCCCCAAATAAAATCTTTAAAAAAAAAAAAGGTCACCTTACTCTATTCAGGCACTGGACCATAAGTCATTCTGTAGGATGAGATTTTATAATATGTTCTTTTTTTAATTAAAAAAAAGTAATAAAATTCTTAAATTCCAGTATAATTAACATACAGTGTTATCTTAGTTTGAAGTGTACAGTATAGGTGATTCAACAATTACTCATTACATTACTCAGTGCTCATCGTGATGAGTGCACTCTTTAATCCCTATCACCTTATTTCACCCATCCCCAACCCACCTCCCCTCTGGTAAACCATCAGTTTGTTCTCTATAGTTAAGAGCATGTTTCTTGGTTTATCTCTCTCTCTCCTTCCCCCCCCACCCTTTGCTCATGTTTTTGTTTTGTTTCTTAAATTCCACATATCAGTGAAATCATATGGTATTTGTCTTTCTCTGACTTATTTCACTTAGCATTATACTCTCTAGTTCCATCTATGTTGTTATAAATGGCAAGATTTCATTCTTCTTTATCACCAAATATTTCACTATATAATTAAAATTATATATGTGTGTGTTATATATATATATATATATATATATATATATATATATATTACACACACACACACACACACACCACATCTTCTTTATCCATTCATCAGTTGATGAACACTTGGGTTCCTTCCATATCTTAGCTATTGTAAATAATGTTGCTATAAACAGGGATGCATAAATCCCTTTGAATTAGTGTTCTTGCATTCTCTGGGTACATACGCAGTTGTGAGATTGCTGGATCATAGGGTAGTTTCATTTTTAACTTTTTTGAGGAACCTCCATACTCTTTTCCACAGTAACTGTGCCAGTCTGCACTTCTACCAACAGGGCACAAGGGTTTCTTTTTCTCCACATCCTCCCCAACACCTGTTTCTTGTGTTTTGATTTTAACCATTCTGACAGGCATGAGGTGATATCTCACTGTAGTTTTGATTTGTATTTCCCTGATGCTGAATGAGATTGAGCATCTTTTCATGTGTCTGCTGGCCATCTGTACATAATATATTCTTATTTCCTTCCCTTTCTTCCTTCTTTTCCTCTCTTCTTCCTTGTCCTCCTCTTTTTTTTTTTTTAAAGATTTTATTTATTTATTTGACAGACAGAGATCACAAGTAGGCAGAGAGGCAGGCAGAGAGAGAGGGGGAAGCAGGCTCCCTGCTGAGCAGAGAGCCCAACTCGGGGCTCGATCCTAGGACCCTGAGATCATGACCTGAGCCGAAGGCAAAGGCTTTAACCCACTGAGCCACCCAGGCGCCCCCCTTGTCCTCCTCTTTACACAAATGTTTACTGAGCACTTACAACATGCTGGGTCCTGTGTTAAATATTACTTAGTATTTAGTATTAATTTAGTGATGAACAATAATCAGTTCCTATCTTTAATACTATCTAGTAGGAAAAAGAGAGAACATGTTACTACATCCAGGAGACTAGGCAGGACATCTATATTCCTTAACTCAACTGAATGACCAGGAAATATTTCTAGGGAGGTTATGCTTGAATTCACCCTTTAAAGGATGAGTAGCAAGTAGCCAAACAAGCAATGGGGAACAGAAGAGATATGTTGAACAACATCATGGAAGAGTGAGAACACATGGTGAAACTGTAAATGGTAAAATGTGAGTGAGCATATTGTATGAATGTGGATAAAAGAGTGTCTGGTCACCTATTCTGATGATATTTCAGTGAAAATAAAATTAGATCTTAATTTTAACCCTCTTCTTTGGCAGAATCCTTAAAAAAACTGGCAAGAGTAAAATCTGATTCTATATCATTTAATTAGATGGGCCTTAGTATCAGATGTAGGAAGAAGAAATTCAAAGGAAATTTTTCATCTCTTCAACTTTTAAGAGTTACTCTCACTAATTGCTGAGGGCAATGGTTATTAATGGGAATAGGCAAGGGAGCAATGTCTCAGTTATTCTCAGCCAATCTTCCTGACAGTTTCATTCAAATCAGAAGGATGTTAATTCTATTTTTCATAAGTTAGAGGAGTATGACCAGTTGTAGCAAGTAGAATCCCAGCCTCAAAGAGTCAGTTGGATTAGCCTCAGGAAATCCTGATTTTTATCCAATGTGGCCCATAAACTCAATTATTATCTTCATGAGAGAAGTTCTTTAAGGAATGACTATTAGCTTCATTTTGCATTCAAAGGCAGGAAGTGATAAGCTTTAGAACAGGGTCACATGACTTTTAGAGCTAATGTCACTGAGGTCTCGCTTCATCTCTCCCTCTTGGTCTTGAGCCTTTCCTTTTGACCCTCATCCTTCCTCTTCGCCCATTCTCTTTCTTTCTTTTTTTCTTTCTTTCTGTCTGTCTGTCTGTCTAAATTTCTTCTCAATTTATGTCTTATGCCTACCGGTGCCTCTTTGGGCATTTAAATTTTTCTGCTAGTGATTTGGGTTTCTAATATTTTACCTAAAAAAAAGATTTCACATAACTCTTTAGACTGCTCACTTGTCAAGGAAAGTCCAATAAATTCCTCTT
The DNA here is from genome assembly GCF_963455335.1 of Martes martes. Lineage (NCBI taxonomy): Eukaryota > Metazoa > Chordata > Mammalia > Carnivora > Mustelidae > Martes > Martes martes. The sequence continues at coordinate 74,891,282 of NC_137900.1, forward strand.
ATGATTCCTCACATATTCCCACACCTGACAGAACCACACCTAGAGGAATGGGATTATTATTGTTTCTGTGTCACTCAGGAGCAAGTCTCTTGTGGAGGATCCTGTCATCCCCGGCCCTGCCCTGTTCAGCACTTTTAATAGGGATGTGTATGAAGACATAGATGACAGAATCAGTTTCCGAAATGATCTCAATTGGCTGGAATGCCGGTATGAAATCAGCTAGCTGAAATTTAAATCAGGCCAATGTAAAGTCCGATGTGTTAAATTTAAAGAGAACCGGAAGAAACTCAAGTCCTGACTGGGATTAATTCACTGGACTAGATTGGAGGGTTTTAATTGAATATTAGCTTAATATAAGCCCAAAGCATGAAGCAGCTGTTGAAAAGTCCAACATATTATTAGATTGAATTAAAAGTAGGGTCCAGATCAAAGGAAGGAGTTGTTGTACTGTACTCTGTGTTGTCATATCTGAAACTTGATTTTCTATGGGGAGGCAAAACAGGTAAGGTAGATGGAGGGGGAAGGACAGTGAGAGGTCAGAAAACTAGAAGAGGGTCTCTACACCATGTCAGATGAAAGTGGTGGAAAAAACTTGGAAAATAATGAGTAGGAGGAGACTTGCTATCCCAAGGTCAATGTGAGCCAGACAACAACTCAAGAGGAATGTAGTAATAGCTAAAGTTGATCCCCACCTCTGTCCTCCCTGTGCTCCCTGTCTCTGCCCAGTTCCTTTTATCCCTGTGAGTTCTAAAATGAGTTCAGACTTCTTCCATCCCTGGCCCTAGCTCTAGAGCACAGATTTTATCTATCATGACTAAGGTATGGGAGGGGTTGACTTCATGGGTATATGATTTGTGCTCTTGCACAAGGCTCTGCACTTAGATGGACCCTGTGCTTGGTTTAATGTTTCCTTGAAATTCATAACAAGTTTCAAATGAGGGGCCTGGCATTTTCATTTTCCACCGAGACCCACAAATTATTTAGCCCATCCTGGGTGTAGAAAACACCCATTTCTTCTTAGATCAATTGGAGTTTTCTAGAAGGAAGATTTGCTGTGAAAATGAGTTAACAAATAATGTCAGCTATCCTAATAGCTAGAAAAGAATAAAATTACGGATTACAGATTAATCCCAAAGTGAACTAGAACTCAGCCAAAAAAAAAAAAAAAAAGTGATAGCATCATTAAAGGGGTCTATAGCTTCTGGCTCCCTTCCACCTCATTTTTAGTGGCCCTGAATGTTAAATTAAGATATGTACATGATCGGGGCACCTGGGTGGCTCAGTGGGTTAAAGCCTCTGCCTTCGGCTCAGGTCATGATCCCAGCGTCCTGGGATTGAGCCCCACATCAGGCTCTCTGCTCTGCAGGGAGCCTGCTTCCTCCTCTCTGTTTCTGCCTGCCTCTCTGCCTACTTGTGAGCTCTGTCTGTCAAATGAATAAATAAAATCTAAAAAAAAAAAAAGTTAAAAAAAAAAAGATATGTACATGATCTGAAATGGATCTTGGTTTGGCAATAAAATCAAGCCATAGGATCTATAATACAGGGTTTATGCGAGTAATGGACCCTAGGTCACTGGCTTGAGCTTCATTACCACTTATCACTCCCCCGTTTCTTACCTCTTCCTTCTGCCTCTTTCTACTCTTTGGAGATTGGAACTCTGGCTGCTTCTTCTTCTTCTTCTTCTTCTTTTTAAAAATTTTATTTATTTATTTGACAGAGAGATAGAGAGCACAAGCAGCCAGAGTGGCAGGCAGAGGGAGAGGGAGAAGCAGGCTCTCCATTGAGCAGGTAGCCTGATGTGGGGCTCAATCCCAGGACACTGGGATCATGACCTGAGCCAAAGGCAGCCACTTAACGAACTGAGCCACCCAGGCACACCTAGAACTCTGGCTTCTTAAGTTTGACTCCTTTACTTTCTGTTTACTAGTGAGTTAAAATGGCCATTTACATAAATAGGAGAGTCTTGTCTTCCTCACCAATTATTGGCATCATGTAAAGTTGCCAGATTTAGCAAATAAAAGTACAGGATGCCCAGTTAAATTAGAATTTTTGATTAAAAAATGGATAATTTTTTAGTATGTGTTCCAAATATTGCATGACATGTACTTACACTAAAAAAATTGTTGTCTTGGTGAAATTCAATTTTATTTGAATATCCTGTGTTTTATCTTGGAACCCTAGCATCATTGACACCTGTGGACCTTTGGGCTGCCCCAAATATCTGTGATATGCCTACCATCTAATTTCCTTGGAATCCATTGGCATGATTTCAGTTTTTTTGTCTCCTGGTCTTGTCTAATGCCAAATCCTCGCTCCTGCATTTTCTGCCTCCTCTCTAATTCCCATGTCAGCAGAGAGCAGAAATGCAGAAATAACTAAGAGATACATCCCAAGTTTATTAAGCAACCACTTATCTTTCCCAATTCATGTTACCAATTCTTCCCATTTACGGAAGCTCTCCTTCATTTCCATCTCCAAGTAAGGCTACTAAATTTTGCAACAGAGATTGTGACTGTTCCTCCCAGCAACCCTGACATCCTTACGTATCCCTCCGCTCTTCATGTTGTAGTGTGAGGGAAAGAATGAGGTATCTGTGGTAGAGTTGTAGTTGAGCAATGCATGATGTTGGCAGGGGGCAGGGGGCAGCAGGGAGATAAAGAGGTATAGGAGAGTGGAGGCAAGATGAGTGATGGGGCTTCTGGGTGGTTTAGTCAGTTAAGCATTGCACTGTTGGTTTTGGCTCAGATCATGATCTTAGGGTCATGAAATTGAGTCCCCCCACCCCCACCTTCCACCAAACCCTGCATCAGGCTGTGCACTGAGCATGGAGTCTGCTTGAGATTCTCTCTCCCTTTCCCTCTGCCCCCACCCCCACCACATGTGCTCGCTCTCTCTCTCCCTTTCTAAAATAAATAAATAAATAAATAAAATCTAAAAATAAAAAAATAAAAAGATGAGTGATATCCCTGGGGCTGGGATAGAGAGTGTGTGACAGCTCCAGATGTGTGTGTCAGATGTGAAAGCTGAGTAGAGGCAAGGTATATGATTATACACTCAGTAATATTTAATGTAATATTTCTTTAAATAAAAATTAATGCTTTGGATGATGAACATGTTTTAAAATTAGAGAATGGTAGGGTGCCAGGTGACACAGTCAGTTGAGTGGCTGAGTCTTGGTTTCTGCTTCGGTCATCATCTCAGGGTCCTGGGATTGAGCCCCTCATTTGGCTCTGGGCTCAGCGCAGAGTCCACTGGAAATTCTCTCCCTCTCCCTCTGCTCCTCCCCTGCTCATGCGCTCTCTGTCTCACGGTCTCTCTCTAAAATAAAAATAAATAAAATCTTTAAAAAATTAAATTAAATTAAATTAGATAACAACGATGGTGGTATAACTCTATGAATATACTGAAAACCACTGAATTGTACACTTTAAAAGGATGAATGTTATGGTATGTGAATTATATCTCAATAAAGCTGTTATTAAAAAATTAATACAAAAAACCCCCATACAACTTCATGATGAACAAAATACCAAAATTTTAATGAAAGTAAGGATCAGGCCAGAACCCACCCAAACCCCAAGAGCACCAGTGTCTAGATCTCAGGACCACCAGTATTACCTGAAAAAGGTGGAAGGAAGGAAGGAAATGGGCCTGCATACAGCAAGGAGGAACAAATACTTTCTGTCTCATTTTTGTAGTTTCAATTTTTCTTTCCTACACTTGATTTTAGCCAAAAGGCTGAGAAGCGATTCAATTTTTCTTTCCTAAGCCACAAACACTAACTTTCCTTGAATTCCTCTTTGAACAGTTCTCTCCACGTTTGATCCTTCCCCTTCCTTTCTCTGCTCCATAGCCTACAGTGGAGCGCAGGGGAGATGTGGAGAGAAGCAGGCCAGGAGCAAAGTTTGGATGGACTGAGAAAACCAAGGCTATCCTGTTTATTTCAGGACCACCTCTAACTCTGGCAAATGTTTGTAATAAAGTGAGGAAGTATTCAATTAACAAACGGAGGAAAGTACTCAACAGTTTCTAAGGGAGGAAATGTAAGGAGGGAGAAATGCCTCAGAACTGTTTGGGGTAGAAGATGGGGTCCTAAGAGCATGTGCGTCAGCCTGATTGCCACGCTAAGGAGACCAGCCTTGCTACCAAGTCAAAGAGAAGATTTGTTTATCTGGAGAGGATGGGTAGCAGCGGGACAGGACAGAACAGTTGGTTATGACAGTGGAGGAAAAAGAGGGACCCTGGGGAATATATGAGACTGGGTTCGGCATAGGCTGATTGATCAGGAGAAAGGTCCCCTAAATCAGGACTTTTAATTTTTTTTTTTAAGATTTTATTTATTTATTTGACACAGAGAGAGAGATCACAAGTAGGCAGAGAGGCAGGCAGAGAAAGAGGGGGAAGCAGGCTCCCCGCTGAGCAGAGAGCCCGATGTGGGGCTCAATCCCAGGACCCTGGGATCATGACCCGAGCGGAAGGCAGAGGCTTAACCCACTGAGCCACCCAGGCGCCCCCTAAATCAGGACCTTTAAAAACAATATGTAAAGTGGCTTTTAAAAGTTGTTTAATGTGTTCTCTGTGTTGTAAACTCTCCCCTCTACAAGCCCCTGCTCTTAAATAAAATCTATGTGTATGAGTGGGGTTTGTGTGGGAACCGATGAAGAAACTGAATTTCATGTACAGTGACCTGCTCAGAATGGAAAATGGGGCAGAAATGGCTGAAGCCCGGCATGCAGCAAAGACTATGAAATGTAAGCCCCCTGCACTGTGCAGAAGAAGAAGTGACACCAATATTGCCTCAACAGACTCAGTTTACATATTTGGGGCCCAATTCTCTAAGGTTTGTCCTTACATTATTACTTGACACATTTCAAGGGGTTTTTCACACTCAAGATATTAGAATTTATATTAAGCTCAAGATCCCAGCTAGATAACCAAATTTCTTATTTTCCTAATAGATGTTCCAACTTAAGGGTAGATATTTGCAATATATACATATATATACATAAACATATATTTATGTACATAAATATATACATATTTACCTTGTATATATGATTCTCTTCTTTCCACATTAAAAAAGGTTTCCCATTGGGGCACCTGGGTAGCTCAGTCATTAAGCATCTGTCTTCGGCTCAGGTCATGATCCCAGGGTCCTGGGTTTGAGCCCCACATCAGGCTCCCTGCTCAGCGGGAGGCCTGCTTCTCCTTCTCCCATTCCCTCTGCTTGTGTCCCCTCTCTTGCTGTGTTTCTCCCTGTCAAATAAATAAAATCTTTAAAAAAAAAAAAAAGGTTTCCCACTGAAAACGATAGTTTAATATGAACCATGACAGACCCTGTAGTTTCACAGCACTTAAGAGGCATGAAGATAACTGTCTATTGGCTTTTCTTTACTCATTTCTTGTTAATAAGTCACACCCCCTGCCCAGAACTTTTTGACTATAGCCCTATTCTGTTTTACAGTGGACAAGCCTCAAAAAGACTCACTCTAACCCAAATCAGAAATTCTTGAGTTAGGTTTCCAGGCATCAGTACTTTTTGAAAGCTTTCGAGACTTTTCCAGTGTTTTGCCTTGGTTGAAAATAACAGGGACTGAATCTTCAGAGGCATGTGTATTTTGAAAAATTCTCATCCTCTCCTATCAGCTGAGACTTATTTAATTCTATGGATTGAATAACTAATTATTTAAGACTTCCCGTGTTTTTCCCCTCACTATCACTTGTCAAAAGCACAACCTAAGGAATGAGAATTTAGAAACCAAAGTATTAATCCCGAAATAGCCTGATTGTTTAGTTCCTAATAATAATTTGAAATACTCCATTGATAATTGATTAATTCATAAATTTGTTCATTAAGTTATGCATTCTTAAGCACCTTTTATGTGCCCATACTCTTCTAAGAACTGGTGATATAAAAGTGAACAAGATACAGTCCTTACCCTCAGGAAAAATTGACAAGTTGATAGACAATTACAATATAGTGTGATGCATATTAATAAAAGAGTAAATGCCTAGAACCCTGGGTGCTCATTGAAGGGCATTTTAATGAAGCTTAAAAGGTGGAAAGTTTGGAAAGTATTGCCTAAACTGAGACCCAGTGGATGAGAAGAACTCAGTCTGAATGTAAAGACACAAGAGATGAATAGTGCAAAGACCAGTAGAATGAACAGAACGAACCCAACCAAAGAGCTCTCAAAGATCCGCAAGTCGTTGGGCAGGATTATAGCTTAAAATTCAAGGAGGATATGAGGCTGAGCAGATAAGCAAAAGTCAGATGATGAAAGACTCCATCCATCACATTTTGGAGTTTACACTCTATCTAGGTGGGGTGTCACAAAGGCTTTTTGAAAGTCAGAATGACTAAAATTGAAAATATTGACAACACCAAGAACTGATAAGGATATGCAGTAACTGGGGTTCTCATTTGCAATACCTGTAATGCTCTACAACCCAGCAGTTCCATCCTAGGTTACGTACGAAAAGAAATGAGTGCATGTGTTAAACAACTGATATACACAAAAATGTGGAAGCAGTTTTGTTCATATTATCTAAAACCTACAGAAGGCCCAAATAGCTATCAACAGGAAAAAGGGTAAATAAATTGAGGTATAGTCATAGAATGAATTGCTACATAGCAATAAAGAAGAATGAACTACTTATATATGCTACAAACTGGATGAATATCACAGACATTGAATAAAAGGATCGTACACAGAAAAGAACCTACTGTATGATTCCATTTATATGAATTTTTAAACTAGGCAAAACTCAACTGTGGTGATAGCAGTCAGAATACTAGTTACCTTGGGGGTGGAACATGACTCAAGTGGGGGCATGAGTCAGCCTTCTGGCATGCCAGAATGTTTTACATCTTGATCTGGTAATCATAACTGAAGATATATCAAGTCATATTTAAGATTTGGGCACTCTACTAGGTTACATTTTGGGCACTTCACTAACTTAACATCTTTATTAAGTGATAACTCAATAAAAATTAAAAAGGAGAGTGCCATAATAAGATTTGCATTTTGAAGTGGCTACTCTAGTTGTAGGATGGACTGGAAGCAAGAAGAAAAATGAGCAATAATATCGTAATAGAGTGGTGGCCTGAAATAGGGGATGGATTAATTTTACACATAAAAGGTAAGGAAGAGGGGCGCCTGGGTGGCTCAGTGGGTTAAAGCCTCTGCCTTCGGCTTGGGTCATGATCCCAGGATCCTGGGATCAAGTCCCACATCGGGCTCTCTGCTCAGCAGGGAGCCTGCTTCCTCCTCTATCTCTCTCTGCCTGCCTCTCTGCCTACTTGTGATCTCTGTCTGTCAAATAAATAAAATATATATATTTTTTTAAAGGTAAGGAAGAAGAAGCTTGGTATTTCTTGTATGTGGCGGATGAGAGAGAAGGAAGTGTTAAGAATGTTTCAGAAGGTTCTGGCTTAGGCAACAGGACGGATGATGATGATATTTGCTGAGAGAAAGAGCACAGAGGTGGAGCAAACTTGAGGTCATATTCAGTAAATGAGAAAAGGTCTGGGAAGAAGAACTGGGTGTGACCGAGGTAGGCCGTCCACTCTCTCCGACTGGTCTGATGAGAGGGTCATAATCTCGATTTGAGTCACCTGCATTTGGTTAGCACTGGAAGGACAGGCTCCAGCCAGTCAGAGTGGTTGAGGGAGATATTAGGAGCCTCTATCACCTTGTGAATAGGTATCTGTGGTTTGAAAACAGGCCTGTGAAAAATAAAGATTGACTTAGAGCAATGGGCCTCAAGTTTCCAAAATGTCAGAAAATGAAAAAGTAAGGCAAGTGTTGCCAAAGGAAATAAATGTGAAGACCATCTTCACACATGTGGTGAGGAACGCAGATCTTGGGCTTTTGAGAATGAGTTTATGTGGTTGGTTGTGTGGAATAAGGGGTGAGGGGAGGCACTAGGGCTCTAGGGCCCAACAGACATAGGTTCAAACCCCACCTCCACTACTTACTTACATTATGACTGAGGGCAAGCCAGTTAAACATCTATAAGCCTCAGTATCTTTATTTAAAAATGTAGCAAATAATGAATAATGTCCAGACTCTTAACCTGACTTACAAAGTCTTTAAACCCCAAAGCAGGGTGAAAGACTGTTGTCGGTTGGGTTCTCCCAGGAAGCTGACTCAGAGATTAGCATGCAGGAAATTTTTTAGGGAGTCCTCTTGGGTCCTGTGCTGTATCTACGAAGGAGAAGGGGAGAAGTAAGATTGAACAGAGTAGGAAGTTAAACTGTGATGTGGTCACATTGGAGGCCTCAGATACCAATATGTCTCCATCTGAAGCTGGATGACCCGTCAGAATTGTCCTAAATTGGAGCGAGAGGGCTGGGTCTTTATCTACCCACAGTGATCATCCATTGGCTATGGGTTCCTGGGAAGAGGACATGACCTTAGATGAGGCCATCCACATATTCTACAACCTCCAAGGCTAACGCCAAGCCCTTTTTAGAACTTGGACTCAAACACCACTTCCATGTGCCACACCCTTGCATATTCAGGACCTCACATTTAATTTTCTCAGCTTACTAATTAATCATGTTCTTCCCTTTTATCCCTTTCTTTATTTGGCTTCTATGACACTGAAGTCTTCTAATTTTCCTCCCACTTCACAGGTTATTCTGTCTCAGTTTTCTGTGTGGGTTAATTCAGTTTGCTAACTTATAAACGTCTGAGTCTGAGTGTCTTCGAGTTCAGTCCTTAGGCCTCTTCTTTGTCAATGCTGATGATTTTATCAATCTGTTTGATCAATGCTGATGGCTTTTCAGTCTTGGGGTAAGTGGATAGAACGATATTTCAGTAAAATTGGCTTCCTTTGTAATACTATATATTTAATATTTTACATCTAAAAAAGGGATCCATAAACATCTCTAGATTACCAAGGGGTTCTGTGTCATACAAAAGGCTAAGAACACGTACATAATAATTTCATTTATGCTCTTAAAGTTTATTTACATGTAGATGACCTTCAGGTTTATATTTTCAATACTTGGATCTTATCCCAGTTATTTACTGCGGTGTAACAAACTGCCAAAAATCATAGTGGCATAAAACAACAACTGTTCTCTTTCACAATTTTGTAGGTGAAGAATTTGGCATTGACAAAGATTAGCATTCACTTGGCAGATGACCAGGTCTGGAGAGTCTAAGACAGCTTCACTTTGGTAGTAACAGCTGGAAAGCTGAGCTTATCAGGGATCATTGACTGAAATACCTACTGGGGCCTCTCCAGCATGGTGGTCTGAAAGGGTGAGATTTTTTATGTGGAGGATGAGGGCACCCTAGAGTATGTTCCAATTGGCCTTGGTAGAAATAGCAAGGCTTCTCATGGCCTAAGCTAGGGTGTTCCAAAATGTCGCTTGTCTCAATTACAGTCCACATTCAAGAAGGGAGGAATTAGACTCTGTCTCTCAAAGGGAAGGGAAGCAGAGAATCCATGGCCATCTTTAATCTATCACAGATGCCTAAAAGGTATCTCACTTGTAACACATCCAAACAAGACTCTTAATTTCCTCTCCAAATCTGTTCCTTGTGGTGATCACTGTCCCAGTGAACTGGACCACTGTTCACCCAGTTTCTTAGGCTCTGCATCTTAGTAGCATTCATGACTGTCCTCTTCCTCTCATACTCTATCCTGTTTATTAGCAAATCCTGTTGGCACCACCTTCAAAATACATCCTAAGTCTAACTGCTTGCTCACTTCTCCACTGTTCCTGTTCTCATAGAATCTATACTTTAATGGAGAAGGCAAACCATAAAAAAAATATATGTACCCTAATACAATCCACATCATCCTTTTCCTGGACTGCTTTAATAGTCTCCCAGCTGGATTATTAGCTTCCACTCTTATTCTCATGGATTCTTCTTCACTATACAACAGTCAGAGAAATTCTATTAAAGTCATATCAAAATTATGTCACCCACATGCTCAAAATGTTCCAGTGGCATCAAATCTCAAAGTAAAATCCAAAATCCTTGCTATGACTGTCAGAGCTTTATATTATCTAGACCCTGGCCCTTACTGTGACCAATTTCCTACCTTTCTTTCCTTCACTTACTATACTCCACCCCCACTGGTTTATGTGCTCTTCCTCCAAGAAGCCAAATGTGCTCCTCTGCAAGGCCTTTGCACTTGCACCTTGCACTAAATGGAACTCTCCCTGTTTATTTATTTACATGGATTACTCCCTCTCTTTGTTCAGATCTTTACTCAAATGTCAACTCTTCAGAGAAGCCCTCTCGACAACTGCCTAGACATTTACTCTTTGCCCCCTCTACCAAACTATGCTATGTATACACTTTTATTGCCTGCATTCTCTATGAGAATACAGGCTCCATGAGAAAGGAACTCTGCTCACTGTTATTTCCCCATTACTCAAAACCGTGTCTATTACATAATAGGTACTCAACAAATATTTGTTAAATGAGTGAACAGATAATTGTGCTTAGTCTGCTTTGGAGCCAGAAGAGGATTTCAATAAAATTTTGGGAGTAATTTGGCTCAATGTGGAGCTGCCACTTTCCCTAATATTAATAACGAGGAGATTCCATTGCAAATCCAAGAAAGGTATAAAATTTGTGAATCTGCCTCTGATTCATTCTCTTCTAGGGATCTAACCAATAGTCCTTCTTGGAAGAATTATGAATTGCCAACATTAACACAACGATTTTCCTTTTATTCCTTCTTCAGAATACCAGATTATTTCCCATTTGTTTTTTTTTTAAAGATTTTATTTATTTATTTGACAGACAGAAATCACAAACAGGCAGAGGCAGGCAGAGAGAGGAGGAAGCAGGCTCCCCGCCGAGCAGAGAGCCTTATGCGGGGCTTGATCCCAAGACCCTGGGATCGTGACCTGAGCCGAAGGCAGAGGCTTTAACCCACTGAGCCACCCAGGTGCACCCCGTTTTTGTTTTTTTTTTTTTAAGGTTTTATTTATTTATTTGAGAGAGAGAGAGAGAGAGAGCATGAGAGGGGAGGGGGTCAGAGGGAGAAGAAGACTCTCTGCTGAGCAGGGAACCCGATATGGAACTCGATCCCAGGACTCCAGGATCATGACTTGAGCCGAAGGCAGTTGCTTAACCAACTGAGCCACCCAGGAGCCCCAGAATATTGGATTATTTCCTCTTTCCTGCATATACATTTTATAGTCCTCTGACAGGATTCCAGTTCTACTGATAAATATATGTATCCTAGGCAAAGTTAGTTGGTTATATAAACCATGGAATAAATCATCAAGGCCCATGTGCAAGATGAGCTGATCAACGTGTTAGGAGGGCATTGACATAAGAAGAGTTTGGGAAACTGACTTTAACATAGGAGGTTATAAATGCCAGTAAAAATTTCCCTTTCCTAAGCAGTCTTAAGACATAACTTAGCTCCCATTTTACTATGTATGCTAAGTGGTTAAATATCACAACCTAAAAATATTAAATTTTATCTTTTAAAACACTAAAAGCAACGTGAACACTAGCAGAAACTGTCAAAATTAGTTTTTTTCAGAACTCTGTAAGTTAACCAAAACCTACAACCATCTGAGGAGACATTATTTAAGAAAGACGCCTGAATCTGGGTAAGAACAGTTGGTCTTATGACATATTCATTTGCCCTGTTTGCATACTTTGAGGTGAATGGAAGCAAAACTACAATATCCCAGAACTTATGGGGGATACTAAGGCACTGCAGAGAGAAATTTATAGCTGTAAACATCTATATTAAAAAAGAAGAAAGATCTCAAATCAAGAATCTCAACTTCCACCTTAAGAAACTAGAAAAAAGGGGGCACCTGAGTGGCTCAGTTGGTTGAAAGACTGCCTTCAGCTCAGGTCATGATCCTGGAGTCCAGGGATCCATTCCCTCATCGGGCTCCCTGCTCACCAGGGGGTCTGCTTCTCCCTCTGACCCTTCCCCTCTCATGCTGGCTCTCTCTCATTCTCTCTCTCTCTCTCTCAAATAAATGAATAAAATCTTTTAAAAAAAGGAAACTAGAAAAAGAGAAAGAGCAAGCTAAACTCAGTGTAAGCAGAAATAGGAAACTAATCAACATGAATGTGGAAATAAATGAAACAGAGATTAAAAAAATAGAAAAACCTGCGAAGTGAGAAGTGGGTACTTGGAAAAGATCAACAGAATTGACAATATTTATCTAGACTGACCAAGAGAGAAGAGAGGACTCAATTACTAAAGTCGGCTGTGAAAGAGGGGACTTTACTACTGAGCTTACAGAAGTAAACAAGGATTACCAGGGAGTAATATGAACAACAGTTTGTCAACAAAGAAGATAACCTAGATAAAATAGAAAAATTCCTAGAAAGACATAAATTATTGAAACTGATTCAGGAAGAAATAGAATATCTGAATAGACCTATAACAAGTAAAGACATCAAATGATAATTTTTTTAAAAAGACAAAAAACAAAGATAAACCCAAGCCGAGATGGCTTTGCTAGTGAATTCTACCAAACACTGAAGGAAGAACTAACACAAATCCCTCAAAAACTTTCTAAAAATTAGATAGAGGAGGTAATGCTAACCAGTTGTTCTGTGAGGCCAGTATTATCAATACCAAAACCAAAGATGTTGTAAGAAAATAAAACTACAGACTAATATTCCTTATGAATGTAGGCATAAGAATCTTCAACAAAATACTAGCAAACTAAATCCAGCAATATCTAAAGAGGTTTATACAACATGACCAAGTGGGATTTATTCCAGGAATATAAGGTTGGTTTAACATATGAAAATCAATCAATGTTATACACTGTATTGATAGAATAAAGAACAGAAACTAATTTTAGTAGATGCAGAAAATGTATGTGACAAAATTCAGTACCCTTTTATGACAAAAATATTCAAGTCTGGGAATATAAAGGAACTTCCTCACCCTAATAAAACTCACAGCTAAGATCATAACTAGTGGTGAAGGACTGAAAGGTCCCCCCTCCACCCCATAATCAGGAACAAGACAAGGATTTCTGATTTTGCCATTTCTATTCACATTATGTATTATACTAGAGGTTCCAGCTGGGGCACTTAGGCAAGGAAAGGAAATAAATGCACTCAGATTGAAGTGAATGAAGTAAAACTATTTATTTTTTCTAAGTAAAACTATTTCTATTGGAAGATCATGATCTTACATATAAAAATCTTAATGAAACCACAAAGAAGCCATTAGAACTAATAAACAAGTTCAGTAGGGCTTTAGGATATAAGATCAATATATAAAAATCAGTTATATTTCTATATATTAGCAATGAACAATCCACAAATGAAAATAATTCCATTTACAATAGCATCAAAGAGAATAAAATACTTTGGAAATAAATTTCACAAGAAATAAAATACTTGAGAATAAATTTAAGAAAGGAAATGTAAGACTTGAGCACTAAAAAGTAGAAAACATTGTTGAATGAAATTAAAGAAGACCTAACTGAATGGAAAGTCATCCCATATTCATGGATCAGAAGACTTACATTAAGATGGTAGTACTACCCAAATTGATCTATAGATCCAGTGCAACCTCTATTGATATGTCAGCTGTCTTTTTTTGCAGAAATTGACAGGCTGATCCTAAAATTCATAATGAATTCAGGAGCCAAAGCAATCTTGAAAAAGAACAAATTTGGAGAGCTCACACATCCCAATTTCAAAGTTACCACTAATCTATTGAGATGAAGACCACATGGTACTAGCAATAGAATTGAGAGTCTAAAAATAAATCCATACATTGATGGTCAACTGATTTTCAATGAGCACGCCAAGACCTTTCAAGGGGGGAAATTGTCTTTTAAAGAAATGGTGCCAGGAACAACTGGACGTCATGTACAAAAGAATGAGGTTGGACCTCTATGTCACATCATATAAAAAATTAATTTAAAAAATTAAATCAAATTGGATCAAAGACCTAAATACAAGAGCTAGAACTATAAAAGATGAAAGCAGAGGAGGGAATCTTGTGACCTTGAATTAGGAAATTGTGTCTTTGATATGATACTAAAGCACAAGTGACAAAATTAAAAGTAGATGAATTGGACCATTAAAATGAAAAACTTTGTGTTTCAAAGGGCACCATCAAAAATGGAAAAAAGACAACCCACAAAATGGCATAAATGTTTACAAATCATATATCTGATAAGGGACTTGTATCTAGAATATATAAAGAACTCGTACAACCCAATAATAAAAAGATAAAAAACCAATTAAGAATCAACAAGGGAGGGGCACCTGGGTGGCTCAGTGGGTTGAGCCTCTGCCTTCGGCTGGGGTCGTGATCTCGGGGTCCTGGAATTGCGCCCCGCATCGGGCTCTCTGCTTGGCGGGGAGCCTGCTTCCCCCTATCTCTCTCTGCCTGCCTCTCTGACTACTTGTGATCTCTGTCAAATAAATAAAATCTTAAAAAAAAAAAAAGAATCAACAAGGGACTTTTAAAAAAGGTTTTATTTATTTATTTGAGACAGAGAGAGATCACAAGTAAGCAGAGAGGCAGGCGGGGTTGGGGGGAAGCAGGCTCCCCACTGAATGGAGAGCCCGACGTGGCTCTCAATCCTAAGACCCTGAGGTCATGACCCAAGCTGAAGGCAGAGGCTTAACCCACTGAGCCACCCAGGCACCCCTCAGCAAGGGATTTTAATAGACATTTCTTCAAAGAATATATGTAAATAGCCAATAAACACATGAAAATATGCTCACCATCTGTCTTAGTCTATTCAGGTTGCTAAAACAAACTACACACTCTGGGTGACTTATAAACGATAGAAAATTATTTCTCATAGTTCTGGAGGCTGGGAAGTCCAAGATCAAGTTGCCAACATGGTTGTGTCCTGTTGAGAACCCTCTTCATGGTTCATAGGGAGCATTTTTTGACTGTACCCTTACATGGTGGAAGAAGCTGGGGACCATTGTAGGATGTCTTTTATAAGAGCAGTAATCCTATTCTTGAGGGCTTTATCTTCATGCCCTACTCACCTCCTAAAGGCTCCACTTCTTCTTCTTCTTCTTCTTCTTCTTTTTAAAGATTTTATTTATTCATTCGACAGACAGAGATCACAAGTAGGCGGAGAAGCAGACAGAGAGAGAGAGGAGGAAGCAGGCTCCCCACTGAGCAGAGAGCCCCATGCAGGGCTCGATCCCAGGACCCTGGGATCACGACCTGAGCTGAAGGCAGAGGCTTTAACCCACTGAGCCACTCAGGCGCCCCAGGCTCCACTTCTTAATAATGTCATCTTTGGAAGTTAAGATTTCAACATATGAATTTTGGGGGGGTCACAAACATTCAAGTTAAAGGATTTTTGTGTAGACATGTGTTTTTATTTCTCTTGGATACAAATCTAGGAGTGCTGAGTTGTGTGGTAACAAACTTTTTGTGGAACTGCCAGACTTTTTTCTAATGTGGCTCTACCACATTTTATAATCTCACCAGCAATATATGTGGGTTTCCATTTTCCCATATCCTCGCCAGAACTTGGTATAGCCATATTAGTATGTGGGAAATAGTATTTCATTATAGTTCTAACTTTAGTTCTATAGTTGCCTTTTGTTTCTGCGGTCTAAATGTGATTTCAATTCAATGATTTTTTTTTAAAGATTTTATTTATTTATTTGACAGAGAGAGATCACAAGTAGGCAGAGAGGCAGGCAGAGAGAGAGAGAGGGAAGCAGGCTCCCTGCTGAGCAGAGAGCCCGATGCGGGACTGGATCCCAGGACCCTGAGATCATGACCTGAGCCGAAGGCAGTGGCTTAACCCACTGAGCCACCCAGGCGCCCCAATTCAATGATTTTTAGTGTATTCACAGGGTTGTACAACCATTACTACCTAACTTCAGGACATTTTCATCACTGTGAAAAGAAACTGCAGACCCATTAGAAGTCATTTCCCATTTCCCTCTCCCTCCAGCCCGTGGTAACCACTAATTTAATATCTGTCTCTATAGATTTTCCTATTCTGGTTATTTCATTAAAGTCAAATTATGCAGTTTGTAACTATCATCTTTCATACCATGAAAGGTTTTCAAGGTTTATCCACATTGTAGCATTTATCAGTACTTTGTTCCTTTTTCTAGCTACATAATATTCCACTATATGGATATACAACATTTTACTTATCCTCTTATTAATTGAGTTGGATTTAGATTGTTTTCATTTTTTTTGGCTATTATGAATAATGCTGTAATCTTTGAAAGAGTGACTATAACTCAATAAAGGTGTAATAAAAAATAATAAACATTGAAATAGGTTAAATGGGATTTCATATTTAAGACTTTCTAGAAATTTTCCATTGTTTGAGAAAAACTCTGTAGTGAACATTGTGGTTATCTCTCCAGTTCTATTTTTCCTCCGTTCATTACATAACTGCTATGCAGTTTGAGTGTGATTACCTCTACTACCAGCTTCAGTGGGTCCTGATTTGACCATTCCAGTCTCTTGCCATAGCCTAAGCCAGTTAACAAGTGACATCAAGGGTTTTTGTTAGGTGGGTTTGAATAACTAACACATTTTCCTTCTTCTTGCAGGGAAAACTGTCTTCTTGAAGGGAAAACTATAAGGTACAGGTAACTGTTAGCCGCCATCTTACAACCATGAGAGAAGTCAGCTTTAAGATAAAACTGACACATTGAGAAGGAAAAAGCCAAGATTATTACAGAAAAAAATGGAGCAAGAGCCCTAATGGAGCTTTGGCTAACTCTTGTGTCTTTTTTTTTTTTTTAATTTATTTATTTGACAGACAGAGATCACAGGTAGGCAGAGAGGCAGGCAGAGAGGGGAGGGGGAGAAGCAGGCTCCCTGCTGAGCAGAGAGTCCAATGCAGGGCTCGATCCCAAGACGCTGGGATCATGACCTGAGCCCAAGGCAGAGGCTTTAACCCACTGAGCCACCCAGGCGCCCCCTCCTGTGTCTTTTAAATTGTGTGTGGCCACATGACTAATTTGCCCAAGTTAGTCTCAGTTTACACCAATTCTCCTGGCCTGATTGGTAATTGTGCCCACTTGCTTTCTTGAAAGGGTACCGATTTAGACAGACAAATCACTTATACGGTCAAATTCCCTATAACTGGATTTTCAATTAACTATCAATTCAACTCTTAGTTAACCAAGGCCAACTGTTTCTCAGGTTGTGTCCATTCAGACTGGTTTCTGGCTGACTCCTGGCGTGCTCCCTCAGATTATTCAGTTATTTAAAATACTGGGAGTCACAAAGGAACCACATGACATCTTGCTTTCCTCTCACTTTACCCCACTTTACTCTTTCTTCAGGACCCAGGACTTCTCCATGAAGTCTTTTTAGACTTTACTAAATAAAAATAATCATTCCTAATCCCAAACAATTTCCCTCATGCCTCTTTATCAACACTTATAAATTTCATACAGTGATCTGTTTTCATGTTTATCTTCCATAGTCCCATGCAAACTTCTGAAAAAAAAAAAAAAAAGATTACATCAACTTTAACTTTATATCCAAAGCATGAGAACAAAGTTCTCCTGCAACATTTTTTTTTTTAATATGTTGAGGAGTAAAGGAAAAGGAATAACTGAATAGGAAAGCCATTTGTTTACCTTGTTATCTGAACAGTCTTGCTCCTATAATTCTGTTCAGTATTTTCCATTGTACAGTGACTGGCTCTTAATGATGTCTCCCAAACCCAAATGATTACAAAATAATTACAATGGGCTATTGAGTTTAGGGATCAGCTTAGTATAAAAAAGGCTCCAATAGTTGTTTCTATTTCCTGGAATTGAACAATGGACTGTTTCATGCTTCTTCACACTTGAGATAACACTTCAAATTTATGCCCACAATAAAATAAAGGTTTAAAAATAATCTGATAGGATTTTTGAACCACAAAATTGCTAGGCTGGATGGAGGGCTCATCTTCACACCTTCATTCTTAGTTTGGTGCTATGAAAATGTTGTAATCTTTTTTTTTTTTTTAAAGATTTATTTATTTATTTATTTATTTGGGGGAGCAGACAGGGGTGGGGGGTAGAGCACAAGCAGGGGGAGAGGCACAGGAAGAGGGAGAAGCAGGCTCCCCGCTGAGTAGGGAGCCTGAAGTGGCATTCGATCCCAGGACCATGAGAACATGACCTGAGCCAAAGGCAGATGCTTAACTGACTGAGCCACCCAGGTCTCCTATTGTAATTTTTTTTTTTTTAAACCAAGTCTGAGCTTTAAAAAAAAAAGGTATATATATTGTCATTTAAACCAGACTCTGGAAGCTTTGCCATCTGTTAATCCTGATAGCCTGATGCATTTTATTCTGAGTATTTTAAGATATTTATTACACCAAATAATATGAACACTTATTCAATATTACTATTTCTTACATGTCAGAAGCCCCCCTATGTATCTATATAACTTCTTAATCTTACTCTTTGCTTGGTATAATATTATATTTCAAGGCCTGAAATAAAAGGAATTTATTTGTGGAATAAAGTATCTTTGTTTGTTCTTTACTATTTAATTATATTTTTCCTATTCCATACAATTGTCATTGAATTGCACTTGTTTCTGATTGACTAAAGCAGTTATGTTGGCAAGAAAATGAGATCTATAGGATATTCTTATTTGTGTAAAATGCAAGACATAAGGAATGTTATATGCTTCTATTACAGATAGACTGATTTGCTAAAAAAAATCCTTATAATTTTATTTTTTACAGGTAAAAACAGTAGAGGGAGAAATGGAGGAAACAAGTGATCTAGATGAAATTAGAATGAATGAACTCTATTAAGGGATAGTAGTAAAACTTTCATAGAATTTACATGTGCTTGAAACTGTTTTGAATATTTAAAAAATGTTAACTTTACATCTCACAACATATAGCTAGTAAATGGTAGAATTGGGATTCAAATCCACTTTGACCTTCACAGTGGATGTGTTTAAATCATAGCCTACACTGAATGCTAAAACAAAGCATTCTTTTTTTTTAAAAAGATTTTTTATTTAGTTATTTGACAAAGCGAGAGAGAGACCACAGGTAGGCAGAGAGGGAGGGAGAAGCAGGCTCCCCGCGAGACCCAGGACCCTGAGATCATGACCTGAGCCGAAGGCAGAGGCTTAACCCACTGAGCCACCCAGGAACCCCAACAAAGCATTCTTAAGATAAAAGGTATTTTGTAGATCCTAAGCTTAGATGATACAGGTTATCTCAACAGCCTTTGCTACTTAGTAAAATTTAAATTCACACTTGAATTATATTGTTAATACTACAAACTATTACCAGAAGAAGCAGATTTGATTGGCATTTCCCTGAATTATTTTATGGGAAGAAAGCACTTATGAAAAAGACTATTCTTTTTTTTTTTTAAGGTGTTTTTTTTTTCAAGGTTTTACTTATTTATTTGACAGAGAGAGAGGGAACAGAAGCAGGGGGAGCAGGAGAGGGAGAAGCAGGCTCCCTGCTGAGCAGAGAGCCCTATGTGGGGCTCGATGTGGGGCTCGATCCCAGGACACTGGGATCATGACCCGAGACGAAGGCAGACGTCTAATGACTGAGCCACCCAGGCGCCCAAGACTATTCTTTTTAATTCTTCTACTTGTTGTACTGTCTTAGATGAATTCTTCTGAAATGACGGCATATTTTAAGAAATTCCTCTTAACTGAAGCAAAAAATGTAAAAAGAAAAGAGCAAGGTGTTTAAATGGGCAGTGTATCAGCAAAAATATATGATCTATTCTTAATATATTTTTCTATATCTCTGAGGGTGAAATTGACCCTTACAGAGCATTGGTTTCCAAACTAAATGATGCTAAACAAAAATCTCCTTTGCAATCTGAACTGTGAGGATTGATCATCTACTATATATTGTTTAAAATAACTTAATATTTTCTTGCTTATACAAAGACTATTGGTTTTGAAGCCTGATAGAGGTAGGTCCAAACTCCAGCTCCCTCACTTACCAGGTGTTTGTTATGTTCTTGTGTTCTGAAAACATTGCAGTCTCATCCTCAGTTCGATAAATATTAGTGTTTCTTTCAACAATAAACTACCAAGTTTGTTTACACACACACACACACACACACACACACACACGCAGCTTAGGTGAACTTTTTAACATTATAAACTTTAACAAATAAATTGAATTGAGTCTATCTAAAAAGAAAGCAATTTTAGGGGTACCTGGCTGGCTTAGCCAATGGATCATATGATTCTTGATCTCAGTGTCATGAGCGCGAGCCCCAAGCTGGGGGTGGAGACTCCTTTAAAAACAAAATAGCCTAGGGGCGCCTGGGTAGCTCAGTCAGTTAAGCCGCTGCCTTTGGCTCAGGTCATGGTCTCAGGGTCCTGGGATTGAGCCCCGCATCGGGCTCCCTGCTCGGTGGAGAGCCTGCTTCTCCCTCTCCTTCTGCCTGCTGCTCTGCCTACTTGTGTTCTCTCTCTCTGTCAGATAAATAAATAAAATCTTTAAACAAACAAACAAACAAACAAAAAATAGCCTAAAGAAAGTAAATCAATAAATTCTTTAAAAGTTAAACCAAATTTAAAGCATTTTTTAAAACATTATGAAAAAGAAAATTGTTGACATTTATATGAGACATATTTGCAAATATCTTAAATTTAGCCTCCTTTAAGAATAAACATTAACTCTGCAACCTAGCACACTAGCACACTATGGATTAAAATAAAATCAATACAAAATTTGAAAAGAAAAATGAGTATGAGGTAAATCTTTTTAATTAGCCATTTGGATATGAGTTAGCAAAACACCTGTGAATGAAATGAACTCTAGTGCACTCTGGGCACTCCCCTGGACCACACCCATACATACAAACACACTCTACCTGTGGATTGGCAGGATCAGGCCCCGAACTGAGAGTTTGCCTAGAACCTTTGTGCGTTTGAAGGCTATTCACAGTAATGTATAGTATCTTAGGATTTGTTGCTACCCATTTCATGGGTGACAATACCAGCGTAAGTTAAGCACCTGAGCTAATAAGTAGATAAGGCACTTTTCTAACTAATTGCAAACATGCTTAGGGGGGATAAAAAAAGAACAAGAATTAAATTGTTTCTTTTGTTATTAGCACCACAAATTTCAAACCAATTGATTCTAACTTTGTTTTTGAAACTTCAGATTTACTCAGTTTCTGGAGGATCACCTGTTTTTGTTTGTTTCAATTAATCTTATTTAAAAAAAATTTTTTTAACAAGGCTGAAAATTTACAGTATATCTGTCTTTTAAAAATAACACATTAACCATAGGGAACTGAATTGAGATTTTAAAAATGTGTCTATGAAAGATTCTTTGTAATAATGACAAAGATGGAAAATATGTCCAATGCTGACATAAAAATCATGCTGTTGACTGTCAAGTAGAGCATGGGCGTTGGAATAGGTCTTCAGGTTGTGATTAGGCAAATTAATGGGTAGTTACTCTCACTCTGTGATCTAATTGTATAATATGAAGGAGGGGTTACAGTAGTTAATGTGTACATGTGTATTTTTTCCACGAAGAAAAAAAATATTTTTTAAAGATTTTATTCATTTATTTGAGAGAGAGAGAGAGAGAACATGAGAAGAGAGAGGTCAGCGGGAGCAGCAGACTCCCTGCCGAGCAGGGAGCCTGATGTGGGACTGGATCCCAGGACTCCAGGATCATGACCTGAGCTGAAGGCAGTTGCTTAACCAACTGAGCCACCCAGGCGCCCCAAAATATTTTTTTTCTTTAAGGATTTTATTTATTTATTTGACAGAGAGCTCACAAGTAGGCAGAGAGGCAGGCAGAGAGGCAGGGAAGCAGGCTCCCCGCTGAGCAGAAGCCCCGGATGCAGGGCTCGATCCCAGGACGCTGAGATCATGACCTGAGCGAAAGGCAGAGGCTTAACCCACTGAGCCACCCAGGCGCCCCACCCCCAAAATATTTTTAAAGTATTTGCAAACACGGGGAAAAGGTGAGCAATTTTTCCAGTGACTTGTCTCAATGTAGATTTTTTATTCATTCATTCAACAAATTTTTGAGGGACTAGAAGGTGCAAAGCCCTAGTGTTTGATGGCAAACTAGCTTAACAACATTTTCAATATATTTTTGATTTTTGATATTTGATTTTATATTTGATTTTTTATTTTTGATATTTGATATTTGATTTTTAGAAGATAGACTTTATTTTCTGGAGTTTTAGGCTTACAACAAAATTGAGCAGAAATTACAGACAGTTCTCATATACCCCCTGCCCAAACACATGCACCATCTCCGCCACTATCAACATCTCCACCAGAATGGTGCATTTGTTACAACTGATGAACCTCCACTGACACATCATTATCACCCAAAGTCCACAGTTCATATTAGAATTCACTCCTGGTGTTGTAAATTCTGTGGGTTTTGACAAATGTATAATGCGTGTACCTACCATTACAGTATTGTACAGAATGGTTTCACTGCTTTAAAAATCTTCTATGATCTGCCTCTTTATCCCTAGCCTCCTCCCTGGACAACCATTGATCTTTTTACTGTCTTCATAGTTTTGCCTTTCCCAAAATGTCATATAATTAGAAAGATTCTTTCACTTAGTCATAAACATTTAAACTTCCTTCATGTCTTTCACAGCTTGATAGCTCATTTCTTCTTGGTGCTGAGTGATATTCCATTGTTTGGACATACCACAGTTTATCCATTCACCTACCAAAGGACATGGCTCCTTCTATGTTTTGTCCATTATGACTAAAGCTGTTATAAAATTTGTGTGCAGGTTTTGTGTGGTTGTTTTCGACTCATTTGGGTAAATACCAAGGATGTGATTGCTGGATCGTAGGGTAAGAGTATGTTTAGTTTTGTAAGTAACTGCCAAACTATATTCCAAAGTGACTGTGCCACTCATAACTTGGAAAACAAACAAACAAACAAACAAACAAATGAGAAATTTCTACTTGGTTTTTATCAACTCCTTTGTAAAATGGAAAAATGGCCATTTTTCACCATAAAATCAATAATGCTCATTATAGGAAATCAACAACATAAAAATACAAGTAAAAAATATTGACACATTTCATTCTTCAAAGACAAATACTTATAATCGTCTGGTGTAATTTCTTTGTCTTTTTTTCTGTGCATAGCCTTTCAGTGCCACATTTTACACTTGATTTATCTAGAGTCTTACCAAAGATGGTGTTTTTCTTAGATACAACCCAAACCAGGAATCCTGATTGTTGAAAATGTAACTTTAAAAAAATGTAACACCAACTTTTAAATACAGGCTGTTGGGATAAAATGTAACTAAGTATCAACTTGCCAAAGATAAACTGTTTTGTTTCCCTGGAGTAACTTGTGTACCTGTGTTCTCCCAGCCTTCTGCCCTATCTCTTCTGGGACATGGAGCTAGAACCAATACAATTTCATTTCAGTTTCAGTTTCTAGTCAGCTAAATATTTTGGTTTGGGTTTGGTTCAAGCCAAAAATGTGTTCTAACTACTTGGTTTGAACAAGCTATTTTGAATTCTTTTCTTGTTAAGGTTTTATAAACTAAAATATCTAGGGCCATTAAATGACAGTCAGATTTGGATTTTGTCTCTGAAAATATTGCTCCTCAAACTACATGAATTCTAATGTATGCTAATGCTACTGGTTTGTCCCTGGAGAGAATCAGAAGCCCTGACCTTGGTGAAATTTGTTATCTAATAGAGAGGAGGGCTCTTCAGACAACCAAAAGAAAAAAAAGTTAACTGCCCAAAAGTAAGACCAGTGGACAGGGTCTTTGTTAGATTCCTATGCTGCTGAGCTATGTGGAAGAAATGTACACCTTTACAGTATCTGTAGAATGTTAGGATTATATATTCATGCATATTCCTTTTAGAATACATAATCCTAATATTCTATAAATGCTATAGAATGATTTGAACAAGACAGAGTTTAACTAGGCCTAAGTACAATATAGCTGATCTTTAATCTACTGATTATACTGAAGCATACCAATTGTGTTAAGTCATAAGAATATGTGCTTCTTTTGCCTTTCTTGGCCTCATTTTCCATGTTATTCATACTGTATAAAATCTTTTGTTGTAAGTTTCCAAAAGAAACATTTTGGAGAAAAGCAGAATATAACAAAACGCTTTAATTGACCAAATTGATACAGTTCACTGAATCTAAGAGGGCATTCATTGTAAGAGGCATTGTTATTTACATATGATCAAGAAAAAAACATCCACCAGTTAGTGTTACGATGAGATACATTTCCTTTTCAGAAATGTTAAAATAGGGGCACCTGGGTGGCTCAGTGGGTTAACCCTCTGCCTTAGGCCTGGGTCATGGTCTCAGGGTCCTGGGATTGAGCCCCGCAGCAGGTTATCTGCTGAGTGGGGAGCCTGCTTCCCCCTCTCTCTCAACCTGCCTCTCTGCCTACTTGTGATCTCTGTCTGTCAAATAAATAAAATCTTAAAAAAAAAGTAATGTTAAAATGTGTTAAATTGGGTTTTCTTTTTCTTTTTTCAAAAATCATTTATTTCTTTGAGAGAGAGTGAACGAGCATAGGGTGGGGGGCATGGACAGAGGGAGAAGCCCAATGCTGGGCTTGATCCCAGGACCCTGAGATCAAGACCTGAGCCAAAGGCAGACTGAGCCACCCAGGTGTCCCTAAAGTGGTGTTTTTTGCTTTTTTTTTTTTTTTTTAAAGAAGGGAGAGGGGAAGAGGGAGAGAGAGAATCTTAAGGAGGTGGCGCTCAATCTCACAACCCTGAGATCATGACCTGAGTTGAAACCAAAAGTGGGACATAATCAACTGAGCCATTCAGGTGCCCTATGCTAAAGTATTTTTTAAAGTGAGAACTAGGGATACGTGGGTTGCTCAGTGGTTAAGCTTCAGATTCAGATTAAGCTTCAGATTTTAGGGTTGTGGGATCAAGGCCCTGCATAGGGAGTAGGAGTCTGCACTCATTGTGGGGTATGCTTGAGATTCTCTCTCCCCCTTCTGTCCCTCCCCCTATAGGCATGGGCTCTCTCTCTCTCTCTCTCTCTCTCATAAATAAATAAATAAATATCTTTTTCTTTTTAAAGTGAATCCTAGAATTAATGAACTACAATGCCAATGTTTTAAAAATTTTCATTTGTAGTTAATTTGCTGGTAGTATTCTATCCCGCTATAACTTTAGTTTATTAACCAGTAAGTCTGAACAATAGAGGTTTTCATTTGTAAACATTGTTCTTTCTTACTGACTTTACCCCAGTAAAACAGAGTATAGTGAATGCAGTACTGTTTCTCAGTACAGACATTAACTCTTCTCTGACTCTAGCTTACCGTTTAACTGTAAATTAAGGTAGTTCATTTAATCAATATCAAACATAATAAATTGCAAGGATAAAATAACCAACTTCTTTTCAAAATTGAATTCAATTCTGAAATCTCTCAAGGGAGGTCATGGATTATTTAAAGGAAATCACTTGAAATAATAAACACTGTCTAAACATAAAACAATCAAGAAACAATATAAACTCATCCAGGCTAAAGAAACAAACAGAAACATTTAGTACGAGATTAAAACATCTCCCTGAACTGATTTAAAATTAAGATAAAGGCTAAGTTAATTTACAATCCAAAGCGCCACCGCTTCTTTACACTTTAGAGCAGCGCTGTCCACATGTGTAATTTAAAATTTTCTGATAGCTACCCACATTTGAGAAGTAAAACAACAAAAACAGTAAAATTAATAATTTTTAATTTAACCCAATATATCAAAAATATTGTTTCGACATGTCATCAAAACAAAATTTATTCAGGAGGTGGTCTTTGACATCCTGTGTATGGTTTAGACGCACAGGGCGCCTTAATACCTACCGGCCACACTTTAAGGGCTCAATAGCCCCGTATGGCTACCGTAAAGGACAGTAGCCTTAGGGGACTTTGATATTAACTGATTCCTTACATTCCGAGTTGAGAATTTCTCTTACATCACCCACTGTCTCCATGGTGCTTACAGATCTGTGAGGAATAAGATTATTTTGCTCTCGGGTCGGTTGCGATCCAAGACAACACAGCGTTAAAAGCAGTGAGGGAGGAAGGCAATGGGACAGCCAAGCGCCCAGGAACGTGGCTTGGAGGAGGGCCGAAGCCTCTCCGAGCAGTACGGGCCGGAGAAGCGGCAGACACAGCTTTGGAAGCTGGATTTAAAGACAACTCCGTGTCTTTCTGCGGGGCGCTCGGAAACACTGGAGCCCCACAGAGGGCAAGCAGCCTTCGGGCCGGACACAGGGTCACGTGCCGCCACCGCCGAGGGAGGCCGGCGCAGCGCCGCAGTGCTGGCCGCCCCGGGGCGCCGCCGCCCGACGCCGAGGGTTAGGCGCGGCCGGAGACTGGAGCCCCCGGGGAAAGCAGGCTCGCGTCCCGCAGAAGCCTCCCGGGGGCGCGCTCCCGACAGTGACGGTGACGCAGCGGGCGCGCCGGCGGCCGGGGTGGGCGGGGAGCCGCGGCGCGTACCGCCCCTTAGAGGGACGGGCGCCGCCGTTCCGGTGGGCGGAGGCGAGGCGGGGCGGGGCGCGCCGGGGAGTCGGAGCGCTGGCGGCCGGTTTCGATTAGTGCGCGGAGCTGCGGCGGCGGAGCAGGGTGCGGAGTTGGGCGGCCCGGGGCCGAACGGCGAGGCGGCGGGGCGTTGGCATCGGGGCTGCAGGCGCGCAGGGTCCGGCCGGCGACTGCGAGTGTGTGGAGAGGCGAGCCTGAGCGCGGGCCGCGGCCGCTCTGACCACGGAGCCCGGCCACCGCAGCGCCCGCAGCCGCGAGCGCGCCCAGGACCGAGCGCGAACGAGTGCGCGCGGGCGGGGCGCGCAGGCCCTGCCCGCCCCTTCCGTCCCCACCCCCCTCCACCCCTTCCTTTCCCCACCTTCCTCTCCCCTCCTGCGCCCCCGCGCCGGGCGCCCACCCTGTCTTCCTGCGGGAGCGCGGTCCGCGGCGGCGGCCGGAGCGGGCCGGGCCGGGCCGGGGGATGGCGCTGCTGGACCTGGCCTTGGAGGGAATGGCCGTCTTCGGGTTCATCCTCTTCTTGGTGCTGTGGCTGATGCATTTCATGGCCATCATCTACACGTGAGTGAGGGGCTGCTGGAGGAGCCGTTGGCCCGGGGGCCAGGGCCACGGGGTGGGAGGGTGGGAAGGTGGGAAGCATTGCGCTTTGGAGAGGATTGGGTTCGGGTGGGGGTGGAGAAAGCTAATTCTCATACGGTTCCCCCCATTCCCTTTCCCCTTGGACCAGCTGGGGCGGGGGTCCTTGAGGGGGAAAAGTGATGAGTGAGGGAAGCGTTTTGCTGGGCTGCGGGAGACTGCACGGCCGGGGGGAAGGAGACTGTGCTCTTTCTACGTGTCGGGCGGAAGGTTGCTTGCTTGGTTTCATTGTGTTGGAGATTCGTTTGATTTTTCATCTGGGCCAAGATGTATAGTATGTTGTTGCTGTTGCTGTTTTCTCGACCTGGACGACATTTCTGTTATGATGATGATCGTTCCCACTCTGCTGGGAGCTGCACACAGCTACCCGGAGACCTCCCTGTGGATTTTCTTCTTCCTGAAAGAGCGCTATGCTTTTAGATAAGGTGTGGAGCACCTGTCCAGCTTAAAAAATGTCCACCAAACCTCCGGGCTGATGTTACAGCCTTGAGTAATGTCAGCTTGTACATTTCATTGTGGTTTTCTTTCCTTTCCTCCAATTCCTTATTTATAGTGTTATTGAGATTTATCCCCTCCGCACACACACCCCTTTTTCGTTATTCAACAAATAACTCCTTGAGGCCTACTAGATGCCGTTCACTGGGGACACAGTGGTGAGGAGGAGAGAATTCTTGGCCTCATAGAGCTTACATTCTGGAAGGGAGAGACAGATAATAAAAATTCTAAAAAGGTTATTTCATATCGTGATAAAGTCTGTGAATAATTTAAAACAGGGTGGTGGGATGAATGATGACAGAGGGTATGTAGCAAGTTTGATATTTTAGTTTTTTAAATGTCTTTAAAATCGATTTTTCTGAAGAAATGAAAAGATTGCATAGAGCACTTTTTTGATGTGGACTCACTGGCATTTTAGTCTGAAAAAGAAAAAAATGACTGTACATAGTAATCTTTATCACCAACTAGAAGAGGGCATGTGTTAATAGAGGAGATAGAAGGACGTTTAAGAAATTTGTTGTTTTACCCCCCTTTCTTACTACAGAAAAAATGTGCTTTTTCTTTTGGAAATTCTGCATTTTGTTAGTATGGAGTGGCATTTCCTGGTATTAGAGAAACATGCTACATTGTGGAAGACATACCAATTTGGATATTGCTGATACTAGTTTTTGTAGTTTGTGAGCTGTCCTCGCTGGACACTTTGTGGAGTTCTTTTTTAATGTATGAGTTCTTAAAAATCAATTTTGTTACTTTTTTCCAATCATAAAAATTAAAAAAAAAATGCCTACTATGTAAGGAATTTAGACATTACAGAGGGGAATAAAGAAGAAAGTGAAACACACACACCAAAACTCCATTACCTTGTTAACCTTTTGTGACTGCCCTACCGTGTGTGTGTGTGTGTGTGTGTGTGTGTGTGTGTGTGTTTGTGCGCGTGGGCCTGTAGAGAGAGAGAAGGGAGGGAGAGAGAGGAAAGGGGAGTCGACATGATTATTGTTCTGTAGCTTGCTTTTAAAATTAATCTATTTAGCAAATGCTTTTTGGGAAGCTCTTTTGTACAAGGCACTATTCTAGGTTCTTGAAGTAAGGTTGCAGAAGGAGACATCCAGGGTTTGCCCAACCTGTTCACATGGAGTTTCCATGTAAAGTGTTATGACCATTTTTTTCCATGTCAATAAATGTATGATCTCTGCATCATTTTAAATAGATGGTGACATTTTTGTTTATGAGGTACTAATATGTATTGTTATTAATTGATATTTAGGTCATCAATTCATAGAGATTACAAACAACACTGTGGTGGATTCATATGTGTATATTTTGAGAGAGGATGTCCTTAGTTTATGTCCCTGAAAGAGGAATTACTGGGCCAGAAGCCTGTGCATTTTAAACTTTGATACATACTGCCCTGTAGAAAGTTGTATCTGTTCATAGTCCTGGAAACAATGTATGATGGTGCCCATTTCCCCTTACTAAAATATCAGGCTCTTCACTGTTTTCTGTCTTTTTTTTTCATTCCTTTAATTACTGGTTCCATTGAATGTTTTTCATATATTGACATGCTGGTTACGTTTAGTTGTAAATTATATACTCATAATCCTTTGTGCTGCAATCCATTGCCCCATTAATCTTGATATGAAGATTGTTTTTCTGTGATAGGTTGCTGGGTTTTTTCCCTAGCTTTTTTTTTTTTTTTTTTTGGTCTTTCAACTATGTTCATATATTTAACATGGAGAAAAATATATGTGCCTGTGTTTTGGGTTCACAGGGCTTTTTAAAAAATGTTTCTGACTTGTGTAATTTTATATCTATTCCTCCAATTATTATATAGTTAACATCTGTTTTTCTTTAGTAATTTGAATTTTCTTTGTTTTGTATTGTTTTTACATTTTATCATGTGATGTACTCATTTTAGTTCATGGTATGATGAGAGCCAGAGCCTTAATTTTATGTTCACCTAAATATTTAGCACTTGTCCCTGAATCACTTAGTGGATTATTATTTGATTGTTCCATGGTTTTGAAATACTGTTTTTATTATAGACTGAATTCTTCTGTATACTTACATATGTCTCAAGGCTCCCAGTGCTATTTCATTGATCTATTCCTGTACTAGTATCCACTGTTTTAATTAATGAAGTTTATTACCTTACTACTGGTGAGGCAAACCTCTCATTCTTTTCCAAACTTTATTGGCTTTTACACATTTTTACTTAAAGGTGTAGTTTAAAATTTTTTTCAAGACCCTAAGTAATCTTGTTTTTTAAGTGCAATTTTTAATCTTGTTTTTAATTGGTATTGTTAAATTTACAGCTCAATTTGGGAAAATTTGACGTCTTTCAACATAGGACTATGATATATCCCCTCCTCAATTATATATACATAATGATAAAGTCATACTTCTTTAATTAAAATGAACGCTAGCGATATAGCCCAATATTCCAAATAACCTGTGCTGTTAGAGACAACTCCATAGTTGTTTTATTTATTTTGTGCTTAATGATGCACAGGAGAGTTTTCTTTAAATATTTTGTGTTTGAGAATAGTGCAGACACTTACCTTAGTTAAAATACTATAGAGAGGCTTTGTATTTATTTTCTAATACCTCATTAGTTACCTTTGTGACTGATAGTAACAGGATTCTGAAAATAGAAGAAGAAAATGCAATTAGTTTATAAGAGATTATGATGAACAGCTAATTAAAGGAATCTTGTGAATACTTTTCTGAAATGGGTAATTCCACATAGGGCAAATAGTCAGCAGCTTAATTTATGTATAAATTAAATCCTAATCCCCCCTCCCCCGCCTCTTTTTTTTGGATAAGTTCCTTTCTTCTGGTCCCACTTTCAAAATTACTTAGGTGTTTGGTCTGATTACTTTCTTACTGAAATAAAAATACAGCCCAGTTTGGGGCACCTGGGTGGCTCAGTGGGTTAAAGCCTCTGCCTTTGGCTCAGGTCATGATCCCAGGGTCCTGGGATTGAGCCCTGCATTGGGCTCTCTGCTCAGCAGGGAGCCTGCTTCCTCCCTTCTCTCTCTCTGCCTGCCTCTCTGCCTACTTGTGATCTGTCTGTCAAATAAATAAATAAAATCTTAAACAAAAAAAAATACAGCCCAGTTTAATGAGTTATTTTTGGCAGAGAAGTACGGTTTATGGCCCACCCCCCAAAATGTCTTTAGTGAAAATGCAAACTAGTTAGCTTAACATTTTGACAAGGAAAGCTAAAGAACACTGGCAACAATATTTTGGTTAAAACAGTGTGCTGACATTCTGTATTTTCTTGAAAAATATATTTTCTGAACACATGTTCCGTGTCTCTCAAATCTTTTTTGAAATAAGGTAAAGTGTACATAAAATAAGCAAATACTGAAACTCTCCTACTTTGCCCTTGCAACTGGTGGAAATGGAGCCTATTTCAAAAACTTACATTGCACCATTATCTGGTTGTCACATTAAAGAAATTAATCACGGACCCCTAATTGTTAAAAGCTATTAAGTCATGGAAATACTATAGTAAATGGCTAAGGAAAGCTAAAAACTTTAAAAAATGAATTGGTTATTTTTTAAAATTAAGTAAAGTGTTTAATGTTATCTAGTTAATTTAGATTCAAAGTTCTGTTGAATTGTGTCCCCTTAGAAAGTGACAGAGCTAAGTATTGGCCTGTGTTAAAAAAATGGAGTGCAGGGGCACCTGGCAGGCTCAGTTGATAGAGCATGCAGCTCTTGATGTCAGAGTTGAGAATTTGAGCCCCATATTGAGTGTACAGATTACTAAAAAAATAAAGAAACTAAAAAAAAGGGGGGGGATTAATACAGTAAATATGATTAATATGATTAATACAACAAATAGTTCTTGCTCAAGTTACTCAGATTTCCCAGATGTCTCACAATTTCTGTAAGCCTGCAATTTAAAAAAAAAAAAAAAAAAAATGAGGGGTGCCCCGGTGGCTCAGTTGGTTAAGCATCTGCCTTTGGTTCAGGTTATGATCCCAGGACTTCTGGGATCAAGCGTTGCTTGGGGCTCCTCGTCCGTGGGAAGCCTGTTTCTCCCTCTCCTTCTGCCTGCCACTTTGCCTCCTTGTCCTCTCTGTCTCTGTCATATAGGTAAAATCTTAAAAAAAAAAAAAAAAAAGTTAAAAAAATTTAGATAATTTACAAGCTAGAAAACCACTCTTTTCTTTTTTAAAAAAGATTTTATTTATTTGAGAAATGCGACCATGAGTGGCAGGGGTAGGGCAGAGGGAGAGAAAGAAGCAAACTTCCTGCTGATCAGGGAGCCCGATGTGGGGTTCCATCCCATTACCCTGAAATCATGACCTGAGCCAAAATCAAGAGTGGGTTGCCCAGCCCACTGAGGCAGCCTTCCTTTCTAATTTTCATATTGAACTGATGCTTAGTCATTTTGTAATATATTCTAGATGACAGACTTTTGTGAGATTACTGCCTATAGCATTCAAGATAATAGTCAGATTAGAGCCTAAAATTCAGGGCTCTTATTCCCAAGATTTTTTTTTTTCCCCTAAAAATAACTAATGATTCTAACCTCAGGCAGAATTGGTTAAGTGATCTTTGAGTTTTTTCCTTTTTGAGCGCTAGTGTGGTTTGATAACTTGGGAACAGCAGTGAAGTCCTACAAAAGTCTGGAACCAGTAATTTTCTTCTCTTTTTAGCCCTTGGGAGCCATATTGCTGGATGATAAGAGTATCTGAGCGAGGCACCTTGCCTTTTTCCCTCCATCGCCCTATTTTTTCTTTTCTCCCTCTCTTTCCATTTCTCCATCTCATTGGATTATAATTTTTTGTCCTCTCTTTGTAAAGTTCTAATGTTCAGGCTAGGCTTTATCTTTTAAGTGACTGGAGGTGCCAGGCTAGTGTGGAAAGACTTCTTGTATCTGTAAATATTAACTGCCCTCTGGTAGAGCAGAGGTCTTTCCCTGGAGTTTCCTTTCAAGTTCATACACCTTTTCAAACCTTCTTAGCACAGCAGCTTTTATACTTGCTGCCTAGCTTTTCAGTGGAATTTAAATAGTTATTGTATCAGGATGTCTGTGAACATCCTATCAGAAACTAATTGTTTTTAATGTAAATTTTAGCATTTCAAGTGTTATTTTTAGATAGTATGATCTTTGCCTTAAATTAATTAATACATAGGTGTTCTGAGCCATAGTGGAACCTGAGTTGAGAGTTTCTTTTCTAGGTTCAGTTCTGAGGATGCTCTTGGACTTTGGTCATGTGTTGCTCTGTCAGGGTCATTGCTGCCAGGACACCTTGCGGGAGAATGAATGAGGCAATTGAGCCCCCCCTTTTTAAAAATTATTTTATAAACATATAATGTATTATTAGCCCCAGGTGTACAGGTCTGTGAATCGCCAGGTTTACACACTTCAGAGCACTCACCTTAGCACACACCTTCCCCAATATCTATAACCCCCCCATCCCCCCACCCCCGTCCACCCTCAGTTTGGTTTGTGACATTAAGGGTCTCTTATGGTTTGTCCCCCTCCTGATCCCATCTTGTTTCATTTATTCTTTTCCTACCGCCCAAACCCCCTACGTTGCATCTCCACTTCCTCATATCAGGGAGATCATATGATAGTTGTCTTTCTCCGATTGACTTATTTCGCTAAGCATAATACCCTCTAGTTCCATCCACGTGGGCGCTTGAACCCCTTTAACCTGAGCCTGGGAAGATACCAAATTTAGATGATAGTGTGATCGCTTTAAAAAGCAAAATGACAGTTGTAGTGATTAATATTCTGTGATGGTTCTGTTAACTCCATCATCCCACCCTTTTCCTACATCAGGAGTGCAGTACCCTTTATCTCTACTCTAGATAAGTGAAACTGTCTCTATTCACTGGTATCTCTACCCACAGCCTTGCTCGATTTCTACTTTTTCTTTCTTAATGCGGCCTTATCCTCCTGGAGCACTAATACTAGACCATGTGCTTAAAATTTTACCATGGTTCCCCCACTGCCTTCAGGTTAACATTCAGGCTTCTTAACAAGAGACATGCATAGTTCTTGGAGAACTGAGCCCTTGTACATAAGTCTTCAGCTATATGTGTGTGTGTGTATTTTTTTTTTAAGATTTTATTTATTTATTTGACAGAGAGAGATCACAAGTAGGCAGAGAGGCCCGCAGAGAGAGGGGGGAAGCAGGCTTCCTGCTGAGCAGAGAGCCCAGTGAGGGGCTCCATCCCAGGATCCTGAGATCATGACCTGAGCCAAAGGCAGAGGCTTAACCCACTGAGCCACCCAGGTGCCCCAATTCTTCAGCAATATTGAATTACTGAAATTCCCCTGAATATGCTGTGTGTTTTCTTTAGAATTCTCTTTCTGTCCTTTCCTCTCCCCCGCCTTTTTTGTTTAACTTCTACTCATTCAAGTTTGTTTACACTTTAGCTTTTATTTATTTATTTTATTTATTTCTTTCATTTGACAGAGATCACAGGCAGGCAGAGAGAGAGAGAGAGGAGGAAGCAGGCTCCCTGCTGAGCAGAGAGCCTGATGCGGGGCTCAATCCCTGGGACCCTGGGACATGACCTGAGCCGAAGGCAGAGGCTTTAACCCACTGAGTCACCCAGGAGCCCCTAGGCTTTAGCTATTTACTGTGTTAAGTGGCTCTTCTTCCTCTTCCTCCTCCTCCTCCTCTTCTTTTTTTTTTTTTCCTCTTATTCTTTTTTAAGATTTTATTTATCAGAGACTGAGAAGGGGAAGTGAGGGCAAGCAGGGGGAGCAGCAGACAGAGGGAGAGGGAGAAGCAGACTCCCTGCTAAGCAGGGAGCCTGATTTGGGACTCCATCCCAGGACCCTGGGTCATGACTGGAGCCAAAGGCAGATACTCAACTGACAGCCACTCAGGCGTCCCAGGCACCTCTTATATTTTAGTGCTTTGAATTTATGCATCCAGATTGTAAATGTGTGCTCCGTTGTCTCTTTTTCCCAATTAGATTGTAAGCTCTTGAGGGTAGGGGCAGTGTCTTATTTCCTGTTCTATGTCCAGTGTGTACTAGGCACTCAGTTACTGCTGGTTGAATGAATGAACTCTGAATTTTTTCCAGTAGTAATGGTGGATTTTTCAATGTCATTAGTTTAGTGTCATTTGGTCCTTGTGATCTGAGGTAGGTGGTCAGATTTGGGGATGTTTTTAGCCATGATGGGCTTCAGTGAAATTTATTGGACCAAATGGAATCTTTATTTCATTATTTCTAATGAATAATGTTAAAATAGGAAACAGGGTTCTGTTAATGTTTACTTACAAATCTGAATCCCTCCCCCTCCCCAGGGTTTTCCTATGGGAATGAATGCCTGTCTGGTGATAAATAATCTTTACGCTAAGATCTGACTTTCAGAGGGTGCAGAACCCAGTGCTCTCCTCAGTTGGTGTGCAAATCATCCGTGCCCCCGCTTTTCCTCCATCCACAAAATTTTATTTTATATACAGAATAATTTAAACATCACATTCTGCTTTAGGGACTTTTGTAGAAGAGCATTGGGATAGTCCCATTAGTTTCCTTTTATTTGAAGAGTGTGAGCATATGGTATGTTTGAGGATCTCCTGTGTTTCTGAGCACTGTGTACTGGGACCATAGCTTCTGCTGGGCGCCTGGCTTGCTTAGCTGCTATTAGCGAAGCTCTGTGCTTGCTCTGTTTCCCCTACACTAGGGCCAGTTCTTTTGTCCCCAAAGAATTAGTGAGTTGGGGGGCACCTGAGTGGCTCAGTGGGTTAAAGCCTCTACCTTCGGCTCAGGTCATGATCTCAGGGTTCTGGGATCGAGCCCTGCATCGGGCTCTCTGCTCAGCAGGGAGCCTGCTTCCCCACCTCTCTCTCTGCCTGCCTCTCTGCCTCCTTGTGATCCCTGTCTGTCAAATAAATAAAATCTTTAAAAAAAAAAAGAGTTAGTGAGTTGGGGTGTTTTGGGTAAAATTAATAATGATCTGTTAATTATTTTCAGTGGTAACGGAATCTTTTGTATTCTGTGTTATATAAGTCTACTATCCAGTGGAAAAAGTTTGTGTTTTCCCGTAACACTAACTCACTGTTGGTTGTGATGTGTTCCATGGGGAAGCTTGTCTCTGCCGAGTTCAGGTTGTACCAGAAGGTGTGCTTTGTGTTGCTGAAGAATCCCATTTTGATGCAGTGCTGTTGTTGAAAAGATCGGTGCATTACGGAAGTACCATGAGTCATGACACATACTGATCATAAACACACGGTAACAGCCTTGCAGGGCACAGTCACAAGTAACAACAGAAGCCTTTAATCATGGGAAATCGCAGGCAGGGACTCTGAAGTAAGGGACCTGCTGATACAGCAGTCAGCCTCATTTCACATATTAGCAAGCTTGGTGGCACGGAGCAGAGGAGATAAATTCCGAGAATCAGATAAATTGGTTCAAGGGAGCCACGGAGCAGAACTGTAAAAAAGCACGGTCTGGGGCTGGTAAGCCAGGTGAACTTTGCTCTCAAGGAATCCACGTTCTCCCTTGGAAGCCTTGCCGGAGGATCTTGGGCTGCCTCTCCAGGAGGTGTCGCTTCGCATTATCGCTTCGCATTAAGATCGCTGTAGACGGGGCGCCTGGGTGGCTCAGTGGGTTAAGGCTTCTACCTTCGGCTCAGGTCATGATCCCAGGGTGCTGGGATCAAGCCCCACGTCGGGCTCTCTGCTCAGCGGGGAGCCTCCTTCTCCCCTCTCTCTCTGCCTGCCTCTCTGCCAACTTGCGATCTCTGTCAAATAAATTAAAAAAAAAAAAAAAATTAAGATCGCTGTAGACGCTGCTGCCCGCCCACAGAAGGGGCACACCCTGCCCTCCCTCTAGGGACTTTCCCTTCGCACCAGGCTTGCCTCCTGAATGAAATTAGGATAGGAACTGGTAAAATAAATCATTTGAAATGGTACGCCCTATCAAATCAAAAACTTGAGAGGAAGCAGGGAGGGGGAACTACAAGCTTAGACGGATGAAACAGTAAGCCATAGAAAGAGTAACAATTTTAGAGACTGAGCTCTTAGGAAATAAAAATCACCTAAGATAAAAGAAGGCCATTCCAGCAGCTCAGAAGTTGAAAACCCTACTGCCAAGAGGCGATTAGGTCTCATCAAGCTAAAGCTGCTATAAAATCCAGCAGAACTTCCGAATATTTGAATATTTCTTAACAGATGCTTGGAGTCCTTTTAAGTGTTCCCTGAATAGATGTCCTTCTAGCTCACAGTGGAAAGCAGGGCCCTGAAGGCCTCTCTCTTTTTCGCCTGTGATTCATCCCTCACGACTTTTCGGACTTCACTTACTCTGAGGAAGCTCCCCTGCTCCCATCGCCCTGCTGGCATGGGCACCCCTGCAGGTGCCCGTGCCTGCTGTGAGCACCCCCCCCCCATGGTGATGGGCCTTAATTACAGGAATGCGAGTTTTGTGACAGAGTGACTACCTTCTATTTTATTTTATTTTATTTGACAGAGAGAGAGAGCGCGTGCAAGTAGGCAGAGAGGCAGGCGGAGAGAGAGGAGGAAGCAGGCTCCCTGCTGAGCAGAGAGCCCGATGCGGGGCTCAATCCCAGGACCCTGAGACCATGGCAGAGGCTTAACCCACTGAGGGTTAACCCACTGAGCCACCCAGGCACCCCAGTGACTACCTTCTGATTGAGACTTTAATTCAGAAATCATTCCTCGGAGTGACATACGGAACTTTAACTGTGCTTTCTGTCTCCCCAGCATTGCTCAGTCACATTTCAGGATCATTTTAGTCTTTAAAAATGAAATAAATCAAAAACATTGACCGGATGTAGAGGAGGTGCATTCCTTTTATATCTAGTGTGTTACTGAAAATATAATACAATAAAATATCTGAAAATCAAATGGACATAGGTGTTAGGGGAGATTCTGTTTCATAAAGAACTAAGATTATTATCAAAGTCCCAAATTAATGGTTCTGCTGGGCCTGAGGCCTGGGACATGCTACCATTGGATTGAGAGCTTTCCAGGTGTTAGGGGTGGTGTGGAGGGGCCTCCCTCTGGCCTGGACTAGCAGGAGAAGGGTGCCTTGTAGCGTTTGCTCTGGGTACCGCCCTGGGCTTGGTGATTTTATGGTCAACAAAACACTGTCATCTGGAATCCCTCAGAACGTCTCCGTCCTAGAAGCAGTGTGCTCGGATTACATAGTAACTGGGAGTTACTCTGCTTATTGTGTCTGGCCTTCTCTCCACTCTGAGCGTGGCAAGCTCTCCCTCTCGCAGAGCCAGGGGAAGGGTTCTTGTAGCACTGGAATCCCACATTTCCAGTGAGGCTATGAGGGTAGTGGAATTCAGAGAAGCCAGGACTATGCAGCACCTCTGCCCAGTGGAGAACGTTTCCAGCGGTTTAAAAGGAGAGCTCAGGCCACTCTCAGTGGCTCATTGGTGATATTTAATGTTCCTCTCTGTTGTACTTCCGTTGTCTCTGTGCTTTTGGATCATCTCTGTAGAACTTTAAATTGGTTCCTAAATATTGGGGACAATTTTAACTTTGAATATAATTTTAGCCTAAATGCTGCATATAATTTAAACTTTACATTAAATCTGTCTTATGCCCTCTTTCTACTTTGTTTTAACCATGATTTGGGACTTTTGATGATTCTCCTTTCCCCTTTTATCTTTCTTAATACACAAGGGTTGTTTTATGTTTTAACCCCCTCACCCCCACCCGGAGAGCTTGGGTGGCTCAGTCAGTTAAGCGTCCAACTCGATTTCAGCTCAGGTCATGATCTCAGGGTCACAAGACTGAGTGCTATGCGGAGCCTGCTTAAGAGTGTCTCTCTCCACCTGCCCCATACCCCTCAAGTGCTCATGGTCTCTCGCTCGCTCTCAAAGGAAAAAAAAAAAACAACAGACACCAACATGGGGGCACCTGGCTGGCTCAGTCCATGGAGCCTGACAGACTTGATCTTGGGGTTGTGAGTTTGATCCCCACATTGGGTATAGAGATGAATTAAAAACAAAATCTTTAAAAAATAAAAATATATTTAAAAACCGCAACATAATGGCTTAATATTTAAATATCTATGAAAGAATCTTTAAATATATATATGAGTTTCCAGTTCTTCCATTCTGGTGTATAAGCCTCATCAATGTTTGACAGTTCTAAATCTCTTACTAGAACTATGGTAACTCAGAGAAGTAAACTATGGTAACTCAGAGAAGTGGGAAATGTCCTTGAAATTAGCAGTTTTTAAAAAAATTGGCAGTACTAGCTATCATTGAATGCTTACTGTGTGGCTTAGTCTCCTCTATTTCTCACTAGTTGTCCACACTTAAAAAAAAAAATGAGATAAAGAAGTATTTTACCCAAGGATACTCAGTTACTTTGCTGTGAAACTGGCATAAAAATCCAGGCGATCTGCTCCAGCCCAGGCTCTGAAACCAGTGTGCCGCTCTGTACGGCCAGTGATAACCTAAAAATAACCCCGGAAGTAATCCACAGGGATAGAGTGTCTGTGCGGGACTTAGGCTTGAGGTTCTGATAACTGGCGACGCTGAGAGTTCTGTGGAGGGACCCCTCCTCCTTTTCTGCAGCTTTTCCCATTCTCACGCCACCTGAACTGCTGCTTCACGGCCGCCTTGTTCTCCGCCGTCCCGGAACTGCTGATCTTTGCTTCCACCCCTTCCCGCGTCCTTCTCATCTCACAGTTACTAGTCTTCCCAGTCCATGGCTCTCAGCTCGGGCTGCCCTTTGGAGTCCCCAGGGGAGGCCTTAAAAAAAAAAAAAAAACTGCTTACCTGGGTCTTAGCGGTTTGAGCAGCAGGCTTTTTTTTTTTTTTTTTTAAATAAAGCCCCAGGTGATTTTCTTGTGCAGTCAAGGTTGAGAACAACCCCCTAGGCTGTCTGTCCACAGTTGTGGCCTCCACCTGTTATCTCTTGGTTTTGTCAGATTCTCCCTCTCGCCAGAACTCAAGAGTTCATCACTCCATCATCTTGCCCCTCGCCTTCCCTCCTATCAGTCTGCCTTGTTATCCTGAGCCCATCTTACAATTTATAGCTTCTCAACTTTCAAAATCCCGCAGAGGGCAAGCACACAGCCACGTGGGTTAGTACTACTACACATTCATGGTCTCAGATCTCCGCCGAGCCTTCAGTGCTGTCTGGCAGTGCTTTGTTTCTTTATTTAGCCCCTGTCACCCATTACTGGCAGAACCTCCTCGAACTCTTCACCCTTCTACCTCAGTCTTGTCAGATTTTCCTAACTCCTGCTCCACATCGTGGGTCCCAGTGTGCCATTAATTATTTTAAATGTTGTCTCTCTTTACCTTTGACTGGCTTGTTCCCCTTACTCTGTGTGTTCAGGTACTAAAGAAGAAAATTATTTTTCCAAAATTAAACTGAAAAACCTTTCTCCATCTAGTTCCTTTGGCCAGAGTAATTTACTCAGATCAGATCTCAGGAGAAACTGTTACCACATTGCACTTCTCATTCATTTGCTTCTCAGCCTGTTTTCATTGACCTGCCCCTGCCCACCGTGCTCCAGGGGCCCCCAAGTCCACACAGTTGGGGGAAAATTCCAGATCTTGTCTTGACCTCTCAGCTGCATTCACTATTGCTCTTCCTTGAACACTTTTTTTTTTTAAGATTTTATTTATTTATTTTATTTGACAGA
Organism: Martes martes; assembly: GCF_963455335.1. NCBI lineage: Eukaryota > Metazoa > Chordata > Mammalia > Carnivora > Mustelidae > Martes > Martes martes. The sequence goes on from NC_137900.1 coordinate 74,931,496, forward strand.
GAGAGAGAGAGAGAGAGAGAGAGAGATCGATCACAAGTAGGCAGAGAGGCAGGCAGAGAAAGAGGGGAAAGCAGGCTCCCCGCCGAGTAGAGAGCCCGATGCGGGACTTGATCGCAGGACCCTGAGATCATGACCTGAGCGGAAGGCAGAGGCTTAACCCACTGAGCCACACAGGTGCCCCCTTTGAACACTTTCAAAAAGAGAGACAGCTTAGCCAAATAAAGCCTTCTTTACTAAATCCTTTCTTCCTGCCTATCTTTCTGCTTCTTGGGTTACTTACTCACAGTCCCCTTTGTGCATGACTGGCCCTCTCTCAGTTACATTGATCTGTGGCTAACTGCTGATGGCACACTCTGCCTGCGAGAGCTCATGTATTTAACAAACTCTGGAGGGCTCTGTATTTTTATCTCTGAACTAACCTTACCTTCTGAGCTCTGTATATGTTTACTTTTATTTAGCCGGTGGGTTGTTTTTTTTTTTAATTGAGATGCATGTACTGTTTATCATTATTTTGCTGGAGCCTGGAGAATTTATAGTCTACTGTAATGTGGCTCACTGCTGGCCTGCAACGGAATCATTTGGGATGCTTGTGAAAATACAGATTCTGAAGTTCTAGAACTGGTCCGTTAAGCTGCGACTTTTACCTCTGGGCATTATGTATATAAATTTTGAAAAACACTAGTCTCCTGGCCTGGAAATTGTTTCTAGGCAGTAAGCTGGGGCAGTTGGAGTTACTTCATTTGTTTTCCATGTCACAGGAGCCGGTGTCCTTCTTTACCTTATGTCTGGTTATCTTAAAAAACCATTGTTTCCCATATTTTATCTGATTTTTTAAAAATTGCTTCAGGTGGGCCAGCAAATCCAGTCCTGTTTCTTCATCATGTCTGAAAGTTTTAAGTCCAGGGGTGGGGTGGTGTTTAGGCCAGGGTTTTTGATACTTTTGTAAGGACAGAGACAAGGCTGCAGACTATGTGTATTAGCCCCAAATTGGAAATAACCCAAACGCCCATCAACGGAAAGTAACTAAATAAAGTGTGGTGTATTAATACAAGGAATACATGCTGTAATAAGAATGAAAGAACTAGGTGCACCTGAGTGAGACAGTCGGTTGAGCGTCGGACTGCTGATTTGGGCTCAGTTCATGATCTCAGGGTCGTAAACTTGAGCCCTGTGTCAGGCCCCATGCTCTGCAAAGTTGGCTTGAGGTTCTTTATCCCTCTCCCGCTGCCCACGCTCCCTCTTGAAAATAAATAAATAAATAAATCTTTTAAAAAAAGTGAATGAACTCTAACTAAATGTAACAGCAAAGATGTGTCTCACAAACATTGAAGTCAAAGAAACCAGACACAAATGAGTACATCCTATGGGATTCCATTTAGATAAAATTTTAATGGTGGCAGAATTAGTGTGTTGGAAATCAAGATAGTGGTTACCCTTGAGGAGGAGGGTAGTTAGTTGGGGACATGCCAAGGGCTTCTGGGGTTCCGGTGATATTCTGCTTCTTGATCTGGGTACACTGGTTACATGTGTGTTTCACTCTGAGGAAATTCATTGTGCTGTATACTTACATGTGTCTTTACTGTATATGTGTGTTACCCATCAGTAAAAAATCCCATCCTCCACCCTCTACAAGAAGGACAGGCCCGCAAGCCAAATGCATGATGGGGAGGAAGAACTGGATTCCCAGTGTAGAAACTGAAGGATCCTGACAGAAAGCAAGACACCTGCACTAGGCCAACAGTGGAAATGGGCACCCATGATAAAGCCTGGCCAGTGTGTGGATGCGTTGGGCTCAAGTTCAGTTCTAAGTGATCCAGAACCCCTGCCTTGAGATACCAAAGTTAAAACTGGTTTGAAACCAGTAACCCTTGTAGACCCTGTCATAGCCACCCCACTTGGAGGACTCCACCACTCAGGCCACTTTTTGAGACTCTGGGCAAATAGGCTGTTGATCATATTTTGAAAAATACTGATTGGTTTACAAAACACTGGCTATGGCCAAGGCACCCACCAGCATCATTTCTCCGGGTGGCAAGCCAAGTTAATGTATTTCTTGCTTTAGAACATAGCTTGGTTGACTATAACAGTTTTATATGGGGAAGAGCTTGTGTACATGTGCGACTCCCCCATATGACTGCAGCCCCCTGACAGTCAGGAATTCCCCTGTTCATCGCCATTATCACCAGTGCACAGGATAATGGCTGGTGTACATTTGGGGTTCAAAAGTGATTGTTCAGGAGGGGAATGCTAAGTAGTAGTGGAACACCACTGTGTGGTAAACACAGTGCCGAGTGATTTTGTGTGTGACTTAATGGATATTTTACTGTTTTTGATAAACATTTCACCTAATTTGTAACAAGGGGCTTTGTCAGTTGTGTTAGGTAAATCGAAACAGTATTCTCCTAAGTAGGATTCTTGTATCCTAGGGTATACTCCACGAGATGACTCCTTGGGGTATGAAATATTGGGGGGTGGGAGAGGAGAGATAGATATGGGAGAAACACAAATGGGAATTTTTTTTAAAGGTCCCATGATACAGTTTGGGTTATAGTTATTTTGAGTAGAAATTTCAGATACAGTATTAACCAGTTCTCTTCATCATAAACCTGGAGACAGCTTCATTGATGTTGGGTGAGTCAGAATGTGTCTGATAAAGTATTGCATTCTTGATATGAAAAGATCTCCAAAGGATAGAAGGTATATCTGTATTAGCATTTAAAGTAAAATGTCTTAATAAAGAAGGGGGGAAAGGGGAAATGGAATCAATTCTAGACTATTTTAGTTCTTTCACTTCTTTCATGTGACTGTCATAATATCTTTAGTTTAAGTTATGCTTGTTGTTTTTAATCTGAAGACTTGCCAAATTCATTGGGTTAGTAGGCTGGATTTCTCTGTATTGGTCGTTAACTCGTGCATGTTTTGATGAATTTAATAGCACTTAATGATCATGCAGTGGGAAGAGATGAAAAGTTCCTGGGATTTCAGGCCTTTTTATCCTCTATGTCTCAAACTCTTCCATGATTTCAGTGTCTTTTCGTCCCATTCTCTTTGTGCCTTCAGAATGTGGCACATCCTGAATAATTTCTTTGAATCTAGATTCCAGTTCTCCAGTTCTCTTTTGAACTGTATATGCATTCTTCTGTACTGTCTATTGAGTTTCTAGTGTCAGTGATTATAATTTTTATTTCTCTTGGGTTTTGTTCAAGCAGCACAGGTAGTTTGCCTTTTGGGTTCCAAACCCATGTGGTTGGGTGTTCTCTTGGCAGACTTTTTCCTTTTATTCCACTTTATTCAGGAGTGAATCCAAGAAGGCAACATCCCCATCTTCCTACTGTGGGCCAGCATTTTTCTACTTTGCCTTTCAGAGATTCCATATTTCCACAAGGTGGACAGAACAGAGTTCCCTCATTCTTGTCTCAGGCTTATCTCTATCTCTGGATCATCACGGACCAACAGATGGCCCTGGGCCAAGCAGCCAGCTCTCCCTCACTCACGAGATTTCTCCTCGTTTCCGACCTGGGAGGTTTCCTTTATTTTCCTAACAGTTCTGTTACATACTTTATTTTTTTATTTTTTTTTTTAAGATTTTATTTATTTATTTGTCAGAAAGAGAGAGAGAAAGAGAGTGAGCACAGGCAGACAGAGTGGCAGAGGGAGAAGCAGGCTCCCCGCAGAGCAAGGAGCCCGATGTGGGACTTGATCCCCGGACGCTGGGATCATGACCTGAGCCGAAGGCAGCCGCCCAACCAACTGAGCCACCCAGGCGTCCCTGTTACGTACTTTAAAACATGCTTTTAATGCATCTGTGTTAAACATTATAAATATTATGTAAGAATTTGTACGTGTGTGTTGGCTTGTATATGCAATTTTTTTTTTTTAAGTTTCTGGAAAGATGCGTAAGAAACTAATAATGCTGAGCCTGGGGGGCAGGGGTGACGGGGAGACTTCTTTCATGTGACTGTCATAATATCTTCAGTGATTTGAACCATGTGAATATTACTGTCAATCAATTAAATATATAAACTTTTTTTTCTCCAGCAGTCTATATGTTCTGTATGGGATAGGTTTCTCCAAATATCTCCAGTCTGCCATTTTGTTAGGTATGGAATAGTGGTCATTTTTGTGGTTATATAAATTTTGTTTCATTTATTTTTATTGTTTTTTTAGAGAGAGAATGCATGCACATGAGAGTGGCAGTGTTGGGGAGCGGGGAGAGAGAGAATCTGAACCAGGCTTCATTTCACACTCAGTCTCATAACCTGAGATCATGACCTGAGCCAAAATCAAGAGTTCGTTGCTTAGCCAATGGAGTTGCTTAGGCACCCCTTATTTTATCTTTTTAGAGAGAGAGAGAGTACATGCATGTGTGTGGGGTTGCGGGGAGGGAGAGAGAGAATCCTAAGCAGTCTCCATATTCAGCACAGGCTCAATCCCATGACCCTGAGATCATGACCTCTGAGCTGAAATCAAGATTCGGACGCTTAACCAACAGAGCCACCCAGGTGCCCCAGTGGTTATATAAATTTTAGATCGTGATTTTTACCTCTGTCCAGCCTCTCGATGAACTTGCTAGATGAATATTTTCCAAACTATCTATGGCAGGGCAACAGCTCTTTAAAATTTTTCCAGTCTGGCACGGACTGATACTTTGGTAAACTGCAATAAAAATAAACACTGATCACGTGCTTGGATGGCATGTAAATGTCAGATTGCTGTAAATGTTTCTAAACACTTTCTTTCCATTTCTTCTCATGGCAGACCAGTAAAACAACTTGCGCAGTAACTGCACCATGCAGACTACTGGAAATGGCGCCCCATTATTTTCCAGCATTTGGGGGCTGTAGATCTGATATTGATACCATCTTGTTCTTTAAAAAAATCTCTTACTGCTTTAAATGTTTTCCATTGTAGGTAACCCGTTTTCTTTCTGTGAAATGTCCTGTGGCCTTATCTGAAACATCAGATGTTCTCTGTGGCACATCCCTGCCCTTCAATTAGCTGAGCATGAGCGCATGGCTCACTGCTCTGCCTGACGTTAGTGGTGTACTTTCAGAAGTCATTCATGGATTAATAGTGTATTTCATCGACTCAGAGATGCATTGATGCTGGCATTTTCTTGATCTTCTAGAAGGTTTCATTGGTTGGTTTTCATGCTACTAATTTAGGACTGCCATCTGGCTGCCACCAATTGTTAAGATGCCTTCGATTTCAGAGATGTTAAAATGTGGAAGAACGTGTGTCTTAAAATATCTTGTGCATGGTCCCGTGATTGTTCTAACCTCTAATTACTGTCGAGTGCTTGGAGACTTGCTTATGAGAAAGAGGAAAGACTTCAGTGACTTCCTTTAGAAACATCACCACTCTGCTGAAAGGCATCTCTTCTCTTTGTTTTCACGCCACGAACATTAACCAGGGCACATTCTCTCATTAAACAGCATGGCTTCCCTCCTTAGGAGCCCTGTGCTGTCGTACCCTTGGGATGGACCAGCTTGGAGAACCTTGGCCAACTGACTTGTGTTTTGGTGGCACCAGTATATCTTCCAATGTCATTAATAGACATTTTGCTCATCATAGAGATTTTTTTCCCCTTAACTTTGAAATTCACTCTGTTCCACTCCTGCCGTTCTGATCTTGTGAGTATCAGGAGGTCTCCTAGTTATCCCATTTGCTTGCTTGCCATGCTGGCAGCGTTGTACTTCTTTCAGTTGTGTGTTGTGTGGACTGCTTCTTAAAAGATTTCTCAGATTTTTCTGGTTACATTTCTCCCTCTTTCTGGGGAAGATAGGGACCCCCCCCCCCCGTTGTTACAGTTCTTGGTCCACATAGATGGCAGGCAGGGAGGAAGGGCAGTTAATATGTGGGCTTACACTATAATTCATTTCTTCACCATGTATTTATTTATTGGCTGCGTACTCTCTGCTGGGCATAGTTCTCGAAGCATAAACCACAGTCTTAAGCTCCAGGCTTCATCGGAACATTCATTCTGCTTAGTTCCGGTTTTCCTAACTAGATAAATGTTTCTAGACATTTATCTGGTTACTTTCCTTCATTTTCAGATAGCTTTTTAAAACTGAGTATTTAGTAATTTCTTGATAGCTTAACCCGTTATACTGATTTAGCACTAATGCGTTCTCCAGAAATGATGTATATATCCTTTGCTTTTTAGCCGATTACACCTCAACAAGAAGGCAACAGACAAACAGCCATATAGCAAGCTCCCCGGCGTGTCTCTTCTAAAGCCACTGAAAGGAGTAGATCCTAACCTAATCAACAACTTGGAGACCTTCTTCGAATTGGATTACCCCAAAGTAAGTACAACCTTGTACTCATTAGGTATGGGTGAGACCTCTTTTTTTTGAGGGGGGTGCTTTTCTCTTGTGATAAATGCTTAGAGAGGCATCTTTTTTTTTTTTTTTTAAAGATTTTATTTTTTTATTTGGCAGACAGAGATCACAAGTAGGCAGAGAGGCAGGCAGAGAGAGAGGAAGGGAAGCAGGCTCCCCGCTGAGCAGAGAGCCTGATGCAGGGCTCCATCCCAGAACCCTGAGATCATGACCTGAGCCGGAGGCAGAGGCTTAACCGATTGAGCCACCCAGGTGCCCCCTCTTTTTATCTCTTCCCTTTAATATTCAACCTGTAGTCTTAGGACAACTTACTAAATCAAGAGATTATGTATCTAGCTTTATTGCAGCTTTTTAAATTGCTTGAAACACTGCTTTTGAATGTGTCTTTACATTTCAAGCAGGTAGCTGCTTGATTTTTTGGTCCATGTGAATTTTCCCCCTAGGTCCCTGTTTGCTTGTGTCTGTTTTGACCCTCAGTGTCTCAGTTTGTCCATAGTTTTTGCCATTTGGAGGCTCTTCCCCTCCTATTTCTTTAGGACATCTGAAATCGTGAGAAGGAAAATAATACACCACACTTCTCATGGTGACAGGTTTTCACCCTTTTAGCTTGTACTTTTGTTGGTAGCATCAATGAAAAAGAATAGAGAAGACACAGATATGATGTTGCCTTTATACACCTCTTATTAAGTATGTAGACATGAGTATAATTTGGTTATTTTTTTAGTGTTGTTTTTTATATTAGTGCTTTTAAAGTTTGGAAGTCTAGATATTTGAAGCTAATTTGAAGCAAAATAGTTATTTCTTCTAGTTTGTGTGTGTGTGTGTGTGTGTGTATTTAATAATTTTAGAGCTCTGATTCATGCATGCATGAACCTATCCAATAAATTGAATATGTAATTTTTTAAAAATAAGATTCAGGGGTGCCTGGGTGGCTCAGTGGGTTAAAGCCTCTGCCTTTGGCTCAGGTCATGATCTCAGAGTCCTGGGATCGAGCCCTCCATCGGGCTCTCTGCTCTGGCAGGGAGCCTGCTTCCCCCTCCCTCTCTGCCTGCCTCTCTGCCTACTTGTGATCTCTCTCTCTCTGTCAAATAAATAAATAAAATGTTTAAAAGGAAAAAAAAAAAAGAATGTTTAAAAAAATAAATAAATAAAAATAAAAATAAGATTCATACTTGATTTTTTCAAACTAAAAGTGGAGAAAGTGTCCTTTTGTAATTTAGAATGATACAAATAAATTAATTGTAAAATAAGTTTTGCAATAAGAAAAATGGAAGGTTTTCAAACCTTATGTAAGTAAAGGCAAAGAGAATTTTTCTACTGAAAAATATTCATTGATTATTATTAAATCTCATTATTATTAAATATTTCATTGATTATAAGCTAGAATCATATGTTTATCCTTGTGAAATTTAATGTCACATTTCAATTGTTTAATCATCATCCCACCCTTTCCCCCCTATTCACCCACTCTCAGAATTTGGTTATGGACCTTTTATTTCGGGTCCTTGGGAGATGATAGTCATAGAATTGAATTGGTCATGGAAGTTAGTGTGGGCTTTAGTTGTAGAACGAGTGTCTAAGAATACCCAGGAATATAGTATCCATTAATCCTGCACATTTGGGATAAGTCAATAATTGATTTCTTCTTCTGAATGAAGTTTTTTTTTTTTTAATTACAATTTGATACTATCTCAAGAGCTCTAGTTTTTGCTTCTTTTTCCATTTTTGTCATTGAGATATTTAAATTGATCGTGGAGAAAATGGTTTTGATACATACTATAAAATGAGGAAACATATATAAGAGATCGTTTTATTCTTTATTTCAGAACTTTACTAATTATAAAAGTACTGTTTGTTAGCTGTGTAAATAGAAAATAAAGAAAGCGGAGGGCTAAGGACCTGTAATCTAAAGGAAAACTTGGACCTCATGGCATTTTTATTGGCTTTTTAAAAAGACCAAGCCCAGTGGCAAATGTTCCACAGGAAACTGAAGTTAAACCACTGAAATCCCACAAATCTGAGTGTGAACAGGCAAGTGTCTGTGTCACCCAGGAGGCATGTAGTCCTGAAATGAATATTTGTGTGACTGCCAGGCCCAGCACACTTTACTATTGGCTTTTTGTCGAGGGTGAACATTGTTTTCCAGAAGTATGTCTGGTTTCAGTCTGGACATAACGATTTTCCTGCTAATTTGATTCAGAACATTATAGACCACTCTAGAAAAAGAACATGTTGAAGTTCATAACTTTTATTTAATTTGGGGCACATGCAAGAAGATTTACTACTGGTACTTGCCCTGAATTTCTGGGCTTAAATTTTGGTGAGAATCGTTACTGTACTGATTGCCCTGAAAGATTTCTGTACTTGACATATTTTGTCAGTCCACTATTTTGGGTTGTTTCGTTTTAAGATTTTATTTATTTGAGAGAGAGAACGCATCAGTTGGGCGGGGGGGGGGGGGCAGGGACCTTAACCAGACTCTGCACTAAGTGTGAAGTCTGACTTGGGGCCCCATCCCAGGACCTTGAGATCATGACCTGAGCCAAAACCAAGAGTTGGGACACTTAACCATCTGTCACTCAGAAGTCCCAATCCACTTTTTTTGATATTTATTCCTTGGGGGGTAAAAAAAAAAAAAAAAAAAAAGAATGAAAAAGTCGTATAATTCATTTTCTGCAAAACTGAGCACTTAGCTTGGCTCAGCATAGACTGCATTTTTGGGGAAGATTTGGGGGAAGAAGCAGCAGTCAGCTTTACGTTAGTAAATTCTGGCCATATGAAGAGTTTTTAAATTAAATGATCAGAGTTATTACAAGAGTGAGGCTATGGTAATAGTGGTGGATTTTTTTCCCCTTTTTTTGCAAATGCAGAATTGGTTTAAAATGTTATAAGTCTGGTGCCATGTTTGGACTCTTTGTTGCTGGTGGTGTAGTTATGCTTAACAGGAGTTGTTTCTTACTGAATGGTCTTCTAAACAAAGAATTCGAGAAGACAGAAAAGCAAATCCATTTTCAAAAGACCAAGCACAACATATGTGGTGAAACTAGTAAATCTGCAAGATAGGAATTTGCCAAGTAAATTTGGAAAACTGTATAGACAATTTCTTGAAAATAAAGAAGTATATAGTGTTACTTGTCCAGACTTTGAATTCAGAGCTGTGTTCTTACAAAACATCTCCTTCCCGGCATCTGTCTTTCACTCAGAAGTTATCCTAAGGACGAATGCATTAACTTAATAAGTGTATCAATCACTCCATGCCAGAGAATGTTCTAGGCATTTGGGGTCTAAATATGTTATGTCATAGAAAATTCATATTCTGCTGTCATCCAAATATCATCATAAAATTTTTCTGTAAAAATAATGTGTAGTGGGGCGCCTGGGTGAGTCAGTGGGTTAAAGCCTCTGCCTTCGGCTCAAGTCATGGTCTCAGGGTCGTGGAATCAAGCCCCGCATTGGGCCCTCTGCTCAGCGGGGAGCCTGCTTCCTCCTCTCTCTCTCTGCCTGCCTCTCTGCCTACTTGTGATCTCTGTCTGTCAAATAAATAAATAAAATCTTAAAAAAAAAATGTGTAGTTATTTATAGAACAGTTCAAGATATTCCTACTTGATATGCAGTATAATTGATTAATGTCATTAAAACAGTTTTCTATTTTAAGAGGATGTTTTATCTTGTTTGCTATAGTACACAGTTTATATTCCTAATGTCTACAGGGCTGAATCAGTGGGGTTTTTCTAATGTTATTTATATACCTATATCTAATACTGTATATGCATCATAATTTATTCATGCATATGAATTTATTCATAAAAGCTGAAAAGTAGCATTCATGATTATTGCTGTTTCAGATACTCAATTCTTAAATATCAAAGGGCTGAATCCCTGTTTGTGGATTTCCTACACCTCTCTTGTCCTCAGCGTTTTAGTTGTTGCACTGTTTGAAAAGGAAAACAGAAAATTAACCACTTTAGCTATATGTATAGTAACCTTAGTAAAGGGTTGTCGAACACTAACCTTCTCATTTAAACTACTCTGGGGTTTATTTTTAGGCTTTATGTATTCATACTATACTGATTTATAATGGAATTCACTATATCTTACAGCCCTTTCAAATCCATAAAGTAAGGGTTTTCTTGAGATATTTTTAAAGTGTAATATTTTTAAGATTTTTTATTTATTTATTTTGACAGAGAGAGATATCACAAGTAGGTAGAGAGGCAGGCAGAGACAGAGGGGGAAGCAAGCTTCCCACTGAGCAGAGAGCCCAATGTGGAGCTCAATCCCAGGACCCTGAGATCATGACCTGAGCTGAAGGCAGAGGCTTAACCCACTGAGCCACTCAGGCACCCCTAAAGTATAATATTTTTAATAAACACTACGTTTTTGAACACATATACTTCTGCCCGATCCTTTAGGTAATACAGAAATATCCAGGGGTGCCTGGGTGGCTCAGTCAGCTAAGCCTCTGCCTCTTGATTTTGACTCAGGTCATGATCTCGGGGTCATGAGATCGAGCCCATGTCAGGCTCTTTGTGCAGAGTCTACTTGTCCCTCTCTCTGTGTTCCTCTCCCAACCCCCATCTCGTGCACCCTTCTCTCTGTCTAAATTAAATAGACAGTCTTTTAAAAATAATTTCAGAAAAAAATTTTTGTATTCTTTAAGAAAGCCTTTAACCAATTTGATACGTTCTGTCTTGCCAGTTGCAGGGTAGTTGGAGTGACTTAACCATTCAATACAGAGATTCCTAGCAGATAAATGTTCGATCAGACTGAAGGCACAGGTGATTATCATAGCTGAAAAAATGAACTCCAGGTTAAAATCTAATACTTTAGAAAATATTTGAAATGCTTACCTCTTATTTGGTATGATTTTCAGTATCAGAAACAAGCAAAAGTTACATGTTTAGTAAGAGTCTGAACATTTCTTAGATAATGTGAATTGAGTTTTATTTGCACTCTGGCTAATCAGGAGGTTTTTGATTTTCATTTTAAGAGGTATAATCAGTAAAAATAAAAACTTCAATTTTTTAAAGATATTTATTTTAGAGAGTGCATGTGGGGGTGTAGGGGCAGAAGAGAAAGAATCTCATGTGGACTCCCCGCTGAGCAGGGAGCCCCATGTAGAACTCCGGCTCTCAGGACCCTGAGGTCATGACCTGAGCTGACACCTAACTGACTGAGCCACCCAGGTGCCCCTAAAATAAAAACTTTAAATCTTGCATTTGAAGAAAGGTCAACTCTGCCTCCTTTGAAATCATTTCTAGAACTATATTCTTCAAAGTTTTCTTTTGCTAGGGAAAAGAAAGCTAAGACTAACTTTTTTATTATATTTTATGGAATTATATCACTTACGAACATTTCCTTTCACTGCATTCACTCATACCTGCAAAACAGCATAAATTATAAAAGCATTAAAGAAACCATGCGGTGTTTGGAAAAAGAGGAATTCGTTACCGCGAGCCTGGCTGAACACCTTGCTCTAGTACGAAAGCCAATAGTTACGTTTACCCTTTGGAAGGCCACTTAATTTTTCCGATCTTCATTGTTATGGTCAATGCCTTTGGCTGGTCAGCCAGACATTGTTTTGAGAGTCAGGCTGGGAGGAGGACTGATGCTTTATAGGACTTAAGAGTCAACCCTTTGGGAAGTTCAAAGGTGTGGCCAGAGTGGTGTCCTTCCAATCCTCAGATTTTTATCTGGTCCCTGGAGACTGGGTAGTTGTAAAGTTGTTTTCAGTACCTCCTGAGTGGCAGTTTTGGTCCGTCATCATCAATGGTAGATAGTTGATAGAATGTATAATAGTAGTAGGTAGAAAGTATGGGGGAAGTATAAATTGTTTTCCCCTCTACTTAATTATTGAGAAAACATTTTCTTTCTTTCACTTAAAAAATCGTGTTACCTTCTTTGATTTTAGTGCTGGCCCTTTTCATACTCAGTCACTAATTTCTGTTCTATATTGCCAGTTTTTGCTGGGTTTCCCATTTACCCGAGCTAGTCCCTGTGTGTTAGACACTTAAAAAGTTATGTCCTTAGCTCTTTTTATTTTTTTAGGACACATAGATTTTTTTTTTCGTGGACATTATTAACCGCCCTCCTTTGCTTCAAAATGCCCACTCCATATTACAAAGAACATTGGTAGGAAATTTGTCACAGTGTCAGCATGAATTTAGCAGCACTCCTGAAAAAAAAAAAAATTACTGCTTAGAATACTTACCCCATAAAATATTATAGTAGCATCTTTGTATGTGAAAGCAAATACTTTTTTTTAAATTTATTTTTATTTTTAAAGATTTTACTTATTTGACTGACAGATCACAAGTAGGCAGAGAGGCAGGCAGGGGTGGGGGAGAAGCAGGCTCCCTGCTGAGCAGAGAGCCCGATGCTGATGCCGATGCTGATGCTGATGCCGATGCCGGGCTGGATCCAGGACCCTGGGATTATGACCTGAGCCGAAGGCAGAGGCTTTAACCCACCGAGCCACCCAGGTGCCCCAAGCAAATACTTTTTAAAAACTTATTAGTTTACTAAATGGTAGCTTAAAGGTTAAATGCTCAAGATTTGGTAAACCTGGCTACATGTCAGAATCATCCCCAAGTTCTGGGGTGCCTGGGTGGCTCGGTGGGTTAAAGCCTCTGCCTTCAGCTCGGGTCATGTTCCCAGGGTCCTGGGATCGAGCCCCACATGGGCCTCTCTGCTCGGCAGGGAGCCTGCTTCCTCCTCTCTCTCTTTGCCTGCCTCTCCATCTACTTGTGATCTCTGTCAAATAAATAAATAAAATTAAAAAAAAAAAAAAAGAATCATCCCCAAGTTCTAATTCAAAAGTTAGAGTGGGGCCCAGTATTCTCTACTTTAAATAAATATCCCAGGGTAACAGACATAGCCAGTCAAGTGCAAAGAAATGACTCCCTAACCTACTGAGCAGAATAGAACCCTGGGTATTTCCATTGTTAGAAGGCTAACCATGCTTTTCAGGATGATAGATTTTCTTTCCTTTTTTTTTTTTTTTTTTAAAGATTTTATTTACGTATTTGACAGACGGATCGCAAGTAGGCAGAGAGGCAGGCAGAGACAGAGAGAAGGGGAAGCAGGCACCCCGCTGAGTAGAGAGCCTGATGCGGGGCTCAATCCCAGGACTCTGGGGTCATGGCACAGGCTTTAACCCACCCAGCCACCCAGGCGCCCCAGGATGATAGATTTTCAATCAAATTCTACTTTATTTCAGAACTTACTATACAGCAAAAATCAAATCTCCCTTTGTCCTTTTCATGTGAAGAGTTTGGGGAAACCCTTTAAATCATAATGGGAGTTGATACGGAATTTATAGCACCTTCATGAAATAATAAATTCAGAGAGCGAGCTTCTAGAGGACAGAGTGGGTGTTTATTTTGTTTGCTTTCCATGTTACTTTTACACTCCTGGGCACCCTGTGAGTATTTGGTAAAACTGCAGTGATGGAGGCCACGGAGAAGCTCGAGATGCAATTTAATTACGAGGTCCTGCGTATCTGGGAATGGCAAGACTTCAGCTGTCAGGGCTGCCGGGCCTTTCCTTATCTCTTCTGCTTGCAAATAGGCCCCTGTTCAGGGAGAAGCTGCTCTCTGTTAAAACAGCACTTGACATCTTAAGTGTTTGCATCCATTATGAGTACTCTCTTAACTTCTAAACTCTGTGTGTACCATTGCTTGTTTTTCCTCACACCAGTCAGTAAATACTAATAATGTGCTTATTTTTGTAAGATATTAATTTACATAAAATGTGTTCTTTGACTAGTATGAAGTCCTCCTTTGTGTACAAGATCACGATGATCCAGCCATTGATGTATGTAAGAAGCTTCTTGGAAAATATCCAAATGTTGATGCTAGATTGTTTATTGGTAGGTAAAAATTAATTCTGCAGCAACCCTTTTGCTTTAATAGTATTAAGTATCAGTAATCTTTGCATTAAACTAGAGTGAAGTTACTAGCATGTTTGCTTTATGCATGTTGGAGTAGCAATAGGATGTGTTTATATTCTTTTGAGAAAACTTAAGTTCTATAAACACAGGGTTTTTTTCATATCTGGAATTAACAAAACGACAACAAAAACCCTACTCCCTCATCTCCGTCCCCCACCGCCATTACCCTGTTATGTTTTTCTCAGTCAGACGTGAGAGTCTGGTTTTTCTTGTTGTTGTTTCTTTAATATTTTCAGCCTGTGGGCTTTTCTATATCTTATTCACTGTAATTGGGAGTGAGTGATAGAATTTGCTTTTATGATATGACAAGAAGAATATATATATATATATATATTTTTTTTTTTGTATAAAGGATTTTTTCAAAAGCCTATAGGCTTATTCTGAAGACTTGTAGAGAGATATTTGCTATTAAACATTGATTCATACTACTAATGCATTAATTTAAGAATTAAAAAACTGAACCTAATACATTTTCAAAGAAATTAATTCCCTTTGAGAATGAACAATTTCTTTCTAAACATATTGTGAATAATAAGGAACGTACAGCATAATGTTAAAAGTATGTTTGTTTAAATTATTATGTATGAAAGTACTTTTCACTTCTCTCTACCCTGTATTTGTATTCTAGAAAATATTCTCAGTGTTTCATGAATCTTTCACTGTTGCACTTTATATTTCTAGGTGGCAAAAAAGTTGGCATTAATCCTAAAATTAATAATTTAATGCCAGGATATGAAGTTGCAAAGTATGATCTGATATGGATTTGTGATAGTGGAATAAGAGGTGAGCTTCTTTTTGCTTATTTCATAAAACTGTTCCTTTGATGATAAAATGCCAAAAGCAATCTGAAAATATATTTATCAGTCCTTTCTGTTTGCCTCATGAAGTAATTTATTTCATCTAATTTATGGTAAAATGTCAAGTTATGCTTACTAAGATTAGGAACTTTTTAATGCTAACCTAGACTGTTAGATGTATAAAAATATCTTTGCTTTGAAGAGAAAATTCCAGCTATTAAAAAAAAGTTATGGTCCATTTTACAGTCCCTTTTACAAGATTTTTCATAGTTGTAAATTTTCTCTTGTTCATGCTACCCTTATCTTCTACTTTAATCTGTTTGGCACCAATAATATACTCTCTCACACAAAGGGACAAAAATTAATAGGTGAATATATTACCAGAATACCTACATGGCTTATTTTAGTAGGAAGGCGTTTATATACTGAAATTGTAATTTGCGTCTTTGCATTTTTAAACATTTATATTCTAATCACCACCAGTTTCTCAACCTTGGCATTCGGGGCCGGGTAATTCCGCTGTGGAGGCTGCCATGTGGGATGGTGAGCCAGCAGCCCTGGCCTCTACACACTGAATGCCGGGAGCACCAAACACTGTCTCTTAAGCATGGCTAACTGTCCACTGCAGGGCAGCCGTGGAGAACCAAGGCTCTAGAAGATGTGTATTGAAGGTCCAGATACACTTTCATAGAGTAGATTTTGTTGGTGAAGACTTGAGGGAAGTAAAGTCATGTAAAAAGACAGGAGGTGTTTGCTATTTGAAGAGGGGACCATGATTTAATTTTTTTTATTAGTTTTAAAAAGGAGATTTGAAAATTAATGGAAGTGTGTCCTGCCTGTTTCATCAGGACCATTACAGATCACTCGGTTTGTGGCCAGAGATGATGTTCGTTCTTCGTGTTTGCTATCCTAAATTTTTTTTTTCAAGATTTTATTTATTTATTTATTTGACAGACAGAGATCACAAGTAGGCAGAGAGGCAGGCAGAAAGAGGGGGGGGAAGCAGGCTCCCCGCTGAGCAGAGAGCCTGATGTGGGGCTCGATCCCAGGATCCTGGGATCATGACCCGAGCCGAAGGCAGAGGCCTTAACCCACTGAGCCACCCAGGCGCCCCTATCCTAAATTATTTTTTATCATATATTATGTTTTCATAACATATGTATGCATCTCTGTGCAGTATCATCTCGTTCAGTTCCCACTAGCAGTTTGACAAGATAGGACATCTCATATTCTGTAGGAAAAGTGGAGGCTCATTTCCTATGGTTAGAGAATGCAGGAACCAGCATAAGGACTGAGGTCCTTTGACCTTTGCTCCTGTACCTTTTCTGTTAGGACACATTATCTCTAGTCCGGTTTGGAGGTTCTTAAATAGGGGGAGTAACGTTTTCAGGGTATAGCCTGTTTCTGATACATGTTAGGTATATATTAGACTGAAAATGTATCATGTAAATTAGCTTATCAGGTATTAATGCCTTTTTTGAGATTTTGTATTCTAATTAGAAAAGTGATGGAGAATAGTTCTATTATATCCAAATATAAAAAAAGACTTTAGTAATAGCTCACAAAATACATTTCACGTTAGTGGACGCTTTACTAAAAGGAATTTTTTTTCTCTCTCCCTTGTCACCTTTTTGTCTTGTAGTAATTCCAGACACACTCACTGACATGGTTAACCAAATGACGGAGAAAGTAGGCCTGGTTCATGGTCTGCCTTATGTGGCAGACAGACAGGGCTTTGCCGCCACATTAGAACAGGTAAGTATCGTGGTCATGTGTCCTATTCTTACTGTCACATCCCTCATCTACCAGAAGCCTGAGACTAGTTTAAGTGTGAGAGTTGGGATGAGCTTCCTGAAGTTAACTGTAATTAAGTCTGTTTTAACCTGCTAAGTACTGGCTGGCATCCTCAAGATGAGAGTAGTAGTTTTCTTTCTTCCTTCCTTTCTTTTTTTTTTTAAGATTTTATTTATTTATTTGACAGAGATCACAAATAGGCAGAGAGAGAGAGGAGGAAGCAGGCTCCCTGCTGAGCAGAGAGCCTAATGGGCTCGATTCCAGAACCCTGGAATCATGTCCTGAGCCGAAGGCAGGGGCTTTAACCCACTGAGCCACCCAGGCACCCCCGAGAGCAGTTTTATTAGTGAAGACCTCTTTGGGTGCCTGGAATCACAGCTGAAGTTACTGCCCTCTGGCAGTGAGTGGATGTGCACGGGAAACATCCTTGTGGTCTCATCACCAGCTGAACACAGTATATTTCTCCTTACGGCTCTCCTTCTCAGTTCTAGAGTCAGGTTCTAGACTACTGACTTACATAAAAGCACATGGCATGTGGTTCTTTCAGAGATCCAATATGAAAAGAATCTTTTTTAAAATATCACAGAATGTTTTAGTTTTTAAAGATTTTATGTATTGAGTTGTCAGCGTATGAGCAGGGGAAACAGCAGGCAGAGGGAGAAGCAGGCTCCCCGCTGAGCAGGCAACCGGATGTGGGACTCGATCCCAGGACCCTGGGATCATGACCTGAGCTGAAGGCAGATGCTCAACCAACAGAGCCACCCAAGGCGTCCCCAGAGTATTTGAAATATACAAAAAAGGGAAAATTATTTGTACAAATCATTATAAAATCCATTGGATTTCCTACTTTTTTTTTTTTTTTTTTTTAATTTGAGAGAAGAGAGAGCGTGCTGGAACTTGGCGGGGGCGGGGGGTGGTGGCACAGAAGGAAAGAAAGAGGGAGAAGCAGACTCCCCGCTGAGGTAGAAAGCCTGACATGGGGGTGGCCCTGGATCCCAGGACCCTGAGGTCATGATCTGAACCAAAGAGAGGTGCTTAACCGACTGAGCTACCCAGACACCCTTATTTGATTTTCTTTTAAAACAGATTTCTAAAAGTTACATGAGAAACTTATTTTGCATTTTCCTTTTTTTCCCCCTCTTCACCCTATAACAAATAGAAACTATAGATTGTGGACAAATATAAGAAGCAAAATATAAAAAACAACCCATA
Organism: Martes martes; assembly: GCF_963455335.1. Lineage (NCBI taxonomy): Eukaryota > Metazoa > Chordata > Mammalia > Carnivora > Mustelidae > Martes > Martes martes. The sequence goes on from NC_137900.1 coordinate 74,949,594, forward strand.
ACCCTACCAGTTAGAGGAAGTTTCTGTTTTTTTTTTTCCCTATGTGCATTTTTAAAAACAGTTTGAGATGGTACTCTAAAAACAATGTGTATCTGACTTTTGTCACTTCATTAGCTTTTCTCCATATCATTAGTAACTTCTTATAAAAGTGATTTTTACTTACTGTATCACAGTCTGTCATATGTATGTTCTGTGCCTGATTTAACCATTCCTGGGTTGTTACACATTTAGGAAGAAAAGCTTGCCTTAATGTCATCACGGAAGGATATACAGTAGTAGTCTTTTAAACATATCAACTTGCTTTTAAGCATATCTGCACTTACATTATTTTGTATTGGAGTCTTGTGATTACCACAGATCTGAGGGGGTAAAAGTACATTGTGAGTGGAATTTAACCTCTGGCAGTTGGAGCCAGGAGCTCTTAATACTGCCCATGAATATATCTGTCCTATTGTAAGAAATTGTTAAGTCTTTAAATACCAGAATTTTTGTTTAGTGAGAGAAACTCTGAGTAGGTACTTTAAAGTAAAATGCTTTCTATTCTTATATGCCACATTGTATTTTTGTTTTAGAAATATCCAGGTTGATGTGTATGGCAGTGATAATCCTCTCCCAGATCACGGTCAGTCCCTTAGGTTAAATTTAATCCTTAAAGGGCCCTTTTGCCTTACTCAGAGTGAATGGAAGTAGAAGGATTATTCCAGTCTGTAAAGAAATCGTGGGAGCCATTGACATAGTTCCTGTTTCCACCTCATTCTTAAAGCCCCGCATAGTAACTGCTTAAGGAATTAAGATGTGGGCTTCTGGTCTTACTTGGTTCAGTTCAGTCCCACAAACACCAAAGGTTCATTGTAGTCTGGACATAGGGTAGGTAGCAAGAATCATCTTCTTCATTACCCCTAATAATTCCCTTGTTCCACACTGTGTGCATAGCTGCTGCCATTGAGAAAAATCACTCTTCTCCTTTCAAGCTAATTAGAAAAGGCAGCATATCTCAGATGTAAATAATAGGGTTTTATGTCTCATAATTAGGGTGATGACCATTTTATTCTACCACTGGTTTAGCAACTTGCATAGCTCATGACTTCAAAGCATATCTGGGGAAAGGGGGAGTAAAATAGGAGAAAGAATTTTAGTCTCCACCCTGTTTATGGAAAATTCATTGAAAAATAACACTGGGGGAATTGGGAAAAAGCTCGGTGACTCGGGCAGGAAGCAGCTAGCTATGAAAGGAATTAAAATAGGATTGTCCTATAGGTTGATATACCTATAGGTGGTGTTTGTATGTGTGTATACATGTGTGAGTACACGTGACATACAGTCACATACACACACCTGTATGTGTAGGTGTGTGTATGTGTAGTTATACTAACATCTGTATAAGATATTTGTTAACATTTGACATGTCAATGAGTGATACTTCAGTCTGACTTACTTTAAATCCCATTTAAGTTTTATTTGGATAAATCTTTGAATCTTGCAGCTTTACAGAACACAGTGTTTATTTGAGAATAGAATACAATTTTTTTCCCCAGAAGTATATTTTTCTTCGTAATGGTGGTAGTAAGAATAGTCAGTCTAGGGGCACCTGGGTGGCGCAGTTGGTTGAGCATCTGACTCTTGGTTTCGGCTCAGGTCATGATCTCAGGGTCGTGGGATCAAGCCTCACATTGGGCTCCTTGCTCCGTACGAAGTCCGTTGAGGTACTCTCTCCCTCTGCCACTGCCCCCTGCTCACATGCTCGCTCTCTTGCTCTCGCTCGCTCTCTCTAAAATAAACAAATAAATCTTAAAAAAAAAAAAAAAAAAAGAATAGTCCATCAAGTAAGAAATTACTGATTGTCAGGGCGCCTGGGTGGCTCAGTGGGTTAAAGCCTCTGCCTTCGGCTCAGGTCATGATCCCAGGGTCCTGGGATCGAGCCCCGCATCGGGCTCTCTGCTCGGCAGGGAGCCCGCTTCTCCCTCTCTCTCTGCCTGTCTCTCTGCCCACTCGTGATCTCTGTCTGTGAAATAAATAAATAAAATCTTAAAAAAAAAAAAAAAGAAATTACTGATTGTCTGCTACATGTAAACATTATTTTGTAATAACTTTTATTCAGGTACTTTATATAAGAATAATAAGATAGTCATACTTAAAGGAAGTTCGTTAGGAAAAAAAATTTATAACTACCATACTTTTAACATAACATTCTAATTATACCTACATGATTTTGCTTTTGGCAGGTATATTTTGGAACTTCTCATCCAAGGTCGTATATCTCTGCCAATGTAACTGGCTTTAAATGTGTGACGGGAATGTCTTGTTTAATGAGAAAGGATGTGTTAGATCAAGCAGGAGGGCTTATAGCTTTTGCCCAGTACATTGCTGAAGATTACTTTATGGCCAAAGCCATAGCTGACCGGTAAGCAAACTAAATTACATCAGGCTCTAGTATTTTTAGTACCTGACTTATGTTGTTTATTGTATTTGTTAAACCTGTGGGTTAAGGGGCTGTTTCATTTCTTGCTAGTGAGTACAGAATAGGTTAATATTTTTAGGAAATAATTCCTATTATTCATAGATACATTATGAAAGAAATAAGTGAGGAAAATAACTGTTCTGATTCTTTCACATTCTTTAGTGTGCCTTGACATTAAAAGGAAGCTTCTCTGTGATTATAAATTTACATTGTTATAGATGTGAATTTCTATGTGTTTTAGAAGAATTGAAAATACTAGTGCAGTCATAAGCCAGCAGGTGAAAATTGAAAGAACATGATTTCACATTTTGGAATTTCTCAGTAGATTATGTGATGCTTTGCTAAGAATCCACCTAACAATTCACAGAATGACTTACAACATTTCTCTGTTACAAGATACTTGTTTGCTTTTAAAGGGGTTCATTGCCTTATGTGATAATTTACTAAAGATAATATTTTAAAAATTGAGGTGTGCTTTTAAAATTCTTAAATGATGTTATTCAACGTGGCTCATAGTTCCTTAGTGTTTCCCATGAGTTACAGAATGTTTTCTGTTTCATTTCTTACCGAATAGCCTTGTCGATGCCCATGTGTCACATATACCCCCAGCCCACAATTGAGTTGGTGGTTTTTGGTTTTGGTTTTGGTTAGTAGTGATCAGGGACTAAGCTGTGAAATACAGAACCCACGTCACCTAGTACTTCCAGAATGTCTGTGTTTTAAGTTTCTTAAACTGTACACTGAAGGGTGGTAGTTCTTCCGGCAGTAGATGGTACTGTCACGGACCTGTGTAATTGCTAAAACATCCGTAAGGATGCTACACCCCAAGCAGGGTCCTAATCCTGAGAACTAGGCTCCCACCGAACACCAGCAGTTGCTTTCACTTTATAGTGATGAGTAATTGCATAGTCAGTCATGCCTGAATGTGTTCATCGCCTTAGTACATTTTATAATTGTCTTAATTTTCAGAGGCTGGAGGTTTGCGATGTCTACTCAGGTTGCAATGCAAAACTCCGGCTCTTACTCAATTTCCCAGTTTCAGTCCAGAATGATCAGGTAAATCAGCTGGTTTTCTTCTTTTTTGGCTAAAAGAAAAGGGTGGGGGGTGATTTTTACATGGTCTAACTCGGTATTTAAAATATCTAAAAGTCAAATTTTGCTTAGTTCTAGAAAAGAGAGTTTAGCATCTTTATTAAATGTATTGTCTAAATATATTTTCTTTGCTGTGTAACCCTGAAAGCATTCAATAAAGAGCTGTTGAGGTGGGTAGGGGTGGGGTAGCTGGGTGACGGGCATTAACGAGGGCACATGATGTAATGAGCACCGGGTATTATGTGCAACTGATGAATCACTAAATTCTACCTCTGAAACCAGTAATACAGTACATGTTAACTAAATTGAATTTTAAATAAAGAATTAAAGAGATGTTGAGAATTTGATTCTTTAATGTGCTGATCTCTTTTCTAACTTTCTGTTATTTATTTGACAGAGAGAGAGAGAGATCACAAGCAGACAGACGGGGGCAGGGGGGGAAGCAGGCTCCCCACCCAGCAGAGAGCCTGATGTGGGTCTTGATCCCAGGACCCTGAGATCATGACCTGAGCTGAAGGCAGAGGCTTAACCCTCTGAGCCACCCAGGCACACCTATATTTTGAGTTTTTTATTTGTTAGAGTGTAGGCCGTACAAATAAATTTATAGGCTTTTTTCTTTGATAATACTAAATAAAAATAGAAAAGAGATTCATTAAATACTCTTTAAAGAGGAGGGCCTTTATATAACAGGATAAAGAGCTGATCATTTTGGGGGAAAATTGATTAGTCTTGTAACCAGGCTGTTGTTTAAGGAAAACCTTTTTTTTTTTTTTTTTAAGGTGGACCAAATTGCGAATTAACATGCTTCCTGCTACAATAATCTGTGAGCCAATTTCAGAATGCTTTGTTGCCAGTTTAATTATCGGATGGGCAGCCCACCATGTATTCAGATGGGATATTATGGTATTTTTCATGTGTCATTGCCTGGCATGGTTTATATTTGACTACATTCAACTCAGGGGTGTCCAGGTATGTGGATAGGCATGAAAAGGTTGGCAGTCATTTGGAGAACTAAAACTATTTTCATTTAGAAAGGGTTGAAGCAATCTTTCTGAGCCATTCTTTGGCTTCCCACCAGAGGTTAATAATCAGGTTTAAACATTACTTTCCTTAGTAGAATGCGGATGCAGAACTTAACATAATTTTCAACTTTCTGTTGGTTGTTACAGTATGACTTTTATTAAGGCTCCCCCCAAAATAATGTTAATAAAAATGACTCTCATTAAGGCTCCCCCAAAAATCGAGTATTCAAACTAAACTATGTCAGACTAGCCATGATTTTAATGCTTTTTCTACTCATCGTTAACACTTTTTAATGGATATAGCTTGGCAGTTACATTATATAAAGAAGCAGGCTTGATTTTATATAGTGTCTATATTAAGAGTGAAATTGAAGAATTTCATTTTTTTAACTGTGTCTAGTTTGACAGTTGGTCAGTGAGTTCTGTGTGTTTTCTTTTTTTCCAATCCCTAGGGTGGCACACTGTGTTTCTCAAAACTTGATTATGCAGTAGCCTGGTTCATCCGTGAATCCATGACAATATACATTTTTTTGTCGGCATTATGGGACCCTACCATAAGCTGGAGAACTGGTCGCTACAGATTGCGCTGTGGGGGCACAGCGGAGGAAATTCTCGATGTATAACGACAGCTTTGTGACTGTACATAAAGGAAAAAAGAGAAGTATTATAAATTATGTTTATATAAATGCTTTTAAAGATCTACCTTCCGTAGTTTTATCACATGTATGTTTGATATCTGTTCTTTAATTTATTTTGCATGGCAATTGCATCTGTGAAGAAAAAAAAAAAAACCACATCTGTAGTCTTGGCCAAATGGTACACTTTATTTTGTGGAAGTAGTGAATCAAGAAAACTGGTTCTAGGAACCTGGGTTTGGTTTTTGTCGTTTGTTTATTTTTTAAAAATAAATAAATATATATATATGACTATATGAATGCTCTGCAACAAACACTATGACAGTATCCTTCAGTAGAGAAAGTTTCTTATTTGTTGAGTACACTCTGGTAGAACATTTATGGGACGGCAGCGGCTTTGCTTTGGGGTTTAGGAAAGACTGGAAAGTAATCCCTTTATGCATCTAAAGTGAAAGGTGTGCGGTGAACAGCCCACAGTGAGGTACTAACTAAGAAACTTTTTCATGCTCTATGCCTACCTCTTGTAGTTGTTGCAGAGCAAATATAAATTGTAATAAGGTAGCTAGGCCTTGCAAAAACAAATGGGAAGACTTTAAAAATAATAATAATAAAAGAGCTGGAGTCTAGTATTTATATGAATCTGTGAGAGATATTTTTTTGGTCTCACTGCAATGAACCAAAAGTGGCTGAGTTTGGTTTTTAATTGTAGCCATGTATTGAAGGCATCCTTTTGACCAACTCTTGTTGGTTCTGTCTTGAACCATTGTTAATCACTGTGCTGGTAAACCTTTCCTTCCCTGCTCCTCACCCGGTCCCACCCCATCTTTCCCGAACTTTTTTTTTTCTGGGGGGTGGGGTGGGGGGGCTGGGGTGGTTTTTGTTTTAGTGTGAGTGGATGTTTTGATAGTTGTGAGGAAAAATGCATTTCAGACACATTTCACACATGAGCTATTTTCTTACACAGTATGTCTTATTGTTAAAAAGAATGTAATTTCATGATACAGGTATTTAATATCTTTTTTAAGTAAGTGAATATTCTAGCCATCAAATAAATTGCAGTAGAGTATTAAGTGGGGACGGGATGAGTTTTACTCTTAAAATTAATCAGTATCAAACTAAGTCTACTGTGTGTGTGTTTTTTTTTTTTTTAACTCTTACAGTTAGTCTAGTCTTATTTAAATTGGATTTTTGTATTCCAGTTTGTATGACAGAATAGACTAGATCAGCGCTAGTTGTAAATGCATGCTGTCTTTTACTCTCCCCATCCTGCCGCTAAACTTGCTTGTCAGGTTGTGCTTAACTTGTGGTGAACTGGACTAGTTTTTGTTTTTGTTTTTGTTTTAAATAGGCAAAAAATGTAAGGGACAGTGCATAAGCCTTTTTTTTTCTTTTTTCTGTAGTGGAATTTTTGCTTTTTCTTCAGGATTGGATGGCATGTTGTCCTCATGAACGCCTGCTACAGGGCTGACGCTGGCAATACGGCCACTTTAAATTCTAAGTTTCTACAGTTTCCATGTCAGAGCATAATGTGTAGCCTATCAGCAATAATTACGTATTTCTAGAAAATGGACACATTTTCACTACACTGAGCCAGTTCATTTGTCTAATGACTAACATACATGGTTTCCATTGTAATGTATCTATTAATGTGTATATACTGTGTATACACATTATGTATAAGCTTTTCTCTGGGCCAAACTGCTTCATTCAAAAAAAAAAATTTTTTTTTTCTTTTTTTGCGCCTTATGACGAATTTGTTTGGAGGGCATTTTCTTCATGAACAAAGGCTTTGATGCATACTCCTTTCTATGTGAAATGGGTAGTATTGTTCCCTGAGGAAAGTTGCACAGTGAAAACCAGTCTAGTTGTGACCCACTTTGTGTTTTGGTGTTTTGTTTTTTTTTTTATCTCTATTACACAAGTTGAATTTTGCTGAATATGTTTGTAATTTGTTGGTTTGTTTAATGAAGTTTGGTTGAGGCCATCTTTTGCACTGCTGAAGTGAAATCTTGCTTATTACTTAGCTTTTTGCTAATCTCAGTATGGGCAATGTAACAACAAATCCAAATGGCTGGACAGACTTCTTGTGTTTTGTAAATATAAAAAATGACTGTTCTGTATGTGTGTTTTATGTGATAAAGTGAAGCTTCAGGCTTCACTTAGAGTGATTCTTTGTTTAGCAAGTTTAGAGTGATGATAATATGGTAAGAAATACTATAAATGTTGAAGAAAGCATCACAACAGAACTGTAGGAGTCCAAATTTAATAAACTGTTAAAAAAAACACCAACAAGTGTCTAGAATATACCACGTTTTATTATTTAAAATCATTGTATTAAGTTTTTTGTTCAAAATAAAAATTTGAATACAATCAAAACATTAACAATAATGTATTGTTGTTTACTGTCTTTCCTTTTTTTTGTATTTTTATAAATAACATGTTCCACCATTCACATCAGAATTACTGGGAGAATTCTGTCAAGTGATAATTTTGAAATCTTCCTCTTTACCTGTGCTACAGTCATGCTTTGGCTTAACATGGGGCTTTTCTACATTGATTGCACATGAGAACCACCTGGAGAACTTTAAAAAAAAAAAAAAACAACACACAGATGCCTGGGCCCTGCCCATAGAGATTCTGGTTCAGTTATTCTGGGATGAGGCCTGAGCTGTCCTTGTTCTGAGCAGGCAGACCTGAGAAGCACTGGCCCATAATCACCTGGAGAAGAGATCCATGGGCCCTTTTTGCCCACCCCCCCCCCCAACCTTGGCTCACAATCTGACTTGGCCTCTTAAATGTTACCACTCCAATGGCTGGGAAAGGCCCAACCAAGGAAAGGGAAGGAGTGGCTCTGGGGCTGGAGACCTAGATGGGAGATTGACTAAGTCATCCCACACACTGTCCAGGCCAGGCTCCTCCAAAGCTGGAGGCGTTTCCAGACCTATTTCACTCCGAGCCTGTGAGGGAAGAGTACTTTTAACTGGAGAGTAAATCCCAGGGGAGGAAGAGTCTAAAAGGAATTTGAAATGATGAAATGTTTTGCCATGAAACAGCAGTGATGGTTGCACAACCTTGTGAATATACAAAAAACCCTGAATTGTATGCTTTAAAAGGCAAATTTTATGCTCTGTTAACTATTTCTGAATTTTTAAAAAAATAAGTAAAGGAAATATTGAAACCACCGTTAGATGTATTATTTCCCTCCAGTCTTCTGACACCTATTCAGGGTTCGAGAGAGTGTGCAGAACTGTTTGCTTGTTGTTTGGTATCCTTGCTCGAACCCAAAATGGCCAGTTTCAAGATCTTTCCAAAATTGACATGAAATTACTGTACCTCATTGTTTAAACAAGGAGGGTTTTTTGTTTTGTTTTGTTGTTTTAAGTAGGATCCGTGCCCAGCACAGAGCCCAATGCAGAGCTTGAACTCAAAACCCTGAGATAAGACCTGAGCTGGGTTCAAGAGTTGATACTCAACCCACTGAACCACCCAGGTGCCCCTCAACATACAGATTTTTTTAATGACTGGCAAAATTGAGTGTGTTTTTTTTTTTTTAAAGATTTTATTTATTTATTTGACAGACAGATCACAAGTAGGCACAGAGGCAGGCAGAGAGAGAGAAGGGAGAAAGCAGGCTCCCTGCTGAGCAGAGAGCCCGATGCGGGGCTCGATCCCAGGACCCTGGGATCATGACCTGAGCCGAAGGCAGAGGCTTTAACCCACTGAGCCACCCAGGTGCCCCTGAGTGTGTTTTTTTAATGATTTATAACTACTGGAATTTCTTCCATTTCTTGATCTTACTTAAGCAAGAGTCTTAATGCTTCCTTATTGAGTATTCCATGTCTTTTAACCCTAATAAACAATCTACATTACCAGACAGAACAGTGCTAAAATCTTTGCATTTAGGATAATGCTTTCCCAAGGCAAGATGGGATGGGCGTGGAAATAACTGATCAACGTTTGTGCAACCAAATGGCCCACACCAGTGTCCCCAGCAAAAAGATCAGCCTTGGGGCACCTGGGTGGCTCAGTGGGTTAAAGCCTCTGCCTTCAGCTCAGGTCATGATCTCAGGGTCCTGGGATCGAGCCCCATATTGGGCTCTGCTCAGCGGGGGGCCTGCTTCCTCCTCTCTCTGCCTGCCTCTCTGCCTTCTTGTGATCTCTCTCAAATGGATAAAATCTTTAAAAAATAAAAAAAAAAAAGATCAGCCTTCCCAAATGTGGTTTCCCTCCCTGTCTTAGAACAGAACCATTTTCAGCTTTGAAGTAACAGTATTTTCACAGTCTGCATGTATTCACATTTCTGACACAAAGCTTACTTGGCCTTTGGATACTACTGGTTGTTTTTTTTTTTTTTTTAATACATTTCTGAGCTTTATTTGCTAGTATTTAATGAAATATTTTCTAGGCTTTAGAGGGAGGTTATACTAACCGCAAAGTCAGTTGGGTGCCCCCCCCAACCCCCGTGTTCCAGAAATTATTTAGCCAAGGATGATCTGTTCCTTGAAAGTTTGAAAGGATTTATCCATAAAACTTCATGGGCTTGGCACTTCAATAACTTTTTCAGTTTATTTCATTGGTACTGATCAGTTCACATTTTCTATGTCTATTATAAAGTCCATTTTAGTCATTTACACGATAGCACTGCACACAGCATGTTCATAATTCCCTTGAGACTCTTGCTGGCTACAGATGCTGCTGGGCAGGAGGTTTGCAGCCCCTGTGTGGACTGAACTTGGACCTCTCGTCTGAGAGCAGAGTTGCAGGCAAGGCCATCCCTCCTGAGGCCCCCAGTATCCTCTTAATATAAAGAAAACCTGGCCCCATTACTCCTCTTGAAACACTTGAATCGCTTGATGTTACCTTCAGGATAAAGCCCAAGGTTTAGGCCATTTTAGCATACATCCTTGCCAACACCTCCCTTCTTGCCCTTTTGCCAAACCTGCTCACATTAAACTCACTGTAAACTTCCTGCCCTTTCCCTGATGTCTGCTCTTTCCGGCTCTGGGCCTTTGCGCATGTTGCTTTCTCGAACTCCATTCCTCCAACCTCCACATCGCACGTGGGACTCTGCTCAGGTGCCAGCTCCTCCGTGACTTATCTGCCCGGGTTATGGACCCTGTGCCTGCCTCCACGGCCTCACCCTGCACTTCTGCCCCAGCACCTAATATTAGTTATTTTAATTGGCCCTATAGTTGTTTGTGTTCATCATTAAATTGGAAATACCAAGGGCAGGGAGGGTCAGTATTGTACTTGACCTTGTGTCCCGAGCTCCTGGCTTAGGACCGGATACAAAGTCCGTTTTCCTGACTGAAGGAACAAATAAAGAAAGGCGTGCCTGTGTCACTAATCTTCGGCCTATAGCTAATCGCATAACAGGAATGCAGTCCGTGGAGCCAGCCTGCTTGGGTCCACTTTCAGCGTCACCATTTGCTTCCTGGACACGCTCTCTGTGCCTCAGTGGACACCAGCATGATCTACTTCTCAGGGTCAGCGTGAGAATTAAAAGGAGTACTGCATTTGAAAAGCCACATTCTCGGTAAAAGCTTGTGTGCCGATAAGGATCTCAAGTCACTAAGTGAAAATGAAAGCTTAGTTATACAGTCAACAAAGTAGCTCTTCTTCCGCCAAGGGAAAGAATTGTTCACAATCTGATGGAGAGGGTTGCATGATCTTTTGTAGGGCAACTGACCCCTCAGCCCTTGGTGGTTCAGAGTAAATATTCTAGCATTCAAGATGAGAATCAGTCTGATTTATTGAAACTGTTCTAAACAGTGCTATGGTAGCCCATATAATACTGTTCCGAATGTCAGAGCCAATGGCCTGAGCGGTAAGGCTTGGCGGAAAATTGCAAGACCCCACTGCACAGACCTGCATTCTGACCAGAACAGTCCGAAGAATCTAAAGGTTGAGGACATGGTGTTCACAGCAGAGCATGGCAATACACCTGTGTGGAATGAGGTGCACCCGTGACATGGGCAACATTCAAGGAATTTTACCTGGCTACAATGTTTCCAGCTATCAGTCTTTTATTTTTTTTTTTAAAGATTGTATTTATTTATTTGACAGACAGAGATCACAAGTAGGCAGAGAGGCAGGCAGGGAGAGAGGAAGGGAAGCCGGCTCCCTGCTGAGCAGAGAGCCCGATGCAGGGCTTGATCCCAAGACCCGGGACCATGACCTGAGCCGAAGGCAGAGGCTTTAACCCACTGAGCCACCCAGGCACCCCCCCCCCCCCCCAGCTATCAGTCTTTTAAAGGGCAATTCTCTGTATACCTCAAAGAGAATTTTCTGGTGCTCTCTGCCTCTGGGCACTGAGAGCAGCGAGCATGGAGGCTGAGGTCTCTAGACCTGGCCATCTGAAGGGGAATTTTCTTCCACAGGGCTTTGTGGTTTCCCTGGTTCCCAAGCTAGTACAAGAATTTATTTTTTAAAGATTTTATTTATTTGTCAGAGAGAGAGAGAAAGCACAAGCAGGGGAGCAGCAGGCAGAAGGAGAAGCAGGATCCCCGCTGGGCAGGGAGCCTAACATGGGGCATGATCCCAGGATTCTGGGATCATGACCTGAGCCAAAGGCAGACGCTTAATGACGGAGCCACTCAGGCGCCCCTTTCGCAATCACTTCTCATCTCAGTCCCTCCCAGCTAGGACCACTCAGCAATCATATAAAGAGTCCAGACACAGCTAGGACCTCATTGCTTGAAATCTCTGCATGAAGATCAAAATCCGGCTGCTGCCATCCTTGCTGTGATCTTATCTGAGAGACACTGGTTTGATTCCACTGACAGCAGTGGTGCTGGAAAGACTGAGCTTTCTTCCGTCGGAGAACAGAGACCCCATTCCCAAAGCCCCAACAGAAATGTCAGGCTCCCTGTCCCTGTTTCAGCTGGCCCATATTACAGTGGCAGTCAGCCCACCACTGCTCGACGGAGTCCAACAGCTGACTTGCCAAATTATCGGGCAAAAGAAAGTGCAAACGAAGAGAACACGTCATTTGCAAGAAAGAAACCAAGCTGGCCAGAAGATGTGGATAAGTGGAGGCAGAATTAATAGAAACAGAGGGGAAGTTCAATTAAAAAACCTAATGAGTGGGAAAACATAATGAGAACTTTCAAGAAGACAGAATTAGAGCATAACAAATGAAATTATGGAACTAAAAGGCAAGATTTCTAAATTTAGAATTGTGACGGAGAAATAAGAGTGATTCTGTCTAAAAATTAAATTCGTATTTGGGGGGTGGGAAGGTGTCTCAAAAACCCAGCGCCAAACAAGACAAAACATACTAAAGGCAAAAGGGCAAAGGTCCAAGTAAAAGTAAAGGACCAGCAATAGTCTAACAGTAGGAGTCCAGGGAGAAAGGGGGAGAGAGAAGAAACCTGCAGACATGATGATTTCTATTTAAAGGGCCCAGGTGAGTTTATTGAAAAGACACACCCACAAGAAAGCATCCTGGTGGAAGTTCTGAGCTTCAAGAATGAATTTCACCCTCATCAGCCAGAAAGAGCAAGTTACTGACAAAGGAAAGAAAGTGAGGCCGGCATTGGACTATCAACAATACCAGAGGCTTTTGGGAGGCACAGGAATGAAATCTACAGGCTAGTCAGGTGGGGGCGTGTCCAGTCAAAACATTATTATAGAAGGGCAAAAAGAAAAAAAAAAAAGGGCATTTTTGGACACGGAGGGTCTCAGAAAGTACACCAGCCATGTTCTCTGCCTGAAGAAATTAGTCAAGAAGGTACTCAAGAAAATAACCCCAATCAGAAGTCTCTGTGTGGAAGAACTGAAAGAATTCAAGGAAACTGGTAAAAATAAGGAACCTTGTGTTACTCATGTTCTGAATGGATTGTGCTAGTGTGACGTGGAATAATGAGAAATTTTTGAATCAGGTAAGACTTTTTTTATAGGGGAAAGTTCAATAGCCTTGGCTAAAATTCTAACTTATCTCTAAGCCTAGGAGTAGGGACGCGAAAGGCGATGGAGAGTAAAAGTGGTTTCAAGCTTTGTTAAGGTTTACCGAGTCTCGAGTCTCGAGGAACGGCTGTGGTGCCAAGCCACAGGGCACAACAAACAACTTCAAATTGCTCCTCAGACATGCAAAGTCCTTTGTCAAATTGTTCCTCAGACATGCAAAGTCCTTTGTCCGTCCTCCCGCTGAGGATTTCCTAAGAGTACTAGTAGTATCTCTTCAATCTCTCTTTTTCTGCCTGTGTGTGTGTGTCTCTCTCTTTCTCTCACCTAGTGGTGTCCTTTCTTTACCTTCTCAGCTCCCATCCTTGTTTTGGCTCCTAGCCACATGTCTTACTCTTGACACAGGGCAGATAAGCTACAGATTGCAAACTTAGCTCCAGGCCTACCTGTTCAGCTCCAAAACCCATCAAGATGCTCAGCTGGATAAAAGGAACAAGGTCTCCCTTAGAAATAAAAAAGGACTAGCAGAGACCTTCTGGTTATGGTCTTTCTTTTGAATAGAATCCACCCCATTAGAAGGCTGTGCACTTTCAAAGTACATTTCTTCCCCCTTAGTGACAGCGTCCTGGATGAAGTTCAGGGTCACTGGGAAGTGATAGGGTTGGGAATAGGGGTAGGGATGGAGCTGGGGACCATGAGATGAAGAAGGACGGAAAGACAGGGCAGGAGCATACTAAGCCTTGAAATCCTAGATAAAGAATTTAAGCTTTATCCTAAAGGCAGTAGGAAGTCATTGAATGTTTTGTGTGTTAGAAAGATTTCTCTGATGGCTACATGAAATTAAGAGTTTTTAGTGATAATGACCCTGAAGGCAGAGACTAGAAGGAAGGTTTTTGCTCTAATCTAGAGCAATTGTTTGTTTATGGAAACCATCCCCACCTTTATGACCGCAATGTGGCTAGAAACTTCCTTCTTCCCTTTGTGCAGGTCGGATGGGAATGTTCTACCTACAACTTGCTTGCTTTCTACAGTTGGGAATCCTTTTATGTTCCATACCGACCTTAAGTCTGTCTTCATGAGGGTCTGACTTCTCAAAGTCCCGGAAGGCTGGACACCTAAGAAAAATCCACGTCAGGATGACAGCCCTCTGCATCTGACTTCCTGCCTTCACCTGACTTCTCAAGGACACGACTCTCCCATTTGTTCCGGCACTGACTGGCTCTCAGTGCTACTAACCCTAACCCTCGTCCAGTCTCCTACTCACAGCTTGGCTTTCCCTGCTGCTATCAAATATTCAAAATTTGATTCTGAAACTCATTAAATTAAAGCCTTAGCTGAATCCATAGCTTCATCAGGTCTGCTGCAAAAGTTACGGCATTGACGAGAAGGAAGTAGGTCCCCAAGAATTGATTCGGGGGGACTGGTGTGCTTCAGGGTATCCCAAATCCCATGGAGCCTCTCACCAGGAGAGGCAGATTCTCTTCCTCCTCTTTCAGTGGGGATCCCACAATGACCTTCTCTAGGCAGTTACTCTGCAAGGGGAAGCCAGTTTCTTCGTGCCCCATCCTTATCATCTCTGATTATCTTCAAACTTACAAATAGAATTATATCCTCCTACGTCCCCAGGGGCCCAGAACCAGGAAGATGGCTAAAACATCAAAGGAACTTTTAAATCTTTGCTAATTTTTATCAGCAAAACCCTGGCGGATGCATGTGAGATTAAGGGCTTGGCCAAAGATTGAGGGACATGACCAAAGATTAGGCTACATTTTTGGAGATGGTATTCTTGCCAGATTCTGGATGAAATACTAGCTCCAGCAGCTGGGACTACATCTGATTATTTTTCTCAGTTCGCTGGCTGGAAACTGCCTCAGAGATGGACCCCACCAAATGAAGCCAAAAAGTCAGAAATTTCTGGGGCAACGGCGAGAAAGAAATAGAGAGATTTAAGAAGACAGGGATTGGGAAATGCATGTATCACTGGCGATTCAGTCCATCTCCCAGTAAAGAGCAAGAATGTACTCCTATCGCCAAACCACTGAGAAACACATTTGTCCAGGGAGGGCAAGGATCTTCTAAATGTATTTGGCCAAAGATGCCGATGGGAGGGACTGGCTGTACAAAGTATCTTCCTGATTTCAGTAAGGATGGTGGGATCAGGGTAGGGTTCTGGAGCAAGGCCCAACGTTGCGTTTAACCATCAGAAGCATGGTACCTATGATTAATGTACGTGGCAAAGGTACTACGGTGGTAACCAGCATGGTCTGATTATCAAATTAATAAGCAGAAGATCCGGAAGCGAAACAGATGGGCAGCCTCCTACACGGTTGTAACTTGGCTTCTGGAACCAAAAAAAAACCCCAGTCTGGTGGAAAGACAGCTTCCTTGAGCCACCACAATAGAAAATCCCTTGTCCTCCCTCAATTCACAGGCCTGATTTATTTCAGAAACTCTGAGCCCCTTAAATGAAAGGAAGGGTGGGTATCCCTGACAGAAGCTTCTATGATAACATGTCAGGGTCATACTGTGCCTCTTTCTCCTCATCTTCCCCCAAAAGGACAGAAATGTATCAGCGTCAATATATACTGAAGGAAAGAAAATCTCCAAACCTTTAGCTTTGAAATCGTGGCAAGCTAGGATGTGTCTGGGGATTACCAGTGAGGGGCAGCCTTCTCACGATCAGATTATATATATTTTAATTCTAATCAGCCTCACCTTGGGCCCTGTGGAACCCCACGCCTATCTGGTGGCTGAGTGTAGCTGGCACAGATAAATTTAGCAATGAGAATAATTTCCAAGTTTGCTTCCTGGCCCATCACGTGGGCTGCTGTGGTAAGAGAAGCAAATTAAGCCTCCAAGGAATACTGTTCAGCAGAGATAGAATGTGACCATACATCTGCTTTTAAGTTTTCTAGTGACCATAACGTAAAAAGAAACAGGTGGTGGCACCTGGGTGGCCCAGTCTGTTAAGTGTCTGCCTTCGGCTCAGGTCATTTTCTCAGGGTCCTGGGATTGAGCCCCGTGTCAGGGTCCCTGCTCGGTTGGGAGTCAGCTTCTCCCTCTGCCTCTGCCTCGCCCACTGCTTCTGCTCTCTCTGTCTCTCTCTCAAATGAATAAATAAAATCTTTAAAAAAAAAAAAACAGGTGGGCAATTCACAGACCTGTACCCCTAGGGATAATAACACATTATATGTTAATAAAAAACTTAATAAAAAATTAAATTAAATTTTTAAAAAACGGGTGACATTAATTTTAGTAGTATTTTTTTCTTTAATGCGCTATATCCAAGGTAGTATCATTTCAACATGAAATCAATACACAACTTATTAATACACTTATTTTTGTCCTAAGCTACACTTACAGAACACCTGAGGAAAGAAGACCTATAAACACCAACTCTGACCAATTTAATCAACAGTGGGGCAAAAGGCTATGTTATGTACTTGTATTTTTTCCTTTCTGTGATGTAACTCATTGTTATTGTCGTGGTGCTGGTGGTTATCTTTACAATATAATCCCCAGGTTACAGGATATAAAGTCAGAATTCAGACGAAACCAGAGGAAGAATGTATGTCACCCAGAAATCCGGGACTTGAAGCTGGACAATGTTGAGTTGTCTCCTTTTTGGACAGAGGATAAGTCTGTTTTCATTTGGGAGATAGTTGCATTGTCCAAAGGCAGAAGACTTATCATTGGTAAGCTTAAGTAAGCAAGAAGGGTGTAGGTTCATGGTGAGTAAACAGAGCTGACTATATCGTAAATATTTATCCCATTTTCTGGCTACCCAGCAATTTTTGAGCACCCTTGCTATGTCTTGGGAATTTGCCACCTTATAAATAGCAGCCCACTTCACCCCAAGGTAAAAACCAAAGGAGCTCTCCTAGCGTCCCTGTCAACAGTACCATAAACATGTAATCCAGACCCCATCGATAAGGCTCATTCACAGTGACAGTGATTTTGAAGTAAGCAATATAAGGAAACAGTAACGCATATATATACATATATATACACATATATATGCGTCAAATATATATATATATATATATATATATATATATATATATATAGTCCATAGGGCAGCAGAACTCTGGCTTCTAGAACCCTCCAGACCGAGTTCTTGCTGAAGAGATGTCACAGATGGTGGCAGAAATAGCAGTTGCAATAAAATTGAATTTCCCACCCAGAGATGGCAGCAGGGAAAACCACAGATTTGGTTCGTGCTCAGGGAGACAACCAAGGTGTTCTCCTCATAAAGCCAGTTTTGTGGCTCGGCTGTTTGGGCTCTAGAAATACAGGGCTGTGGCTGACTCTCTGGTCCTGTCGATCAGTCTGCAAACTACCCAATCTCCAGAGACTGTTTCTGTTGCTTGGACCTGGAGACTGACTGCGCCATACAGGTGCTAGCTCCACTTGAAAGGGTTGAAGGGCACATAAAAAGAAGGAATGGGAGGCAAGTTTAAAAACTGTGATAGTGGAACCAGCGCAGGTCTCTGAGCAGGTAACTGGTCACCAGAGTAGTACGTTGGGAAAAATTCAACCGACAACAGTAGGGAAGCTTTATCGAAGAGGAACTTGAGACAAGTTCCAATTAAGGCCAAGAATAGGCCCACAAAGGGACCACTGCACTAGTCTAGGTGGGACACCAAGGCTTGGACCAGATGGGGGTCTAGGTCAGGGATACACAATTGAAGTCTCATTCTGGTTTGACTGTTGGCAAAGAACTCACATAGCTTTCTAATCATGACCTTTAATATATTAAAAGTCACTGCTGGGGCATGTGGGTGGCTAAGTGGGTTAAATATCTGCCTTTGGTTCAGTTCATGATCTCGGGGTCCTGGGATCAGGGTCCCTGGCTCAGCGGGGAGTCTGCTTCTTCCTCTGCTCCTCCCCCAACTCGTGCTCTCTCTCTCTCTCTTGCTCTCTTTCTTTCTCTCTCTCTCAAATAAATAAAATCTTAAAAAAACATAAAATAAAAGTCACTACTGTTTTTTTTTGTTTTTGTTTTTGTTTTGATTTGACAGAGATCACAAGTAGGCAGAGAGGCAGGCAGAGAGAGAGGAAGGGAAGCAGGCTCACTGCCGAGCAGAGAGCCCAATGCTCTCTGGACCCTCAGATCATGACCGGAGCCGAAGGCAGAGGCTTTAGCCCACTGAGCCACCCAGGCACCACTTTTTTCTGGTTTTTGACTGAAAAAGTTATCAAACTCCAATATGTCCAGATGTCACATGACAGTTCTCTGTGTGGATTCAAGTTTGAGCTTGACATTCTGTGAGCTTTCTTTGCCCTGTGGTCCTCAAAAATTGCATTTCTGCCAAGCAAGTTACTTCTTTTTTTTTTTTTTTAAGATTTTATTTATTTATTTGACAGACAGAGATCACAAGCAGGCAGAGAGGCAGGCAGAGAGAGGAGGAAGCAGGCTCCCTGCTGAGCAGAGAGCCCGATTCGGGGCTCGATCCCAGGACCCTGAGATCATGACCTGAGCCGAAGGCAGAGGCTTAACCCATTGAGCCACCCAGGTGCCCCCAAGCAAGTAGTTACTTCTATGAGAAACTTTTCTGAGGAGTAGCATCTTACGCAGCGTTTAATGGAAAGAAGAGAAGTAACATTTAACTTTCTAATCATGTGCCAGATCTCTGAGCCTATTTATTCCCCCTTAGAACTTTATGAGATTGGAATGATCATATTCATTTTCTAGATGATAAGAGTAACCAGGGATTCCGACTAGTGAATTCCCCACAGTTTTCAGAATTCCCACTCGTCAGGCTGATTTAGCCCCAGTTAGCCTGGCTAAGCCCAACTTCTTCTTTTGCTCTGGATGACGGGGCTCACAGAAAACTTAGCAATGCTATAATCACCAGAAAACTACTGCATCTTTTTCATCTCCAGCTTGGGACCACCAGAACTCAAGAAGAAAAGCAGAGGGAAATGGGTAGGCGGAAAGAGCACAACGCCTCATTCTCGGCGAGGTTGTTGGCAACCACTCCCATCTGCAGAGTCGACCAAAGTGTTCCCACTTCTTTCCTTATTGAATGAGATCTTCGCAAGGACTGAGTAGGTATCATGAGGTCCATCTTAGAGATGGAGAAACTGAGACCCAGTAGACTTACATATACGTACAATTATGCAACTAGTAACCAGCAGAGCCAAGGTTTGAATTCAAATCCTCTGACTCTGAACCCAGAATGTTTTGCACTGGACCGAGCCACAGGAGAAAATGAAAGATGGAGTATTTTTCTGGATAGAGTCAGGGGCCTGGGGTTCCCTGGTAGGAGGCCAAGACCCCTGCAGGGTGTCCTGCTTTCCTCAGGTTGCTTTGGGACCCTTGGAGCAAATCACTCTGTGCTGTATCAAAGCTGGCGTGGCAGGCTTTCTCAAGCATCCAGGCCCAAGGATGGCCATGTACTGGGGAAAAAGGTGGTGCTCGTGGACCACATTCCTCCCTCCTAAGCCACTTTCCAAAGTGACAGAGACATAATTTTAAGTTTTTACAAAGACAAAGATCAAAATACTAGCTTTATGGCTATAAAGGAGACCAGAGCATCACCTCCCCAGACTTCCTACTATTTACCCTCCAAACAGTAGTCTTTTCTTTCTCTGAGGGGCAGAATATGTTCTGGTAAGTTCACTGCATGGAGAAGCAGAGAATCTGTGTTTTCGGAGAGTAAGCTGCTCCAAAAGAGAATTTTCCAGTTGGTCACTCCTCCTGCCTTGGGGAGCACTACGTGGAGAGACAGACTGAATGTGACTGCCCGTGCTTTCTCCATGGCAGCATCAGGAATGGGGAACAAGCATTCCTTCCTCTCAACACTGTGCTTCCCGCATTGCAGCATCCTGAGTCTATCAGGGACCATCAACAGATGCAATATGTAATCCACTGTGATGAGGAAAGAAAGACAATGGTCTTTGATGTCTTATCTCAAATGGTAGGTAAATGAGACAATCATATAAGAGGAAGGACTGGTAACCAGGAAGAGTGGATGTATTATTTGTGGACCAATATAACCACCAAATTAGATTGTCAAGGCTATAAAGAACCTTGGAGATCATGTACAACAAATCCCTCCTCACCTGACAGGCTTGTTTGTCAAGGTCATATGGGAATCCGTGGAGTTGGGATGTGAGTCATGTTGTTCTAAAGAAGTCTAATGACCTCAGTCCCATACCCATGACCCTCTTCTGAGGCTTCCTCACATTTGATCCCATGCTGCCCCGTTGACTCCTCCAGCATGGCCATCTGATGGAACAGTAGCCAGCCTAGATGCCGGTCTATAAACTGAGCAGAAGGGATTCCAGTGACTAATTGAGCCCACCAGATTCTGTCTTTTGAGGATATTTGAATTTGAGACATTGGGCACTGAGTAATTGACAGGAAGAGCAAAAGACACAGAGAACATGCAGTTAGAAGACATGAGTTGAAGCTACGAGTAGAGCGTGAGGTCAGGTGGTGTGAAGAGCATTTCATTGGCAGAGATGTGGACGCAGAAGAAAGGATAGAGGAGCTGGGTCCAACTTATGGAGAAGCTCTAGAGTAGCAATTAGCTCCTCCTGCTGCTGAAGGAGGGTGGACATCACCCAGTTGCCAAAACCACGTTGGAACATAGTTATCAAACTGTGTTCTAGGCCCTGGGGAGGTTAGCTACTGAGCTATTTATAGGTTCACCAGAGACCTGGTTATATGGCCAAGATGTCACTCTTTCTTAAAACATGTAGCTTCAGAAACCACTAACACTCAGGGTAATCTGGATAAGCCTCTTTGTTCATTACAACCCAGAGGCTAACACATTAGCTTTTCCAGTGGCAACTGTCCCTGTACAAACCATATCCATTAGTATTAAAATTTTTGATCCAGTAATTTTACCCTCTTGGCAGTAAGACCTCAGGTCTTTTGATCGGCCGAGAGTCTCACTTGTGATCCTGTCCTCTTTCCCAAACGATCACTAATGCAGCCTTAGAAACCAACCTAAACAACTCCCTTTTTCCTGGCACACTTGGCAGGGACTCCTTGGACAGCAGGTGTCTCCATACCTAGTGTCCGCCCTGAGGTCCAAGAATGGCGTCAGGATGATTAAGTGCCCAGGGCATGACTAACCTATTTGCAGACGTGGAGCAGCTGGGTGGAATGTATGCACTGGATGGAGGGAGGCAAGTCAGGTGGGGAGAGAAGAGGAATGCACCTGATAGCTAGGAACTGTCATCTGTAGCTTTGCTGGCTGTGCCCCAACCTGCTACTGCTGGACTTCTTCACCCTCTTCACCGTTTTTTTTTCTCGGTACCCGTCTTCTCTCCTCCCCACTCCCACTCTCCCCAGCCTCTCTATAGGACCCTGGGGGGATATAAGTAAACAACAAAGCTTCTGCAGAATCCAGATCTCCTTCTGCCAGAGTTTCCACTGATAAAAGCATGAATCTTTCACAGTTGAATGCAAACTTTATTTTATTTTCTCATCTATAAAATTGGCAGAGTTTATAAGCCCATTTATTAACAAGGGTATAGGACAAGAAGCACTCTTTCTCATACGTTGTTGGTGGAGGTATAAATTGGCACAATTTTCAGCATGAAGATTACAGATCCCATACTTTTTGACCTGATAGTTCTAAGGAGTTTATCCTAAAGATGTACACATGGCAAACTTTATTTTCATTCTCTTTCCTTCAGGAGGTATCCATTAAGAATGGCTCCAATGAGGAAGAAGCAATCTTTGGAAGTCTGTGCAGCCCATGATATAGGGGAAGCAGTGTCGTAGCCAACAGTCTGTCTGGATCAAGAATGGACAGAGGTAGAGGGCATCTCCCTCCATCAAGCTTTCCTCGATTTTTCCCATAAATGACACAGACAGCACTTTGCTATATCTCTTAGAGATTGCACCAGAAGAACTCAAACTATTGCCCAACTATTCTGCCTTTTTGATGAATGAAAGAGTGCAAGAGGACTGTGAACACATAATAGGGGATACTGGGCAAAAAGTGACAGTACAATTGCATAGAAAATGCCAGAATGTTGTGTAAATGAGGTGGTCATGTTCAGTTCTGACCTCAAGGAGGAAGGGACTCCTCTGGCCAGAGAGCCTTTAAAACCTTTTTTTTTTTTTTTTTTTTTTTGCCACCACAATTCATAATGAATACAGTCAGTAGAAAAGAGGAGTCCCAGCAGAGTGTGCACTCAGAGTCCTTGGGTAAGGGATTCAGGGCACCAGCCTCACTCAGCTATTCCAAGACTCAGCATCCAAACATCGTACCTTCAAGCGTGTGCAGAAAAATGACATGTAGCAGTTGAATCCTCCAGAAAGAGGCAGACCTTGGGGCACCTGGTTGGCATCTGTGGGGTTGAGTGTCTGACTTTTGGTTTTGGCTCAAGCCATGATCTCAGGGTTGTGAGATCAAGCCCCACATCAGGCTCCACACTCAGCACCAGAGTCCGCTTGAGATTCTCTCCCCCTCCCTCTGCCCTTTCTCCTGCTCAGGTGCACATGTGCTCTCTCTCTTTCCCTCTTAAATAAATAAATAAATAAAATCAAAAGAAAGAAAGAGAGAGAGAAAGGCAGAGAGAGAGAGGGAGGGAGGAAGGAAGGAGAAAGGCAGGAAGAAAGGGAGAGAGAAAGAGGCAGGCTTCCCAGTGCAGGGCATACTGTGTGCGATGGGGATATATGGGCTGCCTAGGGAGAATTAGTCCCCCCTGCCCCTCTGCTTTAGGGTCATTGCCAGAATCATCTAAAGAGGAGCCAGAGCTGGGCTTCAGAACTCGCCATGGGCTGTGACCCAGTGTGTACCAGAGCCTTGCTTCAATCATTCTCAACGTTTCACTTTGCCATTTCCATAAAATTCTGAGCAGGGTGAATTCCAATGCAATATTATAGTCCTCTAGAAAAATAAAAGATATGTACCACCTTTCCTATCATTCCTGCCACATATTATAACAGTTCTTCATTTGAGGAGGCATGATAATTGGATGAAAAGACCATTTCACTTGCCATTTGATGTAGAATGAGCCTCCCTGTGCTTTGTTTCCTTATCTGCAATATTAACTTTGATGATTCTGAGGGAAATTCTCTGACATGGAAAGAATAGGGAAGGAAGGGAGGGAGTTGGTCAGAATAATGTGGGGCCTAGAGTTCCTGGATGGCAGGGAGATACTTCAGACAGAAAAACGGCAAGGTCCCAAATAAGTTGTGTCCCAACTATGATGTTGGCTGTGTTGTGAGGACAGGTGTTTGCCCTCTGATAATGAGTAGACTTTAATCCTAGGCATGAGTACAAGTCGTGTCAACAGGGGTGGTTCCAGAGAAATCCACAGTGATTGCCCAAGACACAACATGAGCCCACAACCAAATTCTCACACCGAAAAATGACTGGCAAGTAGGAATGTCAGTCTTGATGCAGCTCATTAGGTAATTGATTGTTCCAAGTCAACAAACATCTTCTAATGCTTCAAAGGCTAGCCAGGCAAGCTATACCAGCAATGGAGAGGTGTGGCTCCGGCATGTGGTGACACATGGTGAACACCCAAGCTCCGCAGTGCTGATTAGTTGTGTAATGGGCAGATGAGTCAAGGATCATGCTTCCTAGTTTGTCGCTGCGTGGTAGCTCCCAGGAACTGGCTCCGGACTTCAGTGGCTCCATGCAAGCCATCCTGGGGCTGGTGATGAGCCCACAGAGTCATCATCAAGACTCAAATTTCAGTGTCTTCAGCACTGAAGCAAAATACTCCTGACTCACATCCTTGAATTCATGAGGGAGCTTTTGCTCAGAGATTGTGTTTCTGTGAGCTTCTTCATTTTCATCAAGGCCTTGTGAATTTACGTTGACAGTGCAAGAGATGGAGTGAAGTAAGAGTCTGGTCCAGCAGAGTCCACTCTTGCAAGGTATGAAATCTTACCGACGAGACACAACCCCACCGGCCAGTCAATAGCACCCACAGTTGTGGTTCCATGTTCCCTCCAGTGAGCTTCCACTCAAAAGTTCCCTGACTGCAATATTGCTATCAACCCCGATCACCCTGCTTCCCAGTAGCCACGGAGTGGGCGGAGTGGTGAGCTTTCATTCCAGTCCTCAGGGCTCCAGGAAGAATCCGGGAGTCATATACTCCCAGGGATAATCCCTGGCTAAGATACTTCATAATTAGATGACTATGATCAAGTAATCTGAATCTCAATTTCTTCATCTGTATATTAAAAATAATAACATCCATTTTGTTGGGTGGTTATGAAGATTAAATTAAATCAGGTATATAAAGTACTTAACACAATACCTAGCACAAGTAAAAGCTCCATAAATGGTAGTTTTCTTATTTATTTATTTATTTATTTTTATTTTAAGATTTTAAAAAAAGGATTTTATTTATTAGAGAGAGAGAGAGAGAGAGATTGACAGAATGAGTAAGAAGAGGAAGAGAGGGGAGAAGCAGACTCCTTGCAGAGCAGGGAGCCCAGTGTGGGGCTCAATCCCACATGACCTGTGCTGAAGGTAGGCACTTAACCTACAGACCTACCCAAGTGCCCCAGGTACCCTTATTTTTAAGATTTTATTTATTTATTTGCAAGAGAGACAGAGAGCACAAACAGGGAGGGGGACACAAGAAGAGGGAGAAGGAGACTCCCCACTGAGCAAGAAGCCTGCCACGTGGCTCAATCCCAGGAACCTGGGATCATGACCCAAGCCAAAGGGAGATGCTTAACTGACTGAGCTGCCCCAATTTTTATTTTGTAAACAATTTTATTCATTCATTCATTCATTCTTCATTCATTCATTCATTTATTTTAGAGAGAGAGAGCAAGCACAGGAGCAGGAGGGACAGAGGGAGAGGCAGAGAATACCAAGCAGACTCTGAGCTCACTGCAGAGCCCAACACAGTGCTTGATTTCACTACCCCAAGATCACAACCTAAGTCAGGCACTCAATCCACTGAGCCACCAAGGCTCCATGATAAATGATAATTTTCATCTCTGGGATTAGTGAGTCTCAGAATTGGAAAACATGTTAAAGTCATCCAATAAAACTCTCCTTCTGCTATTCTGTTGACAGAACCCCCTACTGCACCTCCAAGACACGTGGCCATCCAAACTCTGCTTTGAGTCTTTCCAAGGCAAGAGAAAATTCTCTTTAGAAGTTCTGAGGTTCTTGCTGAAATTGAGCTGAAATACAACTCTTGGGAGCTTCTACTCTTTGGAATAGCAAGCCCTTGCCCACATGCAAGAGTAGCACTTCTGGCTGTGTGGACTGCTGTTCACGTAGACTACACTGTAAGGAACTGGGCAGTGTGATGGCCCTGTCCATGTAACAGTCATCCAAATATTTGGTGTCAACCTCATATTCTTTTAAGTCTTTTCTCCTTCAATGAAAACCTCCAAATTCCTTCTGTCCTGTCTCACATGACAAGTTTTGTATTTTCCATCACTCAAGTCATTCTTCTCTCAGTGCTCAACTAAGTACTGCCTCGATCTGGGCACAATGCTCTAGTCATCACCTAGCCAATTGGGAGAAATGAGATTTCACATTTCACGCTACTAAGCTATGTTCTCCCACCACTCCATCCTAATTTGCATGATGTGTTTTATTATTTTAGTTCTGACTAATCCTTACACTTGACCTATGAAATTTCATCCTGCTAGGTGCAACTCATCATTACAGATGATGAAGACATCTTTGTATCATGCAACATACTCATTCTCTCATGTTGTTACAAAGATTGCCCAAGACTCATAGGACAATGGGCAGAGCTCTTTATTCCACTCTTAGAAAATTCCCTCCAATGTGACATATATTCATTCATTCATTCATTCATTCATTCTCTCTCTCTCTTTCTCTCTTCCTTCCTTCCTTCCTTTTTTCTTTTTCCCTTTTGATATTTGTTGCACTAGCATCCAGTTAAGGTGTCTCTTTATTGACCACAGACTTACTATGGGAGACTTTGTTGAGTTTCTTGTCCAAGTTATTTATTCCTTCAGACAACTGTCTTGGCAGTAGTAGACACCTAGAATTCAGGCAGTATTGTGCTCGAATACGTAACATTTGCTGATTTCCATGACATAAGTTACTTCCCAAATAGCAGATTCCAAACTATTAATGTGATGTCACTGAACATGGAGTTGGGAGGACATGTGTATGATCAGCTCTTGTGAGCCAGCATGAGCCAGCTCCAGCCCACCACTGATGATGTATGCATGAACCATAGGTGCTTTCTTTTTCTTTTTTTTTTTTAAGACTTTTTTTATTTTGAGAGAGAGAGCTGTGGGAAGAGCACAGAGAGAGGGAGAATCCCAAGCAGACTCAGTGCTGAGTGGAGAGCTCATTGTGGAGTTCTATCTCATAATGGTGAGATCATGACCTAAGCTGAAATCAGGAGTTGGATGCTTAACTGATCGAGCCACCCAAGTTCCCCAAATCAGAGATCTTATTTCTGCTGTAGGAAAGTTCCAAGAGGTTCTTACAGTCTGGTGATGCACAGTGCCTCTCTTCCCTCTAGACCTACTATGGAGAAACCCTATCAGTGGAGGAAATAAGATTTGTCTGACATGATTTGTTCTTGGTGAACCCATGTCATTTCATAATTGCAATAGACCCTTTTAAGTGCTTGTGAACCTAAATGTTTCATCCGAAGTTACTTTCAGAAGCAATGTTGAACTCATTCACTTATAGGTTAAGGAATCTATAGTCTCCCTTTTAAAAATCAGTACATTTCTAATCTTTTAACATGTTCACTATTCTCTGTAAGTCCTTCAAACTCTTCATGAGCAAACTGGACATCTCATTCCTAAATGCTCAGTATCTTGGAGTGAATTCCATTCCAGTCTGAAAGCCCAGAGCACATTCTGCTGTTTCACCCACCCCAAGCTATTTATTCTTCTTATTTATTATTCTCTATCGGATCCAAAGAACTTTGTACTTGATAAGAATGATCAAAGGAAAATAAGGATAACGATCCTTTCTCCATGTTTTCAGGACAGATAATCTTGGCTAACTGATAGGCAGCATAAGCTCCCCCTCCTCAAGATGTCCACATCCTAATCCCTGGATTAGGAGGGATATATTTTCTTACATGTAAATATGTTGTATTTTTTGGCAAAGAGGAACTAAGGTTGGACATGGAATGAAGCTTGCTAAATAGCAGATCTTAAAATGAGAAGATTATTCTAGATTATCCAGATGATCCCAGTGTGATCACAAAGGTTTTTTAAATGTGGAAGAGAGAGCCAGAAAAGATTGCTACATTGCTGACTTTAAAGATGGAGGAAGGGACCATGAGCCAGAGAATGCAGGTAGCCCCTAGAGCTGGAAAAGCAAGGAAACGGATTCTCCTTTAGAGCCTCCAGAAGGGAGATGGTTCTGCCTTTGGACAGAACTTTGGACTCTGACCTCCAGAACTGTTAGAGAATAACTTGGGGTTTTTGAAACTATCAGCTTTGTGGTAGATTTGCTGCAGCAGCCACGGAAAACTCATACATGAAGAATGCCTCTGTGGCTCAGTCGATGAAGCATCTGAATCTTGATTTCGGCTCAGGTATGATCTCAGGGTTGTGGGATCGAGTCCTGTGTTGGGCTGTGCCCTTAGAGAGGAGTCTTCTTGAGGTTCTCTCTCTCTCCCTCTGTCCCCACCCCCAGCCCTGCTCATGCACGCTCTCTCTCTAAAACAAACACAGGGATCTTTAAAAAAAGAAAGAAAGAAAGAAAGGAAGGAAGAAAGAAAGAAAGAAAAGAAAAGAAAAAAAGAAAGAGAAAACTCATACATCAACCCATTCCCAGGCCTTCTTCCTTGCATTCTTCCATTATCAAGGCTGGAGGGTCCAGTACAGACAACCCTCAATTTACAATGTTTTGCCTCACAATCTTTCGAAATTAGGATGGTGTGAAAGCAATACATGTTCAGTAGAAACCATACTTCAAATTTTGAATTTTGATCTTTTTCCAGGCTAGTGATATTAGGATCATCTCTCATGGTGCTGGGTAGTGGCAGCCACAGCTCCCTGTCAGCCATGCCATCACAGGAGCAAACAACAGATACACTTACCATCATTCTGTACCCACATAACCACTCTGCTTCTCTACCCTTGCTTTTTTAACAGATTTGTCCCCCAACCCCCACCCAACTTCCTCTCCACCATGAAACCATCAGGAAAGCAAAGCAAGAACTTTGCCACATATTTGGTAGAGAGGCCACTTTTAGGCAGCAGGCTTGAGGAGTAGGAACTTGAGCAAGGCAAGAGGGCCCACAGTGACCACCAGGCCGAATGCAAACAGGCTCCTTAAACGACCCACTTCGAAATAGCCAACGGACCCTAACTGACCAATTACAACCAAGCACAGTTCCTAAGATTACCAAAAAAGGGAAAATTCCACACCTTCCCATACTCCGTCTCTCTTATAACTGTGGCCCCTCCCCACCACCTCACGGCAGTCTCTCCTTTGCTGTCCTGCCCACCTCTCCTTAGTGATATAGTCAATAAACTTCTCTCTCTTTTGTTCTGCCTTGGGTGAATTCCTTCACTGTCTGAACCACTGGGCCCCACTCAATTGGGACACCCCACATTTGGTGTCCCCCATCTGATTGGATGCCCCCACATCTGGGTCTTCCATGAGTGAGATTTTCAGAAGAGTGTGGAGAGCTCCTGTACTGCCATTATCTTGCCCTTTATTTCCCTTCAGCTGGGCAGGTAGGATGCAATTCTTTCCCACAACCAAAGTTCTTACATGTTCTCCCTGCTTATCCTTACTTACCTATGTGCCCTCCACTGAGTCTCTAGCCTAAGGTAATTGATTCCACACCACCATAAATGTCCCCTTGAATAACTCTGTTCTTTTATCTCTGTGTTCCAGCCTTACACTTCATGCTCCAGAGTCTCTGGAATGGTGTTCAATGAGTTTATTACTCATGCTCTGTACTCAAGTACCCTGAGTTCCATCAATCATTAATATGTCCTAGGTGCTGCGGGACACGAAAGATGCTCCATGTGACTTGATTCCTGCTTTTTAGTTGGGACATTATCAGGTAACTATGCTGTGAGGTAGGGACTGGTATGTGCTTTAAGAAAAGAATTGATAAGATCCAATGGGAGCTCTGAAATGGGCAATAAGTCACTTCCAATTTGAAGACAGGCTTCAAGGAGGAAGGACTTTCCAGCTTCGCCTTGAAGAGCATGAACAATTTAGAGATGTGAAGAAGGGGGCTAGCCTGTGAGCAAAAAGCTCAGAGTTGGGATAAGGCTGGGTGTATCCAGGGAAAAGAATGAAGGTCAGCTTGGACAAGCATAGCTTGGTGGGTGAAGAGTGTGAGATAAGACTAGAAACGTAGGTGAGGCCAGACCTTGGAGGGTTGTCAAGTCAGCAAACAGGATTTGGCCTTTTGGCTGTCCTCAATGGGTGTCTTTGAAGTTTAGTAAGCAAAGAGTAAAGTCACATGCTTTTCCAAAGGTATAATAACCACTCATTAAAAAGAAAATTGGTATTCAGTCATTTAACTAGGTTGTATGGGTTGTTGCCTAAGCACTGATAGCTCTCAAAAAAGTTTTTTCTTTAACAAAAGTTCTGAATGAAAAGGGGAGAGTGAAGAAAGTATAAATCGGGTCCTAAAGCCCTTTTTGTGTGTACCCCAGAGATTGAGGCTGGAAATAAAACTTTCTCCAGATCCACCAGGCAGAGGCCTTTCAGAAGCCATGCATTTGGATACAGAGGAAGAGGAGGCGGCTTCCAAATGCTGCTGTGCTACGGTGGAAATGACCTTGTAATGACATTCAGGAACCTAGCTTTGTCACTGATTCACAGGTCCCTTCCCTTCTCTTGGCCTCAGTTTCCCATCTGAACACCAAGGGAGTCCATCACAGTGACCTCTGTCCTGATAGCTTCTACAATCTCTCACGCCCTCTGTTTCTGCCCCTGAAAGGACCTGAACTGAATACACTTCATCCAGACTTCTGGCCTTATCTCTGGGACTTCTCTTGTTCTAAATGCTGCACACAGAACTCTAGATTCAGGGAATGTCAACTCTAGGCTCCCTAATTCCATTACCTTCCCAGGTAGGTTTTGGCCTGCACTGGAGAGAAGTTTCAGGTGGGAGTGATGCTGGGGTGAGGAAACTTTGAAGAAACTAGCTATAACCCTTCCTCCAAGGAAGGCCTGCCCTACAGTACTGTGAGAAAGAGGTTTTTAGAAAAACCTTGGTTCAAGAGAATTAATGAGGCCATGGAAAGTTGTGAAGCGTCAGGTGGGGTGGGGATGACAGTCAGGTCTTGGATGGGAAGTAGCACTGGAAAATGGCCCATTAACAGGGTTTCTACTCTTTACAGATTCCCTGGTCCCAATACCCAGAGTTGCAGGTTGGCCTGGGAAGACCTATCTGATTGGTTCATAACTGTCCATATTTCAGGATCCGTTGTCTCCATTGAGGGGCAGGACAGTGCTGGGAAGATGGCCATAGAGAGAGAGTGGAGGCAGAAGTAGGGTTAGGGAAGGAAGAGGAGGCATGCAGGGTCCTAAAAGCCACCCAGGATCTTACAGCATAGCCTGGCTCTGAGTGAGTCATACCCCAGGGTAGACCTTGCAGAGAAGATACCACATTTTCCCTGGCAACAACTTCTATCCTCTGGAGATAGGTGCCTTCTCAAAGCTAAGCCAAGGTCCCATCTGTTGTTGAAGTCTTCCGACCAGACCACTTACCAAAACGTTAGTATGAGGCCACACGTGGCAGGGCTAAGCTCAAAGGCTGTTGGAGGGTATCTAAGTGAAGACCTCTCTCTACCAAGGAGAAAAATTAGGCTCAGAGACAGGAAAAGATTTGTCAGAGTCATTCATCTAGCAGTTAGCTGCATTTGAACTTGGTGTCAAGTCTTCTTATATAAGGTGTAGTGGTTAAGAGAACATCAGCCTCAGAGCCAGGCAACACACCTTCAAAATCTGGCCTCCTCCACTCCTAGCTGAGCGATTTGACCAATGTCACCCTCTTTCAGGCTCAGCTGCCCCACGTATCAAAATAGAGATGGTAACAGAATCTACCTCAGAGGGTTGTTGTCAGGCTTAAATGAAATAATAAATAAATAATAAATAATGAACGAATAAATAAATAAATAAAATAATAAATAAAAAATAATAAAAATAAATGACTTGACATAACTGACTTACACAAAGCAAGTGTTCAGGACATGTTTGGGGAGCAAAGTACAGTCTTTTTTTCCCCCTAAAGCCTGGGATAAACACTTCTTACCCCTAATTCTTGTGCCCAGACCAAGCTACTAGGTAGCTGATACTGAAGTTTCCACAGCTTGTCACAGGGATCACTCCTTTGGTTTTGCTCAAAGCACAGGTCAGGGAGGGGAGGAAGAAGAGGGCCTAATTCCACAAGCCCTAGCTCTCTCCTGGCTCTCTCTGTTCACACTGGGGTTGCAATGGTAAACATTCACAGAGAACAGACAGGTATATAAACCTGTGAAGCAGGCCAGGTGACCTGGGTGACAAACTCGAGAGTACAGTTTGATCCTGGCCCCATAAAATCGCCTTTGCTTACACTTCCTGAGGTGCCGAGGGCTGGTAGAGAGACAGCCATTATGGACCCAGCCAGGGTTTGAACCCTATGCACACTTACAATGTCTCCTTTGCGGGGACACATGAGTCAACTCTCGACTGATAATGCTATCAATGCTGGGTGGGTACCTGTAACCCCCAGCCTGAGCTTTTACCTCATGGACGTGGTGAACTGTACGGAACAATCCATACGTGAGGGAACTGAAGTATTGACAGCTGGGAGGAGACTTCGCCGCCTCACACAGACACATCAGTTACTATGCATTTTAGGGTATTTTTGTTCTTTCTTTTGTCTTACCTAATTTTTTACAGTTCCCTATGTCCATTAAGAAAGAAATTGTGCTTTGTGCAACATGTTCGAGGAAAAGTGTATAAAGTCACGTGCATAATTAAAGTCCCTTCTGGAACCACCTCTTTGGAAATGACCTCAGCAAGAGTTTGGTGGATTTTTTTCCGGTGCTATTGCATACACACACTATACTCTTTTGCTGGGGCTGCTGTATCCAAGTACCAAGGACTGAGTGACTTAAATAACAGAAGTGAATTTTGGGGGAGCCTGGGTGACTCAGTGGGTTAAAGCCTCTGCCTTTGGCTCAGGTCATGATCCCAGAGTCGGGATCAAGCCCTGCATCAGGCTCTCTGCTCAGCGGGGAGACTGCTTCCTCCTCTCTCTCTCTGTCTGCCTCTCTGCCTGCTTGTGATCTCTGTCAAGTAAATTAAAAAATCTTAAAAAAAAAAAAAAAGAAGTGAGTTTTCTCATAGTTCTGGAAGCTTAAAGTCTGAGTTCAAGGTGACAGAGTGAGGCCTTTCTTCTCAGCTTGCAAATGGTTGTCTTCTACGTCTGTCTTCACATGGTCTTCACTTGTGTGTGTCTGTGTCCTCATTTCCCTTTTTAGAAAGATACTAGTCATATTGGACTAGAGTCTGCCCTCAAGACCTCATTTAACTTTAATTACCTCTTTAAAGATCTTTCCTCTAAATACAGTCACATCCTGAAATCGTGGGGATTAGGGCTTTGGCATAGGAATTGGCAGGTCGTGTACAAATCCCACCCGGAACACACACGTATAATAATTCCTTTTCTGCACAGTTTTGCAACTTGTTTGTTTTTTTTTTTTTTTTCACTTACTGTAGTTTCAACACGTTTCAAGTCAGAAGACTGTGTCTTCCTGAAGAGGTTGAGCTACTGAGTATTTAGCTTTCTCAGAGAAGAGGCTGGGAATGACCATTTGGGTCAACTCCCAATAGCATCCGTCCAAAAGCTCTGCCGGCCCTTCACTACCTCTCTGCCTTCTTCTTCTTTTTTTTTTTTTTTTTAAGATTTTTATTTATTTATCTGACAGAGATCACAAGTAGGCAGAGAGGCAGGCAGAGAGACAGAGGAGGAAGCAGGCTCCCCGCTGAGCGGAGAGCCCGATGCAGGGCTCGATCCCAGGACCCTGAGATCATGACCCGAGCGGAAGGCAGAGGCCCAACCCACTGAGCCACCCAGGCACCCCTCTTCCTTCTTCTTTGAATTGCTTTTATTACTTTGTGTTTTCATCGAAAGTCCATGTGACTTTCTTATGCTTTTTCTTCAGATCCCACATTAAGCTGGCTATTGCATAAATTATGCCCTGTGTGCTCCTTCTATGATGTGTACTCATTGAAAAATGCTATTATGTCCTTGCTTTCTTTTCTTAGCCCTTCTGGCTTCCTTGTTTTATCTCAATCCGTTGATTTATGACTGTATCTTTTATCTCTTTTTTTTTTCCACAAAGGTCACATGCTCTATCCTCTTCTGTGGGAAGTGCAACAAGGCACGGGCTATCCGAAAGCCCCTGCTGCTCCCCGGGATGTGTTCTCCAAGTCTCCCGTTCACCTCTCAGAAGTGCGAGTGGTTTCTCCTTTACTCGCCTCCTTGTGTCTTTGGCTTCCCTCCATGTTCTGCCCCCGTATGTTACAAATGCACACGGATGCCCTATCGTTTGCCTTCAGATGTCTGTGTGTGCACGCATGCATTTGGGGATTTTGTCTCCACTCTCTTCCTTGACCTTGTCAGGGCCCATCCTGTGGGCATGCTTTCAGTCTTTAGAATGTTCCCAGCCTGAGGTGAAGCTCATTCCCTTTGCAGGCTCCCTGGGGCTCCTTGAGCATTGCTTTGATGTGTCGGTCAAATGTATTTTAGTGTCTTTAATGTCATCATTAGGAAAGATTTTTCTTACTTTGAGATTATGTAAATGTTCATCCATATATGGAAGTATACTTTTTTCCAAATGGCTAGCCAACTTTTCCAATATCATTTTAAAAATTATCCAAATCTTTCCTATCTATATAATTTGCTGGACAGTGTTTATACACATAGTGTATATAACATACCAAATAATGTATAGACATAGAACTTTTCCAGCCTTTTCCTTCAGCCCCACTAAAATAGCTTTTCAGGTTATATCTATTTCAGAACGCTGAAGTATATTCACAGATTGTATTGTATTATATTATATTATATTATTATACATAATATACATAAAATTTTAGCTTTATAATACAGGAAATTAAAAGTTGTACAAATTAAGTAAAAGCTCCCACCACTCTCACCTCCCACTTAGATCCCACGGACAAGGTCCAGTCATAATGGTAACCTGATTAGAGAACAACAGATATGCACTAAATAAGAAAACTTAGGCACAGCTTCTATGGCCTGTGGGTAAGGCTGCTAGAGCAGGGAACAAGGACCCATGCTGTGACTCAAGAGTGAGAAATTTGTCTGAAGTTATCAAATCTTTGTTTTCATTAAACAGACAGGGGCAAGTCTTACAGAGATCATTCTTCAAATGATCAAAACAAATGGCTTAAGGATTTATCTTAGGGAGGAAGCACTCAGTTTAAAAAAACATTTCATAGTCCACTTAGATAAAGTTGGTTCTCATGTCACAAAGCCTAGTCATGAGGTGCAAAAAAGGGAGTTCAATTGCTTTATGAGAACAAAAGGAATTATTTTAGAGTCCCATGAGAAGAAGACAGAAACAAGGAAGGAAGACAGAAAAAGCAGAACAAGTGATACGTAAAATCCCCAGGGCTGGGAGAGCTAAATGGACTTCGAAGATACCCAAGATTCAAAGTTGAGTTGTTAGTATTCTATTTTTTAAAAAAGATTTCATTTATTTATTTGAGAGAGAGAGTGTGTGTACCAGCAGGGGTGGGGGAGGGGCAAAGGGAGAAGGAGAAGCAGACTCCCTGCTGAGCAGGGAGCCCCCATGGGGCTCATTCCCAGAACCCTGAGATCATGACCTGAGCCAAAGGCTGATGCTTAACTGACTGAGCCACCCAAGCACCCTTGTTAGCATTGTTTTGACATAAACTCCCCCATTTCTTCAAGTTCTCAGCATCCTTTGCTCCTCAAATGAAAATCCTGTGTATAGTGGGGGTGGAGAGGGGAGTAGAGGACAATGGCTGTGTTCATATCTAGGTCTATGTGATGCCATGGATGATCCACCATCTAAACTTATTCAGCAGAAACATGAACCAGAACAGAGGTAACTATGAGCAGATAGGGTCCTCAAACTATTGCAAAAACTTGGGGAAGATCATTGGTTTCTACCAGTTATAAAATGGGGACTTTAAATCACACTAAATTTTGCAAGCAGAATGAACCCAGCTGATGTCCTGTAGCTCTCTAAAACTTCACTGACTATGCCTACATTTGCCCCTCATTACTCATATCTTTGGCAAAATGCATTGCTGTATTCCTCAGTTTACCTCCCTCCCAGAAACAAGTGGGGAGAGAGAAGGAATAAACAAAATTTTAAAACCTCTGTTTTTATTTAAAAACCTCTAGTTTTTTAATGGTCCGTTTTTAAGCAGAGCAGATTGGATAAGATTATATTTTTTAATTTGTAAAATGTGGCTAATCATAATAATAGCTTCTTCATAGGGTTGCAGTGAAGATGACATGATTAATGCTGTGCGTACTGTGCTTTAGAAGTGCCTGGCACACAGTAAATTCTGCAAATACACCTGTTATTATCATGCCTGCTCAAATAAGGGGAATTGAGCTGGAGGGATTCTAAGAGGAAAGGAGCTGGAACCTTCAGAAGCAGGGAGTGGAGAGCCTGCCCCCATCTCCCCCTTCGCCTCAAACCTTTGACAAGTGGACCATATGCCTGTGGGAGGTTTTGGGGGGGGGCAGTTGTGGGGCAAGAAATCACAGAAAAGGAGCTGTGTTACAAAGTAGAGAAGAGAGAATAGCTTCAGAAGGTGTCATGTAAATTAAACCATCAGTGTGAGGCAGCTGGAGCTTGAACTCAAAACCAGAAGTGACTGGGGGTCAATAAACTCGCAGGGAATCTGCAAACATAATTGCAATGGACATTGAACTTCCCATTGAATTTGGGATTAAAGCAATCGTTCCATTAGGGAAAAAAAAAAAAAAAGCCAAAACAACATGCGAGGGATGATCTGAGCTGACCTAACCTCACATTAAAAATAGAATGTACAAGAAAGTTAAGAAACAACTTGTTGAAAATATATCAGATAAACATTTCTGGGAAACTGGTCATTTCAATGCAAATTTATAAGTTCCCTTCCAGCCTATACTCATTACAATAAACAAAAATATCCCCAAATAGAGAAGGTCCCCATCTCATACATATTAGGAAAATTGGCTGGCTATGACTCAATTCATACCAAACTGAAAAGTGGTGCTGGGATTGAAAGCATTAGCATTAGAGTTGGAGAGCATTGCTGGTACTGGTAGGGGACAAAATTCTGCGAGTCTCACCATTATAGCCAGCAGAGAGTTGGGGTGGGTTGTGGGATAGTACATTCGGGACACATTGCTCTGTAAGTTCTTAATAAAGTTACAGAGAACACTGGGTAAGTAGATCCTCTTGTTGACTTGACACTGCTTCCGTCCTGGACAGGTTAGGTCTTCCGGGAAGCTGCAGAACAGGAGTGAGGGGGGAGGGCGGGGATACGCCAACCAACAAGACCAAGCACTAGCATCTCCTTAGCCTCCTCCAAAATGGTTGCCTTTCCCCAAAGCTGGGATGAAACAGGAGTGTGGAGACTCACCCCACTGTTCCCCCATCAGAAAGACAAGATCCTAAGTCAGCGAAGTTGCTCACAGCTATGGGATTTTTAACAACTCCTGAAAGGAAATGCTGCTTCCCAGAAGATTATTTAAAAAAAAACACCCAAACAATAAATAAACTAATGGAATACAAAAGAGAGTCCGGAAGTAGAACTTTACATATATAGTCAATTGTTTTTTGTTTTTTGTTTTTTTTAAGATTTTATTTATTTATTTGACAGGGAGAGAGATCACAAGTAGGCAGAGAGGCAGGCAGAGAGAGGAGGAGGAAGCAGGCTCCCTGCTGAGCAGAGAGCCTGATTCGGGGCTTGATCCCAGGACCCTGGGATCATGACCTGAGCTGAAGGCAGAGGCTTTAACCCACTAAGCCACCCAGATACCCAGTCAATTGGTTTTTGATAAAGGTGCCAAGGTAAAGCAAATAAGGAAAGAAGAGTCTTTTTCAATAAATTGTGTTGTTGAAATTCCTTATCTCACACTATTTATACATCAACATTTATGTCTCACTGTACACAAAAATTAACACAAAATAGATCATGGACTTACATGTAAAAGCCAAAACTATAAATCTTCTGAAAGAAAACATAGGAGAAAATTCTTGCAATCTTTGCCTAGACAAAATTTCTTTCTTTTTTTTTTTAAAGATTTTATTTTTAAGTAATCTGTGCCCCATGTGGGGTTTGAACTCATGACACCAATGTCAAAAGTTGCATGTTCCACTGACTGAGTCAGCCAGGTATCCTCTAGATATTTCTTAGATAAAACATGAAAATCATGAGCCATTTTTTTAAAAAATCAGGGAGAGAGAGACAAATTGGACTTCAAACTTTAAAACTCTGTTCTTCCGGGGCGCCTGGGTGGCTCAGTGGGTTAAGCCGCTGCTTTCGGCTCAGGTCATGATCTCAGGGTCCTGGGATCGAGTCCCGCGTCGGGCTCTCTGCTCAGCGGGGAGCCTGCTTCCTCCTCTCTCTCTCTCTGCCTGCCTCTCTGCCTACTTGTGATCTCTCTCTGTCAAATAAATAAAATCTTTAAAAAAAAAAAAAAAATAAAACTCTGTTCTTCCAAAAATGCTGTTAAGAAAGCAATGGATTGGGAGAAAATATTCACAGTGTGTCTATTTCCCAAAGCATGCATACCCAGACTATATAAAGAACTTCTATAGCTCATAATAATGAGACAAGCAAGTCAATTCCTGGTCTTGGTGAGGGAGGGAAATGGGCTTTGGAAACCTAACAATGATGAAAGTAATACAAAGTGTTTATTGTTTGCCAGGCATGTTTCTAAGTCCTGTATACATATTAGCTCATTTAATCCCCTGAGCAATTCTGTGAGGTAGGAATTCCTATGTCCATTTCACAGATGCGCAAACGGAGGCGGGGTGAAGAAAAGTAGTATGCCGAGTATCACAGAGCTAGTAAAGGCTGAGCCAGAGTTTAGAGCCCGGCAGACTGGCTCCTGATTCAGGCTGTTGTCTTCTGCCTCCTCCCATTATAGTGTCAAGAGCTGTAGGGTGAGGGAATGGCTGAAGGAGTACACTCTGCCTTGCCATTTCCTCTCCCCAATGTTGCCCTCCCTGGGTGAACGACAGAAAGATGGCAAATCCCACAGAAGGTCAGTCAGCGAGGGCCCTCCTGTCCTCCACAGCATCTTCTGATAATGACAGGTGAGGAGGCTGTTTGGTCCCTGATCATGAACTTGCTTCTCTCCCCAGTCCATAACTAGGAAATGACAAACTAGGATACACCTCTGGAAAAGATCTGTGCCCGGATACAGTGGTTTAGAGATTGTCCAAAGAGTGGGCTTGCCAGGGGGTGGGGGGGGGAGAGGATTCCCCGGGGGTGCACTAATGTGGAGCAGCTGAGCTTACCCAGGACTCCCCCATCCCACTCATCTGGAGAAGAATGCAGTGCTCAGGTCTTCATCCCTCCCCGGGAGACACATGGTCAGCCAGAGTGGCCAGCAGGCACAAGGGAATATGAGCTCACAAGAAAAAAAAACAAGCAGACATCCGAAGAACGCAAACACTATAAAATACAGATGACACACTGAAAAGCCGACAGCAGAGGAAGCAGAGTTAAAGGACCAGCAAAATGAATATCAAATTCAGATTATCGATGTCCTCAGAAATGCAGGGGAGGAATTAGAAATGCCACGGTATGGAAAGAATGATAGATGTTTTGAGGAAGAAGCAATGTCATGTGAGAAATAAGCTAAGTAAATAACTTTTATCGCCCCCTAACTAAATAATGGCAAAAATTAAAAAACAAAATATGTGTTCATGACAATGTATAACTACAGCTAGAGAATTCCAACATTCTGGGAGAGAAGGCTGGGTAACAGGGATGTGAAATTGTGCTGAGAGACTTGACTCATGTGGGGAGAAGACATGGAGAATTTTAAAAGGTGATAAGGAGGAACACATCAGATGATAAGGGCTGGAGAAAGCTAGAGTTGCAGCTTAATTTTAGGCAAAATAGATTTCAAACTCTTGATTCCCCGTCCCCCCCCCCCAAAAAAAGACTATGGGAAAAATAATGATGTCATAAAATGGTACAAATATAATAGACCCCCAAAATAATGATTATAAGCATGTATACAACTGACTCCTTAGCCTTAAAATAGAGAAAGCCATGACTGATGCAACTAGGGGAGAAAGAGATAAAACCACCATTTTTAGAAGAAGTTTTAACACTTACTCTGAAACTGCTAGATGCCACAGATTTAAAAAATTAACCACAGTACAAAAGATTGAATAGAGGATCTGACTTTTTTTTTTTTTTTTGGAGGATTGGACATTTTAAAACAAGGACTTAGCAACATTGTTTCTCAGCACATCTGAAGGAAGAGGCTCACCATAGCCTCAAAAGCAGGAAGTCTTGCTGAGAAAGAGATGGAAGGCTAACTCATAAAATTAATAATGATAAAGGAAACTTACAGAATCAGAAAAATTAAAGCGAGTCTAAAAGTTTAAAAATCTGCAGTGAAAGAGACAAAATTCTAGGACAGTTGGCTAAACAAGAGGGAGACTTTGATA
This sequence comes from Martes martes, assembly GCF_963455335.1. NCBI lineage: Eukaryota > Metazoa > Chordata > Mammalia > Carnivora > Mustelidae > Martes > Martes martes. Next base: position 74,989,314 of record NC_137900.1, read on the forward strand.
TAAACAGGGAATATCTATCTAGACCTGGGCTAACCCTACCTCGTCTCCTTCAGTTCTTGGAACTACTACTTAGCCAGCACCTACTGGGTGCCAAGCACCGTTTCACATCGTATCTCATCTCATTCCATCCTTACAACAACTCTATGAGCTACGTCCCATTAACATCCCCCATTTTATAGAAAACTGAGGCACGGAGAAATTAAGTATCTTGCTCAAGGTTATCCAACTTCTAAGTGTGCTATAAGTAAGCAATTAAAATATACTAAATACTAGAATGTGAGAGGTAATATCCGTCATTATATCTCTTCATTTTTTTAGAGAGAGCATGTGCATGTGTGCATTGGAGGGGGGGCACTGAGAGAGAGAGAGAGAGACAGAACCCCAAGCAGGCTGTGCTCTGACTGAGCCCCCCAGGAGCCCCCATTATATCTATTTTTTTTTTTAAGGGAGAAGTCTAATTTTGGGAGGGTTAATAAATTTTCCCAAGGTCACAGCAGTAGGAAGCGATGGAGCAGGTACTGGAATCCTGTTCTCAAACCCTGTTCACTCTGAGAGCCGAAAGCCTGTGATCACTAACATGCCTCTCATCCGTGAGATCAACAGTGGCTCCCTATAGACTCCTTTTGAAATCGCTCAAGATACATTGTTAGGCGGGGGAGGGAATTTAACTCCAAAAATAGTATGTAAAATATTTCCTTTAAAAACGTAACATACCTTGTAAGTGCACATTATATCATGAAATATATAACAATATTATTTTATTTTATATTAAGTTACATTTTTATATATTACTTTATTTAATTTTAATATAATATTTATAATAAATACATAATAAATTATATAATATGTATTATATATTATATAGAGAGTGGGAAACAGAGAAACATAGAGAGCCTGGGAAGAGCTTCGGAGTCACTCTGCATATATTGGATTCCGGCTCTACCATTTACAAACTGGGTAGCCTCCAGCAAGCTATATAATCTTTCCAGGCCTCAGTTCCTTTGCCATAAAATGGGGCTAATAATGGGACCGAATCCGGGCCTGTAAAGATGAAACCAGTCACGCCATGGACGAGTGGTTGATCAAGGGCAGCTGCTTACTAAGTATTCGCTACTTTGGTTATTAAAAATGTCTATTTCTGGGGAACATTTCACTGTTTTTACTTTTGTAATCAAGGAAAATTATTAAATGAAGAATAATAACTCTACTGTACTTAAAACCGTGTGATACAGATGCAGAAATAGGTAAATCAATGAACTAGATCAGAGACTTCAGAGAAGTCCCCATTATCCTGGGATATTAATGGATAACACAACTGTGGAATCAGTGGGCAAAGTACAGGCTATTTCATCTCGCCACCGGGGAAAATGTGTGGCTGCTCTGGGGGAGAAACCCAAAGCTGATGTCAACACAGCATCTCCATTCCTTCTGCAGACGTGCTGGGCGAGGGTTGAGCTAACTGAGCCATCCTACCGGTCTGGATGGTGATGGACCCATGAGCTGGTTTAATTTAGTGCCATGACTATTGCTTTTTCTCTTCCCTTTTATGAATTAGAGTGTCCACCTAAGCTGGGAGTCAGGTGGATAGGGTCGCCTTAGGACAGTGTTCTCAGCCCTGGGTGCACAGCAGACCCACATGGAGGGTCTTTAAACCCACAGTGCCCAGGTGGGGGGCACCCAAGACATTTAAATCACCTCTGGAATAGGGCCCATCCTTCAGTATTTTTAAAGACTCCCCCAGATGATTCCAGCATGCAGTCAGGATTAATAGCCACTACTTTACAGGGTACTATTTTACCAAAATGATATATTAAAGGTTAATTTCCTTGGAGCAAAAGTTCACACAAGTTGTTTATTAAGAGATTCCCTATTCCTGCATTCCTCCCCTTAGGTGATCCTAGTTGGCAGGCACCCTTTGCATTTAGATTTTCTTTCAGGAATGTTAATTGCTCGAGCTATCCTAACAGGATGGAATTTTTACTTTTCCCTGGTAGGAGTGAGAGAAAAATCTGTACAGCTTGGCTGAATTTGGACCTCTCTGTCTGTTTGGGTAGCCCCCCCAAACCCAGCAAAGGAAGTGGTCCTGTTTATGTATTTATTTTTAGAGATCTATTTATTTATTTGACAGAGAGAGAGAGCACAAGTAGGGGGAGAGGCAGAGAGAGAGGGAGAGAGAGAAGCAGAGTCCCTGCTGAGCAGAAAGCCTGAGGTGGGGCTTGATCCCAGGACTGCAGGATCCCAGGATCATGATTTGAGCCAAAGGCAGCCACTTAACTGACTGAGCCACCCAGTTGTCCCAATGGTCCTGTTGAACTGCCGGAACTCGTTTGCTACTAAAAATGCAGGATTGAGTCAGTTAACAACACGGAGAAATCGCCAGGCCCCCACTATAGTGCCTGAGATAATGAGGAAACCAAAAGTCTTTCTAAAGTCAGAAAGTTCTGCTGTATCTCCAAAACTTCTTCCTGGTTTCCAAGCAGCCAGCCACCTGCTCTCAGCTTTCACTAAGAACTAAACAATTTAAGGAAGGAAAAAGATTGTTCTAGGCCAGAAAGTTTCTGGGAAACTTTAAGTAACCTTGGAGAGGACGTTCCTTGGCCTCTTTCCCTAGTCAGGCATGACCATCTTCTAGGCGGGGGGGAGAAGAATCTTTTCCTAGTCGGGATCTTTTTTCCTAGGCCTAACCACCTGAGCTCACACTGGAAGAGACCTGTTGACCATGGCTTTGTTGGGGAGAGGAGCAGCTTAAAACTAGATCACTACAGATAAGGCTGAACAGGGTCAGTTGCTAGATTCACTCGTTTAGGTATCCACAGCGCCCAGAGATGTGTTACTGAGCCAGAAATTATGAAATGTCTCCGGTCTTTCTGGAAAGCTGTGAAAGCTGTCCCATTGCGAGGTGAGGGCAAGTTGCAAATGGGAATGGTTTGATTGATGGGTTTAAAGAATCATCTAATAGCTCAGTGTGGACACACTCCTTGTTTGCAGTGCCCATCCCTGACTTCTGCAGCAGCTGCTAGAAAAGCGATATTGTGCGAACCAAGCGTTGCGGCAGGAAGCACACAAAGAACACGTAAGAAGGCTCAGGGAGGTCCCAGCTGGTCTAGGCCTCCCCCTCCTGCAGGTTGGCCACACCAGATGGGTGGTGGCCCAGGGCTGAGCCCAGGGCTGGCAGGAGCTGTCCCTGCCCTGGTTTTAGGCAGTGAGCTTCGCTAGTCAGCCAATGCTCCCCAGCAAATCCCTCTGCTTTCATGTCACACACCTGCCTTCCTTTCCCTTGAGAGATTTTCTGGCCCCCAGAGAGATCTGCAGGAGGAAGTAAAAAGAGTAGAAAGAGCGTGAGTCAGGAAATGAGAAGACCGAGCTTTGGGACCCTATGTCCGAGGACACTACTCTTTCTTTCTCTGAACCTCATTTCCATATTTTAAAAGAATGAGAGAATAGATCCCTGCCCCCTGCCCCATCTAGGGACATTTATCGTGCCCCACACCTCCCTCATCCGGGCGCCTGTATTGCCATTGCTTCTTCGGTCTTTCTGACCACACTGAGAGCTCAGTATGGGAGGGGCCACGCCTGTCTTACTTATTCTTGTGTCCCCACCACAGGGACAGGCATACAGCCAATCAAAAAATGTATCTGTTGGATGAGAGAGGGAAAGGAGGGAAGGAGGATAAGATAACTCAACCAGCCACTGCGTGCCTATTTGCATAAACATTGCTACAAATCAGGAAGGAAGGAAACTGTTTCTCTCAGGTTCCTAAACAAGGGAAAATAAATGAGGCCACAGGCAAAAAGATCTCCAACACAAGGCTCTGTCAACGTGGTGGTTGAGGGGGGTGGATAGGAAGCAAAGCTACCCGAAGGGCGCCATAGTTTCATTGAATACCCCAAGCTGGCCCTCCCAGGGGGTTGGCGGAACAGAGGGTGGAAGGGTTTCCTTCCAATGACGTCAGAGAGGCCTTGCAAGAGCCAGCAGATGAGACTTTGTTACAGCTTTGCTGTTTATACACATTTTCTTCATCTCAAAGGAATTCTGCAGAACAGGGAGGTCACCTGGGGGCTGGGGAGGAATGCTGGTGTTAGCATGGGGCCGGGCCTGGGACGGACTGGCTGGAAGGGCCCCACAGTGGGTAGCCCCAGGATTCTACCCCTACCTGGAGTGATTGGGGGAAGACTCGGGTTCATCCCTTTAGCAAAGGGGGCCCAAGGGGACTCTGGAGGACTTGGAATCAGGGAGTCTGAGAATAATCTGGCAAACACACCAGAGTATAATCCAGGGTCTTAATTTTTCCAAAAAAAGGAAAACAGAAATATTTATCATTAGGTTATGTTTGCAGTAATCCTGACCTCATGCTCAAATCACAGAATCACAGGATCAGGGGCCCCTGGATGGCTTAGTCACTTAAGCGGCCAACTCTTGATTTCGCTCAGGTCATGATCTCAGGCTGTGATATCTGAGCCCCCACATCAGGCTCTGCGCTGGGTGGGGAGCCGGCCTGAGATAGCTCGCTCTTGTTCTGTCCCCTGCCCTGCGTGAGCATGCTCTCTAAATAAGCAAATAAAATCTTAAAAACAAAAAATCACAGAATCAGAGGCCTTTCCCAGAGGCCCCTCCCAACTTTTACAGAAAGCATCCCTAACAGCAACATCAACAGCAGCTACCATTTTATTCCACGGCTTTCTGCCCACAGCATTGGGAGTAGGGGAAGGTAAGTGAGGCATTGGCCTTGCAAAATTTATGGGGTGCTCCAAAACTTGGTCATCACAATAAATAATACATTAATGCATTGATGCAAAAAAAGTCCACAATGGAGAAAAGAGCAAAATTTTAGAGAAAGGCAGGGGCACCTGGGTGGCTCAGTGGGTTAAAGCCTCTGCCTTCGGCTCAGGTCATTATCCCAGGGTCCTGGGATCAGGGCGCATCGGGCTCTCTGCTCAGCGGGGAGCCTGCTTCCCCCTCTCTCTCTGCCTGCCTCTCTGCCTACTTGTGATCTCTGTCTGTCAAATAAATAAATATAACCTTGAAAAAATTTTTAGAGAAAGGCAAATACCATATGATTTCCACTCATCTGTGGAATTTAAGAAATAAAACACATGAACGTAAAGGAAGGGAAAGAAAAATAAAGACAAAAACAGAGAGGGCAGCAAATCATAAGAGACTCTTAATGACAGAGAAACAGACTGAGGGTTGCTGGAGGGAGGGGGGTGGGGGGATGGGGTACCTGGGTGATGGGCATTAATGAGGGCACACGATGGAATGAGCACTGGGTGTTGTATGCACCTGGTGAATCACTAAATTCTACCTCTGAAGCTAATGACACACTACATGTTAATTAAATTTAATTTAAATTTGAAAAAAAGAGTACACTTTCGGTGTTGAGCAGTGAGCAACGCAGGAACTGCTGAATCACTACATCATACACCTGAAACTAATACAACACGGTGTTGATTATACTTCAGTAAAACAACTAAGACCGAAACAAAACCAAAATATTTCATAGACAGCCAGGATCTAAACCTGTACTTGCTCGACCCTGAGAGTGAGCACTGCGTTCCCTTCGCCTTGGTTGTGGCTCCAGCTGAACTCATTCTCATTTTAGGGCTTTTGTACTTCCTGTTCTCTATCTGGAATGTTCCTCCCAAATCCTTGCAGAGCTGGCTTCTTCTCATTATTTAGGATTTTGCTCTAGTGTCATGGTCTCAGAAAGGCCCTCTCTTCTCTGACTTCGCTATAACATCACCCACCCTATCCCCCTCCCCCCGCCCCCGCCAACCCCTGCCCGGTTACTCTGAATTCCATTACTGTTTTACTTTTCTCAAAACACTCATCACTAGGACATTATGTCACTTGTTTCTGTATTGGCTGATGTCCCTCCAGCCCTTGATACATAGTACAAGCTCGCAATACATTCGTTAAATGAACCAGGTACACGCATGGAGCACTTGTCTATGAGATACCGTGCTAAGGGCTTTACGTGCATGGTTTCCACCCCCATTGTACAGATCAGGAGACTGGAGCTGAGCGGGCTTAAGAGATGATGATTTCAGTTCCTGTGACATAAGATCACGTAGCTGGCAAGTGAACAAAGGCTAAAATCATCCAGAATCCGGTGACCAATTTCATCATCCCTACGGTTACCACCCACGCTTTGGGTTCCTTATTTCTCTCTTCCAGGGAAAGAGTTAACTCTTTTATTCCCAAAGCCAGCCCTGCCTTCTCCAGGGAGCCATTGTTGTGGAAACAGTAAAATACCAACCCTTCCCTTGATTAAAAGCGCGGCCAGCGGTATGTCTGCATGTCCAGGGAAGGCTCTGGTATGATCTGCTCATGCATGAGGTGGGGGTCTGCCTCCTTTGTGCAGGTCTGGCCCATACTCGTGTAGCGTGTGCCCACATTCTTCTTTCGTGGAGGTAATGAGCTGTCCAACTGTCCAATCAGGTTTGATTGGATGGTGGCGGATCTGGGACCCAGAGCCTGGCTGCGCGGCAGCTAATTTCCCCTTTGGCTTTGTATGAAAACCTGCTGTGCTTCTGCTTTCCTCAAGGGCTGTGTGTGTGTGTGTGTGTGTGTGTGTGTGTGTGTGTGTGTAAACAAGTTTAGATACCATAAAATTCACTAATAATTTCAGTGACATGTGTAACTAGCACCACAGGCCGGTATTAAACATTCTCATCATCCACTAAGATCTCTCATCCGCAATGACAGTTAAACCCCATTTCTACCCACAACCCCAGGCAACCACTAATCTCCCTTCTGTCTCTACAGCTTGGCCTTTTCTGCACATTTGATATTGATGGGACCATTCAGTACATAGCCTTGTGTGTCTGGCTTCTTGCAGTTGCCATAAAGCTTTTGAGGCTCATCTATGTCGTAGCGTGTATATGTTTTGTTCCTTTTTATGACTGAATAGTATTCCAGATGTGTGATTTGATTGGGGCCAAATGAGCAGCTATGCAGCCCCCCCACCCCAGGTCCCTTCCTCTAGGCCTCTTTCCTGGAGAAGACATCCAAGAGTTCTAACCACGGGGCCTCCCCCAGCTCTGAGTAACCTCCTTCCAATTCTGTCTTCATGAGAGGGCATACCTGACCCCCCATCTTGCACTGGGAAACAGGCTGCTTTTCAACATCCTCAACCCAATGTCCTCTGGTGGTTCTGGGTTTCCTTATCAGACTCAGAGCTCTCTGCGGGGAGAAGCTGGGTCCTCAGCTGCTTCTACATTGTTTCAGTCCTCCACGAACAGCGCTGACAGAAAGCAAGTGCCTGTCAAGTACCTGTGGGAGACGCTCGTGCGTGAAACCAGGCTGTCGCAGGGACTGTGGACAATCCCCGCATTCTTTCCATCCCTTCGTCCCCAGCTGCCAGGGGCTCAGTGCGTGCTCAGCACCGCAACGCTGAGTGTGTCCAGCGAGACACAGAGCAAGAGCCTGGCTGCGTCAGCTCCGCTGAGGCCACGGGCCCAGATGGCCCTCCAGTCAGTTCTCCAGAATATACTGGAAATAGTTCTACAGAATATACAAAAGCTCTGGAACGGTTTCTCCTCTGGGAAACAGGGAAGTATCCATGCCATAGGCTGTTTAGTCAATGAGATTAGGTACCAATAACACAGTCCTGCCCAGAATCCAGGAGTGGCCTTCCCCACGGTGCCCTCATCTTCTCCATTCCCCTCCCCATCTGTGGTTTTTCTCACCACTCCCCTCCAACCTCTCCCAAAGTCAGTGGATAATGGAAATTCAAAGCTCCTTTAGAATTTGGGGAAAAAACAATGAATTCTGTTACGCTGAAAAGAAATAAAAAAACAAAAACAAAAACCAAAAACCTTGGGGGAAGGGATAGAAAGCATGGAGCCCTGGGTGTTGTCTGCCTGGAACACTACATCAAAAACTAATGATGTCCTGTATGGTGACTAACATAACACATAAAAAATAAATAAATAAGTAAAAATAAAGCATTAAAAAAAATTGGTCTTATCACTATCCTAAAAGTGTTACTATCTCTGTGGAGGGATTTAACCCGCTAGGGGAAGGAGTTCCAAGGACTGCCTCAGTTTTGATGTTGCCGAGCTGCTGCGAGGCTGAGTGCCCAACGGAGCCCTCTCTGCTGGGTTTCATATGATTTCTATAATAGAAGTTCCAGAGAGGTACTGTCAATGTGCAACAATTTAGAGGTTTCATATTATAATCTGGATTTCTGTCTTCTCTTGAAAAAAAAACAAAAACAAAAACAAAAAACCCCAGAAGATCTGGCCATTGGGTTTCATGCTTTGAAGGACGAGCACCTCCCCAGTGGCCTCAGATCCCACGGGTTTTCTCTTGCTCTGAAGACAAGGATCCATTCTCTTCCATGACACTCATTTATATTCCTGCCTGGCCCCTGACAGACTTGAATCTGTGCCCCCTTAAAAGATGATGCCCAAAGAGAATCGTTCCTGGAACTTACAAAGGTTTAGTAAAGAGAGGCTAACTGTCCACTTGGGGTGAAGCCACTGTTCTTCTGCCTTTATTTTCTCTCTTTTTTTTTTTTTTTTAAAGATTTTATTTATTTATTTGACAGATAGAGAGATCACAAGTAGGCAGAGAGGCAGGCAGAGAGAGAAGGGGAAGCAGGCTCCCCGCTGAGCAGAGAGCCCGATGCGGGGCTCGATCCCAGGACCCTGAGATCATGACCTGAGCCGAAGGCAGCGGCTTAATCCACTGAGCCACCCAGGCGCCCCCTGCCTTTATTTTATCTTACTATCCACTGCAAAATATAGACGATAGTAAGAGCTTGAAGCAGGGAATGGGGGGTGTTGGGAAGGGGGGCTCAGCTTGGTCTTAGCTTTCTGCAAGGGTCTAGGAAGGGAAGGTTTGGTGAATTCCTCTCTATGCTTCAGAGCAGAGGTCCTGCCCAGCCCTTCACCTCTGCACGCGAGACCGTGACTATAGACCGCTTAGCCTGGTGGCTGGCACAGACACTGAGAGCACTCCATGCACACTTGTTGGCAAGTATTAGGATTGCCTTTGTCGTTACCATGATTAAACTCCGGATTTCCAGCTGCTCAGCCGGCTCCCAGCAGGATGGGTTCCTGACACCCTTGCCTCCCAACAGCCACCGCTGCTACTCTCTATCTCCTGACCTCTTCCAAAAATGCCTCGTCTCACTTTGCAGCCCTGCCCTGACCTTTCAGACCTACCCACAGCCTTGCCACTTTGGCCCTGACTTTTGGCTTTCCTCTGGAGGGACTAGCATATCTGTCCCTGGTTTCACTGCTCCTAGCAGCTCTGAGTCAACAGCTCAGGCTGCCTACTGCTGCCTCTGGCTTAAAATGCAAGCTCTTTGAGGCAGTGCCTCCCAGAGGAAATCTAGAGAGCCAAGGACACAAATGCAGAGGTGCCTGTGACTCTCAGGGGAGTGATGCTCGCCCTGAGAGCACGCACACGTCAGGGTCGGCCTTGTTCCTTGCTGTATCCCCAGTCCCTAGGTACACAGCAGGTGCCCAGTAAATGCTTGTTGAATGGATAAATGAATTAATAGACGAATGAACGAAGGAGTGAATGAAATGGATCAGAGACCTGAGTGGTAAGAACTGTATACATTCTGTAACTCTCCCAGATGGGCTGGTTTTGCAATGGTGCTTTCATGAGTAGGGATCAAATCATTAAGAGGAAGACAGTCTGTGTGCTGGCCTTCTAGGGGAAGAAGCAGGGAGATTTCCTTCTATACTACAGTCAAGCCCTAAGTAGGGCACGGGGTCAGTGGTGGTGACCTCCAAAGGAGCTGGGAGGGAGGGAGAGAAGGCAGCACCCACAGCACAGGGAGGTCAGACAGCTCAGGGAGCCAGCCGGGGACTGAGAAGCCACGGAGAGTCATGCAGGAGAGAAGCCTGCTGGGATTTTCCTCCCGTAGGGGCCACTAGTGAAACATCTGCTCCAGAAACCCTAACCCTGATTTGCTACTGACCTTAAGCAAGACCCTCACTCCATTTATGGGTGAGTCATCTGGCAGCCTTCTGGGGTTGTCAAAAGGCAGCCACCTTGTAAATGCAGCTGGTTGTTAGCCCCGAATGACATAAAGCCAACAGCATCACCACCACGGTACATGACCTTCCTCTTCTGCTCAGTTCTGTTTCTCTTCCTGCCTGTTTTCCGTACTAAGTGGATAGCTAAGGCAGCGTGGGTTTACCAAGCCCCAGACCGGTGAAACCACTTCCTTCCCTTGGAGTAGTCCCAGCTTCGTGAGCCCAGACGTGGATTCTACGCCTTCTCCTCCCCACCGCCCCCACCCGTCCATCCGTCCCCAGAGGTGAGCCATGGACCCCTCTGGGCAGTGGGAGCCAAGATGAAAGTAGCAGGCCCCCAAGCATTGGCCAGCAGATGGCTACTTCTTCCCTTCCTTCTGGCCACGTGTCTCTCTCTTTGGGCACATGTTCATTTTAACCAACCTCTATCACCTTCCTGAGGATGGTTGTCTTTCACCATGACTCTTCTGGAAATTGGAGCTTTTTTATTTCTGGGGGACAGCAAACCTGGGGTGTGCCCCGAAGCCTGGGATGGGGGCCGAGTCAGAGCAGCTTTAGGCCTCTGGGATGCTGCCCCTTCTGCCTCCCTGCCTCATCCATTCCCTCCCATCACGATGATGTTATAGTTGGGGGGCACCAGGGAAGGCCCTTTGCATCATATCTTCGACTGCCTTACCTTAGAACTCTTCCCTCTTGGTGCACCTGGCTTGGCTCAGTCGGTGGAGTATGCAGCTCTGGATCCTGAGGTTGTGAGTTCAAGCCCCACGTTGGGCGAAGAACTTACCTAAAATTAAAAAAAAATTTTTAAATAAAAAGAAAAAAGAAAAAGAAGACGAACTCTGCCATCTCATTCGTTACTCAGGTTCCAGAGGAACAGATACTCTGCAATATGCATCTCCTTGCAGTGGTGATAATCACAGTTAAATTAATTAAGCATTTATTTGGTTTGACCAGGCGTTACACCAAACACTTCATTATCTCACTTGATGCTCATAACAAACCTACAAGGCATGAGGTATTATTTCCTTCATTCTTCAAATGAAAAAAAACAGGCTTAGAGAGATTAGGTAACTGGCCCAAACTCACCAGTCAGTAAGTGGTAGAGAAGGAAACCAGAACCCAGGAAACGAGCCTCCAAAGCCTTATATCCTGTTGCCATTTCCATATCCTCTCATTGGCCTGAGGGGTGGAGGGAGGAGGGGAGGTCCGTACAAGGGTTTCCTTTTGGGACTTTCAGTAAGCAGTCTCTAGGGGTGGGAAGCCAACTTCTGTGAGGAATCTGAGGAGGCTATCTAGTCCCCCCAGTTCCCAGCTGGTGGGGAATGTCTCTGCCAGGTAGAATCTGGCACCTGGCAGTTTTGGTGGCGGGGCATCTCTTCGTGCCCCCAGAATTACCCGTCTTCATATCAGACAGAAGCCTCTTCTCACAGGATCCTCTCATGAGCCAGCCTCTGACCAGCTCCCAGGGGTTCATGGTCTCGTGGGGGTAACAAACTCCTCTCCTCCACCCTGTGTTCCCTGTCCCCACCTTCTTCCTCAGGAAAGGCCCCCTCCTGGGCCTTGTCTGAAAAGGTCCCTGCCTTGAAGGAGACCAGCCCTTGAGCCACAGACCCAAGGAACAAGTCCTCACCACCCATCAGTCTCCTGCCTTGGCCGGGCCTCTGTTTGGCACCATCTGAGCTACTCTGTCTCCAAGGAAACCGCCAGATTACCTGAGATTAACACAGCCTGGCAGAACTCCACCATCACATTTACGGATCTGTAGGGAATCTGACCTAATGGCGCCAAACCCTTGTATCTAAAACGGGGAAGTACGTTCCCACTGGGACTACACGTGCCAATTCTCAGAAGCTTTCTTGTCACGGAGGAGGAGAGGGAAATTTATTTTAAATCTCAGTTTTTTCATCCTTTTTTCAAGCCCAAACTCTTGTTTCCACCCCGTCAAACCCTTGACCTCCACTCCCTACCTTCTCTGGCCTTTTTTTTAAATAGAAAAACTGCCCATAAACTGTTCCCTGCACACACCCACATGCTTCTTTTTTTCTTGTCACAAAAGTGAAATACATCCATTGAGGTTTCAGATGCCTCAGGAAGACAGAACCACCAGGCCCTGCTGAGGGACTGGATGGGGCGGGTCAGAGAAAGAGAGGAATCTGAATGACGTGGAGATTCCTGGCCTGAGCACATGGATATAGAGATGAACGGAAGGAAGCTTCCGGTAGGGAACTCACAGTCCCACTCCCTGAAAGGGGGCTGCTCTATCCAAGACAAAATGAAGAAATTTGGGAAGTGTGTCCTACCTTCTGATATGGAGCCAAGGGACGGGGAGCAAGGCTGGCCCGTGGGACGCAGGGACCCACGGTATTTCTGTCATCTGTGTTGCCATGGATGGACCACGGTCAGAGCGGCTTCTGTGATGACAGAAGTCTCTGGGCCAGCAAGAGGAGGCAGGGGCCCCAGGGAGGAGGCCGCACACCACCACACCATGTGCCTTGAGAGGCGGTTGAGCCAAGGAGAAAACATGGGAAAAAACGGCCCCTCTGTAGCTCTTACACCAGATGTGAAACCACAAAGAGCAAAGCTGCTCGGCTGGGGCGGCCCTGGGCCTAGCTCTCTGCAGGCGGCCGTGTCAGTCAGGCAACAGCCGGGAGAGTTTTCCTCTTGTTACAGAAAAAACTCTAAGACAGGAATAATGCTAAGGACTAACGTGCCAAGCACAGGCGAGGTGCTGGGCAGCCATTCCGGGGCGACCGGGGAACCTCTAGCAAGGTCTGGCAAATTCTACCACAAAGTGTCCCCTTCTGAACACCGGCAGCTTTGGGAAGTCAGGAAAGCTGATGTGAGTCCCACGGCACCACACTCAGATGTGAGAAATGCCACATTTCTTTGTTTCTATAAACACGACGAGTCTTCTCGGGCCCTCACCCGCTTTGCTGAGACGAATATTTCTCCTCAGTCACAATCCAGACTCTCGCTCTCGCCTCAACATCTCCCTTCCATACTCTGAAACGTACAGACAGAAAATGCTGCCCAAATCCAGAGACTACCAGGGAGAGCAACCCAGGGAGGGGGTAAGTTGGTCCAAAAGAGGTGCATCAAGGAAATCCACTGCGAGGGGAGGCCCTGGCTGTGGAAATGCGAAACATCTCAAGGCCACCAGCTGTGAACCCTGTTGGATTTCTGCAAGGGGTACAGCAATCATTTAACCGAGACCCCAGCTTGGGGCTTGATAGGACAACTCCGGCTTGCTTGGTCTCTCTGTGGCCTGGCCTCACCCTGCTCTTTTCCTGCACCGTGGTCAGTTGGTTCTTCAACAGTTACAAATTCCTCTTACTCAGACGAGGAAGAGAGCGGGGGCTATTTCATGGCTGAGTTCCTCAGTCCTGAAATCCTATACGCTTAAGGGGAACGATCGTGCCCCTAAGGCTAACAGCTCCCTCTAGTGGCAGCGATGCGTCTACAGCTGAAGGCCCTGAGCAATTGCAAATACCCTTCATAAGCGAGGCTTAATGTATTCTACATATATTAGTAATTTAATATTCACATCAACCCACTGCGAGAGGCACTCTTCTTATTATTACTATCACCATTTTACAGATAAGGAGACGGCTACAGAGAGACTGAGACACTAGCCCAAGGTCACACAGCCAGTTAGGAACAAAGCCAGGCTCGAAGCCCAGGAAGTCTGGTTCCAAAGTTGGTGATTCAACCTCTGTACTACATACACCAACTCTCAAAAAAACAAACAACAACAGCAATAAAAACAAACAAACAAACAAAAAACCCATACAGCACCCACCCACTCTACTAAAACCCTCAGACACCCCTTCACCCCTCTCACAGAAATTCCTTTTCCGGCTGACATGCTACAGGCTTCTGGATGGGTAGCGTGAGCCCCCTTTGTCATTTTACTCTTAGCAGGTAAGATGAGAAAAGGACGGTCCTTCTCTGACCAGGCAGGCCTCTGCTCCAAGGTTTCTCTGATTCTGGAGCAGCAAGATGTATATTCGATGGCCTTATCCAGCATGAAGATAGTCCCATAGCCTGGGAATGGACAGGGTTCTCTTCTTTCTATGTGGTTATGGCTCCTTAGCCAGGCACAGGAATGGTATGATGCTGGACTACAGATTCGGATCTAGAAAGAACTCAGGGATACACCCTCCAAAGGACTTGTCTGCCCCATTTCTCTCGGCTGTCACACCTCTCTATGAAGAGAGGAGCAAACCTCACATCTCAGCTGCCCCTCAGACCAGAAGCTAGCACCCAGAAACACTGAAGAACCACCAGACGGCCCACCAACTGCAAGAGATGTCCCGCTTCTGGTCCAGGACCCCTGTCCTCGCATGAAGGGCGATCTGAGACTCAGCCCATGACTCCACTGGGACGTGATCCTGCAGGCTTAGCTCTAATGGGACTCAGCAGTGGGAGCAGGTGAAGGGTCTCCCAGGATGTTTCCTACTGACCCTCATGCAGCAGGACAACATGTGGTCCTGGTGGGTTGAGGATGGGCCCATGACAGTTTCGTGGGCACTGCTCTCCCTCTTTGTTTTCCTTTCACTTTTGCTGCCTGTGTGCCTGGAACCTCACGAAGCCTCTCTCCGCCTAATGTCCCCATGGCAGGAGTTCTGGGAAACACAGACCATGTTTATGAATCCCAAACCCAAGTGTATGAAGTCATAGTTTCAAAAGCATAGTCCACCAGTCCACCAGCAAAAAGAATTTTTAAAAGGAAGCCAAATCTTTAATTTGCATCTCTACTGTATTAAAAAGGGATTTAATTTTTAACAAGGTTACATGGGGGCAGAGCCTTTAAAAGCAAGACGGCCAAAAGAACAGTCTTTGAAGTTTATAAATGAACCTTCGTAAGAAACTTCTCTTCCTTTTTTCTGTTAGGCCATCTGAAAGTTAAGTGCCCAACCCTCCAGGAGCTGTTGTTAGCAAAGGGAGGCTTGATGGAGACTTTTGCCTCTCAACATTTCTTGTTGTGACTGATAAATTTGGCCTCTTGTCTTGAATTTTATGTTTTGCATTTTTTTCTTCAGCTTCCTTTTTTTCCCCCTTTGATTTCTGTCTTCTGATCCTTAGCTTAAAGTTTTATGACAGACCTTTGATAGTGTTTTGGAAAATAAATCAATGTCTCTAATTCTATTCATACTTATCCTTATATCTTTTCATGATGAATTTTTTTTTAAAATTTTGATTATAGTATCCAAAATCTATAAAGAACATATCAAACTCCACACCAAAGAACAAACAATCCAATCAGGAAATGGACAGAAGACACAAATAGACATTTCTCCAAAGAGGACATGCAAAAGGCCAAAAGACACATGAAAAAATGCTCAACATCACTCGGTATCAGGGAAATACAAATCAAAACCACAGCGAGATACCAAATCACCCCAGTCAGAATGGCTAAAATTAACAAGTCAGGAAATGACAGACATTGGCGAGACTGCGGAGAAAGGGGAACCCTCCTACACTCCTGGGGGGAATGCAAGCTGGTGCAGCCACTCTGGAAAACAGTATGGAGCTTCTCAAAAAGTTGAAAATTGAGCTACTCTATGACCCAGCGATTGTGCTACTGGATGTTTACCCTAAAGATGCAAATGTAGTGATCCAAAGGGGCACGTGCACCCTAATGTTTATAAAAGCAATGTCCACAATAGCCAAACTATGGAAAGACCCTAGATGTCCATAGGCAGACAAATAAAGAAGATGTGATATATATATAATATGGAATGCTATTCAGTCATCAGAAAAAAATGAAATCTTGAGGGGGAAGGAGCAAGATGGCAGAAGAGTAGGAGACTGAAATATCAGGTCCCAGAGGTTCAGCTACTTATCAAACCATTTGAAACAGCTACAAACTCAACAGGAGAGAGAAGAGAAGAAGAGCAGCAATTCTAGGGACGGAAAATTGACCACTTTCCAGAAGGTAGGACGTGTGGAGAAGTGAATCCAAGGCAACATTCAGGAAGACAGACCGAAGGGGGAGGGGCCGGCTCCCTGCAAGCGGTAGAGCAGCAGAGCACAAAATCGGAACTTTTGGAAGTCGGCTCCACTGAAGAACATCACTCCAGAGGCTAAGCGGGGGGGTGGAGCCCTTGTGGTGACAGTGTGGTCTCAGGAGCCACGGGGTCACAGAAAGATCGGGGGTGTCTGAGTGTGGCAGAGCTGCCAGGTATCGGAGTGGGGAAGCCGGCTGCCAAGGCAGAGCTGAGGAGTGAGCTCTCAGCTTGGTTACTTTAAACCGTGATCTGCCACACAGTTAACCACTGCTCTTCGAGCAAGGACCCCACAAGTGGCAGACCCAGGGAGACTCACCTTCCTCCCCCTGGGGGGAGCAGCCGGGGAATGCGCGGCAGGAATCTGCTGGATTTGGAAACTCCAAACGGGGCATGCGCCAGAGATAGAAACACTCGGTCACAGGATGGATGCGCTCAGAGCGCGCCCAGAGACGGAAGATAGGAGGGATTGACTGCTTTTCTCTGAGGGTGCTCTGAGGAGTGGGGCCCGAGCTCTCAGCTCCTCCAGGCCAGAGATTGGGAGGGCACCATCTTCATTCCTGTCCTCCAGAGCTCTACAGAAAGTGCTCAGGGAACAAACCCAAGCAGATTACTTAGCTGGGCCCCTGGCAAGAGCGGCGCAATTCCACCTCGGGCAAAGGCACTTGAGAATCACTACAACAGCTCCCTCCCCCAGAAGATCTGCAAGAACATCCAGCCAAGTTCACCCATCAATAAGAACTGCAGAATTCCTGGGCTAGGAGAAAGCAACACATAGAATTCATGGCTTTTTTCTCATGGTTCTTTAGTCTTTCAAAATTAAATTTTTAAAATTTTATTTTTTCTTATTCTATTTTTTTTAATTTTCCCTCTTTCCTATTTTAACATTTTAAACTATTTTATCTTATCAATACCTTTTAAAAAATCTTTTAAATTTTCATTGGTATGGTCATATTTTATCCCTTCATTGTATTTAAACTCATTTTTTGTATACATATAGGCTCTTTTTTTTCTTCAAAATTTTGCGATACAATTTCTTCTACTAGATTGAAATATACCCTAAATCTAACACATGGCTTTGTTCTAGTCTCCAGGCTGGTCACATTCTTTCCTCTTTTTTTTTCTTTTCTTTTTTCAACCAACTTCTTATCTTATCAATTCCCTTTTTTAGAATCTTTTAAAATTTGCATCTTTACAGTCATATTCCATCCCTTCATCATGTTTATCCTTATTTTTGTATATATATGCTTTTCTTTCTTTAAAGTTTTGGGAGGTAGTTTCTTATAACGGATCAAAATACACCCAAAATTAAGTGTATGGCTCTGTTCTATTCATCATTCTAATATAGATAGATAGATCGATTAGGTCCCTAGCCATCATACTGCCTCTTGGTGTTTTGTTTTGTTTTGTGGTGTGTTTTTCTGCCTTGTCATTTTATCCAGATAAGAATAGATGAATGAAAGAACAAAATACTAAAAGAGTAGCAATGACCCCAGAAAGGGTG
This sequence comes from Martes martes, assembly GCF_963455335.1. Taxonomy (NCBI): domain Eukaryota; kingdom Metazoa; phylum Chordata; class Mammalia; order Carnivora; family Mustelidae; genus Martes; species Martes martes. The sequence continues at coordinate 75,006,822 of NC_137900.1, forward strand.
GGGGGAAAGAAGGGGGAAAAAAAAAAATATATATATATATATATATATATCTCCTCTAAGCAAAGAGAGAGCCTAAAAGTAACAAACCAGAAAGGAACAGAGACAATATACAGTAAAAGTCACCTTACAGGCAATACAATGGCACTAAACTCAAATCTTTCAGTAGTTACCCTGAATGTAAATGGGCTAAATGTCCCATTCAAAAGATACAGAGTATCAGGATGGATAAAAAAAAAAAAGACCCATCAAATGCTGTCTACAAGAAACTCATTTTAGACCCAAAGACACCTCCAGATTTAAAGTGAGGGGGTGGAAAACAATTTACCATACTAATGGGTATCAAAAGAAACCTGGGGTGGTAATCCTCATATCAGATAAATTAGATTTTAAGCCAAAGCTCATAATAAGAGGGAGGACACCATATCATACTTAAAGGGTCTGTCCAACAAGAAGATCTAACAATTTTAAATATCTATGCCTCTAACATGGGAGCAGCCAATTATATAAACCAATTAACAATAAAATCAAAGAAACACATCAATAATAATATAATAATGGTAGGGGACTTTAACACCCCCGTCACTGAAATAGACAGATCATCCAAGCAAAAGATCAACAAGGAAATAAAGGCTTCAAATGACACACTGGACCAGATGGACATCACAGATATATTTAGAACATTCCATCCCAAAACAACAGAATACACATTCTTCTCTAGTGCACATGAAACATTCTCCAGAATAGATCACATCATAGGTCACATATCAGGTCTCAACCAGCACTAAAAGACTGGAATCATTTCCTGCATATTTTCAGACCACAATGCTTTGAAAATAGAACTCAATCACAAGAGGAAAGTTGGAAAGAATTCAAATACATGGAAGCTAAATAGCATCTTACTAAAGAATGAATGGGTAACCAGGAAATTAAAGAAGAATTTTAAAAATTCATGGAAACAAATGAAAATGAAAACACAACGGTTCAAAATCTCTGGGACACAGCAAAGGCAGTCCTGAGAGGAAAGTATATAGTGATACAAGCCATTCTTGAGAAACAAGAAAGGTCTCAAGTACACAAACTAACCCTACACCTAAAGGAGCTGGAGAAAGAACAGAAAAGAAAGCCTAAACCCAGCAGGAGAAGAGAAATAATAAAAATCAGAGCAGAAACCAAAAGAATAGTAAAACAAATCAATGAAACTAGGAGCTGGTTCTTTGAAAGAATTAATAAGATTGATAAACCCCTGGCCAGGCTTATCAAAAAGAAAAGAGGACCCAAATTAATAAAATTAAGAATGAAAGATGAGAGATCACAACCAACACCAAAGAAATATAAACAATTATAAGAACACATTATGAGCAACTATATGCCAGCAAATTTGACAATCTGGAAGAAATGGATGCATTCCAGAGGCATATAAACTATTAAAACTGAACCAGGAAGAAATAGAAAACCTGAACAGACCCATAATCAGTAAGGAGATTAAAGCAGTCATCAAAAATCTCCTAAAAAACCAAGAGCCAGGGCCAGATGGCTTCCCAGGGGAATTCTACCAAACATTTAAAGAAGAATTAATACCTATTCTCCTGAAACTGTTCCGAAAGATAGAAATGGAAGGAAAACTTCCAAACTCATTTTATGAGGCCAGCATTACCTTGATCCCAAAACCAGACAAAGACCCCATCAAAAAGGAGAATTACAGACCAATATCCTTGATGAAAACAGATGCAAAAATTCTCACCAAAATACTAGCCAATAGGATCCAACAGTACATTAAAAGGATTATTCACCATGACCACTCCAGGGCTGCAAGGTTGGTTCAACATCCTCAAATCAATCAATGTGATATAATACATTAATAAAAGAAAGAACAAGAACCATATGATACTCTCAATAGATGCTCAAAAAGCATTTGACAAAGCATTTGATCAAAACTCTTTAAAGTGTACGGATAGAGGGCACATACCTCAATATTACCAAAGCAATCTATGAAAAACCCATAGCAAATATCATCCTCAATGGGGAAAACTGAGAGCTTTTCCACTAAGGTCAGGAATACAGCAGGGATATCCACTATCACCACTGCTATTTAACATAGTACTAGAAGTCCTAGCCTCAGCAATCAGACAACAAAAGAAATAAAAGACATCCAAACTGGCAAAGAAGAAGTCAAACTCTCATTCTTTGCAGATAATATGATACTTTATGTGGAAAACCCAAAAGATTCCACTCCAAAACTGCTAGAACTCATAGAGGAATTGAGTAAAGTGTCAGAATATAAAATCAATGCACAGAAATCAGTTGCATTTCTATACACCAACAGCAAGACAGAAGAAAGAGAAATTAAGGAGTCGATCCCATTTACAGTTGCACCCAAAACCATAAAATACCTAGGAATAAACCTAACCAAAGAGGCAAAGAAACTGTACTCAGAAAACTGTAAAGTACTCATGAAAGAAATTGAGGAAGACACAAAGAAATGGAAAAACATTCCATGCTCATGGACTGGAAGAACAAATACTGTGAAAATGTCTATGCTACCTAGAGCAATCCACACATTTAATGTAATCCCAATCAAAATACCATCCACTTTTTTCAAAGTAATGGAACAAATAATCCTAAAATTTATACAGAACCAGGAAAGACCCCAAATAGCCAGAGGAATGTTGAAAAAGAAAACCAAAGTTGGTGGCATCACAATTCCAGACCTCAAGCTCTATCACAAAGCTGTAATCATGAAGACAGTATTGTACTGGCACAAAAACAAGCACATAGATCATTGGAACAGAATAGAGAGCCCAGAAATGGACCCTCAACTCTATGGTCAACCAATCTTTGACAAAGCAGGAAAGAATGTCCAATGGAAAAAAGACAGTCTCTTCAACAAATAGGATAGCCACATACAGAAGAATGAAACTGGACCATTTCTTTATACTACACATAAAAATAGACTCAAAATGGATGAAAAACCTCAATGTGAGACAGGAATCCATCAAAATCCTTGAGGAGAACACAGGCAGCAACTTCTTCGAACTCAGCCTCAGCAACTTCCTCCTAGAAATATTACCAATAGCAAGGGAAGTAAGGGCAAAAATGAACTATTGGGACTTCATCAACATCAAAAGCTTTTGCACAACAAAGGAAACAGTCAACAAAACCAAAAGACAACTGACAGAATGGGAGAAGATATTTGCAAACGACATATCAGATAAAGGGCTAGTATCCAAAATCTATAAAGAACTTATCAAACTCAACACCCAAAGAACAAATAATCCAATCAAGAAATAGGCAGAAGACATGAACAGACATTTCTGCAAGGAAGACATCCAGATGGCCAACAGACACATGAAAAAGTGTTCAAAATCACTCGGCATCAGGGAAATACAAATCAAAACCACAGTGAGATATTAACTCACACCAGTCAGAATGGCTGAAATTAACAAGTCAGGACATTGGCGAGACTGCGGAGAAAGGGGAGCCCTCCTACACCCCTGGGGGGAATGCAAGCTGGTGCAGCCACTCTGGAAAACAGTATGGAGGTTCCTCAAAAAGTTGAAAATAGAGCTACCCTATGACCCAGGAATCACACTACTGGGTATTTACCCTAAAGATACAAATGTAGTGATCCGAAGGGGCACATGCACCCGAATGTTTATAGCAGCAATGTCCACAATAGTCAAACTATGGAAAGAGCCCAGGCATCCATCAACAGATGAATGGATAAAGAAGATGTGGTGTGTGTGTGTGTGTGTGTGTGTGTGTGTGTGTATATATATATATATACACACATTGAATTTAAATTTTTAAAAATGGGAAAAAAAATATATATATGCACAATGGAATACTGTGCAGCCATCAAAAACCCCCCAAATCTTGCCATTTGCAAGGACATGGATAGAACTATAGGGTATTATGCTTAGTGAAATAAGTCAATCAGAGAAAGAAAATTATCATATGATCTCTCTGATACGAGGAACTTGAGAGGCAGGGCAAGGAGTCATGGGGGGTAGGGAGGGAAAAAAATGAAACAAGATGGGATTGGGAGGGAGATAAACCATAAGAGACTCAATCTCATGAAAGGAACTGAGGGCTGCTGAGGGGTGGGGGGAGGTAGAGGTAGGGTGGCTGGGTTATTGACATTGAGGAGGGTATGTGCTATGGTGAGTGCTGTGAAATGTGTAAACCTGATGATTTACAGACCTGTACCCCTGGGGCAAATAATACATTATATGCTAATAAAAAAATGAAATCTTGCCATTTGCAAACCATGTGGATGGAACTAGAGGGCATTATGCTAAGTGAAATAAGTCAATCAGAGAAAGAAAATTATGATATGATCTCACTGATATGTGGAATTTAGGAAACAAAACATAAGAAGAGCATAGAGGAAGAGAGGAAAAAGTAAAACAAGATGAAATCAGAGAGGGAAACAAACCGTAAGAGACTCTTAGTCATAGGAAACAAACTGGGGGTTGCTGCTGGAAGGGAGAGGGTTGGAGGGTTGGGGTAGCTGGGTGCTGGACATTAGGGAGGACACGTGATGTAATGAGCACTGCATGTATATAAGACTGATGAATCACTGACCTCTACCTCTGAAACTAATAACACATTATATGTTAATTAATTGAATTTAAATTTTTAAAAATGGAAAAAAAAAATTTTTGACTAGACCACTTTTTCCCCTACTGTTCAATATTGGTTACTGACCACCTAGCATGCAGAAGACAGAGATGACACAATGATAAAGAAAAGAAACAATTTCTTCCCTCACAGAGCCTATACTTTACCAAAGAAGACTTACCATAACATAAAAAAAAAAAAAAGTAAAATAAGGCCAGATACAGGTTTTATGGTCAGGTTATTGTCATACATGTTTAACTATACAATCAATTGCAAGAATATTCTTTGGCTTTTGTGGTCCATTTGGAACTGAGTTTACCTTTATTATAGATAGTAAGTGATTTTTCAGGCTACCATGATATTCCCATGACTGGGTCCTTTATATATCTCTTCCAGGCTGTAACATGTCATTCAAGTAGCTGGGTAAAGGGATTCTTTTAAGGGCCCTCCAAGAGCCAGCAGCAAGGCAAAGCGAACTCAATACCATGAGAAATTGATACATTCGTGATTTTTCACCATCAGAGGACCACAGTACATGCAACAAGCCTGTGGATTATGAAAAAAAAACAAAACTTCCTAGTGAAGTTATAGAGACCACCGCTCAGTTTTGAAAGAGACACTTTTCTAAGACTTTAGGAACTAGAGTAACTATAGTTATAGGAACTATATATATATGAACTTTATGCATTGCATATAGGGACAACGATCATTTCAAGTTTTGTTGCACCCACAGTGAGATCTCATAGCTAGCCGTGCCAGAGTTGAGGTTTGTCTGGTAGTCATAGCGGGGGCAAGGCCATCTCAGGAAACCAGAAAGGAACTGAAATGATGGACTCTGATCCCACAGAGTCTAGACCGAGATGGCACCTGTTTCCTCTCTCATACCAGACATGGGGGACCTGACACAGGCTAGGGGGTAAGGGGAAGGACTAGCGACTTGCATAATGACTGCTTTTACGAACAGATACTTTATCTAGATAAATAGAAGCAGGAGGCCAACTCTGAAACTGTAGAACTCAGAGACTGGGGAAATAAAAATTAGTCTGAGAGCAAGAGAGCATGTCAAGAGATTCATGTCAGGAAACCAGCCCAAGTTCCATGCCAACATTGTACACCCTTGTCCGTATGGCAAAGACAGCTTTGGTGATACAATGCACGTTAGTGGTCTGTCTGACCCTGGGAACATTCTGCCCACGTGGGTCAGCCTCCTGAAGGTGGTAGAAGAGAAAAGAAGCAAGTGTGAGAAAGAAGACGAAACACCCAATATTCAGGCCTACTCTCTTGACCCTTGAAAGGTCTGGAGGAGTTATCACCTGCCGCCAAACGCTTAGCTTCTCAAATAGGAGTTAGTCCTAGGGGAACAAAAAAAGATGGGGTATTTGGGGAATATATCCCATACACTTGGAGAAGTATATCCCATACACTTGGAGAAGGCATAAGTTTTCTAAGTGGGACCACAAGGATTTACTAAAAGGAGATGTGTAAGACAATGATTTGGTAATATAAACTAAGGATTTGTTTCCTCCATTACTTCACTCTTCTCCTTTCTTCCATTTCTCCTCATCAAACATAGACTATGTATTCACAAACGATTTTCAGGAAAAGGTATTTCCTTAGATCTATATCTATCTATCTATCTACCATCTATCTATCTATCTATCTATCTATCTATCTACCATCTATCTACCTATGTATCTATCATCATCTATCCATCTGTATACATACATGTATAGTTTTTTACATTTTATAGCTCTTTATATATAGTTATAAAGTTCATCTAATGGATTATATTAATTACTCGTATATTTTACCCATCTTTTAAGAATTAAAAAACATTTTTGTATGGTATATAATATAGAAGCAGTTTTAATTTTAAAACAATTTATTTTAGATTGATATCTTATCAGTGTAGTAGAAGTTCATTTTAATATAATCTGATCATTTTCATAATATGTAAAGGCAAAACTCTATTTTCTCTTATTTAACAAATTACATACTCTGAATTTCTTTTTTTTTTTAAGATTTTACTTACTTATTTGACAGAAAGAGAGAGTGAGAGTGAGCACAAGCAGAGGGGAAAGGGGAGAGAGGAGAGGCAGAGGGAGAGGGAGAAGTAGGCTTTCAGCTGAGCAAGGTGCCCATTGTGGGGCTCCATCCCAGGACAGTGGGATCATGACCTCAGCTGAAGGCAGATGCTTCACTTACTGAGCCATGCAGGTGCCTCTGAATTTCTTTGATTATATACAAAACTAATTTTTTTTTTTTTGAGAGAGTGAGAGCATGCTTAAGCCAAGGCAGGGGGAGGGACAGAGGGAGAGAGAGAGGGAGAATCCCAAGCAGGCTCAGAATGGAGCCTAATATGGGGCTCAATCCCATGACCCTGAGATCATGACCTGAGCCAAAATCAAGAGTCAGATGCCCAGCTGACTGAGTCCTCCAGGCGCCCCTAAAAATAATAAGTTTAAACAAAAAACTTAAACAACATGCTGTTGAGTTTAGTTGGGAATCAAGTACATACCAAAATGAAAAACTAAATCACCAGTGTGTTATGTCATCAAAAGGGGACAAAACCCATCATTTTAACCTTGAAATTTTTGAATATTAAATATAAATTGATTTACTGTTTTATATTTGCATTTTATTTCTGACTAATAAGATTGGAAAGAAAGTTTCAGGCAGCTAACTGGAGAGCTTTTCTGCAAATGAAAGAATCTAGGTGTAGATAATCTTTATGCCCAATAAGCAAAAAAGGCAAATGGAAAATGCATGTCACCATTGTTTCTTTTTTTCATATTTTATATTCTTTGTTATGCTATATGCAAATTTGATTTGGATGAATGCAACGTTCGATAGAATGAAGATTAGTTTGAGTCAAACTTACAGAACTATTCCCACATAGCCTTCATGAGTTTGTGGCTTTTATCACAATCAGTTGTGAGGATGAATCAAATAATATAAATGATACATAATAAAAACAGCTGTTGAACTAAGCAATACAACCTGTAGACAATTCATTCACCAGAACGTTTGTCTGACTCCCATTAAATGTTGTGTATACTCACTCTCCATGCACCTGGAGGCTCTCAAATGTTCCAGATCACAGGGATAAACATTGCTTAAAAAACAAGACATTGAACCAAATCCCATCAGCCACCTTTAATGATATGAATCCCCAGATACATCTCTTGAAAAATGCTAATGTACTGATGTTCAAGATAGCAAGATAATAGAACACAACTTAGAAATGCCTAACTTACAACTTCAAAACTGACCTTTTCTTCTTTATAAATAAATATATTTTTAAAGATTTTATTTATTTATTTGAGAGAGAGAGAGAGAAAGAGGCAGCAAGAGAGGGAGGGAGCACAAGCAGGCAGCGGCAGGCAGAGGGAAAGGGAGAAGCCGACGCCCCGCTGAGCAGAAGGCCCGATATGGGACTCAATCCCAGGATCCTGGGATCATGCATGACCTGAGGCAGAGGCAGACGCCCAACCAACTGAGCCACCCAAGCGCCCCTAAATAAATATTTCTGCAAATCATTCTGTATAATAATAGCCTTAGGCGGAAAGTCCCCACAAAATGGCTAGAGAGATACAAACTCTTAAAAATGCATTTATAAATTTACTTAAATACGTGGGAGTTGATTTGAATTGACTGGCAGTTACTGGAGAAGGTCCACCCTCCTTCCAAACCCAGTGCTTTCCACCAAGAAAGTAGTCTTCAGAATATGTATTTATTTTTCATGCTATATGTTATTTGCACTGGGTTACTGAGCATATTCTCAAACTGCTCTTTCTACCCAAACCTACAGAATAAGTAAGAAAGGGAAACAGTGATTAAATAAGACCTAGACTGTTCCCCAGGAAGACGCCTCCAAGAGCCCATAGGCAACAGGTGATAGCTGAAAACATGAGGAGAGTTTTTGGAAAAGCCATTCATGTATACTCAAGAACATTGTCACTCTGTTTTTGCATCAGAGACATTTGGTCTTTCAACCTGTAAGGAAACCCATCCAACTTGTCTTTATTAATTGCTCTTGGGTCCCAAACAGAAGACTTAGGAAGTAAATTTTGGCCTACATTTCATTTTGTTTGTTTGTTTTCCTTTAGCAAACCAGTTTTCACACCCTTCCTTTCTCTGCTGGGTTATATTTGTTCTTCTAGCATCTGTCCTAACTAACCTCAGTAGCAATGACATTGGGTGAAGTACCTCCCCAACGTGCTTCACAAAGCTATAGCCCCCAAAACCAAACCTGGCTGCTAAACTCAGAATTCTTCCTGCTACACCATACCGCCTCAATTCTGCAGAGATGGACGCCACAGGACTAGCTCTGGGACAGCTGGGAAGCAGGGATGAAAGGCAGTTATCAGAACTACAAGTGTTCTCATTTCCAGCTAGCCTGTATCATCAGATAAATCACAGAGATGATTCTTGCAAGCTCAGTTGGAAAGCAGCATTCATTGCTTTCAGGAAAAAAAGAAAAGCAAGAGGAAATCATCCTAGACAGAGATACTATTTCATCTTGCTTTTTTACATTTCCTAAATCAGCCAGGGTACCATTTCTCTCCTCACTTCAATCTAGACCTGGAATGTGGGAAGATCTAGAAAGACTTTCCTGAAGGCTCAAGGAAGCACCAGAAGGAAATGAGACCAGAGTGTGCCCACCTCACTAGAAGGTCCATCCACATGGTATTAGGCTAAGTCGCCTTCTCCCAACTCTTCGTCCATTCTCCTGCCATATTGACACAGGACAGAGGGAGGTGTTTACTGCTGAGTCAGGCACATCTCTTTTGTTTTGATTTCATGGGAACAGCAAGAGTTGCAATCATTAAAACAGTATCTAAAGGAACTGGAACCCTCATATACTGCTGATCTGGAATGTAAACTGGTATACGCTACTTCTTAAAACATCAAACGTGCTCTGCTGAGTGAAAGAAGCACATGTCTGCGTGTGTGCACAAAAGGCCACATATTGTGTGATTCCATATTTATGAAATTTCCAGAATAGGCAAATCCATAGAGATAGAAAGTAGGTTAGTGTGGTTTTCAGGAGACAGGGGGAGGGAGGAATTGGGACTGACTGCTAATGGGTATGGGGTCTCTTTCTGGGCTGATGGAAATAGTCTGGAATTAGGTAGTGGTGATGGTTGCACAACACAGTGAATATACCCCAAACCACACAACTGTATACTTCAAAATGGTAAATTTTTATGTTACATGAATTACATCTCAGTTAAAATAAATTAAAAATAAAAACACTGGGGACCCACATTCCAAAAGGTCTGAACTGAATCAACAACTTTATATGGATATATCCAATTACATAAAGGACACCTTTCTCAGTTTGGAAAAAAAAAAAAAAGGGAATGGAAAGGAATAGGAAGACCAGTTTTATCTAAGAAACATGGTCTACTTGTCTAAGAAACATGGTCTACTGGTCTACTTGTGTTTTCATAGCAAAAAATAAAGTCAGGCAGAATCTTACCATAAATCTTACCACACAGTCCACTCCTGAGGCTCTACCCAAGGGAAATGAAAATACCGTCACACAGATAATTGTACAAGAATAGTCATAGCGTCATTATTCATGAGGGCCAAAAGCTGGTCCACCCAGTGGTGAGTAGGACAGTAAAATGTGGTGTATCCACATAATGGAATACTATCCAGCAATTACAGGAACAAAATACTGCTCCATGAAATGATGTACACAGAAGACTTCAAAAACACGAGGCTGTGTGCAAAAAAGCCAGAGACAGAAGACTACATATTCTATGGTTTCACTTGTGTGAATTTCACAGAAAAGGGGAGTGATGAGAAAGTTCTAAAATTGGACTGTGGTGGCGGTTGCACGGCTCTGTGAATCTACGAAAAATTACTGAAGTGTATATTTCAGTTAGTGAAATAGGGGTGATTGCCAGAGGAGGGTAGGCAGGAAAGAGGAAGAAAATAAACAGAAATATTTTATTTTAACACATTAACATATAATTAATATAGTATATGTTATATATAACTCTTGTGTTAATATGTTAATTATACATTAACTTATTAACACAAGAAAATATAAAACAATGTGACAGAAGTAACACAGAAGTTTCAGATTAAGACACAGCTAATGCAAAATACTCAGAGAAGTTTCAATAAAATGTGGGTAAAGATATGCATCAAGCAAACACATAAAATCCTGGCAATACTCACAGCAGAAAAGTGGAATTCAAGGGCTAAGCCTTCAATGAGACAAAGAAAATCATTTTATATGAATAAAAGGTAAGAGAGCAGGGAAGAAATATTAAAGCTCATCATGTTCTGATTTTCTAAATACATGATTGTACCTATTTCTATTGGTCTATCACCAAACAGACAACGAATAAGTTTATAATAACATCAAATAATACATATACGTTTGAATTGGTAGATACATTAAATATGTATAAAATAGTTGCTTTTTAAATGTCCAGGAAAAAATGGCACAGAGAAGCAGCCCAGCAAGAAAATCTCAAGCTCTGAAACACAGAACTTTTTCAGACCATATTCTCTGACCACAGAGCCTAAGAGACATTAATAACAAAACTACAACACAAAAATAAAACCTCTACTATAGAGGAAGAGAAATTTTAGTTCTTCTCCCCATGCCACATGCTTCTCTACCCACTCTCTTCCTCCCTCACACTCTTCCCCTAAGCCAGGTGGTTGTGGAGCTCTGCTCACTTCTTTGTCCTTTTCCAGTTCTGCACATTAGGGGACCACTGATGCCCAGGTGCTCACATCAGGGCACCCCTTAGAGCCCAGCCAGCTTTCCCAGCCTGAAGCCTGGGTATTTGCTCCCAAGATTTAGAGCAGGGTCTCTGTTGGGCTTGACTCTGAGTTCTGTGCTCCATTCTAGCTTCTCCAGAAGCTAGAACATTGTTATGAACTGGTTCAGCTCTTAATAAGATAGGGCTTTGATTCCCATTTGATTCATGTTTCTTCTATAGAACTCTGTGGGAATCTCCAAGGAGAAGTATAGAGTGACTGGATGAGGATGATTTATGTATTTCTGCAATCCCAGATATAAATATTACTGGCAAGTTTCACTAACATTCCATCTTGATTTTTAATATCTACCAATTGGAAACCAGAAAAGACCTTTGTGCTGCCCAACATTAAAATACTATTACAAACTATTTATAAAATAGAACTTACAAAAACTAATGAAATGCTTCCAAAAAATGAACTATTGGGACTCCATCAAGACAAAAATCTGCTACACAGCTAAGGAAACAATCAACAAAACTGGAAGGCAACCTACAGAATGGCAGAGGATAGTTGCAAACGGCTTAGCAGATAAAGGGCTAGTATGCAGGATCTGTAAAGAACTTATCAAACACAACACTCCAAAAATAAATAACCCGTTTAAGAAATGGGTAGAAGACACAGACATTTCTCCAAAGAAGACATACAAACGGTTAATAGACACATGAAAAAATGCTTAACATTCCTCGTCATCAGGGAAATACAAATCAAAACCACAATGAGATACCACCTCACACGTATCAGAATAGCTAAAATGACCAACTCAGGAAACAGCAGACACTGGTGAGGATGTAGAGAAAAGGGAAACTCTTTTGCACTGTTGGTGGGAACGCAAACTGGTGCAACCACTCTGGAAAACAGTATGGAGATTCCTCAAAAAGTTAAAAATAGAACTACCCTATAACCCAGCAATTGCACTAGTAGCCATTTATCCAAAGGCTACAAACAGTGATTTGCAGGGCACATGCAGCCCAATGTTATAGCCACAATGTCCACAATAGACAAACCTTGGAAAAGGCTCCAATGTCAATTGACTGATGAATGGATAAAGAAAACACACACACACACACACACACAAATATCCTTCAGCCATCAAAAAGAAAGAAATCTTGCCATTTACAATGACGTGGATGGAATTAGAGTATATTAGATCAAGCAAAATAAGTCAGTCAGAGAAAGACAAATACAACATGACTTCACTCATACACGAAATTTAAAGGGAAGAGAAAGAAAAATAAAACAAGATAAAAACAGAGAGGGAGGCAAACCATAAGAGACTCTTAACTATAGGAAACAAACTGAGGGTTGCTGGAGGGAGGTGGGTAGGTGTGGGCTAAGTGGGTGATGGGCATTAAGGAGGACACATGTTGTGATGAGCACTGGTTGTTGTATGTAAGTGATGACATGAAATTCTATTCCTGAAACCAATACTACACTATTGGTTAACTAACTTAAATTTAAATAAAATCTTGGAAGAAAAAAAAGGCCTTTAGAGAAGTAATCAAGTTAAAAGATCATTAGGGCGGTCTCTACTCCAACATGGCGAGTGTCCTTATAAAGAAGGGACATTTGGACACAGAGACAGACCTGCACAGAGGGAAGAGGATGTGAAGACAGGGAGGATGTCACATAAAAGTGAAGACAGATATTGGAGTGATGCGTGTACAAGCCAAGGAATTAAACAATTTGCCAGAAAATCACCTGCAATTAAGAGAGGGGCAAGGAGAAGATTCTTCCTCACAGCCCACAAAGCAGCCAACCTGGGGACACCTTGATACTGCCTTCTGGCCTCCAGGACCGTGAGACAATGAATTCCTGTTGTCTGAGCCACACAAGTTGTGGGACTTTGTTAAGGCAACCCCAGGAAACGAAGACACCGTCCAAAATGCTAGCTCTTTCGCAGGGTAGGTCTTTTGAAAGCCCTAAAAAAAAGTTGTTCCCCTGCTTGTTCTGTGAAGAATGTGACCTCTTCCACCTTTCCCTATCCCCCATGGGACAGCTCCCATCTCCTGGGATTCCTTGTCTGGGTGATGGCCCTGTTGGTAGGGGACCAGAAAGAAGGCTTAAAGCCCAGCGACCTTCCTCAGTCAGTGCTCACTCTTCCTGTGGAAAATTTCTACCACACAAGATGTTGAGGAGGTAGGCTTCTCTACTGGTAAGCATACAGCCAAGCAGGGAATAAAATGCCAATCCTCCATTCTTGAATCCATTCTTGGTCTTTTAAAAGTGATTATTTTGAAACCACCTTGCCATTGAAAGGGTTAGTGTCTCCTTCCTCCCCAGGGGAGTGTGAGGAGAGCCTCTACTTAGGAGCACTCCTTTCACAAAGAGGTGTTAACCTCCTTGTGCTTCTCAGGCCTCCTCTTGCACTGACCTGGGGTTGGGAGACTGAGGGGAGCGGCAGGGCCAGATTTATTCTTCCGTGTGTCACAGAGCCGTCTGTGAGGTGTCTGACCCCAACTTCTGGAAGCTTTTGAATTTAGAATATGTGGTGCTTGGTTAGCTCCCCTTGCCCACAGTTCCAAAACAAAAGGAAAAATGCCACCCAGTACCTTGTTATGAATGGATGGTGATTTGGCTATTAAATTAAAATATTTTCTTGTTTAAAAAAAAAAACAAACCAATGAGATGCTTCCATTTAATAATGCTTTTTTTTTTGTTAACCAAACAAAGAATAACAATAACACCTTAACATTTTAATGACAGATTTAAATAAAACCCACAGGAAAGAAATTAAGATGATCAAAATAATAAAGATAAAGGTGGAAATAAATTGGAAACAAAATTGGACAGAACAGATAAGTAAATCCAAGAGCTGTTTCTTTGGATTACTTAGTTATTTAAAAATAATACTAAGGCAACACAAATAATAAGATTTATCCCTAGTTTTAAAAGGATTTATTTAGTGACATGAAGATTTAGAAATCATCAACGAATATCATAAATTTCTGTGTGCTAATTATCGTGAAGAGCTCAATGAAATACACAAATCTCACTGTGCCAAGCGCCCTGCCATCTACCAGACCTCATCACACCCTGAGACCTCACTCCTCATTTCAACAGCCCTGAAGCAGTGAGATTTCCTCAGAACAAGGCTGTTGGCCCTTAAGGCTTGGCAAGACTTTTCGGCCCCTTTCTCTAACAATGCAAAGAAATCCAAGGTTACACTACAAACCTCAGGGCATAAACTACTCCTTTCAAGTAGTGTTGACCTTGTCTCTATTCAAGCTGACCCACAGCCCCACTGAGAGCCTTGCAAGAAAGCCTAAAATAAACTGGGAGAACCTGGAGACTAAAAGGTGCCTTGCAGGAAAGCCTAAAATAAGCTGGGAGAACCTGGAGACTAAAGGGCGTAGAGCCCAGTGTTTGACCTGGAAAATACTGAACTGAGGATTTGGTTACAGGAGAAAGCAAATGGGGGTGAGGGAAAAGATCATCAATGTTCCATGGGAAGAAGCTAAACAAATTTGCGCCAGGCTAATCCATTCAGTTTCTTATCTAGTCCCATCTTTCCTGTTTTAGTTGTATGATTTCTGATTTTATCTTTCCTGCAAATTGGACATAATCACACACCTCACAGAACTGTTAGAGGAAATAAGGTAGCCTCTGCAGAAGAACTTTGCAAAGAACAATGCTTGATAGGATGGTAGTGCAGGGAGAGGGGTTTCACTGCTCAGTGAGGGATGAGATAAGACAACACATGCTTTGAATCTGTTCTAGGACAGTCACGACATTCAACTTTCAAAGGCAATTGTCTTCCTTGGTCTCCTTGGACCCACTTGAAGCTGCCAGTAGGCTACAGTGAGGTTAAAGACCCTTTTTAAACCAGAAGGTCCAGCTGTCCCAGCCAAGGGGGGGGGGAGTAGCATACTTCCAGAGCCCAATAATCCCACAGGGATATTAACAAGGGCAACCTGGACCCTAGCTCCTCCTTTTGGGCACCCACATTTCTTGATCATCAAGGCCTTTAGGTAAGAACTTAAGTGCAAGTACAGATCTAGAGAACTGACTTTTAACTACAAAACAAATAGTTTAAAATCCCAACAGGACTCAGACCCATGTGGAAAAACACAGAGCAGATAAGGCCACCAGAGGTGGCTCAGCCCCGCTGGGACTGAGGGCTTATTGATTGGTTTGTATTTTGGTGTGTGATGGAAACCCACTCCTCTGTCTCTTCTAGCAAATATTTAGAATCCACATTGATCATTAATGTTTTGTTAAATGGATTTTCTTTAGGAAGGCATGCAAAGAGGTCTCGAGTCTGGTGTCGTGAGTAGCAAGATCAGAGGCTGCACTTGGAAGACAGAAATTCCTGAAATAGTAGTATACATCTTAGTAGTCCAGATGAAAAATTTTAAGAGAGAATTTCTGGCTGGACCAACTTGGGGCAGGAATGACAGTTTGGATTAATAAACTATGGCCAAGTTGGGGCAGCCAGAAACTCTCTCTTAAAATTTTTCATCTGGACTACTAAGATGTATACTACTGTCTATTTCAATAACCATAGGATTAATATACTATGGCCAAACTTTGGAAAACAGTGGGGAGAGTCCTTAAGAAATTAAAACAAGAGCTACCCTATGACCCTGCAATTGCACAACTGGGTATTTACCCCAAAGATACAGATATAGTGAAAAGAAGGGCCATCTGTACCCCAATGTTCATAGCAGCAATGGCCACAGTCTCCAAACTGTGGAAAGAACCAAGACGCCCTTCAACGGACGAATGGATAGAGAAAATATGGTCCATATACACAATGGAGTATTATGCCTCCATCAGAAAGGATGAATACCCAACTTTTGTACCAACATGCATGGGACAGGAAGAGATTATGCTGAGTGAAATAAGTCAAGCAGAGAAACTCAATTATCATATGGTTTCACTTACTTGTGGAGCATAAGGAATAACATGGAGGACATTGGGAGTTGGAGAGGAGAAGTGAGTTGGGGGAAATTGGAGGGGGAGACGAACTATGAGAGACTGTGGACTCTGAGAGACAAACTGAGGGTTTTGGAGTGGGGGATGGGGGTTGGGGTGAGTCTGGTGGTGGGTATCAAGGAGGGCATGTATTGCATGGAGCACTGGGTGTGGTGCATTAACAATGAATCTTAGAACACTGAAAAAAAATTATAAAAAAAATAAACTATGGCCAAGTGGATACAGCCAAGTGATGTCGACATGGCAATGAGAGGTCTTGTGGATCAGGGACCATGGCCAGGAAGAGACTCTTAGTGAGCTGGGCAGATGCTCTAAGAGGAACTATTACAAGAATACACACCACAGTGTGAAACTAGCTTATCTCTGGGGATGAGACTGTCTTTTTGTTTTGGTTTGTATCATTCAAGAACGGGTTAGTTGCAAGAAACAGAAACACAACTCTAACGATCTGAGGGAGAAAGTGAAAATCATCCAAAGGCTAACGGGAGGGCCCTGAGAACAGGATACAACTGGTCTCAAGAACTGCCAGAGGGCGCCTGGGTGGCTCAGTGGGTTAAAGCCTCTGCCTTCGGCTCAGATCATGATCTCAGGGTCCTGGGATCGAGTCCCACATCGGGCTCTCTGCTCAGTGGGGGGCCTGCTTCCTTCTCTCTCTCTCTCACTGCCTGCCTCTCTGCCTACTTGTGATCTCTCTCTCTGTCAAATAAATAAATAAAACCTTTAAAAACAAACAAAAAAACAGCCAGAAACAGATTCTTGAACACCCTGCCAGCACCATTTTTCACTTCCAGTTCTCTCCGAATGTCAGTTTACCTTCCTCCAGATTTTTCCACACAACAGGAGATATGGCTGCAAGAGGCTCCCCGGCCTGGTGTCTCCCTCTTTCACCACCAGAATGAGACAGATATTTACTCTGTCTGGTTCCAAATTTTAAAGCCCCAGAGAAGATCAGCTTAACTCAGGCAGGAGTCCTTATAGCTTTGTTCCCCCTTCTGTCCACACTGTCTGGCACGTGGGAGAGCCTAAGTTCACAGGTTAAACAAATAGTGGATGTGAGGGAAATGGGGGGAGTCTCGTGAAAGATAACTCCCGAGTTTGGGGACCAATGGGGAGGTGATACCATTAACTCAACCAGGCTGCAGGAAAGTAACAGCCTTGTGGAGGGCTCAGAGGGTTGCTTCACAGCGAAGGATATGAACGTCGGAGTTAGACGGTCTGGATTGCAATTCCAGCTCCCCCACTGACCGTCTCTGTGACTGTGGGCAAGTTATCTCAACCTTCAAAGCCTCCACTCCTCCACCCATGAATAGAGATCATTTTAACGCCCAGTTTTAGGGCTCCTGGTCGAAATTAAACAAAATACCCTGTACAGAGCGCTCGATAAGCAACTGATACTATTACATTCTTCTTGCAACCACACTGCACTGTTTTTGAATTGACTTTTGCCATCTTTCTGGTTAGAACAGATTCTTTTCTGATGATGGCGTTAAGTGGCATGTACCCACATCCATGCCAGTTAATCAGTCTGTTTCTCCAGTCCAGAGGCAAAGATATGGGCTCGATCATCCTTCTCTCAAAGGGGAGAAATCACTTTGGAGCCCCCACTTTTGTTTGGGTCCTGGTCATAATGGAGCCTACACCATAAGAAGCGTCTGTATGTTGCACAGAAACATCACCAGGAAAGCTCTTGGGAGGTTGCCAGGCAGCAATATCCGGAAGAAGGTGACAGTCATGTTCAGAGAGTGCAGGCCTCGCCCAGCAAAATCTGAGACAGTGTGGGGCCCACCCCTCGACGTGGGGAAATGCAAAGACTTTGCCTTCTTTCTCTGAACCTTATGGTTGAAAGTAATTTTCCCTTCTTGGTTTTTAAGTATCAGGTAAGGGATTGGAATATGCCCTTTATCTGGGAGAACATGCACATTTAAAAGCCGAAGCTTTTAATGTGGTCTTTTAAATTTCTCCTTACATAAGGACAATGGCTTTGGAGTCACCCCAGCCCTCTAGGTAGGTAATGCTTTGAAGGTATATAAGTAGAACCCAGAATAAGAAAGAAATTTTATGGGTTTTACTTTTTATTAGTAGAATAAGTTTTAATATTTTGTATAAAGGTCCTAATTTTTATAACATCCTCAACTATGTTGGGGCAAATTATATTTTTCAAAGATGGCTACACTGATAAATACCCCAGCCCACATACTCTGATTATAAGGAAGTGCAAATAATTAGTTTCATTTAAAAGATATTGATTGCATCCCATTAGCTATTGACTCTTGTGTCATGATCCAAAATTCATACCTCAGCACTTGACTTAAAGTCATGTTATATCCTATTCTGCATTTGTGTAATGCTAAAAGCCCAGGATGTAGAATTAAATTTCCTGGGTGTGAGTCTTCATTTACCACTAATTGTATGACCTTGGACAAGCGACTTAACCTTTCCATGCCTCCATTTCTTCATCTGTAAAATGGGAATAACAACAGTTCCTAACTAGTAGAGTTGTCACTAATAAGTTAATACACCTAAATAAATAATTCAGAATCATTCGGAAAACACGTCATACATTTATATATACTGGCTGCTGTTATTATTCTGGGTTTACCTGCTCAAGTGTCTGGTATAGAAGGAAGGAAAGGAAGAAGTAGAGAAATATTTGTAATTCAATACCAAGCTTACTTCCTTTATTCAGGTTAATAAATAAAGGCAAGTAGTCAACTGTTGACTCTCTGAGGTTGCTCTGCTGTCCTTTCTTGGGTAACCGTGGTCTAATATGCTGTGGCAGGACTGGGGTGGGGCTGACTTGACCCACATACTTTCTGGAAGCTGAGGTCTGGGAATAGATATGTGTGTTTGAAGGGGAAAGATGGAGTCGTCAGGGCACTGCAAGGAAAGATAACCCTATCGAGGGAAAGGACCAGCCAAATTCAGGGTTTTTGTTGCCCCAGGACTAAGTCCATGTTTTATCATTTCTCTCAGGTCTGGGGCAGCTGGGGCTGTGTCAACACAGTCTTGACACCAGAGGGAGGGAAAGCGTGGGACAAGCCTGTACAGTTACTTGTACTAACTGAGGCCCAAACTGAGACTTCTGGGCAGGGAGTGCACTCTGGAAGAGGGGAGAGAAAAGACAGAACATGCTTTAGATCTCTTCAGCCTTCCTGCTCCAATCAGTGAGGGAGAGACGGGGTCCTGCCTCCCCCGTTCCATATGAACTGTATTCTTCATGACTTCCCAAACCTACCCTGCTCACCCTACTCCCTCCAGTCTGAGCACCACAACTTATGGAGGCCACTCAACGGTTGAATGCTTAGTCGGGGTTTTGTGCTAAAATTAAAACAGTTGGGGGTGGGATGGGGGGCAGAGGAGTACAGGGAAGAGAAGAAAGATGATTACTTGAATGCCTACTAAAAGTTAGAAGTGTTGAGTCCTTTTCCATGATCTCATGTAGCCCTCAAAAAATGGCTCTGAGGGGTGCCCGCTTGGCTCAGTTGGTTAAGCATCAGGCTCTTGATCTCGGCTCAGGTCTTGATCTTGGGGTCACGAGTTCAAGCCCTGCATTAGGCTCCACCCTGGGCATGGACCCTACTTAAAAAAAACAAACAAAAAAACGTACTCCGAGTTCAATATTTCTATTTATTTTCAGGCAAAATGGAAACTGAAGTTTGGTGTCAGGACTGGAATTTGAATCCAGCACTGGCTCCAAGGTTCGTGATCTTCCGAGTAAGTCAGAAAAAAAGAGGGGGAAATAGGACAGTTGATGCCAAAGCAGGACTTGAGATTCACAATAACAGGATACACTGAGCACAGCAGCGTTCTCCGGTTATCACCTGCTCTCATCCTGCCTGTTTACAAGGCAGGAAATGAAGTGGAGATGGCAAGTGTGAGGAGAAACTTGACAAGCAAGCCAGCTCTAGAGCTTTCACTCAGCAGCATGGTTCCGCCTCATTTTGTTATCAGCAGGAGAGATAAACTGTCAAGGCTGTGGAAGGTTGCAAGATGAGTGGGTCAGCCTTGTCTCCGAAAGCCACACCAGACTGCAGACACAGCAAGAGAAATCACAGATGTGGGCTCGGGGATGGTCAGAGGAAGCCTTGGAGCACGAGCAGCTCCCTCCCGCAGCCAATCCCTCGCTTTCTGACTCAAGGGCTCACACAGCCTCACAGACACAGTAGGATTTAGCGGACTTCACAGGGAGACACACTTGGTTCAAACCCTGGTTCCACTGGGTCCCCTTATAGGGTTGTTGTGAGAAATACACTAAGACAACATCCTAGAAAAAAACCCCATATAGGAGTGTTCACTTACGTCACTGGCCAAGGGTAATTCTAGACTATCCAACTGGTTACAGGGTTCTGCCAGCTCTAAGCCTTAAACATTCCAAGTCAGCCTCCTTCCCCAGCCTCAGTTCAGGCTACCAGAATGTTCCACCAACACATCCAACCTGACTTCATCATAGTCGCAGAAAAATAGATTTGAAGGGGTGGGGGGGGGGGGTTAAAACCATATCATTTAGTTTTCAACTTGTAGTCTACCATTACAACACACACCTGTAGTTTACTGATAACTAAGATAGCTTAGAAACCCTCTGGTTATCTTTAGAAATAGCACATTCTGTACACTATCTGAGAGGACTGTGTGGTTTTCAGTCATTTTGGTGGGAAGAGTCATTTCCACTTTATGGCTCCTTCTCTACTACTCGCAGCTGACCCTGAACCCATCAGTGGGCTACTTGGCTCGGCTCAGTAGCAGCGGTTCCTCTTCCGGAGAAAACCCCAGGCTTTTCATACCATGAGCAACACAGAGTACATCTACAGTTTGTGCAACCTCCGCCATTGTCAAGCTGCAGAATATTTTGGCACCCCAAAAGGAAACCTCAAACCCATTAAGCAGCTACTCCTCATTCTCTCCTCCCCCTAGCAGCTGGCAATCACCAATCTACTTTCTGTCTCTACGGATTGGCCTCTTCTGGGTGTTTCATATAGACGGAATCATACAGATAATGTATCCATGAGAGCTAAGGCTACACTATCAAACTGAGGGGTCCTGGCCTGGGAGGCCCACAGGCCGATCAGGGATCCCCAGGCTCACCGACTACACTGCGGTCCAGCTCACCTTGACGGTCCCAATGAGTGACTTTCTCAGATGAGGAAAGATACTTAACTGGGCTGCTTTTTCAGCGATTCTATGGGTTAAAACCCCATCTTCCCTTTTCTCCAGCCTGATCGTGCACATCAAAACCAACAGATCGAACACTGTGGTGGGACCGTTCTGCTGCAAGCTCTCTGATGCTCTTTTTTAAAAAAAATTTTTTTATTAACATATAATGTATTATTAGCCCCAGGGGTACAGGTCTGTGAATTGCCAGGTTTACACACGTCACAGCACTCACCATAGGACATACCTTCCCCAATGTCCATAACCCCACTCTGATGATCTTTTAAAAAATATTTTATTTAGGGGTGCCTGGATGGCTCAATGGGCTAAGCCTCTGCCTTCGGCTCAGGTCATGATCTCAGGGTCTTGGGATCGAGTCTCACATTGGGCTCTCTGCTCAGTGGGGAGCCTGCTTCCCCCTCCCTCTCTGCCTGCCTCTCTGCCTGCTTGTGATCTCTCTCTCTCTCTCTCTGTCAAATAAATAAATAAAATCTTAAAAAAAAAAAAGATTTTATTTATTTATTTAAGAGACCAAAAGCGTACACATGAGAGAGTGCACGTGAGAGGGCAAAGGGGAGGGGGGCACAGGAAAAAGCAGACTCCCCACCAAGCAGAGGGCCTGACACAGGGCTCAGTCCTGATCGCAGGACCCCAGGATCACGACCTGAGCTGAAGGTAGATGTTTAACCCACTGAGCCAGCCAGGCACCCCTCTCTGATGCTATGTGAAGCCTCATTCTTGAGGAATGAGTATTGGCTGGGAAGAGGGTCTAGGACAGAGCTCTAAAGGGCTCCAACAGAAGAGACTGGCTAGAGGTGTCGCTGACGAGGAGGTTACGAAAAAGTGATGAGAGATGTAAGAGAAAAACTCGGACTGTGAAATGTCACAGAGGCCAGTGAAAACAGTTTTCAAGAAAAAGAGGGGAGTCAACAGGGCTCCAAGAAGCTGAGGTGAACAGGCTAGCTTCGGGAGAGCAGGTCCCGGGGAGGCTAGATTGCTGTGGGCTGCGAGTGGAATGGAGGCGAGGGGGGCAGACACGAGGGTTCTCATTGTCAAGAACTCTGGTTACCAAGGAGAGAAGAGAAAGTGGGTTACTTCTAAAAAGGGGCATGGGGTCTTTGGAGGGTTGTTTTGGGGTTTTGTGTTGGGGCATGGAAGAAAAGAGCATGTTTTAATGCGGCTGGGGAGTCTTCCAAAAAGGAGAGATTTGACGAGCAGGAGAGGGGACAACCACATACCATGGTCCCTCAGAAGGCAGAGGACGGGGTCAGACCAAAGTTCTCCTGAGGATGGCACTGCCACAGCCATGAGAGTCTGGGTGGAAGACCACCAGGCACACGGTCTGTCAAACCTATCTGGAGGCTGGGAGACGCCTGGCGGTGACAGTGTGGGCACAGAAAATGGCAGGTGGAGGGCTCCTCCCTGGAACCATCTGTCCTCACATCAGAATGACTTCCCACGGGGCACCTGGGCTGCTCAGTGGGTTAAAGCCTCTGCCTTCGGCTCAGGTCATGATCCCAGGGTCCTGGGATCGAGTCCTGCATCGGGCTCTGTGCTCAGCCAGGAGCCTGCTTCCCTTCCTCTCTCTCAGCCTGCCTCTCTGCCTACTTGTGATCTCTGTCTGTCAAATAAATAAATAAAATCTTAAAAAAAAAAAAAAAAAAGAATGACTTCCCGTAAGTCATCTCAGATAAAGGGCAGGTGCAGAGCCCACCTGGCTCCCATCCACACTCCTCCCTCAGGGGCTCCCTCACAGCTTCCCAAGAGGCCGACAAAGCCTCCATGTGAGTGTCTTTCATTGCGTAAAGGGATAGCAATGAGTGGGGAAGGGTGGATGAGAGCAAGAGCCAGAAAACCGGATTCCTGCCTCCCAAACTTGATTCCCACCCCGTTTGACAGCGGCAACGCCCCTCCGACGGAGCAGGCTCTAGGGAGCAGACCAACTAAACGCACAAAGGAAAAGATCAAAGTAAGGGCTCAGAGCATGTTTCACAGGAAGGAGTGTAAACCGTATCTTGGTTATTTCAAATAAATAAATCTGGAGGATTTTGAATCATTAATTATCCTGTCGCTGCAGGATGTACATCCTGAGATTTGTTTGTCCTCCCCGGGACGGTTGGCTCCCTTTCCAAGGAGATTACACAAAAGCCCGGGCCCAACGGGAGCAGAGAAGGAACTGTCACATCTGCTGCAAAGACACGTGATTGGCGGTGGCCCTGGTGACCTGGGCAAGGTGGTGACGAGGGTGGGTGGCCCAACAGCCTGCAGCGCTCCAGCCTGGGCATTCGGGGGCTCTACTCAACCACCTCTACTTTGGAGCCTCCGCAGGCCCCCACCTCACCCTGGTTCAGTTCAAGCTCTCCCCTCCTCTCCTCCTGGGTGTCCCCAGCCCAGCGAGGATCATGCGATTACGATGTGCTTGTGAAGCTTGAGCTGGGGGTCGGGTCAGCTACTGATTCTCAGGATGAGTCACAAGCCCCCGAAGAAGAAGGAAATGTTGGTGTCAAGTGCCAGTTTCCCAAGCTCAGGCCTTATCCTGCCCCCAGGGTGAATGTCACAGTTCTGCATATGACTTCACCTCTGGCGCTCTAGGCTCCGAGTTGGATGGAGAAGGGTGCCAAGATCACGGATTCCTCAAAAGCACTTTGATGGCACTATCTTATTTAATCCTCACATCTCTGGAGGCACAGAAGGGATTACTAGAACATCTCAGATGATGAAACTAAAGCCCAAAGATGTTAATGATATGCCCGTGGTTTTATGGACGAGTCAGAACTTGAACCCGCATCAAGCTGACTCTTGTTCAGTCTGGCTTAGCTGCCTAAGACTCAGTTCTGCACTTAAGAAATGAACAAGGAATGTACACAAATTACCAGAATAGGAATGTGCATTAGAATCCAGTAGGGAGGGATTCTCCTGGGTGGAGAATCCTGGGTGGCTCAGTCACTTAAGTGTCTGCCTTTGGCTCAGATCATGATCTCAGGGTCCTGGGATTGAGCCCTGTGTTGGGCTTCCTGCTCAGCAGAGAGCCTGTTTCTTCCTTTCCCTCTGCCACTTCCCTCTGCTTGTGCCCCCCTTCTGTCTCAAATGAATAAATAAAATATTTTTTAAAAATCCAGTAAGGATTGAGAGAATGGAAACCCCACATCTAAACTTTTTAATTTGAGAGGTATGGTCCAACAGTCTGAGGAAAAACAAGCCAGGATATCTGGAAGCAAATCCATTTCAAAAAATCTTGTTAGGCGAACTTGCAAGTTAAAGAAACAAAGTGAGACTTCCAGGGGTGGAGAGGAGGGTGAACATCGAAGATGGGACCTAATGGTCGGCTTGGGATATGCAGAGATAGAGGGGGCCTATGGATGTTACTTCCAGAACAGGTTCGGGAAGACAAAAGCTATGATTGTCAAACAGAAGGCCTAGAAGCTGAAGCATGTTAGGAATGATTTGTAACTCCAACCTGAATATGCACAAGAATGAGAGCATTGCTCTGTTTACTTCCATAAAATTAGGGTACGTATGACACTGAGCTCCCCGTTCCATCCCACTGGAGGGATTTAATTTAATGCCAAAGATTGAGAGGGTTCTCTAAAGATACAAACGTAGTGATCCGAAGGGGCACGTGCACCCCAATGTTTACAGCAACAATGTCCACAATAGCCAAACTATGGAAAGAACCTAGATGTCCATCAACAGATGAATGGAAAAAGAAGATGTGGAATGGAATGGAATACTATGCAGCCATCAAGAGAAACGAAATCTTTCCATTTGCAATGACGTGGATGGAACTAAAGGGTATTATGCTGAGTGAAATAAGCCAATCAGAGAAAGACAATTATCATATGATCTCCCTGATATGAGGAATTTGAGAAACAAGAGAGGATCCTAGGGGAAGGGAGGGAATAATGAAACAAGACAAAACCAGAGAGAGACAAACCATAAGAGACTCTTCATCTCAGGAAACAAACTGAGGGTTGCTGGAGGGGAGAAGGGTGGGAGGGATGGGGTAGCTGGGGGGTGGACACCGGAGAGAGTGTGTGCTATGGTGAGCGCTGTGAATTGTGTGAGACTGAGGAATCACAGACCTGTACCCCTGAAGCCAATGATGCATTATCTCTTAATTTTAAAAAAGAAAAGAAAAAAAGATCGAGAGGGTTCTTTTCACCCCCCACCTCCCACTGCCATCGCCAATCCAAGAGTTAATAATCGGGAGTTGGGATGGGAAGCCCAACAGTCAGGGGGCATCTCTGGTGATCAAGGACCAGCAACCTTTATTCCGTAGAGGACCAGATAGTAAATATTTCAGGTTTTGCAGGCCAGATGGGTCTCTATCACAACTACTCAACCGTGCCATTATTGCTTGAAAGCAGCTGCAGACAGTAATAGGTAACCACTCTAGCTAACAGGTCAACAAAAACAGATGGTGGGGGGCGCCTGGGTGGCTCAGGTCATGATCTCGGGGTCCTGGGATCGAGCCCCACATCGGGCTCTCTGCTCAGCAGGGAGCCTGCTTCCCCCTCTCTCTGCCTGCCTCTCTCCCTACTTGTGATCTCTGCCTGTCAAATAAATAAAAAAAAAATCTTTTGATAAAAACAAAACCAAACAAAACAAACAAACAAAAAAAACCCAGATGGTGGGCCAGATTTGACCCATGGGCCCACCTGCTTATCGACATGGTTTCCACCAAGATCCCCATAGGCCAAACTTACATAGATCCTTGAAGTTGGGTGGCCCTTTGCCAGGGCTGAGAGCCCCAGTACCGGCAGTCCAGGAAGACTTTCCTCAAGGGGAATTGTTGCCTCTGGACGGCTTGTCGTCTTCCTGACGTTCTAGCGAGGATGGACCGCCCAGCACCATGACAGGTATCCCCCGCTTTTCAAAAGTTTACATTAGGCCACTTGGCTTTTATGAAAGACCTACATTAGTACCTGTTTTCTCCAAAACGGGATTTTTTAATTTCATGGAAAAAGGCAAAAATAGCATTCAGCGTCTGTGTTACAGCAAGCCTGCATAGAGGCGGCGTGGGTCCTCTGGGCAGTGAGGGGCGCCCCCAAGCTCCTTCCCCGGGAAGTTCACGCAGCCTCTCCGCATGGGGCCGCCAGAGCTCTGAGCTGTATCTGTGCACACCTGTGCTCGCTCTCCATTTATTCTGGGCCCCATTAGCAAGATGTGGCCTACCGTACCATAAAAGCCTGAGAGCAGTTATTTTGGGTGTCTAGGAATGCTCAAAAATGTTTTCGTATAAATTCCCGGTAATGCTTCTTCACCTTACCCCACTTTGGCTTTGGAAAAGTTTTCATTGGAAGGCTCTACTTTTGGATGGTGGAAGAAACTGTACTTGCCAAACGGCAGACATCTGTTCCTTCTCCTGGGCAAAAATCTTTGCTCTTTCACTACTAGAAACTCTAGCCCTCCAAGCCACTCTCAGCAAATTTCCCTAATATAAGGTGCTCAAATCCCTCAGGAGAAAGGGGGGGAAAGTCAGGAAGGGAGACAGCCTGCCAATTACTGGGCACCTGACGGAACGCTGAGTCATATACAAAGGAAACAAAGAAAAACACTTCATTCAATCAATTTTCCTGCTTCGAACCAGAACTTTCTAGCCCCAGAGCAAGTTCAGGCCTGACATTCCAAACTTACAAGTCCAGACTTTCCCTTCACACCTCAATGGGTCCTGGCGTTCGGGTGTCCTTGGAAAACCTCCAAAGGGAGGTCGAGGTTCTGGTGACAAAGAGGGAAAGTACATGATTCAGCCTCCCCTGGGACACCAGGCTCCAATGAAGGTGACTCACGGTGTTGGCTTGTCAGCCACTTTGCTAATCACTTTGACAAACCACTGTTCCCTACCAGCTGCCACTCCAGGAGGGCTCCCAGCATATCTGTGGTATGGAGAACACCTACCAGCCAGTTTCCACTTTCCCCACAAAAGCCTGTTTTGCTTCTGCTTTGGGTGAATTGCTTAAGCTCTGGGGAACGTAAGCCATGATTCCTAGAATGGGAGAACGTGTGCCACTTTAGTTGCGAGCCCGTCTCCAATCCCCCAGCCTCAAAAGGCCTCATTCCTCCTGAGTTCAAAGCACACACTCAACAGTGCCTGCTATTTATGTCATTGTTGTACCCTTGGCCTATCTCAGGCCCCTGTAGTCATAGCACTGGCTTCAAGCATGGTTCCCATGCCACCTGCTCTCCACTAGATGGCCAGGCTTACTGGAAGAGAATGTTCTCTACGCAAGGCAATTTGAGATAGGAAAAGGCATCCTCAGAGGGGAGGGATTGGGTGAACACTAGAACCTGGGAAATGCAAAGGGCTTGTGCTGGGAAATTGCCTTGTCAAGTGTCCATGGGAGACAGGTGTCTTTTGCCCACTTATTTGCTCAAGAGGAAAATAGAGACCATCATCCAGGTTGATTTCTTGCTCCTTATCTCTACACCCATCAACCTCTGACAACAAGATCACTTATTTTTTTAAGTTTATTTATTTAAGTGATCTCTGCACCCAATGTAGGGCTTGAACTCATGACCCTGAGATCAAGAGTTACATGTTCTTTTGACTGAGCCAGCCAGGTGCCTCAAAGACATCATTTTTTATGGCCACAAACACATCATGCAAGAAAGACTCAACCAAGTCTTGTAAGATGGATAAATTAATGAAACTCACTCTCAGGTGTTTGGCCACATTTTGCCTAAATTTCCCCACAGCTCTAGAGAAAAAAATATTTTCTAAAATAGCCCTCTCAGGGGCACCTGGCTGGCTCAGTTGGTGAAGCATGTGACTCGATCTCAGGGTTGTGAGTTCAAGCCCCACGTTGGGTGTAGAGCTTACTTAAAGATAAAAATCTTAAAAAAAAAAAAAAAAAAGTCCTCTCATTCCACAGAGTTACAAAGCCCTTTGCTTAACTGACTTGACCTTCTTTCTGGAGGTGGCAAGGACTTGCCCCTTATGTTATGTAAGAGGAATGAGTCAACTGAAGAAAGTCTCGGTTTCTGTTCTGTGACAGTAAATTTATTCCTTATTAATAGATCTGTGATTTTCCCCTTATGAGCCAGCATGTGTTTGGTCTGCAGGAAAAATTGTGAACAGAAAGTTCTAGAGAAGGAGAGAGCAACCATTGTTATGCTACTTTGTTGAGCACTGGCAGAAATGATCCTGAAAGTTCATCAGTCTTCATGGTTGATGACGACGATGATGATGATGATGACGATAAAAATACTAACAGTAGCTGGCATTTCACAAGCATTTAGTGCGTGCCGGGAATATGGATGATATCATTAAATCCTTCAAAGCACCCTTTGGAATTCTATTATCATCCCCCTAACTTTTTCTTCCAGATGAGGGAACTAAATATAAGTTAATCATCCAAGGCTACCCAACCAGCAAGTGATGAAGTCAGGATGCAAACGTGCGCTCACGCCCGACCCCCTCAACCCTTTCTTCTCCCACCTCCTTTGGCAGAGCCCCTGATCTACCGGACCAACTGCCGGCAGGGAGAGACCCGACACCGACAGCAGGAGAGATGGTCCTCCCTAGAATGAGAGAACATGAAGCTAAATATCTGAATTTCCTGACTCCTTCCAGATTGTAGGTTAACAACAAACACCTGCATTATATAAAAATGAGGACACCACTCCACACCAGATGTGTCCAGAATTGCAGCATTTCAAGTGCTCTGTCAAGAACAGGAGGAAACAGATGTTTTCTGAATTCCTCATGTTCCATAAGAAAAACAAATTCCCCTACTTAAATACCATCGTGGACAAATAGGGAATCACAGCTTCAAGAACGCGTTTAGAAATCTCAGAGAACACAGTACGTAGAATTGAAGTGTGATCAGTGACATCCCAAACCTCGAGAAACATAAAAAATGACACAGAAGAAAAAACAAAGAAATATGATGCAGGTGCATCAAAATGACAGACTGTCATTATTCTAGATAAGGCAGAATTCAAGAAAAAAGAACAAAATGGAGACAAGGCATATCATTTATGATTGAATTATAACAGCCATTATCTTTTATGTATTGAATAGGGAAAAGTACAAACTGCTGAAAACTAAGGAAAATATGACAAAAATAGAATAAAAATAAGATAGTTTAAAATGTTTCTATCATCATATGACAAAACAAACCTGCACTGAAAGTAAGAAAAGCAGGAAAAAGAGGAACTGAATAATAAGTAATAAGGTGAGGATGGATTCAGAAGGGTATTTGTAGGGTGCTTGGGTGGCTCAGTGGTTTAAAGCCTCTGCCTTCAGCTCAGGTCATGATCCCAGGGTCCTGGGATCAAGCCCCGCATCAGGCTCTCTGCTCTGCAGGGAGCCTGCTTCCTCCTCTCTCTCTGCCTGCCTCTCTGCTTACTTGTGATCTCTGTCTGTCAATTGAATAAATAAAAATCTTAAAAAAAAAAAAGAAGGGTATTTGTAAGATCTGTTTCGGGGCCCAGCCCTCTAATTCTAAGGGACACACCCCACGCCTCTCTTCTCTTGCGTATAAGGGAAGCGAGGATGCCGCAAAGATCTTTGGACACATGTACTTACGTACCGGTGTCCTTATTTCGTGGAGGTGGATTACCAAATGTGAGATTTCAAGGCCAAATAGAAATGGTTTTCCTTGTAATGGATATACCTGGATTGCATTTCTAAAGACCACACCAACTCCTATTCCTACCGCCTCATCAGTGCCTGGTGTTCTGCCAATGTCAGTGGAAACGGTATCTCCTAATTGCCTTAATTTATATTACGCTGTCTTCCATATTTATTGGGCATTTGCATTTCCTTTTCTATAAATTGCCCAGTGATGTCCTTACCCATTTAAAATTTGACTCGGTTTTTTTCTATCAATCTGTAGGATCTCCTTGTATATTAGAACATTAAATCTCTATTATATATCTTACTAGCTGGGAGTCTTTTGACTTTGATTTTGGTGTTTTTCAAGATACAAAAAATATATTTTAAGGTAGCCAACCATACCTATGTTTCCTTTATAGATTCTGGGTTTTCTGATTTGTTTAAGAATTCTCCCCTTATCCCAGTGTATGCATACGTTCACCTCAATTTTCTTTTTTTCACATTTAAAACTTTAACCCATCTGAGATATACTTTTTGTATGTGACGCATGACGAAGGGGTCCAACCCCATTTCCCTTATGATGCACAGCCAGGTCACTAATGAAATAGACGATTCTTTTCCCACTTAATCTGACGTCCACCTTTTTCCTATATTAACTACCCCAATGCACCCAAGGTTATTTCTGGATCAATTATGCTTCTCTGATCTATGTATAGATTTTTGTGTCAAGTTAATAGTGTTTTGATCACCATTGCATCATAGGACTTAAAAAGGCGTTAAATAGGGGCACCTGGGGGGCTCAGTCGGTTGAACATCTGACTCTTGGTTTCAGCTCAGATCATGATCTCAGGGTTGTAAGATCGAACCCCCTGTCAGATTCATGCTCAGCAGGGAGTCTGCTTGAGATTCTCTCTCTCTCTCTCCCCCTCTGCCCCCCTCCTTGCTCTTGCGTGCACGCTCTCCCTCTCCCCTGCCTCAAAATAAATAATAAAAATAAAATTTAAAAGGTGCTAAGTAACTACAGGTCAAGAAAAATGAAGAGTGAGAAGCTACCGGATTTGGACTTGTGTCCCCAAACCTCGATCACTCTGTGAGTACAATTTCCATGGAGATAGGAGATGGACCCTAGATTTAGCGATGTTTGGGAAAGAGTAAAAAGTATAGTTTGTGCTCTTGAAGAATTTGGCAGTGAGAGGAACGAGAAGGTGGTACAGTGTATTGAAAGAGGAGCAAAAAAAAGAGAGAAATGTTTTATTTTTTAAATTTTTTAGACTTTTTTTAAAAAAGATTTTATTTATTTATTTAACAGACAGAGATCACAGGTAGGCAGAGAGAGAGAGAGAGGAAGCAGGCTCCCTGCTGAGCAGAGAGCCGGATGCGGGGCTTGATCCCAGGACCCTGATATCATGACCTGAACCGAAGGCAGAGGCTTAACCCATTGAGCCACCCAGGTGCCCCA
Source organism: Martes martes (assembly GCF_963455335.1). Classification (NCBI taxonomy): domain Eukaryota; kingdom Metazoa; phylum Chordata; class Mammalia; order Carnivora; family Mustelidae; genus Martes; species Martes martes. The sequence goes on from NC_137900.1 coordinate 75,038,336, forward strand.
AGAGAGAAATGTTTTAAAGCCCAGGGTAGATTTGCACGTTTGTGACCCTGAAGGAAGGTGTCAGTGGAAGGGGATACACATCTACCAGAGTTATAAACATCCATAAACTTCTTCCCACAAGAACTAAAATACCGTGATTATCATAAAATGGTGTGACTTAGCTTCAGACTCTGTATCATATGTATTGCCATTAAGGTTTCCCATACTCTCAAGTCAACATTAAACACTGTATTTAAAAACACAGATGAAAATAAAAAACAACTGAAGGAGATTAAGAGGTACAAACTTCCCATTACAAAAAAAGTAATGAGGGTGAAAAGAACAGCCTGGAGAGTAAAGTCAACAATATTGTAATAATTTTGTATGGTGACAGACGGTAACTATGCTTAGTGTGGTGAGTAGTAATGCATAAGAATGTCACATCCCGATGCCGTACACCTGAAACTAATATAATATTGCATGTCAACTATACTTTAGTTATAAATAGATAGATAATACCAACTGCGTTCTCCCTATTGGTTAAAAACAGATGAAGTTCATTTTTTCTCTATAAAGTACAATTCTGAGGATAGACACTGGGGGAGGAGACCAGTGGAAGGCACTGGACTCTGAGGCATCACAGAGACTCTGTTTCCTGATAACTAAGGTAGCAGCAATGGTTTTACCTAGTATTTGCTGGTTCCCTTTTCTTCTGCTCCAAACAAGAAACCAGCCAACGCTGCGCTCCTGCCCTCGCGGGGGCATGTGCGGTAGAGTTCGCAGAGGAGCTTACAAAAAAAAAAAAAGGGTAATGCCCAGGTGGTACTCTAGGCTAATTAAATCAGTCACGTGAGACCTGAGCATGAGTATTTTATTTTAAAGATTTTTATTTATTTATCTGAGAGAGAGAACACGCAAGAGAGCGAGCACAAGGGTGAGTGGCAGGCAGAGGGAGAGGGAGAAGCAGACTCCCTGCTGAGCAGGGAGCCCGATGTGGGACTCGATCCCAGGACTCTGGGGTCATGACCTGTGCCGAAGGCAGGCGCTTCACCGTCTGAGCCACCCAGGTGCCCCTAAGCATGAGTATTTTTTAAAGCTTCCCAGCTGATTTCAGTGTATAGCAAAGACTGTGGAAAGAGCCAAGATGACCTTCAACAGACGAATAGATAAGAAGATGTGGTTCATATATACAATGGAATGTTACTTGGCTTCAGAAAGGATGAATAGCCAACTTTTGTATCAACATGGACAGGACTGGAGGAGATTATGCTGAGTGAAGTAAGTCAAGCAGAGAGAGTCAATTATCATATGGTTTCACTTACTTGTGGAGCATAAGGAATAACACGGAGGACATTAGAAGGAGGAGAGGAAAAGTAAGTTGGGAGAAATTGGAGGGGGAGACGAAAGGTGAGAGACTGTGGATTCTGAGAAAAAACGGAGGGTTTGGGGGGGCTTGGAGGATGGGTGAGCCTGGTGATGGGTATTCAGGAGGGCACGTATTAGATGGAGCACTGGGTGTGGTGCATAAACAATGAATCTTGGAACATGAAAAAAATAAAATAAAATTAAGATGTTAAAAGAAAAAAAAAAGATTATCAGCCACAGATCTGGAGCTTCCAAATCAGCCAACAATGCAATGCTGTTTTCTGAAACTATACATGTGAGCCTTGGCAAGGTCCAGAGTGAAAAAATATTAGATACAGGCGACCAACACCCCTTCGTGTGACAGGACATATTCTCTGCACCCCGCTTCACTTGGGATGTCCTTCAAGGAGAAGGCTAGGGGTACCTTGAATTGAGGTGCTTACCAGGGTATTTCTGACATAAGCAAGACTCAGAAAGGCACAAGAGTGTTTGCATATGGTGTGTTTTGGCCACTGTGCAGCAGGGAAAAATAGGTTAAAATGTCACAGGAAATGAAAGAGAAGCTACTCCTGAGATGAAGTTGAATGTGAGAATTTAATTACTAAGAGCAAGAAAAGAGTTGTTCATTTAGGAGTTTCCTAGGAGGTGACCTCATTTCTTTGTCTACTCTCCAGTGGCTGGAATGCTGTTTAAACCAACGGCCAAGAGGAATTTAAAAATTAACTGTACTACAAACTGTTTTGACATACGAGCACCTAAAACAAACACATACTCACACCCACCCTAAGGTCAAAGTTTGCAAAACTAAAAAGATATTTACTGGGAAACAAAATGAATCGTATTCACATTTGGAAAAGAGAACACTAGGGTGTCACCTTGACATTTCAGAAGCGAAAAGAAGTATTTGCTAGTGTTTGATTTTTATTCCTAGGGGTCGTCTTTTTGTGATCCCTTAGCTAGGAACCAGGAAGTGGAGTTTATTATCCAGAAACTCCTCTCAGATGAGACAAATGTCTGCACTTACGGAACTTTGTATTCGAAATAATTTCTTAGCTCAAGATTGAGAGTACAAGGCCCTTGGTTGGAATCCCAGCTCTGCTAGGTACTTAGGTGACCCTGGATAATGATTTAACCACTCTAAATCTCAGTTTTGTCATCTTTAAAGTAGGGATGATGATGATGATGATGAAGACAGTTAGACACCTACAACATAATTTGTTTACAAAGGGCTTAGCTCCATGCCCGGCACAGAGTAAGCATTCGAATGATTATCATCATTCCTCTAGTCATATTCTGTTTATAAACTAAGAGATTTAGAAGTGTCCCTGTCATTTTCTGATATGTAAAGATCATACAGAAATAGCTGAAATGTTCTGGCCTGAATAAAGGACACATGGTATCACTTAGAGATGCACTATTCTGAATCTTAATTCTTGATTCTGATCCCTCAGCTGGGACCACTCTCCTTTTGAAGTAGCTCTCCTGTCTCTTAGCTACCCTAGTGCCTTCTCTCCAGTGAAAAACTAAAAATACACTAAGTAAACAGAGTACAAGCTATTGGTTTATTTTTAAATTTTCTAGATTCCCTTGGAAACATAACCATCTCCCATCAGCATATCAGCTCCCTCTGAAGAATACAGTCAGATAGGTTCCATGTGGAACAAATTGAGAATCCCATGACCCAACACCAGTCTCTAGCTCATGACTCAATGCAGTGTTGCAGGTCTCAAGTGAAGGAAATTCCAAAGGTTCCCACCAGTATGAGTTCTGGAGGCACGGACAAGCTTCTGGAAGAATAAGAAACACTCCCCCATAGAGCCCATTGGTCCACCACTGATTGTTAAGGTATGTGGTGTTGTAAGAGGGACTGTGTGGCCAAGCACACCATTTCTTCATGGTTTCCTTTCACGCTGGGGCAATGTCTAAGGGCAAAGCCTACTTCACAATCGCAGAGAAAATGGAATAATCCAGTCTGACATAATTGGAAAACTAGATGGAAAGAGATTCCTAGGCTACTTGAAATGTTCTAGGTTAGAGAAAGAAGGAATTCCTGTCAATGAACAAATACCAATATACTTCTGTTTTAAACAGATAACACACAAGACAAAACTAGAGATATCAAAACTGATTTTTAAAAGGTTCTAGAGGCGCCTGGGTGACACCGTTGGTTAAGCGTCCAACTCTTGGTTTCAGCTCAGGTCGTGATCTTGGGGTTGTAGGATCGGGTCCGGTGTGGGGGCTCCATGCTCAGTGCAGAGTCTGCTTCGGATTCTCGCTCCCTCTCCCTCTGCCCTATCTGCTCATACTCTCTCACTCTGTCTCTCAAATGGATAAATAAATCTTTAAAAAATTAAAAAAAAAGGTCCTAAATAAAGTATTAACAAATAGAATCTAGGAGTAGATTTAAACAGCAATACACCACGACTATGAGTGTGTATTCCAATCATGCAAAGGTAGCTAAATATTAGGAAATCTAAGTTAATATTGACCAAAGAGGGGGAAAGCATATGATCCTGTGGTAGTTATCAACAATTCTTAACATTTAGTGTCCACTCCTGATTAATGGTCTTTGTGAAATGGGATTCGGTGAATGACCTCCTTAATAGCAAGGCTTTTTTTTTTTTTTTTTTTTTTTTTGGACACAAAGATAGAGAGTACAAGTAGGCAGAGCAGCAGGCAGAGGGAGAGGGAGAAGCAGGCTCTCTGCTAAGCAGGGAGCCTGATGTGGGGCTCCATCCCAGGACCCTGCAGTCATGACCTGAGCCAAAGGCAGGCAGCAGCTTAACCGACTGAGCCACCCAGGCACCCCTCTTTTTTTTTTTTTTAAGACTTTATTTATTTGTCAGAGAGAGAGAGCACAAGTAGAGGGAGAGGCAGGCAGAGGCAGAAACAGACTCTCTGCTAAGCAGGGAGCCCAATATGGGGCTCAATCCCAGGATCCTGAGATCATGACCTGAGCTGAAGGGAGATGCTTAACCGACTGACCCACCCAGGCATCCCTATCAAGGCATATTTTTAAAATATTTTATTTATTTATTTGAGAGAGAATGAGAGAGAGCAAGCATGAGAGGGGGAAGGTCAGAGGGAGAAGCAGACCCCTGCTGAGGAGGGAGCCTGATGCAGGACTCAACCCTGGGACTCCAGGATCATGACCTGAGCCGAAGGCAGTCGCTCAACCAACTGAGCCAACCAGGCACTCCCAAGACATATCTTAAACCAAAAGTCAGTATCATCCTTGGTGATAATGTCTATGACATTGTTCTTATGTGATAGATACTCAAATTAGACAAGAGAACAAAGTAAGAGGTTTGAATATTGGAATAAAGAAGATAAATTATCACTATTTACAGATAATACAAAGTCTAAGATTCAGCAGATAATTATTGAAAAGTCCAAAAAGTTCTCATGATATGTTAACATTCAAAAATCACAAGTTTCACAGTGTATTAAAATATAACCCCAAATCAATCCATTTGTAAAAATACAAAAACATGAAATCACACAAATAAATTTGAATTATATGAAAAAGCAGAAAATTCCCAAGAAATATAAAATAATAGGTAACTAAGTGAAAAGGTATATGCTATGAATAAATCTTCAGTATGGTTGTAAAAACATAAATTCTTCCAAAATAATCCAGGAAATCATTTTATTTCTGGTCAAAATCCCAACATTATATTTGTGGGAGGGAGCATTTTAAAAAGTGTCCCAACTGCAGAGTAAAAAGGTGACATTTCAAATCTGTGATTGGGAAAAGATAAACACATAAATAATTGTGCTAGTATCACTGCAATGAATAGTGGGAGAGATAAACACAGGTTTGGTGAGAAATATTTTAAATAAAATGTAGGCTCTTGTTTCACTCATTACTCAGAGCAAATTCCAAATACAACAAATACTTTAAAGTAAAAACTAAAACTATGTAAGACCTAGAAGAAACACTCTACAAGTACTTCTATAATCTTGGGCGGAAGGTCTTTCTGAGCACATCATGAAAACCGGCAATCACAAAAGATTGATAACCTCGACTGTGAACAACGAGAACTTTCCAATAGCCAAACAAACAAAAGCTTATAAATAAAGCTGAAAGACAAAGGAATAATGTGGGAAAATATTTGTAGTACAGATGACAGGCAATCTGCTACTACTCTAACAAAAAGAGTTGGGCAATTAAGAATAAATCATCCCTCCTTCCAAGTTAAAAAAAAAAAAAAAAAGAAGAACAGTAGGTTCATCAAAAGAAATACAACAAAAATAGTAATTCAGGGACGCCTGGGTGGCTCAGTTGGTTAAGCGGCTGCCTTCGGCTCAGGTCATGATCCCAGGGTCCTGGGATCAAGTCCCACATCAAGCTCCTTGCTCAGCAGGGAGCCTGCTTCTTCCTCTGCCTGTGCTCACTCTCTCGCGCTCTCTCTCTGACAAATAAATAAAATAAAATCTTTAAAAAAAAAATAATTCAAAAAGACACATACACCCCATGTTTATAGTGGCATTATTTACAATAGTCAAGATATGGAAGTAGCCCGAGTGTTCACCCATAGATGAATGGATAAAGAAGATGTAGGATACTTCTACATGGAATATTACTCAGCCATAAAAAAGGAATGAACTCTTGCCATTTGCAATGACATGGCTGGAGCTATAGGGTATTCTGCTAAGCAAAATAAGTCAGAAAAAGACAAATACCACATGATTTCACTCATATGTGGAATTTAAGAAACAAAATGAACAAAGAAAAAAGACAAACAGCAAAAAATATAGTTTCTACAGCTGATAAAATTTTTTCTCCTGACTCTACTGACCTCTGAAGAAAAAGGGAGGAAGTATGACCAGCGGCAGTTCCTACCATCACTCCTATCAGGATTCTTCCAGTGCCTTTCACACACACATCCCCCCCACATATGCACACATGCAACACACCATACATACACCCCCCACATATATATGTTCACATGCAACATACACACACACACATACACGTACCACCTTGGGCAGTTTACTGAGGAATCACACCTGCGTCCTTGTAGCCTGTTCCTTCCTAGCATACTGCTCAGCTCTTTCTAAGCTTTATGTTCTTTCTAAATCTAGAATTCTGCCCAGGGATGTGGTCGAGGAGGGGGCAGTTCTGCCTGCCCTCCACAGTGGAATCAGTACATAGAGAAGCATGCATGGCTGCGTATTTCCTGGTTCAAGTCATGGGAAGGGCTCTCTTCCCTTTGCACAAGGGCTCTGTGTTTGTGAAACAAAGCCAGAGGGTGCAATGAGCTGATTCCTCCATGAGGTTGTCGGTCTGTGTCTTTGATGCTGCTAGGAAATCCCCTTCCTTCCCCAGTTTTGTCCGTCTTCAAGGGTGATTTAGCAAGAGAGTTCTGATTATGAGTGACTGCACTGCAGGTCACTGTGAACCATAAACTGTCACGCAACGACTGGTCTATTCACGGTGACAAAAATTCCACAGAATATATATAATCATACAACATGGTCCCTGTGTTTACAGTGCAGAGGCCAACACTGACTCCAGTGCACGGTTGCTCAAAATACCGTTGGAGTCTCTCTTCAGGGCTTGCCATCAGAGCCCACAGCACGTTGTTTTTGGTATTCTGAATGCACAAGTGAAATCCTTTTTAGACTGTATCTGATTTTTGGAAATAGGTAAAAGCCATTTGCCACATTCTCCAACTTATAAAAGGAATGCACAACTGGTTAAGTTTTAATGATGTCTATCTTATATGTATACAGGATGTTTTCATCCTATATAGAGGCACACAGGGACAGAGAAAATTATAAGGTAGCAAAACTAGTCGATGCTCTGTGATAGGTCATTAACACATTCTGAAGGCAACTCCCAAAGGGAAATTCTAAAGACTCTTTTAAACACTAATTGCATCACAAGTGACTAATCTGATTTGTTTTGGGGAAAACCATAAACATCTGGTTTGCTTTTGGGGAAAAGTCACATGAAAGTCACAATTTGTCTAGCTGATGCTTTTTCTTCTTTCTAACTGTTATTTTGAAAGGCTTCATAAGCAAACCCTCCCCTTCCTCTACCTACCTCCTTGCACCCTCCAACACCAGCCAATCCAGTGCTCCATTACCTCCTCCATGTTTTCTTTCATAATGTCTCCCTTACATTGGACCTTCCTCTCTAGTTCCTCCTTTGTGATCTTTAACATCTCTCTTACTGAAATTTCATGACTCTGCTCACATTCTTATACCCCTGCCCCCGTTACTGGAATTTCCCCCCTAGTCTTCTCTGCCTGACAAAACCCTCCCAATCCTCCACGGTCCAGCCCCAAATCCACCCAACTAATGGACTTGCTGGCCTCCTGCTTTGCTCCCCATCATTCCGCTTGTCACTCTGACCCACTGTGTAGGGTAGGAACTCCAACCCGGGTGGCACTCAGTCAGATATCTGCTGGGTGTTGTGAAATGAAGGTTGGATTGATCTCTCAATCACAGGGGAAATTCAGGGTCAAAATGAAAGGGGGAAAAAATCCGTTTGTTTCAGTTGGGCTAACATCCAATTTGCTGAGAATGAATGATAAATTAACAACAGATGGGACTGAATTTTACACTTCCAGTCTCATTCCTTTGAAACTCTAAGGGGAAGCTTCCCAGGCACACTCCATATGGGGGACACACATCAAGCCCTCCTTTGGGTTGAAGAAATAGGACTCAGAGAGAAATGATCAATTGAAAGCCATCAATTAGGGAAGACTAGTGGTAGGCAAAATAATAATAATAATATCTGAGAATAGAGAGATTGAAGACACACACTGTGTGAGTCAGAATGACAATCACACCTCACCTTTAAATTTTTTTTTAAATTTATTTATTTGTTAGAGAGCGAGCGAGCACAGGCAGACAGAGTGGTAGGCAGAGGCAGAGGGAGAAGCAGGCTCCCCGCCGAGCAAGGAGCCCGATGTGGGATTCAATCCCAGGACACTGGGATCACGACCGGAGCGGAAGGCAGCCACTCAACCAACTGAGCCACTCAGGTGTCCCACACCTCACCTTTAGATAGGGAAAACACTGGTCAGCTGTCTGATGTTCACCCAGCTCCCAACTCCAATGTTCTCCGGTTCTTCATTGGTTGCTCCATTTTCGGTAGCACAGGAAAAACTAAAATACAGGTATGACTTCCAGAGAAAAACATCGGCAGACTTGTTGGGCATTGTCTGATCATTTTTCCCCTTGTGGGAAGAGCTTACAGTTTTTCTTACTGATGGATAAGACTTTCACGTAGTAGGCCTCTTCACTCTTTTATTAACCATGCTTATGGCAAACAGGTTTTCCCCAAATGGTTAGACATTTATTCCCACCCTTCCCTAATAATCCATCCTTCCCCAGTAATTTGAAATGCCCCCCAAGCTTTATACTCAGCAGGGAGGACTGCCAATAACACACAGCTCTGAATGTCTCACAGGCTGTAAAGGTGGGCTCACGGGTGGGCCCAGAACACTCCAAACCAATCGGACAATGACATTCAGGAAACCAGCAGTTAAAAACCAACCGACCAAACAAACAAACAAACAAAAACCTGTGGTGATTCAATAAGTTTATTCCTGGGAATCATCATCATCATCATCTATACACTTAGAGTATTAGAGTATGTGGCCTATTTGGAGCATTTCCAAAAATATAGTAAGACAGACTAACTTAAGCTACGGTTTCTTTCACTGAGCATCAAACCTCATCCCTTTGTGTTACGGTTTAAAAAAAAAAAAAGTTTCACTATAAGCATTCACTCTAAATCCTATAAAAATAGATGTAAACAACTCTAATGACCTATCACCACCCTCCGAGTGGTGTTCCCAAAGAGCCTCCTCGGGATTAGATGGGAATTCCCCGAGCTCAGAGAGTTTTGGAGGCTCCCTGTTGAAACGCGTGCATGTGGGTATAGCTGGTCACCCTCCTCTTCAGACTTTTCATTTCGGGCTTTCATTTCATTTCATTTCATTTCACTCAGAAAGTATCTGCTCAAAATAAGGTCTTTTTCCTGTTGCTCAGTTCAAGCGCCCTATTTTACTTCTGGTTTATCAGCAGGCAGCATGGTGGTTGACCAAGCAAGCAATTTTGCAAAGCAGAAGTTCTACAGCAAGAAAAGTCCATTTGGAAACTTTGTCAGTTTCCTAAAATGCAGGCTAACTTGCAGTGGCGGCTGAGAGGTTCTATGAATCCTGTGTTCTTGGGAAACTGGTGAAGTCCCAGGGATTAAGGGCAATGACCTGGGTGACCAGCTGAGGAAAGCTGCATGGGGAATGAAGGGCCAGGTGGCAACCCACCTGCAGGCAGAGGTCAAGGACGATGAGCTGCCCGGTCAGGCTTAGAAAGCTAAGTGTGCAGTACGATCAATACAGACCACACTCCCTGCCACCTCCCCAAAGCTGTCCATCAACTCCCCAAGGCTGTTCGGCTTCATGCATCCTTTCAGGAAGGCAGACTGCCTGTTTCCCTCCAGAAATGGGTCACTTCCTTTGATTTCAGTTATAAGTCCTGATCTGTCTATGCTTGACTCTCCCTGAGGCTCACCTGCTCTCCCAGCTGTCTCTCCACTATGGGTTCCAGCTCTCCAAACCCATCAGAGCGGCCTCTCCATGAGGCCTGCAGGGGTCAGCAGCAGCAGCAGCAGCCGGCAGGTAGAGGGAGAGGAAGCCAGAGATACGGCTGCAGAAATGAGGGGAAAGGGAGGAAAGCCACTGACACCAGAGGTGTGTTACAGCTGGAGACGGAGAGGTAGTCTTGTGAGATCAGTCTGGGGGCTGGTCCTTTTGCCTTTGTGGAGTTCCTTCAGTCCCCACGTAATCCAGCAAATTGTTTCAGATGCACCAAACTCAGACTGAGAGTCAGACCAGATGGCTATGCATTCATTTTCCAGGAGAAATCCAGTAAGAATGTTGGTGAACACAGATCACAGGTGGCCAAGTCAGACTCAGCTGCTTTGCACTCTTGGCCGCAAGCTGGAGACAGGCTGGATTCTTGGAGCCTGACAGCCCTGTGTGCCATCTCCTATGCACACTGCAGACAGTTACATCCTCTGGCCTGGGACCGGGACATAGCCTTCCTTGTTCAGCTCAGGACTTGCACTGCCCAGCCACTGCCCCTTCCTAGGCTCTGTGATAACAATGCCCCTGTCCTGGGCACTGCCCTTTTTTAACTAGAAGGCAGCACGTTGGAGAGCTTCCCTGTGTCCCTGACCATCACCAGCATAGCAGAGCCCCTGCCAGCCACGAGGGCCCTGGTTTCACCTGGTGCTCATCCCTGTGAGATCCCAAGCCACAGCGATCACCCCCCAAAGTGCCAAGTTCCCTTAGTTCTTGGAACTCAGGCCTCTTTCAAGTTCTTGGGTCCACTCTTCACCGTAAGTCACAGCTGGTAGCCGAGGGTTGTGACTGCTTTCCCCTCAGCTATATGCACCTACTACCAAGTCCTTGGCCAGGGTGGGTCCTGGGGGCTGGGGATGATCTTTGTGCTCTCCAGCTCTGATCCAGGGAGCTCTCTCCACCCTCTGGAAGCCCTGAGTCTGGTCAATGTTGCCTTGCCTGTGCAGCCCACCAAGTCTCAGGATGGCCACCTCCAGGGACCATAGGAGAGAGCTAACCCTCCAGGGCCACACACTACCTCTCTCAAGCTTGGCAGAGATAGACATTTTCAGGCCAAGTTCACAAACCTCGAATCCTGCTAACCCAAAGGCTAGGACATAGGACACAGGCCTATGCACCCAGGGAAATGGTACCCTTTCCCTCCCTCAAATCTCTGTGCCTCACTCAAGTGAATGTCATTCAGTCAAAAATGAGAAAGCAGCCTTACAGACCCAGCTGCCTTTCTAAACTCGCTGGGTTGTTGGTCATTGTTACTCCCAGCGGCCCTGGCACCTCTCCCTAGAGAGAACAGAATTTTGCCCTAGGTTTTTATTTTATTTTATTTAAAGATTTTATTTATTTATTTATTTATTTCTCAGAGAGAGAGAGAGAAAGCGCGCACAAGCAGGCAGAGTGGCAGGCAGAGGCAGAGAAAGAAGCAGGCTCCCTGCTGAGGGACTCGATCCTAGGACCCTGGGATCATGACGTGAGCCTGGAGCCAAAGGCAGCGGCTTAAGCGGCTTAAGCGACTGAGCCATCCAGGAGTCCCGCCCTAGGGTTTTGTTATAAAGTCAAAACAGCCCTATCAGACGGACCCAGCAAATACTGTGGTGAAGTTTAAAATTCACAATTGAGTTTTTTTTTTCTTTAGCAACTTGTGGTAGGCAGAATTTAAGATGGCCCGCAATCCCTGCCCCCTAGTGTCCACAGCCTATGTAACCTTCCCCTCCCTCACCCCCATCCAGACGCCCACACCCCTCACCCTCCCCGCCTCATCCTCTTGGTGGGACTTCTTCTAACGACAGAATAGAGCGAAGATGAAAGGATTTTGCAGATGTAATTAAGGTTCCCAACTGGTTGATTTTTAGATAGTTAAAAGGGAGAGAGATTGTCCTGGGTGGGCCTGATTTAGATGAAAGTCCTTTCGAAGAGGGACTCTGTCCTTCAAGCCGTCCTAGATTGTCCTTGCTGGCTTGGAGAATCAGGCAGTTGTGTTCAGGAAGCCCCCGAGGCAGACGACTGAAGTAGGAACTGTAGGTGGCATCTAGGACCTGAGCCACCAGCCATGAGCCAGCAAAATGTTGGGTCCCTCTGCCATACAACCACAAGGAAATGAACACTGCCAACCATCTAAATAAGCATGGAAGAGAAATTTTCCTCAGTCGAACCTCCAGATGAAAATGCGCCTTGACTGCAGACTTGTCGTACCCTGAGCAGAGAATCCAACTAGACTATACCTGGATCCTGACCCATAGAAAGTGCGGCAGGATAAACGTGGACTGTTTGAAGCCCCTACATTTGTGGTCATTTGTTGCCTAGCAAATAGAAAACTAATACATGGCTACAAGCATATGTAGTCTTTGCTATACTTCACTTACAGATAGTTCATGTTCTAGTTTCTGGTTGTCCCCCAAAATCACATGCCCAGAGATTCCCAAAAAATTTTTCAGGAAAATCACTCCATCACTACTGTGCAACAAGGAAAAATACACTCAATAAGATTTGTGACATTTTCAGAAGGCCAAATATATATAAAGTTGAAGTTAATGGCTGGTAACAGAATTATGGAGGAAAATATTTTGTTTAAAATAATACCTTGGTGAGGCACTTGGGTGGCTCAGTCGGTTAAGCCCAACTCTTGATTTTGGCTCCAGTCACGATCTCAGGGTTGTGAGATCGAGCTACGCATTGTGAGATTTGGCTCCAGTCCTGATCTCAGGGTTGTGAGGTCCACGCTCAGCAGGGAGTCTGCTTGAGGATTCGCTCTCTCCCTGTCCCTTTGCCCCTCCCCCGACACGGTCTCTCTAAAATAAATAAATAAATCTTAAAAAGGAAATAAAATAATACTTTGGTAACAGCAACAACAACAACAAAAACTTTGGTAAACTATTTGGGTAAAGGTGGATGCTTAGAGCATAGATTAGCAAAAAAAAAAAAAAAGGACACAGCTATATTGTTCTGTATTTCAGGAATTTAGGAAGTCTGATAAAGAACGAAGATGGGAAGGGAAGAGAACCTTGAAGAACAAGGATAACTAATAATCCATTTGTAATTTGCATATCTGAAATATAATACTCTCCATAGTGGGCAGAGTAAGTGTCACCAAAGATGTCCATGCACCAGAAGCTATAGCTATGTTCTCTTCCAGAGCAAAGGAAACGTTCTAGATGTGATTACAAAACTTGAGGTAGGGAGATTATCCTGGATTTTCCAGGAAGGCCCAAGGTAATCACAAGGATCCTTACAAGTGAAAGACGGGGTGGGCGCCAGTCAGAGTCAGAGAGCGATGTGAGGATGCCACATGGTCGGCTTTGAAGATGAAGGAAAGCCCACAGCTACAGAATGTGGGCAGCCTCTAGGAGCTGGAAAAGGCAACGAAATGTATTCTTCCAAGAGCTCGCAGAAACATCACAGTACTGCCCATATGCTATCAGCCCAGAGAGACTCACAACAGACTTGGGGAACTATAAACTAATAAATGTGTGTGGTTGTTAACCAACAGCTTCCTGGTGGTTGGTTATGGCATCAACTGGAAAGTGATCCACTCTCTAAACATCTTTAAACGTCCTATAGTCCTCAGTGAGACTCTGAGTGGAAGCCATGGAAAGGAGCCAAGATCTACGGGTGTGTCAGTGGGGGCGGAACAGGGACCCCACACAGGAGAGTGAGACGATCCACCCACTGACCGAGTTCAGAAGAAATAGAAACTCGGTGCTAGATTTGATCCCAGGAATGTAACACGGGCACCTCTACTCGTGCGTAGAATTTTCAGAAATTGTAAAAGACAGCACAGGATGCTCTACCAATTTTGGAATAAGAAGTTAAACCAATCCTACCCAAATCTGCAGTGTCTTGGATTAGGTTGAGAAGGAAGCCACAGTCATAACCTGTCTTTGTCAGGTTTTGATTTGACAAATGTGTAACTAGAAATGAAAAAGAATACTTTTTCTTATGAAACTTTATTTTTATGTTGTTGAGTAATACACTCACATTTTTAAAACCAAAACAAAATGAGAAGATAAACACTCAAAAGACTCCCCTTCGCCCTGTCCACCCCACCCCATTCTCCGTTGCTCTATTTGTAACCATTTGCACTAATTCATTATTATTCCAGTGTTTCTTTATAAGACTGAATACATATTTTCATTCGCCCTCTGTCTTACGCATAAGATAGAATACCATATACACAAAACATCTTAGAAATCTCTCCATGTCAGTGCACAGTGTTCTTCCTCACTCCTTTTTCAGGACTGCATGCTATTCCACTGTGTTATGAGGAAGTATCATAGTTCATTTAACTGGTTTCCTCCTGAGAGACATGGGGGTTGTTTCTCAGCTTTTGCAATGATAAACGATGTCATAGTGAATAACTCTGTACCTGTGTCATTCTGAAAGTGTGCAGGTAAGCCCATAGGAAGAGGACTGATGGGGTTGTGGGACAAAGGCACCTGGACAAAGGCAATGTAAGTGTTGTCAGGTTCTCCTCCTTTCAACAGAGGTCATACCATCCTATACCCTCACTAACAGTGTTTGAGTGCCTGCTTTCCCACAGCCTCAAAAGAGTGTGTTGTTAAAATTTTGGATTTCCCTCAGATTGATAGGTGAGAAAAGGTATCTTACTAATTTGCAATTTTCTTAAAAGAGAGGTTGAGCTGGGGCGCCTGGGTGGCTCAGTGGGTTAAACCTCTTCCTTCAGCTCGGGTCGTGATACTAGGGTCCTGGAATCAAGCCCTGCATCGGGCTCTCTGCTCAGCAGGGAGCCTGCTTCCCCCCTCTCTCTCTGCCTGCCTCTCTGCCTACTTGTGATCTCTCTCTCTGTTGAATAAATAAAATCTTTAAAAAAAAAAAAAAAGTGAGGTTGAGCATTTTTTTTAAATGTTTAAGGGCCATTTGCATTTCTTTCTCTGTGAGCTATATTTTCATAGCTGTTGACCCCTAACTGTTCTTTTTGTTTTGACCAAAGTTCCAAAACCCTGAAAATAATAGGTTGCAGGTACTTCTATATTCTAAAATTTTCCCATATCCATTTTTCCATAGTCTTGCAACCCTTAGCCCAATAACCAGGATATAAAGTGATTTAAATGGAAAAGGTCAAAATAAAGGAGTTCTTTGGAGAAAGCCACTGGTGCGCTGAGCATTTTCTATCCCCCCACCACCGTGGCAGGGGGGAAAGGGACCTTCCTCAGGGCAAGCCTGGAAAGAGAAAGTTCAAGGGAGCCCCACATTCAGAGAATCTGATTTGCATACCCTAAAGCTTTGGAAGACACACCGGCCTGGTAACTGATTCCAAGGATAAGAAACTCACGGGTCAAGAAGCTGAGGCTGTCAGGCCAGACAGCAGGACAAAAAAATGGACACCACACTGGGAGCGAGCTACACATTCACTCATGGGAGGACACGGGGTCAAATGAGGAAGAAAACTGGTCTGTGGCTGGAGTCAGCTGTGAGAGCAGACAGTCCTCCATTTGGCATGGCAAGGGTCTGTGAGTTTCCACAAGTCCAGCAGGTACCTTGGAAAGTAATCCTAATGGAGGAGCCACTTTGATGTGACTTTTCCTGAAAAAGGACAGACTTCCAGGGCAAGAGATCTCCAGTAATGTCAGCAGTGAGAGTGGGTGGGATGCACTTAAAGGGGCAGGAGCTGAGGTAGTGACACAAGAGTCCAGGATAACAAAATCTAAAATACCTAGACGTACATAAAAATAAGCATAGACTACCTTGTAATTAAAAAACTAGAATACTCTAGAGAGGGACATACAAAAATTAAATGGAGATATATACTATGCTGTGGGATGGGAGCACTCTTTATTTAACACATCTCCCTCCCCCTCAAAAAATGTGAAGATTTGAAGGGGGAGAAACTGACCAAATAATTCTTTAGTTTATGTACAATAAAGATGTATCCATGAATAAATACATAATAAAAGCTGAGAATAATCTGAGAATTCACAGAAAGAGTGGTAACTTACTTTTACTTGGTATGAAAAAACCCTATTTAAAAGTTCTAGCAGGTGGGGGGCACCTGGGTGGCTCAGTGGGTTAAAGCCTCTGCCTTCAGCTCAGGTCATGATCTCAGGGTTCTGGGATTGAGTCCTGCATGGGACTCTCTGCTCAGCGGGGAGCCTGCTTCCCCCCTCCCCCTCTGCCTGCCTCTCTGCCTACGTGTGATCTCTGTCTGTCAAATAAATAAATAAAATCTTTAAAAAAAAAAAAAGTTCTAGCAGGTGGTATTGGCACAGAAATAGATCAGCAGAACAAAGGGGAATGTTCTATGATTCAGTATATAATTCAAATCACTGAGGGAAAAGTCAATGAATATTAATAGGACAAATGGCTAAACCGTTTAGCAACTTAATAATAAAAAAAGATCCACCCCCCAACCTCATTCCTTATACTAAAATAAATTTCAGATGGGTTAAAGATTTAAATGTGTTTTTTTTTTCCGTTAAACTGCTGAATTAGATTTATTACCTTGAGGTTGGAAGGTCCCTCTAAGCATGGCACCAAAGGCAAAATATACAAGGAAAACATTTATAAGTTTGACTATACAAACGTAAAGCTTTTGAGTGGTAATGCTCTACATAAACAAGGTCAAAAGGGAGATGATAAACTAGAAAATTTGTTTACAAAATATATGATAGTGAGGGAAAAAAATTATTATGATACAAAGAGCTTTTCATATCAATAAAAGACAAGCCCGGTGCTTGAGAAAAAAGGGCAATTCACCAAGACAGAATTACAAATGACCAATCCACATGCAAAATGTAAGTAAAACACCACTGAGTCATCATTTTTCAGCCATCAGATTAATCAAACTGAAACACATCAATAGTGCCCAGCGGTGTTGAGGCTTTCGGTTGGTGAGAACGTCAACTGGTATAAACTTTCCATTGAGATTCCTCTGACAAACACAAAATGTCTATCAGTTTCAATTTCACTCCTAGGAATGTAGCCTAAATGATAATTGCATACAATTATATGAACTGTATAAGGTTAGGAAACATCTGGAAACATGGTAAATGCACCATGCGTAGAAGAGTATTGGTTAAAGAAGCTATGGCACACACTTTTAATGTAGTCACTATTGACATAAAATAAATAAATAAATAAATGTGCCCAGGAAGGAAAGAAGCAAGAGTTTACAAAACAACATGTGTAGTTGGACCCCATTTTGGTAACCCTGAGTTGTGCCCAGAAAGTATGGATAGGGGTACACGTGCATACATACCCATCACCAAAATGATTCATTCATTCTTTTTCTCTCTCTCTCAAACAATAAGCATACTGGTTTTTTGTTTTGTTTTGTTTACTTTTTTGCTTCAGTGTATCACCTGTGTACAAACCTGGGGGCAGAAAAAGCCACACCCTCTTTCCTCTCCCAAATCATGCACTTCAGTTCAAGGACAACAGTTGTGGCAGGCGATAGGCCCCAACACACTGGTTGATTGACCACTACTACTGATACTGGTTTTTCTCTTAGATGCATAGAATGGAAAAATAGGCGGCTTAGAAAATCCAAATGTGAGATCAGCAATAAAAAGGGAGCACTGAGAATTCTTTTTTACTTCCTCTAAAATCAATTTAAATACTAACTTGATTCCAAGCTAATGTGGAATTGTAAGATAATCACGTCTGCTCTGGTCTTGGTTAGGTGCCCAGCTACGACTTGAGTCAGAGACAGACTTTCACCTGTTTCCCCTCACTAACCTCCATCTGTCTGGTGGTTTGTGTTTCCTTCCAGAAGTGATAGGGGGGTGCGATACCTTATAGTGAAGAAAGATAGATATAAAAAGCCCTATGTTACAGCAGTTAAGGACAATGGTTTAAAACACACACACACACACACACACACACACACACACAAAGACCTGACTGTCCCCAAAACCAAAAGTGCTGTTCAAAGGTTAGCTCAAGGCCTGTCCAACCCCAGGAATGAGGACTAGACTTGCAGTCAGAAAATCTGACTGCACAATTCAGGTCACATAATTGTCTGAACCCATTTCTCCATTCTAAAGTGGGGGAAATGTTAATCCCTGACCTTCCCACCATACACAACTGTCGTGAGGAGGGAATGGAAGAATGTGCATGAACAAAAACTCCAGTGGAGAGAAATCAAGATTACAGGTGTGCACACCCACAGATCAGCCAGGGAACAATCTGCTCCCAGTTTTGATTCCTCATCTAGAAGGGAGCTCACAGCTGGGCCTCAGTGCTCACCTGGACAAGCTGTCCCCAAGACGGTAACTAAGGGAGAGATCCTTCCTCCACCCCTGGCTTGGACCTAGCCTTATTTAGTGGCTCTCAAATCCAACTTCAAGTGCTGCCCGGCCAGTCCTTCCACAAACAGACCCTGCATTTTCCCAGGAAGATCCACCTTCGCTCTCCTGAGATGCCCTCCCCGCCTCATCCATGAATCTGCTTGGGAAAAAAGGGACAGTCTTGTGGCAAAGCCACCAGGCGAATTTAGAGAACTTCTGGCGGCCCTCACCTCACGTTTATGAGAAAACAGTTAGAACTGTGGAAGGATGGTACATCTTCTTGCCAATGCTCAGGCCCTGCTTTTGTTAAGCGACACCGCTGAGCACCCCGGGGCGGTCTTTGGGAACGTTCAAAGGCAGTGAAAAAGTCCATGTTTTTGTTATTTCAGTATTCTTTCATAAACTGTTCCACACTTCTGCACTATGCAGAAGTACATTTTACCTAATATTTTACTTAATATTTAGTCAGATATTTTAACTAGAAGATTTTGCTACTAGGCAAATGGGATTTCTTCCTCTCAATGACAATTTTGCTAAGCTCCCCTGGGGACCAAGGGAACTTCTTTGGCAGCTAATTCTCCAGCTGGAAATTAAGGGGCTGCAAAAACACATGGTGTTTATGGGTCCAGTAAATAATAATAATAATAACAGTAATAGCAATAATGGGAGTTCAGATTCTCTTTTTGGATAGAGGAGGCTTTCAGGAAAATCCTCACTCATCAGAGACCTTACCTACACTAACCACGATAATTTGTAATGAGTCCAAATTTCATTCAAAGGCTGTGAAAATAGTATGAGCTTGAATAGCTGCACATAAAAATTAAAAGTAGAAAGCTATTTGTATTAGTCCTTTGAGAGCTCTACTCTGTAAGCCACCGAAGATGAGAGCAGGGAAGGTTCTAAATGCTGATCCTATAAAGAAGATGTGGTATATACATACAAGGGAATACTATGCAGCCATCAAAAGAAATGAAATCTTGCAATGACATGGATGGAACTAGAGGGTATTATGCTTAGCGAAATAAGTCAATCGGAGAAAGACAACTATCACATGATCTCCCTGATATGAGGAAGTGGAGATGCAACATGGGGGTTGGGGGGAGGTAGGAAAAGAATAAATGAAACAAAATGGGATCAGGAGGGGGACAAACCATAAGAAACTCTTAATCTCACAAAACAAACTGAGGGTTGCTGGGGGGAGGGGGGTAGGGAGAGGGTGGTGGGGTTATGGACATTGGGGAAGGTGTGTGTTATGGTGAGTGCTGTGAAGTGTGTAAACCTGGCGATTCACAGACCTGTACCCCTGTGGCTAATAATACATTATATGTTGATAAAAAAAATTTAAAAATTAATAAGAAAAATAAATGCTGACCCTAGGTTATAGTCCAAGATAGTACCTCAGAGGACAAAGGACAATTAATCCGAATACTGCCTAAAGCTGCCAGGGCTGCCCGCTGTTCCTGAACACCCGAGTGTCAGGATATGGCTTCCCTCTCTCTGACTCTTCCCAGTTGAGGGCATATACTTAGAACCAGGTCTCCCCAGGCACAGCAGCTCCTCGGATAGTTTCCACCTGTTTCTGTTGTTCCTCTCATTTCCTCCTCTCCCCACCAGCCCAGACCACCAGGATCCGACCCTCACCAACTCCCAGTGAGCTAGTGGAGAGAGAACACAGCAGCCACCCCATCAGGAGCACTGTCCCTCTTCCGCAGGACTTCAACCCTGCACAATTCCAGGGCCGCATTCATATACACCGTACCCTGAGGTTGTATACTAGAACTGTCCCCTGCCTGTCTCTCCCATGCTTGTTATCTTCCAGGCCTAGAAAAAGAGGGAGAAGAGGGAGAATACCACTGTTGCTTCGGAAAGTCACATGCCTCTGCTCCGGTCATTTCTTTCTGAGCCCTGGAGTTATGCCACCGGTTAGGGAAGAAAGCTAAAGAACACTGACTCAGGGTTTAAAAGTCCAATCTAACGTGTTCCATCTGCAAATTCAGCAAGTCAGCAGGGCCCTGGACCACTTATATCTAATGTGTCATAGTTCATGTCGTGTGGCACATGATTCATATGTCATGGCTCAGTAACAGTCATAGTTACTGAGGCTGTAGGTAAAGGGGAAGGTCCCATCAGGCACAGTCTTTCCCCTTCCCCTGTAAACACGTGGATGATGGCCATGGGCTTGACAGTGTTTCAGCCCACTGTTACTACACGAGCACCCGATCTAAAGGAAGACGCAGGGCATTTTAAAGAGAGAGTAATAAAAAAAAGTCAGGCAAGACTGCTATAAACTTTGGTGTGGAAGAGAAGAACGGCCAAAATTAACAGAATATTTTTATTGGAATGATAAATTATGGCTTTTGAACACCTGTAAGACCCATGGTTCTGTATCAAAGCTCTGCTGCCTCACGGCCGTCGCAGGGAACTTGCTGGAGAGGCCAGGTTAGCATACTTTCTGTTAGTATGTCAATTAATTGTAGGAAAGGGGTTGCTTCTGAAATGTTTGACAGGTTGCCTCTGTCAACGATCTCTATCCTTTTCAATGACCTCCTTCATAAAGGCAAATTCTATCCCAGGCTTAAGTCCATCTCACGGCTCATTGTAGAAGGATGGATTCCACATTAGTCCAGGGATGCTATAAAGGTGCAGAGACCATCATGCATTCAATGTCCAGAAGAGCTGACTCTCGGGAAACACTCAGACGAAAACAGACGTCCGGCCCACGTGACCCGTAGCCCATGGTCAATACTACATTGTCTGTCAAGGGTCTCAAGTTCACAGACACAGAACTGGTTGTGTAGCAAGCAGAGAAGACGTCAGCGATTTCCAAGCTTCCTCCACTCGGGGGGTTCCACAGAGGTATTCGCCATCTTGAATCCAGAAATGGGGCCAAGCTGGGAATGGAAAAAGTTGCAGAACCACACACACCCGGACCGAAGTGAGGCAGGGCCTCTGTGTAGGCAGGCACCTGAGAAGTTGTTCTAGCACCTGCCCCAGTGGCGCTGCTTCCTCTGCATGAAGCACCCGTCTGCAATCTAGACGTGGAGGAGGAAAGGGGTCCATTGACACACTTGGGTTTTCCCTTGGCGCACCTGTATGTGCGGCTCTTGTACCCTCATGGGAAGCAGCGTGGGGGACCAGCCACCACTCTGTGAGTAGCCCTCACAGCCATCGCTGGCCCTGCTCCTTTTCTGCACCAGAAGGGCACCCCCTCCCCGCCCTGAGGCACAGAGCTACTCAAGCCTCTTACCTAATGAGTGTGGAGCCCCTGACCACCTCCACCCACCGCCCCTTTGACCCTCCTCAAGCCCAGCTGTTCTTCAAGACTCCAACCCCATCCTTCCGCCATTCCATTCACTTCTCAAAAATGAGAGTCTCACATACCACACGGCTGAGAAGGAGAGGAATGCAAGAACAATCACAACAGCCATGGAGCCCAGCCCGACAGCCACCATCTGCTGCGGCATGAACGACGAATCTGCGGGACAAAACCACACACTGAGCCCACAGCATGCAATCACGGCCCTCCTGGGAGGCACGTGGGCACCTGTGCTCACTCCATGCTAACCCAGAGCTTGGCCCCATTTCACAAGCCATCCCAAGAAGGCTCAGAGTGCCTCTGCGTCCCCTGAGTCGGCCCCTGCGGTGTAGGCCTAAGGAAAACACAGTCCCAGGGTATTTCTGAAAAGGAAATGGAAAAACCAGGCCACATTCAAGTCACAGGGGATTAAAAAAAAGAAAAAAGCTCATCTTCTTGTGCATACACATACAGCAGACTGTGTTGTTTGTATTGGTCCTCTCTCGGTCAACTGCACCTGAGAGTTTTTCTGGGCAGTTCTCCTTTGCACTGAGGAAGAAGTCACTCTGACATCATATGGACTGTTGCTCCAAAAATGACAGGTGGCTCCCATGGTCAAATATAGCAAATGAGTCTGTCTGATGGATGGGGTCATCTGTCGTTTTCCCGACACACCAACAAGGATAGTACCTTCCTGCTCAGCCCAGCAGGTTGTCATGAGGCTAAAGTAAGAAAATAAATGTAGGGTGCCTGGGTGGCTCAGTCAGTTAAGCATCTGTCTTTGGCTCAGGTCATGGTCCCAGGGTCCTGGGCTAGCGCCCCGTATCAGGTTCCCTGCTTAGTGGGGAGTCTGCTTCTCCCTCTACCTCCGGCTTGTGCATGTGCCTGCACACTCTCTCTCTTACTCTAATAAATTAATAAAGTCTTTTAAAAAAAAAAGAAAATTAATGTAGAAGTTCTCTGAAAGACATACGTATGTTCTATTTGGGGTTTATCATGTGTCAACTGCAGGGAGATCCTTTGCTACACACTGAAGAACACCCACACTTGAGTGGCCCGTTTGGGCCAAGTGACTGAATCAGAGCATCCTGTTCTACACCAAAGGGCTCGTTTTAATTTGCAAACAACTGATTGAGCACTTACGATATGCCAAACACTGTCCTAATGACTTCTCCTGACCACCTAGGGAGTACTATAATAATAGTAACACATATTACAATAATAGTGCCTAGCGTCATAATAAGACACTGAGTACTATTATTATTCCCATTTCATAGACGAGACTGAGGCATGGTTCAGCAACTTGTCCAAGAGCACACAGCTAATATACGAGAGTCAGGATCCAAACCTGAGCTGTCTGGCTCCAGCATCTTGGCTTTTTAACCACAACACCGTGCTTTCCCAGTGCAGATCTGAATCCAGTTCTGTCTACAGCAGAGCAGGCCACGCTCCCCTTCAGAAGTCCAGGGTGCAAGCCCTGCTCTTTGGGGCACAGGCCGATGATGGTGGGGGCTCGGACTGTAGCAGTTCAAGTTCCTCTTTAAAAGGACAAAAGTCCGCATGCAATGGTGTGGCAGACGTTGGAAAGATCTTGGGGGCTGATGGTGCATACACAGAATTAAAAAAGAGAAACACCACCTTGCCATGGAAGAAATGTAAGAAAGTGCAACTAAGTCCAAATTCTGCCAGATGGTTTGCTATGGTTGTCACTGTCGGGATATCAAATTATTTCCCTTTTCGTTACCCTCCTTTTACTGATGCCCCCAGGCATACGCTTAGTCTGTCCTCAGGGCCATCCAGTACTGCCTGGGAAGAGCTGAAAAACAGCAAAAATAAAGGTCTGCTAAGTAACAAGGAGGGGCCTGAGGGGAAAAATAGCAGCCCCTGGATGTGAGACTCTCAAAACATAGAAGACTTGCTTCCCCGGCAGCAAGCGAGGCTCATCCGAGAACAGTCCCTCCTCCCTGACACTCTCATCACCAAATCTGCGCTCTCCAATACCGTAGCCACTGGCCGCAGTGTGGCTGTTGAAACCTAAATTAGTTCCAGGGGCACCTGGGTGGCTCAGTGGGTTAAGCCTCTGCCTTCGGCTCAGGTCATGATCCCAGGGTCCTGGGATCAAGCCCCACATTCAGCCCTCTGCTCACAGGGAGCCTGCTTCCCTCTCTCTCTGCCTGCTTCTCTGCCTACTTGTGATCTCTCTCTCTGTCAAAAAAAAAAAAAAAAAATTAAAAAAAAAAGAAACCTAAATTAGTTCCAATTAAATTAAAAATTCTGTTTCTCAATCATATCATCTCAAGTGCTCAATTTCAAGTACGCATTTCAAGCGCCCAATAGCCCCACATGGCTGGTTGCTGCC
The DNA here is from genome assembly GCF_963455335.1 of Martes martes. Lineage (NCBI taxonomy): Eukaryota > Metazoa > Chordata > Mammalia > Carnivora > Mustelidae > Martes > Martes martes. Next base: position 75,062,174 of record NC_137900.1, read on the forward strand.
ATATTGGACACTGCCGCTTTAAAACTTCCCATCATTGCAGAGTTGTATGGACGGGTACAATCTCCACAACCAGGTTAAGAGCAGTGTGGTTGTATTCTCTCACAGGATAGTGGCTCCAGCAAAAGCGGCCACAGAATACATTTCTTGCTAAAAGGCTCTGCAAAACCCATTACCTTGTCAAGAGAGAGACCTTCCAGAAAAAACATGGCTGATATCGTTTGGCTACCTTTTTCAGAAGAAAAAGGCTTTGATATTTTAAAAAACCATACTACAGAATGGGAAGAAGGAGCTGTGGTTAAACCACAAAGCAGCAGAGAAAAAAATTCAGGGAGTGACTTGAATGGCTACCTATTAAAACAGTGCAGGGTGGGGCACCTGGGTGGCTCAGTGGGTTAAAGCCTCTGCCTTCGGCTCAGGTCATGATCCCAGGGTCCTGGGATCCAGCCCCGCATCAGGCTCTCTGCTCAGTAGGGAGCCTGCTTCCTCCTCTCTCTCTGCCTGCCTCTTCATCTGCTTGTGATCTCTCTCTGTCAAATAAATAAATAAAATCCTAAAAAAAATTAAAACAAAAAAAACAGTGCAGGGTCAGCAGAAGAATGAATACACGGGGACAGAATAGTATAGAAACAAACCCATGTGTATCAAATAATTTCCAAGTCAGGTTGTCCAAGTCTGTATTTGAACACCCTAACTATGGACTCTGGACAAGGTTTTTCAGCCATTCTGGGTCTCGATTTCCCCACTGAGGATCGATCTAGTAAAATGGGAATGATAATAATAGTACCCACTTATAGGGTTATTATGAGAAATGCATGAGATAAGTCATGTTAAGACTGTGCCTGAAACACAGTAGGCGACTGGCAAATGTTAGCTATGGTTCATTATTGGTGTTTTGTTACTGGTTCAAGTCATTGGGGGAAATGATATATTATTCAGAATTCGTGTTGAGAAAACTGGCTGACCGTTTAGAATACAGTAATTTAAAAAAAAAGAATACAGTGATTTTGATCATTAGAGCTTATACTATATTTAAAATCTATATAAATACAAATAAATATATAAATATAAATAAAATACTATATATAAATATAAATAAAATCCAGACAGATTAAAGACTTAAATGGAAACCTAAAGGAGTTAGAACAAAGGGTAAGTGAATCCTTATCTAAAATATTTATCTCAAGCAGGTACGAATTGTCTAAGTGTATTTACTAATGCAGAAACCCTAACGCTCCAATCATGGGATCTGCTGCTGTTTCTACCACAGAGCCACCTGCTAAAAGATCTTGCCTGGCCTTGACTTCAAGTTATCATCTATACATTGCGAGCTCTGTCTTCCTTATATGAAGTTCCCTGTTCTCTGCTCATCTCTGTTTGACTTGAGTTTGCTCTTCAAGTTTTCCTAAAGATCACCTGCCGTGGTTCTCCACCTCACTTGCACGTTTAAGAACCTGCTAGAATGTGCTTCATCTGGGTCAGAAGGCTTTAATTTATGTGAATCAGTAGCTCTTCTCTTGCTTTTAAAATGTCCCCTCACAAACCAACAAGACAGAAGCAAAGTAGGAGTTGATGGACCTGACTTTCTCTTGACCATCCACCAGCAGGACACATTCACCCGAAGCAATGGGCCCACGTAACTATCCCTTACTATGGACATAAATATTGGAAAATCTTTTTTTTTTTTAAGTTCTGCATAACATGGCTCCAGGGATTTTTGGCTCCAGGTATGATTCTCGCTGGTATAGGTCTCTTGGTCTACTCTGTGTATGTGCTCTTTGAAAATCAGAGTCAGTGCAACCCAGAGCCCTCACAGGGTAGCCACACAAGATTTCTTTAGGGACTTTCCCAGTTAATTCCTCACTGAGAAAATTTACAGCTGCTCAATTCAAATTACATTTTTTCGAGCTTTGCCATCTTCTGGTTACCCTCCCTCTCATGGTTTCATGCCATAAATTCATGCTTATTTTTCTTCTGAGTCACTTGTAGAATATTCTTTTGGAAACTCGAGTGAATCATGTGTTAAATCAGATTCGCAGTGACTCATTCTTGGAGAGAGTAAATCCATTAGGTTAAATGTTGCCACTCTCTTCAGGGTGGCTCCCAGAGGAGGTACAGGGTTCATGAGGCGTGACACGGCTTCTCCGGGCTTCGCTTTGAACTCTTCCACTAATGCAAATATCACAGGTGCTGACGAGAAAGTTAGAAAGACTCCATGCCCACCCTCAAGCTTCCGGACAGCTTGAGAACGTCCTGTAGCTATGGACATTTTTTCATGAATTTATATGAGCAGGGTCATTTCCTGAAAGCAATAAACCTGTTCTCCAAAAGGTACAAAGAATTTGTACCACAATGTTTAGCTAGTGTGTTAAATTCCTCTCTGCTAGCCTGAGGTCTCCTCACTTGAGTTCTATGCAGAGTGGGAGATGACAAAGGAGATCAAAGTAGGAAATTAATTTAGAGATACAGAAAACCTGATGAATCAGCAACATTTTTGAATTCATTTTCTATTGCAGCCTAAGAATTCACCATAAACTTAGCAGCTAGCCCCCACTCATAACCTCGTATTCTGTGGGCCAGCAGTTCTAGCACGTTGCGAGTGGGTCCTCTGTTCAGCGTCTTCCAAGGCTAAAATCAGTATGTCAAGTGGGCTGCATCCCCTCTGGAGCCTCTGGGGGAAGAATCTGCTTCCAAATCCTTTGCAGTTGCAGGACTGAGGTCCCCATATTCTTACTGGTGGCCAGCCATCGGCCACTCAGCTCCGACTGGCCAACCACATTCCTGCCATGTGGTTCCTTCCACCTTTGAAGACAGCAGGAGAAACCCTTATTTATGTCAGACCCATCTTGCCCTTTGAATCTCCAATCTCCTGTTTCTGACCTCTAGATCCAGATTTAAAGGGCTCATGTGAGGGCCAGATGCATCTGGACAATCTCCCTCCTTGGGACCTTAATTATATCTTTGAATCCTTTCTCAGCAACACTTACAATAGCCTTTGAATGAGTAACTGAGAGGAGGTGGGTGTATACCAGTGGCCAGGAATTTGTGAGGCCACATTGTAATTCTCCCAACCACAATGATGAAGATTTAAAGTATGTGTATGCATGTTTGTGTATGTGTGTGTACATACAGGTGCACAGCCTACACAAACGCATACACACTAGGCTATAGCTTGATGTACATCTTCTCTGCCTCACTTAAATATTGCACTTACTGTGCTTCATTTTTCATCCGCCCCTACTGCTGGTTGACCAGTAATCCTCCAACTCAATTCATTAAATTCTGATTAGGCACCGATGTGTGCCAGGCACTGGTCCCGTTCTTCAAGTGCTCTCCCTCAGCGGTATGAAATCTACTAAGAAAAGACAAGTGCACCAGTTGCTCTAGAGTATCACAGAATGGCTAGAGAGAGGGAGGGAGAAAGATCCTGCCCCATGGAAGAAATAAAAAAGGCTTCAGAAAGGACACTGCATTTGATTTTAACCTTGACAAACAGGTAGGATTATAATAAGCTAATAAACAGAGATTACAGGAAGGTTATAGGGCAATCCGGGTAGAAATAAATAGGTAACTGTATGAACAAAGACATTAAGGAAAGTAAGAAAAGACCATAACCAGAGAGGATCGGACGCATCACTTTGAATGGAGAAGATGAGAGGCAACTAGAAGGGTGTGCTGGTGTCAGACTGAGGCCTTAGAAGCCAGTCTACAATGTAATGGAGACCTTTGGGAAGAACCATCAGGAGAAATAACCAAATCAATGCTGCAGTTTAGAACTATGAGTCAGACGTGTAGGCTGGAGTAAAGAAGGAGCCCCTGAACACCGTGGTGGGAGAGAAGAAAGGAGGCTCTTCCAAGTTGTTTGTGCTACAGATATAAAGGCCTGTGCTCAGGGGGTGAACCCAGACATGAGATGGGCATACCCTAGGTGTAAAATGTGGGCTGAAGGGGAAAGGGAGCGGTCACTAATGAGTTAGGGGTTTGACCCCTATGACGGAAGAGTGTTCTGTGAAAACAGTTTGTGATCATCTCACATACATCAAATGACCTTCCCTTGTGACTCAAGAAATCAGAGTCAGTACTTTGTGGCTAGAAGGGATCTGAGAGATTGAGGTAAGAGGCAGCTGAGAACCAGCCAAGTTAAATAAAATTTCAAAGACACTCGGCGGAGGAGCAGCAAGGCTTGAGCAAGGAAGTCCAGGCCTTTGCCCTTCCCCTCAAACCAACTGCTGGTTCCCTGGTAGTCATTGCAATGATCTGCTAGGGGCAATCTACAAAAGGTAAATAACAGAATTTGTCACCGGGCAAAGGTGAGAATGGGGCAGGTGCTTGGCATGGATGAACTGGAACAAGTTCAGGACTAATCTGGATCCTAGTTCTCTCCAAATTACTTTCCGAGAGGGCAGTCTCCAACATTTCTGCAAAGGGGGACTACCAGAGGTGAGTGCACAACCGATGGATATGTATGTCAGAATTGCCTTCTGCATTTTAAAAGACAGTGGGCTTCTCCATTATCTCTAGAGCCTTCCAATCGTTTGAATGCAAAGGTTTGAGCTCTCTTTCGACACTGGTTCTTGGGCTGAGGAGGGTAGAGAAGGCACTACCAAAAGCCACTTTAGATGTGTCCAAAGCAAAATCCTTCCTGTTAATTTTATCACAGTAGCCAGCTCTTTGGCAATTTCTTCCACCAGTTAGAGTGTTTTCTAATCATATCAAACAGCTTCTGAAACCAGTGGATTCTAGAAGCTCTTTCTGTGCCTCTCCAGGAGGCTTACACATTCCATTCTTCTGATAAAAGCACCTTTTCTGTGTAGAAACTGCATTCCCACCCTTAGAGCCTTAGGGAATGCATTGGCTGCAAAATGTCCAAATATTGAAACGTGTGGTTGCTTCTTGTGGCCGTCACTTAAATCCCAAGACAGGAAGCTTGGCCTATCTGCACACATTAGTGTAACAGCACACACCTCTGTGAAGGGAGACCCTCACCAATTATGCTAAGTAAAATAAGTCAGACAGAGAGAGGCAAATACTATATGATCATAGCTATACATGGAATCTCAAAAGGCTGAACTCTACATAGAAACAGAGAGTAGGATGGTAGTTGCCAGGGTCTGGGGGGGTAGAGAGAAATGGGGAGATGTTGGCCAAGGGGTACGAACTTCTAGTTACAAAATGAACAAGTACTGGGGATCTAATATTCAACATGGTAACTATACTTAACAATACTGTATTATAGGACTGAAAGTTCCTAAGAGAGTAGATCTTAAATGTTCACACATACACAAATATATACACACTAATTATGTGAGGTGATGGAGATATTAACTAACCTTATTTTGGTCATGATTTTTCAATACAAATCAAATCATCACACCGTACAGATTAAACTCAATGTTACATAAGTTATATCTCAAGAAAGTAGAGGGGTGGGATGGGGGAGACCCTCGCAGCCTGGCAACCACAATCCAAGATGGCTGATGGTCAGGTAATGTGCCTTGCCCAGTAGAAAAGCCATGTCCTCTGCTCTTATTGAAGTTGGTGTGAGTAGAGATAAAAAGATGGGAAATAAGATTAGAAGACAAGCAGACAAATAAAGGAAGCCTAATCCTCCAGGTCCCTCCCAATCATTTCCTGCTGAGCACCCTCTACTGACAAGGTAACAGACCCCCCATTGTAAAGTGCCCTTTGTTGGAATCCTTCTGGAAGCAGGGTTATGTGGGCACTTCCTCACCACAGCAGCCTATTGTTTCATGCTGCTCTGAGGTAAGGGGCAGGATGTAACGGGTTAAACTGATACTCTAAGCTAAGAGCAAAATTCCTCAGGCTGTTGCCAGGACTCATAAACCACAAAGAAAAGGTCCAGATGCAAAGGTCATAAACTTGACAAGATTTCTGGTATTAGCTACAAACTCATGGAATTCCTGGGAATCAAATCCACTGGCTGGCTGCCTGTTGGTTGAAAGAAATGTACTGCCAGGGAAATCCCACGTCTGGCAAACAGGGGGCCGCGATTGCTCAATCCCTGAGGCACTTCTCCTCCCCCTGGACAACTGCCCAGGCGAGGAAGAAGCACTAGGCCGATCTCCTCCCTGCTGCATCTTATGCAGAGACAGCTTTGGAGGAAAGGGATAGGGCACTTTCACAGGAAAAGACTGAGGTGGCCCAACTAAGTGACCAAGTGACTCACTCTGCCACCAGCCAGGGGATGCTTGCTCTTCCTATCCAACAGGATGTGGTCATTGTTCTGGGCCCCCTGTTCACTGCACTTCACTATCTTTTCTTCCTTTCTAACTGGTGTGCTTATCCAGTCTCCCCTTTCTCATTACAGACTGTGGTTTGAGAATGCTTACATTTGGCACTTAGTTACCGATTGCTAGCGGATCGTGAGAAGTCCACCAGCATTGGATCAAGAGGAATGGACATCACCGCAATCCTGGTCATGGAGCTGGATGCAGTAACAGACCCACCTTTGAGTTGTCTTCCAACTGAGTTCCACTTTTGGTTGTTCAGAGGATAATTCTCCCATAATGGGGGGTGTTTTTCCGAAAAGTATATGTGGGGAAGCCTGGGTGGTGCAGTCGGTTGGGCACCCAACTCTTGGTTTCATCTGGGGTCTTGATCTCGGGGTTGTGGGATGGAGACCCACGTCAGGCTCCCAGCTCAGCATGGAGTCTGCTTAGGACTCTCTCTCCATCTCCCTCCACCCCTCTCCACCCCCATACCCTCTCTCTCTCACGCTTTCCCTCTCTCCAAATAAATAAATAAAACCTTTTTAAGAAAATTATACCTGTATGGGTGTGCCCATGCTAAGCAGCTAAAAGGCTCAGAGTAGTGGACTGTTGTGGCTCTTTGAATTGGTCTGCTAACATGTTTTTCTGCACCTCTTTTCCTGATGTGGATCATGTCCACCTCTCAATGCAATCCTGGGGAGGCTGTCAATCACACTGATTTGCCCCCAACCACCCATATGAGTAAGCCCCAAATCCAAGGTAGGCTGTTCATAGTGCCTCTAGAGTACCCTAGGAGGGGTACTTGTCATCCCACAGATGGTCACTTAATCTAGGAGGGAAGATTCTTTCCCTGAATTGAAAAACCTTCTGTTCCCACTGAAGTTGCTAAACTGGGCAGCTGGTGGCCATTCCTCTCCCTCACATGGCTTACTGTAGAAGAAAATGAAGCCAACTCAGAAACTGAGAGCAGAGACAAAGGCAGAGTGTCCCACTCATGGTGTCAAGTCCCAAGTGACAGTTCCTGGAATCCTGGTGACATCCCTCTGGGGCCAGGTCCATAAGCTCCCCACCCCCCATCCTTTTCAGCTATGGATTTTTGCTTAAACTAGTATGAGATGGGTTTCTGTCACCTGTGACGACTTAAAAAGAAATCTCATTAACATAAACTTGATGCTGCAGACTGGACAGGATGCTTAGGCAGAAAATGGCTTTACCTTTCACTTGAGCCCAAACCGCACACGAGCATCTTCTCGCCTATAAAGAGAAACACAGCGACACATTTAACAAGGCAGCACAGAACATCAGTTTAAATAATACACTGTAGCCCGGAAAGTTTAGTGGGTTTTTTTTTTCTCTTAATTTGGATTAAAATATCCTCATCTAGCTCTAACATCTTATAATTGAGCCATGTGGTGACTAAGTATTGGAGGGACTGGCATGGGTAGCAGTGACAGAAGTGACCCTAGGGATCAATTCTGCAGCTTTACAACAGATCTCAGCACACACTATGGGTAAACAACAGAAATGGCCATGAGTTTCATTCTCCTTGCCAGCTCTGAGCAACTGGCACTGACTGCCTACAAAGGATGTTGAAAAAGATTCTGAGGTCCCCTCCCAAGTCCCATCCATGACGTCCCATCCATGTGAGGTCCCATCCACGTGACAGTGACAGTGACAGTGATGCACGCAATAGGCAAGGCTATTGGAAGCTTTCGTAAATAATACTTTACCTGTCTAGATGATACTTATCTGGCCAACACCTACAGAGTCACTCAAATGAGATACCTTCTTTCCTTCTCCCCCAGCTCTTCTATGCATATTTGTCTGTTAGGAACACTGGGATTACTCAGCAAAATGTTCCCCAGAGGGAACTAAATAGCAGGGGTTAGGAAAGATCTCTCCAACTTCAAAAGGAGATTCTCTTTCAAGTGAACACCTTGGGTAGTCTGATTTTATTAAAAATTGAAAAAAAAATAGATTTACCCTGAAAAATGCTGGGGAAAGCTTCAAATGGCCGTAAGCTCTTGAATGTGACTAAATTTTGCCTGGGTGCTAAGTGCCTCAAGGGCATCTAGAGGAAAATCATAGGCAAGAATAACCAGTGAAAGGGACCTCAAGTAGTTGGGCAGGCACTACGGAACTGACTGTACTAAAAGAGAGAAACTGGTAGGCCAGGTGAAGAAGGAAGCACATTAAAATAGAGTTGTAACCAGATATACATTTTAAGATGCTCATTCTGGCAGTTGTATGGAGCAAAGAGACAGAATAAGAGACAGGAAGATGAGTTAGAAAATTGATGTTCAGGCAAGAGATGCCAAAGGTTAAACATGGTTAAGGAAGAAGGAGAAGAAAGGATGATTTTACACAGTATGAAGGTGATAGAATTGACAAAATTTGATGTGCACTAGACAAGAAGATAAAGAGGGAGGAGACAAGAGTGATTCCTTGATTTCTGTCTTAGCAACTGGGAGCATGGTGATGCTATTTACTGGGACAGATACACAGAAGGAAAGACAAACTGGGAGAATCAGAAAACAAAGTTCGTGGTGTCAAATTTTACTACAAAGCTGAAGTAATCAAAACCAGGTGGTGCTGGCATTAAGACAGACATATAGACCAATACAGTAGAATGGAGTCCAGGGATCAACTCCTGCATGTGTCAAATAATTTTTGACAAGGGTGGCCAAGAACATTCAATGAGAAAAGGAAATCTTTTCAACAAATTGTGCTGGGAAAACTAGATATCCACATCCAAAAGGATGAAGGGGGACCCCGACCTAACACCACACACAAAAACTAACTCAAAATGGATCAGATCCAAATATAAGACTCAGAACAGAAGAAAACATAGAGAAAAGGCATCAGCAAATTGGATGTAGAGATGATTTCTTGGATACGACATCAAAGGCATGGGCAGCAAAAGGAAAAAGAGACAAACTGGACTTCATCAAAATTAAAAGCTTCTGCGGATGTGAAGCAAAAAGAATGTCTGTGCACCATTAGTGGGATGCAAACCAGTGTGGCCACTGTGGAGAACAGTATGCAGGATCCTCAAAAAATTAAAAATAGAACTAACCGGTAATCTCACCACTGGGTGTTTACCCAAAGAAGAGGAAAACACTGAATTGGAAAGATACACACACCTCTATCTTTACTGCAGCATTATTTACAATAGCCAAGATATGGAAGCAATTCAAGTGTCCATAGGTAGATGAATGGATAGAGAAGATGTGGTGTATATATACACAATGGAATATTGTGTATAAAATACCATAAAAAGCCATAAAAAAGGAATGACATCTTACCATTTGCAATGACATGAATGGACCTAGAAGATATAAGGCTAAGTGAAATGAATCAGAGAAAGACAAAGACCATATGATTTCACTCATATGTGGTATTTAAGAAATAAATTTTAAAAAAGAAACAACAACAAACCAGACTCTTAAATATAGAGAACAAACTGGTGGTTGCCAGAGGAGAGGTGAGTGGGGAGATGAGTGAAATAAATGAAGTGAATTAAGAGGACACGTATCACAATGGGCACTGAGTAATATATGGAATTGTTAAATCACTATATTGTACACTTGAAACTAATATAACAACACTATACATTAATTACACTGAAATTAAAAAACAAAGATGTTGGAATGTTAAAAAAAAATTAGGAACTTTTGTACATCAAAGAACATTTATTGATAGAGTAAAAAGTCAACCCATGGAATGGAAGAAAATATCTATACATTGCAAATCTCCTAAGGGATTAATATCCAGAATATATAGAGAATTCCTAACACCCAACAACAAAGAAATAACTCAATTCCAAAACAGGCAAAGGACTTGAATAATCATTTTCCCAAAGAGGATATACAAGTTGTCAAAAGCACAAGAAAAGACACTCAACATTGCTAATCATTAGAGAAACAGAAGCCAAGACCACAAAGAGATACCATCTCACATCCATTAGAAGGCCCATTATCAACACAGAAAACAGCGGATCTTGGGGAGGATGTGGAGAAAATTGAACCCTTGTGTACTGTCAGTGAGAATGTAAAATGGTGCCGCTGTAAATGTAAAATGGAAACTAGTGTGGCAGTTCTTCAAAAAACAAAAACAAAAACAAAAAACAAAGAGAATGATCACATGATCCAACGATTCCAAGTGTAAATGCCCCAAAGAATTGAGAGTGGGGACTCAAAGAGATATTTGTACACGCATGTTCATTGCAGCCTTATTCAAAACAGCCTGAAGACGGAAGCAACCCAAGTGTCCAACCACAGACGAATGACTAAACAAAATGGTGTGTACACACAGAGTAGAATATTAAAAAGGGAAGAAATTCTGACACAATGCTACATCATGGGTGAACTTTGAGGACATGAGGCTAAATGAATTAAGACAAATAATGTATGATTCTACTTATATGAGGTACCCAGAGTAGTCGAATTCCTAGAGACAGAAAGTAGAAGAGTAGTTGCCAGGGTTTGGGGGAGGCAGGGAGAAGAGAGTCCCTGTTCAATGGGTACAGTGTTTCAGTTTGGCAAGATGAAAGGAGTTCTGGAGACAGCATGCACAACACGAATGTACTTAATGTTAATAAACTGTACACCTAAGAACTGTTTCTATGGTAAATTTTGTTATACATATTTTACCACCATTAAAAATAAAAATTGAAAATAAACCACTACTAGATGCTCTGGAATTAAATGGTGGTAATGGTTGTGCCATTTTGTGAATACATTAAAAACCACTAAATTGGGGCGCCTGGGTGGCTCAGTGGGTTAAAGCCTCTGCCTTCAGCTCGGGTCATGATCCCAGGGTCATGGGGTCGAGCCCCGCGTCGGGCTCTCTGCTCAGTGGGAGCCTGCTTCCCTTCCTCTCTCTGCCTGCCTCTCTGCCTACTTGTGATCTCTCTCTGTCACATAAATAAATAAAATCTTTAAAAAAAAAAAAAAACACACTAAATTGTATACTTCATTTTTTTTTCACCATCTTAACCATTTTATTAAAAAAAATTTTTATATGGGTATAGTTGACATGCAACATTACATTAGTTTCAGGTGTACAACTTAGTCATTTGACAAGTTTATAAAAGATGCTATGTTCACCACCAAGGTAACTACCATCTGTCCCATTATATCACTATCACCATATCATTAATGATATTCCTTATGCTATAAATTATATACTTCAAATAGCTGATTAATATGGTGTGTGAATTGTAGCTCCATAAAACTCTTCAAAAAAGAAAAATAAATAGTTCACTACTAATTTTAATATGACCGTAATACTAATAGATTGGAAACCCATAGGGGAAGTAAATGCAATTCAAAACTGCAAGGCCCAATATAAATTTTTTCACAACCCCTTTGCCTCCTTAGTCTCCCAAAGACCAAGCACATGTTCTGCTAAGCTATATGAAAAAGAGGTATCTATGACATCGCAGAAAAGTTTCCCATAAACTAGGATTCTTATCCTAACCTCTCAATTATCTGTGTTATGGATTGGATGTTTGGGTCACCCAAAGTTCATATATTGAAGACCCAGCCCCCAGTATGATGGTACTTGGGAGTAGGGCCTTTGGAAAGTAATGAGGTTCAGATGAGGTCATGAGGGAAGGGACTCCGTGATGGGATCAGTGTCCACATAAGATGAAGAAGACTGACCAGAGCTGGACTGCACGCTTTCTACCATGTGAGGACACAGCAAGATGGCCGCTGTCTGAAAGCCAAGAAGAGGGCCTTACCAAAGAACCACGTCAGCTGGCACCTTAATTTTAGACTTCTCATCTTCCAAAGCTGTGACAAATACATTTCTGTGGTTTAAGCCACACAGCCTATGGTATTTTGTTATGGCAGCCCATGTGTCCTCATGTACCTCTTAGACCAAAGTCCCGATCTGGGAAGAGCACTCTCTATGCTGTACTAATGTTGTACAGCTAGTGCTAGGTCTGCGGCTAGAAATGCCAAGGCAGAATCTCCAGCTAAGCTCCAGCGAGAAGGCCCTGTTTGAGTCATAAACACCTTTAAACAAGTTCAGGGAAATACAGTCTGGGCTTTAGCCTGCCAATTCTTAATTCCTACGTTATTGTCACAAAATACTACCAAATCTCTCTGCTACTTGTACATATTCTTTTCTTTTCTTACTTGTACATATTCTTAAAAGTAACCGCGGGTTTACCATCAAGCGTGATAATGGCGCATTAGACTGGTGTCCTACACCGAACTTAACAGAGTATGTGTCAGTTTTAAATATGGTATGGGGACGCCTGGCTGGGTCAGTCAATTAAGCATCTGACTGTTGATCTCAGCTCAGGTCTTGACTTCAGGGTTGTGAGTTCAAGCCCTGGGTTGGGAAGGAAGGAAGGAAGGAAGGAAGGAAGGAAGGAAGGAAGGAATCTTACATTCAGGATGGCTTCAATTCATCAGTCAAGTGATGTTTCTATTAATATAATTTTTTCCTAGTTTCCATTCCCAGTCTATATGAATCTATATCATACTTTGAGTTCTCCCGGGGCAACCATCGCAACGGTTCTTCTAGGTCTTTCACCCGACTCATTGATTCAGCTCTTGCTATCCTGCTTGTCCAGCTCACTATCTTTCCTCACGGTGCAATGACTCCATAGTTCTGGTCTCATGAAAGAACCACCCCTGGAATAAGGTAGGCTTTCTAAGGATGAGGAGAGGTGGGTGTGGCCAAAGCAGTCAAGAAAGCAGAAAATAGGGCAGCACTGACGTTCAAGGAGAAGCCTCTCCTTCCTGCTTCTGAGAGGGTGCAGGGAGGCAGCAGCCTGGCAGCAGCACAGGGAAGTGACACTTCAGACCATCAACCTCCTTAAAGGTCTCACCAGCCCATCATTTATGTAGGCAAAGTATTCGACACATTTTTCTGGTTGGTACATGCGGTCTCCATCTCAAATACCGGGGAAACAAATGTTCAAACATCTACATTTCACATGAAGAAGAAAATAGAGAATTCATGAGTTTTTACAGAAGTGTACCTTATTCCATTCACTTGTGATTCGCAGTATGATGCAGTAATCATTCCCTTTTTTCAAAGGTGCATTATAGTATTTCCCGTAGTACAGCCTGTCTCCAATAGATATCTCCATGGCGTCATCTGGAACATCTTTGGCCAGTAGTTCTGCAGCCACATACCCTTCAGCATCAGAAGTGTTGCTAAAGAATGAGGTGGCCCCTTCAGAATCACAAATAAAGGTGCTTTGGAGGGTCAGGGGAAGCACTAACACCTGATATGAACTGAAAAAAGAAAAGAAAAAGAAAAAAGAAAAAGTCTATCAGACCCTTGCTTGGGAGAGTCATTCATTCAATGTCATTCATTCAATTATTCATATTTACTGAGCACCTGCTACGAGCGAAACACTTTTGTGGGCACTGGAGACATATCACCGGACAAGAAAAAGTCCTTGCCCCCCCGGGGGTGGGGGCAGATTTACAGTCTGGACCTCCAGTGCTAATGACATACGACACGCGATGTGAGTCATCAGGTTCCGCCGCAGATGGATGCCAAGTAAACCCTCTTTAGCCGGGAGGGGCCGCTCCACGTACAGCTACCCAGAGAGGGCTCGCCGTACACCTCCTCTCATCAGCAGTTTCCACGTGGGCAAAAAAAAAAAAAAAAAAAAAGCCCAGCTGTGGAAAGGGTTTAGCAGTCACAAGGAGGCTGCCTGCCTACAAGCGTTAATGTACTAAGCCTGCAGAAAGGCTCAATCACATGGTAACCTGAAACGGAACTCATGTGACCTGCATTCCCTCCAGGGCCCAGATACCAAAGTTCATGTGAAGTAAAAGAGAAGTAAGGAGCACCAAGTCACCGTGCGTTAATCTAGTCTGACCGTGTCCTGAAATAGCCAGAAAGGAAAAATGTCATGCGTACATTGTGAAACTGTCCACTCAATGTGGACAGAGAAGCACACCAGCCAGCAACGATCCTTCTGTGTTTTGTTATTGTTGATTCCACCAAACACAAACCCTGTCAGCGAAAGGAAGTGTAAGAATAAAAACACACCGAGTCCGAATCGCGCTTCCTTTTTCATCCCCTCCCTTCCGTCCTTCTGTCCTGCCTCCAGGATAGCACGTTTCTGAACATCTGCTTTCTCTATCAGGCCTGACAGCAGGGATCTAAGGGACTTACGCCTGTACCCTTGCAAGCCCTTACCCAGGTCTTTGGCTGAGGCCGACTCCCCACTAATGTTTCTTGAGTTGATGTTTCCGTAAAGAGGAAAAACACGCATGAGTACCAGAGAGGTTTAGGGTCATTTCCAAACCATGAGGCCACATAATCTATTCTACTAGTAAGTATACAACTTCCTGTTCCACATTCCTAATGCCCCTTGCTTCCTAAAAGGCCATGAGTCACTAGGTTAAGAAAAGGGAGCCCTCCACGGCAGTACGTCCTCGACTTGGAAAGTCTCCATCCCAAACATCCTATGTGTCCTTGGGGCCCTGATTTCCACCAAGTCTGGGCTCACTTTCCAGCAAAGAGCTTTCTACAAAAGGTACAAGGTCAAGCCTACAGGGCAGGGAGCTGCTGCTGCCACCACCAGTAAACATCCCTAAAGCATCCACCACCTACAAGGGAACACTTGTAACGACACACTTCCCTGGAGACTTGAAGACATCCCTAGGAATCATGGCTGCAGGTAAGGGAGTAAATGGTGCGGAAGCTCCAAGCTGTCCTCAAACTCCTCTTCCAATTCACCTTGCCTTGTGGATGGTGGCGTTCAAGTGCAACTTCAAGCCTCACCTTTGGTTCTGGACATTAAAGGCACCATTCATGGGGCATAAAGCAGTCTCCCCAGTTAGCATGATCATAATCACCTACGCTGCTTGATAATGACACAGATTTCCAGCCCCCATCCCAGACCTACTGAATCAAAATCTCCAGGAGCTGAGTCTGAGAATTTGTACTGCTGATAAGGCACCCCAGTTTATTTCTTTAAGTTGGCAGTTGTGGGAGACACTAGCACGACGAGAGCCCAGGAACAGACTGCATCATTTGCCCGAGATCACCAAGCTAAGGAGGGGAGCTTTGGTCCCAGGGTCCTGTTCCACCTTGTGCCCCACACCCTTGTCCCCCTCCCCGAACAATGTAGAAAGCAGACTCGGGCCTCTCCCACACTGGCAAAGCTGCTCCCCCAACTCAAACCAGGTAGTCAGGGAGAGGAAACTGCTCCATTTGCCTGTTGGTAATTAACCCTGATGACATTAGGGAAGCAGTTGTGGCTGTTTGGATGACTGTTCTGGAAAGACTTCTCCCCTCTTTCTCACCGCCACCCTCCCTGGAATGACTCACAGATCTCCACTTCCTGTTTTGGAGGCACTGGAGGGCACATTAGCCACAAGGATAGACTATCATCTGGCTTCTTTTTTTTTTTTTTTTTTTGGCCTTACGTAATTATTTGGCCTACATATTACATTTGCTCTTGCAAAGTCTCTCAGGCAGTGATATCATAACTTCTGTTCTCCTCATAACAACAGAATGGCAGGGCCTTCCAGTAACTCATCAGGAATCAAGGAATAGAACAATGTAGGCAATATCCATGCCTGGAAAGACCTTTGAGAACTTACTGCACTTAAACTAATGGAAAGACAGGAAAAGCCTAAGGTTCATTATCAAGAGACACACAGAGGCGCCTGGGTGACCTAGTCGGTTAAGTGACCCAATCTCAGGTTGGGTCTTGATCTCACAGTCATGAGTTCAAGCCCCACACTGGGCTCCACACCACACATGGAGCCTGCTTAAAATTAAACAAACAAATAAAAAAGAGACACACAGATAATATACCCAGACTTTCTTTTTTATAATTTTATAGTATCTGCTCGAATATACTAAAGGATCAATGGACTAACAGGTCAAGAATGACATAAGGCAATGAAGGTTAGGTCAAGGATGGCAAGGTTATTGCCATGTCCTTGCCTTATTCCTGTGAGCAAGGGGCTTATCTCTCCAGGGGAACCTCTATCTTCCTTTCTTAAAAAAAAAAAAAAAAGGAATAATTCTGCTTTTCTAATCCAGGCATGACCCTGTAAATAAAATGCTTAATGGAACACAATGTAGTTCTCCAACTCGGGTGAATTAATTCTATCCTAATACCATCTGGAATCCCAGAAACAGTCATTAGCTACATAGTGTCTTGCCCATAACTCAATGTGTGGACGAATTAAGAGAATTATCTGAATGAGCCTTTCAGATCCACTACACAAAGATCATCTTTAAATGAAATGCTGCTCCTGGTCCACCATCACCAAGAGACACCGAGGTGAGTGTAAAGGATTAATGCCTTACACATCACGCGCAATCAATGCTTATCCGGCCAGTGACCAAAGGAAGGGATTTCGTTTGTTGAGCTAAGCTGCCCAAATGCCTATCTCTGGCCCCTTAGGAGTCTCCCTATTCATTTGGAAGGATGCTGGTTGGAACTAAAGGCCCAGTCTGTGCCCAAGGAATCACAGACAAGAGTCCCTGATTGCCCTGCCCCAACCAATCAAGTGCAACACCTCAGAAGCCCCCTCCTCCATCAAACCAAAGCTTCCAAGACTCTCCGTGAGAACATCCAGGCCACCACGGGAAAGGAGCCACTACCTACCTGATAGGTCCATTTTTCTCCTTGGCTTTCCTCAGTTTCAGACGGGGTAGAGGCCCACCATGCACTGTGACAAAGTCTACTTCCGGAGGGGGAGGCTCTGAAAACGAGTCGGAAAGAGGAAAAGGGTGTGACTGGAATGAGTGGGAGCATGATGAAAGGGGTCCTCACGGGGCCATTGCAAGGGAAGTCTGAATGTAAGAAGCGATGAGTGTTTTCCGACACCTGCTACCACACGGATGAGTCCTGAAAACATTATGCTACGTGAAACGAGCCAGACTCAGAGGGATGATCCCTCTCCTGTGCGACATCTGGAACAGACAAACTCACAGACCCAGAAGTAGGTTAGAGGTTGCTGAGGACCGAGGGGTGGGTAGGCAAGGGGGAGTTAGTTGCTTAATGATCAACAGTTTCTGTCTGGAGTGACGACAAGGTTCGAGAAATTGACAGTGGTGAGGGTTTACAACATTGGGAAGGGACTTAATGCCAATAAACTCTGTGCCAGAAAATGGCTGAAATGGTACATTTTATGTTATATATGTTACACAATATTTTTTTTTTTTAAGTGATGCCCCAGTGCTGACAGAGGGCGCACACAGTGGGGCTGACAGTTAACGTGCTGGACAGGTTCCTATTTGGCGGGCAAGACCTGCATTTCTGACTTCTAGATCCTTTCCAGTCACAGAGCATTCTGTGCTTATTTTGTTCTCCCCAGCAACCAGATATCCCAAATAGACCTTCTACTGGGAGGGGACTGTTATCAGCTGACGCCGGTGTTCAAGAACCTAACTGGTAGTTACATTCATAGTATGAACACACCGGGTACCATTCTGCCTTGTGGGCACCTCAGCTCAGGTGCACTGGGCACTCACCAGATGCACTAGCTATGTCCTGCACGGGCCTCATCTCATATAATCTTCTCAACACTGCTATCAAGTGAATGAGATTTATAGAGGGAGAAAGGAAGAGAAAAAGACAAAGAATAAAATAGGAATGCCCCCCCCCCAGGTATTATAGAAGACTGACAAATTGCTGAGTTCTACCTCTGAAACTAATAATACACTAAATGTTAATTGAATTTAAATTAAATTTAAAAATTTAAAAATATGAGCCCCCCCTACAACCCTGGTCTTAAAATCTACTACAGTGAAATTAAGGACTAGGAGGCCAAGATAAATACTCAAGATTTTATTTACCCAATTTGGAAATAACCTTGGGGGGCAGCACCTGGGTGGCTCAATTGGTTAAGCACCTGGGCAGCTCAGGTCATGATCCCAGAGTCCTGGGAGAGAGCCCTGTGTCGGGCTCCCTGCTCAGTAGGGAGTCTGCTTCTCCCTCTGTCCTCCCCCCAACTCATTCTCTCTCTCTCTAATAAATAAAAATCTTTAAAAAATAAAAAAATAAAAATAATTAAGAAAATAGACTTGAGGTAGAAATTCCCAATCCATATTATAATAAATAATAACTTATACCTTCCTACATAATTTGTGGTGGTTGGGGGAGGGGTGGGACAGAGAATGAGGAAGAGAAAATCTTAAGCAGGCTCCATGCCCAGTGCAGAGCCCCACACAAGGCTCGATCTCAGGAGCCTGAGATCATGACTTAAGCTGAAATCAAGAGTTGGACAATTTAAGCTGAGACACTGAGCCACCCAGGTGCCCCTAACTGCCTAGTTTTTATTTTTAAAAAAAATTTTTAAAAGATCTTATTTATTTATTTGTCAGAGAGGGAGTACAACCAAGGGGAGTGGCAGGCAGAGAGGAGAAGCAGGCTCTCTCTGCAGGGAGCCCGATTTGGGACTTGATCCCAGGACGCTGGGATCATGACCCGAGCTGAAGGCAGACGCTTCACTGAGCCACCCAGGCGTCCCTAGATAGTTTTTTAAAGCACGATCAAATATGATGGTTGCCAGAGGGTAGGGGTTTCGGGGTTGACAAAATAAGAGAAAGCGATTAAGAGTTAAAATCTTCTGGTTATAAAATAAATAAGACATGGGAATATAGCGTACAGCATAGGGAAAACAGTCAATAATATTCAAAAGGCTGTCTATGGTGACAGATGGTGACTGGATTTACCGTGGTGACCATTTCATCATGTATATGAATATCAAATCATCATGTCACATGCCTAAAACTAATACAATCTGCATGTCAATTACTCTTCCATAAAAAAAGTTCAATTAAATATGTTAATCATACATCACCAACCAACCCATTTGTTAGCTACCCTTATACACCATGCACCATGGGAGGCCGGGAGAAACAGCCAGGGAAGACACAGTTTCTGCTTTCCAGGAGTTCAAAGTCTCACAGTGGAGATAGTTTCATAAACACGCGGCACTTAGAGCTATGATAAAGTCATACACGGGGCACTGTTGGGGTGCAGAGGAAGAACACCTGACCAAGGGCAGGGGGCGGGCAGAGCATCGAATGCAGAATTGCATGCGCCCAGGGACAGGCGGCAGGAGAGAGGGCAGAGACAGAACCGAGGCCCTACCTACGGCACGGTTCAGGGGAGCTGAAAGGTGGAGTCTCGGCCTGGGAGAGGCAAGCAGCCAAGTGGGGGGAGGTGTGGGGAGGTTTCCAGAGGTCCTGGAAACAGGAAGTCACTTACAGAGTCTTAGCAGATATGGATTTTAGAAGTACAATTTAGGGACACCTGGGTGGCTCAGTTGGTTAAGCAGCTGCCTTCGGCTCGGGTCATGATCCCAGGGTCTTGGGATCGAGTCCCACATCGGGCTCCTTGCTCGGCGGGGAGCCTGCTTCTCCCTCTGCCTCTGCCTGCCTCTCTGTGTGCCTGTGCTCACTCTCTCTGACAAATGAATAAATAAAAATCTCTAAAAAAAAAAAAAGAAGTACAATTTAGACAGCTGGTTGGAGGATGAACTGGAAAAGAACCAATGTACATGTTGCCCAAAAATCTAGGTATGCAGCGCCTGAGGTCTGAAGCAAGTGAGGGACTGAGGATGGAGAAGAGGCGGCAGATGGAAGAGACACTCGGAGGGGAGAGAGAACAGATCATGGGGGAAGACAAGGAAGGGGGAAGAATGTGGGCTTTGGTTTCAGTGGCTGCATCGGTCATGACGTCATTCACCAAGGTCTGGGGGGAGAAGGTCAGAAGCAGCTCACTTCTAGGGGCGTCTGTGTGGCTCAGTGGGTTAAAGCCTATGCCTTCGGCTTGGGTCATGATCCCAGGGTCCTAGGATCAAGCCCCCGCATCGGGCTCCCTGCTCAGCAGAGAGCCTGCTTCTCTTTCTCCCTCTGCCTGCCTCTCTGCCTACTTGTGATCTTTGTCAAATAAATAAATAAAATCTTAAAAATAATAATGATGATTATAATATAAAAAAGCAGCAGCTCACATCTAGACATCCCTAAGTCTGCTGTGCTCCTGGAATCATCCAACAGGCAGTGAGAATACAGGTCCAGACAGGAGCAAACTGGGAATGACACAGTGTCAGTCATCAGTAGCAGAGGCCACAGCTGCCCAGGGGGACCGCGTAAATGCACCAGAGCAGAGACAAGGACTCAGGGCTGACCCCTCAGAAGCCCAGGCATCTAGTAGCAAATGGAAGACTGAGAGCTCCCAGTCACTCGTATCAGACACCGCCAAGTCTAGCATTTCTTCCAAAGTCACCCAGATATGGTCACATAAATTCTGGTTTCCATAAGCTTGTGGCACTGCCAGGGACCCTCGGAGGTGGCCTGAAACGATCCCACGCAAAAGGTGTTAAAGGTCGACACTGTTTCCGAGAGATTCTGGATCTGACACCCCTGAGGAAGACAGCCGCTAGCTTCCTGCTGGGGTGATGGGGAGAGGGGGGCGAGGTTTGAAAAGCCCTGAGCAGGTCCCCCCAAGGGAATGTGCCCCTTCTCCTTTCGTGAAGTTCTGCCCTCAGGCCTTCACGGGAACATGGAAATGCCCTTTCGTTTGTGAAGTTTTGCTGTCACTACAGAGTAAGTGGTTTTTGTCACACACTTCCTGTTTTCAGCCCCGAGGGAGAGTTACTATTCACTTTGTGTGTGAGAACCCTCCTCCGGCTCTTTTAAACTGTTCCTTTGCTTACTCTTCTCTGAGATTACTAATTCTAGTTCTTCTAATCTCTTGGCTAACCTTTCATTTTTTTTTAATTTTTTTTAAATATTTTATTTATTTTTTTGACAGAGAGAGATCACAAGTAGGCAGAGAGGCAGTCGGGGGGTGGGGGGGGAGGCTGGGAAGCAGGCTCCCCGCTGAGCAGAGAGCCCGATGAGGCGATGAGGCGCTAGATCCCAGGACCCTGAGATCAGGACCTGAGCTGAAGGCAGAGGCTTAACCCACTGAGCCACCCAGGCGCCCCTCGGCTAAGCTTTTAAAACCACTCCATTGCTCATCACCCTCGGTCAAAGCAGAACAAAGTGCTCAACAGGCTTGCAGAAGGCAGGGCCACCGAGGGAGCAGGAAGCCCTCTCCTGCCCCCTGGCTGGTTTCTGCCTTCCGGCTGATCCCATCACCCTGTGACTTCCAGACTGCTTTCTGCTCTGAGACCTTCCCCACCTTGTCTTTTAAACCAGTGACTTTTTCTCTCTAATGTCAAAACCTGAACTTCATCAGACTAGTTCTTGGCCACATTTCAAGGTTAAATAACCTTAATTTCTAGCCATGTTTTCCAAGGTGCTGTTCCCCATCCCCCAGACTGGCGTCCTGGGTCAATGTGCTCTCCTTTCCATGACACTCATTACTGATTTAAACCAGATCAGACCTACCGCCAGAAACGGTCTTGTCTGAGCCCAAGAGCGTAATTCTTCCCCCGGGTATGTGAGGCGGGGTAAGACCCAGAAGGGAGACCTTCATTACCATCCCTAGGTGTCAACAATATCCATCCTCGACTGGAAGCAAAGGACAAAGGAAAAACAGAGGGGCTGCCATGTGAGAAAACCCTGCAGGGTAGGGAGCAAAACAATGAAGGAGAAGGTGCCCTACAAAATATTAAATATAATATAAAATTATAATAATTGAAATAGTAAGCTGCAGGCCTAGGGCAGGCAAAGCAATGGAAGAAGCTAGACAATCTAGAAAGAGACCCAAACAGATAAATGAGAATATAGTGTATGACAAGGACAGTCTTTCCAAACGTGGCAGGAAACTGGCTTATTTTTTAGGGGAAAAAAATTTACCATGTAGCTTTAGCTTTATACCATATGTCAAGATGAATTCCGAATGGGTCTAAGTTTAAAAGTGAAAAGCAAAACTATTAAGAAGCATTACGGGGGGCGCCTGGCTGGCTCAGTCGTAGAGTGTACAACTCCGATCTTGGGGTCGTGAGTTCGAACCCCACATTGGGCGCAGAGCTAACAAAAAAAGAAACAGCAGCAGCATTAGAAAATATTAAAGAATAAGAATTGATCTAATTTCAGGACAGAGAAGGCTTTTCTTGGCATCACCAGAGGCAGAAACCAAAAAAAGCACCAACAGAATTGATTACGTGAAAACTTAAAATGTCTAAATGTTAAAAAGAATATTGACAAGAAAACTAAACAGAAAATAGCCCGGGGGGATTATAATATGTGTAAGAAAAGATTAATATCATTCATGTAGGCAAACTATTAAAATCCATAAGAGAAAGGAGGTAATATAAATGAAAATGTGCTAAAATCCTCTAAAACATACCAAAAGGAACAAAGAGAACCAAAAATAGAAAATCATATCTGCACCCAAACTAATAAAAGTCCCAACTTTATATAAACTTAAAGTAAATGTAAGGAATTCAGCCACACAAATAAATACACATGAAGACACTGTGATGGTTCTCTCCTAATCCTTGGCACTTCCCCAGACAGACCATGCCACACGCTAAAGCCATGAGCAGCTGAAATGGACAGCAATAGGAAAAATGATGGCTACACCATAAGTCATCAGCCATCACACAGCAGGCCACATCTCCCCTACCGATGAAGTTATGAGACTCAGCCTTCCAGGGAGAAGGAACAATCTTCTTTCCATCCTTATATCCCCTCTGCAGTACTTAGCACAGGTCCTTGTGCATAATGAGTCAATAAATATTTGCTGAATTAAATTGTTGTCACAGCATGCCCTTCCCAAAGTCTTATCACACACAGAAACTCCAGTTTATAGGGTTACAATGTAAAAAAAAAAAATTCCCATTCATATTTTGTAAAAACTGACACTAATACAAGAGAATAACAGTATGCAGCCTGTTTTCCCCTGTGCTGTATCATCTATGTCTTCACAGGGCCTAGGCCTGGATGTAGATGCCTTCAGTGAGGGAGCTGGGAGATACATGCCCACACAGAGATTCACTTGTGGATTTGGGGTTTGATTTGTAGCTAGGAAGTACTTCAGGAAATCACTGGGGATGCGAGTAATGGGTGACCCACTGAGGTAATGAAAAGCATGTGTGCCTCTCTTCTGGCCTGATCTAACACTGGATACCCACATGTCAAAACACCTATGTTCACGAAAGACTTTGAGAGAGTCTGGACAAAGAGGGACTGCGCTGGGATCAAGGCCAGGGCCTGTCCTGACCTCTACCGCAGCTTCAGGCCCTGGGAACTGAGGGGCCCAGCAGGAATACATGTGGTACCCTGGAGCCAGCCTAAGGAGACAGGGTTGTCAGAAGACACGGGAGTGCCCCATCTTTGGATGGGCTGTGGGTTGCCAACAATGGAAGAAGAAGAACTCCTCCAGCAGAAGAACTCAGCAGACTTGGTCCCGCACAGTCCCTCCTAGGGGCTCCGAACAGTCAGAGGGGGGCATCAGAAGAGGGGCTGTGGTTCCCAGTTCTGCAGGCCCAGCTGAAGCTCCCCTGACTGGAGCTGTCTCCATGAGGGGGACAGTCTGATAACGGCTGGGACACACATGCATGTTTTTGAACATCTGAAAAAGTACATTCTCTTTTCCTTCTCGTGAATGCGGGCAGACACAGGAAATTTCCCATATGGGTTGCCAGGCTTGGTACTGACAGCAAACTCGGCAAGGAATGGTTTCCTTGACTTTTTTTTCTTCCTTCTTCTCCTTTGGCATTCTTGATTCTCTCTTTTTTAAATCTTTATTTTTATTTTATTTTATTTATTTATTTATTTGAGAGAGAGAGTGAGCAAGTATTAGAGAGCATGAACAAGGGGCAGAGGGAGAGTCAGACTGCCCTGCTGAGCACGGAGCCCAATGCGGGACTCAGTCCCAGGACCCTGGGATCATAACCTGAGCCAAAGGCAGACGCTCAACCCACCAGGCGCCCCTGGCAGTCTCGATTCTATAATAAATATTCAACCTCAAATGATCACCGTGTTGTGTGCCCCAGTGGTTTAGCTAACATTTCTGCACACATTTGCTTTCTCTCTCTCTCTCTCTGCACTTTCCCCTCCCTGGTTGTCTCTCACTCCCTATGGGAAGACAGTTTTGCCCACAGCCTTCTGACTTGGCCAGAAAATAGCAGAGCCGAAGTGTGAAAGCTCTTCTGAGGGTGGACGTTTGCTCTTCACCCTGCTCTGGAGGAGTATGAACGGTGGGGCTCTTCGGAAGAATTCGGCTCATGGGGCTCTACCTGAGGAAGCCCGTCACCCCCGAGGCAGAGACTCTGCCAGAGGATCTGGTCTCACCCGCGCCTCTGACCCCATTCTCACTGGGACACTTGCCTCTGTCCTTCAACATGCCTAGAACTTGTGCCCTCCTCTGAGGTCAGCGACGTATTTAAAGCACTTATCTTCATCCTGTTCCCATAGTAAGATTTAGTTTAATATAAGACATGCGGGAGGGAAATTCCACTCACTTTTCTTCTGGGAAATCAGCTGCTGCGTTTTCCAGATCCAAATCCCTCGCCTCACATTTCTGGTAAAATTCAAAAGTTCACAGTTTTACTGAAACCAAGCCACATCTTAGGCAATCAGGCGTACCTCTCTTCATATCAACAAGAAAGGCTCTCTTTTCTCCCCTTTTATGAGAGGGCTTGGGTGGGTTTTTTTGGTTGGTTGGTTGGTTTTTACCCTTTAGAAGATCATAACAACTTGAATTTTCACACTTTTTAAAAAATTTCTAATTTTTTAAAGTAGGGTAGAGTTGGAAAATAACGCAGCCGTTGTCTCAGAGTTCAGCTAAGGGTCTCAACAGACTTAAACAGCTCAACAGTGTCCCCTGGTGGCCATGGGCACAGGGCGTTTGCACTGTGTTGGGGCTCTACTGTGCCTAGGAAACAAGGTAGAGGTGTGTCTTCAGAAGAAACTCTCCTCCCCAACTCAAAAAACCTGATATACTAATTTGAATCAGCAACACAAACCATCCAAAACACAACAAGGACCGAAGAACAGGAAACTAAACAGTTTTTCATTTGAAGAAGTCACCAGAAGAAGGAATGCCCAGCCGAACATTACTTCTCTCCCCCATCCCGCGCCCCCCCCCCGCCCCCCCGCGCTGTGTTGGGGAATTCCTTTTGTTTGAAAGCCTTTCTTCACTGACCAGGCACCCCATCAGCACCAACAGCACCCAGCGGCCACTCAGGGCTTGTGCGACGTGCCAGCACCGTCTTTACATCTCTGCCTCTGAGGAGCCATTTTAGGAGGTGAGAAAAAATAAACAACTACATTAAAAAATACAAGTTCTGTGATGAATCTTAAACAGGACTCGCGGCTAGAGAGGGATGGGGTGGAGACAGAGGTTACTGGGGCAAGGATGGGCAGGGAGAGCCACTCCAAGGTAACTACATCTGAGCAGAGACCTGGATGGTTATAAAGAAGCCACGAGCAGAGAGCACCCCAGGAAGAGTAAACAGTAGATGGAAAGGCCTGGATGCACGAACAGGTTTGACCCATTTAAGGAATATCAAGGAGGGTATGGAGGCAGCAGATGCTTAGTGAGAAAGGGAGAAGAGTAGAGGAGATGAAGTCAGTGAGGACGGTGGGGGTCAGGAACCTGAGTTCTATTCTAACACTAAAGCAAACTCATTGGACAGTTTTCAGCTGGGGATGACATGTTCTCCTAGGCATTTTTTTTAAAAAATCACTCTGACTCCTGAGTTATTGTCTTCACCACACCTTGGTTGGGGAGAGGGCGAGATTAATGGGCACCCATGAAAGCAGAAAGACTACTGCAAGAGTCCAAGCAAGAAATGGCTGGCTTGGTTAAGGTTGCTCTGTGGGGAAGGGAAAGGGGGGAAGAAGTATTTGGATACAGAATATATATTTTAGAAAGAAGCCAGTGGTGCTTGTTGACAGCACCAGTCAGTGGCGGCGGGGGGGGGGGGGGTAGAATCTTTTGAAATCAGTGGGGAGGGGTAGAATCTTTTGGCCTGAGCAACAAGTGAATAGGAATACCAATACCCCAAGACAGAGAAGCCTGGGTGGAAAATGGTTTTGGAGGTGAGAGAAGAGTTCAGAAATCAGAATCCTCCTGGACTTGTCTATTGGGCATGTGAGAAATGACTCAGAGATGTTTAAAAGGTGACTGGATATATGAGTGTGGCACTCAGGGCAGAGTCTGGGACTAGGATACATACTGGGGACTCTTCAGCATACAGCAATATTTATAGCCAGGAAATGTATCAGCAGAAAGGGTAGATAATGAAAAAGAAACAGAAGCAGGCAGAGAGGACATCGATTAAAGAGGATAGAGCCAGCAAGAAAGACTGAGAAGGAGGAGACAGCAAGGCAGGAGGACCCCAAAGCCAAGAGTGTTTCAAGAATGAGAAGATGTCAGATGCTGGGGTGGGGAGAGGGGAATCAGATACAAAAAAAAAAAAAAAAAAAAGACGGTCCCGTGGATTTTGTAAGATGGAGACACTTTCAGTAAAGCAGCATGGACAGGACAACCGCCTTCGGATTGGAACCAGTTAAAGGGAAAACAGGAAATCAGGATGTGGGACCTACAGAACAGACACTTCTTTTAAGAAGTTTCACTGTAAAGGGGACACTGAAAGAAGTAGCTGGAGGGAATATGGGATTGAAGGAACTGTGTTTGTTTCTTTGTTTTCATTCAAAAAAAGGAGATACTATGACATCCTCATGCAGTGTTGGGACTATTTCTCTGTTGGGAGGACATTGTGATTAGGCAGGAAAGGATGGGGCCCAACACACCTGGGGGTGGCAGTCACCTGAGCAGTGGGGACAGGAGAGAAGACAGAACACACGGTTCTGTATGCAGGGAGCAAGGGGAGACTTGGGAGAGGCACGTCCTCACCTGATTACTTCCAAATGCTCCGCGAAGTCAGAAACAAGAAGCTAATACTCTGCATTTCAGCACAGAGTATGGGGGGAGTGGCAGGGGGAGCACCCCAGATTTGAGGAGCGACAATGAGAAAATGAGTGAAAAGTGAGATGGAGAGGGGGCCAAAGTGGGGCTGCCAAGCACTGTTCCCTGAGAATAACGGACTCCTGAGGCACTCACGACAAAATGACGATTACACATAACTGAGAAATAGTCATGAGGGAAAATTCTTTTTAGGTCTGAAATATGTTAACTATTTTAAATATCCCGAAGGAATGTAACCAGCCCTCACATACACGCTAGCCAGATTTAACTCGTTAGTATTTTGTCTCGACTACCTTTCTAAGAAAGAAAACATGACAGGCACGACCACAGGACCCTTTCGTCCCCTCACTCTTCAGGTGCAACCTACAAGGGCAGGAAGCAATAGGGTTCCTCTTCCTCCAGGCCCGTCTACAGCTCTGTGGTGACTTCATTCATCCAAATGCTGCCATGCCCAATTTACCTGCAATGTGGGTTGTCAGTGGGAGGACCACGGGAAGTTGAGAAGACCAAGCCTGGATGCTGATGCTGTAGTTGGTGCCCGGACGCAGGTCCAAGCACATCTCAGGAGCCTGGCTGCGGGAAGTCATATTAAAGGTCATTTCCTGGGCAAATTCCTTCTGATACCATCTCTGGCCCCGAATGTGGAACTGAAACAGAGAGGTTCACTAGGTGAATGGTTAGCTTGGAAGGCTCCAAATGCCTGGGTACTTACCCTTTTTCAAGAACCATCCTGCCCTCGCCTCCAAAGTTCCTTCAGAAAGTGAAACAGAACGGTAAGCCAATCTCAGAGGCGTCATCCCCGAAACACCGGCATTACAATAGATGAGTACGATAAAAATATTTCAAAATCAAAATGTACAAAAGGCCGAGGCCCCAGGGCTAACTGTGTTCTCGTTCTTGGTTCTCACATGTACTACGCACAACGCAGAGAAGTCTGTTGGCAGGGGGCAAGGCCACAGAACATTCTCCTAGCAAGAAAACGGGGAATCTGAACTAAGGCTTCTCCAAAGCACGACCTGAGTGAGGATACGCCTAGTTGGCCTGGTGAAAGCTCAGCAGGGCTTTGCTCCTCTGCCTGCCCCCTTTGTGTTTTGGGGGGTTTTTTTGAACAATGCATTTTTTATTTTGGGAACAGAGTATTTGCCATTTGACGGCCACACGCCTTCCAATTTTGCTATTCATTTTACAACACCTGACCCTGGACCCAGGCAAGTAACAGGGCCTTCGGGATCATGGAGCAACTTTCGATACCTTAATGTGGTACCAGACTGCAACAAAATGGAGCTATTTATAGACGAAGCAGCACTTAATGCTTCATATAAAGCAATAAATATTTTTTTTTTTTATTTATTTATTTGACAGACAGAGATCACAAGTAGGCAGAGAGGCAGGCAGAGAGAGAGAGAGGAGGAAGCAGGCTCCCCGCTGAGCAGAGAGCCCGATGTGGGACTCGATCCCAGGACCCTGGGATCATGACCCGAGCCGAAAGCAGAGGCTTTAACCCACTGAGCCACCCAGGTTCCCAGCAATAAATATTTTTAAAAGTTAAAATGCACATTAACTACACAGATGTGCCTGCCCCCTTCTGACATTCCCCGCACGCTCCTGTAACCTCCCGGCACCTGGCCCAATAGACATACTTCTCTGCCCACTTAATTTCTTCTAGCAGCAGCTCATCCCATGGTTTCTACCTTTCTTAGTCACAACCACAATAACTTCGAAAGTTCCCTCTCTAGACTCTCTAGACAACATGCCCAGACCCTGGTCAGAGACACTGACCTGAAGAGGCACACCCAGGCAAAAGCCACGGGTTCCTTCCATGGATACTGGGGGGACATTCGTTCATGCACATCACGCCACATGGACAAAGAAACTCTCAGAGCTTACTCAGCAATCCCCAAGGTCTCGTTCTTCAAATACGTAGTAAAAGTGCCCATTTTCTTCCTTTGGCTCACAATTCTTACTATAAATCTGCCATTGATAATAACAGCTATATAAGTAGATTTTTAGGTTTGCTGATATTTTTTGAAAGCTCCTACACTAGACAACATCTACACATAGAGTAATGTTCAATCACTTACTAAATACATTTCCTCTGTATCAGCGGTCTTTGTACTTCTCCATCTCAAGCAGGTCTCGTTAAATATTGAAATGTTACCGATGATCTGTTTTACTGCAGGGGGGAAAGAATGGGAAATCAACTTACACTCGATACAAAAATACTACCTTCCACAGAGGACACAACTCTTGATTTTGGGGTTATGAGTCAGAGCCAAATGTTGGGTGTAGGGATTACTTAAAAAATAAAGTCTTTTAAAAATTACTATCTTTTTTAAAAGATTCATTTATTTATTTGAGAGAGAGAGAGAGAAGGAGCATTTGTGGGGGGGGGGGTAGAGAGAGAGGGCAAAAGAATCTTTTTAAGTAGACTCCACACTGAGTGTGGAGCCCAAAGAAGGGCTCGATCCCAAAACCCTACGACCTGAGCCAAAAACCAAGAGTCAGATGGTTAACCAACTGTGCCAATCAGGCCCCCCCCCAGCAAAATACTACCTTTTAATCAAATCATATACATAGGATGATTTCAGCAGTATTTTAATTTAGAAATGAGTGGTTGCAGCACTTTTATATTTATGTAAACTCCGTCCTGAGAAAAGATTTAAAATCAAAAGATACCCAATCAGAGGATCCCTCTTAAAAATTACTTAAGGGGTATGTGCTATGATGAGTGCTGTGAAATGTGTAAACCTGGTGATTCACAGACCTGTACCCCTGGGGATAAAAATACATTATATGTTTATTAAAATAAAAAAAATTTTTTAAAAATTACTTAAGGGGTACCTGGGTGGCTCAGTGGGTTAAGGCCTCTGCCTTTGGCTCAGGTCATGGTCCCAGGGTCCTGGGATCAAGCCCTGCATTGGGCTTTCTGTTCAGCAGGGAGCCTGCTTCCTCCTCTCTCTCTGCCTGCCTCTCTGCCTGCTTGTGATCTCTATCTGCCAAATAAATAAAATCTTAAAAAAAATTACTTAAATCCAGCACCCTGGTTTACTAACCTAAAACTGCAACTCAGCCTTGGACAACCTCATTTATATAAATAAGTACCAATTTTGTATTCTGAGCTGGGAGCAACACTTGAGCAGAGAATTGAGAAGTGCTTTTTGAAGAACTAAAAAGGATTTGCTAAGAAGCTTCAGAGCAGGGGAGCCTGGGGGGGGCTCAGTCAGTTGAGCATCTGACTCTTGGTTTTGGCTCAGGTCATGATCTCAGGGTCATAAGATCGAGCCCCACATCAGACTCCCCACTGAGTGGGGAGATTCTCTCCCTCTGCTCCTCCCCCGACTCAAGTTTTCTCTCTCTCAAATAAATAATCTTTAAAAAAAAAAAAAAAGGAAGTTTCATAGCAACACTGCAATGATTAATAAATGATAAAGACAACTCCCAAAGCACAGGAGGAAAGAAGTCTCATGGGAGCCAAGCCTTTATTGTGTAAGCCCCTGGCCTGACAGGTTCCTATGAATGAAGCCATGTTGGTAGATGTGACCCTTCTTTATGGACTGGGCAGATTTGCTCAGAGGAAACCTGTTCCACAGGTCACAAGTTGTACTTCAAATGCCGTAAGACAGAGTAGATAAGAAAGTACATGTGATTCAAAATAACGCAATCTCACCATTGGGTATAGAAGGTTTTA
Source organism: Martes martes (assembly GCF_963455335.1). Classification (NCBI taxonomy): domain Eukaryota; kingdom Metazoa; phylum Chordata; class Mammalia; order Carnivora; family Mustelidae; genus Martes; species Martes martes. Next base: position 75,092,931 of record NC_137900.1, read on the forward strand.
GAGATAAGCAGCAGTGTTTACGAAACTTTCAAAACCAATAATCTTGGGGCACCTGGGTGGCTCAGTCAGTTAAGCATCAGTCTTCAGTTCAGGTCATGATACTGGGGTCCTGGTATAGAGCCTTGTGTCAGGATCCCTGCTCAGCAGGAAGTCTGCTTCTCCCTCTCTCTCTGCCCCTCCCCCTGCAAATGCACGCTCATGCGCTTGCGTGCTCTCTCTCTCTCTCTCCCTCGTGTGTGCACGTGCGTGCTCTATCTCTCAAATAAATAAATAAAATCTTTAAAAAAACAAAAACAAAAACAAAAGACCTCAATACTACTTAAATAGTTCCAGGGGATGGGCAATGGAAAATTAATTAATTAACTAAACAGTTCCAGACCACCAAAAAAAAAGGTGGAAAGCTTCCCAATTTATTCAAGATGACTAGATAACCCGCAACAATGCCAAAACTGCACAACGATGGCACAAGCAATTACAAAACACACTGTGTCAAACTCACTTATTAACATAAATGCAAAAATCTAAAATATAATATTAGCAGATAGAAGTCAGCAGTACATTCAAAGAACAATACCCTGTGACCAAGGAAGATTTATTCCAGGAGTATTATTAGAAAAGTTATTAATAGATTAAAAGGGAAAGGCCATATGGTTACTCTTACAAGCATAATGGTTAATACATTTAGTATAGATTCCTGACTAAAAATCTTAGTCAGGATTTAATTTGATAGAAATGTCTTAACTTAAGAGAGTGTTTATCAGAAGCCACCATTCTGGGTAGTAAAACAATGAGGCAGTTTCTAGTAAAGTTAAGAACAATACAAGGATGCATGTTCTCATAGCTATTATTTAGCATTAGCTAGAAGATTCTAGACAACACGGAAAGAGGCAAGAACAAAACAAGCTATAAATACTAGGAAGAAAGGGAACAAATGATGCCATGCCAGTAATGCTAGCAGAATCCACTGAAAAACAAAAATGAAGGAGGTTGAAAGCAATCTTAAAACAAATACAAGTAACGGGACTTTGGCAAAGCACATCTGAATATAAGAACATAGAAAAACTAGTAGTTTTTGATGTATCTGCAAGAACAAGTATGGTAGGCTGAAAACACCCCTCCCAAAATGTCCATATCCATCTGTGACCATGTTACCTTACATGGCAGAAAGAATTCACAATGTGATTACGATATAGGGAGACTATCCGGGATTATCTAGATGAACCTAACGTAGTCCTTAAAAGAGAGAGACAAAAAGATCAGGGTTAGAGAGCGATTTAAGGACAAAAGAAGCAGTTAAGCCAAGGAGCTTCAAAAAATGGAGGATGGGGCCATGAGACAAGGAATATAGGTGGGATCTAGAAACTGGGAAGGACAAAGAAATGGATGCTCTTCTCCAGCCTCCAGAATGAACACAGGTCTGATGCCACTGTAGTTTTAACACAGTGGAACTGTTTCAGATTTCTGACCTCTAGAAGTGTAATAAATTCATGTTGTTTTAAGCCACTGAATTTGTACTTATTTATTATACTAGTGATAGGAAACTGAAACAACACATAAAATACAACGAAAATGTGCAGCGCCCAGCCACCTTGAAGCACCCAGCTACTGCAGTGCGCCACACCTGGCCAGCAGGTACAGAGAGGCCTCCACACGCTGCACCCAGCCTCATGCCCCCAGCAGTACCAGTTCACATTCCCCAGCTACCGCAGCACTTCAGGGAATCTGGCAGAGGACTAGCGACCCAGTGTGAATTTTGCTAACACCACCGCCTGCTCTCAAGTTCCCTGGCAGGCATGCCTACCTTGCCTGGGTCCCAGTAACACCACAGAGAACAAACACAGCTCACACTGGGCAGAGTCAGTACAGACAACCACACTGGAAGAAAAAGTGACTCAGACACAACAACAGGCCACACACACAGCAACACACAGAGGATACTCTCCTGAAGTGAACAGGAACACATTGCACTGTAGAGCACTCCAAGTCATCTTCTTCATAAAGTCACTACTTTCAAGAGTTTAAAACATAGCTGACTTTCTTCAAAGTTGGTGGCATCACAATTTCAGACTTCAAGCTCTATTACAAAGCTGTCATCATCAGGACAGTATGGTACTGGCACAAAAACAGTCACAGAGATCAATGGAACAGAATAGAGAGCCCAGAAATAGACCCTTGACTGTATGGTCAACTAATTTTCAACAAAGCAGGATAGAATGTCCAGTGGAAAAAAGACAGTCTCTTCAACAAACAGTGTTGGGACAGCCACATGCAGAAGAATGAAACATTTCCTTACACCACACACAAAAATAGACTCAACATGGATGAAAATCCTCAATGTGAGAAAGGAATCCATCAAAATCCTGGAGAACACAGGCAGCAACCTCTTCAAGCTCAGCCACAGCAACTTCTTCCTAGAAACATCACCAAAAGCAAGGGAAACAAGGGCAAAAATGAACTATTGGGACTTCATCAAGATCCAAAACTTTTGCACAGCAAAGGGAACAGTCAACAAAACCAAAAGACAACTGACAGAATGGGAGAAGATATTCACAAATGACAATCAGATAAAGGGCTAGTATCCAAGATCTATAAAGAACTTATCAAACTCAACACCCAAAGAACAAATAATCAAGAAGTGGGCAGAGGACATGAACAGACATTTCTGCAAAGAAGACATCTAGATGGCCAACAGACACATGAAAATGTGGTCCACATCACTCGGCATCAGGGAAATACAAATCAAAACCACAATGCGATACCACCTCACAGAATGGCTAAAATTAACAAGTCAGGGAATGACAGATGCTGGCAGGGATGCGGAGAAAGGGGAACTCTCCTACACTCTTGGTGGGAATGCAAGCTGGTACAGCCACTCTGGAAAACAGTAAGGAGATTCCTCAAAAAGTTGAAATAGAGCTACCCTCTGACCCAGCAATAGCACTACTGGGTATTTACCCTTAAGATACAAATGTAGTGATCCGAAGGGGCATGTGCACCCGAACGTTTATAGCAGCAATGTCCACAATAGCCAACCTATGGAAAGAACCTAGATGTCCATCAACAGAATACTATGCAGCCATCAAAAGAAATGAAATCTTGCCATTTGCAACAACATGGATGGAACTAGAGGGTATTATGCTGAGCGAAATAAGTCAATCAGAGAAAGACAATTATCATATGATCTCCCTGATATGAGGAAGTTGAGAGGCAGGATAGGGGATTTGGGGGGTAGGGAAGGAAAAAATGAAACAAGGTGGGATCAGGAGAGAGACAAACCATAAGAGACTCTTAATCTCACAAAATAAACTGAGGGTTGCTGGGGGGAGGGCAGGTATGGAGAGGGTGGTTGGGTTATGGACATTGGAGAGGGTATGTGATATGGTGAGTATGCTATGAAATGTGTAAGCCTGACGATTCACAGACCTGTACCCCTGGGGCAAATAATACATTTATATGTTAATAAAAATAATTAATAAAAAATAAAAATAAAAATACATAGCTGACTTTCTTAACAGACAGAAACAGACACAGAGAGGCAGAAAAATTGATGAGAAAGAGAAATTTATCCCAAATGGAAGGACAGGACAAGGCCACAGCCAGAGATCTAAGCAAAACAAATACAAACATGTCTGATTGAGAATTTGAAGCAACGATCATAAGGATACTCACTGGACTTGGGAAAAGAGTGGAAGACATGAGTGAGACCCTTAAGACAGGGTTAAGGAATAACACAGCAGAGATAAAGGACTCAATAAATGAAATGAGAAACACATTTGATGGCATGAACAGCAGAATGGAAGAAATAAAGGAATGAATTAGTGACCTAGAAGACAGAGTAATGGGAAGTAATCAAGCTGAACAAAAGAGAGAAAAAAGAATTATGCAAAATGGTAACAGACTTGGGGAACTCAGTGATTCCATCATACATAATGACATTTGTGTCATAGGAGTCCCAGAAGAAGAAGAGAGAGAAAGGGGACAGAAAATTTATTTGAAGAAATAATAACTGGGGGCACCTGGGTGGCTCAGTCGGTCAAGCTTGCAGCTCAGCTCATGATCCCAAGGTCCTGAGACTTGCATCAGGCTCCTGTTCAGTGGGGAGTCTGCTTCTCCATTTCCCTCCAACTCTGCTCATGCGCTCTTACTCACTCTCCCTCTCTCTCAAATAAATAATCTTGAAGGAAGGAAGGAAAAGAAATAATAACTGAAAAATTCCCCAACCTGGCAAAGGAAACAGATATCCAGATCCAGAAGGCACAGAGAACTCCAATCAAAATCAACAAAAGCAGACCCACACCAAGAAAGATTGTAATTAAATAGCAAAACATAGTGATAAAAAATGTTTAAAGCAAAAGCAACAACAACAAAGAAGACAGTAACTTACAAGGGAAAATCCATAAGGTTGCAGAAGATTTTTCAAGAGAAACTTTGAAGGCTGAAAGGGAGTGGCATGATATATTCAAAGTGCTCAATGGGAAAAGTCTGCGGCAAAAAATACTCTATCCAAAAGCCTACCATTCAGAATAGAAAGAGAAATAAAGGATTTCCCAGACAAACAGAAACGAAAGGAACTTGTGACCAGTAAACCAGCCCTGCAAGAAATATTAAAGGGGATTCTTTGAGTGGAAAGGAGACCAAAAGTGACAGTATAAAGGTGGGAAACATAAAAGCAGTAATAATGAATATTTCTATAAAAAATGAGTCAAAGAACTCACTAAATAAAAGAATATAATATATAATAACATATATCTAAAACATGGGAGAGGAGAAAAGACTGGGTTCAAACTTGAGCGACCCTCAACTTAATATAGACTGCTATGGGCAGAAGACATTATATACAAACCTAATGGTAATAATATATCAAAAACCATAATAAACATGCAAAGAATAAAAAGGAAGAAATCTAACTATATTACTAAAGAAAACCAGTAAACCAAGAAAGAGAGAGAGAAGAGAAACCGAGAGAGAGAAAAGTATCAGAAAAAAGCTTCAGAAAGAACAAAAAAAAAGTAATAAAATGGCAATAAATACATATCTTTCAATAATTACTTTGAATGTAAATAGACTAAACATTCTAATCAAAAGACATAGGGTGACAGAATGAATTAAAAAAAAAAATCTATATGCTGCCTGCAAGAGATTCATTTCAGACCTAAAGACACCTACAGATTGAAAGTAAAGGGATGGAGAAACATCTATCATGCAAATGGATATCAAAAGAAAACTGGAGTAGCAATATTTAAATCAGACAAAATAGACTTTAAAACAAAGACTATAATAAGAGACAAAGAAGGAAACCATATAATAATAAAGGGGACAAACAAGAAGATATAACAACTGTAAATATTTATGCACCCAACATGTGAGCACCCAAATACATGAAACAGTTACTAACAGACATAAAGGAGCTAATCAGTAATAATAATAGTAATAGTATAGTAAAGGACTTTAACAGCCCACTTACATCAACAGACAGATCATCTAAATAGAAAATCAACAAGGAAACAGTGGCTTTGATTGACACACTGGAAGAGAAGGATTTAACAGATATATTCAGAACAGTCCATCCTAAAACAAGAGAGTCCACATTCTTTGCAAGTGAACATTCTCCAGAATAGATGGCATATTAAGGCCCGATAACCAGGGGCACCTGGGTGGCTCAGTGGGTTGGGCCTCTGCCTTTGGCTCTGGTCATGATCTCGGGGTCCTGAGATCGAGCCCCACATCGGTCTCTCTGCTCAGCAGGGAGCCTGCTTCCCCCCTCTCTCTGCCTGCTTCTCTGCCTGCTTGTGATCTCTGTCAAATAAATAAACAAAATCTAAAAAAAAAAAAAAAAAGGCCCCATAACCAGCCTCAATGAATTAAAAAACACTGAAGTCATACCATGCATCTTTTCTGATCACAACACTATGAAACTATAAGTCAACCATAAGAAAAAATCTGGAAAGACCACAAATGAATCGAGGTTAAATAACATGATACTAAACAATGAATGGGTCAATAAGGAAATAAAGGAAGAAATAAAAAGCACATGGAAACAAATGAAAATGAAAACACAAAGATCCAAAACCTTGGGATGCAGCCAAAGCAATTCTAAGTGGGAAATGTATAGCAATACAGACCTACAAGAAAAATCTCACATAAACAAACTAACCTTACACCTAAAGGATCTAGAAAAAGAACAACAAACAAAACCTAAAACCAACAGAAAGAAGGAAATAAAATGAGAGCACAGGGCACTTAAGTAGCTCAGTTGGTTAAGTGTCTGACTTTTGATTTCGGCTCAGGTCATGATCTCAGGGTTCTGAGATTGAGCCCCATGTCAGACTCCATGCTCAGTATGGATCCTGCTTCAGATTCTCTCTCTCCCTCTTCCTCTGCCTCCCCCCCCCACCCATGCATGCTCTCTCTCTCTCTTTTTCTTGCTCTCTCATTCTCTCTCTCTCTCTCTCTTAAAAATTTTTTAAAATAAAGATGAGAGCAGAAATAAATGATACAAAAACAACAAAAAAACCTACAATAGAACAGATCAATGAAACCAGGAGCCGGTTCTCTGAAAAAACAAAACAAAACAAAACAAAATTGATAAACCTCTAGCCAGATTTATCAAGGCAAAAAAAAAAAAAAAAGAGAAATGACTTAAATAAATAAAATCACAAATGAGAGAGGAGAAGTAACCACCAACACCACAGAAATACAAACAGGTGGAAGAGAAATTTATGAAAAACTATACGCCAATAAATTGGACAACCTAGAAGAAATGGATGAATCCCTAAAAATATGTAAACCACCACAACTTGAAACAGGAATAAAACCAAAATTTGAACAGACCAACAACCAGCCAAGAAATTGAATCAGTAATCAAAAAGCTCCCAACAAATGAAAATCCAGGACCGGCTGGCTTCATAGGCAAATTCTACCAAACATTTAAAGACAAATTAATACCTATTCTTCTCAAACTCTTCCAAAAAGTAGAAAAGGAAGGAAAACTTCCAAATTCATTCTATGAGGCCAGTACCATCCTGTTACTCAAACTGGATAACGACACCACAAAAGAAAGACAACTATAGGCCAATATCCCTGATGAACATAGATGCAAAATCCTCAACAAAACACTAGCAAACTGAATCCAAGAATACATTAAAATAGTCATTCACCACAATCAAGGGGGATTTATTCCCAACATGCAAGCATGGTTCAATAGTCAAATATCAATTAATGTGATACATCACATCAATAAGAGAAAGAATAAGAATCATATGATCACTTCAATAGATGAAGAAAAAGTTATTTGACAAATATGTCCTTTCATGACAAAAATCCTCAACAAAGGTCTAGAGGGAATATACCTCAACATAGTAAAGGCTTATATGAAAAACCACAGCTAACATCATCCTTAGTGGGGAAACACTGAGAGCCTTTCCCCTGAGGTTAGGAACAAAACACTCTCAACACTTTTATTCAATACAGTACTGGAAATCCTAGCCACAGCAATCAGACAACAAAAAGAAATATTAAGGCATCCAAACTGGTAAGGAAGAAGTAAAACTTTCACTATTTGCAGATGGCATAATACTATATATAGAAAACCTTAAAGACTCCACCAATAAAACTGTTAGAACAGATCAACGAACTAGTAAAGTTGCAGGATACAAAATCAATGTATGGAAATCAGTTGCATTTCTATACACCAATAATGAAGCAGCAGAAAGAGAAATTAAGAAAACTATCCCATTGATAATTGCACCAAAAGTAACTAGATACCTAGGAATAAACCTAGCCAAAGAGGTGAAAGACTTGTACTCTGAAAACTATAAAGTACTGATGAAAAAAATGTAAGTTGGGGCACCTGGGTGGCTCGGTGGGTTAAGCCTCTGCTTTCGGCTCAGGTCATGATCTCAGGGTCCTAGGATTGAGCCCCGCAACGGGCTCTCTGCTCAGCAGGGAACCTGCTTCCCCCTCTCCCTCTGCCTGCCTCTCTGCCTCCTTGTGATCTCTGTCTGTCAAATAAACAAATAAAATCTTTAAAAAAAAATGTAAGTTGACACAAAGAAATGGAAAGACATTCCATGCTCATGGATTGGAAGAACAAATATCATCAAAATGTCTATTCTACCCAAAGGATCTACCCATTTAATGGAACCCCAACAAAATGCCAACAGCAGTTTTCACAGAACTAGGACAAACAATTCTAAAATTTGCATGGAACCACAAAAGACCCCCAATAGCCAAAGCAATCTTGAAAAAGAAAAGCAAAGCTGGAGACATCACAATTCCAGACTTCTATGATATTGGCTAAAAATGGATGCAGAGATCAATGGAACAGAATAGAATACCCAGAATTAAACCCACAATTTTATGGTCAATTCATCTTTGACAAAGGAGGAAAGAATCTACAATGGGAAAAGGACAGTCTCGTCAACAAATTGTGTTGGAAAAATTGGATAGCAACATGCATAAGAAAGAAACAGGACCACTTTCCTACAACAATAATAAAAATAAATAAAAATAAAAATAAAAATGTAAAAAAAATTTTATAAAATATTTAAAATTTTATAAAATTAAAAATAAATAAATTCAAAGGGAATGGAAGACCTAAATGTGAGACATGAAACCATCAAAATGCTAGAGGAGAACACAGGCAGCAACCTTTTTGACATTGGCTGTTGCAACTTTTTTCTAAATATGTCTCCTGAGGCAAGAGAGACAAAGGCAAAAAATAAACTACTGGGACTACATCAAAATAAAAAGCTGCTTCACAGCGAAGGAAACAACAAAACTAAAAGGCAACTTACAGAATGGGAGAAGATAGTTGCAAATGACATATCCAGTAAAGGGTTAGTATCCAAAATATAAAAAGAACTTACAAAACCCAACACCCCAAAACCAAATAATCCAATTTAAAAATGGGCAGAAGACATGAACAGATATTTCCACAAAGAAGAAATACAGATGGCAAACAGACATATGAAAAGATGTTCATCATCACTTACATCAGGGAAATGCAAATCAAAACCACAACGAAATATCACATCACATCTGTCAGAAGGGCTAAAATCAGCAACACAAGAAACAACAGTTTTGTTGTTGGGGAGGATATGAAGAAAAAGGAACACTCGTGCACTGTTGTTGGGAAGGCACATGGGTGCAGCCACTGTGGAAAACAGTATGAAGGCTCCTCAAAAGTTAAAAAACTACCTTATGATCCAGCAATCACACTACTGGGTATTTACCGAAGGAATACAAAAACACTAATTCAAGGGGATGCGTGCACCCCTATGCTTATGGTAGCATTACCTACAACAGCCAAATTATGGAAGCAAGCCAACTGTCCATCCATTGACGAATGGAAAAAGAAGATGTGGTGTATATACACAATGGATTATTACTCAGCCATAAAAATGAATGAAATCTTGGGGCGCCTGGGTGGCTTAGTCGTTAAGCAACTGCCTTCAGCTCGGGTCATGACTCCAGGGTCCTGGGATCAAGCCCTGCGTCGGGCTCCCTGCTCAGCGGGAAGCCTGCTTCTCCCTCGCCCACTCCCCCTGCTTGTGTTCCCTCTCTCACTGTGTCTCTCTCTGTCAAATAAATAAATAAAATCTTTTAAAAAAAATGAATGAAATCTTGCCATTGGCAATGACATGGATGGAGCTAGAGTGTATTATGCTAAGCAAAATAAACCAGTCAGGGAAACAAATACCATAGGATTTCACTCATATGTGGAATTTAAGAAACAAAGCAAATGAGCAAAGGGAAAAGAAAGAGAGAGAAACAAATCAAGAAACAGATTCTTTTTTTAAAAGATTTTATTTATTTGACAGACAGAGATCACAAGTAGGCAGAGAGGCAGGCAGAGAGAGAAGAGGAAGCAGGCTCCCCGCTGAGCAGGGAGCCCGATGTGGGGCTCGATCCCAGGACCCTGAGATCATGACCTGAGCCGAGCAGAGGCTTAAACCACTGAGTCACCCACGTGCCCCAAGAAATAGATTCTTAACTACAGAAAACAAATTGATGGTTACCAGAGGGGAGTTGGGGGGGGGGGGCATGGGGGAAATAAGTGATGGGGATTAAGGCACACCCTTGTCATGATGAGCCCTGGGTGATGTATAGAATTGTTTGATCATGATATTGTAAACCTGTAACTAACTAAAACTGTTAACTAACTAAAACTAAAATTAGAACTTTTAAAAAATGAAATGAAATGAAAAGGTCCCTATCCACGATAGTAAATAGATAGTAAAATAGAAAGAGAATAGAAAGAAACCAAACTAGAAATGTCCGAGACTTATGAAGATATTTTTTCCTAAAAGACAGAAAAGAAAACAATAGAGAAATGCCACATCCATGGATGGAAAGACTCAAAAGTGAACCTTCCTGGAACACGTTAAGTTTACATGTTCAGGGATGCCTGGGTGGCTCAGTTGGTTAAGCAGCTGCCTTCGGCTCAGGTCATGATCCCAGCGTCCTGGGATCGAGTCCCACATCGGGCTCCTTGCTCAGCAGGGAGCCTGCTTCTTCCTCTGCCTCCGTCTGCCAGTGCTCACTCTCTCTCTCTCTCTCTGACAAATAAATAAATAAAATCTTTAAAAAAAAAAAAAGAGTTTACATGTTCATTCAGTAACTGAAGAAGTGCTTACCATGCACTAGCATGCTTTAGGGGCTAAGAACAAAGTGCAGAGGAAAAAAGTCCCTGAATGTCAGGGAACTCATCCTCGTGAAAAAGGCAGAAAATAAGTAAGTAAAGAAATAAATAAAAAATAGAATCTCGTGCGCTGGGAAAGAGTGAACAAAAGCATTGCAGGGGGAGAGAAAGCATGGCCAGGAAAAGCTCCCTGCAGAGATGACTTGCGAGCAGAGAACTGAGGAGTGTGAGTGAGTCACCAAGAATGGAGGAAAAGGGCTAAGAGGGAGTTCCAAGGTCAACATCCCAGATGCAGGAATCAGCTTGTCACACTCACAGAACAGAAAGCAATTACTGCTAAGCTTCTTTGAAAAGATTAATGAGAACAGCAAGAAAAAAACTGTATTAAAAATAATGGAAGAGGCCATAACCATGTACCGGTACCTATTACAAAGTTACAACAGAGTTTCTCAACCTTTTATCATTACAGTCCCACAAGAAGACTTTCAAAACATTTCCCCCTTATCTCTCACCTTTTATAAAATTTTAATACCCCCAATATGTTCTATGTTTCTTGTGTACTATATGTTTATCTATATATAAAAAGAATATTTTCTTGCCCCTCAAGAACCAATTTTTGCCCCCTTGTGGGTGATTTTGCCTCCCACGGGTGACAGCATACCCACTGAGAATGTGTTACAGCGATTAAATAAAACCATCTCACTGGTTAAATTCCGTTCCCTCTTGGTGGGAGAGGGACTCTCACCCTAAGTCTCTTCCCCTCCACTCGGGAGGTTATGGTTTGAACCACAGGCAGCTCGAACCCCTGATGCATTCGCTGGGGAGAACAGGATCCCCGACAGAGCTAGTCCTAAATCCGTTCCTACCCTGTTCTCTGACCCTTCGCTACAAAAAGTACATGCCCTATCCCTCATACAGATATTCCTTCCCCGGCTCATTTTTAGAGGGTCACTCTGCCTTCTCTTTCTCTCCTTTCCCCGCCCAGAAGGCCCATCTCATCCAGAATCCTGAAGCTGAAAAACCAGACTTGCGAGAATGCCCCCGAGAAGAAAAAAGCTGGCTCCTGGTTCATGGAGTTATTTGAAATTTTGTTTCTGCTTCACTCATGTCTGGAGCAAGTCTGTCCAAAGTCAATCACTACTTCCTCTGGGCTCCACTGCCCCTTCAAATACTGCAATTACACGTTATGCACTGTATTATTATTGATCCTGTCTATCGCCCCACTGAACCGAGAGCTCCTTGAGAGGAGAGACTGATGCCTCGCTCATGTCTCGCTCATCTCGGCCCTCTTCATGTCCCAGGCAATGGCAGGCACAGCACTCCTGGTTGTTTCAATGTAAACAAGCAGCAATAAGGAGGAAACTGAGCGACTGAGAGCATATTAACTCAATGAAGTACAAGTGCTCTGAATAAGGCATGGTTCAGCCCTTACTATGTATTTAATCTAGAAAAGGAGTTACACCTTCTGTCAGTATCAAAAAAATACAAGGGCATATATAACATCTGTAATAAAGTAAATTTAGGTAACATTTAACATTTTGTAGATGCTAATTGTGCCTTGGGTATTGTGCTGGTTCCCCATAACCCACTTAGTTTCGCAAGAAACTCCTAACACAGGCATTGTTATTCCCATTTTACAGTTAAAGCAACTTAGTCACATAAAGGTTAAGTAATTTGCCCAAAGGCATACAGATTATAAGAGATCTGAGATTTGAATTAGATAGCCTGACTTCAGAGTAACTGTGCCAAGCTATTATTGCTTCTATACTTTGTCCTGAAGCAGAGTATAGGAATTCAGAAAGAAGATCTATTTTCAGTTGGAGAGACTGTGGAAGAAGGGATGAAGGGAATATTTTTTTTAAAGATTTTATTTATTTATTTGAGAGACAGAGATCACAAGTAGGCAGAGAGGCAGGCAGAGAGAGAGAGGGGGAAGCAGGCTCCCTGCTGAGCAGAGAGCCCGATGCGGGGCTCGATCCCAGGACCCTGAGATCATGACCTGAGCCGAAGGCAGAGGCTTTAAACCACTGAGCCACCCAGGTGCCCCGGATGAAGGGAATATTAAGAACTGAAGAAAAATGGGGAGGGGATTCCAGGTAGAGGACATAGCATGTGCAAAGATACGGGGATAGAAAAGTTAGCACTTGAGTTATTCCAGATTAGCGCTGCAATTTGTTCAAGGATGGTGGTGGCAGGTTAAATCCAAATCTCTCAAGAGTATTTCCCACAACACTCTTCAGATCAACAAGGACAAATACATCAACATAAAACCAGTGCTGTCATCATAACCAGAAGACAGAGAATATAAGAAACTTTAAATTGCCTTTTAATGGAAGAATAAATACCAAATTCTAGCAAAGCTGTTTCTCAACCTCCCACAAGTCACTGTCAGAGGGCGCTAGAAGAGCATGGGAAAGAGAAGAGGGAAACAAAAGGGTCTGAACATGTGCTTGACTCACTCCCAGAAAGAGAAATTCCACCTTCAGCATGAAAATACTGAAAAGAAGATCTGGTATACCAGGGTACTGACTACAAGCAAAGGATGAGAGTCTAGGAGGCGTAAGGTAGTCGTATGAGAAAGGCATTGTTTCTGGGAAAGCAGGTGACTAAATGGAAAGAACTGGTATCCTGTGGAGACTAAGTACTGATAGGGAAAAGAAGCAAGAGGGGAATGCAATAGCCTACATAGCAAGAGAGAACCCCAAAATAAAAGAATACACCATTCATTCCCTCTCTCCCCCAAAACCAAAATATCCTTTAAAGGAACAGTACTTCATTAAATGACAGAAGAGGGCACTCTTAACCTAGAAATATTATTAACCATTCTAAACTATCAATATGAATCCTATGGAATTCATATATAAAAGAAGTGTTCATTGAAAAGAAAGATAGAAAGAAAGAAAGAGAAAAGAAAAAAAAAGAGGGAAAGAAAGCCAGCCAAGATGATAATCAAAACATCTCACTTTGTGAAAAACTCTACATTTTTTTAATAATACCTAAACAAGAATTAAATGCGCACGCGCGTGCTCACGCACGCACACACACACACACACCCCGATAACTCTGTAACACAATAAACTAAAATAAATACCCTCAAATAAGCATGGTGGGGTATGAGGAAAACACCTTGAGTCAGAAATTCAAAAACTAAGAACAGAAATGGACACAAAGCAGGCAGGAAATGAAACAAAAGTGACTGAGTTCAGGAAACAAAAGGAAAAGACAAATTCATATCAGAAATAAAGTCAAAGTGTCATAGTACCCAAAGAAGGATAGATTAGAATAAAAAATTGAGGAAAATTGAAGAAATACAGGAAAACAAACAAAAAGAATAAAAATGATATTAAAAAGAAGAAAAGGGGAGCAAAAATCAAGTGGCTGAAAAGGAATATAAGCAAAGATCCAACATACGTATAATTACAGTCTCTAAAGAAGAAAAACATCAAAACCGAATTAATATTTAAAACTATAATCCAGGTTAAGTCTACAGAAATAAAAAGATCGAATATAAGTGCTGAAAGGGCCCACTGTAAACCTGAGAAAGCTCATCCAGAATATAATAAATATGGAAGCAGAAATTAATGATATAGTTGAGCAAGGGTCACAGACTTTCTTCTGCAGGGGGTCAGAGAGTAACTATTTTAGTAAAAACCTTCTTGGCCAGTTCTGTCATACTATTTGACTCTGTATTTGTAGCACAAAAGCAGCCACAGACATTATGTAAACAAACGACTTAGTCTTTAGTGTCCAGTAAAAGTTTATTATAGAAACAGGCGCTGGGCCAGATGTGGCCCACCAGCAATAGCTGGCTAATCCTTGATGTGGAGAGGGAAGGTAACAGGAGGTCCAATTAACAGAATAAAACCATGGCTTTTTGAAAATACTAGTAAAATAGATGACCTCCTAGCTAACTTAATCTAGAAAAAAGGAAGAAAATACAAGTAAAAGGAGAAATAATCACTGAGACAGAAGAAAATTCAAAAAATTAAATGTAAGTACTTCACAGGCCACTCTGCAAATAAATTTAAATACACAGAGAAAATGGGTAATTCCTAAGAAAACAGTTTGTTAAACTGACCCCAGTTAACAGATCATTTTCCATGGTGGGGGGGGGGGGACCTGAGAAAATTATCAAGGAACTACTACCCCCAAAAAAGCCCCCATGCCTGCACTGTTTTGTGGGGAAATTCTACCTAACCATTGGAGACCAGATAGTTCAAATGCTATGTGAATTGTAATAATGAAGAAAACCTTTCAAACAATGAAGGGAATAATGAAGAAGGAAACCTTTCAAAATCTTTTTATGAAACAAGGAAAATATTAATGCCTAAATCTGATAAAGATGATACAATATAGAGATAAAACTATAAACTAATATCACTTATGAATATTGATGCAAAATTACTAAAGAAAGTATTAGTGAAGAGAATCTAACACCAGAGAAGAAACAAACACACTATAACCAAGTGGGATTTATTTCAGGGAGAGAGAGAAAATGGGGGGAGGATCAAGAGAGAGAAAGACAGAGAGAGAAATTTGAAATCATATCAAAATTTAAAAATTACAAGGAAATGAAATTTAAAAGAATATATTGTAGTTAGCTTTCCTTTGCACTGTATTAATGGGTATTTTAGACTAAGGAGTTATGTGATCTTTTCTCTGATTTCAGCCTACAAGATAGCAGTCTTGGAGTCTCTCTGCGTACACATGACTAGAACATGGGGTAGTTCCAAAAAGAGTAACAACATGAATCCACTGCCTCCAAAACCATTTAGGACCCATTTTGTGAAGGGTTCCAATTCTAAATAACTTATTCATCTTTATCTACTCCATGGGTATCATACTGCCTAGCTGGATCTACCATGTCATTGTGTTACCTTAAAAAGAAACAACCATTTACTGCCCACCCCCACCCCATTTGAGCAAATTGCAAATGCTTGGGTATCCCATGCAAAATAAATGCCATTTTTTGGCTTGACCAGTTGTAAGTATGAGTGTCTCAGACTGATGGCTTATAAAAGAAGCAGAGAGACTTCGGACGTAACTCTTCTACCACAGAATACTGTTATGATATTTATCAGTTTGTAGGAAACGGTCAGAAACACTGTTAAAATTTTTATGGTCTTTATTATCTTTTCTTTGGACTTCAATTCTGTAAACAGAAATCAGTTGGGGGGTGGAAGTTTTCTAAGGTCGACACAGATCTCAAATCAGGCGTGCTGTCAGAAAACTTGCAACATAAACCACTGTAACGGTCATGGTTTTCCACCAGGTGATGGAGGGAAGACTACTCTGTTTCCCTCTTCTTTTGATTTTTAGAAAAAAATGTACCAACGCTACTTTAGAAGCATGTAATCCTCTGCTTAAAGAGAACAGAAAAACAAGAAATCTCTTATTCCTAAATGATAGGGTTTTTTAAATCCTAATTACGAATAGTCTAAATAGTTGACTTTGCAAGGGAAACAGTGTCAGAAAGAATGGCTAAGAATCAACTGTTTCGAATACAAAGTCACTATTTTTATAACTGTTCTATAAACAGTGGTATCATTGTACTATCCTTTAGTTGTCTGTGATGTACATTTTGCAAACAGTTTATCTTAGAAGGAACAAGAGGATATAACAGTGTTCAAAGTTGGGAGTTTTACTGTTACTTTGTTGAGATTTTTCTTAAGACAAATTTGGTATCTTGTTACAACTACCATAAAATTTGCTTGCTAAAAGTATATGATCATATTATATGGAGAGAAATTTGGGGGGGGGTTCAATCACTCATTCTGTGCAGGATAAATTTACGTTTTTTTTTTTTCATTTTTGAAGATTTTATTTATATCCCAGAGAGAGAGACAGCATGCACAAGCAGGGGAAGCAGCAGGCAGAGGGAGAAGCAGGATCCCCACTGAGCAAGGAGCCTGGTGTGGGGCTCCGTCCCAGGACCCTGGGATCATGACCTGAGCTGAAGGCAGATGCTTAACCGAATGAGCCACCCAGGCGCCCCTGTGCAGGGAAAATCCAAACGATTCCCTTGAGTCAGCTCCATAGGCTCAACCTTCTGACAGAGGTGGGCACCTTCTATTGAGGCACAGGTCCTTGCATTCAACATAGAACAGCTGCTCCCTGGGTACTGGGTAGAGAGAACAATTTCAACCCCAGAGACACCTACCATTTATATGATCTGAGTCGAGAGAACCAATATTTAGGAAACATGGACACCAGTCATTCCTCCAAATAATCCACAATAATCGAATCCTACCCCTGAATCAAGCCAGATCAGCAGAGGACAGGCGTTTTTAAGACATCTTTCCTTATCCACCGCACACGGAATCATGCTTTCCTGTAATGTAATGAGTCATGCTCAGGGGCAATAAGCCTCATAAAACCCTCATAAAATGGGGCACCTGGATGGCTCAGTGGGTTAAGCCTCTGCCTTCAGCTCAGGTCATGATCTCAGGGTTCTGGGATCAAGCCCCACATCGGGCTCTCTGCCCAGCGGGGAGCCTGCTTCCCCTCCTCTCTCTCTGCCTGCCTCTCTGCCTACTTGTGATCTCTGTCTGTCAAATAAATAAATAAAATCTTAAAAAAAAATCCTCAGAAAATGCTGCTCATACATTGTACTACCTATGAATTCTCCCTGGAATAAAAAAATTCCTATCTAATCACATTGTTGATAAAACTGTACTTCCCCTGAGAAACACTGCTTTGTTATAACCTTAAGGCAATGTCATGGCACCCTTTCTGACTGGATGGGTTCAAAATGAAACCTAAATTTGTAAGCCACTAATGCAAAGATAAATAAGTTATAAGAATATGGATTATTCTTAACCTTACTTCTGCATCTTTTTTTTATGTCCCTGACTTTGTTTTCATTCTTCTTTATTTTTTAAAGGTTTTTTTTTCTTTTTATTCTTTCCTTTTTTAAAGATTTTATTTATTTATTTGTCAGACAGAACGAGCAAGCACAGTAGGGGGAACAACAGGCAGAGGGAGAAGCAGGCTCCCCTCTGAGCAGGGAGCCCGATGTGGGGCTCGATCCCAGGACCCTGGGATCATGACCTGACCCAAAGGCAGATACTTAAACTACTGAGTCACCCAGGCGCTCCTCATTCTTCTTTAGCTTACATATCTAACTTATTTTATTTGCTATACCCATGCAGGTCACTTTAAAAAAAAGATGGGACATAATAAGTGCTCTTGTGTTTTAAAAACTCTACACTTAATATAATAAATCACAAAGGAAAAGATCAATAGCATTGACTACATAAAATCTAAAACTTTTATATGTCAAAAACACCATAAATAAAATTAAAAGAAACTATTAATCAAGAAAAATGCTTGCCACAAATAATAATGGAATTCTTACTCTATGAATAAGTTCTATATCTCAATAAGAATACAAAATTGGATAGATGAAATAATGATAGTAAATAAACTGGTCAAGAAATTTGGATGTTGAGGGGCGCCAGGGTGGCTCAGTGGGTGAAAACCTCTGCCTTCAGCTCAGGTCATGATCTCAGGGTCCTGGGATCAAGCCCCGCATTGGGATCTCTGCCTAGCAGGGAACCTGCTTCCCCCTCTCTCTCTGCCTGGCTCTCTGCCTACTTGTGATCTCTGTCTGTCAAATAAATAAATAAAGTCTTAAAAAAAAAAAAAGGAAGAAAGAAATTTGGATGTTGAAATAAATGGATCTAAGGAAACCCAGAACCCAGAATTTTGAAGAAACCTCAGCTTTTCCTGACATAAGACTCCTAGAACTAGAGGAGAACTTTCCTGTTCAACCCTCTAACACTGCAGAAGCTGACTACCTTGTTCAAATGTGTTAAAGGTTGTTATTTACTTGTCTTCCCATTTCCACAAAGGAAAACACGACTGAGGCCTCTCTCCACTCCCTATTCACTAATCCTCAAGGAAGGTACAGTAAAAATATAATCTGATTGGTAGGAGACTCCCATTCCTTGGTCACATCTCCTAGTGGGTAGAGTTCATATATCATAGGTCACTGCCCAAACATGATGCAGATTCTTGCTTTCTGGGACCTGCACATAGGGCAAGATAGGAGAGAATGAAATAGAGTGAGGGAAATCACATCAAGGAGAAGAAAAATTTGAAATCCTATTGGCCCAGCTAGAAAAAAAATATGATAAGGAAGAGAAAATACATCCAAATGTAATTACTCTAAAGAGCCCCTGAAAGATAGGAATATTTACTAGGTTTGGGGAAAGTGGCTCAAAATCATCAAAGAGAAGAGTAACCAGACTCTTACGGAGGACAGACTGAGAGGACACTCCCTGCAACAGGCGCCCAGATCCAGGTATCATTCTCTCAAGAAAGGTCTTCGAAAAGTTTTAAATAGGGACACCAGAGTCAACATTAATGGGGGCAGCCCTCTAACTGCAGTTGTCATGCTACACAGTTTCAGAAAATGCGGACACATTTAAGAAGAGAATGCTAGAAAAATTGGAGGAGAATTCTTCAAGCGTCATTAAATTAGTTTCAGGTGACACTGTTCTTGTAGCGGGTACAGCACTGGTGTGAAGGAAACCTGCAGGGAGTTAGAACTTGAGGAAGAAGGAGCAGAAAAACAGACGTGCCTGAAGGAGGATCCGAGGAGAATGACAACTGATCAGACCTGCCCCTGGGTTAGAGGTTGAACTGAATAGAAATATACACCTTCTAATGAAATGAAAGGTAGGCAAGATTTCTTTGAACACTGGAGGATGGTAGCAGATCCAGAACTCTCTGGCACCATTCTCTCCCCATGGAGACTCCCCTGGCTGAATCCAAAGTACAATGTCAGGAGAACAAAAATCTAAGTGTGAAAACAAAAACCAAATATAGGGCAGGAAAGTCCTAATACCTAGCAAAAGGAACTGGCCAGACCTGGGGATGGAAAAGGAACAGAAATGAGGCGGACGGCAGGCGCAAAGATTCCAGTGGGAATCATCGGAGGGAGCTGGGCCCTGGAGGCTCACCCAATACAGAAACGGATATGGTGGCCAGAAGGGATGTTGCGGTGCCCAACAAAGCAGCCCAGGCAGCTGAGTCTTAAAAGTCAGTTCTAAGGAAAGGTGGGGCTTGGGTGGAAATCCACTAACCTAAGGCACTTCCTGGACGTCACTCGGCCAGCGAAAGCACCAGTTCCAGAAACTCAGAGAAGCTTAAGGATCCACCGAGGATATTTCTCCAGGAGTCAAATGTGAAAACTCCTAAGCAGGAAGTGGCACTCAGAGACAAGGCATTCAGATAAGAACCCCAGAAGCTCAGAACTAAAACAATTCTTGGGATCTTTCTGGGGACAGAGAAATTGAGAGAAAAAAGCAGGAAATTGGGACAGTGAAAGAGGCATGCAAGACAGTGCAATTCTCTCGAAGGCTTTCCTACTACTACTCCTCTCACTATAACGTGGGGCCTCCTGCCCACAGCAAGGAGGCTCTTCCACTAGAGACGAAGAGCTTCAGCTGTGGTGACCGGTGGATAGGAGCAGGGCTTGAAGGAGAAGTGAAAGTGGAAAGGCTCTAAATCCTTGGGATGGGCACCAAGAAAGACCCAGAGCCACCATGGCAAAGTCCTAAAACTTTCAAGGGAAGAGAATTTCCCTCCCTCCAAAACATACAACAAGACTAGTGTCACACAGATCCCAGTAACCTCATGAGAAGAGATCACTTCCCAAACTTAATTCAAATTCACAGGTGGTGGACACCAAGTAGCTTGGTAATCTAGAGAGGCTGAAATATCACATGCCAGATTATACTTAGCATTGGTAATTCAGGATCCAGGCTGTAAAGGAGAAGATAACAATGGACTTACTTTATAAATTTGACACCATGGGACCCTGATTGATACCCAAGCTACATACTTTGTAGACCCCATCTCCGACCACTTTCTCCAGCTCACTTTGCTCCAGCCACACTAACTTCCTCGATGTTCCTAGAACATGCCAAGGACATGCCTCTCTCAAGACCATGTCACTTGGTGTCCTCCCTGTGCATGGCTTATTCCCTCACTTCCTCCAGATCTGTGCTCAAATGTCACTTTCTAAGAGAGGCCTTCCAGGAGACATAAACAGACATTTCTCCAAAGAAGACATACAAATGGCCAAAAGACACATGAAAAAATGCTCAACATCACTCATCATCAGGAAAGTGCAAATAAAAACCACAATGAGAAGCAACCTCACACCAGTTAGAATGGCTAAATTAACAAGTCAGGAAACAACAGATGTTGTTGAGGATACACAGAAAGGGGAACCCACTTACACAGCTGGTGGGAAAGCAAACTGGTGCAGCTACTCTGGAAAATAGTATGGAGGTTCTTCAAAAAGTTAAAATTAGAGCTACCCTATGACCCAGCAATTGCACTAGCAGGTATTACCCAAAAGATACAAACATGGTGACCTAAAGGGGCAGCTACACCCCAATGTTTATAGCAGCAATGTCCAAAATAGCCAAATTATGGAAAGAGCTCAGATGTCCATCAACAGATGAATGGATAAAGAAGATACGGTGTACACACACACACACACACACACACACACACACACACACACAGGAATATTACTCAGCCATCAAAAAAGAAATAACTTGCAACGATGTGGAAAGAACTAGAGGGTATTAGGCTAAGCAAAATAAGTCAATCAGAGAAAGACAATTATCATATGATCTCACTGATATATGGAATTTAAGAAATAAAACAGAGGATCATCGGGGAAAGGAGAGTAAAATAAAATAAGAAGAAATCAGAAGGGAGACAGACCATAAGAGGCTCTTAACCCTAGGAAACAAACTGAGGGTTGCTGAAGGGGAGTGGGGTTGAGGGGCATGGGTAACTAGATGATGGGCATTAAGGAGGGCACATGATGGAATGAGTACTGGGTGTTACATGCAACCGATGAATCACTAAGTTCTATCTCTGAAACAAATACTACAGTATATGTTAATTAAATGAATTTAAATAAAATATAAATAAATATATTTTATATATCATATACATATATTTATATATAGAGAGAGGCCTAAATATAATATATATAATATATATTTAAATATAGGACTTCCCTGACCACCAGTTGTCACTCCCTTTGCCATGCTTTCTTCACCACCTAACATGGGATTTATTTCCTTACTTGCTTCTCTCTCCACCATGACCCCCCAACAACTCCAATGCCATGTCAGCTGGGGACTGCTTTATTGCTATCACGATGTCAGCTATCAGAACCTTCTTGATACAGAGTAGGAAAGAAATAAACATTTATTCTATGAATGCATTTATGCATCCATGGCATTTGAAGTTTTTGCTCACAGTCCAAGGTTGGCAAAAGTCAGGTGGGTCAGGACGAACTATGCACTGGGTTCTGAGAATATAATTTTGCTTTTTTCTTTGGAATAACTAATAATTAGTGAGAAGCAGCAGAAGTACATTACGAATGAAGGCTGTGGGGCCAGGATCACATCAGCCCGTGTTCAAATCACTAAGTGTGTGATCCTGGATAAATTGTTTAATTTAAGATCTCATGATCTTTGTCTATAAAATGGGAATAACAGCAATGCCTTCCTCAGAAGGTTTGGTAGATCTGAGTTGATTCAAAGAGGACACACTGGTTTTGTTTTCGTTTCTGTTTTGTTTTTTATTTTTTTGCTCACTCTAAATATATATATGTATATGTACGTGTGTGTGTGTGTGTGTGTGTGTGTGTGTGTGTATTTACATATATATATAATCTCCACACCTTCTTTATCCATTCATCAGTCGATGGACACTTGGTCTACTTCCATAATTTGACTATTGTAAATAATGCTATAAACACCAGGGTGCATGTATCCCTTTGAATTAGTGTCCTTGCATTCTTTGGGTAAATATCTAGTAGTGGGATTTCTGGATGTAGCGTAGTTCTATTTTTTATTTATTTATTTATTTTTGTATAGTTCTATTTTTAACTTTATGAGGAACCTCCAAACTCTTCTCCAAACTGACTGTACTAGTTTGCATTCCTGCCAGCAGTGTAAGAGAGTTCCCCTTTCTCTACATCTTCTCCAACACCTGTTGTTTCTTTTTTTTTTTTTAAGATTTTATTTATTTATTTGACAGAGAGAGATCACAAGTAGGCAGAGAGGCAGGCAGAGAGAGGGGGAAGCAGTCTCCTCGCTAAGCAGGGAGCCTGACATGGGACTCAATCCCAGGACCCTGAGATCATGACCTGAGCTGAAGGCAGAGGCTTTAACCCACTGAGCCACCCAGGGGCCCCAACACCTGTTGTTTCTTGTGTTGTTGATTTTAGCCATTCTGACAGTAATGAGGTGGTATGTCACTGTGATTTTGATCTGCATTTCCTGATAATGAGTGATGTGGCACATCCTTCAATGTGTCTGTTGACCATCTGCATGTCTTCTTTGGAAAAATGTCTGTTCATGCCTTCTGCCCATTGTTTAATTGGTTTATTTGGTTTTGGGGTGTTGAGTTTTATAAGTTTTTTTTTTAATATATTTTGGATACTAACCCAAAGAGGGCACTTTGAACAGTGCCCAACACATACTTAGTACTCAATAAACATAGGTATTATCATCATCATCATCATCATCATGTGCTGGGAGCTATTCTAAACAATTTACTTGTATTATGTCACGTAAAGATCAGTCAGGAGGTAACTGAGGCCTGGGAGCCAAGAAGAACATAGCTAATTCATTGGCTATTTTTTTAAAATGGAGCTGAAGGTCACACAACATAAAATTAACCACTTTTGAGTATATGCTTTAGTGACATTTCTTAAGTTCACAGTGTTGGGCAACCATCACATAATTCTGCTTTTTCTTTTCTCAGAACAATGGTGAATATGGGAGAGAAGCATCAGGAAGACAGGAGCAGGACCTAACCTATTCAACTGCCTTCCTTCAGAGGGGCCAGCCCCTCTACTTGGTTGCCTGTAAATTTGTCTGCTAAACCCAAAGGACTCAAGAACAAAAAAATTCTGGTCATGGTCCAGTCATAAGGCCTCTTTGTCACACCAGTGACAGCAGAGTGAGGCTCACATCACCAATCTCTAGGAATTTCGTTTCTGGTTGTCCATAATGACTACCCTGGGGGCTCAGCAATCTTAAACCGGAGTAAGAGATAGGAGGCCTGACAGTATTTTCAATCCATCACTATCAGGGAGCCCTAAATAAAATGGTCCATTCTTGGTCCCTACCCACTATGAGCTAGAACTCCTGTGGGGAAGGGAATAGATGGTAAGATTCAGGCACCGTGAAGCTCAGAGAAAAGTTGGGTGTCATTAGAACTGGAACACAAGTCTCCTGACTCCCAGATGAGCATTCTTCATGTTCCCCCCCATTGTGCAATGCACATTATTTCATGTGTCCTGAGACACAAAGAGACACGTACACCCACCTGCCGGTGCAGTTGTCATCGTTATTTGCACTGAGTGCTGCTCAGAAGATCCCAGGAGAGTGACATTCACTGTGTAATCAGTTGCTGGGTATAGGTCTAAACACACCACCGGACCTCGCTCCCTTGTTGTGAAGTTAAATGATGTTGCATGATAAAAATTATTCAGGTACCACCTTTGACCCAGAACTTGAAACTGTCGTGAGATGAAAAGAAAGCATTGCATTAAATTTTCTGTTGGCTTGCAGATATCCAGATTATAAGCAAAACAGAAATAAAGCAAGAAGGTTCATTCTATTGGAATTACTTTTAATAAAACAGCAAGCTAACTTGGGGATGGACTTTACAAACCTACCCTCCCTGTCCTGTTCAACGTCCCCCGCCCCTCTACCAGCTACAGGACAAAGCTTAAAATGTATAACGGCGGGCACCTGGGTGGCTCAGTGGGTTAGGCCACTGCCTTCGGCCCGGGTCATGGTCTCGGGGTCCTGGGATCAAGCCCCGCATCGGGCTCTCTGCTCGGCGGGGAGCTTGCTTCCCCCCTCTCTCTCTGCCTGCTGCTCTGCCTACCTGTGACCTCTCTGTCAAATAAATAAATAAACAAATCTTTTAAAAAAATGTATAAAGGCATCTCAAATGAACAAAATGTAGGCTATTCTAAGATAACGATGCCCTCCCAGGTAAAGAAGATAGCACTGGAGCCACTGGGCAAAATTCTCTTCTTTTCATTCAAAAAGAATCCATTGATACACCTCACAAAACAGAATTTTTGAACTTCATGAGGACTCTTCCCAATTGTACTTTCAAAGCAACTGTACAAGGGTACTTCACTTGGTCCTTCCTAGTAGAGCTCTGGTAAGAGAGTTTTTGAGTTTTGGGCCCATGGAACCATCATGCATGGTGTTAACCTATAACACTCTATCCACTGCCAACCCAAGATGCATGTATAATGTAGGGACTTATGAGGGAAAAAAACATGTGAAGGTCCCAGAAGTAATATGATCAACCCCGAGCCAATTCACGTGCAACTGCTGGCCATCTTTGTGTTTAGCGTTTGCTTTCATGCTCATGTCACTGGCTATGGCCGCCCTCCATCCCTCCTCATCACTGCCGTTCTTCCACAGTCATCCAAGACCCGGATCATAGGGAATTTCCACTCTCCCCTAGTTCCTAGCATTCTCTTGGATAACCTGAAGGTCTTTATGGACACGCCATCGAAACTTGGCCTCAGAGATCCTGAGCTCAATGCTATGAAGTTCTCCCGCTCCACTTAGCTACTCATAGCCACGGCCACATCCCAGGCTGTGCCATCCTCAGAGCTGCTCTAAGATCTCACAATCTCCTATCCCACTGGCCCACTCATTCATGACACCTGATCTCTCTCAAGAAACCCCCCCAAGGCATCGTCACTCGAGATCTTCTACCTGTAGTCTACCACCTCCATCCCGGTCTTCCCCGGCTCTCCCAGGTACCCTATCACTTCAGTTACTCTCTTGCCTGACACCCTCCACGCCCTTGCCCCTCTCTTCTCAGTTTCACCCATTCTAGAAAGCCCGAAACACACTGGGTCCACCCAGATACTTGGCTTCATCGAATCTACATTTAGGCTGTTGCCATCTGCTGGAAAAAACCTCACAACTAGGCAGGCAGTCTTTCTACAGACTCAGTCTCATCCTAAACTCCACGTGGTTTAGTCTATAAACAAAATATAACTTTCTGATCACATATTTTAAATCATACTGTATACATAATTTTACAGTAAAGTTGTTTTATTTAAATATATATTGTGAAGTTTTTTTTCTCTGTCATTAATTCATTCTGTAAATAGATATACAGAGTATACAATGTTGGGTATACAATGGCAAAGTACAAGCCCTAACCTCAAGGAACTCACAGATGAGTATCCAGGCAAACAAAATACCCAGGGGTAAGTCCTAGAGTACGTGAGGCAGTAGGGGCACTCAGGAGGGACACCTAACTCTCCTCCTTGGGGGTCAGGAAAAGCTGCCCTATCTAGATTTGGACCCGAGGAGAAATGAGCATTAACTAGGTGAGCCGCAGACAGGACAAGCAATTCAGACAGCGGGAACAGTGTTCAGGGCAGAAGGTCGCTGAAACCTGCCCACCAGGGGAGATGACTGACCTGGGCCTTGCAGATAAACAGGAGTCAGGCAGGTAGGGTAAGGGAAAGGACATTGCTGGTAGGAGAGTCACATACATGAAGACGGTGCAAAAAAGAACACAAAAAGTTAATCAGGGAGTGTGGGCCTAGAACTTATAGAACAGATGAGGTCTGGGGAAAAAGATTTAGGACTTAACAGCATAGAGACAGTGAAGGAAGTAAAAAGACTGGATAAGATGGCCCAAAGAGGGACGCCTGGGTGGCTCAGTTGGTTAAGCGGCTGCCTTCGGCTCAGGTCATGATCCCAGCGTCCTGGGATCGAGTCCCGCATCGGGCTCCTTGCTCCGCGGGGAGCCTGCTTCTCCCTCTGCCACTCTGTCTGCCTGTGCTCGCTTGCTCGCTCGCTCGCTCTCTCTCTGTCTGTCTCTGACAAATAAATAAATAAAATCTTTAAAAAAAAAAAAAGATGACAAGAGAATGGGCAACACACAACCTTGACGGTAATCAGATTTAAGGGATCAGCAGACGAAGGGAATCCTAGGAAGGAGAGACAGATAAAGGGTGAAGTAATAGGAGAAACAGAGACCATTTCCACAGGAATCCTGGTCAACAGCAGCAACTGCAATTCACTGTGATGCAGAACGTACTCTGCATCTGCAGAAGGTTCTAGGCAGATGAATGTGGGACCGTTTACGTAGCCAAATCCCCACATGAACATTTACATCGTTTCCAACTTCCCCTACCATAAATAGAGCTTCACGGAACCGCTTAGTCTTTCTGTATAGGTCTGCTTGATTAATTATAGCTCATTTCCAAAAATTTACTGAGGCTAACAAATAAAAAATAACTATTCCAGAAAAGTCATGCCTGTTTAACCAGCCAGCAGCTGTGTATAACAGTGCTCTATGCTGGGGGCATCTGGGCGGCTCAGTTGGTTAAGTGTCTGACTCTTGATTTAGGCTCAGGTCATCATCTTAGGGTCGTGAGATCAAGTACCGAGTCAGGCTCCATGCTGGGCACAGTGTCTGCTTAAGATTCTCTTTCTCTCCTTCTTCCTCTGCCCTCGCCCAACCTTGCACGCATGCTCGCTCTCTCTCAAAATAAATAAATAAATAAACAAAAAACAAACAAACAAAAACCAAAACAGTACTCTATGCTTATAGAAGAATCATTGTATCTTGTGGTTTAATTTTTTTTCTTACAAGGGAGGTATAAAATGTGTTCATATGTGTTTTGGCATTATATATATATATGTGTGTGTGTGTGTATGTATATGTGTATGTGTATATATATATATATATATATATGCATCCTCTTTGGAAAACTGCCCTTGAATGTTCACATCTTCCAATGGACTTGTTGAGAGTGCTTTCCATGTTACTTAAATGAATCTTTAACATATTAATAAACAACTTTTTTTCAAACTTAACTCTTTAATCATTTTAGTATAAATGCAAAGAATCATTTCTTTTCTTTTTTTAAAAAAAAATTATTTATTTATTTGACGGAGAGAGACACAGTGAGAGAGGGGACACAAGCAGGGAGAGAGGGAGAAGCAGGTTCTCCGCTGAGCAGAGACCCCAATATGGGGCTCGATCCCAGGACCCCGGGATCATGACCTGAGTCAAAGGCAGATGCTTAATGACTGAGCCACCCAGGCACCCAGAATCATTTATTTTCTTAACCAGGTAGCTAACCAACTGTCCCAGGACCATTTATTTCTATATTCATTTTTAAAATTCATCTACATCTTATATTAGTAATAATCTTAACTTTATTTGGGGACTTGAATATGTTTCTAGCCCGTGTTCCTTCTAAACATGAAAATGTGAATATTTGGCTCATCTGCTTAAAATCCTCCAGTGGCTCCACAGAGACATCAAAATAAGATCCAAACTCAAAATTAACAGGGCTCTTCATGATCTAGTCACGGCTCAGGTTTTTGCCTCATCTCTTCCTATTCTCCCTTGCTTTCTTTGTTCCCTAAGAGAACCGTGTTCCCTAATATCCAAGATGCTTCTCGCTTGTCCCCAGTGCCCTTCTCTACAGAGCTTCACTCCACATCTTTTATCTAGTTGAGTCCCACTCATTTTCTGTGATTTAGCACTGTCTTTGCTTCTTGTTTAAAAAAACAAAACAGGGCCGCCTGGGTGGCTCAGTTGGTTAAGCAACTGCCTTCCGCTCAGGTCATGATCCTGGAATCCCAGGATCAAGTCCCAGAACCCCAGGATCGAGTCCTGCATTGGGCTCCCTGTTCAGCAGGGAGTCTGCTTCTCCCTCTGACCCTTCCCCTCTCACGCTTTCTCTCTTTCTCTTTCTTCCTCTCTCAAAAAAATAAATAAAATTAAAAAAAATAAAAAACAAAACAAAACCCTACCTGGACATACACGCATGCACACAATCCCCCATTTATTCACCTTTTATCAAAGCACTCATTATACACACTGTCGCTTACTTGTGTATTTACACCAGTGGAAACTGAAAGTCACAGGTCCTGATAAATGATACACTGTTGGTAAATGGCTAATGAATGAACTTGAATTTAATACTTAGTCTACTCTGCCAAGAAGCGCTAAAAGTGACACAAAATAACAAACCTCAGTTCTGACCTGAATTTACGCATCATTTTACTTGAGAGGCATGATTTTTAAAAAGTCAAGTTAAATGAGGACCAATTGTCATGCAATGAGTTTCTTAAAAATTTACAACCCAGTGTGAATTTGATGACAGAATAAGCTGTAAGTATAAAATGCAATAAAATAAAGTATGATACATACATGTGAAATACCAGACAGGGAAACTGACAGCAGGCTACCCACCAGTGTGCCTTCCTTCAGTTTCGTCCCCCACTTGGCCCCCCATCTCATTTCCAACTCTAGAAACAAAAATCGAACTGTCTAGAAGTTCATTCCATTAGTGTTTTTAAATGCTTTGGATCCTCACTTGGAGAGCCCCCAGATTTTTAAGTGACGCAATACTTTGACAGATAACATGAGAGATCTTCTTACTTGGTACATTTGTTCTGATCCAAGTTTCCTAGGGTGCCTGCTCAGTTTCAAACAAGCTTCACTGAATACTGAAATATTGAAAATTCCTCCATCTTCTAAGAGATCATCTTCTAAAAGATAAAACATACGGAAAGGTTGCATGTCTTAGCAAAACATATCTTGGCCAAGTACAACGGAAGCTCTGATGCCTTACATGAGCCAGCAGGGTGTTTAACAGCAAGAGCGTCCCATTTGGCTACAAGTCCTGACTCTACAACTTAAACCGCATGACCTCAGCTAATTCACTTAGCCCTTTGAATCCTCAAGTTCTTCTCTGTGAAATCAAGTCATCTGCTTTGCTTTTCTTCCATCACAGGCTCCTAAGAGGATTGGATGAAATAATTCATATTTAAAAATCACCATAAACTAGGGGCACCTGGGTGGCTCAGTCAGTTACGTGTCTGCCTTCAGCTCAGGTCATGATTCCAGAGTCCTGGGATCGAGTCCTGCATCGGGTTCCCTGCTTCTCCCTCTCCCCCTTGCTCATGCTCTCTCTTGCCCTCTCTCTCTCTCACATAAATAAATAAAATCTTTTTTTAATTGCCATAAACTGATAAAGCTGTGATATTTTTAAGAAAGTTCACCCTATCACTTAGATAGTCCACACACGAAACGTCCTGAAGGTAAGCATGTCAACACCTAGAAAGTCCGGGAGTAAGGAAAATGTGAATAAAAGTCGAAGACCGCGAATCAGAACTCTCCACGTGCGTGTTTCCGACCTAGAAGATGAACAGAAAGGAGGTGGCCAGGCAAGATGTCTGCTTCTCAGCAGACAGGATTTCAAGAGCTACTCAGGTAAGGACGAAGACAGTAAAATAATCAGAGAGGAGACTTATTTCAACGCCTGGATTTAAAAAAAAAAAAAAAAAAAGTCACTCCATTCCCCCTGCAGTCGAATTTATTCCTTTAATGTTCTATTTTCTTCAGGTAGTCATGAAGAAGGAAGAGGTTTGCTACTGATGAGTAAAAAACTCACAGAGTGTCTAGGAATACCAAGGCTAATTTTCAAGGAAGAGCAAGTTTCCCAACAAGCTGGTACACTTTCTACAAATGAGAAAAGGTTTAAATGTCTATCAGAGAGAAACTTTTTATGACTACCTAGAAAACTACATTTCTCCCATGCAAGTCTCTGTCCCCTAAGCGGAAGGAAGGACAACAGATTATTCTATTCAAAATCAAAACTCTCCAGAGCATATCACAGATCACTCAGATAGGCAACATGAGGCAATTAGCCGGGAGTGGGGAGGGGAAATATTCTCGGCTGTAATTGGAAAATGTAAAAATTCGGTTATGAGAGAGAATTTGAAGACCTATCACATGTGCTCCCCTTCACCTTCACAACTTCGAAAGATTTCATAAAGACATCAGAAAGAAAAACTGCCGCGCGTGTGCACATGATTCTGAGGCACACCAAATATACGTATGCGAGGATGTCTGTTCACAAACAGAACCTAAAACAGAAATACCATCCATACAGCTCCCATCTCTGCAGGACCGGCTCGCTCACAGCCATGAGAGTCTGAACTCAGGGGACGAGGGCAACGTGAACAAAAGCATCTGGTTCCCACTTGCCACCCCCACTTCTGACAGAAGCGGCTGAGAATAGTAAAAATGGGTCAAAATTTGCATCTGGGTGGGAAGGAAAGGTTGGTTGACATACACAAGGCATCAACATGAAGATGTTTCCGCTCAGCACCGTGTGGATGAGACCAGACAAAAGAAAGACGCTGAGAGCTACGAGGTACAACGTGCCCTCAAGCAAAGGAGTATGGTCTCAGAGCCTTTCAGGGAAGGAAGTGGGGAAGGGCTGGGGCTCACGGAGGGGGGGAGCCTGAAGCAAAGAGGGCAACAGGACAAATCAGTGAGGGATGCTCCATCTGGAACAATTTAGCCTGGTCGCTCCTGCCCCTGCCGGCACATCACAATCACCCAGACACAGATCTGAGGGACAAGCACACGTCTGTGTTTTGTAGTAATGCACGAGGCAGTGCTGATAGGCAGCCAGGGTAAAAACTGTGTATACCACTGTGACTACTACTACCAGTAATAGTAATAATAATAGTCCCTCCTTAGCCACCCGAGATCAGTGTCATGGAAGGACCTCTATGGGGAGGCCTAGGGACCTGGAGGTTCCACCTGACAGAGAGCCTGGGTGGGCAGAAGGAGGGACTTGGTTCTCTCCTGCCTCTGCAGACCATAGTGTCATAATGAAGTTCGGACAACACAATGCTGGCCCAGAGCAAGTTTCACCAATCAAGACAGCCGAGTGCTCGGGGGCACACAGGCAACTTGGTGGGTTAAGCGTGAGACACTTGGTTTCAGCTGGTCATGATCTCATGGGTGGTGAGATCCAGCACCACTACCCTCACCTCCAAGTCCCTTACCCTCCCACTCCCCCAACCCCCCTGTGCTCCGCAGGGAGTCTGCTTGAAGAGTCTCTCCCTCTGTCCTCCCCACTCCCCACCCCCCCACCCCCCTGGGCAGGGGCATGCTCTCTCTCAAATAAATAAGTAAATCTTAAAAAAAAAAAAAAAAAAGATAGCAAAGTGCTCAGAAATAGGGGCGCCTGGGTGGGTCTGCCAGTTAAGCATCTGACTCTTTGATCTCAGCCCAGATCTTGATCTCAGGGTCATGAGTTCAAGCCCTGTTTGGTCTCCACACTGGGTGTGGAACCTACTTTTAAAAAATAAAAAGTGCTCAGAAATTAAGTTCAGGGCAGTGTGGGCTTTCTCACAGCTAGCTGCTTCTGGAAGGATGCTGGGTTATCCAATCAGCAGTAAATCCTTCAAGATGAAATCTGAGATAAGCACACTAATATCATCCAATAAAAAGTAAGAGCAAAGAGAATGCCATCCATTTTATTAGGAGAGAAACATCAAACCTAGATAAAACTTTTATCTTCTAGGGGTGCCTGGGTGGCTCAGTGGGTTAAAGCCTCTGCTTTCGGCTAGGGTCATGATCCCAGGGTCCTGGGATCAAGCCCCGCATCGAGCCCCGCATCGGGCTCTCTGCTCAGCGGGGAGCCTGCTTCCTCCTCTCTCTCTCTGCCTGCTTCTCTGCCTACTTGTGATCTCCCTCTGTCAAATAAATAAATAAAATCTTTTAAATTAAAAAAAAACAAACCTTTTATCTTCTAACAATAATTAATCTAGAAGCCAAAAAAAAACAAGCCTATGAAATGATTCTACAAAGAAGATTATGCTCGAGAGGCAAAGAATGCATATTCTTTTGAAAAAAAAATTAAGCAAAGTAATAATAAAGTTAGGCAACTTTTTTTGGTATTTTCAGTAAAAAATTTTAAAGATGGATTAAAACAGATAAAGGATGAGCTAATAAGAGGATGCAACAGAGGAAACCGGTTGAGAGAAGCAGAAATAAAAAGGGAACTAGGTGAGGGGTGCCTGGCTGCCTTAGTCCACAGAGCATGTGACTCTTGATCCTGGGATCGTGAGTGCAAGCCCCACACTGGGCGTAGAGCTTTAAAAAAACAAAGGAAATAGATGAGACAAGGAAATGCAAGTTCAACAACAAAATATAACATGCATTAGAAATAGTGAAGGTCAGAAAGGTCAATGCACATATGCATACGTGTCTGTACAGAATACACCTGCTGCACTCTCACAGAAGACAGAGGGAAAAGTCAGGGAAGGGAGAGAGTGAAGACCAGTGCAGACAAACAAGGAATTCCATATAGGAGCATCTGATGAGCCAAAATACCAATGGAAAAAAAAAAAAAAGCAATAGTCAGAGATTTCATGAAAGAAACTATCTCTAATGTATAAATGTGACGTGGGAAACAAAGGCAAAAGAAAGAACTAAGTTTCCTTACTGCCTAGAGCCTACTGACAAGTCCTTGAAACAGGCAGAGTGACCTTCCCTCTGGGAGCTCAGCTGCCTGGATGTTGACACTTTGCTAGGGGCAAAAGGCAATCATAGCCCAACTGCGCCCTACCCTCATCCTGGGAGTCTACTTGAACATATACATTCCTTTGGAAACTTCCTTTATCTCTAACTTACCAGGAAATATGTGAGCAATCATCTTCCAAGCATATGGCCCGCTGATAAAAATCTGAAGGGTCTCATGCTAAGGGTTTACTAGATAGCAATAAATGACCTTCTCCTAACAATAACTAGTCCCCTCAGGATCCTGGATACCTTGTTTCCAAAACACCTTGGAGACTTGTGCTTTCCCTAACCCCCAACCAACTTGAAAGTATATAATCAGTCACCGGTCGCAACCCCAGTGCAGCTCCTTCTGTCCCCGTGCTTTAATAAAACCACCATCAGCTCCAAACCGAACCATTTCAGATTACACCAAATGGACCCAAATCTGAAGATCCAAAAACCCTCTTCAGTACTAGGAAAACTTAATGAAAAACAATAATATTTATATCACACCTAACTAGTTTTCAGGAGGGAAAGGTCCTTTCTGTCTCATTCACTACTGAATTCTCAGTGCCTAAAATAATGTCAAACACACAAGTGGTCAATAAACACTTACCATGTGCATGAAAATAAATAATTAGTCTTGAATTTCACACATAAAGAAAGCCTCTGTGGCATCAAGGCTTAAAAATCAGATTATCTATAATAGGATTTCCTTCTAAAAAATCACACCATCTTCAAATTCTCTTTCAAAAGTTTAAATTCCCAAAATCAATGTGAAATGCCTCTAGAATTCTACCAACAGAAGGTATGCACCAGGAATTTTATCTTCTATTGAGCTCTGATTCACTCATGAAGACAGCAAAAAGGCATTCTCACATAATCAAGGGCTCAGAAAGTATCCCATTCCTTGAAAAGAAGAAGATAGAAATCATTTTGCAGTGAAACAGAAATGTAGAAAAAAATAGAGAAACTTTGGTATGAAAGGACTTGTAGTAAGCACTGAAACTGTTAAAACATGTACCTGTTTAAATAAGCGTTGCAAATATTGCTATAAATCAATATAAAAGTGAATTATTTAAAAATGCAATACAAGTTAAAAAATAATTTAAAATAAGAAGCTGGCAATAAAATGCTGTATTAAGCCAAAAACATAAAGGAAGCAACAGGGGAAAGAAAAAAAGGAAGTAGAGAATGCTGACTTCCTTGTCTTATTCAGGAAGAAGTTAACATTATTTCAGTCTGAACACCGGAATCAGAGAAATACACATTCAAATAGGATTTTGTTTGTTTTTTGGTTTTTTGGTTTTTTTAAAGATTTTATTTATTTATTTGACAGACAGAGATCACAAGTAGTCAGAGAGGCAGGCAGAGAGAGAGAGGGAGAAGCAGGCTCCCCGCTGAGCAGAGAGCCCAATGCGGGGCTCGATCCCAGGACCCTGGGATCATGACCTGAGCCGAAGGCAGAGGCTTTAACCCACTGAGCCACCCAGGTGCCCCGATTTTGTTTTTTAATGTGTAATATAAAATAAAAAAATCTGTACTGTTTGTATCACCAAAAAAGAAAATCTGTGTCACAAAAAGGCAGAAAACAATGGACTTATTCAAGAAACATTAAGAGAAAACAAGAGGACGGAAGAAAGGAAAATCATATTACAAAGAATGCTAAATGTAAATTGTTCATCTACTTAAAAACAAAACTCTTCTCAGAATTCTTCACAACATATGCTGCCTCCTGGAGTACTACAACAAAGTTACTGAGATAGATTTTAAGAACAAAAGTGTTGGTGGGGGTGGGGCGGGGAAACAGGTGAAGGGGATGAAAAGTATAGTCAGTACTCCTGATGCGCACTGAGTGATACCTGGACCTGCTGAATCACTCTATTCTACACCTGAAACTGATACAGCACTGTATGTTAACTACACTGAAATGCAATTTTTTTTAATTTAAAAAAGAACAAAAGTGGGCAAAGGCATATTATGCAAATAGACGTACAAAGAAATCAAGAAAACCAAGATTGCTACCAAATTATAATTCAAGGTAAAAAATTTTAAACAGGATAAAGTGAGCCATTTGTTATTAATGAAAGTTGGACTCTGGGGCATCTGGGTGGCTCAGTGGGTTGGGCCTCTGCCTTTAGCTCAGGTCATGGTCTCAGGGTGCTGGGAATGAGCCCCGCATCGGGCTCTCTGCTCAGCGGGAAGTCAGCTTCCCCCTCTCTCTCCACCTGCCACATAACTTGTGTTCTCTCTCTCTGTCAAATAAATAAATAAAATCCTTTTTTTTTAAAGCTAGAATTTATAAGTAAGACATCAGTCATGAGCATAAGTATCGTAACTCAAAAATGTGTGAATCCAAACAATTAGAATTTCTGAGAGAAACTGAGCAAAATGGCAATCCGAGTATCTACAAACCACCACCAACAACAAAAAACAGAAGTCTGGAATACCTTTATTAATAGAGTTGAGTGAAGACTAGATCTTACTCTACTCACAAGCAAATGTACAGATTTATTATCACAAAACTTTCCCAAATAATAATCCCCAGGGGAAATGATAATAAATTCTCCTCAAAAAACCAAAATGTAATAAAACTAGAAATTAACAAAAAAGTTAAATGTTAAAAAAAAAGAAAACCTACCATATGCATAATTCACTTGTAATTAATCCTTCAATCAATGGGGAAATCAAATAGCAATTGTGTAATGCTTTGAAAGCAAACATAAAGAGAACAAATATTAACACACTCATAAACAATTCTTCAATCAAAGAGAAAATCAGAAGGACAATTATTTCAATGCCTTGAAAGAAGGGATAAAGAGAGAATGTATCAATGCTTAAGGAATTCTGCCAATGCTCAAGTCCAAAAGCATTAAAGACTTTTATTATCAAACAGGAAAAAATGGAAATGAGTTGAATTATGCATTCAACTCAAGAATTTAGTAATAAAACAATATAGCCAACTTAAGAGAATCAAGGGGAAAAAAGTAATCAAACTAAGGGGAAAAATTAATGAGGTGGGAAAAAAAACACTTAAAAACCCAAGAGTTTATTCTTTGGGGAAAGAAACAGTAATAAAACAGAAAACTCAAGCTAAGCCAATCAATGTTTTCAAAGAGCGAGAAAACCAAACTTAGGAATCAGAATAACCTGGGATTACATAATCTGTAACCCCAGAGCAGTTGTAAACAAATATTCCATATTTTGCCAATATATTTAAAATCCCAACCAAATGAACACTTTTTTAGGAAAATATAAGCTATAAAAATTGCCTGAAGAAAGTGTAGGAAACATAAACAGATCAAAAGAAAATCACAGAAATCAACAAACTTATCAAAGAATTATCTCCCAAAAAAGGGTGAAACTTAATGATCCTATGAGCAAATGTGTCCAACTTTAAAAGGAAGGCAATAATTCCAAAGTGATACAAACTTTTCCAGAGCATAAAAAAATACGGAAAACTTCCCAATTCATTCTAAAAAACTAGTGTAAAGCTTAAATGATAAAGATCGCCAGATGTACAGGCTCTAGAGGAGAGAATGGCAAATCCTTACACCAGTGCATATAAAAACAGAACAGATAAAACTTAAGTACATACTGAGTAAATGCAGAAACGTGCTTTGTTCCCAGTTGGAATAGCTCCACATAAACCCCATTTCTCACTAAATTAACTTCCAAATTTAATCCAATTCCACTTAAAATTTCAGAGAGAAGAAAGAGCTCTGGAGACATTTAACAACTCAGCCATGGTCCCCTAACTCTTCAATGCAGAGTTAAGATGCAAAACCAGGTCTGTCTGACCCCAAAGGCCACCATACTTTTCCTGGGGAGAGGAGATCACCTTGCAGAGGTAACTGGATCTTAGTAAAAACCGCTGACCCTGAACAGCAAGGGGTCATTCTGACTGAATAATGACACAGGAGTTTAAAGTCTTTTAAAAAGACATATTCCCCCAGAAAAACTACGCAATGAACCACAAACAAGTAACAAAACGATAATAAATACATCTCTCTCAATTACTTTGAATGTAAATGGACTAAGCTGCAATCAACAGACAAGGTGTCAGAATGGATTAAAAAAACAGACATACTGGGGGTGCCTGGGTGGATCAGTGGGTTAAAGCCTCTGCCTTCAGCTCAGGTCATGAATCCAGGGTCCTGGGATCGAGCCCTGCATCGGGCTCTCTGCTCAGAAGGGAACGTACTTCCCTTCCTCTCTCTCTGCCTACCTCTCTGCCTACTTGTGATCTCTGTCTGTCAAATAAATAAATAAAACCTTAAAAAAAAAAAAGACGTATGTATATGCTGCCTACAAGAAACTCACTCCAGACCGACAGAACGTGAGAGGAAAGAAAAACATCTATCATGCAAATGGATGTCAAAAGAAAGTTGAGATAGCATACTTATATGTGACAGAATAGACTATTTTTTAAGATTTATTTACTTATTTTAGAGAGAGAGAGAGTGTGAGAGAGCACATGAGCAGGGGGACAGACAGAAGAGAGAGAATCCCAAGCAGACTCACCGCTGAGTGTGGAGCCCAGCGCAGGGCTCTATCCCACAACCCCAAGATCACAACCTGGGCTGAAATCAAGAGTCAGATGCTCAACTGACTGAGCCACCCAGGTGCCCCGGGACAAAACAGACTTTAAAAAAAGGAATGTAATAAGAGACAAAGAAGGACACTATATAATAATAAAAGGGACAATCCAACAAGACAATGAAACAATTATAAATATATTTATGTACCCAACATGGGAGCACCCAATACCGAAAGCAATTACTAACAAACATAAAGGAACTAATCGATGGCAACACAATAACAGTAGGGGACTTCACCATCCCCCTAACATGGATGGACAGATCATCTGTGGAGAAAATCAACAAAGAAACAGCGGCTTTGAATGACACACTGGAAGAGATGCATTTAACAGATATATTCAGAACACCCCATCTTAAAACAACAGAGTACACATTCTTTGCAAGTGCACACAGAACATTCGCCAGAACAGACCACATATTATGCCATGAAACAAGTCTCAACAAATTCAAAAAGATCGAAGTCATATTATGCATTTTTTCTGACCACAACACTTTGAAACTAGAAGTCAATCATAAGAAAAAATTCGGAAAGACCACAAATGCAATGTAGGTTAAATAACATGCTACTGAACAATGAATAGGTCAACCAAGAAATCAAAGAAGAAGTAAAGAGTTACGTGAAAATAAATGAAAATGAAAACACAACGATCCAGTATCTTTGGGGTGCAGCAAAAATGATTCTTTTTTTTTTTTTAAGATTTTATTTATTTATTTATTTGAGAGAGAGAGAGCACAGAGGGGAAAGTGAGAGGGAGAAGCAGGCTCCCCGTTGAGGAGAGAGCCCAATGGAGGGCTCGATGCAGGGCACGATGCAGTGCTCATTCTAAGGCCCTGAGATCATGACCTGAGCCAAATGCAGATGCTTAACTGACTGAGCCACCAGGACACCCCAACAGAAATGATTCTAAGAGGCAAGTTTAGAGCAGTACAGACCTACTCAAGAAACAAATAAATCTCACAAAAAAACCTAACCTTATACCTAAAGGAGAAAAAAAAAAAAAAAAAAGGAACAACAAACAAAAGCTAAACTCAGCAAAAGGAAGGAAATAATAGAGATTAGAGTACAAATAAATTATAAACAAACGATAGAAGCAAAAAACCAAAAAACAATAAAACAGATTAATGAAAGCAGGAACCAGTTCTTTGAAAAGCTCAAGAAAATTTGATAAATTTCTAGACTGACTCAGGAAAAAAAGAGAGAGAGAGAGAAAGAGAGAGGACTCAAACAAAATCACAAATAAGAGAGGAGAAATAACAAGAAACGCCACAGAAATGCAAACAGTTGGAAGAGAATATTATGAAAAATTCTATGCCAACAAAACGTACAATCTAGAAAAAAACAGATAAATTCCTAGAAACATATAATCTACCAAAACTGAAATAGGAAGAAAGAAAATGTGAACAGACCAATAACCAGCCAAGAAATTGAATCAGTAATCAAAAAACTCCCAAGAAGGGCACCTGGGTGGCTCAGTGGGTTAAAGTCTCTGCCTTCAGCTCAGGTCATGATCCCAGTGTCCTGGGATCGAGCCCCGAATCGGGCTCTCTGCTCAGTGGGAAGCCTGCTTCCCTTCCTCTCTCTCTGCCTACTTGTCATTTCTGTCTGTCAAATAAATAAATAAAATCTTAAAAAAAAAAAAAAAAACTCCCAAGAAACAGAAGTCTAGGACAAGATGGCTTCAGGGCCAAATTCTACCAAATATTTAAATTTTTTCTTTTTTTTAAAGATTTTATTTATTTATTTGACAGATAGAGATCACAAGTAGGCAGAGAGGCAGGCAGAGAGAGAGGAGGAAGCAGGCTCCCTGCTGAGCAGAGAGCCCGATGCGGGGCTCGATCCCAGGACCCTGGGATCATGACCTGAGCCGAAGGCAGAGGCTTTAACCCACTGAGCCACCCAGGTGCCCCAAATTCTACCAAATATTTAAAGAACTGATATCTATTCTCTCAAAATTCCAAAAACTAGAAGAAGGAAAACTTTCAATTTCATTCTATGAGGCCAGTATCATCCTGATACCAAAGCAAGATAAAGACACCACGAAAGAAAGAGAACTACAGGCCAAATCTCCGATGAACATGGACGCAAAAATCCTCAGCAAAGTACTAGAAAACTGAATCCAACAATACACTGAGAAAATCATTCACCACGATCAAGTGGGATTTATTCCCAGGATGCCAGGGTGGCTCAATGTTCACCAATCAATCAACAGGATCCAAGAAAAGATAAGAACCATATGATCATTTCAACAGATACAGAAAAAGCATTTGACAAATACAACATCCACTCATGATAAAAATCTTCAACAAAAGTCTAAAGGGAACATACCTCAACATAATAAATGTCTTATATGAAAAACCCACAGCTAATATCATCCTTAACGGGGGAAAACTGAGAGCCTTTCTCCTAAGGTCAAGAACAAGACAAGGATGTCCGCTCTTACCACTTTTGTTTAACGTAGCACTGGAAGTCCTAGCCTCAGCAATCAGACAACAAAAAGAAGTAAAAGGCATCCAAATTGGTAAAGAAGAAGCAAACTTGTACTATTGACAGGTGACATGACACTATATATGGAAAATCCTTAAACTCCACCAAAAAACTACTAAACCTGATAAATGAATTTGGTAGTCACAGGATACAAAATCATCATACAGAAATCTGTTGCATTTCTATACACTAATAATGAAGCAGAAGAAAGAGAAATTAAGAAAATACTCCCAGGGCACCTGAGTGGCTCTGTGGGTTAAACCTCTGCCTTTGGCTCAGGTCATGATCCCAGGGTCCTTGGGATCGAGCCCCGCATAGGGCTCTCTGCTCAGCAGGGAGCCTGCTTCCCTGCTCCCCTCTCTGCCTGCCTCTCTGCCTACTTGAGACCTCTATCTGTCAAATCAATAAATAAAATCTTTTAAAAAAAGAAAAAAGAAAGAAAAGAAAACATTCCCATTTACAATTGCACCAAAAACAATAAAATACCTAGGAATAAACTTAACCACAGTGGTGAAAGACTTGTACTCTGGAAACTATAAAACACTGATGAAAGAAACTGAAGACAACACAAAGAAATCGAGAGACATTCCACACTCGTGGATTGGAAGAACACCATATTGTTAAAATGTCCATACCACCCAAAGCAATCTACAGATATAATGGAACCCCTATCAAAATACCAAGAGCATTTTTCAGAGAACTACAACAAACAATCCTAAAATTTGTATGGGACCGCAAAATGCTGTGAGTAGCCAAAGCAACTTTGAAAAAGAAAAACAAAACTGGAGGCATCATGATTCCAGACTTTAAGTTTTATTACAAAGCTGTAGCGATCAAAACAGTATGGTACTAGCACAAAAACAGACACATAGATCAATGGAACAGAAGAGAAAACCCAGAAATAAACCCACAATTACATGGTCAATTAATCTACGACAAAGCAGGAAACAATAGGCAATGGGAAAAAGAGAGTCTCTGAAACAAATTGTGTTGGGGACACTGAACAACAACAGAGACCACTCCCTTTCACCACACACCAAAATAAACTGCAAGTGGATTAAAGACCTAAATGTGAGATCTGAAGCCATAGAAATCCTAGAAGAGAGCACAGACAGTAATTTCTCTAACACCAGCCACAACAACATTTCTCTAGATATGTTTCCTGAGGCAAGGGAAACAAAAGCAAAAATAAACTACTGGGACTACATCAAAATGAAAAGCTTTGGCAGAGCTAAGGAAACAATCAACAAAACTAAAAGGTAACTCACGGAATAGGAGAAGATACTTGCAAATAGAATCTCTGATAAAGCATTAGTATCCAAAATATATAAAGAACGGATACAACTCAACACCCAAAAACAAAATAACCCAATTTAAAAAATGAGCAAAAGACACGAACGTTTTTTCCAAAGAAGACATGCAGATAGCCAACAGACACACTGAAAGGTGTTCAGCATTACTCATCATCAGAAAATGCAGATCAAAACCACAGTGATGTCATCACCTCACACCTGTCCGAATGGCTGAAATCAACAACACAAGAAACAACCGGTGCCGTTGAGGATGTAAAGAAAAAGGAACTCTCCGTGCACACTGTTGTGGGAATGCAAACTGGGTGCAGCCACTGTGGAAAACAGTACAGAAGTTCCTCAAAAAGTTAAAAATGGAACTACCCTAAGACCCAGTAATTGCATTACTGGGTATTTACCCAAAGAATGCAAGAACCCTAATTCAAAGGGATACGTGCACCCCTATGTTTACAGCAGCATCATTTACAACAGCCAAACTGTGGAAGTAGCCCAAGTTTCCATCAACTGATGAATGGATAGAGATGTGGTGCACGTGCGTGCACATGCATGAGTGTGCGCGTGGACACACACACACACACACACACACACACACACAGGAATATTATTCAGCCATAAAAAAGAATGAAATCTGGCCATTTGCCATGACATGGATGGAGCTATAGAGTATTATGCTAAGTGAAATAAGTCAGTCAGAGAAAGACAAATACCACAGGATTTCCTTCATAGGTGGCATTTAAGAAACAAAACAAATGAGCAAAGGGAAAAACAGAGAGAGAAGGAGACAAACCAAGAAACTGATGATCACCAGAGGGGAGGTTGGTGGGGGTGGGTTAAACAGGTGATGGGGGTTAACGCTGTGTACTCATCATGACAAGCTCTGAGTCATGTAGAGAATGGTTGAATCGCTGTATTGTACACCTGAAACCATATAACACTGTATGTTAACTGTACAGGAATTGAAATTAAAAACTTATAAGAAAAAAAAGGAAGAAGACGTATTCCTGATCAATCCATAGGAGTTCATCATTAATTTTGAACAAGATTCTGCAGTTAATCATATTCATTCTAAAACACTTT
Organism: Martes martes; assembly: GCF_963455335.1. Taxonomy (NCBI): domain Eukaryota; kingdom Metazoa; phylum Chordata; class Mammalia; order Carnivora; family Mustelidae; genus Martes; species Martes martes. Next base: position 75,135,471 of record NC_137900.1, read on the forward strand.
TCCCTACGTATTATTTACTTAGAAAGAAATATATTGTTTTATTTATATACAAGTACCCTGGGGACCTAATTTGTGTAATTTTATAATTCACTCTCCATTTTTAAGACTGGCAGATGATTTCATCATTTCTACCAAATCCATGTCACAACCCAGTTCCTGGCGGCACCAATGCCTGGAGGCTGAAGCACCTTTTAAGTGGGACATCAGATAGCTAGTTGAGAACTACCTAAACTCACCCAAAACAGTAAATGACACCAATGGCTTCGCGAGATTTGCTCAAAAGGTATTTAATTAGTCCTGATACCCCATAACGAGAATTAGGAAAAAATTATTATAATTGTCACAATATTATTATAAAAATCCATGAGATACATATGTGCAATGAGGTTTATTGCTACTGTTAGAAACTCCTTCCTGTCCACTTCTCTTTTCACCTAATATCTCCCTTCCCACATCCTAGGGCTGCCTCTCCCTATCCACTCACCCACTGTCAACTTGATTCACGCCCGCAACCAGTCCTGGGGTCAGTTTCCACTCTAGATGTGAAGCCACTGGTCACCTCCCCAGCTTCTCCTCTCCCATAGCCAAGAGGAAGAAAGGAGTGTTGTGTTTCCTGCAAACGGTAAGTCACATGGCAACCCTCTAGTGCCTTGGATAATTGAGAATTGACTGCCTTGTCACCAAATGTTCTCTTCTTTTAAATGCCTTATTACCTTCCATTTCAACCAGGGACCCAGCCGAGAAACAATCCGTCAGTGCCCATTTGGCCTGGCATCAATAGGACAGGAATCTCTCCTACTAGGCCTGCTAGAACTGCACCCTCCTGACTACAGACCTCAGAAAGCAACCATGAACTCTTGTGCCCAACGGACTCTGAAGGACAACTCCCCACATCTTGTGCTTGGCATTTTCTGGGAGGCAATGAGACTTCACCTCCACCTACCAGCTGTCTGGAACCCGATGATGGCCGGCACGGAGCGCATGGGAGGGGCGGTGGAAATGCTCATGGTGTAGTTGGTGCCTTGGTGCAGATCTAGGCACACTTCTGGGGTCCTGCTTTCTGTGGTCACGTTGACTGTCTCCTCATGAACTGATTCCATAGAGTACAACCGTTGTCCTTTTATGTATATCTTTGGGGGGAGAGAAAAAAGAACCCACTGTGACTCTGGTGAAAACAAGGGAGGGAGACTTGGTGGAGCTAATCCCATTGTCCTACTATTTCCTTTAATCCCACACTGTGCTCGCAGGGGAGATGAACGAGGTCAGCCTCTGCTATCAGGTATGGAGGCCGATCAGCCCAGTTACCAGTGAACCCTAAGAAGGGACATAAAATGAGGAGTCCCTCTAGGGAGGGCTATGCTGCATGCAAAGGACCAGCCGTCCATGGAGGCCGTCGCACCCTGAGAACCACTCGCTGCCTCCTGTCCCTGAGGCAGCAGATGCTTCTCCTCTTCTGGGGGCGTGAGATTCGAGTGCTGGGAAACAAGCAATCATGATGATGCCAAATACAAACATATCCTCACACACACCCCCTGCCAGAGGCCACACATATTAAATGCAGAATGTAAAATAAAATAAACCAGATATCTGAACAAAAAAAATCTGATCACTTTTGAAAAGAACAATCAGACTACTAGGTGGAGAAGCCCTCATGAAAGGAGGTCTCTCCCAGAGGGAAAAAGTGGGACATTTTACTCACCACGTAGACAATCTTGGAGAGGTTGCTTCCTGGGTTTACCTGCCACCTCACGCAGGTGTTATTAAACACGGATACAGCACGGATTTCTGTAATTATTTCTAAAACAGAAAAAGAGAGTCCATTCACAAAATGCCATCAGTGGCCTTTGGCATGACTTAGTTTCTCGGCGCTGCTCGTATCTCCGCTAATCACTGTTCAGAGCTCTGATTCAGACACCGAATCAGGCCACTCAAACTGCCCCAAGCCACGCACCCCATTTATCTCCATCGAGAATGAGCCTGGCCCATTACCTGACTTGGATGAGAAGAAAAGGTAGGTACCCGCTTGAGAATGGCTAAGAACTCCAAGCTGTGATTGGCCTGGTAGGCCACTGGATGCCACTGGCGTTCCACTCCTGTGGGATGGAGAGAGGGACCCCCCCCCCCCAGCTGCGCCCGACTCCTCCCTGCAGCTGCTCAGGAAAGAAGTGTTTCCGGCTTCATCCCACCTGGCTGACAAAACACTCTTATTGCCAGGTCACTGCTGTCCCGAAAAGGGGCAGCAGTCCCCACACAGGGCCATTCCTCAGGAGCAGCTCGGAGTAAATGAAATAAATTCTCCATAACCTCCCCAGATATTTCCGGGGCTGCTCTAACTGAAGCCATTTAATTCTGACTTATCAGAAAGCCACCGATTTCTCCAAGTTGTCCTGCTTTTAAAAAATATTCTGTGTGGGGGGGAGCCTGGGTGGCTCAGTGGGTTAAGCCTCTGCCTTCAGCTCAGGTCACGATCTCTGGGTCCTGGGATCGAGCCCGACATCAGGCTCTCTGCTCAGCAGGGAGCCTGCTTCCCCCTACCTCTCTGCCTACTTGTGATCTCTGTCAAATCAATAAATAAAATCATTTAATAAATAAATAAACAAATAAATAAATATTCTGTGTGTATTTCATGTAATAAATTTGGCAAACTGGGAAACCGTGTTAGGGCCTTGGTTCTGAGGTCACAGTTTCCAATGGACGGTATTGACTCTCTGTCTTTCCTGGCTCTACTCACGGGACCACTTACCCCTGCTTTCTGGGATGTCATTCCCCATCGTGTAATAAATGTAAGCCCTGTGCCTCAGGCTCTGTTTTCTGGGAAACCCAAGGTAAGATTCCCATCAAGAGGGTGAGGAAAAATAATTCTCCATCTCAGAAGACGGCTCCTTTCAGCTCTCCCTCTCAGTTCTCTCTCTTTATCTCTCCCTTCCTCAGCCTCCAACATGGGAAAGAGAGCCTGCACGTCGGGCACTGAGTACTGACTCATTTCCCCTGCAGCCAGAACTAATGCTACCGTTAGATAGACCCTGGTCTACTGATGATCCCTTTGCCATACAAGACTTTACATCTTCGGGTGGCTCAGTTGTTGGGCAACTGCCTTTGGCTCAGGTCATGATCCTGGAGTCCAGGGATCAGGTCCTGCACCCAGCTCCCTGCTCAGCGGGGAGTCTGCTTCTCCCTCTGAACCTCCCCCTTCTCATGCTTTCTCTCTCATTCTCTCTCTCTAATAAATAAATAAATAAATAAATAAATAAATAAATAAAATACTTAAAGAAAAAAAGAGATTTTACATCTTTACTAGATCATCCATCAGCAGCATTACTGGGTTTTGGCTAAGCCTAGGTCAGGCTATCAGTAAGTGAGAATAAATATAGGCAGACAGAGAAAACAGACCAATTCCTGAGAGATACCAGAGGATCACCTATGGCTATCTAAAGCATTCCCAGGTCTCTACATCAATAATTCTCCCAGAGCACAGATAAAATGAAATCAAAGAAATACTCCAGTTGTGGACATGGGTACCCCAACAGATGCAAAGATCCTATCTGCTCACCCCCTTGGGGAGCATGAAGATGATGTTGGTGTCAGTGTTTTATCAGCTTGAACAAGCCCCAAATACTCTGGCCCCTCCCTTCCCCATCACCCTTCAAAGGTGTTAGAGCCCTGGACTCCTCTGCTCCCTCACACATCCCTCTGAAACTAACTCACCACCTGGTCCAGAAGGAAACAGAAACAGACCCCCCTCACCTTGTCTCTGACTGCCAATAAAGCAAATTTCCTTCTCACTGGGGACCCCTTTGCCACCCAAACAGAGATGAGAAAGGAGACATGAAAGTTTCCTTTCTTGTCCTTCCTTTTTGCTCATTCACTATGACAACAGCAAATGACATCTCAAAACTGCCATCTGCCTCCTGCCTGTGCCATGCTCTCTTGCACAGATGGGACCAAGATCTGATTACAGAGATGTCAGATAGCTCATCCCAAGGAGCAGTTTAACAAAATGCAGTTGCTTTCCCCTCCAGGTGTCTACAAATCAGCTGGAAAGATCTCTTTATAAACCCATCAGATAGTAAACATCACATAAATGTTGCTCCCTTAAAGAGATACCTAATTCTAATAGTACCGGTAACTGAACACATTTCTGGAAGTTCTCTTTGGAACGGAATCCAGGGCTCTTTCGGCACCACTCACTGAATGATTACCAAATGCCAAGCATCCTCTCATGCCAGGCACTGGGCTATGACAATAATTAGAACAAAAGTCCTTCCCCCAGGAACATGTTGTCTAATGGAGGGAGCAAACATATAAGCAGGGAAATTAGAACCCGATTAATTGTAGAACAAAGTTACACACAAGTACCATGGGGTCTAGAGAAAGAAGCCACCCACCCTCACTGGAGGGTATGGGGAAGCCGGCTTTGTGGAGGGCATGACCTTGATGGGTGAAAGGCTGAAGAGTGGGGAACACATCTAAGCAAACAGACAGCAGGGCTAACGCCTGGAACCGTAAGGGGCTGTGGCATATTCTGGATGCTAAGAAGGAGACAAGACAGGATCAGACGGGGAATGACCCTTCTTGCCACGCTAAGGGCAGACTTATTCCTATAAGCAATGGGCAGCTAAAAGCAGGAACATAATGGTGCTTTTTTTTCCTTTAGAAAGATAACTCTGGCATTTTGCAAAGTAAACATTGGAGTAGAACTGGAGATCATAAGAACAGAATACTCTTTACCCAGCGACTATAAAATGCCAAACACTGATAGATCTTTAAAGATCAGATCCCACCTGAAGTGCAGTTGTAAGAAGCGACAGCGAACATTTACTGAGTTATTATTATGGACCCAAAAATATGTATAGAACTTTAAAAGCCTCGCTTATTTAATCTTCAAAATAGCTCCAGGATAATAATTTCATAACACATCAGACCATCACACTGTGTGCCTTAAACTTATGCAGGAATGTATGCCATTATTTCGCAGTAAAACTGGGGGAAAGCATATTAAAAATTAATTTAATTTAAAATAAGCCCATGAGCTTAATATTATTATGTCCATAATAGACCTGAGGCTTGGAGAAGTTACACAACCGGCCAAAGGTCATGCAGGTTGTAAGGTTACAACCAGTCAAGTCAGGATTCAGAACTAGAACTGCCGGACTCCAGGGCCAGGAGGGGCTGGGGGGCACTGTGGCAGTGTTCAGCAGGGAGAAGGAGAGGTGGCCTGGGGGCTGGATATGAAAGCCGTAAGACAACTCTGAAGGAGAAGCAGTAGGAGGTGAGTGATGGGGAACAGCCGGGAAGTTGGATGACTGCTAGCCTTTGAGCTTGAGAGTCTGAATGGATTGCCTTGCACTCTTGTCCTGAGAAACCCCAGGAGGAAGCACCCTGGGGTTGGGCGAAAAAGACCAACGAACTGTGTTTAGAACATGCTAGATAGGAGTTATCTACAGACTATCCAGGTGAAAAAATCATCTCCAAAGTCAGCAAAGTGTGGATGGTCATTGATACTAAGTGTGGGGTAACATCCAGGGACGACACAGAGAGCAGCCCGATGGCAGAATGCGGAAAACATGGACCCCAAGAGGAAACAGAGCAGAGGACACAGACCAGAAACCCCAGAGGACACAGAGCAGCAGAGAGGTGGGGAGACTGGCTGGAGGTGGGACGCTTGGAGGTCAAGAAAAGGAGATGGGAAGGAGTGTCCGCTTCCTCCAAAATTATCTCCCTTCCATCCCACCAATTCCCCACAACCCCCTCACCTCCGACCCAAGGAGCACCAGGGAAAACCTCCACCTCCTTCTTCTTTCACATGGTTCCTGGTCCCCTGACAGAGCGCGCAAAGTGCCATGATGAGATGTGAAGCTTGACTTCGGGTGGAGGTAGGGAGAGCAGGCCTGGGTCTTGTCCAGTTACATATATGTATGTACGTGTATGTACCTATGTACATATTTTAGTATTCTACTAGCACCCAGCATTTATTTCTCTGCAGTACTTATCACATCTATAACTGAGTAATTCTGTAATTGGTTACTTAGTGTCTGTCTCTCCTGCATGTAAGCTCTATGACAGCAAAGACCAGGCGTATCTTTCTATCCCCAGAACCTAAGAGAGTACCTTAGATATTTGTTTTAGTATTTATTATTTGGTTGATTGGCTGAATGGATGGATGAATGTACGGATAGGTGATCAACAATAGTAAATGTTGTGGAAAGGTTAAGAGGACTGAGGAGTGAAACTAGAACAGGAAGTTGACAGGTGGTCACTAGGGAGCTCGGTGAGAGAGCTACAGTGGAGTGAAGGCTCTGGGTGGCTGACTGTAGGCTGGGAAGAGAAGCAGGGAGGAAGGGGACAGAGGCAGTGGGCATATATCACACTTCGGAGTCCCACTGTGGACAGGGACTCACTCAGCAGACCCTCTTGGTTTCCAACTTTATAACCTTCTCAAAAAACCTATATATAACCTAGAACCCTCTCCATTTGGGGGAACAGTAAAAGATCATTAAGAATAAGTTCAGGTGACCCAAGCAGATGGTCAAGCTCAGTGTCATTTCTCGCCAAAAACAGTATCTGATTTCCAAATGACTGATCGTCTACTATGACTCACAAACTACTTCCAAAGGCAATTCCCAAACACAGATTACAAAACAGATACATTTTGATAATGGCAGCACCCCTGAAATCGAAGTGACTACTTTGAATAAGTGCATGCTTGGCCATAAGAGTTCTACTCTCTGTCCTTTCCTGCTTTTCCATCTTCAGAGTCACGTACAGTAGGTAGAAGTAGCAGGACTTAGAGGAACGCTTTCCTAAAATGCATTATACACCTTAGGATGACTTTTTTGTGGCCCATGAATAAAGTCATGTATGTTTGCTTATACTGACTTTTGTGTATATTAGAAAAAATACACACAGTTCATCCAAATTGTAATACCCTACAAAGTGTCTTTGATCAATACATTTAAATTATGATTTGAAATTTTAAATATAAGGTTTTTAAAGAAATCTATTTTTAAAAAAATACTTTTGTTACAGCAAAATCATCAGGGTGTAACACATGACTCAAGCTTGGGAAACACTGGTAGGACAGAGATCATGGGCTTTCCAGGTGTCCAGACCCAAGTTCAAGTCCCATCTCTGCCATTTACTAGTTACTGTAGGACCCTGTGAACGTTGCCTAACTTCTACGAGTCTCAGATTACTCACCTATGAAATGAAAAATACCAATACTTATTTTACAAGGTTTCCCTGAGGACAAAAGGAAACCAAGCACGAAGACCCCTAGCAGAGCCCTGGGTGTATGCAAGTTGGTACCCAGCCAAAGGTAGCTATCATGCTTGACAGTCCAAACATTATACACATATTCAAACAAATCCCAGCCATGTGGCTATTTATATCAATGTGTCCATTTATTCCAGCTGACCTTTGTTTTCCATCTGAATTGCATTACCGCTGCAAGTGAGCAGTCACTAGGCTGAAAAGGAAGATCGACAACACAACTGAGGGGCAGAGGCTAACGGGAGGCCTGGAGGCACTTGGACTCAGGGCCTGAGTTGGGTTGCGGGGGGCTCAGAAAGCATCGCAGCCAATAAACAGTCTGTGTTTCCATAGTGATGTTACCCTTCTAAGCGCGCGGCTTGACTGAGCGTCAACCTTATAATTATTAACTCAGATTCTAAACATGAGAAGCCAAACAACCCGAGCAGAAGGAAAGCCAGGGACAGTCTTATCAAGAATGAATCAGCCTCTTTGATCTTGAGGTAAACCAACCCACTAAACATCAAGCTTCCACCTGGGGTTTTTCCAGACACTAAAATGGTTGCCTAATTCTCAGCTGTCTGGAGGTTCCAGTCCAAACTGGCCTTAAAGAAAAAGAAGGGGGAAAAAAAAAAAATAGTCCCACCACTTTGCCAGCATTCACACTCCATTAAAAACATACACAGATCCAAGCTGCTCATCCAAAGAGACAAGGCCTCCGAAAATATTTTTAACTAAAAACAATCCGGGTGAAGTGAAGATAGATTATTCCACCGAATCTGGAACTCAACATTCAAGTATAAAGAGAGGGGTAAACAGAATGAAAAACGAGAGCAGAGGGAGAAGGCATTCAGAGGCTAGGCAGAGAAGCAGGGGATGGGAGGAAACTCCAGAGGGACATCAAAGAAGGTGAACACAAAGTACACAGAGGGAGCTGGTGCAGGAGAGGCATGCAGAAATGGATGAAAACCAGGGAAAAGGAGGCAGAAGAGGGTTCAGCTGGGCAAGAGCCGTGGAAATCAGCATCTCGCACTACATTTCCAGAAGCCTCTCCCCTACCTACCCACCCAGACCGTGTGCGCGGCACCGTGAATTAATCAGCACGTAAATCACTGCCTTTATCTGAGGAAATTGAATTTAGCTGCCAATCTTGACTGGGGGCATAGAGGCCTCCTCCCAGACAGATCCCAGCTCTCAGGGAAAATGCCTTTTCTCTCCTTAAATCAAAGCTTGCATAAACCCAGGGAAACAGCTGCCGCTGGAGCCACAGACTTTGTGAAAGGTGGCAGGCTGAGGACGGTAATTATAATTAGCAGTTACATAACATGTTTGTTCTTCAAAGTGCTCTACAAGCATCAGCTAATTAATAGCTTACTATGCCCCATGCGGATCCACTGGTTTTTCATGTAGTGACTAATCCCTGTACCCCCACTGAACTCTGAATGGGGGAGGCAGAGCCGCCTGAGCCACGAAGCCAACGGCAGAGGGTCCAGAAGCTATGCCCGGCTCTCTAATCAAGGGACTCCATAGGGATCTCAGGGCCAGGAACACTTCCCCAAATGTTTAACTCGGCATCCCATGAGACAGCTGCCTCATTGCTTCCAAACAATTCTTAGAAGCGCTACTGAGATACACTAATAGGGTGGAATGGCCATCAGTCTGGTCCAATATGGCATGAGCTCCTCTCAATTTCCCTAATGAGACTGGGACTCTGGAGTCCTTGGTGTTAGTTACAGGGCTGCCCTCGCTTCTCTCTGCAGGTAGGGTTAAGTCAACGAGAACTCCCTAAGAACAGGTTGAACTCGATCACTGGGTTCCCACCCACGTCTACCCTTCTTTGTTTCTATGCTCGCAGTCTCTGGCCTGCATCCTCTTCCGTCTGAGGCAGAGATGACCCAAGGTGGGAACTGCACGGCACAGATGCCTCCAGCAGCAGCGCTGAATTCTTCGCCTGTTTCAGGGAAGTCCATGAACATCCTGAGTCTGTAAAACACCTCACGTATGTGCATACGTGCATTTCTTTGGGGATAAATCTGTTTACCCTGCTGCCCCATAAATTCCAAGAAGGTAGTGTCCAGCAAAGTACCTCAACCACAGTGTATGCTAAATGAATACCTACTAATCAATTTGATAGATTTCACCAAATTCCTATGCCCCGCATGGTTAGGAACCGTTGTTCCATGGATAAATAATCACTAGCAGTCCCCATGTTTCGCTTGCTCTGGCTAGACTTTCTTATGGAAAGCTCTGACCGTCAAGACCCAAGACATGCTACCACCGTTCTGCCGCAGGTCAAACTGGAGACCCAGCCCAAAGCTACCTTGAGATTTCACGCTTCAGAGATCTGTCACTAGAGCCAAGCACGTCAACATCTAGAAACACATTCCCCAGAGCAACCATTTGTCACACCCCTTGCCTAACCCTCACAAACAGAGTCACTGCCTTCTCCCACCTTGTCCCTTGGAGGCAGTGGTATGAACTGAAGCATGAGGAAGTGCTTACTTGTGACTTATGAGAAGACCTTCTTCAAGACAGGCCAATAATTGCAGTAAAAGACCTAACACGTAATAAATAAATAAAATCTTTTTAAAAAGGCGGGGGAGGGTTGCACCTGGGTGGCTCTGCCTTCGGGTTAAAGCCTCTGCCTTCGGCTCAGGTCATGATCCCAGGGTCCTGGGATCGAGCCCCACATCAGGCTCTCTGCTCAGCGGGGAGCCTGCTTCCTCCTCTCTGTCTGCTTGCCTCTCTGCCTACTTGTGATCTCTGTCTGTCAAATAAATAAATAAAATCTTAAAAAAAAAAAAAAGACCTAACACGTACAAGGTGCTTTAGACTTTTCAAAGTATTCCCCATAAATGGTCTCATTCGATTCCCTCTCAATAACTCTTGAAATAGGAAAAGGAGACTTTATTTTCCCCCTTTTATAGACGAAGAAACTGAGGATCTGAGCAAATAATGCCTTACCTGATGACACACAGCCCACAGATGACACTGCTGGACTTTTAACTGATGTCTCAGAGAACCCCTTCTCACCAGTAGTCCCATTTGGGGCATATACCCAAAAGAAACGAAAGCAGGCTCTCAAAGAGATATCTGTATGCCCATTCTCACAGCAGCACTGTTCACAATGGCCAGAAGGTGGACGCAACACAAGTGTCCATCAGTGATGAATGGATCAACAAAATGTGGCAAATACGCATGACGGAATGTTATTCAGCATTTAAACAGAAGGAAACCCCGCCATTTGCAAAAACACGGATGAACCCGCTGAACATCATTCTAAGGGAAGTAAGCCAGTCACAGAAGGACAAACGCTGCCTGATTCTGCTTATATGAGGTATCTAAATTCGTCAAATCCACAGAAACAGAAAGTAAAATGGCAGTGCCGTAGGGAGGAGGAAGTGGGGAGTTACTGGTTAATGGGTACCGAGTTTCAGTTTTGCAATATGAAAAGGGTCTGGAGATGGGTTGCCCAACAGCGTGAATACACTTGATACTTTAAAATGGTTAAGGCGGTAGATTTTATGTTGTGTGTGTTTGACCACAATTAAAAATTTAAAAACAAACATTAAAAAACCTCTTTACTCATTACACCACCTTTTCTTTGAAAAGCTGCCAACATGGGCTAAGTTAGGACTTTCCAGGATGCTCCCTGAGAAAACGGTTCATGGAGAACTGTAGAGGAGACGGGAATCACTGTGATTTCAGGTGAGCTGCAGAAGACGATGCCCAAGTTTATTTTTCCAAACCACCCTCTAAATCTTCAGGATTTGGCCAACACACCTAAAGCCAGGTGCCCACTCAGGTAAATGGCACAGCCAGGCACAGTACACAGAGGGAGCGGTGGGACGGCTGGCAGTCCCCAACTCCTACGGGCTGTCTGCTTCCAGGAAACAGAAGCCCATAGAACGGAAGTCTATACCTGTGCATGTGAAAGCACTTTTCCTCCAAGTGCCTTTCTCCGTGCAGACAGAAGTGATCTTTCCCCCAGGGCTCTCAAATCCCTCTTGACAGACATATTGAGCCACACTGCCTGGGCTGGAGCTGTGATTCCCCACCAGCACTGCATGGCGCACTTCCGGAGGACGGCCGCACTTGACCTCTGCAAAGGGAAGACGCACAGCACAAGTTACGACCCCCAACTTCTAGCCCTATAGTTCACATTTTAGGAAAAAAACATTTTGCCACAACAGAGCCCCCTCATATGCGAAAGAGAAAACATGAACCCCATCAAACAATCCAGCTGCAGATACAGAAGATTGTTCAGGGGATGCCTGGGTGGCTGTTGGTTAAGCGACTACCTTCGGCTCAGGTCATGATCCTGGAATCCCAGGATCAAGTCCCACATCGGGCTCACTGCTCGTCAGGGAGTCTGCTTCTCCCTCTGAACCTCCCCCTTCTCATGCTCTCTCTCTCATTCTCTCTCTCTCAAATAAATAAATAAAATCTTAAAAAAAAAAAAAAGAAGAAGATTGTTCGGAAGTAGAGAAAATAGACATGCCCCAGTTCAGTGAAACTTACAAACGTGTACACATAGAAAATATTCCAATTGTAAGATTATTTACATTACAGAGAATTCTTTGGTCAATGAAACAATCCATCTGAGGTTCTTTTAAATATTAAGATTTTCAGGTACATTTTCCCTATGTATCATGAGATCACAAACTCCTAAGTAGATGATAATACAATTATAGTTTTGTTGCCAACTGATTATTACATGAGATAGATACAAAATCTTTGAACTTTTAAAGCAAATTAATAGGGAAAGTATACATAGTCTAAACATTCACTTTATGTTTCTATAAAGGAAAAAAATCAGCTGCCTAGAAGGAGACAAGCCTAGAATTATAAAACTGATTTGAAATTTCTTCTCTGCAGCTCTGACTACTAGAGCACACTAGAATATTGACAGAAAGTATCTGAAGGAAATGGATTATGACGCTACCATTTCAGACTCAGCCAAACTTTACTTCATGTAAGAGTAGAAGAAAGTCATCTTCAAATATTTTGCAATTTTTGAAAATCCATATGGTTATCTTTTCTGTTAAAAACAAAAACAAAACAAAAACCTCCAGCCCAACAACAACAATAAAATGAACCAAAATTAATATCCTAAAAGAGGGGCGCCTGGGTGGCTCAGTGGGTTAAGCCTCTGCCTTCGGCTCAGGTCATGATCTCAGGGTCCTGGGATCGAGCCCTGCATCAGGCTCTCTGCTCAGCAGGGAGCCTGCTTCCCCCTTTCTCTCTCTGCCTGCCTCTCTGCCTACCTGTGATCTCTGTCTGTCAAATAAATAAATAAATAAATCTTAAAAAAAAAAAATCCTACAAGAAGGGGAGGACAGGTTTTAGAAGAAATACTAGCAAGCAATGAAATGTAAATGATGTGTAGGTTAAGTCTCCATAATCATTTAAATGTGACTGGAGGGATGCCTGGGTGGCTCAGTCAGTTAAGCGCCTGCCTTAGGCTCAGGTCATAATCCCAGGGTTCTCAGATCGAGTCCTGTATCAGGCTCCTTGCTCAGTGGGGAGCCTGCTTTACCCTCTGCATGCCACTCCCCTGCTTGTGTTCTCCCTTCCTGACAAAATTTTAAAAATTTTAAAAATGTGACTGCAGAGCTTGATATAACTAGTAGTAAAGGATTCTACAATGAAAAGTTGAACAGTGTAAAAAAACGAATAATTTGAAAATAAAATTCCAAATTATTTCAAATTATTTCAAATTCCAAATTGAATTTCAAAATTCAAATTATTTCAAATTATTTCTGAGCAACGAGGCAAAGGGAAGAAACGAACATGCCAAATTCCTCACGAAGTCGTGGGAAGTTCATACATACAATTTTATTCAAGAAAGCATAATAAATCTAAAATAAGGAGGCCATACACAGTCATTGCAAATATAGCCAAGAGTCCCAGTTATACCCAAATACAGAGAAAAATATATATATAATTTCTGCTGTTCACTCTAATGTTTAGTTTTCTCCCCAGTTCATAGAAAGCCAAGAAAATCACACAGTCTTGATATGCAGGCTTTTCAAATATAAGGGCAAAGTGCCTCTGACTCTTGGTTCCAGCTCAGGTCCTGATCTCAGGGTCTTGATGTCAAGCCCTGTGTTGGAGTCTGCTTGAATTTCTCCCGCCCTCTCCCTCTGCCCCTCCTGCTTGTGCTCTTTCTCTCTTTCAAATAAATAAATCTTTAAAAAAAATAAAATGTAAGTGCATTTATTGAGACAAAGAACTCAAGACAGAGAAAATGGTATGATCTGTTCCCAACTCCCCAACAACCATTCTTGGCCTTAGAAACAGGTAGCTTCTCTTAAATGAGCTTCTGATATAGAACTGATGGATTTAATGGAACTGCACATGGCTCCGCCCCACTGTGGATGTTTGGTTTGTTGTAGAACCCCAGAGTTCTTTCCCAGAGCAGGCTTTCATCTGTTGAATTGAAGTTTTCATGAGAACGTCAATATAACAAACCCACCCGACCCAGTCTCTTGGGTCTGTGATTTTATTTTTTTTTTTGTAAGATTTTTACTGATTTGTTTGATGGAGAGAAAGAACACAAGCAGAGGGAGAAGCAGAGGGAGAGGGACAAGCAGGCTCTCCACTAAGCAGGGAGCCTGACGTGGGGCTTGATCCCAGCACCCTTGAGATCATGGCCTGAGCAAAAGGCAGACACTTAACCAACTGAGCCACCCAGGCGCCCGGGCTCTGGGATTTTAAAAGAAGAGTTAGTCTCTGGTCAGTGTAGATTCACATCATCAGCAGTTATGGGACCAGAACCAGGTGGTCATTTCATAAATCCTCCAACCCTGCCTACCTCAAAAGTCTCATACTTGTTCAAAGGGATATATTCCCTTTTCATACATGTTTACCAGACACAAGACTTCTTAGCCCTTGTCATGTTTTTCCCAGCACCCAACCTTTAGACGTATCAACTGGCCCAAAACAAGACATGAGTATATTTGTGTGTACCTGGGCAACCAACCGAACAGGTGGTTAATGTTTCATAAGGCTGCCCAGTCATTGTTGACATCTAAAATATCTTCTAGTTAAAACCAGGGTTTAGCTATAGCAGGAAATAGAGGGGACAGCAGTGAAGAGATTGAGTGTAAGGGTTTATGTAGGTTTATGGACCTTGAAGCTGGAATTCTAAACAGCACATTGGAGAGGTTTGGCAAGGAACCTAGTGATAGATCATTGGGTTAAGGGAGAAGCACAGATTCTAAAGGTATAAGAGTACAGAAGATACCTATGTTGGCTTCCATCTTTGGACGTGACTAAGAATAGTGGAAGGCATGTAAAAATATGATTTTTAAAAATTCATACCAAAAATATTAATTTGGGAGTTGATGAGAGATCAGTAGCTCACTCTCTGGGGACTACAGTTCAGAGACTCAGGGAGATGCCCAGTGGTGGGCAACCATGACTTGGTGAGTTCCCATACCATAGCTACTCAAGATGGATAGTCCCTTGGTGAGAGATAGAGTGGATTCTAGCATGACTTGGATTAAACACATGGTTCTAAACAGCAGCTGTACATCTGAACTGCCTAGGGAACTTGGAAAGCACAGCCTCTCCCCTTACCCAGATAAGTCTTCCAAATCAGTAGTACGGAGTTGGGTTCTTGGCATCCACATTTCTACAAGCTTCCAAGTTTGAGTTTTATGCACACGCTCAGCTCAGAACCTAAATTAAATACTAGTAGGAATAGCTACCATTTATCATCACATGCTTGAGGGCTTAATGTCTTTCTCTGAATATATTATGTCTTCCCAAATATATGGTCAGTCTGGAAAGAACAGAATCTTTATTTGATCATCTCCTGTACTCCCACAAAGCCTACTTAAAATAATACATTTTGCATAGTAAATAAAATAAATAATTGTTCATCAATAGCTTGCCACTGCTTTATCATTGTTTGAGATGTAACAAATGTTCCTTTGATATGAGTAACAGCCCCTAAGAAAAGAAAGAGGCATCAGGAAATTGTAAGTATAAATAACAAGACAGGTACACATTACCTTTACATTTGTTATCCAACAGAGGGAACTCACACCTACCAAACGCCACGTAGATGAAAGTGGAATAAAAGACTCACAAAAACTAGTATCAGTGTTGTACCGGGGAATTCTGGGAATGTTGTTCAAACCTCAAACATTTTATTTTATTTTTTTAAGATTTATTTATTTATTTATTTATTTGACAGACAGAGATTACAAGTAGGCAGAGAGGCAGGCAGAGAGAGAGGAAGAAGCAGGTTCCCCGCTGAGCAGAGAGCCCCATGCGGGGCTCGATCCCAGGACCCTGGGATCATGACCTGAGCCGAAGGCATAGGCTTTAACCCACTGAGCCATCCACGTGCCCCGAACCTCAATCATTTTAATCATAATAGCATTCATCAAAGTCCTACTAAACATGTCTATTAAATATATACTATCTCATTTATTCGTCAAAGAAAACCTTGCAAGGTAGATGGTTTTTTCCTCATGAAGTTTAAAGATATGAATTATGGAGCCTAAGAGCCCCTCAGAGCTCCTAAGAGCTTAAGTCATGTTCAAAAGTCCACCACCAATAAAAGACAGAGCCAGTACTCAATCCGTGGGATATATGACCCCAAAGTCCAGGTCCATTAAATCTGGGGACCCTCACAATGAAGGGGTCCAGTCTAGGCCCTGAATAGGACTGAGCTGAGAAGTTAGCTAAAACCTCAGGAGAAAAGATTGCATAATGAAGCATTCAAATCAGTATGGAAGAGTTCTGTAACAACTCCCTCTTCCAAATCTTGTCTCCCACAGCTTTCCCAGAGCAAGATAGCTGCTGGAAACAGACTTAACCCTACATCTGTGTGATACCCTGGAGCCTTCTTAGTACTGATGTTTAACCCCATAACAGGGTTCTGGCCTGGGTCTGGCCTGGCATATGGCCCTGTCACAGATATTCCCATCATGCTTTAGAGAGATGGCAGCCTCTGCCACTTCTACTCAGACTAAGCGGTACCCAAGAAAGCAGATGGCCACCATTAAGAAAGACTCCAAAATCAATCCAACGGAGGCTGCAATAGGTAGTAAGAAAAATATGGTCCTCCACGAAATGCCCAAAGTTCTCACTATCACAAGAAACTAAGCCATTTAAAAAAACAGTTTAGGGGCGCCTGGGTGGCTCAGTGGGTTAAAGCCTCTGCCTTCGGCTCAGGTCACGATCTTAGGGTCCTGGGATCGAGCCCCGCATCGGGCTCTCTGCTCAGCGGGGAGCCTGCTTCCTCCTGTCTCTCTGCCTGCTTGTGGTCTCTCTGTCAAATAAATAAATAAAATCTTTAAAAAAAAAACACAAAAAACAGTTTATAACCAAAAGAAAGAAAAAAATAAGGAGCACAAATCTGCATTAGATATGCATTAGGGGTGTTCATTTAGGCACACATTTCTCTGGCTAATTATATTATGAAGGAACAACGTTTGGAGATGTGTCAGCAATACAGTCAACTAATTATGAACATGCTGGGAATTTTTTTCAAGATTTATTTATTTGAGAGAGAGAGTGTGAGCGCACAAGTAGGGGGAGAGGCAGAGGGGCAGACTCCCCTCTGACTCCCCCCGAACGCAAGCACGGAGCCTGATGTGGAGCTAGATCTCACCACCCTGGGAGATGACCTAAGTGGAAAACAAGAATCAGATGTTTAACTCTCTAAGCCACCCAGGTGCCCCCATGGTGGGGAATTTTTCCTTACCGTCTCACTACCTTTGATTTCATTCAAATAATCAACTTCAAAATGGGGTGGGGGGAACAGTGCTGTGCCCGTTTCAAGGACCACATTCATACTGTAATTCCATTTCCTATCTTGAAGGTAAAAATGTTTATCTACACTACTAGCTTTAATATTTAACCCAAGAAAACATTCCAGAAGGAAAACTGTTTGATGAAAGGTATCGGCAATTTACAACTTCTTTTTTTTTTTTTTTTTTTTAATTTTATTAATTTATTGGACAGAGAGAGAGAGAGATATCACAAGTAGGCAGAGCAGCAGGCAGAGAGAGAGCGGGAAGCAGGCTCCCCGCTGAGCAGAGAGCCCGATATGGGGCTCGATCCCAGGACCCTGAGATCATGACCTGAGCTAAAGGCAGAGGCTCAACCCACTAAGCCACCCAGGCGCCCCGGCAATTTACAACTTCTAATCAACGGGCTGTATCACTGGTATCATCCCCATTGGCAGTTTCTCATTAGAAACATCAGCACAATAATGTGATTGATTTCAGAAATAACATAGTAATATAAGGCTTCATCTAAGACTGTTTTAGAGAGCAATAAATACCAAGCTGAGAAAGAAAAAAAAAAAAAAAAAAAGACCAATAACGTCCATAAATTGAGGCAGACATCTTGCCAGCTGCCAGGGGAATGAATGATAGACCTACTCCACAGGCTGATATTGACTCAAGAAAAGTCTTTCCAGAGAAATAAACTACTAGCTGGAAAGCTCTGGCAGAGGAATAGAAACAAGCATGAAAACTGAAGAAAATCATATTAAAGTCAGTTTTCATTTACACAACAATAACAGAAATGTCCCTGTTGTGCCGTAGAGTCAAAGCAGAATTACAGATCACCTAGAAATCGGTGGGGTGGGGCAGGTTGGAAGGGTCCAACGGTCAGGCAGATTAACACCAGAGTCTCCACTATACTCGTGTTCTGGATCAGATAATTCAGCACTTAGACCTTCATCGTCTTCATCTGCTTCATTTGGAAAAATGTCCCTTTCCCTCCCTTCATGGTAAGCTCTCCATGGGCTATACCTACATCCCACATTTTTAGACTACCCCCTGCAGTCATGTGAGTTATTAATATTCCTATGAATATTACTCTTTGTGACGTGTACCGGTAAGAAATACGGCCTAAGGAATGGGGCTGAATAAATGTAACCTTACCATGAAGTTTCACGTATTTTATGCCATGTTCGTAATTTGGCCACATGTAGTTAGAGCCTCCTTCCAGGATCATCTGAGCTCTGAATTCCAAGTATCATCAATGTGGGGGGTTGGAATCTAGCATCTCGGTATGTGGCAACTTGCATTTAGAAAATGTTATTACGATCATCAAAGGAAAATGGGAGGGTTGTACGATGCCACGAAGCACATTCTCAAGGAGAGCTTATTAACTGCGGTGACTAAGCTAATGAGCTCATTAGTACCAAAAAGTCCACTCGCCCTTAAGGCAGTAGAAAAAAATAATAATAATAACTTTTTGATGTATTTTGTATTCCCAAGTCTTCCATGAACTTTAGCCTTGATGAACAATGCATTTCCTTTAGATCATATTCATAGAGAAAGCTCACTTGGAAGAAGAAAAAAAAAAATTCCATTTCACGTAACAACACTTATTGTCAACAAATAGCATCTGGTATGAAAACAGCTAGAATCTGAAGACTCCAGAAACTGCAGGGGTGACAGGATAGGTGAAAGCATGAGTGCTGGAAAGAAAAAAAGAGTTTCTCAATGTCTCTCCTGTAAGGATCTTTCATTTGTAGAGGTGATAATGGCTGTTGATGCTTTGAACCGCACATGAATCTTTCTTTTTTTCCAAAAGTAACATTAAAACTCTTCATTTTAATGCTCTACTTGTAGGCCGAATACTTGAACTGAAAACTAATAAATTAGGTAATGTGAAAACTGAAGAATTTTAGACCTTTCCCTTCTATGGTGAGAAGTTTCGCAAAGATCTGACATTTTTGTAAGAGACACTACCTGCCACTCCCTGCTAGATCATGAACCCTCTCATTAAAATGATGAATATGTATCTGGCAGCACCGAGTGCTTTCTACCATTATTTCTCATTAAATCTTCATAGCAGTTCTACAGGATGGAAACAATCTTATCCCCTTCTACAGAAGGAAATGAGTTGAGAGAAGTTTAGAGCTAGTTCCGGAACTCCCGAGTGGTTCGGCCAAAACTCACACAAGTCTTTCCGATTCTAAAGCTCCCACTTCCCCACCCCATGGCAGTCTCATAACCAGTGTCATCGTTCATTCTGCACACTCCAGTGACTCCGAACATTTGTAAGGGATATATTTTAGTGGCATTTACACGGCAAAAGGATAACACAAGAGATTTGTTGTGTGCAGGCAGGAAATCAATGCGGTCTTCCTAAATGTTTGAAAAGATCGGTATGTGGTGAGGTGCCCAAAATCCATTTCAAGCAATTACCTGGAACACAGAAGATAAACACAAGATACGTGGCTGCCACTGTGTCCACCCTCCCCCACGGCAGGCACCACGAGTCAATCAGAGCACTAGTTCCTGCTGGGCCTCCATGTGAACCTTCGCCCCAGCCTGACTGAAAATCCTGAGAGAGTAGTGCAACAAAACTTGTCCACCGCCCCTCACCTGAATGCCCTAATTTGTGGTCCAACTTACATCAAAACGTTGTCAAATACTCTCAACTTGGCAGAGATGAGATGGGGCTCTACTACGAGAACCTCAAAAGATGATGAGTTGACTCCACAGTAATACATATTCTTCAGGGCGGGTCCTGGCCCACACCTTGGACTCCCAGGGCCTCCAGCTTTTCCTCGTCGCCTCCCACCTCCAGCACTCACAAGGGTTGATTCTAACAAGGACTCTGCCTTCTAGAAAGTGCTTTGGGTTCTCATCTTGATACATAAACTAGTGACACAAGGTAAGGGACTTTCTCTCTGGTGAGAATGGGAAAGAACACCCCCTATGCATTGTCAATAGAATATATGTGAAATGAGAAATAACCAATTAACCACCTCAGAAGGCATTTCTAGAAATCAGATAAGACAATGTTTACAGAAAACCTTGTCCACCTTAAAGTGCTGGCCACCTTTGGAGAAATCAGGCTCTGTTATTCATAGACTTTAGAAACCACGTCCCATCCTCATTCACCAACTCACAGGAGAAATTCTGCCTCTGCCAGCAGCCCACGGTGCTGGACCGCTCTCTTTGGAGGGCCACTTGTGTGGATATGGGGAAAACCAGGAGTCAGTCCAAGGCCTGGCTTGCACTGAGAGGTCACGCCAAGTGAGAAGCACACGTGAAGATATGGAAGACAAAGCCAGAAGACGTGGCATCAGGAAAAGACATGAAGCTTGAGAACTGAAACCAAAGAGGAGGCCCGGGTTTCAGCAAGGCTTAGCCCAGGATAGGCTGGATGGCAGTCCGGGAGCCAACTCGATGCCCACCATGGACTGTGCCACCTTTTGAAGAGGATTCGGAGTGCTTCCATGGGACTTAGGTATGCTCTTAGGTATGCTGGGCCCTGTGCCAGGTGCTGGAGAGATCGTGCTGAACAAAACTCCACGGTCACGGGGCTCTTAGATTCACAGTCCAGTAGGAGTGACATAGACCACAAAAATGGTCATAAATAATGTGCTTGCATACTGGGGACTAAGACAGAGAATGCTGTCAGAGGTGACACCGAAGCTGAAACTTGAAAGACAAGAAGGCCCTTGCTATGCCAAGAACAGGGAGACTCCATGAACAAACAAGTGAACAAGGAAAATGTGGTCTATACACAGAATGGAATATTACTCAGCCTTAAATAAGAATGAAGGTCTGACACCTGCTACAACATGGATGAATCCTGAAGACGTTACGCGCAGCGAAATAAGCCAGACATAAAAAGACAAATATCGTACGAGTCCACAAATATGAGGTACCTAGAACACAAATTTACAGTGACGGAAAGTAGAACAGAGGTACCAGGGGCTGGGAGACATAGGAGGGAGGAGTTATTGTTTAATGGGTACAGAGTTTCTGTTTGGAATGATGAAAACATTCTGGAGATAGATAACAGTGATGGTTGGGCAACACCGTGAATGTACTTAATGTCACTGAATTGTATACTTATCAGTGGTGAAAATGGTCAATTTTTTATCATGTGTATTTTATCACAATAAAAAAAAGTTTTTATACTTTTTTTTATACTGGTTGGCCAGTATTATAAGTAACAGGAGAAGCATGTGCAAAAGCCCTGAGGTTGATAAAAGCTTGGCCTTTTGGTTGGGAGAGAATGATGGCAAATGGAACCTGTAGAGAAGCCAAAAAGGCCAAAAACCCTGATGGCTTCAGAGGCCATGGTTAGCAGTTTGGATTTTGTCTTAGAAGACAGATTTTTTTCCCCACAACCCTCCAACTGGTCTACCTCCACTATAAACCAGTCCTCACCACACTCTTACACAGCAAGCAAACTACATGAAGGGAAGAGCACACATCACCTCTTCTCCAGAACCATCCTCCTTCCCATGAGAACACTTAGCATTTATTCATGCTTCTCACATAATACGTAGGAGTTCACCATTACATCATAGTTCATGATGGACCTGTGTTTGCTCTTCTCCCAGACCCCCGATGGTCTTAGTCACAAGGGCTACAGCATACCTAGCATCAGACCTGGGCTCTCGATTGATTGTCGATGACAACACAGTTGAAGAGATTCCTTCACTTTGCTTCTGGCTTGGCTGAATTTTTAAAAATTTAATTTCTTTAGGCTCCCACATACAAACTTGCATCTTTTCTGAAGATTAAAAAAGTCCTAGTAAAATAATAGGAAGCACAAACCAGAGACTGACACTGTCTTCTCTAGAGAGCTGATGGACATGGGGGACTGATGTTTCCATAAACCCTTCCCTAAATCAGAAGAGGGAGCCACAGAAGCCCTGGGCATTAGGAGCTCTCCTCCTCACTTCCAGCGCTCACTTCTGAGGCTCGCTCGGAGGGGGACCCATGTCAAGGGGTCCGGGCCACGGTGGCACAGCCTCCAGGGACACAGAGAAGGCAAACAACGGGGTCCACCAACTGTGCCTTCTCTGATGGGGAAGTCTGTGAAGTCGGACACAAAAGCTGGGTCCGTGACACACAGCTGCTCCCTTACCAAGTACTTGTTCCTCAGCAACATGCAAGTTCACAGTTTGCTAGAGTTGTCAGTGGAATTCCCAATTCCGATGGCTTTATACCTCAGAGCTGAAAATGCAGTGCCAGCTGGCCCGCGGCCGGGCTTCTGGAGTCCCAGGGATGAGGAAGGGTAAGTAAGAAGGGGCGCTCAGAAGAGCAGACGCAGCCTTGAGAAGCTAGTGGCCATGTGGTGACACGGGGGAAGAGAAGGAGGGTGTCAGCAGGCAGACGGAGCCGTTATTAGAGGAGGGAGAAAAGAAGTGAAGATCTTCCAAATAACAGTTCTTTGGAGAATGTAACAAGTACTCTCCTCCAAATTAACTTTCCCCATTCTCAGCCCAATAATCCAGATGACTACTAGTTCTCAAAGTCACACAAACTCTTTCATTTGGGTTTTCCTATATAAATCCTTTGGGAGTTCTTTGATATGCATTAGGGTACACTTTAATCCAAGTTCTGCATTTTAATTGATCCACTGAAAGATAATGTGAGAACTAAAATGTACTTTTAGAATTTCTTAACCCCCAAGATGACAATTAACTATTAAAAATGTGTTTAGAGGGGCACCTGGGTGGCTCAGTGGGTTAAAGCCTCTGCCTTTGGCTCGGGTCATGATCCCAGGGTCCTGGGATCGAGCCCCGCATCGGGCTCTCTGCTCAGCAGGGAGCCTGCATCCTCCTCTCTCTCTGCCTGCCTCTCTGCCTACTTGTGATCTCTGTCTGTCAAATAAATAGGTGGAATCTTTAAAAAAAAAAAATGTGTTTAGAGCCTGAATCGCAAATCAGAACAGCACAAGAATTAACTTAGCCAGGGGCGCCTGGGTGGCTCAGTGGGCTAAGCCTCTGCCTTCAGCCCAGGTCATGATCCCAGGGTCCTGGGATCGAGCCCCACATCGGGCTCTCTGCTCTGCGGGGAGCCTGCTTCCCCCTCTCTCCCTGTCTGCCTTTCTGCCTACTTGTGATCTCTCTCTCTGTCAAACAAATAAACAAAATCTTAAAAAAAAAAAAGAATTAACTTAGCCAAACACATCACTGGGAGTTCCTATCTATGCAGTAAATTCAATGAAAACTGTTTCCTTTTTTCCAAAATGGAAAACAGCTTTGTTACTTTATCTAAGGCATTTAAAATTCTTTCAATAAAGAAAGAATATAATATATGAAAATCATCCTGGATCCCCCCAGTGGAAGTTACCACTGTTAATATTTTGATGTATCACCTTCTAAACTTTCATGAGCATATATGTGCATATGAGCTTTTTCAAAATTAATGTGATGTTATTCATATAATTGATAATTCAGTAATACACTGTTAAGCCTAACCTATGTCAATAAATATTATTTTCCAATGTAATTTTTATTGGCTACATAATATTCCATTTCATGTACATGCCATGATTTATTTAATTGATCTCCCATTGATAGACATGTGGGGTTGTTTCCAATATTTCACTTACAAACAACTATAACTACAGAAAATTATAAATATGAGTGCTTTCTACTTCTCTCCACAAATAAGTTTGAAAATCTGGATAGAATCAATGATTTCCTAGGAATATGTAAATCACCAAAGTGGACCCCAAAAAGGATAGGAAACTTAGACCTGTAGGTATAAGGTTTTTTAAAATAGCCCAAGGACTACCTCTCTAAAAAAGCCACATCCAGATAATTCACAAGTGAAATCTCCCAAGCCTTTAAAAATTCTATTTATAGTAGTCCGGAGAAGGAAGAAAGAGAGAAATTTTTTCACATTCTTTTCTTAAAATTTAGAATAATATTGACACCAAACCCAACAACAATGGCATAGAAAAAAGAAAATAAACCAACCTCACTTCTGAATATTAATGTAAAATTTCTAAATAAAGTTTAGCAAATATAATCCAGATAAAAATAAAAAAAATCGAAGACCCAGAAAGAAGGCTCCATTCCAGATATTAGTACATAAGATCATTATCAGGAAATCTAAAAATATAAACTTACCATATGACTTGGTTAAAGCAGAAATGTATATGATCACTTGAACATATCTAAAAGATGTAATAAATGTAACTCATTTCTGATTTTTAAAGCCTCAGTAGAGTGAGACTAGATAGAGGCTTCTTTAAGATTATGTCATGCCAGGGGCACCTGGGTGGCTTGGTCAGTTGAGCATTGGACTGTTGGTTTTGGCTCAGGTCATAATCTCAGTGTCCTAGGATCAAGCGCCGTGTCAGGCTCTGAGCTCAGCACAAAGTCTGTTTGAGATTCTCTCTCCCTCTCGCTCTGCCCCTCTCCCCCCGACGCACACACATGAGCCTTCTCTTTCTCCCTCTCAAATAAATAAATAAAATCTTTAAAAAAAAAAAAAGAATACAACTTCTGAAACCAGAATTTCTGTGTTCAAGTTCAGCTCTATCACTAGCTATATGACCTTGAACAGATTACTTCATTTCTCCATGCCTCACTTTCCTCATCTATAAAATGGGATAATAATAGTACATACTCCTAGGGATCCTGTAAGGATTGATTGAGTCTATCGATATAAAGTACTTAGAACAGCACTTGGCACATGGTGCTGGGTCAGCGTACATAAGAATATAATATAAGTAGAAATCCACGTCAAAGAGCCAAGACCACAAACGCATAATGAAAAACTAAAACCACTGCCATGAAAGTCATGAATAGGGATACTCAAAGTCAACACTATTATTTAACTTTTTGTTCTGAAAGTATTAACCAAGTGGATTGATCACGAGAAACCTCACTTACAAACGTAGAAGAATAAAAGATGGAATTGTCATGATTTGCCAATAACTATTCCTGAAAATACCAAGAGAATCAACTAGAATGCCTCCTAGAGACAACAGGGACTTACCGGATCCATTTAATTCATTCACCACCCTAAAGAGAAATTCCGAGAGAAACATGAAAACAATCTCAAAACGACAGAAGCTGGGATCCTGGACCTTTTGAAAACTCACCTTGGCAACGTAACTTTGGGGACTCCCACGTGCCCAAAGCTGTGCAGCTTGAAACTGTATCTTCCAGGTCACTGAAAAATCCTTCTTTGCAAGCATAACGCACCTGGCTGCCAAGCCTAGAAGTGTAATTCCCGACGATAAGGCCATCTGGGACCTCAGGAGGGAGGCCACAGTCTATTTCTGAAAATAAATTAACGTCAAATTCATTACTATGTGAATATGAATTTACAAAACTCATCATCATCTCTCTCCACCTCTACCCCATCGTCCCCTTTCCCCTCCCCGCACACACATCTGAGCAATATTTTACATAGACTGGTTCATTTCCATTTTGACTTCTGGGCATGTTTCCAGTGACTGTCTCTATTCAATCTTCTGGCTTTCCATCAGTAATGGCATCGACACAGACGCAAAGCTGATGGGATTTGGCAGTCAACCCTCACTAATTCACACTAGTTAAAGAGAAGCCTAACCCAGTGAAGTAAAACATTTGAATTGCAAAACACCTTCAGATATACAAGGCTCTGTAATTTTCAGAGTCATTTTTCTATTGCTGGTCCTTAAGAGGGCAGCTATGTTTACTATATAAAATCATGTTTCGTGGGAGAATATCTACTAACTGCTAAAAATCCCGGAAGTTAACCAATTGTAGCTTTTTTTTTTTTAAATCTAAGATAGCTAGCCCCTTTTACCCTGTAATATTGACTTTATTTAATAGGTTGTACAGATGTGCAAAGGAACAGATAATCTCCACTCATATCCCCAACACAGGCCCCACGGACACAGGCTCTGAGCAGAAGAAAGTCATCTGAGAGCAGAATCCCACTTTCAGAAAGCTCCCTTCTTTGGCAGACACCCACCTGTGCATGACGTGGTGTCTCTGGCCGGGTGGAAAGGCTCGGGCCCATTCTCTGGCAAGTATCCATCCATACAGTAGCATTCGAAACTTCCGTAAGTGTTCACACACCGTCCTCCTTGCCTGCACAGGCCGGAAACCTCACACTCATCTATGTCTTGAGACCCAGATATAAGAAGGGAGAGAAAAAACAAAAAAAGGGAAACACAGGGGCACAGGGGCATTGGAAGAGCCATTTCTCACATTCTCAATCTACCCTTGCAAAAATGGATGCATTTGTTTGCAAGGGCATCATGAGTTTTATTTCATTCCTCAAAGGCTCTTTTCATATACCCTTTCTTTATGCCACTGGTACTAAAAGGTGCTCAATAAATCCTTGTCAATGTTGTTTTGGGAATTTACAAAAACCAACAACTATCACCAACTCTCTGACACCCAACATAAAAAGCCCTAGAGAAGCATGCTGAAAAAAATTCAATCACTACAAAATAAGGATGGCCTCTACCTCATACCTCATACCTGAAAATACCTGAAGGATGGGGTCCTTGGGACGCTTAGTCTGTTAAGTGTCCGACTCTTGGTTTTGGCTCAGGTCGTGATCTCAAGGTCATGAGATCAAGTCCCTTGTCAGGCTCCTTGCTGGGCATGGAGACTGCTTAAGACTTTCTCTCTCTCCCCTCTGCCCCTCTCTTTAAAAAAAAAAAAAAGAAAGAAAGAACGAAAGAAAACCTGAAGTAGAACTCCAAATATAAAACAATTTAAACCAGAGTGAAAAATGCTTCCTAGCTCATGACCACGGGGTAAGTCAGGTAATAAGAGGAAAATTCAGAAGTGTCTCACTTATTTTATCAAGATTACAAGAACTTAAGACAAGCTTCAAGAAGAAAAATACATGCCCCTTGGCAGACTTTTCTCCTAGACTAAAGACAGCCCAAAGTATCAGGTACAGCAGTAAAAACCGCATAGTAATTCAGAGACCAGAGAAGAAACCTCTCTGCCAGTTAGCGGATTTTCCCCCCAGAAATGACTTAGAGAACAAAATAAAAACTGTAGGAATGCCATCAGAGCCACACACACACCAATTTCACCAAACGAAACAAAACAAACAAAAAAACCTTTCGTGAAATGGGACTATTCCCAGGACACGTGCAAGAACCATGGTGGGGGGCAGGGGGCAGCGGGGCCAAGAACAGGCAATAGCAAAGACTGAGGAAAACCTGGCTGTTACCCAGCTCTGGGATTTCAAAGGCTGGTAATTTTGGAAGGACCACTATCAAGTGGCCGATATTCCATTCTACCAGATGAAGAGCATTTTGTTTTGTTTTGTTTTCTAAAACCCACTAACACTATAGTTTCATAAAAGAAGGAAGAAAATATCAGAGCCCTTTTAAGTTTTGTTTGTGACTTTATCAAAATTCACTATATTCTCCTTTTTGTTTGCATTTGGGTCTTGGACCAATGAACTCCTCATCGCTCACTGATCATTGTTTAGGAGGCAGTAATTAATGTAACTGCTGAAAGAGCCCACACAAGCTACCAGTTCTGATCAACGTACATCTCTAACGCGGCCAACTTCCAGGAAAATCTGAGAGATCGTCTCTAAAGACGGTTGGCCATTTCTTGGGGATTCAAAAGTGGAATCCATTCCCCCTCCCCGTGGGCTGGTCTAGAGGCTCGCTTTGGACAACAGAATGCAGCAGAAGTTAACGCTGTGCCTTTTGTGAACCTGATCTGGGAGACGACTGGCAGCTTCGTCTCTCCCTCTGTTGGCATACAGTGGCCATGCTGTAAGGAAATCCAAGCTATCATGCCTGGGAGAGAAGTCGCTCAGGGGACACCCTAAAGATGAGATATCACGTCAAGAGAGAGGCGCCCTGGAAAACTAAGGTGTCCTGACTGACAGTCAGCATCAAGGCCCTAGAATGTGAAAGAGGCCTTCTTTTACCTACCAGCCCAGCCCAGCCACCAGCTGAATGTTTCCATATGAGTGAGAGAACCACCTACTCACAACGGAATTGTGAGTAATAATAAACTGTTGTTACAAGCCACTAAATGGGGTGGGGGGTGGGGCAGGGGGCGGGGAGTACCGTTATGCAGTAATAGATGACCAAAACACTCTTGACATATGAAGAGAAGCAGAAGTCCAAATGAAATTAAGAGGATACTGCAGTTGAGGTGCTTGGTTGGCTCAGTTGCTAGAACGTGCAACACTTGATCTCGGGGTTGTGAGTTCAAGCCCTACATTGGGTGTAAAGATTACTTAAAAATAAAATCTTAAGGGACGCCTGGGTGGCTCAGTTGGTTAAGCAGCTGCCTTCGGCTCAGGTCATGATCCCAGCGTCCTGGGATCGAGTCCCGCATCGGGCTCCTTGCTCAGCAGGGAGCCTGCTTCTCCCTTTGCCTCTACCTGCCACTCTGCCTGCCTGTGCTCGTTCGCTCTCTCTCCCTCTCTCTCTGACAAATAAATAAATAAAATCTTAAAAAAAAAAAATAAAATAAAATCTTAAAAAAAAAGAGAGAGAGAATACTGCAATCAATGAAAAAAGGGGAACTTCTGAAAAATATAATGAGAACTTGGAAATTAAAAATAAACTGTGGTGGGGCGCTTGGGTGGCTCAGTTGGTTAAGCAACTGCCTTCAGCTCAGGTCATGATCCTAGAGTCCTGGGATCGAGTCCCGCATCAGGCTGCCTGCTCAGTGGGGAGTCTGCTTCTCTCTCTGATCCTTTCCCCTCTCATGCTCTCTCTCTCACTCTTATTCTCTCGCAAATAAATAGACAAAATCTTTTTCAAAAGTGAAAAAACAAAATGTGAATGCCAAAAATAAAAACCCAATAGAGGCTTTGAATAATAGGTTGGTTGCTGCTGGAAAATAAATTTGCAAATTCCAACTTGAAGAATTTGCCAAAAACACATAGAAAAGGAAATCATATGGGACAGAAGCTATAGGACAATAGACAACATAAGGACAGATCCAAAATATGGGATGTTCACTTAAGAGAAATTGCAGGGGACACCCGGTGGCTCAGTCATTTAAGTGTCTGACCCTTGGTTTCAGCTCAGGTCATGATCTCAGGGTCATGGGACTGAGCCCCAAGTCAGGCTCCCTGCTCAGCACAGAGTCTGCTTGAGATTCTCTCTCCCTCTGCCCCTCCCACTTGTGCTCACTGTCTTTCTCTCTCCCTCGCCCTCTCTCTCAAATAAATAAATAAATCTTAATTAAAAATTAATATCAAAGGGAAAATTTCCTCTGCTTATGTATTCACATCCAAAGCACCTTTTGAAGTGACAGGCGTTAATGTTGAAGAATGAGTCATCTGAGTTTCATGGAATAAAAGAAAAATCTATGAAACGAGAGAGAAAGGAATTGTAATCTTGAAGAAAAGAAAACCAATCTGACCTAGGACTCCTTGTCTGAGAATACTAATGGAATATTTACAGAGTTCTAAGGAAAAGGGAGCAAGACATAGTACTATATTTAAGTCAAGGTATGACATTTTAGAGCATGATGGATCTCAGAAATTATACTATTGACATTTCTTTTTTTAATCTTTTTTTTCTTTTTTTCTTAGCAGATTCCATAACCAGCACAGAGCCCAACTCGGGGCTCAAACTGAGAACTATGAGATCAAGACCTCAGCCAAGATCAAGAGCTGGAAGCTTGACCAACTGAGCCACCCAGGCAACCCTTGACATTTCTTCTCTGAAAAAAGATTTTGAAAAACATTCAAGCCAGTGAAAAACATCAGAATAAAGAATGTCAAGAAGGGAAACATAATTAAAAACAACGACAACAACAAAGACGTAAGAAACGAAACCAATAAAAACTCAGTTAAACAACTGATAACAGGGCACCTGGGTAACTGCCAGTTAAGTGTCTGCCTTTGGCTCAGGTCATGATCTCAGGGTCCTGGCATCGAGCCCCACATCAGGTTCTCTGCGCAGCAGGGAGCCTGCTTCCCCCTCTCCCTCTCCCTCTGTGCTGTCTCTCTCCTCGCCTCAAATAAATAAATAAAATCTTTTAAAAAAAAACCCACAGCTGTTAATATAAAATCATGGGCTTTTGGATAATAGTTAACAAAGGATTCTTAAAATCGAAAGCATAGGAAATAAAATCAATCTCCATCCAGCACAAACTTTAGAGATGATTTTGACCCTGCAGGATCCAGCATGCGTTCCTAGAACGGGATCCATCATTTTAGCTTATCAAGATTCTGTATTCCAAGGGAGGGTGTTGTAAAATGTGGACATATACCTTTGTCACGGTAATCATCTTCCAGCCTGCCCGTCTGCCCCAGGCTCTTCAGAAGACAGTGAGTGGGAACAAATGGATTTTTCAGTAGAAACAGGCAGTACCAGTACCACAGGGCAAAAATGTGGCTAGGTAGCAATGGTAGGGAAAAGACGGAGTTTCTAGATACCGATCAGCTCTGCATGAGTCACCACAGTCATTAATCAGCCTGCTTTGTGTCCAGTCATTCAACAACCGAATAACAATGATTGTTATAATGAGCGCTAATCCCGATGACTCCTGTCTGTCATCTGGCACATGCCAGCCACTGTTCTAAACACTTCATTACTTACTACTAATTATTTTCATCTTATTCCACACAATAACCCCGTGAGCTAGATGCTATTATTCTCCCCATTTTACAGCAGAAGTAGCTGAAGCACAGAGTGGGTAAGTAACTACACTAAAATCAACGCAGGTTAAGTGTTGGAAACCAGGCATGTAGCTCCAGGACCACACCCGTAACCACTGGTCACACCGTGTCTCCCGTTACAGTCGCATTATACCATCAGCCAATCAATAATTCCATCTTGTCCACGGACAGTATCAAAGATACCCATTGTCTTCATGAAGTCCAGAAGCACCTAGCATCTATCCCTGAGATCAGTGACGTCATTCTGACTTTTAATGCCCTGCTACCTCTTAATGTTCACAAACCGTCCCTTTTCTAACCTATTCTAGAATCTTGGCTACGTAAACATGGTAAGCTCATTAGAATAACTTCTCCATGTGGTGGATTCCATGGGGCCTACCAAGGTCATAACATGTTCGCTTGGGAAGGAAAAATGTTCTGAGCAACTGAGCAACCTTATTAACAAGCCTAACTAATTGAGGGGGAAATTTTCCCTGGTCCCATTGTATATACCGAACTATTTAACTTCATCCACAGCCAGAACAATTCCTTGCCAGAAAGTGGCAAAGCCGAGCAAGACACGCTGACCTGGTCCCAGGGACCCAATGTTCTATATATACTCTTTCCATCTAATAGCCTGGGCTGGAAAGTCAAACAGACCCTTGAGAACCGACTCTGCTACTTATTAGATGTACTCAGGTCTGTTCCTTAACCTTTCTAAACCACTTTTGTAAAATGAAGCTAATTAAGTCCTAATACATGTTGGCTGATATGTGAATGGGCCTTGCCTTTCCACAGACCCCGTCCTCCCCGGAGCACAAGCCACTCCTTCAGAGCCTGCACCTAACCCTCAGTGTGACCATGAGCCAAGCCCTCCCACACACACATACACACACGCTCCTGGGTTTCTTGGCTGCGGTCTGGGGAGCGGCCCCGTGGCTTGTCCCCCAGGATCGGAATCCTCTCGGACAGAATCCGAAAATGCATCTGGAGGACGCTTAGCTAGAGAAGGAGTGTCAAAGAAGCAAGGGTTTAGCTTTGGCGGGCATGCCCGAGGGGCAAGTCTCTGAACGCCCCTTTACACACAAGCTCTGCCCTGGAGATGCCTTTAAAACCTAAAGGCTCAGAACGGACTCAGTGATAAAAGTACATGGAAGAATTTTCACATAAATGAAAATGCTCTCACAGCTTGTTCTTCTCCCTGTAGCCAACTAATTACTAGTTCCTTCGACTCCATGCAGGGGAGACGAAAATGACTTCCTCGCATCTTGGAAAGTAACATGACTGCTTTTTTCCTACCCTCTTGCCTACTCAATGTCAAGTTCAGCTAAGAAGCCTGCATCTTAAGAAGCCACAGTTATTCAGAGGGACACAAACATCCATTTACAATCAAGACGGTTAAATTCACATCGTTGGTTGCTAATGTCCGGTATTGGCAAAGATGTGAAGAAATGAAGACCTTCGTGAAATGATTAGTGAGAGAGAATATTGGTGTAAACTTTTTGGAAGACAATCTGGCACAATGTACTGAAAAATAACAATGTGTAGGTATACCTTTGATACAAAAATTATTTTCCAGAATTTATAACAAGGAATAATTACCTATAGAGATGTAGGTACAAGGATGTTCACTATAGCATTTCTTATGATAGCAAACACACACACACACACACACACACACACACACACAATATAACAAAACAGGAAAACAACCACAAGAGGGGAGAAACTAATCAGTTAAGTAACACAGTACAGCCACATAATAAAATCTGTGTAGTTGATATATATAAAGCAGGAGACCATATTTAAGATCATGCTTAGAGAGGCACTGGTCATGAGCAAAGAACCTGAACTAAAAGGGTTATCCATTTCCTTCACAATCTTGCCAATGTTGCTAGTTTGCTCAGGAAAATCTACTTTATAGATGCCTCAAAGCTCCTGTCCCAGTTACTCCTCCCAAAACTTTAAATTAGTGGAGCAAAACAAGAACCCTGTGTGCATATTTTACTACACTCAACAAGGCCTTGGGAAGGAACCTGGGATCCCTATATCCTAGGGAGTGAGGAAGCCAGAGGCAAGAATGAAGTGTGGGAGCACCTGGGTGGCTCGGTGGGTTAAGCTTCTGCCTTCAGCTCAGGTCATGGTCTCAGGGTCCTGGAATCAAGCCCTGCGCTGGGCTCTCTGCTCAGCAGGGAGCCTGCTTCCCCCTCTTCTCTTTGCCTGCCTTTCTGCCTACTTGTGATCTCTCTCTCAAATAAATAAATAAAACTTAAAAAAAAAAAAAAAAGAGTGAAGCGTGGGAGATGTTCACATGTGCGGGAGCTGAGGCATGCCCTTTCACTCCCAAAGAGAAACAACGGTGCCTTAATCAAAAGCTCTCGCATTTAAGGGAAGGATGCTTTGGTTTAACCATCTTCTGATTGGAATCTTTGGCCTCTCTCTCCTTCCTGGGAGCTGGAGCAGTAGCGGGGGCCTGAAGCCACCACCCACCACCATTAGAGACGTGACTAACCGGAAGTCCAGGGGACTCCACAGGGAAAATAGTGAGGAAGCTGTTGGTTACAAGCAATGCACTGCTGAGTGCAGCAGTAACTCCCCAGCCCACTTTTCCTTAGGTTTATCTG
The DNA here is from genome assembly GCF_963455335.1 of Martes martes. Taxonomy (NCBI): domain Eukaryota; kingdom Metazoa; phylum Chordata; class Mammalia; order Carnivora; family Mustelidae; genus Martes; species Martes martes. Next base: position 75,168,694 of record NC_137900.1, read on the forward strand.
TCCTTGTTGCTTCCTTGTTTCAGAGTAGTAAAAGATGACACTTGTGGAATAAAACACAGCTAAAACAAAGGATTAGGATTTGGGGAGCAAAATCCCATTTGGAAGGAGCACTGGGAGGAACCTCAGGACAGCGGCAAGTCCACTGGGCGATACCCCAGACAGAGCAGAATCCCAGCAGGACTACACATTGTGTCCGAGCCGGCAGCGGGCCAGTCCAGGACCAGAAACAACAGGCAGCTGAGAAGCTTGAGAGCAAAGGCTCACATGGAGAACAGACTCCTGACCTGGGAGAGAAACCAACAGACGTCTTGGCAGGGGTAGGGATTTACATCTAGCAATGACGGTGTTTACTTCACCAGAGGCAGACTATGTGATACAGGCTCTGAGCAGAAGGTTCTGGAAACTGATGAATGGCAACGCATTTACTCCCTCTGGGGAGTAAAATTTTTCCTTCCTTTTTCCCCATTTCCTAGTTAAGGCTGAAATGCTGTTACACTTCTCTAGAAGAAATGGTATCAGGCCTTTGATACTGCAGGAGAGGAGCTGAATGAAAAGAAGGCTGCAGTCACCATCAGACTAGAGAGGGATTCCCAACACCTGGGGAATTCAAAGGCGCACAAAACGCATTTTGCAGTTCTCAGCAGACGTGGTAGGGCCATGCCTCCCTGGAGTCGTGCTGGTAGGGAGATGACAGCCCCAGGCCTGCTCCCACAACAGCATCATCTCTCTCCCACCCTCCTCACGTTTGAAATGCCACAGAGCTTCTCCCTCAGCCAAGTTTCCAGGAGCCCCAGAACTTGTCTGGGGGCAGCCCTGGAGCCAGGACATCTGCAAGCTCTCTGGAACTAGAACCCTCTCATGGGTGACATCCAAAGAGGCCCACCGGCAAGCAGCTCCTGAATCTGGCTCGGACTCTGCAGAGTCCAACCAACACCCAGTCGCAGGGGTTCTTGCAAGTCAGGAACCAGGATTCACATCCTGTGGTTCCAGACAAACACCAGATAACCCCTGATCCCCCAAAACGTGCTAAGCCTCAGTGGACAGGAACAGTCCACCGCTGTTCCTGTGGCAACCGTGATACCAAGAGACACTCAATATTGTCGAGAAAAGTCACCCATCAGCTTTTACAAAGTGATAACCAGAGATCTCAAAAGGAGAGGTCACGAGAATGATTGGCCACAGATACGGGTCTTCTTTTGAAGTGACGGAGGTATTCTGAAACTAGATAGTGGTAGTTGTTGCACAACTTTGTGAATATACTAAAAAGCACCTTAACAGAGTGAATCTGATGGTATGTGTATATCTCATTTTAAAAAAAAAAAAAAGGTCACTAAATAATTACAACAAGTGGAAGACAGAAAAGAGCCGAGATCAGGATTTTGTTCCAGGAAGACTGGTTCTTATTAGACGGACATCTGTTTGGCCCTTGCACAAAATATTTCTTTCTTCTTCTCCTCCTCCTTCTTCTCTCCTCCTTCGAATTTTTTTTTTAAGTCAGATGCATCCTCGGGAAGGTGAGTGATAGATACAGTGATAAAAGTTTTCCCCCAGCAAACTCCTGCAGCCTTAAAAACACGATTTTCAGTATCACATCCTCCAGAAAGTTCCCTGATTCCTTCCCCACTTCCAAGATAAGAGCCCACATGGATTCAAGATTCCCTAAGTGTCCTTTGCTCACCTATGACTAACACTTTATACTGAAATTAGCTATGTGCTATCACCGGCCGCTGGCACCGCCTTGGCTCAAGGGAGCTACATGAGAAATGTATCTTGGATGAACAGAACATCCTATCATCACCTTGTCAGGTTTTTTAAAAATGGGTGATGGGATGAGCACTGGGTGTTACACTGAACTAATGAATCACTGAACATTATACCAAAAACCAATGATGTAGGGCACCTGGGTGGGTCAGTGGGTTAAAGCCTCTGCCTTCAGCTCAGGTCAGGATCCCAGGGTCCTGGAATCGAGCCCTGCATTGGGCTCTCCGCTCTGCAGGGAGCCTGCTTCCTCCTCTCTCTGCCTGCCTTTCTGCCTATTTGTGATCTCTGTCTGTTAAATAAATAAATAAAATCTAAAAAAAAAAAAAAAGATGTACTATACCTTGGCTAATTGAATTTAAATTAAAAAAAATTTTTTTTAATTGATATGTTGTTTTTTTAACACATCTAATTTAATTCTGCACCACTGCACTTCGGCAATTGTAAAACAAGCCATTTGCTACCGAAAACAACAGTATATCATAAAATGTTTTCTCTGAGGGAATGCACTTCATTCATGCCAAGAATAAATCAAGTGGACCCCATGAGGGATTTTTCTTTTACCTCGGTGCAGGTCAAGAGGGAGAATGAATCAGAGCATCGGAATCTGTGCTTCCTGGTGGGTAAGGAGATAAAACAACGTTCTCCTTTCCGTTTTCCCCGAAAACCTTTCAGTATCACAAAGCTTTTAAGCAGAGTCATTAAGTCTATGCAAAACCATCGCAGAACCTACAGTCTATTCCTGCCTTTCCTCTTCCTCACCGTTCCCAGATTTTCTTAGAAAACCAAAGAGCTACAATGTCATGACATGCTGTAATATGGAGTTCGGCCAAGAGTTTCAGGGTTCCGTGAAAATTAGGATTTTGCCCACCCACTGTATTCACCCAACACGTGCCCCAAGCTTCAGAGCGGCTGAGATCGAAAACATGGCCCTCCTCGCCCGGTGGACTCCTCTGAGAGGCAAGCCCCATCTCTCACCGGGCACCACTCAGAGCTCCCAGAAGCCAACATCACAATGTCCACCCCCGGGCCTTTGGTGGGCCGTGTGCGCAGTGCCAGAGTCACCACAAGAACACCGCAGCCGGGGTTCCAGAAACACCATCTCTGAGAGCCCCTCCTTGTTTGGTAGAAAAATGTTCAAACGCACAGAACAAGCGAAACACAGAAAGCATATGCCAGTGAACTCCCAAGACCCACCCCCCAACACCTGCTCACAGTTTGTCACTTAAGACCCCTTAGAGATCGTAATAACACTAGATAGCTCCTGATACCCCTAGATGCTTCAGCATGTGTCTCCCCAAATGAGAATGTCATCCCCAGCATTACGATGCCATGACGCTAGCTAACAGAAGGAACAGGAGTTTCCTAACACTCACTAATACTCAGCCCGTGTCCCAAACTCCCCCCATGGACCTTCTGCAGGGAAAGTCCCTCCCTGAAATCATGCCCTGTCCCGGCCCGGCCCTCTCCCTCCTCCACATGCCAGACACTGTCCTGCCGTCACCGCAGCCCCCTCCTCGAGTACCTGCGCAAAATGTGCCGTCATTGGGAATGAATGTTTTGTTGTTGTTTGTGGCTCGATATCCTTCTAGGCAAATGCAGTAAAAGCCTCCGAGTGTGTTGTGGCAAGATGTGTGGTTTCCACAGACCACAGTGGCTCCAAACTGGCACTCGTTTTTATCTGTTGATACATTGAGACAACACACAGAAAGGGCTATCAATCCATACCACGTCCAATAACCCAGGCTGTCCTCCTGGGCTACAGACCTGGGAGTTGCTATTCTGTGACAACATCCCAAGGGTCTCCTCATGATGCTTCTCAGACCACAGGGCATGGGTCCCCCGCAGTCATAATATATGTGGCATATATAAAGCCACGAGAGAGGGGCACCCGGGGCGCTCAATCGGGTAAGCAGCCGACTCTTGATTTAGGCTCAGGTCATGATCTCAGGGTCATGAGATCGACCCCCAAGTTGGGCACAGACTCTGGTAAAGTTTCTCTCTCCCTCTGCGCCCCCCTATCCCCCCACACTCACGCTCTCTCTAAAATAAATAAATCTCTCTAAAATAAATACATCTCTCTAAAATAAATAAGATCTTTAAATAAAACACACACACAAACAAGAGAAATCCAGCGTCTTAGTCTGAATATTCATCTTATTTGAAGATTGGGAGAAGGGGTTGCACATTCCCACATCGACCGTGTTCATCGGTCATTATATACTGTTCCAGCTCGGCCTTCCAAGCTGCGGGTTGTGATTCTTTTTCCGTCTCTTCACACTCAAAAAGACCTTGTGAAAGAAACACATCCAGGGGCACCTGGGTGGCTCAGTGGGTTAATTCTCTGCCTTCAGCTCAGGTCATGATCTCAGGGTCCTGGGATCGAGCCCTACATCCGGCTCTCTGCTCGGTGGGGAGCCTGCTTCCCCCTCTCTCTGCCTGCCTCTCTGCCTACTTGTGATCTCTCTCTCTCTCTGTCAAATAAATAAATACAATCTTTAAAAAAAAAAAAAAAGAAAGAAACACATCCAGCAGCACCCCATTTCCAGCTCAGCCAGCCACACTCTCTTGCTTTTCTCCTGAAAGGCAGAGTAGGACAATCTTGCATCCAGTGAGTAACCGGAAAATTTGTTACTTCTGAGTTACCAGGAAACGCAATGGAATTAGTGCTTAAGCCTCATCCGGGAGCAGAGCTGATATTGCGGCAGGAACAGCTCCTGCTCATCGTCAACGACCCATGTGAATAATATTAGTCACCCCGTGAGAAGGAGCTGAGGTAGAGGATGCTGGGCGAGTCCGCAGAAGCCTGCCCTGAGCATTTTTAATGCAGTCATTGGACATAGGTGTCGAATGAAGGTAAATTACCCTTCTGGCTCTGTTGTGCAGCTCAGGGCTTGGCAAACGTTCTGTGAAGGGCCGTCTCCAGTGGCAAGTGCTCACCCATGCTTTTAGAGCACAAAGCAGCCACAGACCATAAGCAAACAAATGAGTAACACTGTCTTCTAATAAAACTCTATTTACAAACGCAGGCAGGCCAGCCTCTGCTGACTCTGGCCTGGTCTTACCAACAGAAGAACTCCTGAGACCAATGTCTTATGCATTCTTTCAGAGTTTATCTCTGCTGCTGCTTGTTTTGTTTGGGGGTGGGGGTGTCATCAATTTATGCACTGGAGTTTTTCTGATTGTTATTTAGTGTTTGACTATAGCATGGGTTTGCCTCTCGCAATTGCACTCAATTCCTGCTGCCTCAAAAGTACCCTTCCCAAAATCTGGCGTTCCTTTTTTTTTTTTTTCCCTCCCCATTTTCCTTACAGGTGTTATCTTTTTGGAAATGTCACTGAACATGGAACACAGCTCATGGTTAATATTGTCTATGGTGTGATCTGCATGGGAGCGGGGAGAGACAGCCCTCAAGCCACCGCCTGGCCAAGTGTCCAGCCCAGCTGACGAGCCCTGCACGGGGCTTTCGGACACCAATCCAGCCACCCATAAGATGCTGCATTCCTGTCCTCAGCTAGCGTTTCTGAGACAGGTCTCCCCAGCAGGCTTCACCAGAAGGGACAGTGGGTTTGTAGAGAATTCTAAATTTCTGAGGCCCCTTAACTGCAGACCACGTTACAGCATGCAGGGCACACAGGTAATGTCACCTGTGACCTGTGGTGTGGTCTCAGCAGGCCACATACTGGCGTGGGCAGTGTCTAGTGTCTGAGAGCAAGTACCACATAAATCAATAAGCCCCTTCCTCCCATTAAGAGAAGTTTCGATTCAGGGGTCAAGGGGCAATCAAGAGTGAGGCGAGCTTCTGCGGGAGGGGGACTGCCTTCGGGGAGGGAGCAGAGAAGGCTTGTCGTGCTCATTTCCCACCTCACTTCCAAGCCCCTGCTAGCGAGCCGTGGGAGGAGAAGGATTCAAGAAATGCCTCAGGAACCTCAGACCACAGGGCAGCCACAATTCTCCTGGACAGAATCCCAAAGAGAGAGGGTCCAAGGAGGGCACAAATCCAGCCCACAGGAATGGGCAATGGTGTGTGACTGTGAGAGCTCGTATCTGTGAAGTAGAATATGACTTTTGGAACTGGGAATTGTTACTGCTCTTTAGGAAGAAGAAACCCAAAGATATCACAAGGCTGTCTACACGATCAGTGCACAGTCACAAGGCAAACTGTCAATATTCGTAGTGCACATAACAAGGTTGCTGGGAGGACAGTGTGAGAAACGTGCCGCGAGAGTCTCCCTCTCCCTGAATTGGGCTTGAGCCCAGATACTGCTCGAGTCTCACACTGGAGGCCATGAAGCCAAAAAATTACCTTAGATCCTTCCTAAAGGCCTTTGTATTCCTTTAAGCCACCCAAGACCCCAGTGGGCTACAACTCCAAAAAATCTGGAGGATGAATTCTGGGAGACATAAGACTCAAAGCGATACTAGTTCATCAATTAGCCAAAAAGTCCAATAGGCAATTGTGTTTTGTTTTTCCTCGGGGTACTAATACAAATCATTTTACATCGAAACAACCAGGAGCAATTAAGGAAGGCAATATTCACTCAAGTTGTTAAGTTAAACTCAGGACTTGAAACAGATTTCAAATTTGTGTTGGGCCAGAGAATTTCTAGAGACTCAAGTTCAATGACCCTTTAACACGGAAGATACTTCTTGCAAACGCCACAGACAGGCTATATCCAATAAAACAAAGGCCTATTATAATGGACAAACTTCTTGTAATAAAAACAGGTGAGCAAAGCAACGTCTTCTCCACAAGGACATTAGCTCTTTAACACTAGAGAATCTAGTTACTTGACCCCACTTTCCAACTTCACCCAAGAGCCAGAGCTTACCCATACAGTAAGTTCTCCCGTTGCCCACGAATCCGTATTTGCAGACACACATCTTCACCCCTTCAGCTTGCTTGCAGGTAGCGTGTTCATGGCAAGTGGCACAGACATCTAAACCAGAACCATAAATCGTAGATTACAGGGAAAGAAAAATGTGATCGCCTCCTCTGGACAAGCCACATTTTGGGGAGTAGACATTTACAACGGAGAACCAGAATTGGAACGGCCGAATGATAAAAGGCACATCTGACCCCGTCCTTAAAAACCTGCAACAGGGGCACCTGGGTGGCTCAGTGGGTTAAAGCCTCTGCCTCCGGCTCAGGTCATGATCCCAGAGTTCTGGGATCGAGCCCCACATCGGGCTCTCTGCTCAGCAGGGAGCCTGCTTCCTCCTCTCTCTCTGCCTGCCTCTCTGCCTACTTGCGATCTCTGTCTGTCAAATAAATAAATAAAATCTTTAAAAAAAAAAAAAAACCTGCAACAGCTACTCACTGCCCACAGAGAAAAGTACAAAATACAAACAGTACTTTTTGTACAAAAAGTACAAAAATACCTCGACCTGCCATCAAACCTCTTAACAGTCTGACTCTAAGCCAACCCCTAGTCCAAGCCTCACTGTTCTCAAACCCAAACCACACACGATATTCTCTAGGCAGGAGGCTGATGACTCTTTCTCACACATGCTGTCCCCTGTCCTACTTCATGCCCTAGTCACGATGTTCCCTTCGAGGAAAATGCCTGTCTCCTTCTCTGTCCAGCTAGCACCCATTCCAACTTGAAGACTCACCTTAAACCCCATATTCTCCCTGGTGTCATCCCCATTCCTCCGTTCTTGTGGAAAATTTAATCCCTCTGTGCTCCACTAACACTTGCACATTCCCACATCTGCCGTGTTAATTTGTCATTATATACGGTTCCAGCTCTGTCTTCCAGGCTGCGGGACTTCGTCATTTGCCCCTATATCGTCAAGGCACAGTATAAACATCCAAGGCACTTTTACTGAGTGACTGGATAAAGGAACTTGCAGTCCTACTTGCCACAACTCAAAAAGCAAGTGGAAGGGAGAAGAACTCATCTGTCTCTTACCTCATCTGTGTTTCTTTAAGGGAAAAAGTGAATGTGCTTAAAATGTCAGTGAGATGAACAGCCGGGTCCCAGCCGGATGACCAGGTCCAATTACTTCGATACGCAGCAGGGATGTGGGAGGCTAACACATGCAAACCTACTAGAGGGTGACGGGTACATGGCCCAAGGTCAAGCAAGGACTTCTACCTGAGGCTCTGTGGGGTATCGTGTTGTCCTCTCAGGGTCTGTAATTTCAGAAGGGGCCCCGGTCGGAAGAGTCAGCGTGGAATTCCATCTTAGTCTTGGCCCCATGACTACCCGGGGAATAAAGATTTCCAAGTACAGACAGCCCCGACTTAACAACGGTTCAACTTATAATCTTTCGACTTGACAGTGGTGCAAAAGCAATACACATTCAGTGGAAAGCATATTTCAAATTTTGAATTTGGATCTTTCCCCAGGCTGGGAGTATGCGGTGTGATCCTCTCTCAGGACACCGGGCGGTGGCAGCCAGCTCTAGCTCCAGCCAGCCAGGCAATCACAGGGGCAGACACCCGGTAAATTCACAACTGTTCTGCACCCACACGACCATTCTGTTTATCACTTTCAGTACAGTATTCAATACGGCACAGGAGAGGGTCCACACTTGATTATACAATAGGCTGGGTGTCACGCGGTTTTGCCGGACCGCTGTTGGACATAAGGGATTTGTGCACACTTACGGTAGGCTAGGCTAAGCTATAATGTTTGACAGGTTAGGAATATTAAATGCATTTTCGACTTAGGAGATTTCAAAGTTATGATATAACCCAATCGTAAGTTCAGGAAGATCTGTACTGATTGTTAACCATGCATTTTCTTTCTTTTTTTTTTTTAATATTTTATTTATCTATCTGAGAGAGTAAGGGGGGGCAGGTGAGGGGGATCAGGGAGAAGGAGAAGCAGGCTCCCTGCTCAGCAGGAAGCCTGACATGGAACTCTATCACAGGACTCTGGGGTCACGACCTGAGCCGAGGGTAGACACTTAACTGAATGAGCCACCCATGCTCCCCCTACGTTTTCTTTTAAAATGAATATAACACAGAAATGAGACAAACTGGTGCTTATCCCTAAGTAATACTAAATTAGCCACGGAATATTTACAAAATTTATTATATCCCAGACCATTAAAAAAAAATGCAACAAAGTCAAACATAGAAACTATAGAAGTCGTAGTATCTGACTACCATGCAATAATGTAATAAGACTACAAAATAAAACATAACACTAGCATTCCCAAAAGAAACCTACTTGGAAACTACAGAACACTCTCCCAAATAATTCTTGGGACAAAGAGGATAGCAAAATTGAAATGTCTGGGGGCGCCTGGCTGGCTCAGTCAGGTGTGTGATTCTTGATCTCAAGGTTTTGAGTTTGAGCCCCAGGTTGGATGTGGAGATTACTTAAATAAATGTTTTTAAATTGAAATGTTTAGTACTAGATATAAAAATGTATCTACTCTAGAAAATTTGAGTTTTTCATGCTTTTGTACTTTAAAAAGAGAGAAGTAAAAGCAGGCAGCCCGAGGGTGGGGGGAAGCCCTATAATTTTAATGCAAGAAATTGCAGGGGGGCATTCCTTAAAAAGAGGGGCCTGGGTGACTCCGTTAGGTGTCTACCTTCAGCTCAGGTCATGATCCCAGGGTCCTGGAATCAAGTCCCACCTCGGGCTCCTTGCTCTGCAGGGAGCCTGCTTCTCCCTCTCCCTCTGCCCTTCCACTTCCCCAAACCACCCCCCACATGTTTGCACGCACGAGCTCTCTCACTCACTCTCTCTCTGTCTTTCTGGTGCTCTCTCTTTCTCACTCAAATAGATAAAATCTTGTAATGAAGAGAGGGAGGGAAGGAGGAAGGAAGGAAGAAAGGAAGGAAGGAAGGAAGGAAGGAAGGAAAGAAAATACAGGATTTGGGAGTTGGGGGTGAGGAAATAGTAAAGAAAAAAAGTATTAGAAATTACATTCAAATTCAGTGAAAAAAAAGTTTCCCCAAAGTCAGTGCTCTACAAAGACCAGCAGTCATGATGCAAGTGGGACCGGTGACAGGAGCAAAGAGCTTATGCAAACACAGAACATTAGGAATACGAAAGAGCTTGTAAGGAAAAAATACACACAAGTTGTTTTTTTTTTTTAATTACAGATGAAAGATTTGCAGTTAAACATGCAGATTTAGTACATTTTCAAAGCTCCCCCTCCTCCATGACATCAAGCTCCAGAAAGGTATAAACCCTGGCAGACGAGAGGACAGGAGATGAGGACGGCGACAATATTTCAGAAGATGCAGGAGACAGAGGCACAGGAATGGCTTGAGAGGAAGAACTAAAAGCTGGCCCCAAAGGCTCAGGAATCAGGGCCACTGAGCGCTTCAGAAGGCAGGTGTCAGGGACAGGACTCAGAGTTCAAGGAACTAGGTACAAATACGGATAAGGAGCAGGTAGATACCCCGTTCCCCTCGCTAAACCCTGGCATGAGATGTAGTTTACAGCCTGAAGGAAATGGACCAGAGCGGCTCCTGAGTATCGGGGCAACAGGCAGAGCTGAAGTGAGAAATGGGTCGCAGCACTTAAATGTCCATCAGTACAGATAAAGTGCAACCATTTTAACATTTTAACACAGAACATTTTTAAATTGGTGCCATGAGACACTGTCAATTCATAATCACATTCAACCAACACCCTGGAAATACCTTTTAAATAACAGTTCCTGGGGGCGCCTGCGTGGCTCAGTGGGTTAAAGCCTCTGCCTTCGGCTCAGGTCGTGATCCCAGGGTCCTGGGATCGAGCCCCGCATCGGGCTCTCTGCTCAGCAGGGAGCCTGCTTCCTCCTCTCTCTCTGCCTGTCTCTCTGCCTACTTGTGATCTCTGTCTGTCAAATGAATAAATAAAATCTTAATAAATAAATAAATAAAGGTTCCTGGGTCAAGTCCTTAAGTCCAGTGTGATCAGCCATATAATGACAAACACTCTCCCAGTGTGTACATACAGTGAGATAACAAAAAATAAATACCGTATTTATGAAATCATCAACAACAAAATGGTAAAATGCTTGATTTTTTTTCTGATATGGAATATTTGTCTTTATAAACATGGAAGCATTTATATACATCCAGTTCCAGAAACTTACATCAGACGGAAAAAAAGATTATTTCATTCAACTGTCGAGTGAATCTAAAACACACACACACACACACACACACACACAAAATTAAGAAATAAAGGAGCACCACCCACTCAGATAAATTAACGGAAGTCCAGTCTGAATTAGCGAAAGACAGAATGTAAAGTTTTTTAAATAAATTGAATTAAGTTCAAGTTCATTCAATAATCAGAACCAAACAAAATAAGGCCTTGTAAGAAGGCAGCCAGATACAGGGGGAAAGCAAACACTGGAGCTAATTGTCAGAACCGGACCCTAAATCTAGCTGAGTCTTACTCATTGTACAACCTTTAGCAAGTCACTGAACCTCTCCCAATCCCAGTTTTTTCATCTGTAAAATGAGGTCTTTGGGCTTCTCAAATTTTAAAGGGCATTCAGGGGCACCTGGGTGGCTCAGGCCATGATCTCAGGGTCATGATTTCAGGATCCTGGGATGACCCCCTCAGCCAGCCCTGCACTTAGCAGTGAGTCTGCTTGTCTCCCTCTCTCTGTCACCTTCCCCCACCACCACAAAAACACTCTCTCTCTAAGATAAATACAGAAATCTTTTTAAAAAAAAATTTAAAGGGGCATTCAAATCACCTGGGGATGGTGCTAAACCGCAGGCTCTGATTCAGGGTGGGGCCCAAAATTTTGCATTTTTTTTTTAAGATTTTATTTATTTATTTGACAGAGACAAAGAGAAAGGGAACCCAAGCAGGGGGAGTAGGAGAGCGAGAAGCAGGCTATCTGTTGAGCAGGGAGCCTGATGCGGGGCTCGATCCCAGGATCCTGGGATCATGACCTGAGCTGAAGGCAGATGTTTAATGACAGTCACCAGCTCCCAGGGGGACCACATTTTAAGCAGCAGTGGTTAAGTGGCCTCCAAAGTCCTTGTCCCCTAATCAGCCAACACATCATCCCTAGGGTACCTGTTTTGATGACCCACTAGGAATAATTTAGCAAAGTTAACCCCAGAAGGACAGTATTTGGCATGTCCGACTCCATGAATGTCTGTTCCCCACATTGGCAAAAAGATGACCCGTATGCTGGGCTGCCAAAGGCTTCTCAGACCACCTGCAGGAGGGAAAGCAGTTTCCAGAGGAAGAAAGGCCTCAACTAAAGCTTCTTACTCAGCCATAATTAACCTAATCTGCAGAGCCTTATATGGCAACTTCTGAGTTCTAATTGCTTGAGGGACGAAGTAGCCTCTTGGTGGGGGGGGGGGTGCAGCACACACACATCACAGGGCAATGACACAACTTATCCTAAGGATAGGAGCAGGAAGCACAATCCTGAAAAAATCCAAGAAAAGTCCAAAATCCAAAAATCCAAGAAAAGACAGGGTGGGGAGGGTTGCTTCTAACCACACAACGGTTTCCACCATTCATCAGCCCCTAGCTCAGTTAAGAATCACCTACAGATGGGGGGACTACTTTGTCCCAGTTTTAATACTAAAAGCCCTGTGACCCAGAAAAACCCTCATTATTGTGCCAACCAAGACAGCTGGTCTCCCTACCTGGAGAGCTTGTTAAAACAGAATCCCCAGAGATTCTGATTCGGCCTGAGAATCTGCATTCCTTTAAAAAAAAAAAAAAAAGCTCCTAGGTAGACCACACTACTGGTCGCACGACAAGTCTAGTTCAACCTCCAGGTCAGAATCCTGGGGAAAGAAAAAGCAACCCTGAAGATGTCATCCACCAAGCCTAGACTGATGCAGAGCATCGCTGGACCGAGGGACAGTGATAATTATCCAAGGAATGGAAATTCTCCAGGCCCGTGGAAAGACCACCGCACCTTTGCTGTATAGCCTGAGGGGAAGTGGGAGCAGGAGGGCGTCTTCACATCCGTATCAAGGAGGACTTGATTTTGTCGTCAGCAGACTCTGCTCAGGACAGCAGAGAGCTGGCTGCTGTGTAGTGAGTGAGGGAACCCCCCTCAACCCTCGGGCCTAGGGGTACCTAGAATGACAGGCAGAGAAACAGGACAGTGGGCATTCCAAACTCTAGAGGGACAACAAAGCTAAGTACTCTTGGTGACTATTATTGGAACGTGCAGAGAGACAACTTCCATCCACTTCCCTTCGGCACTCTGTATCAACGAAGCCAGCTAAAACCACAACCAACACTCAGAGGCCGAGACGGGTTTTGGTGCGCCCACCGAGGCTGCGACACTTCTCTCTTGCTCCCTGGCTCCGTGATCTTAGGCAAGGTGACCTGCCCGTCCTCTGGTTTTAATCTGTGACACAGAATTCTGTCATGAGGCTTCAGTGAGAAACAGAAATGCTGTATGAGCGGGAAAGCACTAGGCAAAGGGCTGATTTACATGAATATTTCTGTCTCTCTCTGTACATATTGTTATTACGGCTGGAAACAGGTCATTCGAGAGGCAGGGCGTGCCACGTGGCCCAGAGGTTTCGAGCAGGGGTGAGATGAAGGGGGGACAATCCCAGCTCTGCCACTGGACCAGCTGTGTCATCCTAGATGGGGCTCTGGGACTTCGCCTCCTATAAATCAATGAGGATAAAAAGACCCACCTCATACGGCTGCTGTGAGAAATGAGCTAATACATGTAAAGCAATTAGAGTATGTTAGATGCTGTTGTAACAACCACTTGTCAACTCCAGGAAAGACTACATGAAGGTACTGACAGCTGGCCAACTCCCAGATACGCCAATGAAGAGGGTGACAGAGCTGCGTTAGTGCAAAAGTCCGAAGCAATATTGTCATGTAGACAGATGCCTACCTAATCGTGGGGCTGATAGTCCAGGATCCATAATATCTTAATTTACATAATCATCCCCTGCCTGCCCCACATCCTCCCAGCCTTCTGGGTAACACCTGACTCAGACCTCGGAAGCTCAGCGACCAAGACCAATGTCCAGTGGGGCCCACCACACGTAGCCTCCAGACCAAGAACCAAGCCTCACTAACTGCTCCAATTGCAAAGCTTTTTGCGTTTTGAGTCAAGCAGCCTTTCATTTAGGCCACACCCTCAGTTCGTGTCCAGCAAGTCGCCCACTAAGGCATTCTCTCGCACCTGACTCACATTCTCAAGCAGGCGGAAAACTGTTTCTTTAATTCATGCAATTAACTTCCCCTGTCTGCTCTCCAGAGCGAAGGCCAAGAGGCTGCTTGCTACCTGGGGCTGCAGAGACAAAGGAACCCATTTTGGGACGGGACCAGAAGGCTGAGGACACGCCCAGGGCCAAGACCCCAGCAGTGGAAGACAGGGAGAAGGATCTTCTCCATCAGCTTGAATCCCACTCTCTTACTTTGAGCAACTCTAAGTCACTCCAAAAACAACTCACTCACCGCCCCCCCATGCCTCCTCTTTCCCCCACTACACGGTGATGTCACGTGCACTTTACACAGCAGGAACAAACTCCCAGGCCTCTCCACCACCATCACTCCCCCAAGATTCTCAAGGCCTCTGCCTGTCCTCCCTCCGGCCTTCCCAACCCAGCCAGTCCTGAGCCAACAAGTCCCCAGCCACTCCCGACTCAGGACTGTGCCTGGGAAGGTTAAGAAACAGGACTGACTGGTTCCACCCTTCCTCACCCATTCCTAACCTTCCATTCCCCTGGGCTTGGCACCCCACCCACCCATCAACACCTTCCTGCTCTACCAACTGTGTGTCTCACACTTCCCTTCCACCCAGCCTCTGACTTCTCCCTGAAATGTCTTTGATAACGATTCAAGGCAATTCAGCACACGCTACCAGTGAGACCCTGAATATACACAGAGACAATGGCCAGGCCGTAGATAAAAATAGAACTCAGACCCGCATGGAGGCATGAGGCAGCCATCATCAGGCCAGGAAGTCAAACCACAGCCTCCAGCAGTCAGACCCAATGGTCAGGATTTAATCGCTAACAGCTGGCTTCCCTAACTGTTGCCCTCGCTTCTTGCTTAGGACCAATCAGAGAGCGCCCAGTACACTCCCCTAACCAATCATGTAGAACGTCTGCTGTTCCGCCGCCACCTCCAGCTTCTCCAGGCCACCAGCCTCAAGCCAGGGGCACACCAGAAGCCTCCCCCTTTGATCCGCTATCAGGCTCTCAGAGTGATGCCGCTGACTCTCCTGCTGTAGCAAACTCTGTATAAAGAGCCCTTGCCTCTTCCCATTTGGGTGGTCTTCATTTTCCTTCCTACCAAATTCCTATTACAAGCCACAGCCCCCGACTCACATGAAGCTTAGTCCAGCAAACAACACTAGGCAGTTTGTGTAATATGCAACGTGGCCTCAGTGTGTAGAGTGAGGGTGCCGTATAAATGCTTATGCATGCTAGTGTTTGCTCCTATGCCTAGAAATACACGTGCATCCTACAAATGCAGGGAACTCCAGAGCTTCCCAGGAGGGAGGCCGACTGGGCTGGTTTTGAAATATGAACAGCTCTAAGTAGACAGCTGTGGGAAAAAGAGCAGTTCTCCATTCTTCTCCTCCCCTCACAGAGACTAAGATTTCCCCCTTGTAGACCAATTTCGCTTTTAGACATGCTTCATTAAGTACCTCATTTTTGGGGTGCCTGGGTGGCTCAGTGGGTTAAGCCTCTGCCTTCGGCTCAGGGTATCAGGGTCCTGGGATCGAGCCCCACATCTGGCTCTCTGCTCAGCGGGGAGTCTGCTTCTCCTTCTCTCTCTGCCTGCTTCTCTGCCTACTTGTGATCTTTCTCTCTTTCTGTTGTCAAATAAATAAGTAAAATCTTAAAAAAAAAAAAAAAGTACCTCATTTATTTCTGCATTTTCAATGTCTCCATCTCTACGGAATAATGCCCTCACACTACAGCGTGTTTGTGGCTGCTTTACCAAAACCATCAGCCCGGGGGGGGGGGGGAAATCTTGCACTGCCCTAGCCAGCCCAGCTGAATAGGGATCTTCCCTTTGCTTCTAACTTCTTTAAAGAGTATCTTTAAGAGCCAGCCAACACCTCTGCACTCACTACAGCCCTCTGCATCTGACTCTTCCCCTCACTGCTCCAAGAGCCCTGGCCCAAGCTGAGCAGAGCCACCAGATCCAAAACTTTTTTTCTCAGTGTCCACTCCCATGGCTCCCCTTCCTCTGGTTTCCTTGGATGCTAAACTGGCCCAGCCCTCCTCCCATCTGTATGTGCACCTATCATCGAAAATGGGTCTTTCCCCCAAATCTGCCCTGGGTGTCCTTCCTCTTATCAACCTCAAGGCTTCAAGTGACCACAAGTCTCCATCATTGGCACACACCCTTTGTCCACAGTCCTAACTCCCTAATGAGTTCACCTCTCCAGAAGCCCTAACATTACCTAAAATTCAGGGTATCCAAAATGACTTATCTTTCTTCCCAAATCTTTTTCCTCCTTCTACAGAACCATATATCCAAGTCACCCAGTCCTCAAACCTTTGTGTCCCATTTCTCTTGTTCACCGTCACCTTAAGGTCCATTGTTAGGTCCTTCGGTTCCCTTTCTACCTTATTATCTACATTCTATCCCCTTCCCCTGCTATCTTTACCATGGGGCCAGTCCTCAGAACTTGTGGGCCTGTCCTCAGAATTTGTTTTTTTGTTTTGTTTTTTTTTTTAAGATTTTATTTATTTATTTGACAGACAGAGATCACAAGTAGGCAGAGAGGCAGGCAGAGAGAGGGGGAAGCAGACTCCCTGCTGAGCAGAGAGCCCGATGCGGGACCCGATCCCAGGACTCTGGGATCATGACCCGAGCCGAAAGCAGAGGCCTCAACCCACTGAGCCACCCAGGTTCCCCTGTCCTCAGAATTTGTAGGCCAGCTCTTACAATGGTTCTAAGCCTCCAGGCATTCCCTACATTGTCCACTGGAAGGAAACCCACCCTTAAGAAAACCAGATTCTTCAAGGTTGTAAATGAAGAAAGAATGCCTACAAAGGGGACAGTCTCCACCAGGCACTTTCATTTCCCCAAACTCACCCAATAGTCTTTAAGTAGTAGCCTTTAGGTAGTTACTTTGTTTTACCATCTTAGCCCAGTAATTCAAGGGGATCATGTCCCACCATTGCCTAGGCTAGAGGGCTCTAACACAGATTCTGAAATAGGTCCCAAGCATCTACAGGTTTTTAGGCACACTGCTGTGGGAGACCAAGTCAGGGAAAGAAGTTAGAAAGCCTACCAGAATATCTGATGTTCAAAAATGCCCCCCCCCCCAAAAGTTGAGTCATCAAAAGGAACACCAGTGGTGGTAAAAGTCCAAAGATGAAAAGAATTTGAAGAAACAGGAGTCTGAACCACAAAATCGCCCCCTCCATCTCCCTACATGGAAGTTCTCTTCCACTTCAGGATGAATGATTTTACTAAGAAAGCTGGAGGGTTTCCTTATACCCACTTTTTATATCACTGTCTGTACAAAAGCCTGTAATGATTTCCAATGGCTTCCCACCACCCAGGAACGCTGACTCTAAATAACTTGGTCTGCCAACCAAGGCACTCTGCCTTCTGGTTAATCCAATCTGCTTTTCCACCTCTATTTCCCACCCGTCTCCTACATACCACATGCTTTTCTACCTCCATGTACTTCCTCACACTGCCCCTTCCATGTGGAATTCATTCATTCTGCATATATTTATGGAGGGCTGACTGTGCCCTCTGCTAGGAGCTGAGATCCCTTTTCCTCATCTTCCCATACCCAAATATTATCAAACCTGTTGGCCCAGTTCAAGAATCACCTCATCTCTAATGCCTCCAGGTTCACCAAGCTAGAACGAATCTTGCCTTGCTCTGACCACCTACACCTTCTCAGAGCACTTAGGCATTCTGCCGTCTATTAGGATTACTTGGGTAAGTGCGTAAATGCCACCTCCTCTACACGTTTGAATCTGTGTAACTCCTACCACATGTGACAGTGCGTTCCAATTTGCTTGGAAATGGGTGATCTGCTCGCCTCCAGAACAGGAGCTCAATGAGGGCCAGCGGGGCGACCTCACATCCTGCACAGGGAAACGATTCAAGGACCATCTGTTGAACGAATGACTTGATTAAGGAATGCCCTTTTCCTGTAATCTTCCTTGCACTTCTTTCTCACCACATTAGCATCTGGTTCTTCACTTAGGTGAAAAAAATTAAAAGGTAGAAAGAAAATTGCTTCAGGTCAAGAATTTGTCGAGCAAAAGCCACAGCGGAGGCGGAAGCGTGACAGCGCAGCTGGAACGCCCTTCCGCGCCCTTCCACGCCCTTCCACGCCGGGCGCGGCTCTCCCCCGGGGCTCCGGCTCGCGCCCACCCCCGCCTCGCCCCACAGGTCCCCGGCGCCAAGGGCGAGGCCACCTGCGACAGGTTCCCCCAACCCGCGCCCCCAGATGCCCGGGGCGAGGGCGGGGAGCCCCTCCTGCCTCTGTGCGCCCCGCCTTCCCGAGCCCCAACGGCCCGAGGGGGGCCCCACCTGCGCTCCACGCCCGGGCTCCGCGCCGGCCTTGTCCCGGGAGTGGGGGGCGGGGAAGCGTCCCGGGCGCGCCCGGCGTCGTCGAGGGCCCGGCGGTGTCCCCGCGCCGCGCCCGCCCCCCGCCCGCACTCACCGTCGGCGCCCGGCGCTGCATTCGCGCCGCGGGCCAATCCGAGCAGAAGCAGGAGCGGCAGCAGGCGGCGAGGCGGGCGGCCCGCGCCCTGGGGCCCCCGGCCCATGCCGCCGCCGCGTCCCTCCCGGCGCGCCCGCGACTCCTCCCGCGGCACCGAGGCGCCGAGATAAGGCGGCGGGCCCCGCGGGGAGGGGGCCCGCTTCCGGCGCCGCGGGGTCCCGGGGAGGTGGCGGGCCCTTCCTCCCCGCGTGGCCCGCGCGCCCGCAAGACGCTCGTTCGCTCCGCGCCCCTCACTCGCTCGCGCACCTGCTCCGCCGGGGGACACGGCGGGCAGAGCGACAGGGTCCGGCATCCTCGGCGCGGACGTTCTGCAAGTAGGCACAGACACCCAGCACATAATGACAGAGCTGACCCTAGAGCCCCGGACCGTGCCAGGACGAAACGTGCTTCAAGCAAAAGAGACGAACGGGAGATCCGAGGCTTCTTGAGGCTCAGGGAGGCACCCCGGTGGCAGAGAAAGAGGGGTGAGGGGCAGAAGAAGCGGGAATCTTTGAGGAGGGGAAAGAGAACTGGGTGAAGTGGCTGGTGTTCCAAGGACAAGGTGAGGGCAAGAAGCCAACGGTCCAGTCCACCCAAGGGCTACAGACGACCAGGTTGCAGGATTGCACCGGGCGACAGAGCTGTGGTGGGGGAGGAGCAGACAGGCGTTCCTGCTGCACCGAGGACCTTCTGCTTGGGGCGTGGGGAAGGCTTCTTGAGGAAGTAAGCTAAGACCCAGAGGATGAAAAAGACGTGGGAGGGGAATCTAAGCGGTGAGAAGGGCTTATACAGAGAGATAGGAACCCGAGAGCATAGTCTAGAAATGGGGAGGATCTCCTTAGAGTGGGAACAGATGGTTGGAGAGAGGCATTAAGCTTCAGAGATAAGGACGACCTCATAAACCAAGGAAAGGAGGTTGCTCAGAAGCTGTAATAGGGTTTTAAGCAGAGAGTGACCTCATCAGGAAAAGCTCCCATGTCTGCTCTGTGGCATCTGGACTGGGACTAGGGAGGCGGGAAGACCAGCCTGGGGCTGCTGCGGTAATCCAGGCGGGAGAGGACAGGTCAGGGAGCAGAGCACTGGCAATGAAAAGTGGCTAACGAGGGGTACTGGGTGGAATCCACTGGACTTTATGATCAGTAGAATGTGGAGGAAAAGGAAAGAGAAATTACAGATGTCACCTAAATTTCTGGTGTGGGCAGCTGGGTGGATGATGATGGTGGAAGTCACGGAGGTAGAGACCCAAAGAGACTATTTGCAAATTGGGGTAGGTAAAGGCTGTGGTGGGAAGGGAATAAGTTCCAGTTTGAAGGCTTAGAGCTTGGCAGGTCTGTCCAAGAGCAGGGCCCCCTACTTCTTCACCCATATCCTCCCTTGCTTTCTCTTTCTACCATAAGCCTGCCCTAAACCTAACCACCCATGAACACACCCATATAAGGGCCAAACTTGTTGTGCAACCTTAAAAAGTAGTAGTTAAAAATAAACTGCCTCCGCTCTTTTGCAGCAGGCTTTCTTGCTAATTATTTTTTGTTCAGCAAAGATAAGAGCCCCTTTGGGGAGTGGTAGAGGGGCAGTGGGGTTACAGGGGTCTATCCTCTGTAACTATTTAGTTACAGAGTAACTATTTAATTACTATTTGTCTATTTAGACAAAGTTTTTGTTAAGCTCAACTCTTCATGAACTTTGAAACCATGTCATTGTTTCCACAAAAATAGATTCCTTTAGGATACTGTTAAGCCGGCCTTCTCTTTCTCTGGCATGTCTCCTGCAGAGTAAATCAGTAAATTTAAATATATCTGTGTGTGTGTGTGTGTGTGTGCGCGTGTGCGCGCGTGCGTGTGTGTATACACAAAGATCACTTGCAGAAAATTGAAGTGCAAAAGATTCTTGTCCATAACAATGCAAATTAATTTTTCCAGTGGAGATGGAAGTGATTCCTGCCAGGTAAAAATACGATAAATCTAATAATAAGATTTTGTCTTATATGATGTCAGCCAGTTTTGCATTTAGCAAATTCATCTTATCACACCTAACAGATAAATATATGTGTATATATCCTATATTCTTTAAATTTTCCTTGGAACCTTGATATCTTACTCCTTTGAAGTCAACATCTTGCTGAGGCCCTCATGAATTAATTAGTTGAATAAAATCTTAGGTTTTCTTTTTATATTTGCATGAATCACGTTTTTAATACTTTGATAATTTTGTACTAGCCCAATCCATATTCTACATTAGATTGTGTGACTCTCATGTGTTCTTTTTATTGACTCATTCTGTTGCTTTCTTTTATTTTTATTTTTATTTACTTATTTATTTATTTATGGTAAAAAGAATTACTTCTTACCCAATAGTGAGTTCATGGAATCACAGAATGGAAAATTATCTCCTGGTCGGTATGTGTCACCAGAATTAAAACAGAATATTTAACCAGTGTTCAATTTGCAACAGTGGGATTATTGCTGAGAAAATCTTTAGCTTACGAAAGATGTTTTGCTTTTAAGAGAGCATGGCCAATACACCATCTTCTTAAGGAGAATTTAGAGAGAGCTCTTTTTGTGTCCATATCTAGATTTCACTGATTTCATCAAAAACTTTCGACTTTTGGTTTCAAGATGGCATTGGACGCCTGAAAGTTCTCTTTTAGTAAAGTGGCCAAAGATACACACACACACACACACACACAGAGACAAAATTAAATATGCAACAACGGGTGCTTTCAAACAAGAAAAGATGACATCAATGAACCAGATAGTTTTGAGGAATGTATTAGGTTGCATTTGCCACACATCCGCCGCAAAAACATGCACCAAAAGAGACAGGAAGTAGAGTGAAGAAGGAAAAAAAACCATACAATTAAAAATTTTTTTAATTATATGCATATCTGGAGTTATTATTTGTACATATTAATATAATGTGCAGATTTTATAATGTTTTAAAATTTAATTCAGAACCATTATGTATAAAGAATTGTTGAAAAAAAATGCAAAGTACTTCCTACCCATTCAAAGCATTTTATTTTGCTCATCTGTGGACATCTTGTTCATTACTATCAGCTCCTTCTTCAGGCTTCAGACTACCCAAATACCAGTTTCCTGGCTCTCCAAAGCAACCTGTCAATTTCTACACTTTAAAAAATATTATTTTAGAGGGTGCCTTGGGTGGCTCAGTCAGCTAAGCATCCAACGCTTGATTTTGGCTCAGGTCATGATCTTAGGGTCATGAGATTGAGCCCCGTGTGGGACTCCCTGCTGGGCATGGAGCTTGCTTAAGATTCTCTCTCTCTCTCTCCCTCTGCCGCAACCCTGGCTTGTGCTCTCTCTAAAAATAAATAAATAAATAATAAAATAAAATTCTTAAAAAGTCTTTTTATTTTTTATTTTCTAAAAATTTTATTTTTAGGTAATCTCGATACCCAGTGTGGGGCTCGAACTCCCAACCCTGAAATCAAGAGTCACACGCTCTACTTACTGAACCAGCCAGGTGTCCCTAAAAAAAATAATTTTAAACTTCACTTTTTAAAACATTTTTTATAGGGACACCTGGGTGGCTTAGTCCGTTGAGCATCTGACTCTTGATTTCAGCTCATGTCACTGTCTCAGGGTCCTGAGATGAAGCCCCAAGTTGAACTCCACACTGGGACTGGAGCCTGCTTGAGATTCTCTCTCTCCCTCTGCCCCTCCCCACTGCTTGCTCACATGTGTGCGTGCTCTCTCTCTCAAAATAAATATTTTAAAAAGCTTTTTATAGTACTCTACTCATGAGAGGGCCTTCGTATAGTTAGACAAAATGTTTAAATCACAACTAAAATATTGAGATTGCCGACCGATATCTGAAGTGCTCTTAAGGGACCTCAAACAGGTGTACAAGATGAAGAGAGCTTCTCAAAGAGACCCACAGCAGAAGTATTCTACCCTTTGGAAGCACAAGAAAGAAGTTTCTGATAGATCTAGGGTTGATTTGTTCTTGCCTCCTTCATCAGAATTAAGAAATATTGAAGTCTATCTTAATGTATCTTGCTGTCCAGTTGAAACATTCAAGGACAACTTGTACACTTGACAACTTGTATACTCTTGCCATTATTATTCACAATAGTCAAAGAGTTGAGACAACCCAAATAACCATGATTGCATAAATGGAGAAACAAAATGTGGTATATTCATACAATGGAATATTATTCAGCCTTTAAAAGGAAGAAAATTCTGACTTATGCCTCAGTGTGGATGAAACTTGATGGCATTATGCTAAGTGATATAGGCCAGTTTTTGTTTTGTTTTGTTTTTTTCTAAGATTTTATTTATTTATTTGACAGAGAGAGACACAGTGAGAGAGGGAACACAGTCAGGGGGAGTGGGAGAGGGAGAAGCAGGCTTCCTGCTAAGCAGGGAGCCCAATGCAGGGCTTGATCCCAGGACCCTGGGATTATGACCCGAGCTGAAGGCAGATGCTTAAGGACTGAGCCACCCAGGAGCCCCTGTTTTGTTTTGTTTAATTTATTTCTTTGTCAGAGAGAGAGAGAGAGAGAGAGCACACACACATGGGAGCACAAGCAGGGGGAGCAGCAGGCAGAAGGAGAAGCAGCCTTCCTGCTGAGCAGGGAGCCTGATGCAGGGCTCGATCCCAGGACCCCGGGATCATGACCCGAGCCAAAGGCAGACGCGTGACTGACTGAGGCATCCCAATAGGCCACTTTTAAAAGGATAAATATTGTGTGATTTCATTCATATGATGTACTTAGAGCAGTCAAATTCATAGAGGCCATAAGTAAAAGGGTTGGGGTAAAGGGGAAGGGGAAGTTAGTGTTTCAGGGGTAGAGAGTTTTGGGTTGACAAGATGAAAAAAGTTCTGTGGATGGATGGTGGTGATGGTTGTCCAACCGTGTGAATGTACTTAATGCCACTGAACACTACACTACATTTAAAAATGGTTAAAATAATTTCTTTAAAAAGTCAATGACAAAATTTTGAGGTGCCAATTTTTATTTTTATTTTACCAGACAAGCATTAACATGTAGGACTTTCCAATTTTGGATCCTGGTGACTCTATATGGGATCAGATTTATAAGAAAGGTCTCTTGGAAAGCCCCATTCCCCCAATCCCTGAGATCCCGAGAGAGCCCCGAGTGGACTCTGGGGCAGCCAGGAGTGTGGGAAGGAGGAAGACACAGGCGAGCAGAAGGCGAATACCCATCCGCGGTCTCTGGGGTTTTTCCTCAGGCTGCCCTTCGCTATGTCTTCTTTCAGTGGTAAGTTTGGAATTTGGCCGGTGGGTGCCCGTCTGGGTGCAAGGCCAGAAGGAGAAGGGGGCAAGGAGGCTGGGTACCTAATATTCTGGAACTCTTCTGAAAAAAAATCCCTTCCTTGATCATGACACTACTGACCAGAAATGCAGTACTGTTTTTCCCCAGGGCTGGCTTAGGAATACCTCTAGCAGGTTTGCAAATGTTAATGGCTTATATGTGGTATTTCAGGAATGGTTTGAATGTCTCATTGTAATGAGTTTGATATACTCTGGTGTTAAAATTATTGCTTGAAGTTTGCATTAAAAGAAATGATTCTAATGTCTGAAGACTGAGTTAAAAAGAAAACCATATGCCCAAAATGGTGCCACTTAGGCCAAATTCCCAAATGGAGGCTTAATACCTAATCTAATGACAGGTTCAACCTCCCCCAGAAATGTAGTCTTAACCTGTCAGTCAGGAATTTTCCCAGAAGAGCCAGAGTCGGTCACCTGAGCCTTCTCTATGCCCAAAGGAAGATGAGATAATCTGCAGGATAAGACCCCTGGCTCTTCCCCCTAAGGGAACTCGACCTTGCCTGGAACGATCCTGTTTGGCTACTAATACCTTTCGTGCCCCATCCTCCTTCCCATAAAATCCTTCCACCTCGCCCAACTCCTCAGACTTCTTCTCAGCTTGCTAGATGGGATGCGGCCCAATTTATGAATCGTTTAACAAAGCCAATTAAATCTTCAAATTTACGTGGTTGAATTTTGTTTCACATTTCCACTGATGCTGATTGAAAAACTATGTCTCCAACAGATAAAAGCACATCTCTTTCTAACACCCCACTGTACGTTCACACACAGCCACCCCTCCCCAGCTGACATGACATCGGAGAACACCCCAGGGCCACCTGGAAGGAGCCACGTTGACCCTCCCCGAACAGAGACGTCATCTCAAGCAGATTTGTCCAGATTGTTAACAGGGACCTGTCTCTGGAAAAATCCCTTGCTGATGACGGCCAGTTAAGTCAAGCAAAGGTAGACTCCTCATTCTTGGATGCTCGATGATGCTCAGACCCCTTGTCGCCATGTGAGAAACAGTAGGATTGTTCTGCTTCTCTAACACATCTCTGCCTCCCACCGAACATGCACACGAACCATATCACGGGCCTGAAGCTGGTTTGTGGAACGACGGGGCTGTGCTCAAACCCATTGTCCTCAGACAAGCGAAACAAACAAACGAGGGTTGGAAGCATGGCTCAGTAGAGCAAGGAAGACCCCCAGCCTGGCAATCCCCTTCCTCCCCGTCTCCACCTGGCACACGCTCTCTGATGGGACTCACACACCCCGCGATCCCACCAGCAGACGCTGGAGGACTGGGCGTGGGTTCAGGAACAAACTCCAGACACCTGACAGACGGACGTTCCAGTGCCCGCCGGCACAGTCTGCGCCTATCCTCCCCCGGACCTCAAGAGGTGGGGCAGCACCAAGTGACACGGGGGCTCTGTCACCCAGTCTGGCAAACACACACACACACACACACACACACACACACACACACGCATCCACGCGCACGCGCGCACGTACACACAGAGTCACCTGCCCCACTTGAGGAAGTCTCAGCTGTGGGTCTGTTTGTTCCACAAACCCTGAAAGGAAGCCTGCTGACCACCCATTTCCGGACCCAGGATCAGCCCTAGGACCCTGGGCAGCCACCCACAGCCCTAAGGAGAAGTGGGGCACACCCAGCGGTGACAGCCACAATTACTGAGGAAGCCCACAACAGACGGTGTGTGATAAGGACCCGCTGACAGCGAGCCCCGGATCACTGACCCTGCCAAATTGTGCAACCTTCAAAATAGAAACGCTTAATTCGATTATTTTGCAATGGCCTTAGCTACAAGTTCTGCTGGTTTCTTTGCTTACGGCTAGGGTTGTTCTTGGTTTTGTTTTTGTTTTTTTTTGGCCTAGGTCTTCCTCTTTCCCCTCCCCACCCCCTCCTTAACCTTCTTCTGATAGATGGTTGAGTATCTCTTTCAGAAAGTTTTCCTGGGTGGTAAACTTTCTGAATCTTTGCGTGTCTAAATATGTCCTGATTGTGCTTTCATAATTTCATTACGGATTAACAGGGTACAGAATTCCGAATTCAAAATAACTAAAAGGTAGTTTAATGGGGTCTGGAATTTTCCCTCAAAATTTAGCCTTCTCCCGATGGCGTTGCAGGAGAGAACCCCAGGCTAATTTGGTTATCAACTCCTTCCACGTGGTTTGTCTCCCTGATGCCCACGGCAAGCTTTGGGGATTTTCTCTTCCCCCTTGGAATTCAGAAATTTCATGAGGATGTAGTTTCCTGTTATTCTTGCCCAGCACTCACTGGACCCTTTCAATTTGTAGATTTGAGCCTTTCTTCAGCAGAGACATTTTTTTTTTCTTTTGGTTCTTTGATTATTTCATTCTCTTAGTTTTTTTTTTTATACATATCCCTCTGGAATTTATCATAGGCAATTTCTAAAAGTGTGCTTCCCGCCTCCATGACCCAGCATTTATCTTCCCTTCTTCTTCAGCTTTATCCACTGAAAGTGGGAGACCACTCTAATTCACCGATTCTACCTGAAATGACCCTGATTCACCCTGTTCACTAATTTGACCTTCATCCATACCTATTCTGCACCTCAGTCCATCTGTGAAGTTTTTTAAGTAGGCTTCTCACCCATTGTGGGACTCGAACTCACCACCACTAACATCAAGAGTCAAACGCTCCACCGACTAACCCAGCCACGCATCCCTGTTGAAACATTTTTGATTTCAGCCAACACGCTTCTGATTTCTAAGAACTCTGTTTCTTTTTATAGAATGGTTTTTATCTCTTTAGATGTGATAACTTTTTTAATTCCCCCCAAGGATACCAATTATTGTATTTTAAAATTCTTTTCTTTCCCGATTAACTCTTTTTCATCAGGAGGTTGTTCATTTACTTGCAGTTTGATAACTCTTCTGCTGGATTCCTCAGTTGTTTCATGGTTTGTTTGTTTTTTTTTAAGGATTTTATTTATGTATTTGAGAGAGAGGGAGCAAGTCTGTGGGGGGGGGGGCAGGACAAAAGGAGAGGGAGAGAATCTCAAGCAGATTGGGCACTGCATGAGATCACGACCTGAGCCAAAACCAAGTTTCAGAGGCTTAACCAACTGAGCCACCACGGTGCCCCTGTTTCATGATTTTTGACTGTTATTTTTCCATGGGGGTCTTGTCTATTCAGAAATCTGGATAGATTTCTGATGCCCAGGTGAGAATCTCTACTTGTTTGCTTTCTTTCTTCCTATCTTTCTTTCTTCTTAAGTTTTATTTTGGTGGGGGGGGGGGGCCTGGGTGGCTCAGTCAGTTGAGCACCGACTCTTGATTTCCACTCAGGTCACAATCTCAAGGTCATTGCATGGAGCGCCTTGTTGGGCTCCACGCTCAGCCAGGAGTTGGCTTGAGATTCTCTCTCTCTCCCTCCATCCCCCTGCACCACCTGCCCTGGATAGAGCTCTCTTGCTCTCTAAAATAAATAAATAAATCTTTAAAAAAAAAAAAAAAGGAAAGAAAGAGCTATTTTTTTAAAGTGGGCTCCATGCCCAACATGGGGCTTGAACTCACAATCCAAGATCAAGAGTCACAGGCTCTACCAACTGAGCCAGGCAGGCATCTGGGACTCTGCTTTCTCAGGAGTGAGGTTTGGTTACAGTGGTCCTAGCTCTGATGGTCTTGGGGGGCTGTGAGGGGGAAACTTCTCTGGCTCCAGTGCCTTCTCTGGGAGCCTCTTGGATCATCACTCATATCTTATTTGGTAAGCAATAAGCTTTACTTCAAACTTTCACCTGAGGAAAATATTCAAAACTAGCCACTTCTAAAGCTAGAAATGGGTGCAGATGTTTGCAGTTTATGAATTAACTACCACCTCACTATCATACCAGTTTTCCCTGTCCCTGCTGTCTCTGTATTTGGAGTTTTTCTGGAGTTCTAATTAGAAAGTTCACTTTTTTGGGAGATCCTCTCTTTCTGCGTTCAGGGGCTTACAGGTGCATTGGCTCCTTCCTGTTTTTATTAATCTGATCACATCTGCTTTATATCTTCCAGAGATCATCTCTGTGTTGGTGCTCTGATAATTCCCTGCCGGGATTTTCAGTATTTTCAAATGATTCCTTTCTTCCCCACTACTTTAGAAAACTGAGGTCTAATTTACATTCAGTGAAATACACAAATACTAAGTTTGCATTTCTACTTCTAAAGTCCCCCTATAAGTTCCTTTTACCACTTACTTGTCTTTCCCACTAGACATTAAGTCGCTGAAGGGCATGGCAAGTGGCATGCCAACCAGCTGTCCTGTATTGGCAAACTCCTGGTACTTCGTAAGTGTTCTACGTGAAGGAAAGGAGTGGAGTCAGTCACTGTCGGTCTGAGGTTGTCAGTGGGTGTTAATATTCGGCTCAGCTGCGCATCCTTGGAGCAAGGCAATATGGAAACGCTGCAGATTACTCATCTCCCGACATGTCTAATTTCCTGTTCATTCAAGGGCTCCGTGGTTCTGGATGATCTATCCCCAGGTGACTGTCTCCCAAACTGTCTCTGGGACTCTGATGACACCTCGCATTCTACTGACTGGCTCATACAGTCGTTTCTAAAATGGATCTGAGCAAGAAACTTTGAATCTGTGCCAAAGCGGGTAATGGAAAAGAAAGCATGTATTAGCCAGTTCAAAAGATTTCTTACGCTTTGATTTTCCCTGGGAGGTTTTGGAATCAACCCTATGCACTCACAGGTACTTTTTAAATCTAATTATTCTCTATCATCATGGTAGCTACTTCTGAAACTCGATTTGCCAATATCAGCCACAGTGTTGGGCTGACAGACCAGAAATCTCAGATGCTCACATGTCATGTGAGGTGGGCACACATCATCGAAATCGTACCCACTGTGCCTGCCCGAACAGGCTGGCTCACTAGCTCCCCGGTCCAGCTCCTTCCTAGCCTTGCTCTGTGCCGCCTAGGAGACTTCAGGTTCAAGTGACTTAAAATGATCCACCATGTTGAAGGCAGAACTGGAGTTTATTGGCTCCCATAACCTAAAAGAGTCATTGGACAGGTCTGACAGAAAGTGGGACTTCGCCAAACACAAATGGCGCCCCAGGAACCCAGCTACTTCCTCTTGGCTCTGCTTGCTCCTGCCTCAGGTTTTCCCCTTACAGTTACAACACGGTCCCTGCAGTGGCCGTTCTTATATCCTCTCAGCTTCAGTCTCAGTGGACAGAGAAAGCTTCTCTTTCCCAAGAATGACACAAAAGCCTTGAGCCTGTATATCCCCGGAGACAAGTGCCCATAGCCAAACCAGCCACACCACCGTCCTGGATAATAGCGCCAACAATGAGCCAAGAGCCACCTGGGTTCATCCCCGTGTGTGGGGTCAGCATCCTCCAAATCCCAAAGAATCAACTGGAGAGGAGGGCTTCCTGATGGAAATACAGAATATATCATTTTATCAGAAGGATAAGAGGTGCAAGGCATAAAAACAGCAGGTGAGATACAGCTTATGGGCATACTAGCTTGTAAAATCCCTCTCCTCATTTAGTGAAAATGCCTTTCCACAAATCCTAACTCATTTGACCTGGCCTCCCTCTCTCTATGAGGTTCTAGGATGTGGCTTTGCATCTCTTATCATTCTCAGTAACTCCTTTTGGTTTTGTTGTTTTATTTTTTTTTTTAAGATTTTATTTATTTATTTGAGGGAGAGAGAGAGAGAGCACAAGCTGGGGACAGGGAGAGTAAGAAGCAGGCTCTCCGATGAGCAGGGAACCCCACAAAGGGCTCAATCCCAGGACCCCGGGATCATGACTGAGCCAAAGATGGACACTTAATTAACTGACCCACCCAGGTGCCCTGGTTTTGTTGTTTTATTTATTTTTATTTTTAAGCAGGATCCATGCCCCACGTGGTGCTTCAACTCAGGACCCTGAGATCAAGAGTCACACTCTGCTGACTGAGCCGGTCAGATGCTCCTGTTGTTGTTGTTTTAAACTGTATCTACCCAAGAAGTTATTTACCTCCAGGACTGAACACAGTGCTCCGGGAATAGTCTGACTTAGTGTAGAATCAGGTGGATATTCCCCCCAACCAGGTGCTCATAGTAAACCGTTGTATACACTCAAATTCTGTGTAACTCGGGTGTATAATATTTAATGCACACACAGTATAGTTTGCCATGTTAGATGCGGTCTATGGCCTGTGCCCTCTGTTCTTTCAGACTCGAGGATTCCAGAATACTTTATCAATGGCTTTCTGGAGCCCAACTCACCACTCCCCCAGGAATAATGAACCCAAAGTCAGCCTCAGGCTAGCTTCCAGGACCTCTTTAGGGTGGTGTGAAAGGGGAGTTACTGAGCAAGGAGACTCCATGGCCTCCAGAAGCCACACGCCACGGTTGTAACCTCTGCAAAGCTGTAGGAAGGACCGTGGCTTATAAGCCAACCTAGATTTCGAGAAGTATTTGTCTGGTTTAAAGAAAGGCCTACGGGGCCTCCAAAAGGGGGTTTCTGGCTGCCAAGATTAGGAAAGATGTTAAGAAGGAGATCTTCAGGGGCACCTGGGTGGCTCAGTCAGTTGAGCATCTGCCTTCAGCTCAGGTCATGATCCCAAGCTCCTGGGATGAGCCCCACCTCGGGCTCCCTGCTCAGTGAGGAGCCTGCTTGTCTCTCTCCCTCTCCCTCTGCCTCTGTGCCTCCCTGCCACTTGTGCTCTCTCTCTCTCTCTCTCTCTCTCTCTCAAGTAAATAAATAAAATCGTTTAAAAAAAAAAAAGACAAAGAAAGGAGACCTTCAAGGAAGACCCTAAAAAATGGTTACGTTTCAACAGGTGAAAATTGAAACACAAAAGGGAACATGAGATAGACAGAAAAGGGGCTTTTTGCTGAAAAATCTGCACATAAAGAAATTTGCTAAGGGATGGAGGTGTCTGCTTCGCCATGGACACACATAAGAGAAAGTCAGAAATTAAAATTAAGCTAAAAGGAAAATCCTGTTTGCTCCCAGCCCTATGCCTTCATTCTCTCAAAGAGCTTCCCTAGGAAATGTCTCCAAGCCAGATTAAATGTCTCTTTAATTAGAGTAAGAGGAGCCTCCATCCTGAACTCTGTTTTTCAGAGGGCCCTGCGTGTTACAATCCTATTCTTAAAAATTAATTAAAAAAAAAACTGTATTTTTTTAAGTAATCTCTACCCCCATTGTAGGGCTCAAACTAATAACCCCGAGATCAAAAGTTGCATGCTCTTCTGACTGAGCCAGCCAACTGCCCCCAAAATTATATTAATGCACAAAATAGTGTTTTCAACATCTGATCATAAAAGCAATGTAGGTGAATTATGGAACTTTATTTTTTTAATATATTCTGAGGAATAAAAAGTGTTTATTAAGTTCAGATCAGGAGTCTGAGAGTCTTGAGTCTCTCTGTGTATTTGTTAATTTTCTTCTCAATGTTCTTTTAGGTCTGTTTCACTAGCCTTAGAAGCTATTCTTCCTTCAGGTCATGGATCTTGGTCTTCTCCCTCTTTTGGGGGGTGGCTGTCACCACCCTTCCAGCCAGCCTCAGAGCCTGCTCATGGGTTCAGGCAAACTTTCCCGTAGGCTACTAATGTACAACCTTGCAGGAACCACCCTCTGCTTCTTCTTGTCATAAGGCAGTGGGGCCCTTGAACACCTTGAAGTAGTTAGGACTGGTCTCACACCTTCATGAAGAGTGGCTTGGGGCACAGAAGTGGTAGCAGCCACAGGCCTGGCGATCGTCCTCCTGCAGAAGGAGGCCAGGTACTTTAACTTCTTTCTGTAGAAATTGCCAGCAATGCTGATGCCCTCACAGCATACGACCATTATCTCCTGGCCCAGGGGTACCTGTTGGGCCACAATGGCTCTCAGGTGCCCTGGGAGATGCCTGGGCCGTTGAGCACTAGGACCCGCCCTCTGCCATCTTCCATGGTCTCCTGGGAAAGCAAAATGTTTTAATACAGAAAAATTATAAGGAAGAAAAGAAAGATTTGACATAAACATTAAAATTAATTTATCCAAAGTCACAAAGTGCCCTCTCACACAGGATCCTACCCTAGCACTTGGCAGAAGCACCCTGTAAGTCTAAACATCCATCCCATGATCAACCCCATCCAGACTCAGGAAGTGTTTCTCCATTTCTCTTGCCCCACATTCTTGAAACTAGAGGCAGCAGCTTCCGAATGCCCTAGAAGTTTCTCGCTGTATCACTGTTGGCACAAGAGGTAGACACTTCAAACTTGGGAAGTATTGAAAACAGAAAGTACATGAAAAAGAGAAAAGACAGAGTAATCAACTTATTAAATCCCTTCTCTGGGATGGTACAAATGCAACAGACTCTGGCATGATGAAGTACCATTTCCCAGAGTGCTGAGTGTCCATATTCTGTTTTCCTTCATGTTTTATCCAATTCGCTCTAAAGGTACTCACAAACTTGCACAGTTTTGCAACAACTGTTCATGACAGTTGAGAAACATTTTGCAACATTAACAGTTCATATGATTTTTAAATTTGCAAATAGAGAGTGCTAGAGCTAATGCAGATGAAGCTTAATAACAGTTCTTTATGTTGGCACCAAAGTGAATATTAAAGGCTAGAATTGTGAATAGTTTTCTTTTAATAAGATTTAATCAAATCTTTAAAAATTTAAAGTCTGGGCACCCGGGTGGCTTGGTCATTAAGCGTCTGCCTTCAGCTCAGGTCATGATCCCAGGGTCCTGGGATTGAGCCCCACACTGGGCTCCATGCTCAGCCGGGAGCCTGCTTCTCCCTCTCCCACTCCCCCTGCCTGTGTTCCCTCTCTCGCTGTGTCTCTCTCTGTCAAATAAATAAATAAAAATCTTTTTAAAATAAATTAAATTAAATTAAAATTAAAAACTTTAATTGACTTGGACTTTAAATACTGATATTGACTAACCATAATTTGAATTTTACTCTTAATTTTAACAGAGGATTTTGAATATTTTAGAAAACAACTTATTAAAAATGTACTCAAATAATTGAAGATTTTCATCTTAATTGTGATCCACTGTTTTTGGTAAAATATATTCAAATTTTGTACCCTGTGAACACAATTAAAATAGATTTTTAATCCTACAGGATTAAATCTGGTCCACCACCTGTTTCTGTTTTGTAAATAAAGTTTTATTGGAACCCAGCTATGCTGCTCATCATTTACATGTTGTCTGTGGCTGCTTTCATATAACAGTGACAAAGCTGAGAGTTTTCACAGAAACCATATGGCCCACAAAACCTAAAATTTTTACTATCTAGTCTTTCATAGAAAAAGTTTGCCAGCCTCTGCTTTGGATGATTACTGTCAAGGGAATACAAATTATGTGAAAATCTTTAGTATGTCAACATAATTTTGCTGAGATAAATTTTAAAAATTTATGGAATGTCTATATATATTATAAATTATGAATGTCCTTGTTTTAGTACTTATCCAAACATCACTGGCTTCTCAACAGAACACCCAGACATGTGCCATAATTGGGAAAGTCATCTTTAATACCCTGCCAACTTTCAGCTGTAAAAAAGTCAGAGCTTTTCACATATTTTTCAATTTTGTATTTAGGAAGGTATGTTTCTCAATATGAGGTATGTTTATTCCTGCCCTGGGCTCTGCAAATATCAGGGGGAGACCTGCCAGCGTGTGCTCTGAAGCGTGCCCATGTTCTACCCTATTGAAGGCGGAACCCGGATGCTGGAGCTTAGGAGATGGACCCTTGAGCCTTTGATCAGAGTTTTTACAGAGGACACGATCCCAGAACACAGCTCACCCTGTGCCCTGCTCCAGGTTGGGTGGCCACTAAGACATTTGGACAGACTCTGTGCCCAGAAGGACTGTCCCTCTGCAATTGACCAGATGGGACAGCTTTGACCCCAGAAGCCCATGTGAGTTTCCAGGCCAGGTGTGGGGGAGGCTCTGGCAATGCAGAAGAGCTCCTGAGGGCATGGACAGCTCTCCCACCCACACAGGCAGCCCTGCATTTCCTCCAACAGCTATGGTCTTTGGGCCACTGCCCAAGCTCTTCTCTGCCTGCCCAGTGGAAGCTACGTGCCAGCAAGGGCTCTCGGCCCATGTGGCGGCTGCCTAGCTCAAAATGTGAGGCTGATGCTTAGGGCCCATCCATGCGTGCTGCTGGGAGAGGCAACCATTCACAAAATGTTGGCAAACGTTTCCTTAACTCTGGCCAGATTTAGCCAG
This sequence comes from Martes martes, assembly GCF_963455335.1. Taxonomy (NCBI): domain Eukaryota; kingdom Metazoa; phylum Chordata; class Mammalia; order Carnivora; family Mustelidae; genus Martes; species Martes martes. The sequence goes on from NC_137900.1 coordinate 75,202,566, forward strand.
TAAGAATGTAGGATGCCCAGTTGGATTTGAATTTCAGATAAACAACAAATGCTGTTTCAGTAGAAGTATATCCTATGCAATAACACTGTGTATCATAAATGTGTTCCATGTGTCACTCCTCAGACAAGGCATTTAAGAACTGGGACATATAAGAGTCATTGCTCTTCTGCTGCTGGGGAGACTGCAGGTTTGTGCATTTTAGATGCCAAGATAGAAGATGGCTGCCCAACTCAGAGAAGTGAACTTTTATTCATAGTTGGAAAGTTGTGAATTCTTAGGGTTTGTTTGTTACTGCAGCATCACCTAGACCTGAGTATTATATCATGCAGATGTCACTGTGGCTCCTTCCTCTTCCACTGTGCCCCTCTTATCTTTTATGAACCTCTCTCTTACTATGCTTAATTTTTTTTTTTAGATTTTAAAAATTTTATTTATTTGAAAGAGAGAGAGAGAGAGCGCACAAGCAGGGGGAGGGGCAGAGAGGGGGAGAAGCAGACCCCCCGCTGAGCACAAAGTCGATCACGTGGCTCCATCCCAGGACCCTGTGATCATGACTTGAGCTGAAGGCAGACGCTTAACTGACTGAGCCACCCAGGCACCCCACTTACAGTGCTTCATAAATGTCTGCTTAGTTCTCTCTCTCCCTCTCACCAGCACACAGGAGTCTTTCCTTATTGGACTTTGTGACCCGAGGACCTCACACAGCAAGTGCTTTAGAGTGTGCTGAATGAACAAACGGCCAATAATCTCCCGATGGATGATAGAGCCAGGAGTTATCTTCAAATTCGCCTGGTATGAGGAAGGATGATACCTCTTTAAGTTTTATCTCCATTATTCCTTAAATAAAGGACTGCCTCTCTTTAAATAGGTCTGCAATCTTGGGAAAGCCAATTACATATAGCAGTGTTATTTATATAGTGACCGGTAATCAGAAGAGCAAGAGATTGCAGGTGACGACATTCATTCTTAGTCACAAATTAAAAGAGAAACATGACAGCGACATTCCCACTGGGAGAGAAAAGGTCACCTGGCATTCAGAAGCCCTAATTGCAAAGCTGTGTTTACGTTCTTGTCATCTGTACTTTCTGGGGATGTCATTGCTATAGATGCAGAAAGGCTGGGGTCATCTGTTTATTTCCCTAAATACTTATTACCCCTAGATCAGGGATTCTCAACCAGGAAGTGGGAAGGGTGCATATCAGAATCTCAGAATGGGGGGAAAACAACAAGTATTTTGATTCTACTTTAAAGACTTGTTTTTAAATACGGAATATAGAGACTCAAGTGTGACATTCTAGGCTGTTAGGCACGGGGAACTATGGGACGGGAAAGCAGTGAGGACAAGCTGGAGAACCGAGGTGGCACCCGGTGCACACTTGTTAGCCGAAGGGTGTTATTTGCATGGCATGTTTGGTATCATCTGCTACAGTTCTCACTGCAAACACAAAGTAAGTATTCTGTGTTGTAAGGGGAGTAGAGGTTTTTATTTTCAAGCAAGTCCTGATTTGCAGTTCTTACGATGTGGCAAAAAGGGGGGGGGGCTTTGATGCATATATAGAGAGAAAGACGCAGAGGCGATTCTGCTTGCAAGGTTGCCTGTGAAGGGGAAGATGAGAAATAGAAGGGTAAGCAAAGGGGTTTGCGGAGTTTTATTTCCTCGTTTTTAAGATTGGAGAGACTCGAGAGCATTTTTTTTTGAAAGAGAGAGAGAGATCACAAGGAGGCAGGCTGGGGGGCAGGGAAGCAGGCTCCCTGCTGAGCAGAGAGACCGATGTGGGGCTCGATTCCAGGACCCTGAGATCATGATCTGAGCCGAAGGCAGAGGCTTATCTGACTGAGCCACCCAGGCACCCCCTGAGAGCACTTTAAAGGGGAAAGTGCAGTGCAGCAAATAAGGTAGAAGCGGCAGGAGAGAACGGATGATGTACAGATAATAGGTTGTGGCTAAAGCGAGATCTCTGGGGAGGGGGAGGGATGAGAAATGAACAGACAAGGGAAAGGGGATGAAAGGGACAAAGATTCTATGTGACTACATTAAGTGTGAGAGTCCCTGGACCAACTGCAGTCCATCATGGTAATCAGGGAGTAGGTAGGAAACTGGATTTATTCGCATATTTTCATGAATATCTGAGCACCAATGCTCAATTTGTACAAATTTCTGCAGTTTCATACTGAAGTTTGTGGGTGGTCAAAGAAAGTTCCCTTGGCTAAATTTAGAAACTATTATCTTACTTTGGGGTGAGGCTAACATTTTCAAACTTTTCAAAAAAGGCTAGCTTGTCATCGAGTTTGTTTTGTTTGGAATATAGACTAGAAGCCCTGAAGACATTGAATCTGAGATATAAAGGCTCAAATACCAACTGCGTTTGTTCTTTAAGCATTTATTTTTTAAAAATCCATTTGTAGATTATTCAAGTTTATATTAGAACATCTTTTCATTTTCTCATCTTCACGATGTTCTAAAAGACAAGAATTCTGAAACTGGTTTCCAAGAAAAACAAATTCCAACCTCATTCTAGTCCAGCTGCAGGATAAACTCAAGCTAACTCTTCCTTGTGTGGGGGGTGGTAGACCCAAATTTCCTTTGTGAAACTCAGTGGGTTGGTGGGGCAGAATTTTTCCTTCCTGATACTCAGTCTTTGCCAGCTAAAACCTCAAGAAGGGCTTAAGTGATGCAACTTTGAGTTAGTTGAATAAGAAAACATTTAGAATAGCACATTGGAGAATTTAGGGATAAAGTAGTTCCCTGTTTATCATAAAGAGAACCGATTTTGGGGGTGCCTGGGTGGCTCAGTGGGTTAAAGCCTCTGCCTTCGGCTCAGGTCATGATCTCAGGGTCCTGGGATCGAGCCCCACATCGGGCTCTCTGCTCGCAGGGAGCCTGCTTCCTCCTCTCTCTCTCTCTCTGCCTGCCTCTCTGCCTACTTGTGATCTCTGTCAAATAAATAAATAAAAATCTTAAAAAAAAAAAACAAACCAATTTTGTTCGCCATTGTATCATTTCCCTCAATGCGTAATGCCAAGCTGATCTGTCAGCACCTCTGGTGATGTAAACCAAGTGGGGGCAGGCTGTGCCTTCCACACAAGATGCAAGGCTGGTCCTGGCGCACAGGCAGTGCTCACACTGATACCACCTTACTAAGATTAAAAACACAACATTTGTAAACACCAGAACACATTTGTTCTAAAAAATTGTCATTGCTTTGTCTTTAGCTATGATGTTATATTAGTATAAATCTTTTTATTTTTTAACTTTTTTATTGATTCATTTGAGAGGAGAGCGCACGCATGTGCACACCAGCAGGGGAAGGGGCAGGGGGGAGGGAGAAGCGGACTCCCTGTGGAGGAGGGAGCCCCACATGGAACTTCATCCCAGGTCGAACGGACAGAGCCACCCAGGCGCCCCTAGTATAAACCTAATGATTCTAAAGAGAGGGTAGGAAAATGAGATTTTTGAGTTCATCAAAGAGTTGAGAAAAACTGATCTACATAGAAAAAGTAGTGCTGAGAATGAACATGGGTAGAGGGATAGGGAATGGCCGTCTGAAGAGGCTCCTGTTCACATTCCTGGCTGAAGTGGGAGGGCGGATCTGGTTCCATGAGGAGGGTGACTTTAGGATATGCCACATTTTAGGGTGGAGGTGTTTTAGATTTCAGGCTTTGGGTCTGAGATGGATGGGCAAGGTTTCCCTTGTCCACCTGACCCTTTTATGCCCGCTTGAGATCATTAATTGCAGAGGACTCCCCAGATCTTCTGTGGACTGCCTGGTGTCAGTGTAGGAACATGGCAAATTGTGATGGTTTCTCTAGCTTTATGCTAATTTCCATCATTTTCGGGCCAAACCACTATTTACCTGACACTTCCCTAAGATGATGGTATAATATTAGGACCCACCTCCCTAGTTTAAGACATCTTTTTTAAAGATTTTTTTTTTTTAAGACTTTATTTATTTGACAGACAGAGATCACAAGCAGGCAGAGAGAGGGGAAGGGAAGCAGGTTCCCTGCCGAGCAGAGAGCCCGATGTGGGGCTCCATCCCAGGACCTCAGGATCATGACCTGAGCTAAGGCGAGAGGCTTTAACCCACTGAGCTACCCAGGCGCCCCAAGATTTTATTTTATTTTATTTTTGAGAGAGAGAGAGAGTGTGCATGAGCCAAGGCGGGGGGGGGTGGCGAGCACTGGGAGAAGCAGGCTCCCTGCTTGGGACTGGATCCCAGAACCCTGGGATCATGACCTGAGCCAAAGACAGATGTTTAACCAACTGAGCCACCCAGGTGCCCAAGACATCTTTGCCTTCTTCCAAAAATGTAGCTAAGACAAACAGCTCTATGGCAGAGACAAAGGAACAATCTTTCTCCCCATCTCATTTTCTAGCTTTGTCCTTGTATCAGGGCTACATCCTAAGGATCTTAGGGAAAGAGGAAATATATATTCACTAGATACGTCTGCATCATTTCCTGGACTGCCAGATGACTGTTCAATAATAGATAACTTTGGATAACACTTATTATATTGCAGGCACTATCCTAAGTACTTTATATAGAGTAACTCATGAATGCCTCACAACAACTATATGAGAAAGGTATTATCATCATCTTCTTCTTAAAAGTAAGCTCTACACCCAATGTGGGGTTTGAATTCATGACTCTGAGATCAGGAGTCGCACGCTCTGCCAACTGAGTCAGCCAGGCACCTCTATCATCCTCGTTTTATAGAGAGGCAACCCAAGCACCCAGTGCCATGGACTGAATTTGTCCCCTCAAATGCATATGTTGAAGCCCTAACCTCCAATGTGACTGTATTTGGAGATACTGCCGTTAAAGAGTAATTAAGGTTAAATGAGATCCTAAGTGTGGGGCCCTAACCCAGTAGGACTGGTGTCCTTATAATAGGAATAAGAGGAAACAATACCTGGATACAGTGCAAAGGCCATGCGAGGACAGAGCAAGAGAAAGGCCATCTGCCAGCCAAGGGGAGAGTCCTCAGGAGAAAGTAAATGTGCTGACAACTTGATCTTGGACTTCCAGCCTCCACAATTGTAAGAAAATAAGTTTCTGTTGTTTAAACCACCTAGTCTGGGGCTTGTGGGTGGCTCAGTCAGTTAAGTGTCAGACTCTTGATTTCGGCTTAGGTCATGATCTCAGGGTGGTGAGACTGATCTCCGTGTTGGGCTCTGGGCTAGACATGGAACCTGCTTAAGACTGTCTCCCTCTGCATCTCCCTCCCAAAATGAAATGATGTTAAACCACCTCATCTAAGGCATTTTGTTCTGGCAGCTAGCTAACCAATATACCAAGACACTAAGAAATTTGCCCAGGATCACACAGCTCTTAAGTGGTAGAGCTAAGATTTGAACCCAGGTAGTCTGACTTCAGAAATCATACTCTCAACCTTCTTCCGTCACACTTCCGTGCCACACCTGAGGAAGATTCCCCCATCTTGAGGAGGGGCTGAGAGGAAGAAGAAAGCCACCACCTCTTGACCACACTGGGATGTAGCCCCAGCGATAGGTGCTGTGGGCAACAGGAGAGAAGGTATTGTTCTGCTACTGAGGAATGTTTTTGCTTTCCTTAGCGTGGGAGCTGGGAGGGGAGAAAGAGCTATTTTGGTTCAAATACCACGGACTCTCACCTTTCATAGCAAGTTTTCTTACCTAGACGCTCTTCAATAAGTGTATCCTTATGTGCCGTTTACCTTTAGGACCATTTCCAGAGTCCTTATTTTTTTCTTTTTCTCCAGCTTTCACTTTTACTAGGTCAGTGGAGTTCTTCATATCATCACGCCAGAAGTCAACCTTCAGAACTATTTCTTTTAAGATCCAGGGCTGGTGAAGCTGCTCAAAGAGACTCAGGGTGAAGGATAATATAGATTAGATTTTTTTTTAAAGATTTTATTTATTTATTTGAGAGAGAGAGTGCATGAGAGAGAGCATGTGGGGAGAGGCAGAGGGAGAGGCAGGAATAGACTCCACTGAGCAGGGAGCTCAATGCGGGATCAATTCAAGGACCATGGAATCAAGACCTGAGCTGAAGGCAGACGTTTAACTGAGTCATTCAGGTGCCCCTATATATATTAGATTCTAAGAGGTGATCTTATTTATGCAAGGAAAGTATCTAAAACTTTGAAATAATATATAATTGATGATTATGTGATTAACAATCATGTAAGTTACAGGTTAACTTGTGGACTACCATTAAAGGTGTGATTAAAAAATATATATATCTAATAGAGAAGAGAACCCCAAGTGTTACGGTTTAATTGCCTGAAGATTAACTGATTATATATCTAAATTAGAAATCTCACTTCAGAATTCCTTCCCCCACTGATGACACGAAACATCGTTCTACACAGCTTGTCATCCTGCCAGCTCCTTCATTAATGAGTTAAATAAAACCTAACTCATGTCCATTATATTTGTATAAGAATTATGTTTTTAACAATTTAAGAATTATACTTTCAAACCTCTGCAGTCTCAATTCTGATTTTTTTTTTCCCCCTACACAAATAGCACAGACCCCAGTCAGTAAGATTAAGGAATAGCATTTCTGAGACTCTGGCTCCTAAGGTCCTGAAGATTCTCTTAGCAGAGTCATGAGCAACTGGGGAAAAATGTTTATGGGCTGAATTGTGCCCCCTTCCCCTCGCCCACCAAATATATTAAAGTCCTAACACCCAATCCCTCAGAATGTAACTGTTTTTGCAAACGGCCTTTAAAGACATAATTCAGGTAAAATGAGGTCAGATGAGTGGGCCTAATCCCCTATGACCGGTGTACTTAAAAGGAAATTAGGACACACACAACTGTGAGGACACAGAAGGTAGTCATCTGTAAGTCAAGGGGGAAAGAAACTAGAACTACCAAAACCTCCATCTCAGACATCTAATTTCTAGAGCTTTGAGAGGATAAATCTGTTCCACCCAGTTTGTGGTATACTTTGTGATGGCAGCTGTAGAAAACTAATACATTGTGCAGGGGAATAGTTTGGCTTCCTTGGGATCAACCATATGTAAGAAATCCTATGCTTTGGGGGGACATCATGGAAGAAGTTATGGCTACCCCCCAAAATGTATAGGTCAGAAGCAATAACTTCAGGAAGGGTGGGGATCTGCAAATACATATACTGCAAAAAAGAGTTGGGCTGTTGGGAGTTTGTCACCAAATTCCCAAAGCCCTGAAGCAGAGAGTAGCTGTTTTTGTAGGTTGAGGCAGGATTCCTACTTCCTTCCTTGAGTAATCACTCAGCTTTCTGTATGTTTCATTGATCAGCTGATAGCTTGGTTTTGACAAGATGTTGGTCTATAATAACCAGTTTGCTGTCCACAAAGTCACCAGAAACACCAGGGTTCTATTTATGATGGTCTTAGCAGTTTTATTTCAGGAGTGGAGGATGGGGACTGCCAAGGGAAAGAATTTAGGGCTGGTTCCACCATAAACTCCTACCAACTGCAAGGAAATGGCAAGTTTTCTTTTCTTCAACAGATAACCTACTGTATGCTAGTCTCCGCGTGGGTGCTTTAAGGAAAAACTGCTACCTACTGAACAGAAGTTATTAGAGTCCTATAATCTCTTTCATCTTCATGGCTTTAATTGTGAGAATTTAGGGTAATCTAAAAGTGAGCTAACTTGGCATACACCAAGCAAACAGTTAATTTTGTAGTTCTTTTGGAAAAAAGAAAAAAAAAACCTGGAAGCCATGTTTTGAAAATACAGATACTTATGTCCGTTTTGGAAAATGTGAGGCTGAGAGCCACTGCTCTTGGATCATATTGAGAGATGTTTAAAAATACGAGATACCCATAAATCAGGTAGATTTATGTAAAAATATAAAGAATATATATGTCTCTGTATATATATACATATATATGTATGTATATATATTTACTTGTTCAACCAATATTTATTAAGTATATAGGGCAGTGTAGTGGGTTCTGGGCACACAATGCTTAATTTTAAAATAGCACCATGACTTCACCTTCATGGAGCTTATGGTCCAGTGCAAAAAGTGGCTTACTAGCCAAACGATCATGCAAGGACAGTAATAACCAACTACGGCATGTGCTCTGAAGTCACCTACCACGGGGAGGAAATTGTTCAGATAACCAAGCCAGGTTTTATCAACCTAATACTCTATTGTCAATAAAGGGCCCTTGCTTTGACTTGAAAGTAGACGTAGACTAGCCTTCTGTCAAAGCAAAGAACACAGACTTGAAGTCACATGAGTCACATCTTTTGTATATGAGAACCTACCAGCTGTTCAGGGACATAGCTAACCTGTTACTGAAATTTGAAGGAAAAAACTTTGTTACCCGAAGGAGGAAGAGGGAGAGAAGCAAGATCAGACAGATTCTTTGAACTAATTTGTAAGCCAGTTATGCTACAAAAAAAGGTACCCCAGTGCTTTTCCCTTTACTATATTCCTTGATGGCATGGCTAGAGTATCTTTTCCTACCTCAGATCTTCCCAGCAAACATATGTCTACGGAACAGTCTACATGCAAGTATAGCAGTAAAAGGCATAGGGGTGAGAGAATCATCGGGACAATCCTAAACCTTCTTTCTTTTTTTTTTTTATAAGCTTTATTCCTACCCAATTTTATTTCTCTGATATTTGTTTTTGTCACGAAGGATATGTAGTGGAAATCCGTAGGATAACAGGACAATCAGAGTAGACAGCTATGATTAATATACCAAAAATCTTTTGCAAAAGAACCACAAAATAAATTCAAAGATAGTATAAAAACAATAAAACATTTAACACACTAAAAAACGAACTTATTTGGGGAGATCAAAACAACCAAAAAGCAGGTTCTTTGTAAATACTTCTGGCAGGATGGAAGGAAAAAAAAGACACAACCAAAAAAAAAAAGATTAAAAAATGACTATAATTGGGGTGCATAGGTGGGTGGCTCAGTGAGTTAAGCATCTGACTCTTGATTTCTGCTCAAGTCACGATCTTGGGGTCATGAGATCAAGCCGCACATTGGGCTCTGTGCGGGGCATGGAACCTGCTTGGGCTTCTCTCCCTCTGTCCCTTTTCCCCTTAAAAAAAAAAAAGAAGAAGAAAAAAAGACCATAATTAATCAACTAGGTAGAGATTTTAAAATATTATGAACAACTTTCACCAGTTTGAAAAGTATGATACAAAATGATTTAATAATCTTCCAAGTAGAAGCAGAGAATGAGCAGGGAGGGGTATTGAAAACACTGAATACAAATTGTACAAGTTAGGTGACAGCAACATAAGCTTCTTACACGAGTCTACTTTCACAAATGTTTGAAATTTCCATAAAAGCACAGGCTTAAAACAGAACAAAACAAAACAAAAAACAACCCAGGGGCGCCTGGGTGGCTCAATGTTGGTTAAGCCTCTGTCTTAAGGTCAGGTCATGATCTCAGAGTCCTGGGATTGAGCCCCGCATCAGGTTCTCTGCTCAGTAGGGAGCCTGCTTCTCCCTCTCTCTCTGCCTGCCTACTTGTGATCTGTCAAATAAATAAATAAATAAACAAAATCTTTAAGACAAAACAAAACAAAACCAAGGTAAACAAAGTTTTAGAAGATAGAAAATAAAACAATCATTTCAAAAACAGGTAAGTAAAGGAAAAGGATCACTTATCTTGTCTTTCCCATAGAAATTGTACCTCAGAGTAACCAAAAAGTTGATAAGGAAAGTTTCTCTTATTACATAAAAGCAATCAAAGTAATACATGCAAAAGGCATGATAGAACTTTGGCATTTGTTATCCTTTAAAATTAATGGATTTATGTAATAGTGATCAATGGTTACTACCGTCCCGACACATGAAGTGTCCAATGCCACCTATTTAGTATTCTTACCCCTCCCCTTCCCCGGGAAAAAAAAAAGAGGGAGTCAGGAAGAAGGTAAGGAAAGCAGCAGCTTCCAATTTACAGAGAACTAGAGTTGGGGAGACATAGTAAAGAAGCAACATTGCAGGGACATATATACTCAGAGAAATCTAGACCACTTGAATTTTTAGAGAAAATAGCTCAGTTCCTTCAACAAGTAAGTTGTAAGGGAACAAGACAATGGAAAGGAATGCTATATACTGAAAGACTTTGTCAGGAACTACAACATACGGACTTACACATACTGAAATGTTTACAAATGAAATCAGGATGACCGGGATTTGTTTCAAAATCATCCAAGGAATGGGATGAATAATAGATGAAACAAGATGGGCCACTGGTTACAGTGGGTATTAGGTACATGGAGTTCATGACACTAATTAGCATATATTAAGAATCTTAATGACAAGAAGTTTTGCTAAACCTTCTGTATAGTCTCTCCTCTTAGGATGCTCGTGAGCTAGGGGTCTTTCTGGCTTTTCTTGATGGAAATATATACATTTATATATATATATTTATGTATAAATATATATTTACATGTATAAACATATTTATATATTTATATTTATAATTATTATATTTATGTTTATATTTATATATAAATATATAAAATATATTATATAAATAAATATATATAAATAAATATATAAATAGATATATACTTTTTTTTAAAGATTTTTTAAAATTTATTTGACAGGCAGAGATCACAAGCAGAGAGCAGGCGGGGGGGGGGGCGGTGGCGGGGAAGCAGGCTCCCCACTGAGCAGAGAGCCTGACGCAGGGCTCGATCCCAGGACCCTGGGACCATGACCCGAGCCGAAAGCAGAGGCTTTAACCCACTGAGCCACCCAGGCGCCCCTTGATGGAAATATATTGAGGGATTAGCCCACATGATCAAGCTTATAGCTGCAAAAACAAAACTATTGATGAAATCTTCTCTGAATGAGTTCTGTGTAAAACTGCTCAAAAGAAGTAAAATTTACTTGAAAACAGTTTGTGCTTTTTGTTTTGTTCTGGGTAATATTTTTCCTATAGGTATGCCATGGTCAGAGAAATGCCACAGATATGTGGGAGGGTGGCACTGTGAAACCCAGTTCATGGGATCTTGAGTATTTATAACAAAGTCTTACTTACCTGGTAGAATAATCAGCTGATTTAAGAAGCAAGAAAAACAGTTTCTAGCTCCTTGCTCAATTACAATCATTTTTCAAAATCCTTTTAATTAAAGTATAACATACAGAAAAATGTACAAATCCCAAATGTACAAGCTCAATGAATAATCAAGAGAGTAAACTCTCCTGGATAACTGGTACAAAGGTTATAAAACCAAATATTAACCACATACCAGAACCTCTCATACCCTCAATTACCTCCTTACCAAAGGTAACCACTATCCTGTTTTTGAACATGATGTGAATAGAATTATACATTATGTATTCTTTTTTAAAAAACATTTTATTTATTCATTTGGCAGACAAGAGATCACAAGTAGGCAGAGAGGCAGGCAGAGAGAGAGGGTCAGGGAAGCAGGCTCCCCACCAAGCAGAGAGCTGGATGCGGGCCTCAATCTCAGGACCCTGAGATCATGACCTGAGCCAAAGGCAGAGGCTTAACCCACTGAGCAACCCATGTGCCCCTACATTATGTACTCTTTTGTGTACAGCCTGTTCAACATTACCTCTGAGATTCATGTAGCTTCATTATATTCTTTGCATAACTATAAAGTATTCTATTATATAAATATTATCCTTATGAAATCTATCTCTAATAGTGCTTGTTCTAAAGTTTATTTGAATTAATATAATACCACCTTTCATTTGATTAAAGACAATCTTTTAACGGGGTCTGCATGGAACATCAGAATTACTAACTTTTCCTGGTCAACTATACTTTCTTTATACTCACACAGTTGAAGTTCTACATCTAAACCCAATGGCTTACAAATATAGTAATTCCAACCAAACCGTTATTAGAATTGTATCAGTTCAGGGGCACCTGGGTGGCTTGGTTGGTTAAACGTCTACCTTCAGCTCGGGTCATGATTCCAGAGTCCTGGGATCAAGCCCCACATCAGGGTCCCTGCTCCACGGGGATTCTGCTTCTCCCTCTCCCTCCTGCTTGTGCTCTCTATCAAATAAATAAAATCTTTTAAAAATTAATAGAGTTTTATCGTTTAGCATAAATTGTTTTGATAAAAGCATTTAGTGACGAATTTCCAGAAGTTGAAATAGAACAACAGAAAAAAATCAATGATGCAGGAACAATCACTTAAATTGTAAAGAGTGGAGTTTAACGCTGAACTATTCCTAAATTCGATTATTTAAGTCCCAGTTCAATCAATAAATGGTCATTGAAAACTGGACACAGCATGACAGTGTCCTCTTACTCTTTCAACTGTTCTTCAAGTAATGGTATGTCTTAGAAATGGCTCACTTCTAAAACTGAGGAGTAGATAATTATTGCAGTGTATGTGTTCCTACATCTTCATAATTAGCTAGAGGATAGCTTTAGCCATATGTATTCTGACTAGAATTGCCTAGAGAGGCCTCACGATTCATTCTGGGGACTTCCTATTGAAGGCCAAGAGTTCAAAATGACTTAGTTTATGGATTTAGGCGACATTCCGACATTCCACGCTTACACATACCTAAAAGGTAAGGCAATCAAGTTCTTAACTCTGTATCTTTCCCCCCTGCACTTAGCTCAACTGCTGATATAATCAGTACTTGGTGAGCTGAATGAATAATCTTTACTAAATAGTGCTATGGGCTGAATTTTGCCCCCCCCCTCAAATCCTTGTGGTGATATCCTAAACTCCCAATATCTCAGAATGTGACTATTTTATTTGGAGACAGGGCCTTTAAAGAGGTAATTAAGGTAAAATGAGGTCAGATGGGTGGGCCTAATCCAATTATGACTGGTGTCCTCATAAAAAGAGAGCTTAGGACAAAGAAACAGAAAAGAAAGACTGTCGCATAGGGAGAGGATGGCCATCTATAAACTAAGGAAATAGGTCTCAGGACACCATGTTCTTGAACTGTGAGAAAATTAATTTCTGTTTAAGCTGCCTAATCTGTGGTACTTTGTTATATGAGTCCTAGGAAACTAATATGAATAGCCACTACATTTTTAAGAGTTCTCAAATTTGCAACTGGAAATCACATTTTTAGATGAAATTTTTCAGAAGTAGGTAGACATTTGTTACCCTTCAGCAAAAGCACCCCAGCACTATACAGTGTCTTCAAATTCGTTTTGGTAGTTTTCAGAAGAGTATTTAAGCACCTCGATTCTGTGTACAGAACTTCAAGATCACAATCTTCATTACAGCTGGCAGGACAGAACCTCTAGGGGCAATGCTGGCACTGGGTAATACCAAGGAGTCCTGCGTTCTAGTCCACACTCTGCAATGAAGTGTCATGTAGCCTTGGGCCAGTCACTTTCTTTTTTACACCACTGACTTTAAAAAGTGGAGACTGAACTAGGTGGTCTCTTAGATTCATTTATTTCAGACCCACATGACTCAGTGATGGTTAGAAGCCTTCTGATATGTAAATAAGCATTTCACAGTTAAGACCTCATTTGGCCATAGTTATTTTACCCTTTCCTGATAAAAATGCCTCTTACACTGAAAAAAAAAAAAAGGTAATTACATTTATGGATACAAAAGATTTTACAGGTTAGCCAGCAAAGATCAACAGTGGTTACCTAATTTCCTATTCCATTAAAAATAAATTCCTACTTCCAAAAGATCCTAAGCAAAAGATTAAAATAAACTCTGACAATCCATAGCTCTTTTAAAGAACTTAAAAACAGAACTTTTGTCTAAGGAAAAGAAGTATCTGGCAGCTGGTAACTGTTGTTACCTTTTAATTAAAACGAACACAAACCTGGTCTGAGATCACACCTCATGTTTCAAATTTATGTACACTAATCCTATAGGGAAGCTAAAAACTGAACTGGAGAAAGTGTTCCAACTCTTGTTTGGCAACTGAGCTTAGACAAAGAGTGTGTTTATGGGGGGTGGGGAGAGACAGATACACAGGGAGAGAAAGAACTCACACAGTCTGTCAACGTGTACTTGTACTAAAGGGAGACGGCCACAGAAGAAGTTGCACTGTAGGACAATTAGAAAAGCACTTTGCTTCTCAAAATAAAATCACTCCTTAATTAAAAGAGGGGGTTAGCAGACTTGGGGCTTTATCAGTTTTTAAAGTATGAATACATGCTTGCTATTCCCACTAACTATGACAAGTTTAGATGGATGGCTATGAAAAAGAAAAGAAAGTATGACATCATTAGAATTACAGGTAAGACAAGAGGAAACCCAAAGTACAGACACAAGAACACAGAAAATTTTAAGAGAGTACAGATGTCATGACATTTATTAAAAGGCATGCTACAATGCTATACTTGTTAGGAAAAGATATTAGAGATTATCAAGTAATAGTCAGCAAATATACAAACTGAACGAAAATGGAATATACTATAGAGTACAGAAGCTTGAATTAACCATGCACTACGCATTTAGAAAATATGTTTTTTAATATTTTATCTTCTCTTTGCATTTATAACATAATTCACTTAAACAATCACAGAATCCTTTTCTTCCAACACCACAAACTGTGTTACAAATGAAAGCTGGTACTGCTGCTTATCAAAATATACAAGACAATTGATGTTTTGTATAAAACCACTTTATATGTTAACTTGTTCCCAAAAACCTTTTTTTTTTCTTTTTTGGCCTGGTTAAAAAAAATGTTGTTACAAATATTTACAGCATTTTCTTCTTTTAGATGAACATTCTTATAAACTGAAAAAGGGAATTTTATGAACAGACTACATAAAACACAAGACAATGTCAGAGGCTCCTAGCTGTGCTATTTTTGTTTTACTTAAATACAGTACTGAAAATGCCCATCAAACCCTTGTCATCCTAATCCATTCGGTTCACATTTATACTCCCATTTTCTCTAAGTAGTCTATTCACCAACAGGAAATAGAAAGTAAAGGCTGCTTTGCACTGGGTCTTCTTTCAGAAAGGAGCTTGGGAAAAAATGCTTAATGAGAGGAGTTAAAACCAGAACAGTAAGTCTTCTTTGGTCAGAGCAATGAGGTGACATTTTGATGCAAAACTTTGCTTGGTCAGCAATCTATAATTAGTACTTTCTGAATGTGGGATGAATTTTTAAAAGATCTGGTTAATAATGGTAAGGGGGGAAAAGGCCAGAGTGTTTTTTTTTAAAATGACATCAAAAATATCTATTTTAATATTTGTTAATACAACTACTACATAGATTCAAAAACTGAAAATAACACAACAAAATCTGTTTACAGTGCTGACTTAAGCTTGCTATATGCAGCTTTCAATCATGACTATTATCACCAAGGTCACTGGACCAGACAAATATCCCTGTTCTCTGGAACATATGCTTCAGGTTACAAAAACTAAAATGACTACCACAAAGATGTAGAGCAGCTCATTCTTGGACCTGCACAATGCTATAGAATGAATATTATGTGATAAAGGCAAAAGTGTAACTGAGACTTCATTTATACAGTTACAATTCTTTGCTTGTATGAATAGTCTGTGGGATAACATTCTTTTAAAACTATATAGTACGTATTTCCTGAAAACCAGAATACTGATACTACCTTAGTCTCAAATAGGAAGAAAAGGTCAATTAAGACTACTGAAGAAGGCACATAAACTTTGGTCCTGTTTTGTTTTCCTCCCTCTATAAAACTCCCCAAACTTTTTAGTAATTTTCTACTTTTAAACCATTCATAACTGACTGTTAGAATCTGCTGTGAAAAAAGACTGCAAATAGTCTTACAGATGACACAGCTCTTTTGAAGGACAGCTGAGTTCTATCTTCTTTAAAGGAAAACTTTTGTGCAATCTAAACTGTATTTCTTGTAGCACAATAGTAGACTATTTTAAGTCTGGCAGTTTTATTCTTGTTAACAACTGATCAAGACAAAGGAAAGGCTAAGAAAAATGCTTTTACGCATAGTCATGCTGTCTTTTTGGTTTTAAAAATAGCAGTACACACTGGTTTTCAAAGAGACAGACTGATAGTTTGGCAAACTTAGGGTTTTTAAGTGAGTCATTGGGGGAAAACACATACTTTTGAGTTTGTCATCTTTCATCCAACAATATTTAGTGGAAACAGAAATTACATGAAAATATATTCACTATATAAATTTCGCTGCCTAATGACATGGAAGCTTTGAAAAGTTTGTATGAAAATGAACAGAGACAATAATGAGAGTTAACTTTTTATCAACTGAAGTAGAACCAGTGATCATCATCTAGGTGGAGCCGAAGAAGGCATTGCTCCCAAAAGGAATTAAGCAGGCAGAAATTCTGTCTCTAAATATTGTGAGATCTGCAACTTTTAACAACAGAATCAGAAACATGACTAAAAATAACTGATTACCTAGTCTTAAATAATTTATAGCATTCTATAGGAGCTATTGGGAGTAATGATACTCTCCAGTAAGTTATCAATTAAGATATTAAGATACTGGGTCATTTTTCTATTTATATTTCACACAAAACACATTTTACTGCTACACAAGTTATTAAAATCTCAAAGTAAAACTTTTTGGCATAAATTGCTACTGCTGAACGTGTACTGCTATTTTTTGAAGACCTGAATATATATACTTTGTGTAAAAGTCAAGACACTTCCAAAAGTGGTAAGACAATACTCCTTAAAGTAAATAAACTTAAAAATAGGATACTATGACAGCTCAACAGCAAAAATAAACATTATTCAGAAGATACTGAATAAATGCATGCCAAAACAAAAGTAAGAAGATCTAGTTTTCCCACTACCCTGATATTTTTAAATCTTTTCTACAGACACTATCCCAAAACAAATACTGTAGACCTCTATAATTCAAACAGCAAATAACATATGGACAATATCCATGCACTAGAGCTAATTTCAGACCCAAATTGATGATTTCAAGCATACTATTTTAGATAAGAATATCTCTTTTCCAAATCTTAATCTGATTTTGTCAATAAATTAAAATGTATGTACTGTGCATATGTATGTACAACATAGAAGAGTGCATGTATGTATATATATTTATCTACACACACACACACACACACACACACACAAACTCCCTGAAAAGGATTCAAATGTCTCTCTCAGATTTAAAGGCCATTCCCTACTTCAAAATTACATTCAATGCTATTATGATCTCCCATCTGCTACATTGACACTGAATGCTATGAGAACCATGAATTAAATCACACAGCAATTCCTAACTCAAAGCAAACAAAATAATCCAATTTAATGTGTCACTGACAATTACAATAGTGCCTGTATGCTTGGAAAAAAGAAGGAAATTTTGGGAGATTTCTCAAAAAATTTTTGTTTTTTTCCCTCCCACCTTACTCAAGTGTTTTAGTAAAAACACATTAAGTGAAAAAAATAAAAACTATATAAATGAAAATACCTATCTATTCAGTCAATGCTAAAATGGATTCATTTGAAAGGTTTCAATTTAGTGTCCTCCTTCCTACTCTATCTACCAACTACCTGTTGCTCAGTGTTGAGTGAATTCTGCTTTTTAATAACCTATGGTATTTCCTGTAGTCTCCAATTTTTTGAAATAATCTTTCAACATTCAAGCTAACGGTTGGAATATAGCAAAGAAATTTAAATTTTTAAAGGTGAGATGAGCTACTCTGAGGATCTAAAAACTGTAAAAGGGATGGACAAAAATGACCCCTTTAATAAATTCTGCTTTTTAAAAAAATCCAATCAAGCACTGAAAAAAATAATGTAAAGTTTCTAATTAAAAAGAAATAATTTTATATTATACAATCACTGAAGCAACATGAAAACGTATTCTTACACTCAACCAACAGAGAGGGGCAGAGTATGAAAAAAGACCCCACCCCACCTTGCCATAGTCCATGTATGCGGGCACTCATAATGAAGTTATAGTAACAAAGAAAAGCATGTCACTTGAGTACTGAGAAAAACCAAGTAATCCTGAGACAAATTCTAATGAGCAAGAAAGGTTAGACAAGATCCAGAAACTGAGATTGCATTTTATAGTACCAAACTGGTATGCTCTGTCAAGGACTACACGACCACTACTGGTCACAATGTAAAGAGGCCTACAGGTGTGCACTGAGTTATTTCCCAAACCATTCACCCTTCCCTACCCCATCTCTGCACCAAAGCACCAAAAATTTGAATAAAAACTATTACTTATTGAAAACCACTTAAAATTGCAATGAAAAAAACTTTAAAATCCTTACCAAAACAGGGAAAGAAAAAACAAAATGCTCACCAAGCCCACGATATAGCTTTCAAGATATTTAGATAAAATTCTAACCTATTATATCATAAGCACATAATAAGGCACATAATAAGAAATTAAGTAAATACACAGTAATTCTGAATAAGTATTAGAGATTATAGTGGTACAAAAAACCCTTGAGATTAATTTTTTTCTAAAATAAGACCTTACCAAAAATAACTTTTAAAAAATCTGTCAAACCATATGATAGACCTGAATATTTTCCTTAAGACTGTAAACTTTTTTTTTCTGAAAACAATTATAAAAAAGTAGTTTATACGTAGGATTTTTTTTTAATTTTCCAAGATCATATTACTCAGCAAATAGTGTCATTTTGAAATTTAAACCATGATTTTTCCTAATAAAACTAATAATTATTTTGACACCTTAACAGATCTTGGATTCTATTTAATTTCCTTGGGGACAACTGAGATACTTCATTTCTCCAAATAGTTTTAAAAAATTAAAGATATGTATTATTCTAAGGAGTGTCTTGCAGTGAAAAAAAGAAACCATTGAAGGAAAACATGCAAGTTTATAAATTTTCTTCCAATACAACCCAATTTGTTTATGTATACCTATCAATATATGCTAAATAATTAATTTATAAGTGAACATAATTTCCTATACGGGTTGAACTTCTGAATCATAAAGTTAAAAACCTGGTTGTAAGTAATTTTAAAA
The DNA here is from genome assembly GCF_963455335.1 of Martes martes. Taxonomy (NCBI): domain Eukaryota; kingdom Metazoa; phylum Chordata; class Mammalia; order Carnivora; family Mustelidae; genus Martes; species Martes martes. The sequence continues at coordinate 75,221,448 of NC_137900.1, forward strand.
GTCTGTATGTTTAAATTTTTCCAAAGTACAAAGGATTTTAGAAATGTTTTATAAGGCTGATCTGGACCCAAACTAAAAGAAAGTCTGTCCTCTTGAAATCTAACTTAGTATAGGGAATTAAATTATTGAAAAAAAAATTATTTTCCTGAAGGTTATTTTCATAGAAACTATGGTACAAAGGAAAAACAAACCTTTGATCACATCCTGGCAAGGGGGGAAAAATGGGGGGAAAAAAAAAAGAAAATAATATCCCTTGATTTTCTGTATATACTTGAATATCAAACCAGAGTTACTTTCGTGAAAGAGGCAGAATTGGTCTTGAGCTGCTTCAGTCTATGTCTGAAGGTTTTACTGAAATTATGGTCCAGTCTTAGGAGAAAAATTCACAGAAAAATCAGATTGTAGATTTTGAGAAGGAAACTCTGAGGTGGTGATTTTCTCCAAGATCATGATTATGAAGCTCAATGAGGGCCTGGATTGCTTCTTCCACAGATCCCAACTGAATGAGTGCCATTTTGCGATCTTTTCTGAAAATAATATAAGAAACAAAAAGTATATAGAATTCAGTTTGCCTACAATTCTTCCCAACCCTCTAAAGACTTCATTAAAGTACTTTAAAAATTTGCATACCACATTAAATAATGTTAATGTATTTCTTGAAAGCACTGACTTACTGAAAGAATTTAAAAGCCTTCACTGAACATCCCGCTTCTGTGAAAAGGTTCTTCAGATCATCCACTGTAACAGAAGGGCTGTGAAAACATCACAGAGAGCGTCAACTACCTTAGCCCAAATTCTCACATGAACCAAAGATTAACTGCTGCAACTGTCAAATCTCCAGAGTATCTCACATTTCAAAGACAATAAAGCCATACAATGAAGACACGATTTGCAAGTGCCCTGAAAGATGTTCAACATTGACACATACATGTCCTCAGCAATGTAATCTGGTCTCAAATCTTTTGCATAAGATATAAGCAGGTATATAAAGAAAAAGAAACATCTATCTATATTTCTTTTAAAGGGATAATTACCCTTATCACTGACTTCAGTAATTAACTCAAGGATTTCTAAAGTTACTTCTAATATTACCAAAGTTATTTCCCAGTTCTGACTTACTGGCTATAGACCACCAGAGTTCTACATTTTCAATGGCTTTTAGGGTAATTCTGAATACATGTATATGGGAGCTAGGCTCTAAGGTGGGTCCCTATTATTATTGCCTCCTAGTATTCAGGCCTTTAGATACTCCTCTCCCATAACAAAGAGATGTCCTCTCTAACCTTTACCGTACTGTAGAAATGACGTTTGAATTCTAAGGCTGAGAAACATTGCAATTCCCACCCTGCCCTCCTTGAATTATTAATTTTGGAAGAAACCAGCTACCATTTCATGGGGATGCTTGAGCCAAATGGAGAAGACCATGTGGCAAGGAACTGAGGCTGCCTGTCAGTAACTAAGGGCATAAGTAAGTTAACTACTTGAGAGGTAGATCCCCTGGCCCCAATTAAGCCTTCAAACTTACGAGAGACTCTTAATCAAACAACCCAGCTAAGCCATTTCAGGATTCCTGACTCATAGTAACAATATGAGATAATAAACATTTACTATTTTGATAAGCTGTTAAGTTTTGGGGAAATCTGTTATGTAGCAGTAGATAACTAATACAGTGGCCTATCACATAAGGGTCAACTGACTAAATTATTCTAACACAGCAGTTTTCCTCTTTCACTAATTTCTTATGAGATGAATTAACTGCCATAATGTCTTAAGAAGACTGTATTTCATCTCATGACAGCCAGTAAGGACGGCATGGTAGAACAATGACTGGATCTGCAGGGAGACAGATCTGCGTTCACATTCCATTTCTCATTCATTGGTAAATGACTTTGAGTAAGGTACTTAAACTGAGACTTTCAGTTTCACTGATAAATGAAACTAATGACTTTACTTGAGAGGTTACTATGCATGGATTGACAGAGACAGAATAGTTGTTACCAGGGACTGGGGTATAGAGGGAAATGGGGAATTATTGTTCAACGGGTAGAGAGCTCCAGTTTGGGATAATGACAAGAATCTGTACATGGGACCAATGTGATGGCTATACAACAGGAATACAAAATGTGAATGTACACCGAACAGCACATTAAAAAATGATTAAGATGATAAATTTTATGATCTGTATATCTTACCACATTAAAAAAAGGTTATTATATGGAGATTAAATGAGGTAACACATGTAAATTACCAGCATGGTGCCCAGAATGTGGCAGACGGTTCAAAAAAATATGAATGCCCTTTCCCTCTTCTGCCTACATGTCTTTTGTATGTTGTAACTGAGACCAGCCCCTAGATAATGTATTTAAGAAGGTAACAATGACAGGAGTTGGTCTCGGTATCTAAGTATGTTGTTCCTCTACCTGACTCCATAATGATTAGCTGCTACATTTCTAGGTCCATGTAATCTCGAGTTTTTCCTTAAGTGACTCCTCCAGTTTTCTAGCTGGCATGAGGTTTGAGCCATTGTCCAGTTCAGATTCAAGGTTCCTTCAGGTAGCCTAACCAGAGACTAACTGGCAGCCTGAGCATTCCACATTATTTTGAGTGGTTATTTTCTATTCCTATCCATCCCCATTCTCATTCTCAAAATGTTCTAGAATTTTACCCTTCTCCATTCCCTCAGTCTTTCAATTTCCACTCACACGGGCATATACAAGCATATCCCACAGCTTTTACCCCACCCTCTCCAAAGTTCATTCCCTCTTCATGTATTAGAGTAATTTATACACAACTGCCATCTTCAAAGGTCAAGGATTTCAAGAATTAGATCAAGGATTGCAAGATGCTTTCTATAAAGGGCCACACAATAAATATCTCAAGCTTTGATGGTCACAGAGTCTCTGCTGCAACTATTCAGCTATCCTGCTGTAGCTCAAAAGCAACCAGACACTACGTAAATGAATGAGTGTGGTTATCTGCCCTGAAACTATTTTTGGAAGGTGAAATTTGAATTTTATATAGTTTTCTCAAATCACAAAATACTTCTCTTTTGCTTCCCACCCCCCCGACCATTTAAAAATGTAAAAATCAATTTTAGCTCACAGGCCATATAAAAACACATGGATTTGGCTTGTGGGCTGTAGTTTGTTAATCCCTGAGTTCGAAGATGAGTAAAGAACAAGTCTACTTACTACAACACTGCTTAACACAGAGAGGTCACAATAAAGTAATTTTTAGCTTTTAAGTAATTAACATATATATGGCTTTAACAATTTTTTTTCATATATATGGCTTTGCAACTTGTAGATAAACACTAGAAACTTCATTTTCCCCATATTTTTAGACACAAAGTATTTGATTTTGCTATGCTGGTTAACCCTTTAATTCTATACAAAGAGATGAACAAATATGTACCAATGGAATATTTCCATACAAACTTTTCTTTAGAAAAGATTTATTTATTTATTTTAGAGAGAGAGTACAAGCTGAGAGGGGCAGAGAGAGGGAGACGAGCAGACTCCCCCTCTCCCCCCACTGAGCGTGGAGCTTGATGCAGGGCTCAATCCCAGGACCCTGAGATCATGACCTGAGCCAAGAAGCAGATGCCCAACCACTGAGCCGCCCAGGTGTCCCTGCACAAACTTATTTTAATGCCTTTTTAAAACTGAGAGGTAACTAGTTGCTAATTCCCTATTTGGAAAGAAATTTTACCTTTCACTTTTAGAGTGTATGACTAAAGATATAACCTTAAGACGTAATGGCAAATAAACCATGTCACAAGAAATTAATGACTAGGATAACTGCTACATTAGACTAATTTCAGAGTTTCTACCTCTCTCAAAATATAATTAATCATCTAAATGAATAATAAATAATTAGGTACATACGGAATGTTGGAAAGATGCAGAGTAGCTGATGGTGGAAAGATATTCTGGAAGTTTTTAGAGCCAGGTTTTTTAAAGCGATGCAAAGGACTATTGCTAAAATCCTTAGTCAGACCTTGGTCTTCTTGTCCCTCTCGAGGAAGCTGAACTGCCTGATGTTTGGACAGTGTAGCGCGAAGTACTTTTCCATAAAGTCTCTGTCCACTCAGGTGGTTCATTGCTGGCATATAGGAAGAAAATAAGAAAAGTCTGGGTATTAAGATAGAGTCACTGTAAAATTTGTCTAAACTATCACAAATTCCTTTTAGTCACTTAAGATTATATTGTCAGTTCTGAGGGTTAAAAGGGTTTTAAATTCAAAAACTCTTACATACAGAAATGTATTAAATGACTTTACTTGACTATAATAGAAGAGAGGGAATCTTTAAAAAATAACTATCTTCTTAGCAGAGTGCTAGACAGTTCCATAGTACACAGAACATAACAAGTGCTAAGGAAATGGTTACTGAATAAAGGTAGTTTACTCTCAAGCAACAGTTTTGTTTTGTTTTGTTTTTTAAGTGCCTAACATGGGGCTTGAACTCACAAACTTCAGATCAAGAGTCGCATGTTCTACCAACAGAGCCAGCCAGGTTCCCCTTGGGAACACATTTTTTTTTTAAATAAAAAAATCAAAATAGTGATTTTTTAAAAAAGATTTTATTTATTTATTTGACAGAGAGAGAGAGAGAGAGAGATCACAAGTAGGCAGAGAAGCAAGCAGACAGAGAGGGAAGCAGGCTCCCCGCTGGGCAGAGAGCCCGATGCTGGGCTCGATCCCAGGACCCCGAGACCATGACCTGAGCTGAAGGCAGAGGCTTAACCCACTGAGCCACCCAGGCTCCCCAGTTAAGTAGTAATATTTTTAACAGCCACTTTGACAATGAACAATAAGACCACAGAATGCCATTTTCTTGCACTATCATTAAGAAGTTTGCCCAAACTTTTAAGCCATGAAATAATTGCAGAAAACTTAATTTGGAAGAAAAACAAATAAATAAACGAACAAAAATTAAATAAAACAAGTTGCATTTATTAGTTTATATTTAATGGAAAAACCCTAGAGTCAAAGTTCTTTCTTTTTTTTTTTTTTAAAGATTTTATTCACTTATTTGTCAGAGAGAGAGAGAGAGAGAGCGTGCACACAAGCAGGGGGAGCTGCAGGCAGAGGGAGAAGTGGACTCCTCGCTGAGCAGGGAGCCGGAGGTGAAATTTGATCCCACAACCCTGGTATCATGACCTGAGCCAAAGGCAGATGCTTTACCAACTGAGCCACTCAGGTGTCCCTAGAGTCAAAGTTCTAAACATCAACAATATGTTGAAATAGATGAATGAACTTCAGACTTCAAAGAGTAATAAGTATTTTTAAATTTTAAACTATAAGCAGGTCCAAATAATAATGAAGACATTTGCATAAAGAGATACTCTGCAGTAGAATCATATTCCTACTACCTATAAGTTTATTTTATAGGAAAATTCACATACAAAAGGGGCAGATTATCATTACTATTATTAATCATCAGTACCTAGCTGAGCTTGACTCGCATCTGCCATCTGAACCAAGGCATTTTCTTTCTTATTAAACATAATCTTCACTCGATGTACATCACCATATACTCCTAATTGAAAAGACAAAAGCAATTTTATTAAAAATGTTAATGCCCGACTGTGTAATGTTTAATTTTACAAATACATTTAAAGAAGGCTTCTTTTCTCATATTATATATTCTCTGGGCAATTCCACATGTATGAACCCAAATTTGTATCTCTTCTATTTCAGATCTTTTAATCTACTCAATCATTTTCACTTGGATGTCCCATAAACACTTCAAATTTAGTACGTCCCAAACAGATTCATCTCCTCTTTCTTCCCCCTGCTTCCAGTGTTCACTAACTCTGCTAATAAATATTATCATCATTCACATATTCAGACACCTGGGAGTCATCTTTTAATTTCTCCCTTTCCTTAAAATTTTACATCTGAACAATCACCAGTACCCATTGACTTTATGGCCTAAATTATCTCTTACATTTATCTACTTCTTCCCATCCTCATTACTTACCATCAAAGCTGCCATCATCATTTCACACCTGACCTATCCTAATAGCTTCTAACTGACCCCAATTCCTGTCTTCCCCAAAGTGGATCCCATATTCCAAAGGACTGGCAAAATGATTCATTGGGATGTAGGGGGAAAATAATCAAACTCGTATTTATACTGATTTGTTTATATGAGTCAATATGAAAAGTGACACCTTACTAATTTTTAATATATACATGACATTACAGGCAGAAGTTTCTATAATAAGAAGAGTATTCTCTCTTTTTTAAATTCAGTACACCAAAATACATTGCAGTTTATATGCTAGAGGGTATCACCAATATAATAAAAATAAGAACCTTAAGTAAATAGCACCATGACCATACTTTGTAATGTGATCAAAGAATAACTGAAAATCTTCAAGGCACACAAGAGTGCTGGTTATCTTGTGGGCAAGCATCTAAGAGCAACTGAACTTAGAGATGAACGGCACTTCTAAAATTTAAAACAAAGACAAGCAATCCAAACATGTTGTCCTTCTTAGAAATGATGAGTATCTGAAACAAATATTCTTTAAAAAATAACACATACAATTTGAAAGCTGAGGGTGACATTTTTTTAAACGAGTAAGAAATTAGCTTTTAGAAAGAATGTACTTTAGCTATTAAAGAGACATGTGAAAATTTATCATTAATACCTAATTTTGTTATTGAAAATTACATGAATGTGTCACGAATAAAAAGTTCCAAAGTAATTCCAATGAGTATGAAGGATCTCTGTGGGGTGATGGAAATGTTCTAAAACTGGACTGTGGTAAAGAGTGTAAAACAACATAAATTTACTAAAAATCAATGATGTATATACCTAAAGCAGGGGAACTGGAATACTATAAATTCTATCTCAAAAAGACTATTTAAAAATTCAATTATCCACTCAAATTTTTGAAACAATTTTCCATCCTAATAAAACTTCCAAATAAAGAGTACCAGTGAGTTTTAAACCCATCTGTTAAAAAAAATTCTAATGCCAACGGTTTTTGACATCAACCGAGATTTGACAAGAGGAAAAAATGGAGCTTCTCTAGGTACGTACAACAAAAGTAAGTGGATTAGACTGAAATATTAGTTTCATACTTAATTAGGCACAGTGACAATGAAACATTTCCACTAAAATCACTTGTCTTTATGAGCTATCTTTCTTAGTTATGACAAACATTAAGATCAAGTACTAAAATAAAGTGAACTTGGAATCAGATCCAGGAATACTAAATCAAAATGGAAAAGATTTTTGAAAATAATGAAGCATGTTAAATCATACTCCTCACTAAATGTTAATGTTTTTTATGAAAAATTTTTATCAGTAAAAATCTTTAAAATGCTGAATATTACTTACTGTATTGCTCTTATATTTGTACATATTATACTGTACATGAGTACAGTGAAAGATGGATAAAATTTATAAATAATCATATATAAATTAGGAGTACATGCTAAATTTTTTTTTTTTAACTGAGAGAAGAACACATTAGAAGGTCTGGAGACCTTTTAAAACCTCAATCTCATTTTTTAAAACTTGAATTTCATCTGACCTCTTGCCTGCTTTAAACTATTCAATGGTTTCCCACTGTTCTTAGGTTCAAAATCAAGCTCCTTAATTTAGTTTACAAAGCTCTTCCTATGACCTTGCCCATATTCCACATGTGCCTCCCCTATACTTTCCACTGGGGGGGTTTCCTTCACTTCCATGTTCCAGGAGCCCTCTCATCTACTGCTAGTAACTGGGAAAGGACACTGGCCCTTTCTTTCTGGCTGGCTAATGCTTACTCATTTTTCACAAGTCAGCTTAACTATCATTTCTTTTGGTACACCATCTTTGATTCCCTCAGCTAGGTTAGGTCTCCCGTCTCCATGTTCCCATTCCAATCTCTATTTCCCTTTTTATAAAGCTTTACTGTAACTGTAATTACTAAGTCTTACTTCCTAGTCTACCCTCAGTGTCAAATACACTATTTGGCACATAGAGATAATTGATAAATATTACTGAATGATGAAATATATTTAATCCACATCACAGACATCAAAAAGAGCAAAGAAGAACTTACCAAACAGGATAAAAAGCCCATGTGGTGTGATAAGCTGTTTGAAAAGGATAACACAAAATATAAGTGTCCAAGTAAAAATTTAAAGTAAGTTTACTTGTAAAAACAGCAGCTGACTTTGTTTAAAGCACTGACTTTATATTTTCCTATATATACTAGTGATAAACTTTAATAAAAATCCTTGAAACAAATGTAAACATTTTCATTTGAATATAACCCTAGCCCAGAAACTACTATACCGCCTCCTAAAAGACTAAAATTATATAATACTTTCAAACTCACATCAGGATTGAGATTGGTGACAAGCAGAACAGAATTTCCTGGTATACCACCAGCCCCAGGAATAGCCATCCTTCCAGTGACAGCAGAGGATGTGATTGTGAGAGGGCCCAGAGCTCCAGGAACAGCTGGGACTGATAATCCTTTTTAAAACATCAAAAGCATTTCATATATTGGTTATCTGGGGAATTACAACACTGGATATATCTTAAGTAAATAAATGAAGATGAAAGCAAAAATATAGAAGAAAACGTGTCAAAGCTACCATAAGGATATCAAAGGCCAGTTTCTTGCCCTACAGAGTTAGTCTAGGAGTCAAGTTCCTTATTCTTTGACATCATCATACTCTGTATTATTTGTAACACAATGTTTTGCAGTGCAACAGAATTCACTAGTCTTAAAGCCATGAGGCTTCTGGAGGGTATATCAACTGCAAGTATTCCTTTTCTTGAAAGAGATATATTCTAGCACATCCCTATAAGGTCGATGTAGTTTTTCATTTGGTTTCTACCATAAAATCAGATATATATACACATATATTTTTAATATTTTGTTTATTCATTTGAGAGAGAGAGAGACAGAGAACAAGCAGGGGGATAAGGCAGAGGGAGAGGGAGAGGGAGAAGCAGACTTCCGATAATACTAGAATATTGACACTACACATTATGCTTAAAATAACACACTTTCAGAAATGTCCCACTTCTGACACTTTTTCAGAAGGTCCCACTATTTGTGTTCTCAGCTTAACTAAGGTAAAATCTCTAGTTTATGTAAAATGAACCAGTTCCTTAATGATATTTATTGATTCTTTAAGCTCAAAATTCCTTATTATAGAGTCTGACCACTTTGCCACGAATCACATAATTAAGCTGCAACATAGTTTACTTTCAGACTACTCGGTTTGACAATCTAATAAGGTCATTACTATCATTGTCCTGTTGAGCTTTAAAACTCTGCAGACCACTTTCTCAGGCTGGATACTTTTCCATGAAATCTTTATTTAGTGGTCTTTCACATGGCCTCTTCCCATATCCCTTCAATCCAACTCTGCAACTTCTGAATAACTTCTGTAGATTTATTCTATATCACCAACAGTAAAATCTGGCTACACCAAGTGTGTAGTACATATGTATATACGTACATATGTTGTGCGTATCTATCCCCCTACTAAAGCTTAAGTCTTAGCAACTCAGGAGTCCCCTTTATGCCATTTTTTCTCCTTCTTAATGTCTATAGTGATTTACACATAGTGTGGGTCAAAAAGAACTATCTAAAATGAAGGAAACCTTATATCACTACTTCCCAATGTTTATCAATTAAACTTTGGGGAGCTTCAAAGAAATAAAAATAATGTATAATGCCTCCGTTTTAATGGAATAGGTAGAATATTCATTTAATTAGACATACATTAAGATGACTTAAAACCACCAAAAACATAAAACTTAAACGTCAACCTTATTACTCTTTCCCTTTTAGTCACATGTCATCCTCTCCATCAGAGTACTTAAAATTCCCAAAATTGGAGGGACAGAAATGTAAAGATTAGTAAAGAAAGGATCTATGTTGCAATTTAAAACAGAGTTATACTCATTAATCAGTTGGAAACTGGAAATGTAATATGTACACCAGGATTAACACTGTTATCACTCTTTTAATCAGCAACCTCAGTGTTTTCTTTACGCACTGGAGACAAAACCATAAAGTAATTTTTCTTCTTTTCCTTAAGTTATGATCAAATTCATTTCATTTACTATTTGGAAGAGTCAGAAGTCATTATCAAAATATTAACCAACTGCTATCTCTTAATTATCTCTATTAGCTAAAAACTATATATCCCCTAATATAAGCAGCATGTGTACTCTCTATGGCAATCCTCTGAAACCAACAGTGACATAAAAAAGGATTTACAAATATGCTGTATAGTAAATATTTATTAATTCGCATATTTACTGGGGTACCTAGGTGGCTCGGGCTATTGGGTGTTTGCCTTTGGCTCAGGTCATGGTCTCAGGTTCTTGGGATTGAGGCCTGCATTGTGCTCCCTGCTCAGTGTGGAGTCTGCTTCTCCCTCTGCCCCTCACCCCAGTCATGCTCTCTCTATCTCTCCTTCTCTCAAATAAATGAATAAAATCTTTTACAAAAATAACTGAAGTGTTTACTGACTGCACAGAATGTACTGAATGCCATCAAAGGCATTAAGAACACAAATTAAGTAAGACACAGGTCTGTCCAACATGCAATTGATAAGCTTATCAGCAAAGACATAAGCAGTTTATACATTTTATACAGGAATCTAAAGGGCAAATGTAAGGTTACTTAATATAGTCAACCTATCATAATCTGTACCAATAATATAAATGATACGGAACATATACTGGAACCCGGGGGCCTGGAAATGGAACCACAGGGAATTATTCATAAGGACAAGGAAGCTGAGCATCATACAATGAGCCACTTTTTTTTTTTTTTTTTAAGATTTTATTCGTTAGAGAGAGAGAGAGAGAGAGAGAGAGAGCACAGACAGGGAGAGCAGCAGGCAGAAGGAGAAGCAAGCTCCCTGCTGAGCAGAGAGCCCAATGTGGGACTCGATCCCAGGACTCTGGGATCATGAGCTGAGCCAAAGGCAGACGCTTAACTGACTGAGCACCCAGGAATCCCTATGATGAGCCGCTTCTATGATTGATATACATAACGTTTTTATCGTAAATCCTTCGAATATGGTGCTATTTTTCATCTTGATAAGTTCCTAGAACATACAGATGATGACAAAACCATTTCAAATTCAACTTTAAGAAAATCACCTGTAGCTTGATGAAATCCAATCGCTGGGGCAAATCCAGCAGCCCCTGCATAGGGTGAAGAAATTATACCTGGTGCACCTAGTGGGGAAGAGAAGCTAAAGTAAATAATTCTACCTCTATAATATGGTTATCAGAGCAATATAAAAAAAACCTCATGACGGTATATTATTCATAAAGAGATAATGTTAAGATTTGTTCAACAGGTGCTTCTTAATGTATACGTAAAGAGCCTCTGCCCCTTCTAGAGGCTAACCCCTTTCAGCTGGGTCCGAGGTTCACGAGTCCAGCTTTGCTGTTATTTAGTTTTGTGTTACTGGTTATTTCATTTTCATTTATTTAGTTTTGTTACTGAGGTTGAGATTTATGCCCTTATTGAGAGCACAGTTTCTCTGTGAAAAATGTCAAATATTTATTAAAATGTACTGTACCTAGAGAGTACTGTTTTGATGAAAAGAAATATGAAATAAAAATCCCTGTTTTTGAAAGGCTTACAAACAAAAAAATATAAATTATTGGAGATTCATATACTGAGGATCTGGTGGTTTAAACACAAAATACTGTAAGTGGTCTTAAGAAGGGATCACAGAGGATCCACTGTGATTGTTTGAAGGTTTCTCAGGAGATAAAACCTGAGCTGGACATGATGTAATTGAAAAGCACAGTGCTTAGTGTATCCCAGATGCCAAACAAATGCTGGTATTCTTCCCCTTCCTTTCAGAAGCCTGGTGACTATGGACCAGCAACAGAAACAGGAGTTAGTTCCAACGGGAGGAATCAATACTAGCAGGAAACAATTTGGTTTTGGACATGTCAAGATTGAGGTGATGGCAAGACACAAGTGGAAATAAGGCAAATTCGGAAATTAACTAGTGTTAAGACACAGATTCATAAATCATCTATGTAGAAACAAATGTGAAAACCACATGAATGAGAGTTCTACTAAAAATGAGAGAGGATGAGGTGCCTGGGGTGGCTCCGCGGGTTAAGGGTCTGACTCATGATTTCAGCTCAGGTCAAGATCTCAGGGTCCTGAGATCCAGCCCCACATGCTGGATGGAGCCTACTTAAGATTCTCTCTGGCTCTCTCCTTCTGCTGCTCCTCGCTCCTCTCTACTCCCCCCTCCTGCTCGAGCATGCACCCTAAGAAACATACATACAAGAGAAGACAAAAAATGGAGTTAAAAATAGAACCTGGGAGTAACAGAACACTTAAGTGGTAGAGGAAGGAAGAATATTCTAAGAAAAAAGAGAACAGACTTAGAAAGAAAAAACAGAACACTGAATTACAATTTCTCAGGATCTAGAGGAATAGCATTTAAGTGGGTAGGGGCTCAATAAAAGTCAAAGAGAATGAGAAATGTAAGAAGTAAAGAAATTTTAGAGCAATAGTGAGAAGTCAGATTTTAAGAGTCAAGGGGAGTGCTGCTTTTCTCTTTTTAGTGAGAGGGTGATGAGCATTTTATGGGAAGAAATACGTAGGCTATATTCTCCAGAGGAGCTAAAAGCTCAAAAAGTTTATTCTCTTCATTAAAAAGAGTTAACAGACTTCCTTAAATATGCAGTTATGATTTATTCAAATAATTAAAGAAAACATATAGTCATTAAGAGACTTCAGGGATAGAGCTAGCAAGGAAAACTGACAGTGAATGAAGATAGAAAAAATGAGGTAAGTGACAGAAGTGATGAAATAGGAAGAGAAACACAACATTTACTGAAAGCACATTGTGAGTCAAGCATTCTTCTATTGCTGAGGAAGTACTGAACAAAGCAGACAAGAATCTGTCCTTGATAAACTTACATTCGAGTACGTTCAAGATCACAGATAAAATAATTCATTTTTAAAACAGAAATAACTATATTTAAGGCATAAAGGAAGACTTCACAAAGAAGCTTCAATATGGATATGAGTAATTACGAAAATTTACGCCAGGAAGTTAAACAGATACAGCAGACTGTATTACTGTTGACAAGTATTTACTTGTCCCTTCCATGATATAGTCTGGCTAGTACTGTGACTTAAATACCACACTTGTTTTTAAGAGAAAGAGAGAGGGAGAGAGAATCCTAAGCAGGTTCCACCTGCAGCATAGAGCTGATGAGGAGCTTGATCTCACCACCCTGAGATCATGACCTAAGTTGAAATCAAGAGCTGGATGCCTAACCAACTGAACCACCCAGGCGCCCCCCAGTACCACATATTTTTTTATGCAATTCCCACTGCACTTAATCACGTGAGTACACAGATATGACATATACCACCCTCTCTACACAGAAGCTTCGAGAGGCACTATGGGTTTACACGAGCTCTCCTATTTTTCACTCTCTGCCACAAGAATGTCACTTCTCAGATGTGGTGACACTTTCAGCCTGAGCCCTGGATACACGTGATATACACGTGAAAGGCTGTTGGAAGAACGGATTCACAGCTGCATAAATGTCAGTAGCGTGAGAGAAATAAATGTTAATTGCTATATACCACTGAGATGTGGGGGGGGCAAGGAGGTATCTTTTTTTTTTTTTTTAAGATTTTATTTATTCATTTGACGGGGGGGGGGGGGCAGAGGGAGAAGCAGCTCCCTGCCCAGGACCCTGGGATCATGACCTGAACCAAAGGTAGACGTTAACCAACTAAGCTACCCAGGCGCCCCAAGGAGGTACTTTTAAAACACAAAAAAACTAGTAACAGATGGCTATGGGGGGATTGTAAGGTTGTGGGGCAGAAGACTAGTGGTAGGTTTTAGAGAAGAAAGGGAAAAAAATTCTTTTTAAATATGGAAAGGTTTTCAGGGAAGTATCACAGAATGCTAAACAGCAATGAAAAAAAGAATTGTCAAACAATTAACAGGGATAAATTTTAAGTAATTTCTTCCAAGTAAGATATAATTAATAAGAACATTTGTTAAAACCTGACAAAAGTGGGGCACCTGGGTGGCTCAGTGGGTTAAAGCCTCTGCCTTCGGCTCAGGTCATGATCCCAGGGTCCAGGGATCAGCCCCACATCCCGCTCTCTGCTCAGCAGGGAGCCTGCTTCTCTTCCTCTGTCTGCCGACCTCTCTGCCTACTTGTGATCTCTGTCAAATAAATAAATAAATCTTAAAAAAAAAAAAAACCTGACAAAAGTATCATTGACAGTTTCCATTAATATATACTCCTCCAGTAGACACAGAAGTATTTTAGCAAAGTAACCTTTAGAGACAATGCATTAGTATCTTTATGAAAATATTATACAAACCTTTATGAAAAAGACTCAAGATCTGAATGACCAAGAATAGATATTTTACATTTGGAGAGTGTACCACCACAACAGGAATTAAGGCAATAAAAATTGTAAATATCTTTACCAATGAAATCAGTTTATCAGTAATATTCATAATAACAAAACCCTAAAGAAAAAAGCTTAATGTCCAAATTGGAGAATGATTAAATAACTCATGAGTCACTTTCTAACCTATAAAGCCATTTAAAATATTATGAAGTGTGTGTACTACCAAAAAAAAAAAAAAAGGCACAACTACAGTGTTTTTAGAAAATGTGAATACAGTGGCAGATTAAATAATATAGACTATCCTTAATGCAGAAAATGCCCAATGAAAGAGTGAAAAGATCTTTAAAAAAAAAAATCTAACAGTTGACAAAATGATAAAGAATAACCAGGTCAGGGGGTGTGAGGGAGGGAAGGCTGGGTGATGGACACTGGGGAAGGTATGTGCCATGGAGAGTGCTGTGAATTGTATAAGACTAATGAATCACAGATCTGTACCCCTGAAACAAATAATATATGTTAATTTAAAAAATTAAATAAAAAAGAATAACCAGGTAAAACACCTAACCCCAAAAAACTGAGCTTTGGTTTTGTAAGCCTCAAAGGGTAGTAGACAAGATGCAAATTCTAGGACTGGCTCAAGGAAGGAAGTCAATAGGTGGTCTTTGTGGCATTAATCTAAAAGTGTAAGCCTAAATAACCTACCCATCTCACCCTCAGAGAAGACTGTTAGAAAAGGTGCCTTTGTGTCTAGCAAAGAAGGAACAAAAAAATTTCTGAAAAGTTCTAACCAAATGCAAGCTCTGCCAATTTGCAGCTCAAATTCATATTTCTTAGGAATCCAAAATAAAAAATAAAGTTGTGGATTTAGACTGAAATGGTCTAAATCTGAGTTTGGTCCCAAAGGCAGAGCCTTTAGTGTTTCAGACAAATTCTCTCTGGAGGAGCATACCACAATCCCAAGCCTCAAAGAACTCATGTAATTAATTATCTAAGTAAAATGAATACAAGAAAGAAAGAAAGAGAGAGAGAAAGGAGAGGGTAGGGGAGGAGAGGAGAGGAGAGGACAGGACAGGAAAGGAAAGGAAAGGAAAGGAAAGGAAAGGAAAGAAGAGGGATGGAGGGAAGGAAGGAAGAAAAAAAAATCTAATAGAGACACAAATGCTATGATTTCAGACATAAGAATTATCAGATGAAGGGGCGCCTGGGTGGCTCAGTTGGTTGATTGACTGCTTTCAGCTCAGGTCATGATCTTGGAGTCCCGGGATCCAGTCCCGCATCAGGCTTCCTGCTCAGCAAGAGGTGTGCTTCTCCCTCTGACCTTCCCCCTCTCATGCTCGCTCGTTCTCAATCTCTCTCTCAAATAAATAAAATCTTAAAAAAAAAAATGAAATATCAGATGAAGATTTTAAATAGTACACTTGAAGAAATAAAAGATATGCCAAAAAATATCTGAAGGGCAGGAGACACTTAAAGAACAAAATAAAATTTCTAGAAATGAAAAACACAATCATTAAACTCTAAATTACTGGACAAATTTAACAAGAAATTAGATTAGCAATAGCTTAGAGATCATTTGTAAAATCAAAGTTAGGCCCTAAGGAATTATACAGAATGGAGCTTAGAGAAATAAAGAAACAGAAAATATGAAAAAAACCCTGAGACACTCAAAATACAGTAAGACAGTATAACAGGTCAAATCAAAGTTCTACAAGTTAGAAAAGAAACAGTGAGACGGGAAAGTATATGAAAAGATAATTTCTAGAACCAATAAAGGGCAACACTCCATCAAATCAAGAAGCCCAAGAAAGCTCCAATCAGAGTAAATAAATCCTTAGACACATCACACTGAAACTATAAGACATCAAAGATGAAGAAAATATCTGAAGAATAACCAGAGAGAAAAAAGCAGTAGTTTGGTTGATACAGCTGACTTTCTAAGAGCAAAAATGAAAACCAGACATCATCAAATGATTTAATACACTGAATGAAAAGAACAATAAATATACCTAGATATATATTTTATATCTAGAAATATCTAGAACTCTGTGGTAGGAAAACTTTCTTTTAAAGCTGACAGCAGGGGTGCCTGGCTGCCTCACTCAGGACAGCATGTGATTCTTGATGTCAGGGTCATGAGTTTGAACCCCACACTGGGTATAGAGATTACTAAAAAATAAATAAGCTTAAAAAAATAAAGCAAAATAAAATAAAACTGACAACAAAATAAAGACATTTCTGAACAAATGAAAACTTCAAATACGCTACCATGGACTTCCCTAATGAATACTAGAGGATATCCTTTAGACAGAAGGTAAATGAGCCCAGATGGCATATCTGAGTTGTAAGAAGGAATAAAAAGTCTACAGTCATGTATAGCTTGATCTAAGTGAATACTTATTACATAAAACAATACTAACAAATCGTCAGATTAAAATAAAAAATTTTAAAACATAACAATAATATCATGAGTTAGGAGAAGGTAAAAGAAGTAAAAGGAGTTAAAGTGCCCTAAAATTTTTATATTATGTAAGGAAAAGGGACAGTATCAGTTAACTTTAGATTTTAATAAAATAAGTATGAAAGTTAAAATTCCTAGATGAGGGGTGCCTGGGTGGCTCAGTTGGCTGAGCATCTGCCTTCGGCTCAGAGCACGATCTCAGGGGCCTGGGATCGAGCCCTGCATTGGCTCTCGGCTCAGGAGGGAGTCTGCTTCTCCCTCTCCCTCCCCCTGCTCGTTCTCTCTCTCTCTCAAATAATTAAGTAATATCTTTAAAAAAAAATCCTAGGTGAAAATACAAAACAGTATCAAACTTCAAAAACAGCAGGAAAAACAGAGTAATAAACATTAACAAATATTTTTTAAGATAAGATATATTTTAATAAGAGAGAGAGACCACATAAGTGGGGTGGGAGGGAGAGAGAGAGAGAAGACGACTCTCCACCGAGTGCAGAGCTTGATCCACGATCATGACCTGAGCCGAAACCAAGGATTGGATGCTTAACTGACTGAGCCACGCAGGCACCCCTATTTTGGGTCAGGCACGAATATAAGCAAATGAAAGACAAAACAGCCTACCCCACTGAAGCATAATTCTAGCGATGAAAAAAAATACAGTAAATAAGGTAACTGTAGGTAAGAAGATGACAAATACTATAGAAAGTAGAACAAGAAGAATCAGGAGTACTGAGAGAGGGCTGGTCGGGGCAGGTTAAAGAAGGCAGCGAGAAGGGGCGCCTGGGTGTCTCAGTGGGTTAAAGCCTCTGCCTTCGGCTCAAGTCGTAATTCCAGGGTCCTGGGATCAAGCCCCGCATCGGGCTCTCTGCTCAGCAGGAGCCTGCTTCCCCCCTCTCTTTCTCTGCCTGCCTCTCTGCCTGCCTCTCTGCCTACTTGTGATCTCTGTCTGTCAAATAAATAAATAAAATCTTAAAAAAAAAAGGCAGCATGAAGAAAATAGAGGGTATCTGAGAGAAAAGTACTCCAGGCAGAGGGAAATACCCACTGGGTAATCTGGCGGTAGAAACATACCTAACATGTTTTGTAATCTGGAGGGACTGTCAGTTGGGTAAGCAGAAAGAGCAAGGGAAGGGGGTGGGCATCAAAGAAGATATTCAAAAAGTAAAGTTGGAGTGGATGATATAGGTAGGGCCTTGTAATCCAACATAAGGATGTGAGCATTTACTCTGAAGGAAACAGGAAATTGTAGAGGGCTTTCAGTCAGCATTAGACCGAAAGTGGTAAGACTTAGTTATCTAATTTACACCCAAATAAACTGTATATACATAAAAGTTGTTCTGTGAAGTTTTGACATATATATTTTTAAAATTATATTTAAATTCAACTTAGTTAACATAGACTATATTATTAGTTTCAGGGGTAGAATTTAGTGATTCATCAGTTGCATATAATACCCAGTGCTCATTACATCACGTGCCCTCCGTAATGCCCGTCACCCAATTACACCACCTCCCCAACCTTCTCCGTGCCCTTGCAACCCTCAGTTTGTTTCCCATAGTTATGAGTCTCTTATGGCTTGTCTCCCTTTTTTAATCTTATTTTTCCCTTTCCCTAAGTTCACCTGTTTTGTTTCTTATAATTTTTAAAGATTGTATTTATCTATCTGAGAGAGAGAGTGAGTCAGCACATAAGCAGGGGGTGGGACAGAGGGAGAGGGAAAAGCAGATGGGGCTTGATCCTAGGACCCTGAGATCATGGCCTGAACTGAAGGCAGATGCTTAATGACTGTGCCACCAGACCTTTGGCTCAGGTCATGATCGTAGGGTCATGGGATTGAGCCCCACATCGGGCTCCCCACTCAGCCTGGGGAAACCTGCTTCTCCCTCTCCCACTCCCCCTGCTTGTGTTCCCTCTCTTGCTGTCTCTGTCAAATAAATAAATAAAATCTTTAAAAAAAATAATAAACTGCCCAACTCTATTCCAAAGTGTCATACCTGAATTTTACATTGCCACCAACACTGCATGCCACTGAAGAATGGTCCACATCCTTGGTACAGTAAACTTTATAAAATTTAGATATTCTAATGCGCATGCAGTACTATCTTACAGTGATTTTATTTTCCACTTCCCTGATGACTAGAGCTGTTGAGCACCTTTTCATGTGCTTGTTTCCCTTCATATACCATCTTTTGTAAAGTATCTCTTCAAATCTGTGCACTTTTTCTTTATTATTATTGAGCTGTAAGTGGTCTTCATATAACTTGATATAACTAATTTGTCTGATATATGTGTTGCAAGGGTTTTTCTTCAAGTCTGTAGCCTGCCTTTGATTTTCTTATTTTTCAAGCACTGAAACGTTTAAGTTTCTATTTTAATTTCAGTTAGTTAACATACAGTGTAATAGTCCTTTCAGTTAATAATTTTTTTTAAATACTTTATTTATTTATTTGACAGACAGAGATCACAAGTAGGCAGAGGGGCAGGCAGAGAGAGAGGGAGAAGCAGGCTCCCTGCTGAGCAGAGAGCCCGATGCAGGACTCGATCCCAGGACCCTGGGATCATGACCCGAGCCAAAAGCAGAGGCTTTAACCCACTGAGCCACCCAGGTTCCCCTTTTAGTTAATAATTAAGTAGACACTTAACCGACTGAACCACCCAGGTGCTCCTACTGAGGATTTTTTTTTTTTTTGAGGACTTTTTTTAAAAGACTTATTTATTTACTTAATTGAGAGAGAGTGTATGTGTGTGAGTGCGCATGTGTGCACAAGCGGGAGGGGCAGAGGATCCCAAGCATGCTTTATGTTGAGCAAGGAGCCCAATGTGGGGCTTGATCTGACAACCCAGAGATCATGACCTGAGCTGAAGTCAAGAGTTGGACACTTAACCAGCTGAGCTACCCAGGTGCCCCTAGCATTTCACTGAGGATTTTTGCATCCATGTTCATCAGGGATACTGGCGTGCAGATCTCTTTTTAAATGGTGTCTTTATCCGGTTTTGGTAACAGGATGATGTTGGCCTCATAGAATGAATATAGGTTTTCCTTCCTCTTTTATTTTTTTGGAATAGTTTGAGAAAAACAGGTATTCACTGTTCTTTAAATGTTTGATAGAAATTACCTGTGAAGCCGTCTGGTCTTGGACTTTTGTTTGTTGCAAGTGTTTTGATTACTGATTCAATTCCTTGGCTGGTTATCAGGCTGTTCGAATTTTCTATTTCTTCCTATTTCCGTTTTGATAGTTTATGTTTCTAGGAATTTATTTCATCCAGGTTGTCCAATTTGTTGGCATATAGTTTTTCATAATATTCTTTTATAATTGTCTTTGGTATTCATTATTTCTCATCTCATTTGTGATCTTATTTGAGTCCTTCCTCTTTTTTTCTTGACAAGTCTGCCTAGAGGTTTATCAATTTTACTGATTTTTTTCAAAGAACCAGCTCCTGGTTTCATTGCTCTATTCTGCTGTTTTGTTTTTACTGTTTTTAGTTTCTATATCACTTATTTCTGCCTTCATCTTTATTATTTCCTTCCTTCTGCTGGTTTTAGGTTTTGTTTGTTGTTCTTTTCTAGCTCCTTTAGGTATAAGGTTAAGTTGTTTATGTGAAAATTTTCTTGCTACCTCAGACAGGCCTGTATTAATTCCCTCTTAGAACTACTTTGACTGTATCCCAGAGGTTTTGGACTGTTGTGTTTTCATTATCAGTTGTTTCCATGTACTTCTAAAATTTCTTTTATTTCCTGGTTGATCCATTCATTGTTTACCAGCATGTTATTTAACTTCCATGTATTTATGATCGTTCCAGATTTTTTCTTGTGGTTGACTTCTTGTTTCACAGCATTGTAATCAGAAAAGATGCAAGGTATGATTTAGATCTTCTTGAATTTGTTGGTTTGTTTTGTAGGCTAATATGTGGTCTATCCTGGAGAATGTTCCATGTACACTCAAGAAGAATGTATTCTGCTATTTCAGGATGGAATATTCTGAATATATCTATCTGTTAAACTGATTTGTTCCAGTGTGTCCTACAAATCCACTGTTTCCTTGCTCTCTGTTTAGATAATCTGTCTATTGGTGTAAGTAAGTTTCCTACTATTACTGCATTCCTATTGATTAGTTCCTTTATGTTTATTAGCTATTTTATATATTTGGGTCCCTCTATATTGGGTGCATAAATATTTATAATTTTTATATCTTCTTGTTGGATTGTCCCCTTTTTTGTCTGTTACAGTCTTTGTTTCAAAGTCTATTTTGTATGATATTAGTACTGCTACTCTAGCTTTCTTTTGACATCCATTTACATGACAGATGTTTCTCCATCCCTTTACTTTGAATCTGCAGGTGTCCTTAGGTATGAAATGAGTCTCCTGGAGGTAGTGTATAGATGGGTCTGGGTTTTTTTTTTTTAATATTTTTTAAAAGATTTTATTTATTCATGAGAGACAGAGAGAGAGGCAGGCTCCCCAGTCAACAGGGAGCCCAATGCGGGACTTGATCCCAGGACCCTGGGATCATGATCTGAGCTGGAGGCAGAATGCCTAACCATCTGAGCCACCCAGGCACCCTAGATGGCTCTTGTTTTTTAAATCCATTCTGTCAACCTATATGTTGTGATTAGAGCATTTACTCCATTTATACATTCAAAAAGTAATTATTGATAGATGTGTTTATTGTCATTTTATTACTTGCTTTGTGGCCGTTTCTGAAGATTTTCTCTGGTCCTTTGCCTTTCACTTCTCATCTTTTCCTGATTTTCTTTAGTGATATATTTGATTTCTTTTTTTTTTTTTTAAGATTTTATTTATTTATTTGACAGAGAGATCACAACTAAGCGGGGGGGGGGGTAGGTTCCCCGCTGAGCAGAGAGCCCCATGTGGGGCTCAATCCCAGGACTCCAAGATCTTGACCTGAGCCAAAGGCAGAGGCTCAACCCACTGAGCCACTCAGGCGCCCATGGATTTCTTTCTCTTTATACTTTGGCCTGTTTATTAGTGGTTTTTGATCTATTGCTACCATTAGATTTGTATACGATCTCTCCTGCATAGCAGTATATGTTGACGGTTGTTCAAGTTTGAACCCATTCTTTCCTCCTCTCCTCATGTTTTAGTTATATCTTATTATATTTCATCCTTTTATGTGTCTGATGTCCTTGACTTATTTTTTTATAGAAATATTCATATTTTCTGCTTTTGTGTTTCCCACCTTTATACTGTCATTTTTGGTCTTTCCTTTCCACCCAAAGAGTCCCCTTTAATGTTTCTTGCAGGACTGATTTAGTGGTCATGAACTCCTTTCATTTTTGTTTGTCTGGGAAACTCTGTAACTCCTTCTATTCTGAATTATAGCTTTGCTAGGGAGAGTATTCTTTGCTTCTGGTTTTTCCCATTCAGTACTTTGAATATATCATAAATAGTGAAACTTTTAATGTTTGATATACAATACATAAATTATTTCCTTTTTTTGATTTGTGTTTTTTATGTTCTAAGAAACATTTGTGTATCCCAAGTTGCAAAGATTTTTTCCTATTTTTTTCTTGTAGAAGTTGTACAGGTTTAAAATCTTACATTATAGGTCTAAAGATCCACTTCAAGTCAATTTGTCAGTATAGTACAAGATACAGAAAAAATGTTTATTTTTTCCAATATGAGTATCTACCTGTCCAAAAACTTGCTGAAAGATCATCTTTCCCTACGCAATTTTACATTTTGAAAAATCAACAAATTAGATACGTATGGGTCTATTTCTATACTCTGTATTTAGCTCCATTAATGTAAATCTATATTATCTATCCTTTTTACACCACCAAACTAGCTGGATTTCTGCAGCTTTACATTAAATCTTGCATTTAAAAAAATTATTTAAAATTACTTTGACTATTCTCAATAGTTTCTTTTTCTAATTCTATATAAATTTTAGAAGTTCAGTGCATCTTTTTTAAGTAGGGAAAAAGAAAATAAGGGCTTACAAAAAGAAATAAGGAATGCGATTTTATCTAGTTGCTAAATATAAAATCAAGAAACAACAAGGCTGAATTTCTATATTAGCAACAGTGAAATAACAATGATCACTGAAACTTGCACTGCATTTATTCCAGGAACCATTCTAAACTCTTTATGTACATTAGCACATTTAATATTTATCACAAGCCTACCAGTTGAGTACTATTATTATGTTCATTTCACATATGAAGAAACAAAAGTGGAGAGCAGTTAAGCAATTTGCCCAAAGTCACAGAGATTATAAATAGTAGGTCTAGAATTAGAATCTAAAAAGTATGATTCTGAGAAATAAATCAAACAAAGCATGGAAACATTTATGGAGAAGAGTCACCAAATTCTCTGGAAAGACATTAATGAACATTCAAAAAAATGGAGGGAGGTACAATGTTCAAAGACTGGAGGACTCTGCTATAAAGATGTCAATTATCTTCTAGGTAATTTATAATGTCAATGTAATCCAATGGAAACCTCAATAGCTTTTTTTTTTTTTTTTTGAGGACTTGACAAGCTCATCCTAAAATTCATAAGCAAGATGATCAAGTATTGCTAAGATGCTCTTGAAGAATACAGTGAAGAGATTTACTCTATCAGATATTAAGCCCTGTGGAGATGACAAAAGGAAAGACTAATAAACAGACCCATGAACAAGGCCAAGGAAACTACTGAAGCAAATATTCAGCTGAAATTAATTGGTATGTGTTAACAAGTCTGAAGCCACTTTTCGTGTATTACAGGATTGAGCGAAGTAAGTAAGAATGGCAAGACTAAGACACTAGGTATCTCCTTCTTGAAGCAGGGAGGTAACAGTATGAAAAGATGCTAGGTTGGAACTAGAGGCATTAGTTAAAATTTGTGGGTTTTTAATCACATGGAGACATACATTTATGAAGCATACACAGAGAAATGTATTTATGAAGTATATACACACATATCCCAGTAATGTTCATTCAAAATGCCTAGAAGCAATGACGCTCCTATTACCAATGAGCACAGCTAATGTTGATTTCACAGCTAATATTGATTTCAAAATACCATTTCCCACTAAAAGGAACTGGGACTCAGTGAAGTAGCCAACTGCAGCACTAAGACAGGGAAGGTAAAGAAGATCTGAACTATCTTCAGCCAGAAAGTCAGGAAGTGTTCAAATGATGATAGGGGTATGTCAAAGGGCCACAAAAGCCAGTGTGAAAGGGCTCCTACTGGTCAAACCTGGGAAAGTTGAACACAAAATGAAAAATAATAGTACAAAACCTATAGAATAAAATAAGAATCTCTAAGACCATACTGACATGAAAAAAATAAGTACTAAAGCCATACAGACCTAATGCACAGTATAATGAATATAGACACCATAATTATATTATAATTATGTGATGTAATATACTCACTACATCACCAATCATTACAATATATAAATCTATCAAAGTAACTTGTTACACACCTTAAATTCACACAATGTTATGCATCAAATTCATTCATAATGAAGGAAAGAAGGAAGGAAGGAAGGGAGGGAGGGAGGGAGGAAGGAAGATGTGAAAAGAAAAAAAAAATCCTTTGTAATAAAATTCCAGGTAATAACTGTCAAAGGAAGGACAGAATTAACAAATCTCCCATAAAGCAGCCAACACAGTAACAAAAAATTTTTGCAATGGATGATAAAATTTTTGAGTGAAAAGAGATGAAGAACAGTTTATTTATATAGTCTCAATGATTCACTCTACAAATTAATTACCAAGAAAAACAGTAATTTTACTAGGAAGAAACTTGGCAAAAACCACCTTAATAAGTGATCAAAGTTAGTATCACCAGGAACTGGATAAACTGACATCATGTGTCTCTTGATTTAATCAACTGACAAAAAGGTAACACTGTTTCAAACAGACATTCATATTGAGAGACAGTCTATGAAATACCCAACCTGAAATCGTCACAAATGCAAAGATCACCAAGGACAAAAAAATGAGGAAATGTTCCAAATTAAAGGACTCTAAAGAGACATGCCAAATAAATTAGCCTGATACTGGTATAGATCTTTACCAGAAAAAATTCTCTTATAAAGAACATTATTTCTGCAATAGGTGAAATTTTTAAAAGGTCTATGGATTAGAGAATCCATATTCTCTAATTTTTGTACTGTATGAATGTTAATTTCCTGATTTTTATTAACTAACTGTGTTTAGGTAACAACATCCTCATTCTTAGAAAATACACACTGAGTTTTCATAAAGAGGCATCTTGCCTGCAACCTACTCTCCAGTATTAAGAGGAAAAAGAAAAAACTACCCACTCAATATAATCAGAGAGATGATGAAGTAAATATGAGATGATGTGAACTAGGGAGTCTGGATGATTCTGGTTATAAGGGAATTCTTTGTACTATTCTTGCAACTTAAATTATTTCAAAACAGAACTACTAAAATACCATAAACTTCAGAATATGAGTATATATCTTTATGATGTCAGGGTAACAAAGGATTTCTTTTTCTTTTCTTTTTTTTTTTGGATATATATATATACACACACACAAATTTTTAAAAAATTTAAAATATATATAATAATATTTAATATATTATTATATTAATAGTAATGTATTAATATAATAATATATTAATATTATTATAATCATATATAATATAATATATTAATAATAATTAATAATATTAATATATTTATATATTAATATTATTATAACACTATTTTAAAATATATATTTTTATTTTTTTATTTATATATATATATATATTTTTTTTTTTTTTAAAGATTTTGTTTATTTGAGAGAGAAAGAGAGCACTAGAGAGAGAAAGCACAAGCAGGGGGAGCAGCAGGTAGACGGAGAAGCAGGGAGCCCGACATGGGGCTTGATCCCAGGACCCTGGGATTACAACCTGAGCCAACGAGGGCAGACTGCTTAACCAAGCCATCCAGTCGCCCCAGGAGATACATTTCTTTTTTACTGATGTAGAAAATAGGATACACAGAGGTTCCACAACTTGCTCAAAGTCACACAGCTAGTTAAAGGATGAAGCTACAGTTCACTAATTTGTTTCTCCTGAACAATGAAAATAATGACAAAGAAAAAAAAGTTGGTTTTAGTCACTGATTCATTCATTCAGTCTTGAGTTGAGTTCATTAATTCAGTTCCAAACAGTTTTTAAGGCTACTAAAAGCAGGCCTAGGTCCTCTGGGGGGAAAAAATGCATTTTTTTTTTTCAGGTCACCTGCAAAAGTGGGTTCCTTGATCATTTCTAACAGCTTCCCAATCTCTATCAAGCAGTGGTCCTAGACTCTGCCTTCTAAACTGAAGAATACACTTTCCTTGGCTTTGTAGCTCAATGGCCTATGCTAACAGCTAATGATTTTATTTAATGGATAGACCTTTCTCTGAATTCAGCAGTAATTTGGCATATTAGATAACAGGCAGGTGTGTGTCTATCCTTCTATAACCTTTCTTGGTCCTAACATATTAACTTCAATTTTTTAAAAAATTTATTTTTTTTAAATTAACATGTAATGTATTATGGGTTTCAGAGGTAGAGATCAGTGAATCATCAGTCTTATATAACACTCAGTGCTCATTATAGCACATGCCCTCCTTAATGGCCATCAGCCAGTTACCCCACCTCATCCCCATCCCCCAGCAACCCTCAGTTTGTTTCCTATAATCAAGAGTTCCTTATAGTTGGTAACAAAGGATTTCTTAAACAAGACATAAAAAACACAAATATAAAGAACATGGCAAATAAATCTGACTAAATAAAAATACCATGACAAAAATAAACCAATAAGCCAAAAATGGAAGAAACTATTTGTAACACAACAAAGGACTAGTAGGTATGATATATATTTAAAAATTCCCACAAAAAGAAAACAAGAAAAAACCAAGAAGCCAAACACACACACACACATAAAAAATGGCAACAAAGTTAAAGAGTAAGGGACAATGGCCAATAAATAAAAATACATTCAACCTCAAGGGTGATCAGGAAAATCTCACAGCAGCATTGTCCATAATAGCCTCAAGCTAAAACAGCCCAAACGTCTATCAACAGAGGAATGGATAAACAAACTGCAGTATATTCATACAATGGGTATCTATACACTTGACAGTACTGAGAATGAATAAGCAATAGCCACATATATGCATATATAAATATGGATGAATCACAAGTCACAAAAGAAGATGAAGAACATGATACCATTTACATAAAATTCTAAATAAAGGATGAAAAAATGTTTAAATTAGCACTTAGGGCTGCATAATGCGTGGTAAGAAAAACACACACAAGGGAAAAGCAGAAAAGCAAAAGAATGATTACCATCAAATTTGAGACTGATCATCTTGGGGCAGGGAGGGAGAGAACATAATCAATGAGAGAGCTACAAAGAATGTTTCTTCAGGCTGTATAAATATATTATTTCTTAGCCTGGGTGATAACTACATGGGTGTTAAGAAATATATTTGCATATTTTAGAAGCTCTTCTAATGGTATAATGTATGTCACTAAAAACAGTAATTATGACTTAACCTAGGAACTGTAAAGAACCTTAAAAAAAAAAAGAACAGAAAGTGAAGTAGGAAACGCTCAGGAGACTGGTACTGCAGAAGCCAAGAGGAAAAAAACAAGGGAACAGTGAACTGCATCAAATATTAGTGAGAAGCAGAGTAAACATTCACATAATATTAAAAAAAAATTTATTATTCTCTGTTGATGAATTAGTTATCTTAAGACGGAGACATTACTTTCCATTGAGATTTACTGAAATAATGAAAAAGGATGTTAATATTCTGATATTGTATATTCAGAAACCAAAATTCTTGATCATATTTTTAAAATGTCCTCCTCCCACAATGTAGGACATTAATTACATCAACAGTATATATTCAGTTACTAGAGTAAGTGCAATTCTGCATTTGACAGCCAAGTTTTGGTAAACTTTAATCACAGCCTCAATTATGTATTGCTGAAACTGTGATTACAAAGACCTCTGGGCTCTACCAAACTGGATATGCTGAGTAGAGGCTGGTAACCAATATTATAACACAAAAATCTGGTTAGACCAAAACAAAAATTTTAACAATGTAGGAACATGAACTACAATTCACTTGGCTTTTCCAGTTATAACAAACAAAAAGCTTTTACTTGGAAATAAAGTTACAAACTACTTTCCAGAAAATGCTGGACACTTGGCTAAGGATTAATTTTTCTCACCTGTAAAATAAATATGGACTAAATACCACTTAAGGGCTCAATAAGCAGTATTTCATGATGTCATATGAGAAAGGGAAACCAATCACAATGGGAAATAAAATTTAATACTGATCTAGATAATAAACCACACTTCTGAGGGCTGCAAAACCAAAAAGTATCATTACATTAACCTAATGATATAACTGGGCCATTTACTGCTTCTTCCTTTTTTGTTTTAAAACTATAAATCTATTGATAACTAATTTTAAATAAGGATAAAAAGCTCTTCAAAGCAGTATTTGCAGAGACAATTCAGAAGGCTGTATTTTTATTAATGAAAAAATGCAACTTCACACAAATTAAAGGTAAAAACAGGAGTTCTGATATTTAAAAAAACAAACAAAATAAGATAAACTCTCTTCTCAAAGAAGAGGATTTCTAAGGGATTATGCCATTTACATAAAGGGCACTAATTTAGGCCCTTGTTTTAAAACACCACTGCTTCAAAGAGAGAAGCATTTCTTTCAAGAGCACTTATATCAATATTCTATGGCTATAAATCAACACATTCAAAGCCATGTTAATATGTAACACTATTAATTTGAAGGAAATGGTTATACGGCTTATAAAAGAATGTGTAAGATGAATGTTAGAAAATAAGTTTTTAACTCAATTTTAGATAATCCATTTGTTTTTGCCAACAGAATCTACTAATATTAAGATTTAATCAATGAACACATTTTATTCCAAGATTTTTTTTCTTTCCTTTAGAAATCCTGAGAGAATCCAAGAAGAAAAAGGGTGATACATATGGATTAATAAATAAACTTATAATTTCAGAAAACTTGCTTTGTGACTCAAAATGGAACTACTCACCAAAAGCAGCGGCCATAGGGGGTTCAAGGGATGGCTGGCCATCACCAGTAGGAAGGTCTAAACGAGTGAAGTCTCTGCTTTTGTCATTATTATATTTCACATTAAGGCTGGTGAGCTTGGAGAAGTCAATACGCAGAGTGCAGCATGCATTATAGATATTCTGGCCATCCAGAGCCTAAAGCATGTAAGAAAGGGACTGATGTTTTGCAAGACAACAACACTGATAAATCAAGTAGCTTCTACTTTGACAGAGAGTGGCAATCAAGTATAAAGCAGAGAGCAATGGACTAATAGCCAAAGACCTGTGTTTACTTGCACCTCTGTCACTCACTATGTGAACATAAGAGAGAAAAAGAAAATCTCAGTTTTTCACAATGTTATAATAACCCCTATCTTATCTGTGGTAAGATCAAATGAAAGAAGAGAAATGTAAAAGCTTGGAAAAATATTATACATTATTGAGCATCGTACTAAATATCATTTTAATTATTTTGTCCCAACAAATGTTTAAGAATGATTTGATTTTATATTTCATCTTTATTTTTTAGTATACTTTATGTAGGTTAAGATGAAATAAAGCCTTTGTAAATGGAACTTGTAAGAACCACAACATATGAAGTATCTATCTCTTTTTTTTTCTCTAGTAAATTATTTTATAATAGTCTGAATAACAATCTGAGGGAAATTTTGCAGTCAGTTCTGATATAAGACCAGAGATCAGCAAAGCCTCCCTTCACAATAACAAAAACTTATCAAAGGGATATTTGTAGTCACTTGACTTCCACAAATGCTAAGATTTATAAAAACAGAAATCAGAAACCAAAATACCTAAGAAAATGCAAATATACAAAAATATTTATAATAAGTTACTGATGAGTACATTATCATAATGGTATAAAATAATATATACAGACAAAGGGTAGAGCAAATATAAAGTCTCTCCTCCTAATCAATAGGTAGACAGTATACAAAAAACTACTAAAAACCTTAGTCCCTATCTTTGAAAAGAAATTAGAAATAATTCAGATACTAATACCAGAGAGAATTAGGGTTAGGAACAGATCTCAATAAGACATGGGTGAAATATAACCAAAATGAACATGAAATCTTATATCTTGTCAAAACCCCAGCGCGCGCGCGCACACACACACACACACAAAAGGAAAAAAAAAGGGCAATATAAACCAACAGCAGCAAACTTCCTAAAATGTAGTATCTTCACCAATTCAGAGCTCAACAAAATTCAATAGCAAATATGGTTACAAAAACGATGATATCAACCAATATGGCTAATTTAATAGAAGAAAATGAAGACACAAGGACAAAGATAATTCTACTTTACCAGTCAGATTTTATTAGGAATACTGTGCTCCACTCCAGACTTTATATATGACAGAAATGAGTCCCAAAGATCTAAGAAGTGATAATGATTTGAAACCATTTCATATGAAGGAAGTTAATTTTTACTTATTATTTTAAAAAGCATATGGAACAGTGCCTTTAAAAACAAAATTTTATATTATGTATATACTATAAAAACACATGGTGAACTACAATAAGGGAAAAGACATGATGGCATTCTTTGCTATCACTGAAGTGACTGATAAATGAAAAATAAAGAAAGATCATAATTACCATTTTGGCATAATGTGCATTCACTGGGTCAGCATATTGAAGCAAGGCTTGAAACTGATTATTCTTTGTAAAGGTGATAATCTTCAAGACTGTGCCAAATTTGGAAAATATCTGGAAAAAGTTCACATTAGCAAGGAAAAAATTAGGCTAATGTATCTTTATAAATACAACTTGATTCATGAATTCCATTTTTATTTTATTTATTATTTTTTAAATATTTATTTGACAGAGAGACACATAGCGAGAGAAGGAACACAAGCAGAAAGAGTGGGAGAGGGAAAAGCAGGGTTCCCACCAAGCAGGGAGCCCAATGGGGGGCTTGATCCCAGGACCCCGGGATCATGACCTGAGCTAACGGCAGAGGCTTAACGACTAAGCCACCCAGGTGCCCCCTGTATTCCTTTTTTAAATGAAAATAATTTCCTCTATTAAAACTGTTGGTACAGGGACACCTGGGTAGCTCAGTCGGTGAAGTGTCTGCCTTTGGCCCAGGTCATGATCCCAGGGTCCTGGGATCAAATCCCACATTGGGCTCCTCGCTTGGCAGGGAGCCTGGTTCTCCGTCTGCCTCTGCCTGCCACTCCCCCTGTATGCACGTGCACGTGCACTCTCTCTGACAATAAAATCTTTAAAAAAAAAAAAACAACTGTTGATACAAAAATGACTTATACCCATGCATGGCTTAAAACAGTGCCTGACACAGTGCGTGACAACAGGCACTCAAGTATTTCACCTATTTTACAGTATGTCATAATTGGCACAAAACTGAAAACATGACACTACAATAGGAATTAATCAGTGTTATGAGATAATGGTGTTACAAAGCATATGAATGAAACCGGAAGAGTCCTATGGATCAGCTATTTCACCCTGAGAATCAGCGTCTATTTCTTGAGATTTTTATAGGCAGAGAAACTACAAAATGTTCCTCTAGAGGCTGCTCTATTAATTCATTCAATATTCACAGAGCGCTGTTCTACACCCTGAGAAATCAGCAGTGAATAACAAGAGCCTCTGCCTTGAGGAAGGATAGGCCATAAACAAACAACATGATGTCTCATCATAAAAAAGTGTTCTGGATAAAAATGAAATGAAAAAGGATGAGAAATATCAAGTGTTGGGGAGGATGTGGAGAAAACAGAACCCCTGTGCACTGTTGGTGGGAATGTAAAATGGTGTAGCTGCTATGGAAATAGTATGGTGGTTCTTTGAAGAAATAAAAAATACAATTACCATATGACCCAACAATTCCATTTCTGAGTATAAACCCAAAAGAACTGAAAGCAGGGACTCAAAGAGCTATCTGTATACCCATGTTCAACAGCCTTATTTGCAAAAGATGGAAGCAACCTTAAATATCCACCCACAAAAATGTGGTAAATATACACAATGGAATATTACTCGGCCTTTAAAAGAAAGGACATTCTGACACATGCTACAACATGGATGAACCTTGAAGACATTTAAGTGAAATATGCCAGTCACAAAATAAAAAATTATGCATGACTCCACTTATATGAGTAACCTAGAACAGTCAAATTCACTGAGACAGCAAGTATAATCTTAGTTACCAGGGGCTGAGAGAAAGGGGAAATGGGGAATTATTGTTTAATGGGTTTCAGCTTAGGAAGATAAAAAAAGTTTTGTAGATACAAGATGTTTGGTGATAACTGAAAAACAATGTGAGAGTACTTAATGTTACTGAACTACACACTTAAAAGGGGTTAAAATAGTAAAACGTATATATATTTTAAACCCCTCAAAATAAACCATCTTAAAGTCCAAATACTAATTTTTGGCAAAAATATTCTTTAACATATTATCAGCTCAGAGTCAGACACTTCTTAGAGGAAATAGTACTATTCACCAAGATTTGTGGAAACAATTTGTCCTAGAAGAGCTAACCAAAAAATGTTGTTATTTAAAATCAGATGTCTGAGGGTTCTTTATTTAATGTCTTTAAAAATGTAGATAATTTAATTATGTTCATATTTAGAACTCCAGGATCTTAATCTCTCATTTAACTATTTTGAAAAACATAAGTAATTTGCTTTTGTATTTTTTAAAAAGGATTTTATTTATTCATTTGACAGAGAGAGACACAGCAAGAGAGGGAATACAAACAGGGGGAGTGGGAGAGGGAGAAGCAGGCTTCCCGCCAAGCCATCTGGGGCTTGATCCCAGGACCCTGGGATCATGACCTGAGCCAAAGGCAGACACTTAACAAATGAGCCACCCAGGCACCCCTTGTTTTTGTATTTTTAATGGTCCTGTAACAGGCATTTCTTCAGTATACTTGTGTGTCCTAGATAATAGTCTTAGAATTTATAAAAGAATACCAAACTGCTATTATCAAATACTATCTCTGAGCGTCCTTAATAGCCAAATGGTCCTCCCTTTTTAACTAGGAGGCCTGTGTGTCTCAGTCAGTTAAGTGTCTGCCTTCAGCTCAGGTCATGATCTTGGGGTGCTGCTCAAGCCCTACGGCAGGCTCCCTGCTCAGCGGGGAGTCTGCTTCCCCCGTACCCTACCCCAACTCATGGTGTCTCTCTCTCAAATAAATAAATAAATAATTTTTTTTTTTTAAAGGACCAAATTCACCTTCTTCTCACATGACTATCAAAGAATATAGATTTTATGTTGTATCTTTCTTTAAGATATAAGCATTCTTGGGAAAAGGTCTTGTATTTTCCTTATTTCCACCTTTGGTGATACATATGGTCACACACATACACCCCCCAATCTAAATATTATGAGTGCATCAACTGAGTGTTGGCTAAAGGAGTACCAACAGATTTTTTACTGGAGCCACAGGTAATATTCTAAAGTACAAGATTATTTCATATATAATTTTGCCCTGGTGTACCTCTCTAACCACATTTCCTGATACTTTTTATACCACACTATTTACACCAACAATGTGCAGTTGTCTATAGTTCTCTAAATACACAAAGTGGTTTCAGACTTCTAAGCCTACACGTGTGGGTATTCCCTTTTCTTAGAACTCTGTGCCGAAACCAATATATTTTCATTTATCTTTCCAAAACTCAGCTCAGGAAGTAATGACACCAGAAAATTCTCTGCCTCTCCCAAATATGTACAGAGTTCATTCTCTTTCCAGAGTATTACTCCCTTCTTGGTCTTGAATATAAGTATTTATTTTGTTTTACTTACATTGTACTATACATTTGTCTACTTGTCTGCCTCCTTTAATTAGACTGAGAGCTCCTTGAAGGTATATACTTTGTCTTAGTCATTTCTATATCACTGAGTATAATTCTTGACATATAAATAGGTATACAGTAATGCTTATTATTAACTGATAAAGGAGTATACTCAGACCTGATTGGAGAATTATGGCAACACACAGTTTTTTGTGTTTTTTTTTTTAAAGATTTTATTTATTTATTTGACAGACAGAGATCACAAGTAGATGGAGAGGCAGGCAGAGAGAGAGGAGGAAGCAGGCTCCCCACCAAGCAGAGAGAGCCCGATGCGGGGCTCGATCCCAGGATCCCGGGATCATGACCCAAGCTGAAAGCAGAGGCTTTAACCCACTGAGCCACTCAGGCGCCCCAGCACACAGTTTTTTAAGAACAAAAAACATGCCTGGGTGGCTCAGTGTTAAGCGTCTGCCTTTGGCTCAGGTCATGATCCCAGGGTCCTGGGATCGAGTCCCACATCGGGCTCCTTGCTCAGTGGGGAGCCTGCTTCTCCCTCAGCCTGCCACTTCCCCTGCTTGTGCTCTCTCTCTCTGACAAATCAATAAATAAAATCTAAAAAAAAAATGTTTTAAACATTTTTTTTAAGATTTTATTTATTGATTTGTCAGAGAGAGTGAGCACAGGCAGACAGAGAGGCAGGCAGAGGCAGAGGGAGAAGCGGGCAAGGAGCCCGATATGGGACTCGATCCCAGGACCCTGGGATCATGACCTGAGCCGAAGGCAGCCGCTTAACCAACTGAGCCACCCAGGCATCCCTAAATAAACATTTTTGATGTTAAGATATTAATGAAATAGCAAGAACATATAATTTGTTCTCAAATTTGGAATAATTTTACACTAAATTATGCATAGAACCTAGTTAATTTTCACATAACTTTCAGATTTCCTTAATGCTTACATTCTTTCTCTCATTTAACTTGAACACCAAGTACAATGTACACCCTGACTGTTGTTTGGCTGTGTGATTTTTAACTGAATGTGCTAACAGAATATAAATGGACTGAACTAGGGGTGCCTGGGTGGCTCAGTCATTAAGTTTCTGCCTTTGGCTCAGACTGGTGCTGGAATGGAGCCCCACATCGGGCTCCCTGCTCAGCGGGGAGCCTGCTTCTCCCTCTTCCACTCCCCCTGCTGTGTTCCCTCTCTCACTGTCTCTCTCTATCATATAAATAAACAAAATATTTTAAAAAAATTAATAAATAAAAAACAAATGGACCGAACTGGCTAATCATGGAGAGTTATCCAGAGTCCCCTCGACTGTATTTGCTGAGAAAGGAACTACGAAGATCATTCTGATACTTCTGAACAAAGTAAGTGAGGACCAACATCAGGGAATCCAGGCTAATGCCTCAAGTGTGATTTTTAACATCTTTTCATAATTA
Organism: Martes martes; assembly: GCF_963455335.1. Taxonomy (NCBI): domain Eukaryota; kingdom Metazoa; phylum Chordata; class Mammalia; order Carnivora; family Mustelidae; genus Martes; species Martes martes. The sequence goes on from NC_137900.1 coordinate 75,256,612, forward strand.
CCAAAATACTAATTTTTAAACAAATTTGGTCTCATAAGATTATCATTCAGGAAAGTTTAATATGTATAGATTTATTAATATTGATTACAATAATAATTTGACTCTGTGACTCTATTTCCCTAATATATTTATTTTGTTGTCATAAACACACAGACTCAACTCTTGATGTTTCCTGTGCATTTTAATCTTTTCAAACTTTAAAAATGGGATAAAGAGAATACTAAGATCAAAGTCAGGTAAAATTAATCATCATGATTTTTATAAAAGTAGCACTTACCAGAGACTGAAAAAGTATATTTGTATTCACTTGTAAAAAGTGTACTGGCCATAATTTGTTTACAACAGTTTTTGTACCCAACAAAACAGTAAGACTTAAGAACCAGAATTTTATTTTATTATTATTATTTTTAAAAAGATTTTTTTTTATTTATTTGAGAGAAAGAGCGAGCACGAGCAGGTAGAGAGGCGGAGGGAGAAGGAGACTCCCTGCTGAGCAGGGAGCCCAATGTAGGGCTTGATCCCAGGACTCCAAGATCATGACCCGAGTCGAAGGCAGATGCTTAACCAACTGAACCATTCACTGTGCCCCAAGAACAAAAATTTTACATTACTAGCACTGACTCTTTCAATATCAAAATAATTGCTTTTTCCAAGTTATTTTTCTTTGTTCTGCAATTCAAAACGATCAGTCCTTTATCCCAAAGACATTCATCTAATGGACATTCATAAAGGTCCCCCATAAATAACAGTACTTGGAAGTACCAGATTATATGAGAACACTGTTTTGAACTTTTTCAGTGCACAAAGGAATTTTTTAGTATGCAGGTTGAATTTACATTATGGATCAGTCGATAAACGTCCTCTTTATCTATTAATACTCTATGTGACACCATCTAATCCAATGGTTTTAATTACTGCCCATACGCTGATGATAACCACATCTCCAGCCCTGAATTCTTACACCCAATCCAGACTTATTTACCAACTGTCTATTCAACATCTACCACTTGCATGGCTAATAGGAAGCTTAACATCTCCAAACCACTACCTCCCACCCTTGCCCCAAGTCTTTTTGCCCCTTCACTCAGTCTTCACTATCTTAGTACAAGATTGCTGTATTTTACCAGAGGCTCACACCCAAAGTCTAAAAGGCATTCCTGATTACTTCTCTTTTTCTTCATAATCCACATCTACTCAAACCATCCGCAAATCCTTCCAAATACATCCATTATCATCACTTCCTGTGGCAACATCCTCATGTGGGTCTCACCATCTCTCATCTGGACTATGACAAGATCATCCACTTACGCCTATACGTTTATTCTTAACATAGCAACAAGAGTGATTTCACTGCAACATAAATCTATCATTTTACTACTGTACTCAAAATCTTCTAATAGCTTCCCATCAGCTGGATCCCAACCCTTCTGAGACTCTATCATTTATGGCCTTCCTACTTCTTACACTACAACAACATAGTCTCATTTCTGATATTTCAACGCATTAAGCACACTTCACTTTAGAGACTCTGTACTTCCTGTTCTGAGTAGATCATTATGCTACCACACGTACACATAACTTATACCCTCACATGCTTCAAGCCTCTGCTCAAATGTCATACTGAAAAGCTCCCTTAGCCGTCCTCATCTGAAATAGCACTGCTCTCATCTCAGCCACTCAATCCCCTCACCATGAGCTAAAGAAAAAACACTAGCTTCAATGGATGTTAGAGAACAGTTAAGCTAATGGCAACTCTTCAGCAAAAAAGGATAAAATAATCTGCTAATTAATTATAGCAGAAGCAGCAAAATCCACACTTCCATGTACTCCTTCATCACAATATTCATCACATTTTATGCTATTACTTATGAAATTATATCTTAATGGACAAGACAATAAGAGCAAGGATCAGTTTATTACTAGCATTTTAGTAATGCAATTTAGTAATGTAATCAAATACAATTTACTAGCATCTGATAATTACAGCTAACATTTCTTGAGCACTTAATATGTACCTTTCAAATATATACCTTAATATGTACACTTCTCTAGGAGCTTTTTTTTTTTTTTAAGATTTTATTTATTTGACAGAGAGAGAGATCACAAGTAGGCAGAGAGGCAGGCAGATAGAGAGGGAGAAGCAGGCTCCCCGCCGAGCAGAGAGCCCCATGTGGGGCTCGATCCCAGGACCCCGAGATCATGACCTGAGTCGAAGGCAGAGGCTCAACCCACTGAGCCACCCAGGCACCCCCTCTAGGGGCTTTGAATGCATACAAATAATACAAAGATACAAAGAGGGTAAGTTACTTGCTCACTGTTATAGAGACAGTAAGTGACAGAGCCAAGATTCAAACCAGCTCCAGACCTTGTATCCTTAATCATTATGCTATTCTACACTTTCGTTGGCTAATGATACAAAGTGCTGGAGGAGAGGGCTTAACATAATTAGAGAAAGACTGAAGAGGTAAATTTGACCTGAAAATTGAATGAGGTAGATTCAACTAAGTGACTATCTCAGGGAAGAGTGCTCCAGGCCTAAGAAATAGAAATGGACTAAGACAGGAATTAACTGGGGGGAGGGGAAACAGTAAAAGGGCCAGAAAAGCTGGGGGCTAAATAAGCAAAATATTAGGAAAAGAGGTTAAAGAGATGGGGAGAGGTCTGCATATGGGAACCTGAAGGGCCTTAGTAAGGACTTTGGTTTTATTCCACCAGCAATGGGAATGGAGTGCAGTTAACTGAAAGGCTGAGAGTCTTACCCCAATGGTTACTACGTAGACTCTCAGAATCACTCCTCTTCACTCTGAAGGACCCTGTGATCTTTTGGGAGAGAAACAAGGTTTGTTACTGCTCCCAGTGAAACGATAACTGGAATGATGGGACAGGACCACATGACGGTAGCTAAGTTCAAGGATGTTTGATGGCAATGTTAACCACAGGAACAAAAACACCTTTTGTAAGTAAGATAGCAATAGCTTCAATGTTACAGTTACAAAAGCAAATGCTGCTGATGGATCACAGAGTGTTCAGTAACACTCTGGGGTAACAAGAGAAGAAAATCTACCAGAACCAAGAAGCCAATCACTTAAGCAACTGTTGAACCCTTTCAAGGAATGAGGGTGGCTATGGATAGCACTGTTAGAGCCCTCCCTAAGACACATTTCACAAATGCATTTATTTAGAAAATGGCTTGCAAAAAGCTATCATACGGAACACAGTAGGCTTAATAAATGGTATATTCTGATATTTACATGCATGGCACAGGAACTCTATCTGAGCTTTATTGCCAATTAGTACAAAGACTGTGGGAGAGTAACAACTTTCAAAGACCCCAGTTTCCTTATTGATAAAATGTGAGACTAGGATGGAATGCAATTCAATTCTTAACTACACATGCACATATACACCCCTATGGTTCTTCACTTAGTAGTATAAATCCAAAGGTCTGGAAAACAATTAAATGATTCTGGACTGACTTGGTATCATGTTATGCAATATATATTGAGACATAAATATGAAATAAGCATGTTTTAGTGTTTTAACATTTTGATATACGGGTTAACAGGTATAATGAAATGGAATCAATATGCATTGAGAGGACAAAAACTAACTGAAGGTTTTGGGCTAGATGCCAACGTTCATGCATACAGGTTACCAAGTAACTGTACATTTTGAGGGTATGTGTATATATGGAGCATTAGTTAAAAATATAACAAGCACACAAAACAAACACTGGACTTCAAATCAAGAGGCTTGAGTTCTAACTGGCTTTTCAATTATTCTCTACAATATTCAATTAATCAATTACTGGAGTCTGTTTTATCCACTATAAAATTATGTAAATAGTGAGTTTCCAGTTCTTAAATTCAATATATTCATAGTAGGCCATGATTTGGTGGAGTGTCTTTTATTACAACAGTTTAGAAATATTAATGAGTAGCCTATGAAAATTACATTGGCTATCAGTCAGTACTTGATACTTCTATTTTACATATGCAGAATTATCACACACCTTTCTTTCAGAGTTTTTAAAATGAAAATACTCATATGAAAGGAGTCAAAAGAAATAAGTTAGTTGTTTTCTATATTGATTTAACTTTCTAGGAATAATTACTACTAGCAGTTTTTATAGGATTTTATAATTTGTTCATTTTCATGCTTAGGTAATAAGAATTTCTTATATACCCCTTTAAATCAAGTATTTTAGTTAGAAAAAGGAAGCTATCAAAAAGTTATCTCTAGGGTGCCTGGGAGGCTCAGTTAGTTAAGCATCTGCCTTTGTCTAGGTCATGATCTCAGGGTCTTAGAACCGAGTCCCACATTGGGCTCTCTGCTCAGTAGGGAGTCTGCTTCTCCCTCTCCCTCTGCCGCTCCCCCTGCTTGTGTTCTCTGTCAAATAAACAAATAAAGTCCTTAAAAAAATTTATCTCTAATTGATACTATTTCTTACCTGAAACAGGATGTTGAAGGCTTTTTTAAAAAATTATTATTATTTAAACAAATATACCAACCAAAATCAACAACCAAAAAAACTCTAAAGATAATAAAACATCAAGGGTTATGGAGGTCACATGTGTCTCTTTTCTTAAGCGTGTTATTCCACTTTACCTGATGAAGAACTTCCAGAGTAACAGGGTAAAAGAGGTTTTCAATAATTATTCGGAGCACAGGGCTCTGCCCAGGTAGGATTGTGCCTTCATTGGTAGGAGCTCCAGGAAGGGCCAGACTTCCCGACTGGACAGCACTGACAGCCTGCAATGCAGCTTGGGCTCTCTATAAAATGATCCAAAATGAGAACTTTTAGTTACACTGAAGCACTACATGAATCCTAAAAATCAGCTGGTGTAGAGTACTATGAAGTAATATAGTTAAATAAAAATATACATATCTACTTTCTCTAGATGCACATATCCTAAATCTGTAATCAGTTAAGATTCAAAGACTTGCTTTCATGTAACAATGACACAATATTTAAGAAAGGTGCTTAAATTTACTTGAATGAAAAAAAAACACATGGCGAAGAGGAAAATTTGGAGATGGATTTTTATCTCCTAATTTTTTCAAAGAGCATGTGTGCAAATGGGGGTAGGGTGGGCGAAGTGAGAGAAGAGAATCCCAAGCAGACTCCACACTGAGTGCAGAACTGACATGGGGCTCAATCCCACTACCCACGAGATACAAGTATGGAAGAGAGAAGCTACAGTGGTTCAGAGGGGGTTAGGTATGCATCTCTATAGGAAGGCATCCTGGCATGAGCATCACGTGAGCCCAAGCAATGTCAGGAGAACATCTGTGTGGTCGGGCTGCCTGGCAAGGGGAACATGAGCCCAAACAAGATATGAACCTTCTATGTGTGGGGGTGGCTCAGTGCTAGACATAAGAACCTGAGGAACAGAAGAAGGGTACAAAAGACAACCAGAGGAGAACAGCCTGGGCAGGACTGTCAGAGCCCAAGGACAGTGAGGAAAGGGTCCACACAGCGTGGACTAATACAGTGAAGATAGTCTGAGCAAAGTGAAGACCAGGTCCATGAGGGCCTGAACGGGGTAAGGAGGTAATTCAATGGCAGGGCAGCCTGGCATGAGATGTAAGAGCACAAGCAGGGTCAGGCAGACAAGCTTCTCCTCTTTTTTAGTAAGACGACAATATTTATTTATAATTAAACATTTATGGAACACTATGTGCAGGCATCATTCTAAGTACTCACTACACAAATATCTCTAATTCTCACAACAATTTATGAGGTGTGTACTTTTTTTTAAGATTTATTTATTTGAGAGACAGAGAAAGCAGCAGCAGGAGGAAGGGCAGGGAGAAAGGGAGAAGCAGACTCCCCGCTGAGCAGGGAGCCTGATGCGGGGCTTGATCCCAGGACTCTGCTCTCATGACCTGAGCCAAAGGCAGATGGTTAACGGACTGAGGCACCCCTTTTTTTATACTTTTAATAGCATCTTTAGGCCCTACAGACTTTTATGTATCAGGTAATGTACAAAGTGCCCAACATCCAGTTTCCAAAGAATCATCATCTTTGAGAACAGTATATGAATAATTACTTGAAAAATTTGTACCATTGGTTGTCAAAACTATGCTCTTTAAAAAACAGCCATGCATATGGAAAACTGAGCATCCTAATCCTGCTTCAAACACAGCAGTTTGTCTCATCTATTTTACACTAGGCTCCTCCGTAAGAGTTTGTTTAGAAAAAGGGTTCTACTGCTTTCAAATTTGAAAACTGATTCAGACCTCCACTTTGAGCCTATCATTAGATGAGGGTGAGGTGGGGGTCAATTAAAAAATAAAAAAGACCCAGAATTGACACAGAAGTTAGAATTAGGAGACAAGAACATTAAAGTAGTATTTATAACTGTCTGTCCTCTCTCCCTCACACACATATACACACAAAAGGTAAGCACAGACATGGAAGAGAGACTCCAACAGAGTTTTCTGTGATGATGGAAATGTTCAATATCTACACTGTCCAATATGATAGTGACTAGCCACATGTGGCTAGTGAGCACTTGAAAAGTGCTAAGTGCAACTGAGGTACTAATTTTTTTTCTTTTCTTAAAGTTTATTTGTTTTTAGTAATCTCTATGCCCTATATGGACTTGAACTCACAACACTGAGATCACGTGTCACATGCTCTTCTGACTGAGCCAGTCAGGCATCCTAGGTTTTTCATTTTTAAATGTATTTAAATTTAGCCACACATAGCTGGCAACTACCATACTGAACACAACTCTGGAAAGTCTAGAGGAAGATGTCATCATAGAGAGGATCTAAGTGGAATAACGGCTTCTCTTAGATTAAGGTGATTAAATCTTTATAAAAGTAAGCCTGCATAACCAAAAGTAAACTTCACCTCACTGACTTTACTTCATTATGTCATTGATCATTCTACCAATCCTTTTTTTTTTTTTTTAAGATTTTATTTATTTATTTCACAGAGAGAGATCACAAATAGGCAGAGAAGCAGGCAGAGAGACAGAGAGGAGGAAGCAGGCTCCCCGCCAAGCAGAGAGCCCGACACGGGACTTGATCGCAGGACCCTGAGATCATGACCCAAGCCAAAGGCAGAGGCTTAACCCACTGAGCCACCCAGGCACCCCTACCAATCCTTTTTATTAAACAATTCTATATATATGCTTACTGCTACTAATGTTACTATTCTCATTCTTATAGTTCCTCTTTCTTTACTCTTCCTCTTGGGAATCTAGAATACTATAATGGAGAAGTATAAGCAGCCCTGGTATATATTGTCCTAATCACTCTACAGTTCTCAATATATTCCGCATTAGTACTTCATAGTGCACTGCGTACAAAGGTCTCTGAGTAGCAGGCATGCAAGAAATGTTTTTGACAATAAAAATCTGAGAAAATAATACCTGAAAAGAAGACAGAATTATTTTGCAAGTAACTCTGTAGTTTCAATTTTTTTTTTTTTAAAGATTTTATTTATTTGACAGAGAGAAATCAGAGCTAGGCAGACAGAGAGAGGGGGAAGCAGGCTCCCGCCGAGCAGAGAGCCCGATGCGGGGCTCGATCCCAGGACCCTGAGATCATGACCCGAGCTGAAGGCAGAGGCTTAAACCCCTGAGCCACCCAGGCGCCCCTGTAGTTTCAATTTTTAATTAGGAAAACATTAAAAAAATAAAATAAAATTGAGTCATATTCTCCACTGAGGGCAAACTGAAAAGTCAGGGGAAAAAAGGACAAATGTTTTTTTAATCTTCTTCTTCTTCTTTTTAAAAAGAATTTATTCATTTATTTCAGAGAGAGAGACAGAGGGAGGAAGGAGCAGGGGAGGGGCAGAGGCAGAGGGAGAAGCAGACCCTTGCTGAGCAGGGAGTCCATCAAGAGGCTTGACCTCAGAACTCTAGGATCACGATCTGAGCTGAAGGCAGAGGCTTAACCAACTGAGCCACCCAGGCACCCTGAGAAATGTTTTTTTTAATATAAAGAGATTATTTCACATAGCTGACTTATGTTCTGTGTCTTTGATGCTACAAATTATGAGGTAGAATTCCTACTATGGGAGATAAGTTTTAGATTTTTTTTAAAAGATTTTACTTATTTTATTAGAGAGAGCCCACACAAGCTGAGGAGAGAAGCAGAGAGAGAGCAGACTCCCCACTGAGGAGGGACTCTGACCAAAGGGGCTTGATTCCAAGACTCTGGGATCATGACCTGGGCCGAAGACAGATGTTTAACCACTGAGTCACCCAGGTGCCCCTTATTTTTAAATGTTTTACAAACAAGCTTTGTGGAATAGTTGTATTAACTATTAATTAAAGAAAATAGCAGTAGTATGATTGGAAAATCAGCAAATATTTTATTGTTGTGGGGAGGGTAAATATACTTCATATAAAATTTAAATGTGCCTGGATAATGTGAAAAGGACATTTCTAAAATTGATATGGAAATGAATATACAATAAAATGCACAGACCTTAAGTGTACAGCTTGATGATTTTTTTAGGACAAGATTTTTAGGGAAAAATCCTTTCATGGTTATCTCATCAGATTTATGAATGTTCACCCACAAGGTAAAAAAACACCTGTCTATAACACAATGACTATAATTTTAAAAAAATATTTCTCAAATGCTGTACCTCAAAATATGATCTCAATTTCTAGCAGTAATTTTAGTTTAAATAAAAGGATAAAAATATCTGATATTCACCTGACCCTCTGGCAAGTAAGTCCATAGGCTGGAAAAGAAGTTATGTACATGTTTTGGGTTATCTTGTTATTCAAAGAACAAAAGATAATGAAATAGTAATTTATCAGTTTTTTGGAGCTGTCAGAATAAAAAGACATTTGGTACATTTTATATATGCAAACAGGTACTTTCAATTCTGACTTCCGCTTTGGTGCAGGACTTTGAATAAAAGAAAAATTATTATATTTTATCAAACATCAATGCACAAAAACTGCACGAAAGTAACAAAATGGAAAGGGCACTGGGAAGAAATCAAGGCTATCTAAGAATAAACTAGGTCATTTCGGCTGGCTTTGGTTGCCAAGCAACTGGGATTTCTCACAGTTTCCCTTTAGAATAATTCAGTCTTTAAGAGTTTTATTTAATTGTTTATTTCTTCTTCAAGACTTATACTAACACATTTAGGAATCAAACTAATAAGAAAACTTCCATGATTATATGAAGGAAATTTAAAAACTCTAATGAAAGACAGGAGACAAATGTAACTTCCTCCTCCAAAGGATGAGAGAGTAATATAAATATGTAAATTATCTTCAAATTAATCCACAAAATCAACCCAAATCCAATTGGGGGAGAGTAGGAGTTATCAAAATAATTCTATTCTATATGAAGAAATAAATAAAATATAGTAACTAGTTGGGGGTGCCTGAGTGGTTCAGTCAGTTAAATGTCTGACTCTTGATCTCTCTCAGGTCTTGATCTCAGGGTTCTAAGTTCAAGACCTGCATGGGGGCTCCATGCTGGGTATGCAGCCTACTTAAAAAAAAAAGAAGAATGAATGAATGAATGAATAATTTTTTAAAAAAGATTTTATTTATTTACTTGACAGAGAGACAGTGAGAGAGGGAACACAAGCAGGGGGAGTGGGAGAGGGAGAAGTAGGCTTCCCGCTGAGCAGGGAGCCCAATTTGGGGCTCCGTACCAGGACCCTGGGATCATGACCTGAGCCAAAGGCAGACACTTAACCAACTGAGCCATCCAGGTGTCCCAAATTTTTAAAATACAGTAAATATCTAACAGCTGAAAAGAGATAGCCCTATTCAATAATATATCAATACTGGAGATGTCATTAGCCCTAAGGACATGGAAACAGGAATGGAGCAGAGTGAAATCCAAAAGGTAGTTCAGATTAGACATTGAGTACATGGCAAATGAGCAGCCCACACATGAGAGTGTATCAGGGCCATGCAAGCAGAATGTGTATGCATGTCTAGAAAAGCGTATATATGTATACTGTAAGTAGGGGAAAGCAAGTGTGTGGAAAACTAGAACTTGACAAAAGACAAGTTTCACATGAGTGGATAATAATAAATGGGTTATTAAAAAAAAAAAAACAGTAAGGGAGAAACTGGTCACTAGGAGTTAAGAAGAAAAAATAAAGATCAAAACCTATACCCTCACTCCCCAACTCCAAATATTTCTAATAAAATAAAAATTCAAACATTAAAGTAAAAACAGCTAAAACATAAAAGTATGAGAATAGGTTAAAAAAAGTTTTTAAATGTTGCTACGCTAGGTCTTTATGAGCATGGTATCAAAATCAGAAACCATAATATAATCTTAAAGAGATTTGACTATTGCATAAAAATATTTTTAAAACTGTATTAGCAGGGACTCTTGGGTGAATCGGTTGAGAGTCTGCCTTCAGCTCAGGTCATGATCCTGGGGTCCTGGGATCAAGCCCCGAGTTGGGCTCTCTGCTCAGCAAGGAGTCTGCTTCTGCCTCTCTCTCTGGCTCATACTCTCTCCCTCCTTCTCTCTCTCTGTCAAATAGATAAAGTATTTTTCTTTTAAACTGTATTAGCAGACAAAACTCAGAGACAGAAAGTAGAATGGGGGTGCCCGGGTGGCTTAGTGGGTTAAAGCCTCTGCCTTTGGCTCAGATCATGATCCCAGGGTCCTGGCATCAAGCCCCTCATCGGGCTCTCTGCTCAGCAGAGAGTCTGCTTCCCTTCCTCTCTCTCTGCCTGCCTCTCTGCCTAATTGTGATCCCTGTCTGTCAAATAAATAAAATCTTAAAAAAAAAAAAAAAAAGAAAGTAAAATGGTTGCCAGAGGCTAGAGGAGTGGGGGAATGAGGAATTAGTAATTAGGGTACAGAGTTTCAGTCTGGGAAGATGAAAGAATCTGGATAAGATGGTGGTGATGGGTTACACAATGTGAATGTACCAAATGCCGCTGAACTCGTTAAATCGCTAAATAAATCATTAAAAAATGTGAATTTTATGTTATATATATTTTACCAGGAAAAAACTGCATTAACAGAAATCACTACAAATTATCAAATAAATACTAAGTAAATAATAAGATGTCATTTCTCATATAGCGTATTAACAAAGACAAGAAAACTGCTTGCTCACACATTATCAGCGGCCCCATAAGTAAAACATATTCTTTTAAAAAAGCAATCCATAAGGCCACATACGTAAACTAATAAGAAAATGTTGCAAGTGTGCTATCCTTAAGATACATAAGAATGTTGCTATAGTGTTTTTTGTAAAAGCAAAAAACTGGAAACAATTTCAATGTCTATTAACAAGACACTGATAGGTTGTGGCAATCTTATAGAAGGGAGTATTAAGCATTCATTTAAAAATCATAAAGTAATTCTACCCTTTTTGTCATGAAACAACATCCATGACATATTACATAGAAAAAAACACCTTTCAAAACATTAGGATTCCACTGATATAAAATTATATACACAGCCAATTATACACCTGAATAGAGAAGGGGTTCACACCAAACTGTTAGCAAAATGTTACCTAATTAGCTCTCTCTGGATAACTGGCTTGTTTTCAATGTTGTTATTGTTATTTTTTACTTTTCTAGATTGTTTCAATGTTTTACCATGAGAATGTATACTATCAAGAATTTATAAGTCAGTTTTTCATTTTAAAAAGTCTAATATGTAAAAAATGTAATATGTGACATCTCAAATACTAAGTTTATATAGGTTATAATATATCGTTAATAGCTCTTAGAACAACTTAAGGATTATGCACAGGAAAAGTTATTGTTTTAAGAATGTGGAAAACTCCGGGGACGCCTGGGTGGCTCAGTTGGTTAAGCAGCTGCCTTCGGCTCAGGTCATGATCCCGGCGTCCTGGGATCGAGTCCCACATCGGGCTCCTTGCTCCGCAGGGAGCCTGCTTCTCCCTCTGCCACTCTGTCTGCCTGTGCTCTCTCTCTCTGACAAATAAATAAATAAAATCTTTAAAAAAAAAAAAAAAAAAAAAAAAAAAAAAAAGAATGTGGAAAACTCGGGACGCCTGGGTAGCTCAGTTGGTTAAGCGGCTGCCTTCGGCTCAGGTCATGATCCCAGCGTCCTGGGATCGAGTCCCGCATCAGGCTCCTTGCTCCACAGGGAGCCTGCTTCTCCCTCTGCCACTGTGTCTGCCTGTGCTCGCTCGCTCTCTCTCTCTCTCTCTCTGACAAATAAATAAAAAAAAAGAATGTGGAAAACTATAATTTAAATTCAAAGAGCTGGTAGAGTTCTTTTGCCTAGAGCAAGAATATAAGGGCCAAACTTGCTCTTAACATAGTAAAAAACCTCTTTCCTGCTTTGTGGATCAATTTTTCTACCCCTGAATAACTTCAAGTTACTATTTTAGCTACTACATATCAACCTGGAGAGACACAGAAAAAGTCAACACGAACTATATCAAAAACTGAAAAATGAGGTTAGAGATGTTGATATTCTACATTCCACATTTATCTAGAAGGGTCAAAATATATTTAATGAATGTTTCTATATAAATTCTTACTAACATTTTAAATGTTAAATTTCGTTACTTAACATCACTATAGAAGCTTCACTCAATTTCTTACTGCCTCTGTTATGGAGTCTGTATATTCTGTGAAAAGTTCCTTTTAGATCTGAAATTTTAAGAGATAGATAGAAATGTAAGTTTTTCTTTTACTCATAAAAAGTTTCAAGGGAAAACTAACACGATTCCTAATATCAGAACTTCAAACCTATTTCTAAGTAGTACTACTTAAGCCTTCGGGTAAGAATTTACACACACAATCTTTACGAATACAGCATCCTAACATGAAGGAAATCACAAGACTTTTTTTTCCCCTCTGAAAGACAGAAAATTAATTCTATGTTATTATACCATGAGTTCTTGTAACTAATTTTTAAAAAGACTTTAATACTTACAGCTTGATTAGGTAGATTGTCAGTCTTAAGTTCTCTGTGATTGGAATACTGAATAAAAACAGGCTGGCTTCGAAGGTGAGGAGTAACAGGAGTGTAATAATTCACCATAGTAACCGCAGCTTCCTCAGAAGCCATTTCTAAGAAAGCCTGCAATAAACACAAGAAAGCCAAGTGAAAGCTCATGTTTTTGAAAGACAGCTAAGAACTATGAAAAGACTTTTGCTTCAAAGTGTATCATTGATGTTAACTGAAAACACATTTGAAAAGTTGGGTTCAATAAAGGATTTGGGACTGGGAAATTGCCAGGTGAATAAATGATTTCATGTGGTTTTTTTGGTTTTTCTCTTTTTTCTATTTCTCTAAAATCTAGAAATAATTAAAATGGCAAAAATAAAGGTGAGCATCAGCACTGTAAATGCATGCTTTCGGGGGGTTGGGATTTAATAGTTCTTTCCCAAAGAAAAACTTCCCAAAGATGGGGGGACATAATGATTTGCTTTCCTTATCTTTTACTAAACAACTCCTTATGATACAATTAAGTTTATTATGCAATTAAAAAGAGCATGCAGGTGCAAAGGCTCAATTGTTCAAATCAGGGAAATGGGGGAACTTTCTACATTAAGTCAATATTGACTTGAGTCATTCAAGTCACTTTTTTTAAGATCTGTATTAAAAAATAGAGAGGGATGCTTGGGTGGCTCAGTTGGTTAAGAATCTGCCTTCTGCTCAGGTCACAATCCCAGGGTCCTAGAATCTAGCTCCGCATTGGGCTCCCTGCTTGGCAGTGAGCCTGCTTCTCCTTCTGCCTGCTCCTCCCCTGTTTGTGCGTGCTTGCGCTCCCTCCCTCTCTCTCTGACAAATAAATAATCAAAAAAAAAAAAAAAAAAGAAGAAGAAGAAGAAGAAAAAAAAAAAAGAAAAGAAACATCAACGCCCAAAATAATATCACCTGTATTAAGCCCAAGTTACCAACCAAGACTTAATACCTAACAATTATAGTTTCAACCTCTCCCAAGAGTGGAATCTTAAACCAGTCCATCTGGAATTTCCTGGTCAGCACTAGTGAGGTTATCTGCCTGACAGACCCCCCACCATCCCTAAAGGAAGGTGAACTTGCCTGACACAATTCACTCTGCTAGTAACTTCCTTGTCTCACCCCATTCTGCCTATAAAAGTTTTTCATTTTGCACGGCTCTTCACAGGTCCTTTCCATCTGCTAGACGGGATACTGCCCAATTCATGAATTGCTGAATAAAGGCCAATAAAATCTTCAAAATTCACTCAACTGAATTTCATCTTTTAATATCTGTATCTGTAATCATTGTACTCATTTCAGATATTTGAAAAAGAATAGAGGAAGAGCTGAGATGGAAGAAGATCCTTGGGACTTACATCTTACTCTCTATATGGCTTCTTCTGGCTGTCACCACCCTATCTTAATGGTTTGTTAGGAAGACGAAATAGTAACCATTCTGACCCCTAGGAACTACCCGTAAGAACATCTCAAATTTAGGGGCATCTGGGTGGCTCAGTTGCTTAGGTGACTGCTTTCAGCTCAGGTCATGATCCTGGAGTCCCAAGATTGAGACCCACATTGGGCCCCCTGCTCAGCAGGGAGTCTGCTTCTCCCTCTGATCCTCCTCGCTCTCCTGCTCTCTCTCATTCTCTCTCTCTCTCAAATAAAAAAAAAAATAAAATCTTAAAAAAAAAAAAAAAAAAGAACATCTCACATTTAAAATGCAGGAAGAACCCGATTGAATCAATGTAAATTTCTAGTTAGACAATTCAATTCTTTTTCACTACAACAGAGTATGTAATTAGCAAGTGTACAGTAACCACTTCAAATTATGCATAAAATATTTCATTTAGGAAAATGTGTATTTATTAACAACAAAATTTACTTAACACAGAAAATGGCAAATATCTATAAAACAAACTACTTATTTGTTTATAGTTATATTACTTGCTAAATGTTTCTATTTGGCAAATATTCCAGTAAAGGAATATTAACTTGACAAATATTAAATGTGATGCTTAACCGTATCAATCAAATGTCACAAGTGAACCAATTAAATGTTTTAACTAACAATATTCTATGAAGTAGTAATGTTAGCCATGTGATAGCAGATCAAATATCATTAATCGATCCAAAATAGATAAAACCCCACCATCTTCAAGGAATAAATGTCCACATTACAATTTAAAACCACTATCCGACTGTATCAGTAATATACTTACTAGTTTTTCTAAGAGGTTAAAAATGATCAAGGTAATCAAAATAGCTAAATAATACTTCCTATCTGGTTTTTAATCATCTTTTCAACAAAGAATTTATAAATTGTTTGCTAATAATATTTACTCTATGGGGGAACAGTATCTTTCTGAAAACTCCTTCATAAATGCAAAGAACTAAACTCAATGTCTAACAGTCACACAAAAGAAAAGCTAAACATCTTTGGAATACATGATTCCTGTTATAGAAAATTTTTCCTGAAAGCATATACAACCTAAAAATTCATACACAAAAATAACTTTTTCCACATGGAGCCCAGTAAAAGAATTATTTAGGTTTTCCCAAAGTATGCAGAGAAATCCATTTTCATAATAAGGAGTGGAGAAAAAATCAAAAGTCACTACCCACAGAAAGGCTGGTATGGATATCCCCCAGGCTGCCCTCAACACTTTACCTCTAAGTACCAAAGGAAAGACTATACCTAGTCCTAATGGCTAGGTAGTTCCTAGTAGTCCTAATGCCTCACATGACACTCTCTCGCTAAAGTATATTACTAACAAAATATTTTCAAAACAGGATTTATGATCCAAAGACAAGCACTTAACATAACAGTCAGTTAGCACTACAGATAAATAACAAACCCCAAACCAGTAGTATAGACAAAGACAAAGTGTGATCTTGCCTGCTGCTCCTCATAACAGTTTGAAAGAATGTACAGAATACACTCCATGAAACATGATAATGTACATGATACACACACATGATACAGCTCACAGCCATTAGACTTGGCCAAATTGGCTCTTTTAAAACTATGCAAACCATATTATTCTCAACAGTGGCAACTGAGTTAAAATAAAGATTCAAGTGCATGTACGATCTCCAAAAGATATAAGATAGAAGTGTAAACACAACAGAAGTTGAATACTAAGACATGTTATTTAACCTCTCCAGATTTAAATAATTTCATCTGAACTAAATGGGAATGTTTATTTCGTTTACTAAAGGGCCAGAATCAGACATCTTCCAATCTCTTTCATAACCAACACATACCAATCTATTTATAAATCAGTTTATGTTTCTTAAACTTATTTATGAAAATTCTAAGAAATAGGGACTTATCACAATGTATTACACAATGTCTGGGGCCTAAATTTGTTGTCTTCTTACAGCAATGCTCAGCATAAAAGATTTTCAGGACAACCAAAAACTGAGAAAGAACTAAATAATTCAACCTAGTGGGGTCTAAGCTGGAACAAGAAAGAAGGCAATTGTTCAAATTAACATAAAAAGTGTTATATTTTTGTCCTGGTCACCACAAAAGCAAGTTTCCTTATTCATCTTAAGAAAAACCTATTAACTTCTGAAATGAAAAATTCTAACAGTCTCTTCTGAATTATTAAAGAAGCTATATATTAATTCTACAATTAAAATATACTACACATTTCTGTAAAGATTTTAGAAAACTTAAATGTTCTTTAATTGCCAAATAAGGTATAATTTGTATCCTCTCTCTCTGTGTCTTGGTCTTCTGATAATCAAAGGGTATTTTCATAAACTATTCTGTAATTAAGAATATAAAAGGTTTTTTGTTAAGGAAGAAAAGGTCAAGTCACTGATTAAAAAATAATTCTGTGTCCTGTGTTAATATTTTTGTTGGTTGCTTCCTGTCACGCATAAAAAAATTCTATCTAAAGAACTAAAAAACTATCTAAAGAAAATGAAATCCAGAAAACATAGAAAAGTTCAAGAAAATAAAAGTCATCTTTAGCACTAATACCCAGAGATAATCACTGTGGTTCAGTCTTTAAATATTACATACCTGGCTTTTTCCTTTCAACATCAAAAGATTAGTAACTTTGCCAAATGGTAGACCTAATGATATGACCTCTGCTTCGGTGACATCACTTGGAATTTTGCGAAGATGGAGAACACGGGAAGGCGAACAGGGAGGTCTATCTCCTTTAAATTTCTTGTTGTCATTCCCATTAGCTAAAAAAATATAAGATTTTTTGAAATTACTGAAACTAATTTAAGTTGACATACTACATTAACCCTATTGTCATGTTTCATCCTTCTAATAGTTTTAGTTTTTGAAATTCAGGACACTATGGATCTGATCAGGGAAGAGAAGGACAATGGAAAACAAACCATCCACCTTCAATGAATGAATGGGTGTTTTTGGTTTTTCACTGCAAGTATTAAATTTGTTAAAGATTCAATTCTGATTTTAACTTCAAGGAAAAACATTAAATAAATTACATATTTATACCTCTAAATAGACAGCTATTTGTTTTGAGTAGAGAACAATTTTATAATGTCTCTAATGTATTTTTAAAGATATTTTTCTAATTTGTTCTAGTGCTAAATAAATAAGAACAATAACTTTTAATAAAGATTGTAAAAGAAATTTTATATTTACCACATCCTGAGGGGATTTGGATTTGAACTGTATCATTATGAAAATTAAGTTTACTTCTTAGGCATTATTATTTTTTACTGATCTTTTTATGAAGTATTTTTTAGAAGCTAAATTGTTGTTTCCTAACATAATCTTATTCCTTATAATGTAACAGTAGATCTTAACATAAGCATCATCTTGTTAGAAATGCAAATTTTCAGCGCTACCCCAGACCTACTGAATCAGAACCTAGGGCTAGGACCCAGTAACCTATGTTTTAACAAGCCCTCCACATGATTTTGGTAGCAATCTGAAGTTTGACAACCACTGCTATACAATAAACAAATCCACTAGCCGAGTTTACAGCTAAATTTTATTTAAATTCTTTTAACATTGACAATAACTAGAACTGACAAGCCTATAATGAATACTCAAATTTATGTACGTAAGATTCAGAAATGTTTTTCCCCAAAAATAGCACCACGTATGACTGAATGAATGCAAATTATCTGAAAGCCCTAAGTTTCATTATAATGTTTTTTAAAAATTAACATATAATGTATTATTTGTTTCCGGGGTACAGGTCTGCGATTCATCAGTCTTACACAATTCACAGCACTCACCATAGCACATACCTTCCCCAACGTCCATCACCCAGCCACCCCATTCCTCTCACCCCCTACAGTGGGGTTGGTTTTTTTTTAATGCTAAATAGTACCATACTTAGCACTATTGGGAGGAAAATGCAATCTTCCCAAACGCCCAAAACTGTCATTTTTTCAAACATTAATGGAACTCTGCAAACAAAGAACATGAAGACCACATAAAAACTATATGGCAATATTTTATAACCATATCTGTGGCACAGAACTCACTTGCTTACAAGTGGGTAAGTTGACTTAATAACCCAAACGAGAACTCACTCCCAAATTTTCTGTTCATGAATGCAGGCAGCATCCTACCCAGACCCCAAAAACTACAGTTCCTATAGGTCCTTACTGGCTGTGCCTGAATATAGCAAATGCCTAGCAAGACCACAAATAACAGGCAGTCAAATATTTATTGCAAATTAACCTGGGAGGGAAGAAATTCTTTTCCCACCTCATAAGTACCCAGAAATACTGATTTTCCCCTTCAAAATGACTGATTACATTTTTCATGTTCACTCTCGATGTCACTAAGTTCACCTATGATCTTCCCCCTTCCACTCTGCCTTCCTCTACTCACTCTCCCTCTAGCCCCACTCAGCTCCAACTTACCAACCAAACTAAAATAGTGTATCATATCATTATCTTGCCTTAAACACCCTGATGGGCTTCCAACCACCTAAAATGTCCCTTTGTTTCTAGTTTTCCCGCTGTTTTCACTTATACTGCCTCATTTGAGTTGACAAAAATATACA
Organism: Martes martes; assembly: GCF_963455335.1. Taxonomy (NCBI): domain Eukaryota; kingdom Metazoa; phylum Chordata; class Mammalia; order Carnivora; family Mustelidae; genus Martes; species Martes martes. The sequence continues at coordinate 75,275,529 of NC_137900.1, forward strand.
TGAGATAAATCTTACTAATTTTAACAGATGAAGAGACAGAGGTTCAGAAAATAAGTGATTTTTGTACACAGCTAGCAAGTGTAAAAAGTGTCATTCAAACTAAAGTTTAATTATTTTTTTAGCACCAAAATCTCAGAATGTCTTACCATTCCTAGAAAAAAGCAAGCAACTTGACACTAACATAAATTTTCAAAGTATGTGCAGACTTAAGTGGATTATAATGATAACACTGTCACTAAATTAGAACACTATAATTCATGCTCTAGATAGGAGTGAAAGCTGGGCACAGGGTGTGCCCTTTTGCACCCTCCTGGTAGGCCTAGATGGTGAGACAATAGTACCATAATCTTGTGCTTTCTTAACCAGCACAAAGTGTTAAGACTGGAAAAACACCCTAAAAGCAAGAGGATTTTATCAGTTTACCCAGAATATTCCAAAACAAATGAAAGAACATTTAGAAGGTTGTTTCTTTAACAGAGGTTTTAATCATTACCTGTGTGAATAAAAACAACTATACATGCTATTTGAGCTCACGTTAGACTATTAAATAAAGAACTATGGTAACAAATTTTTACCTAGAAATATACTATTAGGGACACCTGGGTGGCTCAGTGGGTTAAGTGTCTGCCTTCGGCTCAGGTCATGATTTTAAGGTCCTGGGATTGAACCCTGAATGGGGCTCCTTGCTCAACGGGGAGTCTGCTTCTCCCTCCCCTCCACCCTCGCTTGTCCTCTTTCTCTCTCTCTCTCAAATAAGTAAGATCTTTAAAAAAAAAAAAATACAATTATAGAAACCCACCATTTTAGGTTAATTGTTTTGAATTATAAAAGTGCCTGAGCTGTGTTAAGAGCGTGAGCTTTTTTTTTTTTTAATTTTTTTTATTTGACAGACAGAGATCACAAGTAGGCAGAGAGGCAGGCAGAGAGAGAGCAAGGGAAGCAGACTCCTCTCTGAGCAGAGAGCCCGATGTGGGGCTTGATCCCAGGACCCTGGGATCATGACCTGAGCCGAAGGCAGAGGCCTTAACCCACTGAGCCACCCAGGTGCCCCAAGAGCATGAGCTTTTAAATCAGACAACCTGTTCTAACCAAGTTACCTGACATAACTGAGCCTCAAATTCTTTTCCAATAAAATGAGTATAATAGGGGTACCTGGGTGGTTCAGTTGTTAAGCATCAGGTCATGATCCCAGGGTCCTGGGATTGAGCCCCGTATCAGGTTCCCTGCTCTGCTCTGTGAGAAGCCTGCCTCTCCCTCTCCCACTACCCCTGCTTGTGTCCCTTTTCTCACTGTCTCTCTCTGTCCAATAAATAGAGAAAATCTTTTTTAAAAAATGAGTATAATAATAGAGGTATTTTGAAAATTAAATTAGGTAACATATTTAAATACTAGACGTAGGTACACCTGGGTGGCTCAGTCAGTTAAGAGTCTACCTTCAGCTCAGGTCATGATGCCGGGGTCCTGGGATCAAGCACATCAGGCTACCTGCTCAGCAGGGAGTCTGCTTTTTCCCTCTCCCCCTGCACCCCCACCCCTTGCTCTTGCTCACACTCTTGATTGAACTCTGGCTCTAAAATAAATAAAGAATTTCTAAATACTAGGTATAATGCCTAGCATATAATAATCAATAATATGTCTTGATTTTCTTAGGAAGGACTGTGTTACCTGGAAGTGATGTTCTTTCCACTTCTTTGGTATTAAAATGATGACTGTAGGTGACAGTGACTTTTTTTCTCTTGATGTGCTTACTTAGCAAAATTTAAGACATTGCTCAAAATTAACAAAAATTTTATTATTCTATGAAATCTAAAAATCTAAGAATTACTCATCTAGAGGACCCCAGAAAAGGTTATAACCACTGAAAAATGGAAAATATATAACCAATCACATGGCCATAATTTACTAAAAGTCAACAGGAAACAAGGAAATTATAATGCATTAAATTCATACTTTGAAGAACTACTCTCTGTACAAAATACATTAGACTTTCCAAAATTTTTATTATGAAAATCAGCATTCAAAATACTTAGCTTGTAAAAACCCTGCATCTTATTGAACAATATATTGAAAACTACTGAATGCCTGCTACATATTAGTCAGGTTCCAAAAAAATAAGTAGAAGAGACTTTTAAAAATTCATATATTCCCATCTCGAAACTGAAGAAATCCACCAGGAAAACTATCCTACAAATATGGATCTTTTAAAAATGCAACTTTATTAGGTTATACTTTAGATATAATAAAATCCACCTACATTTTAAATGCAATTTGTCGAATACTGCAAAAATCAAGATATAGAACCTTTCCACGATCTCCAAAAGTTCCCCATGCTCCTTTGTAGTCAGTCCTCCCTCCAAAACCCCCACCTCTCAAACTAAACATATACCATATACTACCACCATACTGTCTTGATTACGATAGCTTTAGAGCAATTCTTTTAAGAAAAAAAAAAATTTTTTTAAGTAATCTTTATACCCAAAGTGGAGCTTGAACTCATAACCTTGATATCAAAAGTCCCATGCTCTTCCAACCAAGCCAGCCAGGAGCCCCTTAATAGCCATTCTTGAAATCAGGTACTTTTCTGGGAAAGAATTCACATAACAGTTTTGAGTCATCCAAAACATATATATCATGATTTCTCTCTGCATTTATTGAGGCCCCTTTAATTTCCCTTAACAACGTTCTGTGGTTTTCAGTGTAATAGTCTTGTATATATTGCTTACCCTGCATCCTATAACCTTAGTAATTTTTTAGAACTTTCTACATATACAGCTTTGTTCCTTACTTTCCAACACGTATGCCTTTTACTTCTTTTCTTTTTAAAAAATATTTAATTTATTTATTGGTCAGAGACAGAGAGAGAGCACAAGCAGAGGGACCAGAAGGCAGAGAGAGAAGCAGACTCCCCTCTGAGCAAGGAGCTGGATGTGGCACTCGATCCCAGGACCCTGGGATCATGACCTGAGCCAAAGGCAGACGCTCAACTGACTGAGCTACCCAGGTGTCCCTGCCTTTTATTTCTTACTCTAGCTTTACTGAACTGGCTAGGACTTCATGTACAAAGTTGAATAGAAATAATGAGACTGAACATACTTGCATCATTATGGATTTCAGAGGATATGATTCTCTTAACAACACTAAGCAAAAATCAGTCTTAGGTCACAGGAAATATAAAAATGGACAAATAAGACAGATTTGGCCCACATGTCAGAGTCTGTCAACCCCTTGTTCTGTAACCTAATTTTCTATCAACTATGCTACTAATTACTGAGAGAGAAGTTTTGAAATCTCCAGCTATAACTGTGAATTTGTCTATTTCTCTATTTAGTTCTATTAGCTTTCATTTTACATATTTTGAAGCTCTGTTATCATGCATATATAATATAAATTATATATAATATATAACATATATTACATATTAATTATAAATAAAATTATGTATTATAAATAAAATCATATAATATATAATTATATATCATAAATAAGATGGCATATGTGTTATATATTTATATATTAAAATTACATATATTTTTCCTTATACACTTACCAAGAAATACAAATAAATACAATGAAACACAAAATGATAAATAATGAATAAAACGAAATACCAAAAAAAAAAAAATGGTCTAAAGAAAGCCAGGAAACAAAGGAAGAAAAAGCAAAGAATAAATAGTACAAATAGGAAACAAAGGCAAGATGGTAGACTTACAGGAAACAAAGGAAGAAAAAGCAAAGAATAAATAGTACAAATAGGAAACAAAGGCAAGATGGTAGAAAAAGCAAAGAATAAATAGTACAAATAGGAAACAAAGGCAAGATGGTAGACTTACAACCAACCATGTCAAATAATTTTATTAAGTGGAAATGGCAAAAGATTCCAAATAAAAGGCAGAGTTTATCAGTCTGATAAAAGCAAGACTTAATTATCTGATGTGTCAAAGAAATCCATTTTTTAAAAACATTTTATATTTTGGGACGCTCAGTTGGTTAAGCCTCTGCCTTTGGCTTAGGTCATGATCCCAGGGTACTGGGACTGAGGCCCACATCAGGGTCCTCGCTCAGTGGGGAGCCTGCTTCTCCCTCTGCCTGTTGCTGCTCCTCCTACTTGTACTCTCTCTTTCTCTAACAAATAAATAAATAAAATATTTTTTTAAAACAAAAAATAAAAATAAGAAAATATTTTATTGTTAAGTAATCTTTACACCCAATGTGGGGCTTGAACTCACAACCCCAGGACAAAGACTCAAACATGCTCTATTGACTGAGCCAGCCAAGTGCCCCAGAAGAAATTTATTTTAAACATACAATCTCAGTTTCAAAATAAAAGGGATGGAAAAAGATAAATATGTAGACAGTAATCATAATAAAGCTGAGTGCCTATACAAATATCCGACAAAGCAGACTTCAGGAAAAGGAATATTGCCAGGGATGAAAAGACATTTCATAATAAAGGAATCAATTTATCAAGAAAAGATAATATGTCATACATAAATGAAACATACAAACATAAAACGCAGTTGATCTCTGCTTTTTAACTGAAATCTTTATATTCTTTGTTTACTTTTGTTTAAGTGATTGCTCTGGGGATAAATCATCAATATGTATATTTAACTTGCACAGTCTACTTTCAAATGATAACACCTAGGTACAATGTAAGAACTTTTCAAAGTGTATGTTTATTTCCCTCATCAAAACCTTTCTGTTAGGGGCACCTGGGTGGCTCAGTGGGTTAAAGCCTCTGCCTTCAGCTCAGGTCATGATCCCAGTGTCCTGGGATCAAGCCCCACATCTGGCTCTCTGCTCAGTGGGGGGCCTGCTTCCTCCTCTCTCTCTGTCTGCCTCTCTGCCTACTTGTGATCTCTGTCTGTCAAATAAATAAATAAAATCTTTAAAAAAAAAAAAAAACCCTTTCTGTTACTGTCATATATTTTACTTTTCACATATGCCATAGCTCCCCAAATATATTACTATTATCTTGCTTTAGTCAATTTTTTTCTTTTTACATCATGTTTTATACTCTTAATGTATCTTTTTTTTTTTTTTTTTAAGATTTTATCTATTCATTTGCTGGTGAGGAGAGAGAAGGAGAGTGCAAACTGGGAGAGGGAGTAGCAGACTCCCCACTGAGCAGAGAGCCCGATGCTGGGCCCTGGGGGTCATGAGCGGAGCTGAAGGCAGACACCTAACCAACTGAGCCATTCAGGTGCCCCAACACTTAATGTATCCTGTAGTCCTTTCCATAGAGAGCACTCTATACTTTTTTTTCCCCTTTCTTTCTTTCTTTCTTTTTACTGCAGTAAAATCATATAGCAAAATTCACTATTCTAACCATTTCAAATGTAGAATTCAGTGGAATTAAGCACATTCATAATATGCAACTATCATCACTCTCCATTTCAATAACTCTTTTCAGCACATAAAACTGAAATTCTATACTCATTAAACAGTAACTCCCTATTTCCCTCTTCTTCCAGTCCCTGGCAATCACTATTCTACTCCCCATCTCTATGACTTCGAGTACTCTCACTTCCTCTTGTGCATATTCTATAGCTATTTCCTTTGTAGTTACCATAGGGACTATACTTAATATCCTTAAGTTATAACACTCTAATCTGAATTTATGCCAGCGTATCTTCAGTAATATGCAAAAACTCTCTTCCTTTACACCTCTATCCCCACCCTTTCCTGTTGCTGATGTCACAGTATTATAACATTATATATGTGTGCCCCAAAACACGAACTAAAAATTCTTTTAAATGTATTAGTCTCCCAAAATACATGGGAAAAAATGTAGTGCTACAAACAAGTCACACTCTAGCTTTTAGATTAATAACTTTTAAAAATGCCATTCTCTTGTGAAAGACCTGTACTCTGAAAACTATAATGCTGATGCAAGAAATGAAGGGAACATAAAGATATGGAAAGACACTCCGTGCTCACAGACTGGAAGAACAAATACTGTTAAAATGTCTATACTACCCAAAGCAATCTACACATTTAATGCAATCCCTACCCAAACAACAACAGCAGTTTTCACAGAACTAGAAAAAATAACCCTAAAATTTGGTATGGAACCACCAAACACCCCAAACAGCCAAAGCAATCTTGAAGAGGAAACGTGAAGCTGGAAACATCACAATTCCAGACTTTAAGTTATATTACAAAGCTGTAGTAATGAAAACACTGTGGTACTGACACAAAAACAAACACACAAATCAATGGAACAGAAAAGAAAACCCAGAAATAAACCCACGATCATATGGACAATTAATCTTTGACAAAGCAGAAAAGAATATCCAGTGGGAAAAAAACAGTCTCTGTAACAAATAGTGTTGGGAGAACTGGTCAGCAACATGCAAAAGGATGAAACTGGACCACTTTCCTTCACCATACCAAAAATAAAATAAATATGGACTAAAGACCTAAATATGAGGCCTGAAACCATGAAAATCCTCAAAGAGAGCACAGACAGTAACTTCTTTGATATCACCTGTAGCAACTTCTTTCTAGATATATCTACCAAGGCATGGAAAACAAAAGAAAAAATAAACCATTGGACTACAGCAAAATCAAGCTTTTGCACAGCGAAGTAAACAATCAACAAAACTAACAGACAAACTACAGAGAAGATATCTGCAAATGACATATCCAATAAAGGGTTAGTATCCAAAATACATAAAGAACTTATAAAACTCGACACCCAAAAAAACGAATAATGCAATTAAAAAATGAGTAAAAGACATGAACAGGCATTTCTTCCAAGGAAGACCTGCAGATGGCCAACAGACAAATGAAAAGATGCTCATCATCACTTACCATCAGGGAAATGCAAATCAAAACTACAATGAGATATCACCTTACGCCTGTTAGAATGGCTAAAATTAGTAACACAAGAAAGAACACAAGAAAGAAAAAGTGCAGAAAAAGGAACCTTTGTGCACTGTTGGTGGGATATCATATAGTATTTGTCATTCTCTATTTTCCTTAGCATAATACTCTTTAGCTCCATCCATGTCACTGCAAATGGCAAGATTTTGTTCTTTTTTATGGCTGAATATTCCATTCTGTGTATGTGTGTGTGTGTGTGTATGTGTATATAGACATACACACCATATCTTTTTTAAGACTTTATTTAAGAGAGGGAAAGGGAAAGTGCACGAGCAGGGAGAGGGCTCAGAGGGAGAAGGGGGAGGGGCAAAGAGAGAGGGAGAGGGAGAAGCAGATTTTCCACTGAGTGGGGAGCCCAACATGGAGCTCAATCCCAGGAATCTGGGATTATGACCTGAGCCGAAGGCAGATGCTTCACCAACCAAGCCACCCAGGTGCCCCTTAGGATTTTATTTTTAAGTAATCTCTACCTCTAGCATGGAGCTGCTCACAACCCCAAGATCAGATTCCACTGATCGAGACAGCTAGGCATCCCTCTTTTTTTTTTTTAAATCTGTGACTGGACTTTAGAATCAAGTACATCACACACAAATGATTTTTTTAAATCTAATTTATTTAAGCTAGAACACGAAGACACTTTTGAAGGACAGTTTTGCCAAATACAGGACTCTCAGTTGACAGTTTAATTCTTTTAGCACTTTAAATATATTGGACCACTGCTTTCCGATCCCCAAAGTTCCTGATGAGAAACATGCTCACATTCTTATTGAGGATCACTTATATGTGATAAGTTGATTCTTCCTTTTGGCTTTCAAGATTCTTTGTCTATGGAAAGTTTGATTATAATGTGTTTCATGTGAGTCTCCTTGAGTTCATCTTACTCGGAGTTAAGCTTCTTGGATGTTTATACTCAAACTTTTCATCAAATTTGGGGCTGTGTGTACCTGTCTGGCACAGTCAATGGAGCATGCAACTCTTGAGCTCCGAGTTGTAAGTTCAAGCCCCATGTTGGGTACAGAGATTACTTAAAAATGCAATCTTTATTGGGGTGCCTGGATGGCTCAGTCAGTTAAGCATTCAACTCTTCGTTTTGACTCAGGCATGAGTCACGGGATTGGGCCGTGCATCAGGTTCTGCACTCAGTGGGGAGTCTGCTTGAAGATTCTATCCCTCCACCCCTCCACCCACTGAGCATGCACTCTCCCTCTCTCTCTAAAATAAATAAATCTTAAGGGGCGCCTGGATGGCTCAGTCGTTAAGTGTCTGCCTTCAGCTCAGGTCATGATCCCAGGGTCCTGGGATTGAGCCCCGCATCGGGCTTCTCCCTCTTCCACTCCCGCTGCTTGTGCCCCTCTCTCGCTGCGTCTCTCTCTGTCAAATAAATAGATAAAATCTTTTAAAAAAATTTAATATAAAATAAAATCTTTATTAAAAAATAATTGGGGACTGTGGTAACTCTAGAAATCAGATTCTTCCCCTTCCTTGGGGTCTTCTAGTTTTTGTTATGGTTTTTCTTCTTTTGATTGTTGTAAGCTATCTCTGTACCGAGAACCGGCCTTAGGTTTATATAAATTTAAAGTCTTCTCTGGTTTCTTTTGAGCCTTTTTCCCTGGCATGTATTATCACTTTCTAATTTTCCCTATAGAAGCAGTTGTTTTTTAATGTCTTAGTCTCTAATATCGCACTCCCAAAAAGGGTGAAAGGGAAATATGAAGGGAAAGGGAAAGAGTGCCAGTTCTCTGAATTCACTAGAAGTCACTGGAGGAAGGGGGAGTTTGCTACAACAGAAGGAGATGCAAAGACAATGGCTGCCTGCCTCTGTCTGCAACTATGTGCTCAGAAGAAGCAGTTAACAATCAGAACACAGATCCCTGAGAGTTAAGAGGACAATGTCCTTTCTACCCATGCTGGCTCCCTCAAGCTATTTGTAAGCTGCTCCTGGAACATGTAGGTAGCTCTCTGCCATGTGATTTAAGAGCAGAGGATGGGAGGTGCCTGGGTGGCTCAGCCGGTTAAGTGTCTATCTTCAGCTCAGGTCAGGACAGCCCCCATCAGGCTCCCTGCTCAGCAGGGAGCCTGCTTCTGCTTCTCCCTCTTTCCCCCACCCCACTCCCCCCTGCCCCACCCCATACCATACCCCTTCCCCCATTCATGTTTTCTCCTACCTCTCTCTCAAATAAATAAGTAAAATCTTTTAAAAACAAAACAAAACAAAACACAGACAATGGGTAGCTGCTACAGTGCTAAGACCTGAAATTGATCAAAATTAAACACAATTTACCTTCTAAGTCTTCCTCTGGAACAACTTGGAAGCTTTCAATAGACTCCAGAGTTCCAAATTACAGAAAGTCTGTTAGTGCAATTGTTGTCTAGGCAGGGAGTCAGATTCCTGGTGCTTCTTACTCCACTATTCCCAGAATCCTCCTTCAATTATCTTAAATTAACAAAATAAACCAAAAAAAAAAAAAAAGGAGGGAGAAGTCATATCCACTCTGTGGATATTTACCATTTTGTACAAACTCAAGTTTCCACCTGGTATCATTTTCAAGTCTGAAGAATTTCCTTTACCATTTCATGTAACAGACATCTGTTACTGACAAATGCTCTCAGCTCTTGTCTGCCTCAAAGAAAGTTTGATTTTAACTTCATTTTTGAAACTTTAGATGGATATAGATGATTGTACTTATTTCCAGCACTTTAAAGACGTTACTCCATTGTCTTCTGGCTTACAGTTCAGACAAAAAATTCTCTACCATTCTTACCTTGGTTCTACTGAATAAAATGGGACTTTTCCCTCTCTGGGTACTTTTAAGATTTGTTTCGCATTCCTGGTTTTCAAGAATTTTATTATGATGAGCCTTGGTGTGGTTTTCACTGCATTTATCGGCTTGTGGTTCATTGAACTTCTTAGTTATGTGGCTTTATAATTTCTACCATATTTGGAATTATTTTCAATCACTATTTTTCAGGTTTGTCTGCCCCCTGCCCCCACCTTCCTTTCTGGGACCTGATTTACACATATGTTTGGACCACCTTATTTTTTTCTATAGTTTACTAAAGACTGTTCATTTCTTCCTCAATCTTTTTTGGTCTGTGTGCTTTAGTTTCTATTGCTGTCTTTTTTTTGTTGTTTTAAGTAATCTCTCCACCCAACGTGGGGCTCCAACTCATAACCAAGACATCAAGAGTTATGTGCTCTACCACCTAAGCCAGCCAGGCACCCTTCTACTGCTGTCTTTAAACTGACTGTTCACTTATTCCGCAGAACATATGTGCTATTAATGCCATGCCATGTGTTTTTTAAACATATTCTTATCTTTAGAAGTTCCATTTTTCTCCTTATTATGCTAACAGTTTCCTTTAAATCCTTAAATATGCTTTTGATAACCACTTCGAACTCCAAATCTAATAATTTCATTATCTCTGTCCTTTCGTAGGTCTCTTTTTTAAGGTTTTATTTATTTACTTGAGAGGGGAAGAGAGAGAGAGTGCAAGCATGCGCATGCATGCACAAGAGCAGAAGGAGACACAGAGAGGAGGGAGAGAAACAGAGAAAGAATCCCAAGACAACTCCACTCTGAGTGTGGAACCCAATATGAGGTTCACTCTCCCGACCCTGTAAGACCATGACCTGGACCAAAATCAAGAGCTGGACATTCAGCTGACTGAGCCACCCAGGTGCCCCATCTAGTTCTCTTTCTGTTGATTGATTTTCCTCCTGGTTATGGGTCACAGTTTTGTGGTTCTCTCCATGTTTGGCAATTTTTGACTGAATAGTCAACAATGTGAGCACTAGAATTTGTTTTATTCCTTTAATGTGCCAGAGTTTTTTCTGGGAAAAAAGGTAGTTTCAGATCAGGCAATTGTTTTGGAGCTTGTTTTGAAGCTTTGTTAGAGTGGGTTTAGAGAAGCCTTTATGCTAGAACTGGTGCACCGTTACTGGTAAGGCATGTGTAGCTTACTATTTGGCAACAGATTCAAAGGGAGACTTCTGGAGCACTTTTCTCACAGAGCTCCCTCTTCTCTCATGCATTGCTTCCATAGCTCCCAGTTGCCTCAGCCTTCCCAAGCATGGATCTCTTCTTCAACTTAGCAATTCTGCCATGTTTGCCTGGGTTCCCCCCAACCTTAAATAGAGTCCAGAAAAAATGCCAAGGTGATCACAGGGCTCACCTCATTTGTTTACTTTTATCTGAAATCATAGTCCTGCATACAATAATATATTTCAAATAATGACTGCTTTAAAAAAAAAAAAATCACTGCTCATGTAAAAAGTCCAACTGTAGAAATTTCCAAATCCAGAATGGTGACATATAAAGTTACCAGTGACTCAGGCTCTACTTGTCTTTCTGTTAGGGTGCAGCCCTCATCCTCATCATCTAAGATGGAAGATGAAACTCCTGTAGGAGGTAGGATAAAAGAGGAAAAAGTGTATCCATGTAGAAATGTTCCAGAAGTATCTTCTGTTAACTTCTACTTGTATCTCATTAGCCAGGACTTAATCACATGACCACACCTAGCTATAAGGAAGACTGAAACATGGCTGTTTAATTTGACAGGCAACACACCCAGATAAAAATTAGCATTGTCACTAAAGAAAACCAAAAAGTATTCGGGTACACAATGGTCTCTGCCATAATTCCTAACATTAAATTTAAAAAGAGAAGTATACAACTCATGAAGAAATGTGTAAAACATTTTCATAATTATCAAAGGACATAAAATAAGACCTACAAACATGAGATCACAGGTCAGGTTCCCAGAAGGAAAGGCACAACTGTGCTTATCACCAATTCCATTTGATATCTTGCAGTAAAACCACAATTGTGTAATTCTGAATTAATTTAACTTGGGAAGTTTCGTCTCCATGCGTAAAGTAACAGGTGTTAATAATGTTAACCCCAGGGGCACCTGGGTGGCCCAGTGGGTTGGGGCCTCTGCCTTCGGCTCAGGTCATGATCCCAGCTTCCTGGAATCAAGCCCCACATTGGGTTCTCTCCTCACCGGGGAGTCTGCTTTCCCCCCCACCCCCGCCTGCTGTTCTGCCTGCTTGTGATCTCTGTCAAATAAATAAACACAATCTTTTAAAATAAATAAATAATGTTAACCCCATCAATAGAACTTTGCCAAAAGCTAAATTATATCAGTTTTATCATCATTTGCTAACAATGAAAAATCAGTTATTACCCAATAATAACTGAATGTTGAATCATTTCAGTGGAATCAAAATAAAGCTTTTGGGAAATCACTCTATCAAAAGTGAAATACCTAATACTAATGAAAATTGAGTTTTATTTATTTTATTTTTTTTTAAGATTTTATTTATTTATTTGACAGAGATCACAAGTAGGCGGAAAGGCAGGCAGAGAGAGAGAGAGGAGGGAGCAGGCTCCCCACCGAACAGAGAGCCCAATGTGGGGCTCGATCCCAGGACCCTGGGATCATGACCTGAGCCGAAGGCAGAGGCTTTAACCCACTGAGCCACCCAGGTGCCCCTATTTTATTTATTTTTAAAGATTTTATTTATTTGACAGACAGGGATCACAAGCAGGCAGAGAGGCAGGCAGAGAGAGGAAGGGAAGCAGGCTCCCTGCTGAGCAGAGAGCCTGATGCGGGGCTCCATCCCAGGACCCTGGGATCATGACCTGAGCCGAAGGCCGAGGCTTTAACCCACTGAGCCACCCAAGCACCCCGAAAATTGAGTTTTAAAAGTTCTACATTAAAAGGGCACCTGGGTGGCTCAGTTTGTTAAGCATCCGACTTGATTTAGCTCAGGTCATGATGTCAGTGTTGTGAGATTGCACTAAGTCAGACTCCATGTCCAGCATGGAGCCTGCTTAGGATTCTTTCTCTCCCTCCCCTCTGCCCCTCCTTCCTCCCTCTCAAAAAAAAAAAAAAAGAAAAAAAAAGTTCTACATTAAAGATCAACTTTTTTTGAGGTAATAATACAAGCATAAGTTTTGGTGCAACGGTGTGATAAAAATAATGTTCTGACAGTCCTATAAGGCAGATGTGTACTCGCAATTAGTTTAGTACACACATAACTCCTTTACCAAACAAGGAATATTCTAGTAATAGATAGTACAGTCATCAAATTTTAGAAATTATTTTTAAATCCACATTTAGATTAAATGAACCACAAAAATTTTGTGATAAGATTACACTGAATACTAAAAAGGTCCTTCGGCACAACTGTACACCAGGCTCTTGGACCTACCCATTATCAATGTGATTTTTTAAATTTCTGTATCCTTGAAAAACTACCTCACAGAGGCATTAAAAACTCATTTGTAAATGAGCCCTAAAACCTTTCTCTCCAAATTTGTTCAAAATCAACTAGGAATCTTTATTATAGTCAAGGAATGGAGCACCCAAATCTTGAAATTTTAGTTCTTTTAGAAATTTGCAAGTATTAGACCAAATATCACAAAAATATTTTTGCTGTTCAAATGACCTCAAAAGAAAAAAAGTGAAATTTCCACAAGTTATGTCAACAGCCAAAGCCCTCAGTGAAAGCAAACTAAAATCAGAAACTTCCCATCAAGAAAGAAAGAAAGAAAGGAGGAAAGACACTCATCTTTCAAAAGTATTTAAAAAGGAAGCCCATCTCTGTTCAGATTCTGATGGGGAAATGTGAATGTTTGGATTCTGAATTTTCTCCTCTTCTCTGGTGTAAGAATCTCCAAGGCAATAAATTAACATACACATTAGACCGTGTTAGGGGCTGGTGATACCTTAGAAAGTTTAGCAGAAAAAACAAAAAACACCTTAGAGATCCTCACAAAAGAAAAAGCAATTCAGCTAAAAATTATGACTCACACAAGGAAAAACAATAGGTTATAAGCAAATATTTAACAGGAGGACTAAACAGCACATTAGACAAAGCTGAACACAGAATAAGTGAATCAGAAAAACATTTTAAAATATATATATATCCATATATATATAATATATAAAATATATATATATATATATAAAATACATCCAAAATATAGGACCTTAAGGGTAAAGAAGACATGACAATGAATGTAAGAGGTTAAAACAAATACAGGACTGAATGAAACGGTCCTATACATTTCTAACTGGAGTTCCAGGAGAAGGCAGTTCTGGGAAGAGCTGGGTCACTCTTAAGAAAGGTGAGTGAAAGTAAGTCTAGAGCAATGGTCCTCAATACTAGCTGAACCTTACTATTATCATCTAAGAAGTTTTAAAAATAAATAAAAAACTGCTTACCCCTCTACCCCAAGATTTTAGAATTGGTGTGGTCAAGGTATCTAAATTTTCCTCAGAGCTTCCCAAGCTATTTTAGTGATCACCCAGGGTTGAGAACCTGTGATCCATATCTACAAATAGCTAGTTAAACCACTGAACAAAAATAAGGAGGAAAATGTTTTAAAATGACTATAGAGAAGTAATTTTACCTACAAAGTAATAACCAACACTGACAACAGACTTCTCAAAAACAGACGCCAAAAGAATAATAGAACAATACCTTCACTGTGTTAAGAGAAAAAACTGGCAACCTAAAATTCAAAACAGCTAACTAACATTGAATAGTGATAATGAAATAAACATTTTTAGTGAAACTCTGAGAGGTTACCATTTATAGAGCTTTGCGGAAATAGCTACTAAAGAGGATACGCTTCAGGAAGAGAAACACTGAACACAAAATGGGATATAAGACATTCAAAACATAAAAGCAAAACAGAACAAATCGCTGCTGCCAGCTAAACTCCCATTTCATACGTCTTTCTTTTCCTAAGTAATCAATCAACAAACATGAAATCTTTCTGGTTATCCATCCTGGTAGTTCATATATGTGACCAAAATGACCTACTTTTAAAATAATAATATAATCGGCTCCACCTTAGATTTACTGTAACTCTAGGAGTAAGGACTTTTTTTTTTTAAAGTAGGCTCCATGCCCAGTATGGAGCCCAACATGAGACTTGAACTCATGACCCTGAGATCAAAGCGTGTGAGCTGAGATCAGGAGTCAGAGGCTTAACCACCTGAGCCACCCAAGCCCCCGAAGTCTCTAGCAATTTTTTTTTTTACAACAATTTTTTTTTTAGCATTTTTACATACATACCTGACCAGGAGGATAATTAGGTTTAAAACTTTAGATTCTAGTATTTCCTCATACAACAGTTCTCAAAGTACGGTTCCTCAAGTCAACATCATTATTATCCAGAAACTTATGCAAATACAAATTCTAAGGACCCACCTCAGATCTACTTTATTAGAAATTCTGGATATGAACTCAACAACTATGCTTTAACAAGCCCTCCAGGTGATTCTGATGCCAGCTCAAGCCTGAGAAAACGCTTTAGTTTCATGCTCATATTACTCTGTTCACAATTCTACGAGAACAAGTCCTCTGCTGCTGTCCTGTCCATAAAACCTTTCCATTTAGTACTGTAGAACAGTGTACCATGGTTAACTAATTTCCAAATATTCTTAATCTCTTCCATGAATTTTCATTGCATCTTTTGCCTTAAGAGAACCTAGTCTACTTCTCTTATACAGTCCTCACAAAAAAGCTCTTCATTCTCCTAAACACCATATAGCTCAGGGTCTGGAAAGTGAGGTCCACTCACTTCCTATTCCCTGTAACCCCAAAAACATTTGGATAAAAATCTGGCCTTCAGGAGCACCTGGGTGGCTCAGTTCATTGGGCATCTGCCTTCGGCTCAGGTCATGATCCCACAGTCCTGGGACTGAGCCCCGCGCTGGGCTCCCCACTCAGTGGGGAACCTGTTTCTCCTTCTCCCCTGCTTATATGCTCTTTTGCACTCTTTCTCTAATAAATAAATAAAATTTTTGTAAATAAATAAATATCTGGCCTTTTCTGAAACTCTCCACTCTTCATGCCTTTTCAACCGTGGATGAAACTAATTTCCAAATTTCTCTCCTGACGTTGAGACCAGAAGAATCCAGTGACTACCCAACACTTCCACTTGGATGTTGCAAAGGAACCTCAAATTCAACATATAAAAATCTGAACCTGTTATGCTGTCCAACTTCTTCCTATATATTCTACATAAATGGCACCACCATTCATCTACCCAATTATCCAAGTCCAAAACCTGGAAATAAATCATTGATGAAATCCCTTATTCAAACATTCAATTAGTCACCAGCTACTATCAATTTCACCTTCTGTGAATGCTTTCATTCTCTCTATCACAACTGCTAGTGGTACAGTACAGATTACCATCCCTAACTGGGATATTCTATACAGCAAGAGCCTCTTAACTATACTCCACCAGTTCATTTTACAGTCCCCAAATTTCAAGAACATTTATTTTTAAACCACATGGTAACCTACAGAATGTAAATTATGTTCCAACTTTTAGAAATCATGTGATCTTATAGTTTTAATACTTCTAATATGCTAAACCATCCTTCAACACAAGCTTTTAAATCCAGCTTTTACTCAATTGTTCTGGGTCACCAACTGATTGACAGTTTTATCACAACTATAAAACACAAAGAACATCAATCAAAAAAGTAATTATCAAATTAGATCTAAATTCTTAAAACTTAAGATCTACAATTGGTAATTTCATTTATGTGAGCTTGACTGCAATAAATTTTAGTTTTGTTATAAATAATGGACTTCAAGAAATGTTTGTAAGATGAGCAAAGAACACTGTAAAAAAAAATTTTTTTTGAAACTCACAGAAAGAAAACATTTTAGATTTTGAAAAAGTGAAAACTCACCATACACACCTGTGGGAGTAGAATTGTTCATGGTAAAAGGTCCGTTAATGACACCAGAAGAAAGAAGCTCATCAGATCCCCGCTGAAAAGCAAGACCAATAAATACTATGTTAATAAAATGAGCCTTGGATAATGGTCCATGTTTACTACTAAAAATATCAAAAGTTAATAATATTACTTTGTCTGAAGGTCAAGGCATTTAAGGGGAAGTCCTCAAGAATCACAAAATCTAAAAGGTTGGAAGTAAATTTTACAGAAGAAAATTATTGCATAGCCACATGGTTGTTATTCAAAAAAAAAGAAAGAAAGAAAGAAAGAAAGAAAGAAAAACTGCTATGACATAATGGGAGACATAATCCTGCAACCCTGGTATTAACAGATATTACATCTGAAGTACCAGAAACCACATTTAGGGGTTGCACCCTGAAACTGGTTTTGGGTTTTTTTTTTTTAAGATTTTATTTATTTGTCAGAAAGAGAGAGAGCACAAGTGGGGGCCGAGGAGAAAGAGAAGCAGGCTCCCCACTGAGCAGGGACCCTGATGTGGGACCCAATCCCAGGACCCTGGGATTATGAACCGAGCCAAAGGCAGACACTTAACCAGCCGAGCCACACACATGCCCCCAGCATATTTATTTCTAAGTACTCATATGAAAATCATTTGTGTAGTACCTGCTAAGAATCCCAACTTCTTGATACCTATGTATTTTTTTTAAAGTTGAACACAAAGACACAACTTATTTCTATATTGACCAAATATAGAAATATTTATAATCAGTGATTTTTTATTCACTAATGTTCAAAATGATCTTTAACATGTACGATTTTTTAAACAACTTGTGTTTAAATAATTTCCTCTTTCCTATATGTAAGAGTTTTGACCGATTGTGGGAAACTGGGTGGCTTAGGTCATGATCCCAGGGTCCTGGGATGGAGCCCCATATCGGGCTCCCTGCTCAGCTGGAAGCCTGCTTCTCCCTCTCACACTCCCCCTGCTTGTGTTCCCTCTCTCGTTGTCTCTCTCTGTCAAATAAATAAATAAAATCTTTAAAAAAAAAAAAAAAGGAGTTAAAACCAAACAATTTCCAAATGTCACTGTTTAACTTGGTCAATTCTTTTTTTGAAGATTTTATTTATTTACTTGAAAGATTTTATTTATTTACTTAAGAGAGAGTGAGAGAGAAAGAGAGCATGAGAGGGGAGAGGGTCAGAGGGAGAAGCAGACTCCCCGCTGAGCAGGGAGCCCAAAGCGGGATCGATCCCGGGACTCCAGGATCATGACCTGAGTGGAAGGCAATCATTCAACCAACTGAGCCACTCAGGTGCCCTTACTTGGTCAATTCTTAAGATCAAATATTCTGGTCTACAGGATGATAAAACTTAATTCCCAAATTATCCCACAAATATTAGAATAGTTATAATTCTCCAAAAGATGTTTAATGTTTAGGTGTTAAGTATCACTATAGGACAAAACTTCAGCCTTTGCTAAAGAAAGGCAAACCACCAATGTGTTTGCATAATAGAAGTACAATTATTTAAACAATTCCTATATTAAACATCCAGATATTATTCCCTTTGGTTCTTCACTAGAAATTTATACAGACAAGGTGGGACAAGAGGAAGAAATTAAGTAAGCACACAAGATGAAATTAAAATGAAAATCTCAACTTCCGAAGGACCAAGATTAAGGCCTCATTTAAGGAACATCTGTTATCTTCCTGATAATACCTTAACTAGGAAAGACTTTGTGGTTCACTGGCTACCTGCAGCTATGGAGGAAGATGAATTTCTGCAGGTTTAAAAGCAGTAAAAATTTTAACATGCCCAGTATGTTTTTATCTCTGAGGATTTGGTAAAAGAGGTGTTACTAACAGATATATTTTCTACATATACATGAGTTTAGTATTAATATGTTTCTATACGTAAACTGAGTTTATTTAAAACTACTAAAACCATTTTAGCTTTTTCCTAGACTTACAGAAGTATGTTAAAATGTCAACTAAGCACTAATTCTAGGAGGACTGCACATTGAAATGTAAAAGGTATAACAATAAAGACTCTAGAAGGTAACAGAAGAGTATCTTCATAATTTTGGAGTAAGGAAAAATTTTCTTAAATAAGACACAAAAGTACAATTAGGAAGGAAAAATACAAATGAGACATAGAAATTAATAATTTTATTTACAATATATATAATATCAAATCTTAATGTTGCACACCTGAAACTAACACTACATGTCAATTTTTTTTTTTTTAAAGAATTTTATTTAGGAAAAGACATGAGGAATCTAAAAGGCAAGTTACAGAGAGGAAGAAAATATCTGCAATTGCATATAACCCCAACAGGTTTCACTGTTTTTGTTTTTGTTTTTTTTTTTTAAGATTTATTTGAGAGAGAGTGCAAGCAAGAGGGGAGAAAGAGCAAAGGGGGAGGGAGAGGGAGGAGAAAGACTCTCAAGTAGACTCCCCGCTGAGCAGGGATCCACCTCAGGACCCTGAGGTCATGACCTGAACAGAAACCCAGAGTCAGATACTTAACTGACTGAGCCACCAGGTTTTATAACCAGAGGGAAAAAAAAAAAAATACAAAACCTCATTAGCATCACTAAGAAACTCAAGGTAAAAGAAAACCACAATAGTTCAACAGGTACCTAACAAAGTGGCAAACTTTTTGTTTCCGAGTATTTGTGATTTCTCCTCCGGTGAAGGGATTTTTCACCCCCATCCATGATGATGTGACTTGCAATGCCTCCTGTGAGAGAGAACTTCCGACACTGAGCACGGTTTTGTGATAGGCTTTTTTGGCCTATGCTATATGAATAGACATGACCTTCAATAAATCCAAGCAGAAGCGTCAAAAGAGCTAAGCAGTTTCTGCTAATTTTTTCCCTCGTTCCCTCTGAAATAGGAGCATATTCCCAAAGGGGCTGCTCTTTCGGGCCTAATTTCCAGAATAAAAACACATACAGCTTCACAAGAGCCACCAACACTGTAAGTGAACCAGAAACAAGTATTTTTCTAACCTATATCTAAATGACTATTATCGTATCCAATAAACATATGAAAAGATGCTTAATTCCACTGGTCATCAGGGAAATGAGAGTTAAAACCACAATAAAATACTAGATATTAAAAAAGACTGACAATATCAAGAGTCGATAACAACATGGAGCATCAGAAGGAGTATGTTACTACTTGGGAGTGCAAGCCGGCACAACTTTGGAAAACTGACTCAATACGGTGAAGTTGAATATATGACCAGCCTACAATCCTTATGTATTCTACTCCTATGGATACACTCAGGAGATTGCATGTTTATGTGTACCTAAACATATGAGAATGTTCTCAGCAGCATTATTTCTACCTGCCAAATAGGAAATAGCCAGTTATCAATGAAAGAATGGACAGATTTCTTTTTAAGTAAATGAAGAAAATTTTTTTCATTTAAATTCAATTTGTTAACATATAGTGTATTATTAGTTTCACAGGTGGAGGTCAGTGATTCACCAGTCTTATATAACACCCAGTGCTCATTACATCATATGCCCTCCCTAATGTTCATCACTCAGTTACCCCCATTCCCCTACCCCCTCCTCTCCAGCAACCTTTGGTTTATTTCCTATGATTAAGAGTCCCTTATGGTTTGTCCCCGTCTCTGATTTCATCTTGTTTTATTTTTCCCTCCCTTCCCCTATACTCCTGTTTTGTTTCTTAAATTCCACATAGGAGTGAAATCATACGATAATTTTCTTTCTCTGACTGAATTATTTCACTTAGCCTAATTACCCTCTATTTCCATCCATGTCATTGCGAATGGCAACTTTTCTTTTTTTTTTTTGATGGCTGAGTAATATTCTGTTATGTGTGTGTGTATGTAGATATACACATACACACACATACACCCCCCATATCTTCTTTATCCATTCATCTGTCAAGGGACATCTGGGTTCTTTCCATAGTTTGGCTATTATGGACATTGCTGCTGTAAACATTGGGATGCAAGTGCCCCTTCTGATCACTACATTTGTATCTTTGGGGTAAATACCTAGTAGTGCAATTGCTGGGTCATAGGGTAGCTCTATTTTTTTTTAAAGATTTTATTTATTTATTTGAAAGACAGAGATTACAAGTAGGCAGAGAGACAGTCAGAGGGAGAGGAAGGGAAGAAGGCTCCCTGCTGAGCAGAGAAGCCCAATGCGGGACTCAATCCCCCTGGGATCATGACCTGAGCCAAAGGCAGAGGCTTTAACCCACTGAGCTACCCAGGGGCACCTGGGTAGCTCTATTTTGAACGTTTTGAGAAACCTCCATACTATTTTCCAGAGTGGGTGTACCAGCTTGCACTCCCACCAACAGTGTAAAAGGGTTCCTCTTTCTCAGAATGGATAGATTTTTGTAAATGCAGTGATTTATAGCAATAAGAATGAACTACCGCTCCATATAGTAACACAGATAAATCTCACAAGCATGCTAAGTCAGTCACATAAGAAGTCAGTCACAAAAGATTATATACTATACTACTGTATTATTGAGTTCAGAAATATGGCCAAAACTAAATGACACACTGGACAGCAACATGCAAAAGAAGAAAAATGGACCACTTTCTTACACCACATACAAAAACAAAGTTAAAACAGTTTAAAGATCTAAATTTGAGACCTGAAAAAATAAAAACCACAAAAACAGTAGAAATCCGGGGCGCCTGGGTGGCTCAGTTGTTAGGCGTCTGCCTTTGGCTCAGGTCATGACTCCAGGGCCCTGGGATGGAGCCCTGCATCGGGTTCCCTGCTCGGTGGGAAGCCTGCTTCTCCTTCTCCCACTCCCTCTGCTTCTGTTTCTTCTCTCGCTGTCTCTCTCTGTCAAATAAATAAATAAAATCTAAAAAAAAAAAAAGAAAGAAACTGTAAAAATCCTAACTCCTTTGACCATCAGCCACAGCAACTACTTTCTAGATAGGTCTCCTGAAACAAGGGAGATGAAAGCAAAAATAAACTATGGGGACTACATCAAAATAAAAAGCTTTTGCACAGCAAAGGAAACAATCAACAAAACTAAAAGGCATCCCACAGACTGGGAGAAGGTATTTGCAAATGACATATCCAATAAACGGTTAGTATCCAAAATATATAAAGAACTGATACTACTCAACAACCCAAAAACAAATAACCCAATTAAAACCTAGGCAGAAGACACAGACACTTTTTCAAAGAAGACATACCGACAGCCAACAGACACATGAAAACATACTCAGCATCACTCACCATGAGAGAAATGCAAAGCAAAACTAGAAGATATTACCTCACACCTGTCACAATGCCTAAAATCAACAGCATGAGAAACAAAAAGGTGTTGGCAAGGATGTGGAGAAAGGGGAACCCTCCTGCACTATTGGGGGTAATGCAAACTGGTGCAATCACTGTGGAACACACTATGGAGGTTCCTCAAGAAGTTAAAAATAGAACTACCCTACAATCCAACAATAGCACTGAGTATTTGCCCAAAGAATACAAAAATACTAATTCAAAGGGATACATGCTCCCCAATATTTATAGTAGTGTTAATAACTACAATAACCAAATTATGGAAACTGCCTAAGTGTCCATCAATTAATGAATGGATAAAGAAGTTGAGGTATATATACACAATAGAATATTATTCAGCCATAAAAAAGAATGAAATCCTGCCACGTGCAATGACACAAATGGAGCTAGAGAGTATTATGCAAAGCAAAATAAGTCAGTCACAGAAAGAGAAATACCATACAATTTTACTCGTATGTCGAATTTAAGGAGCAAAACAAATGAGCAAAGGGGGAAAAAGAAAGAGAAAAAGAGAGAGAGAGAGGGGGGCAAACCAAGAAACAGACTCTTAACTATAGAGAACAAAGAGATGGTTACCAGGAGGGAAGTGGGTGGAAGCAAATGTTTAATAAACGGTGATGGGGATTAAGGAGTGCACCTGTTAAGAGCACAGGGCGATGTATGGAAGTACTGAATCACTGTATTGTACATCTGAAACTAGTAGTACACTGCATGTTAATTAACTGGAATTTAAATAAGAACAAACAAACAAAAAAAAGCTACTGTACTTCAAAGACACCATCAAAAAAATGAAAAGACAAGCCAGAGAATGGGAGAAAGTATTTGCAAAATCTAAATAATAAAAAGACGTATTTGTAAAAAACAGGCAAAAAGCATCTGAAAAGTCATTTCTCCAAAGATTTACAAATGGCCTATAAGCACATGAAAAGATACTCAACACCATTAGACATTAAGGAAATTCATATTTTAAAACCACAGAGAGCACTTCAAACAAAATTTAAGACTATGACATCACCACACACCTACCAAAACAATTAGAATAAGGAAAAATGACGGTATCAACTGCAAGGGAGGAATGTGGAAGAAAGTGGATCTCTTATACATTGCTGACAGGAAGGGTACAGCGACTTTGAACAGTTTGGTGGTTTCTTTAAAATGAAACATACAAAACAATCAAACAACCATATTCTCAAAATGAAAAATCACATGTTCTATAATTTTATTTATATAACATTCTCAAAATGACAAAATTATAGAGGTGAAAAAGAGACCAGTGGTTGCAAGGGAGCTGAGATAGTTGGTGGGAGGTAATGGGTAATAAAAGGGTACGAGAATGGAGATCTTTGTGGGGCACTGATCAATTCTGTATCTTGATTGAGGTGATAGTTATGTGAATCTACACAAGCAATAAAATGAAACAGAATTATAAATAGGCATAGTACAATATCAACATCTTTGTTTTGATAATGCACTATAATTAAAATGCAACCATCAGAGAAAACTGTGAAGGGTACACAGGACCCTTCCATAGTACCTTTACACCTCTAAATTTTTTCCAAATATAAAGTAAAAAAAATAAAATAAAACAATGAAACAAGAGATGCATCATTCTGAGCCAGAGGATTCCTACTGACTTGAGACTTCTTCCCTGCCTGAAATAGTAATTACCATCACCTACGCTGAATAAACCTGTAAGGGATAAGAAAAGATTGATCAAGCTATGAACTACTACAGCTAATTCTCAGAGTTCATGCCTATACAATGCTGATCCAGAAGCCATCCCTTCAAAGGCAGACAACGTTCAAAAAATAAAACAAAACAAAAACACAATCATATGAGTTACTTATGGCAATCTATACCTAGGATAAAGGAAGGAAAGAATCAAAAGGCAGACAATATACACCAGAAAAATTACACAACTTTAAATTATGAGCAAGTAAGAGTGATTTTGTAAAAACAAAAAAATTAAGAAAATATAACAGTCTCTCCTAAATAAAATACAAAGGGATACAGCAGCTAAAGGAAAAGCAAATAAGATTCTACCAAAGAATTTAAAAGATAGACTGATTGAAAAAAAGAATAAAGCAGTGTCATGAAAGTCAGCCATTACAAAGAGAAGAGAACCAAAAGCGCAAACACCTTTCAGTTACCCAAAGAACCAAACTCTCCTGCAAGGAACCAACTCTTGCTCTAGAATTTTTGTATCAAAAAGCTAACAAAGAACAAATCTTCAGGGGCTCCTGGGTGACTCAGTCAGTTAATCATCTGCCTTCAGCTCAGGTCGTGATGCTGGGGTCCTGGGACGGAGCCCCATGGGCTCCCTGCTCAGCAGGGATGCTCAGCAAGGGGTCAGCTTCTCCCTCTCCCCCTGCAGGTCACCTTGCCTGTGCTCTGTCACTGGCTCTTCTGCTCTCTCTCAAATGAATAAATAAAACCTTGGAGGGGGAAAAAAAAGGAACAAACTTTCAGAAAAGCACTCCCTTGGAGGCACAGGAGATTACTTAAAATGCATCTAGCAAAGGTGTCAAACTTTAACACAGACCCCACAGTGCTTGAGAGCTAAGAACCCAAAAAAGTTGTTTGCAGTCTTCTTAATGCACACATGCCACTTCAGTTTCCATTTGGGAAGAGAACTGAACTGAGTTACTCACGGCTCTATTTCTATCTCATTTAATAAACTTTTACCTTGTTTCCTAACTAGGAAATCACCAGTCAACAATTAACATGAAAGTTTTACTGCTGCTTACTATTTAATCAAGTCTAAACTTATTGTAATGGCTATTAAAAGCTCTTTCTAACCTGGACTTCCTACTCATGGTAACACTCCTGTCCTGGAATTTGCCCCAGACACATCATCTTTATTCTTGCCTCTTTATGCTATTCTCCCATCTCAAACACTACACTTCACTACATATCCATTCTTACCTACTGATCACAAATAAATAGCACATCCTTGAAAATTTTTCTATCCCCCAAATGAAGAGGTTGAACTTAATTTTGATTGTCTTGCAGCACTAAAATGTGTATGTTTTAGGATTTTAGCACACTTGCAGAATATATCTTTCCTGTATTTTTAACTATCAATATCACACATTTTGTCAAATATGTATGCAAAGATTTTTTTCAGCTACTTTGAGGTCTATTATGTCTTATATTTGATTATATTTCCCCACAGTCTATAGCATAGTGCCAGGTACATTACATGTAATGGCTTTCTGCCTTGGTTATGCATTACAATCATATAACCAGTTTAAAATAAATACTATTTGGGGAGCCCAGATAGCTTAATTAAGCATCTGCCTTCAGCTCAGGTCATGATACTGGAGTCCAGGGATCGAATACTGCATCAGGCTCCCTCCCTGTTCAGTGGGGAGCCTGCTTGTCCCTCTGCCCCTCATTCCCACTCAAGAGCTCCCTCTCACTCCCTCTCTCTCAAATAAATAAAATCTTCAAAAAAAAAAAAAAAGTAAAATAAAATAAATACTATTTATAAGGTCCCACCCCAGAGATTTTTTTTTTAAAGATTTTATTTATTTATTTGACAGAGAGAGAGATCAAAAGTAGACAGAGAGGCAGGCAGAAAGAGAAGGGGAAGCAAGCTCCCCGCTGAGCAGAGAGTCTGATGTGGGGCTCAATCCCAGGACCCTGAGACCATGACCTGAGCCGAAGACAGAGGCTTAACCCACTGAACCACCCACGCGACCCGCCACCCCAGAGATCCTTAACTAGAAGATCTAGGCTGAGGCAAAACCTGTATTATTTCCAAAGCTCTAACGTGTACCCGACTGAGAACTACCATAGAAATATTGTAATAAACACAGAACACAAAGTGGTTTAAAATACAGTCTTCTAGAGTAGACCATATGTAGGTTTGAACAGGCTCCACCTTAAACTTACCTTTGTCTGATACTTGGCCCAGGGTGCTCACCTATAAAAAAGAATCATAATGGTACCCATCCTTGTGGGTTACTCTGAGGATTAACATTTCTAATACAAAGGTATCCCTTAAACACTTGGAATAAACACTGTTGATTAATTACTCATTTTCAAAAGGTACATGTATTCAGTGTAAGTATTACTAGGTAATAATCTCCAAAAGGTGAAAGGCAACATTCAATAAAGTAAACTTTGTAAAGTTAAAAAAAAAAAAAAAAGTCACTTCCCCATTCTAGCAACAAAAACTGATTTAAAAAATTGATACAAGACTTGGTTTTGATAAAACACACTTAAAAACAGAAAGCAATTGGAGGCCTGGGTAGCTCAGTCAGTTAAGGGTCTTGCCTTTGGCTCCTGTCATGAACTCAGTGTCCTGGGATAGAGTCCCACATGCGGCTCCAGCCTCAGCGGGGAGTCTGCTTCTCTTTCTCCCTCTACCCCTCCCCACTGGCTCATGTGTGTGCTCTCTCAAATAAATAAAATCTTTAAAAAAAAACAAAAACTGAAAGAAATGCTTTTTGCATTTTATGTAACAAATTCTTAAGATATATATCCATTTCTAATAAATAAAGTTGAAACTCTCTTTGTATAGGATTATATAGGATATTTAATAAAGTCCTGTTTATGATTAACCTCTGGGAATGAGAAAGAATAAATTATTTATCAGCCTGAACATTAGGACCTTTCCTGCAGAACACTGATAAGATCTGTTAAAAGAAGAAAAGAAGTAAAATTTTTCACTACACCCATCCTTATTTACACAACTTTGCGTACTCATTCAATTATCTCAGAATAAATCTACAGATGTTAAATAGCTAGATTTTTATTTTTATAATTCATTTTTAAGTTCATTTTGCAAAGTTATAATATGAATCTCTACTCCGCTCTATAATCCTTTTATAAGTGGTAAGCTTTTGCTACATTGTTATATTCTTCATAATTATTTTTAATGGATTCTTAATATTAGTGTTACTTGCAATTTATTGATATCATGAAATTATGCTACATTATTACTTCATTTAGAATGCAATATATTGCCTACATAAAGGAGCTTCTCAACAAAAAATATACTTAATTGCTAAAGCACAAGTGAGCATCCCCATTTGACAATACTCCATAAGTATTGTCACACAATGATGCTGGGAAAATAATGTATTCTAATGCCATATAGAGAGGACAAAGGATGTTCTGTATCTGGTACTTTCCCAGACTTGGCCAAATGTGTTTCTTCCCTCAGCAGACTAAAATCTATATACTTTCCCTGTAATAACCAGTAATCATGACTGTAACAGC
This sequence comes from Martes martes, assembly GCF_963455335.1. NCBI lineage: Eukaryota > Metazoa > Chordata > Mammalia > Carnivora > Mustelidae > Martes > Martes martes. The sequence continues at coordinate 75,302,693 of NC_137900.1, forward strand.
TTTCAGTGAGTTCCATAAATCCTTCTAGCAAATTATGGGACCTCAACGTTGGTTCTGGAAACCGCCAGAACTTATACCTAGTGTCAGAAGTAAGGGTAGTCTTCTGTGGACCATGTCCCCTAACTTTGCAGTTGGCCTAATTCCTCTCATGGTTAAATGATGAATCAACCAAATAAAATAAAACTATTCATTTAATGAATTTTTTAAAACTTTATTCTTAATCTCTGAATTACCATTTGGACTTCTAACTGTAAAAGAAAAATTTAGCCTAAAAATGTGATCAAGTACATATACACAAACCACAATAATTTAAATTTATATGACATCTTAAATAAATTAATATAACTGTCACATTCAATGTTTCCACATAAAATATAAACTGTCATAATAAGAAAACGATTAACACTGCAGTGTCTTCAAAATAAAAAAAATTAAGTGTGATAATTCTACTAGATCTTTCAAGAGCAACAGGAAAAGCTTTCAAAAAACTACACATATGTAAAGCAAACATCAGGGTATTAAGTGAAGTGTTGGAACGGCTATTTTTATTTTTATACTTAATACACAAGAAACAAGATTTGATCCTCAAGTTTCAGACCTGGGAATCCTGTTTTATATCAGAAAAGGGGTTGACTATTCTTCAGGTAGACTAAACCACACATCTCTCAAATAATTATGATACTTTATTTTGATCCTAATAATTTCAGGATTGATAAACAAAAGACAAGGAGAGCAAAAGGAGCTTACATTTGAAAATGAGATCATAGGAAAAGTATTCTGATAATCAAAATTTACTGGCTAAGCTTTTTCCCCCAATAATTAATTTTCAAATTATAGAAAACAAAGGTTTGTTTAATATTATAAAGCTCAAATCCCAAAAGTCATATTATTTTGTAAAACTCTGTAAAAGATGACAAAAAATTAGTTCCGTATTATTTTAAACAGTCCCTTCTTTTAAAAAACAACTTTTCTTTCCTAGACATAAATTCTTTCTCCTAAAAACACATCACCACCTATAATTACAAACCACTTCAGTTCCCAAAAAAAATCTGAAAATTTTACTTAATATTTATATCCTAAGTGTCTGAAAAGCAATTTTCCATTATACCAAGGAAAGAGCAATGCAGACCTAGGTAAATTGAGTATCTCTCACAAAGGCTGACTACTACGAGATTATGGTTTAAGAGATGGGTTGGAAAATAAGCAGGATGAAGATCCCTGTGCTACAGACAAACAAATTAACCTTACACAAAAAGGCTTTAATAAGCCAAATAATGAAGACATCTCGGGAGGTGGGCTGTATAAAAACACTGGATCAACAGTCTCCTTAGAAACACAAAGTAAATTTACATAAGTGCAGCAGTTGCTCTGTGGACTTATTAGCTCTCTGGCTAAGTCAACACACCAATCAGCTGCCTCAAGTATCAATTACTGAAGTTCTCTCCTGTTGAAGAATAATGAAATACACATGACAACAAAGCAAAGGAATATTATAATTAAGCAGCACAAATAAAGTGTTTCATTATCAAATTTGATGGGAAGTGGTTTTAGTTCACGTTAAAGAGATATTATTAATATGATAGAAGGCAATCCACACAACCGAGAAACAGCTGCTAAAGTAACATGTAAGGAAGATTCTGAAAATAAACCTTTACTAACAAGTTAAATTTCAGATCACACATAAAACGCATATGAAATTCAGATAGCATTTGTTTTACTCTATGACCATAAAAAAGAGGCTACCAAAATTACCTCAGAATTGTCTATGATCCTAGTACTTCTTTTTTAAATACAAGAATCTGCATACTGGAATTAATATCCAAGTCCTACTGTAAAGCCAAGGTAGCCCCCTCTATTAATATTTCTAGCAGACAGTCCTAGTGAGGCTTTGTGAACAATTTCCAGAACAAAAAACACATGTTAATCCTGCTCTGTTAACTATGTTTTTTCATAAATAGAAACAAAAGTGATATTATGTAAAGTCTCACCATACTATATATACTTGTTGATTACGGTTTCCTGATTAATCATCTTTATACCCTCCTCCACAGAACCTACTATAATGTTTTACGTGGCATCCATGTTCAAATCTTTTTTGCTTCAAAAAAGAATAAAAATTAGAAAAGGAAATAAACTGAATATTCAGAGAAGCTTTCAGGTTAACTGTAAGGCAGTAACTCCAAGTTTTGTTTTGTTTTTTAATTCAGCCTTTTGTTAACATTCACCCTTTCACAGCCTCCTCCTACTCAAAGCATATCCAAACCCAAAGGCACCACCTATTATTGGTAACTCTACCCCTACAAATGACTTGGAGATCATATTCCCACAAACACTGTAGCCCCATCAACACTCTTCAGCTACTAATTGTGTGATGGAGCCTAAAAACACTTCTTAAAAAACAATTACCACCACCACCAACCCCAAAATAGTTACCACATTGTTCATCTGTAGTATGTTCCTTTCCAAGCCTGCCACTGGTGAGATTTTAGAACAGTGAGAATAAAAAGGCAACAATGGGGCAAATTCTTCATATATGCAGCTGTGGCAATGTTCAAAATCCCATTTATGAACCTATTTCAATAAAATGATCCTGAGTCCCTTCATTTTATATAGGGCATCTTAGCAAAAAATATTAACTCTTTAAAGGACAAATTATTCCTCCAAAGGCCTTCTAATTCATGGCATGCAACCAAAATGCCATTTATTTGAATATTCTGTTCCTACTGTACAGCATAGTCCATATTGAATTCAATGTGTATAACTGTCTTAGCAATAACATTCCTTCATTCAACAAATCCAACAAATATTTACCGAGCAACCAACTATGAGAGCCAGGTCTTTAACCTCTGGGGAAAATCCCAGTGAATGACAAAAAGAAAAAACCTCCCCTTAATGTACAGAGCTTACGATCTTGCAGAAGAAAACAGATAATAATCAAAAATTTTAAATTATGTAATACTTTTTAAAGTTACAAGTGCTTTTTGGGGCACCTGGGTGGTTCAGTTGGTTGGGCATCTGCCTTTGGCTTGGGTCATGGTCCCTGAGTCCTGGGATTGAGTCCGGCATCCGACTCCGGGCTCAGAGGTGAGTCTGATTCTCCCTCTGTCCCTCACCCTGTTCATGTTCTCTACCACTCTCACAAATAAATAAATAAAATAAATAAATAATCTTTTTATAAATAAAGTCATACGTGCTTTTAAGGAAAAGGAGCAGCCAGAGATGAAGAGGATAATTACAATTTTAAACAGGCAGTGAAGGAAAGACTTAAAGTTACCTTTAAGCAAAGTCTTAAATGAGGTAAGGAGTAAGCTATGTAGATATCTGAGGGAAGAATGTTGTAGGCAGAGGAAATTGGTATAGAATCCCTTGCATATTCTAGAAAACTCTGAGAAGGCAACTGTTACTAGGAGTAAGTAAGAGGTAAAGAGAAATAAAGACATTAGGAGGGTGTGTAATAATGTGTGGCACTAAAGGCCATTCTAAAAAATGTTATTATGTGAAATGAGGGACACAGAGTTTTGAACAGAGGAGTAGTAACATGATCCGATTTACTTTTCTTTTTTTTTAAAGATTTTATTTATTTATTTGACACAGAGAGAGAGATCACAAGTAGGCAGAGGCAGGCAGAGAGAGAGGAGAAAGCAGGCTCCCTGCTGAGCAGAGAGCCCGATGCGGGACTCGATCCCAGGACCCTGAGATCATGACCTGAGCCGAAGGCAGAGGCTTAACCCACTGAGCCACCCAGGCGCCCCCCGATTTACTTTTTAAAGGATCACTCTGGCTACTGTGTTGAGAAAAGCAAATTCACCTAAATATTAGCAGGGATTATTACATTTGGCTTCTCTACTTGTCATGTGTAAATACTAATTAATCAGAGAGAAAGGGGTTATTTTCATTTTGAAAAATAGTGAACTTTAAAAATTTTGCTGGTGCACCTGGGTAGCTCAGTTATTAAGCGTCTACTTTCATCTCAAGTCATGATCTTGGGGTCCTGGGATCAAGCCCCACGTCAAACTCCATGCTCAGTGGGGCCTCTGCTTCTCCCTCCTCCTCTGCCTCTCCCCCCACACTCATATTCTCTCTCTCTCTCAAATAAATAAAATGTTTAAAAATAATAATTAAATAAATAATTTTGTCACCATGGATTTTTTTTTTAAAGACTTTATTTATTTGACAGAGAAAGACACAGTGAGAGAGATAACACAAGTGGAGCGGGGGAGCATGGGAGAAGCTGGCTTCCCACTGAGCAGGGAACCCAACTCAGGGCTCCATCCCAGAACCCTGGGATCATGACCCGAGCCAAAGGCAGATGCTTAACAACTGAGCCACCCAGGCGCCCCTTCCATGGATCTTTCAATCAAATACATTTCATAAGGATTTTTGGTCAACTCTTCTATTGACCATTACCATACTGCCATCTCAAAAATGTTAACAAAACATTTATTTAATTTTATATTTCTTAAAATTTCTTTTAAAAAACAAAGTAAAACTTCTTTTTCCATCATTTAGTGACCTATCAGCACCTATAAATTTTATAGAGCCACATCATATGGACTTAAACTGGCTCATGTTTCCTTAAAGAACAAACATTAAGAAATCAGAGTGAATGGAATTCCCAGTGGAATTCCAAAGCAGCACAAAAATAGGGCAGTATTCCAACCTCCTTTTGATCTCAGTTAAATTACAAATACACTTTACTACTTAAGCAGACTGGAAACAAGGCTTCCATCTCTGATTCTAATAAAACAGTATAATATTTATTTGTCCTAGAACAAACCAATTTTCAAAAATAATGGTGCTTATTAATCAAATGCCATATGGAATATGAATTTCCCTAAAGCCAATATAGGCACCATGGTATAAAAAACAGAACATGTGCTTTGCCAACACATCTTTCATTCGAATCTAGCCCGTCACATACTGCCTGTTTGATCTAAGGTATTAGGTTAGAGTAACATCACAGGTTTGTTATCCTCTTCTGTAAAACTGGTCTAATGTTATAATAAATACGCAGTTCCTTCTCATAAAGGACTTCTTGTATACTGACAAGTAGCAAGATAGGAATAAAACGCATTTTTTTTAATCTGGGGGAGAGGGGCATAAGCAGTACTTGTAAATAGAATGCTGGTTATGTCTACTTATTCTAGCAATAATTAAGAGAGATGTTAAAACCTATGATTATGCATTTGTCTCTTTCTTCTTTCACCCACAATTGTCACACAACTTCTCAAGAAAATGTCTTATTTTCATAAGCAGGAGTCCTCTCTGGAATGACAAATCCTAAAATCTGAGGAGTGCTAGCTCAGGTAAAAGGCTGACTCTCTGCAGCTACTATCTGCTCCTTGGTTGTTGATGCTATTGCTCCACAGGTCATCATTAGCAACAGACGCTGAATGAAGTTCCTGTCTGCAGTAATGACGGAGCACAAAGCACTGTTAATCTCCCAGTATTCCTTCTACATGCAAAGGAGGAAACTCTCCCTTGGTGTTAGTCTCAGCTCCTGTTGCTGCTAACTTCCCAAAGTTATAAAAATCTCAAATTATATATACATCCTTCATTTTCTCCCTCTCTCCAACTCCCACCTACATATACACACATACCCCTATCGCCCAAATCAAAACAAACATTTTAATGTCGATGTCTAGAATTAGCCTTAAGACCAACTCCAGGTTCAGTTATTCTCTAAAAGGACTCAGAAGACTTGGCATAAAGTGTTCACAGCTAACACTCATTACAATGGAAGGATACAAGGCAAAGCAAGCAAAAAGAAAGGTATATGGAACAAAATCTGGGGGACACCAAGTACAAGCTAAGAGTTCTCTCCCAGTGAGGCCACACATACTTAATTCCTCCAGCAATGAATTGTGGTAATACTTGTGGAAAGCTATTTACCAGGGAAAGTCATTAGAGATTCACTGCCCAGGGTTTTTATTGGGAGCTGGTCACCCAGATACCCTCTGCCTAGCATGTACCAAAATTCCAGACTCCCAGAAAGTATAAACCATATCATTTACACAAACACTCTAAGAACAATAAGACATTCTTATCATTTAAGGACAAGTCATATCAATGTAGGGAACTGTTTACCAGCCAGGACTCTAGCCAAGCGCCAACTTACAAACAGCCTCCCTAAGGATAGCAGTCTCCAGTCTGCTACATTAACTATTTTCTGTACGTTGACAATCCCAAATGGCCAAACAGATCTTAACTTTTCTTGCAGCTCTCTGGTAAGGCTGGAACCCAGACACACTTATTTAGTTCCAGTTCCATCACAACCATTGCTGCTGCAGCAGCATTAGCAATAAATTTGAAAGAGGGAGATATCGGAGCCTCTGTGTTTGTTGCCTCCACTAAGATCAGAGACTGGACACAGTGTTGCAGAGTTAAATGTGTTAAAACAGCATAGGCCTATGGAATCTCTCTCTGGATTTAAGTTCTGACTCCACTACTTTCTAAATGAAGGATAAATTATTTGCTCTCTCTGTTCTTGTTTCCATGTCTGAGATGAGGAAAATAAAAACACCTTTCTCATAATGCTGTGATGATTACATACAAAAATACACATAAAGGACTTAGTAGCTATTATTATTTAGAAGGAAGATTCCCTCCCACTTTGCCTATTGTTCTCTCAGAGGTTAACTGACAATTAGAATGACCAGGGTTTTATACCTGTGGTCACATTACTTTTGCAACAGCTAAAGTACTAAAATCTATCATCAATTTACAGTAGAGAAAATGGACTTTAGAATAAATGGTATCTGGAAAACTGGATAGCCATTTGGAAAAAGGTAAAGTTGGCCCCATATCTCACACACACACCATACACCAGCATAAACTCCAAATGAATAAAAATCTAAATATGAAAAATAATCACACCATTATTTTTCTCAAAAGATTCTACCCATTTATTTATTTTTTCAAAAGATTCTACCCATTTATTTGACAGAGCACAAATAGGGGGAGCAGCAGACAGAGGGAGAGGGAGAAACAGGCTCCCCGCTGAGCAGGGAGCCCGACACAGGGCTCAAACCCAGGACCCTGGGATTATGACCAGAGCCAAAGGCAGCCACTTAACCGACTGAGCCAACCAGGGACCCCTATCACACCAGTATTTAAAACAAAACAAAACAAAACCCATGAATGAATTCTTTTATAAGCCTTGAAGAGGGAGAGCCCAGTATCATGATTCAAAATCCAGTTATACTAAAAATAAGCAAACACACTAATAAATACATAAAATTCAAACCAAAAGACTCTACATGGCAGAAAAAAAGCTTCATAAGCAGATCAAATGACACAGAGAGTACATATGTACAATTCATGTAGACAAAGGATTTACCTCTCTAATTTACAAAGAGCTTCTAAGTTGAAAAGAAAGACCGATTGAGCTAATAGAAAAGTAAAGGACAAGAACCAACATCCAAAAGAAAGGGGAATAATCCACCCTTAAAGATATATAAATATGCTCTACCTCACTCATATATTAAAAAACAAAACCTTAGGGGCGCCTGGGTGGCTCAGTCGTTAAGCATTTGCCTTCGGCTCAGGTCATGATCCCAGGGTCCTGGGATGGAGCCCTGCATTGGGTTCCCTCCTCGGCAGGAAGCCTGCCTGCTTCTCCCTCTCCCTCTGCTACTCCCCTGCTTGTGTTCCCTCTCTTGGTGTGTCTCTCTCTGTCAAATAAATAAATAAAATATTTTTAAAAAAACAAAAAACTTAAACCGAGATAACATTTCTCACCAATAAGACTGGCAAAAATCCAAAAGTTCAACAGCATAATCTCACCAAGAACAGAGTCATACAAAATAGTACTATCGCAATGGAGTTTCTGGCATTATTTCCCTGCAACACATTTAAACTTTGATATAGCAATCCCATGTCAAGACTCTACTTCACAGATACACCTGCATATACAGGAAACACCTAAAGATTATTCATTAGGAACTGTTCATTATAGCACAGTATTGTAAATAACTTAAGAGTCCACCAATAGAGGACCTAATGAATTAACTTCTATATCCACAAAATATTCTGCAGCTGTTAAAAAAACTAGAATGGGGTGCCTAGCTGGCTTAGTACATAGAACACGTGACTCTTGATCTCAGGATTTTGAGTTCAAGCCCCACAACGGGTGTAGAGATTACTTAAAAATAAATAAATAAAATCTTCTTTAAAAAATTAGAAAGGGGGAAACTCTGAGGAAAATTCCCTCTGCTTTGCTGAGAAAATTAAAGTGAAGAGCAGTGTATATAAATATGCTGCCTTCTGTACTGGAAGAGGAAGAAAAAAATATGTATACTTGCCTTTACTTGCATTAACGGTACCAGAAAACTAAATGAAAAGCTAATAAAATTATTAACTTTGGGGGAAAGACTACGAGGGCAACACTGCACATGAGACTTCTCCTATATACATATGGCTGAACTTATTTTTTGTTGAATTACCTGTTCTCTTAACTTTTATTTATGAATTTTTACTTTCACCAAATACATGCCCTATATCAATTATTACAAAGTTCATATGATAAAGCAAATCCCTCCACCCCAATCCTAATCTTTGAACAGTTCTCAGACTTTCTAATGGTTATCCCTATAACCCTAAATAATATGGTTACACCACTACTTCTGAGTTATCAACTTTAAAAATAAACCAACTTAGGGTGCCTGGGTGGCTCAGTCAGTTCAGCATCTGCCTTGGGCTCAGGTCATGATCTCAGGGTCTTGGGATCAAGCCCTGCATCATAATGGCTTCCTGCTCAGCAGGGAATCTACTCTCCTCTCTCTCTCTCCCCCCCTCTGCCCCTCCCCACTGTTTGTTCTCTCTCAAATAAAGCCTTTAAAAAAATAAAAATTTAAAAATTTAAAAAACCAACTCTAATATGAAAACTTAAAAACTTATCTCTTATTAAACTTTTCTATTTTCTTGCCCTCTTAATATTTGAAATATATGCTATTAATTTTAATTCTTAAATAAGTTACCTTTAAATCTTTTTTTTTTTAAAGATTTTATTTATTTATTTGACAGAGAGAGATCACAAGTAGGCAGAGAGGCAGGCAGAGAGAGAGAGAGGGAAGCAGGCTCCCTGCTGAGCAGAGAGCCTGATGTGGGACTCGATTCCAGGACCCTGAGATCATGACCTGAGCCGAAGGCAGCGGCTTAACCCACTGAGCCACCCAGGCGCCCCATAAGTTACCTTTAAATCTTAAACACTCACTTCATAATTTTATTGTCAATTTGACCACCTCTTAATTCTCCATTTTGAAAGACAAAACTGTTAGGGAAAGTAATCTGTTCTCTCCTTCCCTGCCTCTGCCAGCTTCACTTTTATTTTTTATCCTTATAGTTGTTACATTCTGCCCTGCAACAAGAGAATGCTAGGCTTCCTTGACTCATGTCCTGTCCACAGTTTGACTCAAAGCTAAAACCTCAGGGCGCCTGGGTGGCTCAGTGAGTTAAAGCCTCTGCCTTTGGCTCAGGTCATGATCCGAGGGTCCTGGGATCGAGCCCCGCATCGGGCTCTCTGCTCCGCAGGAAGCCTGCTTCCCCCCCCCCCCCCGCCTATTTGTGATCTCTGTCTGTCAAATAAATAAATAAAATCTTCAAAGCTAAAAACTCAAACTCAATAAACAGTACTTACATCTTTATGACTATGTAAATACTGTTCAAGGAAACATATACCTTACCCACATTTCACTTTTTACCCTATAGTCTAATGTCACAAAATTAGGACCACTTGAAAAAACTATTCCTAGAATCAAGATCAAGTGGTTTCTTTATTACATTCAATCTCTCAATATTGTACCACATTCTAATTTGGTTCATAGTTAGCTCATGATTTCCTTTCTTTTTTTGCTTCCTCCTGCTTCAATCAAGAATGCTCTCTAGGCCTTTGAACAGCTGTTAACCCAAGTTTTCTTTTAGTCTTCTGGGTTGGCTTAACTTTTTTTCTAAACTTCTGTCTTCATTGTCCTTAGTTTACTTTATCATTTTGCCAGAGGATATCCTCAAGTAACCACCTAAATGATGATAAACAGAAAGCAAACTTTCTGGATCCATGCATGTCTGAAAATTCCCTCTTCAGTTATACCCTCATTATTAATCATTTGATTTAGTAAAAAAAAAAAAAAAAAATTCTGGGTTAAAAATTATTTGTCCTAAGAAAACTATAAACACTGTCCCATTTTCATTTAGCACATGTGGGACTGATAAGATGCCAGTCTGACATTTATTTCATTGAAGGTGACTTGTTTTTTTCCCTCCTGAAAGCTTTCACAGTCATGTCTTCATGGAATTCCAAAATTTCACAATAACATATCTAGGTGATGGTCCTTTGTACTAACTTTTCTTGGTAATAAACCGGTTAATCTGAAGCCTAAAATTAGCAAATTAGCATGACATGTTAACTCCCATCTCCAAAACCAAAATGGAGAACCTACAGATGTGTGGATTTCAGGAACCAAAATGAGGACAGAGAAACCCTGAGGAAGTTGGAAGGCCAATCTGAACTAGTACATGGGGGAGGGATGATGAAGACAAGTAGCTACAGACTGTAGTTAAGAACCCAAAGGTCTCAAATGTGAGGACAAGTTGGAAGAAAGCTTTCCGAATTCTGTTCCTGCCTAAAAATATTCTCAGAGATACAAAGTCTCACATAATCCGCCACACAGAGATATGGTATAATTTGGGGGGGGGGGGGGAAGCATTCAAATCAATTGAAAAATAAAGCTAAGAGGTGATGTAAGATATAAAAAACTGATCAGATACCTTGAAGTTTATACTGTTAGAAAAAAAAAAAAAATGAGGGGTGTTTGGGTGGCTCAGTTGGTTGGCCTCCCAACTCTTGTTTTTGGCTCAGGTCATGATCCCAGGGTCCTGGGATCCAGCCCCGCCATCAGGCTCTCTGCTCATCTTAAGATGATCCCCACTGCCTAGTATTCACACCCAGTGTAACACCCTACCCTTCAGTGTAGGCTACACCTAGTGACATGCCTCTAAGAACAGAATACTTTAGCAAAAGTGATAGGTTGCCCCTCTCAGATTAGGTTTCAAAAAACTGACTTCTGCTTAACTCTTACTCTGTCTATTGGTTACTTGGGAGAAACAAGTTGCTGAAGCAAGCTCCACTATGGAGAGACCCACATGGCGAGGAATTGAGGGCAGCCTTTAACCAACAACAAATGAGGAAGTGAGGCCCTCAGGTCAACGGCTCCGGAGGAACAGACTCTGGCCAATCATATGAGTGAGCTTGGATGAAGATTCTTCCACAGAAGATGACTGCAGCATCTACCAACACCTTGATAACACTCTTGTGTAAGTGCCCCAAAGTCAGAGGACTCAGCTAAGCCACACCTAGATTCCTGATCCACAGAAAATGTAAGAGAATAAATTTTAATAACAGAGTGAAAGTGATGAAATAGAAAAATCAAACGAGAAAATAAATGAAACTTTGAAAAAGATCAGTCATACTGAAAACCTCTAGCTAGACCAATTAGCAAAAAAAGAAAGACAACATGAATTACCAATATCAGAACTGAAAAGATGGAAATCATTACAGATCCTAGAGATTAACAAGATAAGGAAATACTAGCAATTTTATGCACATATATTCAACAATTTAGCTGCAATGTACAAATTCCTTGAACAATCCAAATCCAACATCCATTCATGTTAATAAAAAAACAGCAAACAATGAACAGAAAGCAATTTTTTTTAAGGTTTTTACTTATTTATTTGAAAGAGAGAGAAAGAGAATGAGAGAGCATGAGAAGGGGGAGGGTCAGAGGGAGAAGCAGACTCCCTGCCAAGCAGGGAGCCCTATGCGGGACTCAATCCCAGGACTCCAGGATCATGACCCAACCAGAAGATAATGGCTCAACCAACTGAGCCACCCAAGCACCCAGAAGGCAATTTTTTTTTTTTTTAAACAAAGCTACAATCTTTTTTTTTTTTTTTTAGGATTTTTTATTTATTTATTTGACAGAGAGCACAAGCAGGCAGAGAAGCAGGCAGATAGAGAGGGAAGTAGGCTCCCCGATGAGCAGAGAGCCCGATGTGGGGCTCGATCCCAGGACCCTGAGATCATGACCTTAGCCGAAGGCAGAGGCTTTAACCCACTGAGCCACCCAGGCACCCCAGAAAGCAACATTTTAACTTGAGCAAGGCATCTAAGAAAAACCTACAGCTAACGAAGATGGACTGCTTTCCCTTATGAGCAGGAAGAAGACAAGGATGTTGTCACCTCTACTTAGCATTATACTGGAGGTCTTAAATTTTAGATTAAGGCAAGAAAAAAAAAATCATGCAGATTGGAAAGGAAGAAATAAAACTATATTTACAGATGACATGATCATGTACATAAAAAAATCCTAAGCAATTAAAAAAATACAACAACAAAATGTGCAAAGTATTTCTATATATTGACAAGAACACAACTTACCATAAAAAGGAAAAAGGAATATATTTAAAATATACATGTAAACCTGTTTATTTCAGTAAACACTGAATATATATATATATACACACACACATATATAATGTACATATACAGGTTAAATGTATATCTTATATATATTTATATAAATATATAAAGAATATATATAGGTTGTATATGTATAAAAATAATAAATACAGATTAAAATATACATGTAAACCTGTTTATTTCAGTAAACACTGAAAACTACAAAGCAGCACTAAAAGAAATTACAGAAGACCTAAAAATTTTATATACTCTATTCCACAAATTACAAAACTCACTATGGTTGAAACATCAATTTCTCCGTAATTGATCCATACAGTCTATGCAACCCAAGTCATTATCCCAGCTTCTAGACAGAAACTGATGAACTAATTATAAACTTTTAAGTAAAATACAAATGACTTAGTATAGCTAAAACAGTATTGATAAAGAACAACAAAGCTGGAGGACCTACACTACTTGATCTTAAGATACAGTATAAATCCACTATTTTCAAAATAGGGTGATATTAACATAATAAATAGATAATGGATAAAAATTCATTGTGCATAAATAGACACTAATATTGAGCTGATTTTCAAATAATGGTACCAAAACAATTCATTACAGAAAGGAAAACCTTTTTAACAAAAGGTGCAGAACTAACTTGATAACCCTATGGAAACAAGTAATCTGCACCTCTAAGACACACAAAAACAAATCTGAGATTCACCTCAGACCTAACCTTTTATAAAAGTTCAAAGTAGAGGCTTCTTGAAACAAATAAAGAGTATCTTTCTACCTTTGGGATAAGCAGAGTTCTTAGACAAGAACAAAAAGCCATAACCAAAACATGGAAAAGAAATTTATCAAAATTAAATGGACTTTGAGGAGCTTATAAATGTAACTAGAATAGGGAAACCAGTAAAAACCTGTTTAAAATAAGTATAATATGCTGAGAGGAGAGACAAACGAAATCATACAAATCATTCAGTTAAAACCAGGGAAGGTAAAAAAATGGAATGAAGAAAATAAAAACAAAGAACAAGTGAATGAACAGTGTTACAAAGAAAACCACAGGTCCAAAATGACATCACTTAAGACAAATCATGAAATCTGGACTTAATCCCTAACCTACTAGCAGTTTCAACCTCCCCAGAATTGTTTTAACTGGTCAGTCAGGAATTTTCTGATCAGCATCAATAAGGTAATCTGTCACAGAGCCCTCTCAATCCCCCAGAGGAAGATGAGGTAATCTGCATAATAAGACCCCCGTAAAAGAAGGTGATCTTGCCTAAAAATCCTTTCTTTTCTTTCACTAATAACTTCTTGCCCCACCTTCCTTCCTTTAAAAACCTGTTGTACAACGCCTTGAAGCTCCCCTCTTCTTATTAGCTGGGATGCTACCTGATTCATGAATCACTTAAGAAATCCAATTAGATCTTCAAATTAAACTAGACTGATTTTGGTTTTTTGTTGCTTTTTTTTTTTTTTTTTTTAAGATTTTACTTATTTGGGGCGCCTGGGTGGCTCAGTGGGTTAAGCCGCTGCCTTCAGCTCGGGTCATGATCTCAGGGTCCTGGGATCGAGTCCCATATCGGGCTCTCTGCTCGGCAGGAAGCCTGCTTCCCTCCCTCTCTCTCTTTGCCTGCCTCTCTGCTTACTTGTGATCTCTCTCTGTCAAATAAATAGAATAAATCTTTAAAAAAAAAAAAAAAAAAAAAAAAAAGATTTTACTTATTTATTTGACAGACATCACAAGCAGGCAGAGAGAGAGGAGGAAGCAGGCTCCCTGCGGAGCAGAGAGCCCAATGTGGGGCTTGATCCCAGGACCCTGGGATTATGACTTGAGCGGAAGGCAGAGGCTTAACCCACTGAGCCATCCAGGCACCCCTGATTTTGTTTTTTAACAATAGGAAACAGTTATGGGTAAGGTAGGTATTAATACAACTAAATCATCCCCTGAAGTGTGAATGGTCTATATACACCAATTAAAAGACAGACTGTCACACAGGATTTTAAAAACACCTTACTAGGGGCACCTGGGTGGCTTTTGTCTGCTTTCGGCTCAGCTCAGGATCCCAGCGTCCTGAGATCTAGCCCTGTATCAGCTTCCTGCTCAACGAGGAACCTGTCTCTCTCTCTCCCTCTGCCCCGCCACCAACATGCTCCAGCTTGCTCTCATTCACTCTTCCTCTATCTTATTGAATTCTTTCAAATAAATAAATAAAAGCTTTTTTAAAAAACAATCTTGGGGGGGGGGCGCTTGGGTGGCTCAGTGGGTTGAGGCCTCTGCCTTCGGCTCAGCTCATGATCCCAGGGTGCTGGGATGGAGCCCCGCATTGGGCTGTCTGCTCAGCAGGGAGCCTGCTTCCTCCTCTCTCTCTGCCTGCTTCTCTGCCTACTTGTGAACTGTCAAATAAATAAATAAAATCTTAAAAAAAAAAAAAAAATCTTGGGATGCCTCAGTGGTGCAGTCAGTTAAGCATCTGCCTTCAGCTCAGGTCATGATCCCGGGGTCCTGGGATTGAGTCCCACGTTGTGGGGAAGGGGGGGTCACGCTCGCGTCCTTACTCAGCGGGAAGCCTGCTTCTCCCTCTGCCAGCTGCTCCCCCTACTTGTGAGCGCTCTTCCTCTCTCTCTTGCTCTCTGACAAATAAATAAAATCCTTTAAATAAATAAAATCCTAAAAGTTTTTAAAAAACAGTCTTACTATATGCTGTCTACAGGAACCCACCTTTTTTTTCCCCCCCAGTTTTTCATCCAGTTATTTATTTAAGTAACCTATACACCCAATGTAGAGCTGGAACTCACGACCCTGAGATCAATCAAGAGTCACAGGCTCTTCCAAATGAGCCTGCCAGGCACCACAGCAAGAAATCTATTTAAAAAAAAATAGGTAGGGGTGCCCGAGTGGCTCAGTCAGTTAGTGTTTGCCTTCAGCTCGGGTCATAATTTCAAGGTCCTGGTCCACAATAGCCAAACTATGGAAAGAGCCTAGATGTGTCCATCAACACATGAATGGATAAACAAGATGTGGTGTACATGTGGTGTACACACACACACACACACACACACACACACACACACACACAGGAATATTATGCAGCCATCAAAAATGCAATCTTGCCATTTGCAAGGATGCAGATGGAACTAGAGAGTATTATGAGGAATTTGAGAAACAAGATGGAGGATCATAGGGAAAGGGAGGGAAAATGAAACAAGATGAAACCAGAGAGGGAGACAAAATCTAAGAGACTCTTAATCTCAGGAAAAAAACTGAGGGTTGCTGGAGTGGAGCAGGGTGGAAAGGATGGGTGGCTGGGTGATGGACACTGGGGAGGGTATGTGCTATAGTGAGTGCTGTGAATTGTGTAAGACTGATGAATCACGGACCTGTACCACTGAAATAAGTGATACATTACATGTTAAAAAAAATAATAATAATTTCAGGGTCCTGGCTGGGATCAAGACCTGTGTGGGGCTCCCTGCTCAGTGGGAAGTCTGCTTCCCCTTCTCCTTCTGCCCCTCCCCACTGTTCATATGCTCTCTTTGCTCTCTCTCTCTCAATTAAAATCTTTTAAAAAATTAAAAATTGAAGTTAATTTTTTTTTAAAGTAGGTAAAAGGAGCACCTGCTTAAGCACCCAACTCTGTTTTGGCTCAGGTCATGATCTTAGGGTCCTGAGATCAAGCCTCGGGTCATGCTCTGTGCTCAGAGCTAGTCTGCTTAAGACTCTCCCTCAGCTCCTTTCCCCATGTCCTCTCTTCCTCCCTCCCTCCCTCTCTCTTCCTAAAAATAAATAAATCTTTTCTTTTTTAAGATTTTATTTATTTGAGAGAGAGCATGGGGCAGGGGACAGAGGCAGAGGGAGAAGCAGACTCCC
Source organism: Martes martes (assembly GCF_963455335.1). Lineage (NCBI taxonomy): Eukaryota > Metazoa > Chordata > Mammalia > Carnivora > Mustelidae > Martes > Martes martes. The sequence goes on from NC_137900.1 coordinate 75,319,033, forward strand.
TGCTAAACAGGGAGCCCGAAGCAGGGCTCAGTCCCAGGACCCCAGGACCACAACCCAAGCTGAAGGCAGCCACTCAACCGACTGAACCACCCAGGTGCCCCAATAAACAAATCTTAAAAAAAAAAAAAAGTAAAAAACTTAATAGATAGGGGCGCCTGGGTGGCTCAGTGGGTTAAACCTCTGCCTTCAGCTCAGGTCATGATCTCAGAGTCCTGGGATCCAGCCCCGCATCGGGCTCTTTGCTTGGCAGGGAGCCTGCTTCCCCCTCCCCCTCTGCCTGCCTTTCTGCCTACTTGTGATCTCTCTCTCTGTGTCAAATAAATAAATAAAATCTTAAAAAAAAAAACTTAATAGACATTCACAAAGATATGTGAATGGCTAAAAACACACGAACGGGTAGAAATACGCAAAAAGGTAAGCGCCACCACCAGTTATGAGGTCAGTGTAAATTAAAACTATAATGAGATACCGTTAGCAATTCTGGTTAAACCCACTAGAATGGATAAAAGTGAAGACTGGCAAAATGCACATGTAAACAAGGATGTGGGCAACCTAAACTCTAATACAAAGCTAGTTAAGAGTATAAAGTGGTACAACATTTAAGAAAATAGTTTGACAGTTTCTTACAAATTTAAACATACACATTATCTAATTCTACTCCTAGGTATGGTGTAGAGTGAAGCATACATCTACCCAAAGACATAAACAAATGATTAATAGCAGCTTTACTCAGAATAGCCCAAATCTAGAAAGAACCCAAACATCTACCAACATGAGAACAGATTTTTTTTTTAAGATTTTATTTATTTATTTGACAGAGAGAGAGAGAGAGAGAGATTACAAGTAGGCAGAGAGGGAGGGGGAAGCAAGCTCCCCACCAAGCAGAGACCCCAATGCAGGGCTCAATCCCAGGACCCTGTGATCGCAACCTGAGCCAAAGGCAGAGGCTTCACGCACTGAGCCACCCAGGCACCACAAGAACAAATTTTTTTTTTTTTAAGATTTTATTTATTTATTTGACAGAGAGAGAGAGAGACACAGCCAGAGAGGGAACACAAGCAGGGGGGTGGGAGAGAGAGAAGCAGGCTTCCCGCCAAGCAGGGAGCCCGATGCGGGGCTCGATCCCAGGACCCTGGGATCATGACCTGAGTCGAAGGCAGATGTTTAACGACTGAGCCACCCAGGTGCCCCAAGAACAGATTTTTAAATACTGTAATACGTTCACATAATGGAATACTCTCAGAAATAAAAATAATCAACCACTGATACATGCAACATGGTTGAATCTAAAAATCATTTTGCTGAGGGGCGCCCGTCTGGCTCAGTCGGTTGGTTGAGGGACCAGCTGAGCAACCCACTCTTGGTTTTAGCTCAGATGGTGATCTCAGGGTGATGAGAGGGGGCAGAGACCATGCAGAGTCCGCTAAGGACTCTTTCTCTGGTTCCCTCTGCCCATCCCCCCCGCAAATAAGTAACTCTATAAACAAACAAATAAATAATCATTTTTCTGGGTAAGAGAAGTCAGACATCAAAGAGCTGTGTATATGATGTGTAAATATCTTATTCTGTTTAAGTTCAGAAACAGGAAAAAATAATCTACAATGATAGAAATCAGAACAGTTGCCTAGAATGAGTCTGGAAAAAGACAACAAAGAATATTTTACAGTGATATTCTAGTGCCTTGACTGGGAAGGAGGAAACACAGGTGCATACATTTGTTAAAATTTATTACACTGTGTACCCTTGAGAATGATTCATTTCACTCTATGTAAATTACAGCCCAATTAAAAAAAAAATTCCAGCAAAGACCTTCTATATTTTGTACAGCTCAAGCACAGCAGCAGGCAAGCATTTTCTGAAAAGGGCCATAAAGTAAATATTTTAGGCTTTGTGGTCATATGATCACTGCTTCAACTATTCAATTCTACCATTCTATTGTGAAAGTCACCAGACAATATGGAATTAGCATGGCTCTGTTCCAACAAAACTATTTACAAAACAGGTGGCAAGCTGGATTTGGTCCACAGGCTGGAGTTTGCTAAACTCTGGTCAAGCAAATAAAAAATGAATCTTCAAAATTAATTTAAATTTATTATATTGCTCTCTCCTTTATTTATACTGACAGGATGGTAATTATTAGAAGCCAATTTTAGTCCACTAAACATGAGTTTTTCTATACTCGTCTAATCATTTAAAATAGGAAGACTACCCAGAAAACATATGGAGTATCATCATTTTAAAAAGATCATGTTATAGGGGAGCCTGTGTGCCTGTCGGATAAGTGGCCAATTCTTGATTTCGACTCAGGTCATGATCTCTCCATGCTGAGACTGAGCAGCATCAGCCTCCCAGCTCAGCATGGAGTCTGCCTCTCTCCCTCATCCTCTGGTCTCCCCCTTCCCCAGCTCAAGAGAGAGAGAGAAGAAATGGAGAGAGAATGAGCAGGGGAAGGGGCAGAGGGAGAGGGAGAAGCAGACTCACTGCTTAGTGGGGAGCCCAATAGGGAGTTCAATCTCAGGACCCTGAGACCATGACCTGAGTGAGCCAAAGTCAGACTCAATGGCCTGAGACACCCAGGTGCCCAAAAATCATTTGCTTTAATAACTACTATAGTACTTTGGGAAAATAACCAAAAATATGGGAAATACTTGAGTTTCAGATAAACTAGTTAGTAAATAAAATATAAGCTGGAAATTTAAAATACACTTAGGTACACACACAAAAAGCTATGTTACCCACAATGCTGACAGTCTGATTTATCCAGTATAATAATAAAAAAATTTTAAGATTTTATTCATTCATGGGAAACAGAGAGGCAGAGGAGAGGGAGAAGCAGGCTCCCTGTTTCAGGGAGCCCAATGAGGGACTGGATCCCAGGACCCTGGGATTAAGACCCAAGCTAAAGGCAGATCCTTTAACCAACTGAGCCACCCAGATGCCCTGGTATAATAAAGTTCTTGACATATGCTCATTATCAGTCATCTCTAAAAACTAAATTCAGCTTTCTTCCCCTAAAATAAAGGATTTCATATTCAAGGATATTTTTAATTCTTTAAAAATGAAATGCATATTTTTCTGATTCCGGGAAAGCAGCTTATGGACCATAACCTGAAATCCACTTTTGCCACTGGCTGAAACTATTTGTTGTATTGTCATATTCAGGTAACAAACAGAGAAAGGTAACGGACATTCCTTTTTTAGTAACCGACATTCTTAAAGGACTTATTTAAATTTGCTTATTTTGGTTTATACAATCTAGATGAATTATGAGCCTTATCAGCCTATTACCTGGTAACTAAACTCCTTGGATGGGATCCAAGAAAGGAGAACAATCTTAAGAAAAATCTTCTATATAATGAGTAATTTACTGCCATTTCCAATATTTAAATCTATAAAAATACAGAATGCCTGGTAAAACAACAAAATCAGCTGATCTCTTCAGAGCAGGATGTGATCTTTGTTTTCAAAGTGCTAGCTGCTGAACAGGTAGTCAGAAATCCAAATCATGTATTCAAACCTGGTTGCTGTGTCTAATCTTTTTCTTTTATTTATCATTAATATATATTTTCCCCCATAATAAAAAAGCCATAATACCCCTTCAAGCATAATTTCTCTACTCAAAAATGGTAAGTTTTTTAAATGTCTCACATGTTCATTTTTGCCAGATAAACTTTAGAATCGCAAATCACATTTCAGCTAAAACCAAACAACATTCACTTTATTTTTTTTTTTGAAGATTTTACTTATTTATTTGAGAGAGAGACAGAGTGAGAGAGCATGAGAGGGGAAGTCAGAGGGAGAAGCAGACTCCCCATGGAGCTGGGAGCCTGATGTGGGACTCGATCCCAGGACTCTGGGATCATGACCTGAGCTGAAGGCAGTCACTTAACCAACTGAGCCACCCAGGCACCCCAACATTCACTTTAGATATCCTTTCCCTCACAGGTACCTATAGAGACACCAAAAGTGGTCCTAGATACGAGCCTGCAGTTTCTAATCTCTTAGTGTCATTCCCAAAAGAGAAAGTAACTTAAGTATCTGTGAAAAAAAAAAAAAAGAAGAAAATAATATCTCACTAAAGAGGTTCCTTCATTTATTTTCAATTCATAAAATATGTTCAAAGTTCGCCAAAGCAAGCTAACTCCACCCAACCTCAAAAGACAGTATAAGCAGTGGTTCCCTATTATGTTAATCTTAAGAATCCTATTGTTAGTTTCATATGCTATTATGCTTATTTTTTATGGTATTTTAAGAATAAGAGCACCGCCACCAGATCCAGTAACTGCAAATGTGGAAGTGCTGAAATTGCTAGCAAGAAGAGATGATGAAGAGACAGAGGAAGACAGAAAGTGGTGAAACAACCTTATACAAAATACATATAATATAAACACGAATTATTTATTTTTGTTTTCTATAGTAATCCAAACCATAAGCGGCCTCTAGAACTAGATTCTTAACTCAGGTATATCAAATATCAAACTGCTAAAGGAAACCTTAACACACCCGTTTATATTTTAAAAGCCTCATATTGGTGAATATTGTTTACTTAATTTATATTTTAGAATTCAATAAATGAGAAGACTGATAAAACTAATGTGACTTAGCTTAGAAGAGTTATTACTGTAAAATATTAATTATCCAGATCTCCTGTTCACTTTCTTTTTTTTTTTAATTTTTTATTTCTTTTCAGCATAACAGTATTCATTGTTTTTGCACCACACCCAGTGCTCCATGCAATCGGTGCCCTCCCTAATACCCCCCCCCCCCCCCCCCGCCCCTTCAAAACCCTCAGGTTGTTTTTCAGAGTCCATAGTCTCTCATGGTTCGCCTCCCCTTCCAATTCCTGTTCACTTTCTAGACAGAACCTTTATTACTGGCGGCTAGTTATATTTAAAAAAAAAAAAGTCAGGCTTTGGAACCAGGAAGACATGAGTTTGAACTCTGGCGCATAACACCTTGAAAACAAACTTTCTGCACCTATTTTTACATCTCTAAAATGGGAATTTATTGGGGTGCCTGGGTGGCTCAGTCGTTAAGCATCTGCCTTCAGCTCAGGCCATGATCCCAGGGTCCTGGGATAGAGTCCCACATCAGGCTCCTTGCTAGCAGAATGCCTGCTTCTCTCTCTCCCACTTCCCCTACTTGTGTTCCCTCTCTCGCTGTCTCTCTCTGTCAAATAAATAAAATCTTTAAAATAAAATAAAATGGGAATTTATTAATACCTACCTTGAAGGACTATTATAATTAGTGAAATATGTGTAAAGCAGCTGACACAGACTAGGAATTGAAGAAACTTTAGCTGCTATTACTATTTTATTACTCATAAATACAACCAAGAGAAAATAGAAGAACAAACATGATAGGGAAATACAGTCTAGGCTACATCTAACTCCTAAAACAAAACAAAACAAAATCAAACAAATAAACTCTGATAATTCAAGTAAAAACTTTGTAAAAAGTAAAAGTAAAGTATTTTGTAAGAAAGTAAAAGTTACTTTGGGCTAAACTTTCATTTTAGTCATATAAGATAATGTTGTATGTAAAATCCAAAATCTATATATGTATGTAAAATCCAAAATCAGCTACAGGTCCACTTATTTTGGAGCTAAATAAAAATGAAAGATTATTATCACACAGTAAAACATAATTTTATGAACAGATGAGATGATTATCACCAGTGGGGAAAAAAATGCCAAAACAAAGATTTTAAAAAGCTTATGAAAGGATAGTAAAAGAGTCCTACCTTTAAACCGACTGCTATAAGATCTGTAACAACACTGTATGGAAAAAGTAAAAAGAGAAAATGGGAAACAAAGTTAGAGAACAAGTTTTTCAAAGACAGAGATAATAAGATTAAAGAAAAAAGGAAAAAGCATTATAATAAAAAATTAATAAAAATAAGAATGTGATGAATTGTGAAATGTTAATACAAAGAAAAGTGATGGGACAGTCTAGCAACAGCAGAGTATAAAGCAAAGCTTTAACCACAATGTAAGAAACAAAAAGTAAATCAAATTCTTTTAGCATTTATTAAAATACAGCTGTTTCAATAAAATGACTAACATGTGTTTATCTATTTACCTCTATTTAACAAATACAAATCAAAACTTAAAATTGCCAAAGTTCATTCTTTTAAATCACTGGTCTGAATTACCGTGTTTTAAAATTTTAAATGAAACAAAACTAGTTGAGTGGCTTTTACAGAAATAGAAGGTATCTTACAAATTTCCATCTACCACCCAAAACAGCTCACCAAAATACAACTAAGATAGTCTCTCAGAACTAAAATAAATGCAAATACTAAATTTCAGACATGAAAATTTTCAAGATCTGCTTTTAAAAAAAAACTCTACCACATCAAAACTGTGTTTAAGTATAAATTATCTCAGGAGGAAATGAACACGTACACACACACACACACACACACACACACACACGACAGTTGGGATTTGAGGAAGAACTAGAAAGATATATTGACTGGTGGTTTGTTCTTTCTTTTTGAACTATCCAAAATAATGAAAAGGGACCTTTTCAGGCTGTGGGAAAATGCAGAAAGTTAATTAGCCTCCTGAAAGCAAATAGTCACTGGGTTCAAAACCACATCCCTTAACCCCAAGGTGTAAAAACTCCTATAAAGTTCTCCAAATAGAAATCCATCTTTTCTCACACCTTTTAAAACAATCTTCAATTGTAGTTTGCCTTCATATCTCCTAAAAGAAAGCTCTAACTAAATTCTATATATTGTTAATAACCTCTAATGCCATTACTTAAAAAAAGTAAAAAAATTTATGAATCTGGATTGTTCAATGATGCAAATTTGTTTTAAACAATAACCATGTAAAAAAATAAAATAAACAATAACCATGTAGATTTGTAATTTTTTCTTATAGACTCTGGAAACTTACAATTCATTTGTCTGAAATTTAAATGTGACAAATAACAGTGCATAGAAAATAAGACCATACAGGTCCTGAACTTAACTTCCAGAATGTTTTAATGCCCCACACATACAAACCAAAAAACTCATTCCTAGCTCTAAAGCCACATATAGGGTGAAGAGTTATTAAACTATCCAAAAGATTAAGTTTGCACTTCTCAGTTACCCAAGAGTTTAACAGCCAAGATGCGTAAGTGGAGTCTTGTGTCATCACTATCACACTATCAATTTTCCAATACAAAAAAGCTAGCCTTCTTCCATGGCTCAAGTCAAACCGTCTAACGACAACGCACTACACACAGTGAGACACTAATTTCACAATCTTTCTGAACTGAAATGTTGGCATAATTACACAAATTAAAGCAGCAAAACTTTGCACACATATAAAGTGTAACTGAGTCAGGTGATGTGAAATGAGTTCTCAACAACGTCCTCAGAAAAGTTTCAATTAAACAATGAATACAGCTTCAATTAAATTAAAACAAAATATAGATCATCACAAGCATCAATGAAATCTAAAACCGCACTCTAAAATCTGCAGCAGTGTGCAATTAGCATTCAAATGAGTTAATCCAAATATCATACAGACTTAAACGTTATGAAAGTAGATAAAAGAAGTCTAACGAAGGCAAAAATTGTTGGAAGATTCCATTGTCTTTACACAGCATGGCAACAGTCATCAACTCTATGGTAACATGTACAAGGCTTTTACTGTTTACGCAAGTTCCACATATTCTACAACCAGGGGGGTTACAGATATGTTGTCCTCAAAAGCAAGTAAAAGGCCAAACAAAAATTCAAATATATAATGAGAATGAATAGTGGATTTGCAAGCTCTAACAGAGCGGGAGATATTTTTTAAATCTTGATATGCATGTGCTACAATTAATACACGAAGATCCTAATCTAGTCGTTTCTTTGAATATTAAATTATCTATCAGGTCCCACGCCATATCCCTGGGTTCTCAGAGAAATTTTTCTATCCGTGAATCCAAAATCTTTTTATTTTGGCCACGGACCTCATTCACTTTTAGAGCGTCTGAACACTCCCGAAAATTGCAGAAATTCACGAAGTTTCTTTTGGGGGGATGTGGGGGCTGGAGTCCACGATCACCAGGTCCAGACGCCCGGTATACAGAGGTCTTAGCACAGCTCACAGCCCAGGTCCGGAGACCTCCGCGGGTTCCCCGGCACGTCGACACCCCGCGGGGGGCCCTGGCTTCGGGACCAGGTCGCCGCCCAGACGTGCCCCGACGCGTGCACTCGCCGTCTGCCTCTCCGCGGCCACTCGCCTCCCCACCAGGGGAAGCTCCAACGCTCGCCCCACCTCACCGGTAAACAGCAACTCCCCAAGCGGGAGGACGCCCGCCCCGAGCGCCGCCTCCGCCTCCCCCAGAGCAGCGCACCATTTTCTGAGAGGAAGTGTCGGCAGGCCGGGCCGGGCTCCCCGGACTCTGCGCTCGGAGGGCGGACCCCAGCACCCGGCGGCTGCACCCGGCTTTCCTCCGTTTCCGGGTGTGAGGATGTGAAGGGGCGGACATTACGGGGGCGCCTCAGCCGGGGGAGAAGAGGAGGCGGCGGACCGCCCCTCCGCGATTCGGGGCGCCCGGAAGCCCCGCCGTCGGACTCGGCCGGGGTCGCTCCCCCGGCCGCCGGCGCCGCGCCCGGTTCCCCGGCCGTGGCGCGTCCGGCCGAGAGCCGAAAGGAAGCGGGGCAACCGCAGCCCCGCACAATCGCTGCGCCTTCGAGTACTTACCCATCCATGGCCCAGACGGAGGAGCGCACGGTGCGGGGACTGACGGGCTCACCGCGAGCGGAGGGCGGAGGCGGCGGCAGCCGGCGGCTCCGGGGACGGGCAAGCGGCGCCTCTCCCGAGCCCCGCCGGCTAGGAGGTGGAGGAGAGTGGGAAACAGGGGCGGAGACCAGGGACGCTCCCGCCACCGCCGCGCCCCCGCCTTCCCCACCCCGCAAGCGCGTCCCCGCCTCGCCTCGCCCCGCCCCCTAGAGTCGACGCCCTCCCTCCGCCCCGCCCCCAGCCGGCCTACCGCTCGGCTCCAGGGCGCCCTCTTCCTGCCGTCGCCCTAAGTCTCCGCCTCCCAGCCTCTCTCCCCAGCGCGCGCGCGCGCGCCTCGCCCCCGCTTCCCTCCTGCGTTCACGGGAGCGCGCTCCTTGTGCTTCCCGCTTTGTCGCCCCGCCCGCCCACCCGCGGGCCCCGCCGGCCTTCCGGCCCCTCTGCCTCGGGCTGCTGGGCTCGGACACCTCCGTCTCCCCGCGGGAAGAGCGTTGGAGACCCGGCTCTGGAATGTAGGTAGGAGTGTCTCGCCAGGACCCCAGAACCGCGGAGGATTGGTGGGCGAGGCTGGCGGTGGCTGGACCCCAAGCACGGAGGCCCGGCGGGGGCCGTGGTCTTCGAAGCCCCGGCTCGGGATCCGGGCTGCCACGAACTCCTGCCAGTGCGAGGCCCGCAGGTCGTCCGCGGGGTCCTGGGAGCCGACTGCTGGGACTCGCTCCCGCCAGATAGGTGTGGTTGAGATTTAAATGAATGAAAGAGACTGCCCGAACTTAAGAACCTCTCAGTTGTGAACAGTTTTAGTCTCTGAGAGCTTTTCGACCCTACAGTCTGGGTTTGAATTTTTATGAAACATTCGTTGCGCAATACGGAATGGTCACTATGTTGCCAGCATTTTATACAGTTTTTCATATGCCTCCATGTAAAGAAACAAACAAATCCTATGAAGGAGTGATTATTGCCCTTTTTCAGGTGAAAATGTAGACACTAATAGAGTGATTACAGTGATTCACTAATACAGTGATTACAGTTTCACAGCCACTAGAGCCCCTTCCTCTTCTCTGAGCAAAATTATGTATATATAATTAGTGGCAACTCGCTTGTTTGCCCTTTTGTATTCTGTCTAGTTCTGAAATTCAGTGATTTTTCAATTCACAGATCGTCAAAACTTAAGTCACTAAACGCGGTCCTCGACCAAATTCTTACCTGACTGGGAAGAGAGGGCTGCTCCCCCTCAGCCACCTCATTTGCGAAGCGAGTAACAAGACGTTTCAATCATCATCTATCCTTGCCAGTGTATCCTGCTTTTAAATAAGTAGGCGCTACTAAAACGACTTAAACTGTCTATTCATCCATCATTAAGTCATTATTTATTGTTTACTATGTGCCAAGCACTGCAGGGATAACCCAAAAAATCAGGTTCCAGCATTCATGGTTGAATGGATTCCTCGATGGCTCTATTATTTATTGGCAAAAAACAATTTTCAGATAGCTCATTTCTTGGGGGACCCTATTTTTAAAGAACTGTATCTCATTTCAGTCCGTCTTTACAAAAGATGAAATACATTTTGTATGTTAAGTCTAAGTATTAAGTTGCAGTTGTAAACATTGCCACCCGACATTGCCAGATGGATGTTAAAAATATGAGCAAGTCCTTGATGCAATCTTTATATTGTTTTGAGGATATAGTCTGTTGATGGAATTTCCTTAATTTTATTTTTTTAGCTACAGAAGTAACAAACATATGTGCTCCTTTTGGAAAATTGAAATAGTATTAAACACTTAGGATTATCTTTTTTCACAACCTACCCCCTACCCATGATAACCAATGCATCAATTCTGTGAGCATGTTTCTAGACCCCCACCATTTTTATTTGCTCTTTTTACTTAAAAACTCTAGAGATTTTTTTCATATCTGTACTTTCCATTTATTTAATTCGCCTTTTTTTAACATTTCTTTTCTTTTCTCTTTGTAAATACATTTTTTTCTTTGCAATTTTTTATTTAAATTCTAGTTAATATACAGTGCAATATTGGTTTCAGGAGTAAAATTCAGTGGTTCATCACTTACAACGCCCAGTGCTCATCATAACAAGTGCCCTCCTTAATATCCATCCTCCATCTGGCCCATCCCCCACCCACATCCATCCATCAACCCTCAGTTTGCTTGCACTGGTTAAGAGTCTCTTATGGGTTTTTTTCCCTCCATCCTTTTTCCCCCCTTCCATATGTTCTTCTGTTTGTTTCTTAAATTCCACATATGAGTGAAATCATGGTATTTGTCTTTCTCTATCTGACTTATTTTGCTTAGCATAATACACACTAGCTCCATCCCTGTCATTGCAACTTAATTCATTTTAATACTGCATAGTATATCATAATTTCACACACCACAATTTATTTAACCTTTTCCAAAATAGTGGAAATTTACATTGTTTCTAATTATTCAAAGTAACAATATTGCAAAGAACATCATATATGTATGAGCATCTTTGCACACGTTTATTTCTGAGGAATCCATTCCTAGAAGCAGAATTGCAGAACAAAGGGTATACGTATTTTCCAGTTTGATTAATGTTGTCATATGATTCCAAAAAGGTTGTACCAGTTTACATTTTCTTTATTTAAAAAACAAAAAGTTTTCTCTCTCATAGTCCCATGCCTTAAGTTCAGTAGTAAAATATAAATGTGAAGTCAACGTGAAACTCACTGTCCATATTACTAACAATAACTCTGAAAAGTCTCCAATGTAAAGATAGTGTACCTGATAAAATGAAAAAAACCATATGACATTTCCTAAATACTTAACATCCCATTTTGCAACAGAAGGCTAGATAGAAGGAAACAGCTCACGAAAAACCGTTCTGTTTCCATTGCCTCTTGGTCATAAGTTCAGAAGACTTCACTGATTTAGCTCCCTAGGTTTGTGAGTCCCTTTGATTCAAAACGGTGGACAGAATGGGAATTAGGTCTTCTAGGACCACTTTTAGAATCCTAGCTATTCCCATAGTCCATATGGCATGGGAAAACCATGGCCTTCGATAATCTTAGCAAAAGTTTCTGAGTTTGCAGAATGATGGGATATCATCCACATGACCTAGCTTGTCTTGAGAACTTTATGTTCTATATAGTAGCTTTTTGCTGGTGGAGAGAATAACATGTTCTCAATTTGCTAAATGCTCCATTCTTTTGAAAAGTAAGCAGTTACAATAACTTAATTTAAAAATTTTCTAAGATTTTATTCTTTGTGTTTTTGTTCTGGTTTGTCTAAGAAATTCCCCTGAAATACCTTCACTGAGAAGACACACACACACACACACACACACACACACACACACACACACTATTATTGTTTGGACAAAATGTAACCTTGGAGCATTTTGCTGTAAGGCATTCCAGTATGCAATGATAGTTAATATTTAGCTAACATTACCCTATTGATGTTTACAGGTAAGGCTTCCTAAGACATAAAATACAAAAATGCCAGTATAGGTCAGAAATAAGATCAGCCATTATGTGAATCTGGAAGGTGGACATTTTAATAAAGACAAATGACAAAATTATAATATGATGAAGACAAAAATTATCATTAACATGTATTCCTTAAAATTGAAACATCTGAAATTGTACTGAGGGGGAAAATGCTAAACTTAAAATGTTACGTATTATATGATCCCATTCATGTATAATATCCTCAAAATGAAAAAAATATAGAGATGGAGAACAGATTAGGAACAGGGTGAGAGGGTATAGGAAGACAAGAGGAAGGGTGTGATTATAATGGAGTAGCAAGGGGATGTTTGTGGTGATATGATAGTTTTGTATCTTGATTATAGGACTGGTTATACAAGTCTACACCTGATAAAATTGCACAGAAGTTTAGATACACACAAGTGCATATAACACTGGCAAAATCTGGGGGCGCCTGGGTGGCTCAGTGGATTAAAGCCTCTGCCTTCAGCTCAGGTCATGATCTCAGGGTCCTGAGATCAAGCCCTGCATTAGGCTCTCTGCTCAGCAGGGAGCCTGCTTCCCTTCCTCTCTCTCTGCCTGCCTCTCTGCCTACTTGTGATCTCTGTCTGTCAAATAAATAAATAAAATCTTTTTTAAAAAATTGCCTGGTTTTGTTATAGATAAGATGTTACCATTGTAGGAAAGCAGGTAAGAGTACACAGGACCTCTTTGTACAGCCTTTTAAACTTAATATGAATCTATAATTATTTCAAAATAAAAGAAATCTTGCAGAATGTTCCCTTAACACTTGTTATTTTTCAATAGTTAATCAAAGCAAACTTCAAAAGCTTAAGAAAACTGTGTGGGAGGGGCACCTGGGTGGCTCAGTGGGTTGAGCCTCTGCCTTCGGCTCAGGTCATGGTCTCAGGGTCCTGGGATCCAACTCTGCATAGGGCTCTCTGCTCAGCGGGGTGCCTGCTTCCCCCTCTCTCTCTGCCTGCTTGTGATCTCTCTCTGACAAAGAAAGAAAAGGAAAGGAAACTGTGTGGGAGTATAATTCATATTTTTCAGGCTGCATCAACTTGGTAATCAAACTGGGAAGTAATAGCTTACACATACTGAGTCTGACAGACTGCCTGATCTGTTGAATTATGAGCCTTACTTTAAAGTCCTTCCTATCTGAGGAGAGGGCTTGAAAGTGTCTCCTCCTGACCTCTCCACCACTATAAGTCATGTCCATTCTCCTCAACCTGTGCCTGGCCCTGACATAATCATCTCGACATGATGGTTTTGACATGACCAATTGCCTGGTTCAGAGGACTCCAGTGTTTGCATGGGAAGTGCTATCACCTAACACTGTCCTCCAGCCCATGTCAAAGTAGCACTGAATTTTCCAGAGCACTTTCTGAAAAGGAGGGGATTCCTTTCCCCTTTTTGTCATACTATATCACCAGGGTCCCATTGTCCCTCAAGGTTTTTAATAAAACAGCACTTTCCATTTCTATTCACAGAAAATCCTTTAGGATTTAGACATGAGTTTGTGGAGCTAGGCTAGAGAATCATCTAAATGATCATCACTCCAATGTTCCAAGTGTCATCATTCCCCTGAGCACTGACATTTTGTCCTTAAAACTGGAGCACATGACTCCCTACCCTGAAGGTGGGTTCTTAAACTAGGAGATTCCTTGGCCCCACTTAGAAGTAGATCTCCTGGGGGCGCCTGGGTGGCTCAATGGGTTAAAGCCTCTGCCTTCAGCTCAGGTCATGATCCCAGGGTCCTGGGATCGAGCCCCGCATCTGGCTCTCTGCTCAGCAGGGAGCCTGCTTCCTCCTCTCTCTCTACCTGCCTCTCTGCCTACTTGTGATCTCTGTCTGTCAAATAAATAAATAAAATCTTAAAAAAAAAAAAAAAGTAGATCTCTTGGAAACAGATCAACACACCTCTTCAGATACATTTAAGTATATTTGTTCCTGTTTATTTTCAAGCCGAGACCCCCTACTCCCACAAAAAGAATTCCATTCACCAAATTTAGTTATCAAATAACTAGGAAAAGGACACTGAGTTAAGTAGAGGAATACCTCTGCCTACTGAATAAAATAAACAATAATGTGTCATGGTTAAGAATGTGATCTAGAGCCAGATTTCCTCATTTAGAATCTTAAATCTTCACAAAGTCTGTGTAGCATTGCATTGCACTGGCCCAGCTCCTCGTAGAGCCAAATTTCCCAGCCATTGCCCTCCACTGTGGGATGCTCTGGGAGGAGATGCTTTCTCAGTACCAGCAGTTTAAAGATTTTTTCAGTGATGAATTCTTGTGGCTATCAACACTTCGGCTGAGGTGTGGACATTAAGCTGGTGAACGTTGCTTTTAACAATGGCATGCCTGAGGATTCCAACACCTGCCTGCGTTATGTGGTCAAAGCAGGCCACTTTGGTACCATGGCGTGGCTGTCATGTTTGTGTCAGATGAGAATGACACAGAGATCCTAAATGATGTGGAGGATCGCTTCAAGATCAAAATTAGTGAGCTGCCTGTTGGATAGATATCTCCTCATACAACGAACAGACGCAGTACATAAAAGTATACTTTTATGCTAAAAGTATAAACCGGGATAAGTTGCTTAACCTCCCTGTGCTTCAGCTTCTTGAACTGTAAAGAAGGGATAATGATAGTACTTACAGCTTTTTGGGAAGGTTTAAATTAATAAAAGTACCTAAAATGATGTTTGGCCTATGGTAATGCTCAATATGTTTACAGTTATTAATAATTATTACTTTGTAATACTATTATGGGCTTACGAAGCAGCAGAATTCCTGGAGAATGTAATTTGAGAATCATTTATTTATCATTTTATTATATTATTATATATATATTATATATATTATATATATTATAATATATATATTATTATATAATATTTATATATTATCATTTAGTGTGGACAGTGGAATAGTCCTGGTCTCTAAACTGTTACTAGTCCCTAAGAAGAAAAATACGGAATGAGAAAAAGTGTCTGAGAACTCACAGCAATTTGACAGAGAAATATTATTTCTGTTGAATCTAATAATTAAAAAATTGGATTAATATTCTTTGTTTTTTATTTCAATTTTTAGTTAATTTTATTATGGCTTTATGAAAGTATTACTCCACAAAGGATTGGAAGTTTTTTGAAAAAAATGGTCCTTCACCACAACTTTAGAAGCACTAGTCCACTATTTCTCAGTTATATGGATCCATTTTTTAAAAAATTTTTTCAATTTTTCATTTTCTTATTTTATAAGTAATATATGAATATGCTGTCTATTTGAGTGTTGTTTTGTTTTTTTAAACTTTTACTGTGAAAATTTCAAACATACAAATAAATGGAAGTAGTTTAATGACCCCTAACTATCAATCACTGATAATTTTAAATCACTGAAAATTTAAAAATTATCAGTATAGATCATGAATGCTCAAACTTTAATATGCATCAGAATCACTTGGAGGACTTGTTAAACAGAAATTGATTATTTCTGAATCAGGGATGGGGCCGAAAAATTTGCATTTCTAGCAGATTCCTACTAAAGTTTGCCTAAGAGGCAAGCTTTGAGAGTCATTGATGTAAAGGGGCGAGATTTTTCTGCAATCCCTATGCCAAGCATTGGACCCCTTAGCCTAAAGCATGTGTTTCTTGCTAAACACAAATGGGTAGAATATTCCTAGTAACTCCTCTCTTCTAACCTGAGCTCACAGAATATATGTTTTCAGACTTACCCTTAAGGTATCCATTTCTTGAGAACTGATAATGGATTTTTGCCCTCGCCCCTCTTTATATTCTTGCTTCTTTTTTCCTTTTTCTCATAAGTAACCCAAGTAAGTGTCTATAAAGTTTTCTTTCACTTATTTTCTGATATAGGTGATACTCAAAATAGTTAG
The DNA here is from genome assembly GCF_963455335.1 of Martes martes. Lineage (NCBI taxonomy): Eukaryota > Metazoa > Chordata > Mammalia > Carnivora > Mustelidae > Martes > Martes martes. The sequence goes on from NC_137900.1 coordinate 75,335,129, forward strand.
TTACTGGTACTAAATGGGCATCACCTATTCGAAACAGATATCCTTAAACAACTAGTAAAACCAAACTCTTGTACATTAGCTAAATACTTGAATGGATATAACTTCACTACAGTGGGCTATGTGACAATGACTCAATTGTATCATATAACTTTCTATATACCTTCATTTTTTAACATGCCGTGATATCATTTGTCCACTGTCTGAATCAAATTCATCACCTACATACCAAGCCTCTCTGTTCTTTTCTCATTAGCCCAACATAGTTAAAAGTGACGCTAATGAGGAATCAAATGTAAGTACAAATGTAGACACTAAATTTACATGACAGCACTTGGTTGTAAGATAGTTAACCACATCATCTAGAGTATAATTACCTAACATTTTAGATATATAAACAACAAATGTGAAAAATTGAAACACTCTTGCAGAAAACCCTCAGACTTTCATCAATGTATTCAGAGGCCCATTTAAGAAACATTTTCCTTAGGGTGCCTGGGTGGCTCAGTGGGTTAAGCCTCTGCCTTGGGCTCAGGTCCTGATCTCAGCCCTCCGTCAGGCTCTCTGCTCAGAGGGGAGCCTGCTTCCCCTCTCTCTCTCTCTGCCTGCCTCTGTGCCTACTTGTGATCTCTCTCTGTCAAATAAATAAATAAAATCTTTTTAAAAATGAAATAAAATAAAATCTTAAAAAAAAAAAGAAAAGAAAAGAAAAAAAAGAAACATTTGCCTGGAGCAGTTTCTCAAACTTCGGTCATTCAATACCAGTTCAGTGATTCTTTCTCTGTCCATGAAGCATCTTTACTTTTGTTTACTTAACATTTTTCTTAAAATCACTTCACTTTTTTTACTTAATTTTTTTCAAAGGAAATTTTATATCTCTGTCATAAATGGAAAGCCAGCATCACTTGCCATAAGAGACCATCATAAATAAAAAAGATACAATGAAAACAGAAAATGTTATTAAATTCTAGCTAGTTACTATTATTTGGCTCTTGGCCAAAAGCCTAGCTCTCTTTTGGTAAAAATTTTAGCAAGTATTGGTGTAAAAGGCATACTAGCACCAAAAGGAAAGCGTTCTTCTATTTCCAGCTTTATAAAAAATTCATCAGGTAGATACTGAATTTAATGTATCAAGTAGATCTTGATGGCTAATATATGATCATAAGGTTATCATACACTTTTTTATTTATCTTTTTAAAAAATTTATTATTTTAGAGAGAGAGAACAGGGAAGAGGGACAAAGGTTGAGGGAGAGAGAGGATCTCAAGCAGACTTCCTACTGAGCACAGAGTGTGATGCAGGGCTTGATCTCACAACCCTGAGATCATGACCTAAGCTGAAATCAAGAGTTGGACACTTAACTAACAGAGCCACCCAGGCGCCCCTCTCCTTTTTTCTTTTCTTTTTTTTTTTTTTTAAGATTTTTATTTATTTATTTGACAAGAGAGAGAGATCACAGGCAGGCAGAGAGGCAGCAGAGAAAGAGGGGGAAGCAGGCTCCCCACTGAGCAGAAAGCCCGACGCGGGGCTCGATCTCAGGACCCCGGGATCACGACCCGAGCCGAAGGCACAGACTCAACCCACTGAGCCACCCAGGTGCCCCTCCTTTTTTCTTTTAATGGAAAATTGTCATCAATTTTCTCATGTCAATACATTCCTGCATTCACAGAATAAAATATACTTTGTCAAGGTATTTTTAAATACATTAATATATTTGTTAATACTTTTATTACTGTTTTAATATCTCTTAATAAATGAAATTGCTTTAGAGCATTTGTGATTGGTACAGTTTTAGTATCTGAATTACGGCAACTTCCTCTGGTAAATTAGAAGATCTAGTTTTAATTCCACAAGTGGTTATCTTTAAACTTTAAATAATATACTTACGGGCGCCAGGGTGGCTCAGTGGATTAAAGCCTCTGCCTGCGGCTCAGGTCATGATCCCAGGGTCCTGGGATCGAGCCCTGCATCAGGCTCTCTGCTTGGCAGGGAGCCTGCTTCCCGTCCTCAAATAAATAAATAAATAAACAATCTTTTAAAAATATAAATAAATAAATAAATAAATAGTATACTTAAATCATCAGCTCAGAAGCAAAAATGCTATTTATTGACTCCACTCAGAAATAAACAAATTAGCCCTCACCCTAACTTTCATGACTCTTTTGTTACAGTCAGTTTTATCAAAGTATTATCATTTTCACATTATGTAAAATTTCTATTAAGAATTATAACTGTCACATTAAACTGAATATTCACATCTACGTGAATTAATGTTCATTGATAGTTTTTTAAATTAATCTTTCCATTAGCAGAATTATAACTTCAATAATCTTTTTAGAAGGTATCATGTTTCCGGAGTCCTTATGAATCTATTACTTGTCTATAGGAGCCCCTAAGATTTTAAAACTTTTAAAGTAAACTTTATATTTTAGAGCAGTTTTAGGTTTACAGAAAACTGTGAAGACAGTACAGAGTTCTTACAGTTCCTACACCTAGTTTTTGCTATTATTATCTTACATAGGAGGGTAGATTAGTCATAATTAAGGAACCAATACTGATACATTGTTATTAACTAAAGACCATACTTTATTAAGATTTCCTTGGTTTTTACCTAATGTTTTTCTGCTTCAGGATTTGATCCAAGACACATTACATTTAGTCATCATGTTCTATTAGGATCCTCTGGGCTGTGACAGTTTCTTAGACTTTACTTGTTTTTTATGACCTTGATAGTTTTGAGTAGTATTGCTCAGGTATTTTGTGCAATGTCCTCCAGCAGGGATTTGTCTGGTGTTTCTGGTTTGCTTATTTTTTATCATGGTTAGACTAGGGTTATAGGTTTTTGAGAGAGAGACCACAGAGATAAAGTGCCATTTTCATCATGCCATATCAAAGGTCCATATTATTGGGGCACCTGACTGGTTCAGTTGTGGAGCATGTGACTCTTGATCTCAGAGTTCTAAGTTCGAGCCCCACATTGGGTGTAGAGATTACTTAACAACAAAATCTTAAAATCTTTACGGGTGTCTGGGTGGCTCAGTTGGTTAAGCGTCCAACTCTGGTTTCAGCTCAGGTCATGATCTTAGGGTTGTGGGATCAAGCCCCACGTCAGGCTCCATGCTCAGCGCAGTCTGCTTGGGATTCTCTCCCTTTCTCTCCCTCCCTGCACTCTTTCTCCCTCTCTCTCAAAGAAATAAAATCTTAAAATATAAAATAAAATAAAATCTTCAAAAAAAGAACATGTATTATCAACATAATGTACCACAATTGATACTAACTTTGATCATTTAACTGAGATGTTGTCAGCTTTCTTCGCTGTAAAGTCATTCCACCCCCACCCCTTTCCTACTGAACTCTAGGAGATGTCACTGTATACAGCCCGTACTTAAGGAATGGGAAGTTATTAACCTTCTTCAGGGGGCAGTATTTACATAAACTATTTGGAATTCTTCTACATAGGAAATTTTGTTCTTTTTCCCCATTTATTTATTTATTCAATCATATAATTATATCAGTAAAGACTCAAATATTTATTTTATACTTTGGTTACAACCACTTTATTTTGTTGCCCAGATTTTTCCAGCTTTAGCCATTGGGAGGTCTTTCAGTTGACTTCTATGCTCCTTTGACATACCTCCTTCAATGGGAGTCTTTTGGTTTTTTGTTTTCATTTTTCAGCACTTCCTAACTTTCTGCCACTATAAGATGTTCCAGGCTCATCTTATATATTTTCTACTGTAGTTGAAGAATTGGTCATTTCTCCAAGGAATGCTGATTCCTTTTATTAGAGCAGAGTATTAGAAATCAAATCTAAGGGGCACCTGGCTGGTTCAGTCAGAAGAGCATGCAACTCTTGATCTTGGGGTTGTAAGTTTGAACTGCCACGTTGGGTATAGAGATCACTTTAAATCTTAAAAAAGAAAAGAAAAGAAATCTGATTTCTAGGTTCTCTTTTCTATTGAAATTAAGATTGATTTTTTTAGTTTGGGAGTTTCACTCTAGAATGTTATAGGATTTTTATCTTATAGTCAGTGTTTATTTACTCTGCTCAATTTATTTGGATCAACAGTTGCAGATCGGTCTGTTAACTGATCTGTCTGTTACTGTTAACTTTTCAGCTATCCCTCACTTTCCAGTTTCAGTTATAAGTCCGGAAACTGAGTTCTGGAAAATCAAAACGTATGGTACATTTTCTCTTCTTCGGTTCTACCTTCCTTGCCATCTGAGAATGGATGCCAAGGTGGCCTTAATTTTTCTATGGTCTATCCATGTCCCTAGTGTTTATTTCTTCAAGTTTCAGATTACTGTTAGACCTTTATAGCTATCTCATTTACCTTCTTAAAATGGCACTGAGTTGCTATTTAGAGGATATGCTTATTAAATCTCACTTTCTTAATTTGGGTACAATTTGGAAGGTATTCTTCATAGTCTGTGGTAGAATTGTGGCAGTTCCCTAGTTTAAATGTGAAATTTTCTTCTCTGGTTTTGGTTCATTTCTGTTCACTTTCCTACACTTCCCTCTTCCCTGGAAGTTATGTAACCATTAATGATTTTCATTTCACCAGCTCTTAACATGATTGTCCCTTACTTTATCTGTCCCTAACTGGTCAACTCACATGTGATTCACCTCAGGGTTTTCCAAGAAGGAGGGAGGTGAAAAGAAATAGCAGTGAGTAGGGTAGCAGAGGAAAAGGGGCAACTCCCCTTTTTTTCTTCTTCTCCATAACCTGTTATTTATAACTCTTCTTTCCTGAACTGAAATTGGTCTACTATACTGAGTTGATTAACTTTTCCTGCTTTCATATTCCATTTGTTTATAGCTATGTGAAGTTGATACACATTACGGATGCCTATAATATTGTAAAAGGTTTTTTTTTTTAATTTTCATTTATTTATTTGACACAGAGAGAGAGAGCACAAGTAGGCAGAGCAGCAGGCAGAGGGAGAGGGAGAAACAGGCTCTTCGCTGAGCAGAGAGCCTGATGTGGGGGCTCAATCCCAGGACCCTGGAATTATGACCTGAGCCCAAGGCAGCCACTTAACCAACTGAGCCCCAATATCATAAAAGCTCTTATGTGGGACAAAATAGTCCCTCCTTAGGCGTCTGAGGACATACACCAATAGGAATTATAAATTTTATTTTGCAACTAGAATAAGCCCTTGACTCTGGCCACTAATTCAAACCCTCTCTAAATTTTTTGACATAACTGTTTAATGAAGAGCCAGATAGATTGTTTAGAGTATATTTTCTTTTTCCTCATTTGCCTTTTCTTGGAATATTAGCATGTGCAAAAAGCAGATCATAGTCTATAAGGTCGATAGAAAGGTTCCTGGGATGCCAGACAACTGAATAGAGCTGTTGTTCTCCCTCCCCAATATGTTTCTAAAAAAATGTTTTAACTGCAGATAATCCCACAGGGTGCATGAGGCAAATGCTCAACCTTGAACAGGCAAACAAGCAAAAGGTCAGTAGCAGAAAAACAAAACAAAAGAATAATCTGGAACACTTCTCTATGAAGATATGCTGTTGAGGTAACTGGAAAAGCAAATCTCCCCCTCCCCTCCCCAACTCACAGAGGTGGAGGATTACTTCTATTAGAGGATAATAAGTCCTCATATACCTTCTCTTCTCCTGGAAAAGTGGGAGTGTGAGACTCTAATCAAGAATTTAATTTAGTAGAGGGAGATAGTAGGATGACACCAACAAGAATTTAATTTGGCAGAGTTAACACATTTGGTAATTCCAAAGCTTGATCTTTGTGTATTAAAGTAGTGGCCATTAAGAGATAGATGGCTCAATTATGGGCCTGATTCTTAAGGTAACTTCGAATGGGTTTTGTTTTAACTTGCTTTTTTGATGCCTTTTAGGCACAGTTTGAAGGCCTGAAGATAAAGAATTGATATTATTCTACAAAATAAAATACTATCTTTTTTTTTTTAAGATTTTATTCACTTATTTGACAGACCGAGATCACAAGTCAGCAGAGAGGCAGGCAGATAGAGAGAGGGGGAAGCAGGCTCCCTGCTGAGCAGAGAGCCGGATGTGGGGCTTGATCCCAGGATCCTGAGATCAGGGCTTGATCCCAGGATCCTGAGATCGTGACCTGAGCCAAAGGCAGAGGCTTAACCCACTGAGCCACCCAGGCACCCCTAAAATACTATCTTTATAGTGAGCAGGTATGAAGCCATGTTGATTATAGAAGAGTCAAGCTTCTCTCACCTTGCAAAGACTATATATACTATTAGTAGAGTATTGTGTCACAGAATTAATGCCTGACTTTGAGAGATGTGGGTGTGTTTGATACCAGGAAGAATTAGATGGAAATATCTCAAAGGAACTGGACTTAGAATACCCACACCCAACCCAGACTCTTTTGCTTAAGTCATATTTTTAAAAGAATGAATAATTCAGACTTGGGAAAATGTATGGCCTGAGAAAGAAGGATGGATCCTGATATAAGTAAGACCAACTCCTATGAGTGGAGGATGGGATTTCCTAAAAGCATTGGAGATACTAAAAAATTTTGTTTTTAAGAACTCATAACCCTGGGCGCCTGGGTGGCTCAGTTAGTTAAGCGACTGCCTTTGGCTCAGGTAATCAGGATTGAGTCCCACGAGTCCCACATTGGGCTCCCTGCTCAGCAGGGAGTCTGCTTCTCCCTCTGACCCTCAACCGTCTCATGCTCTCCCTGTCTCTCTCACTTTCTCTCTCTCTCAAAAAAATAAATAAAATCTAAAAAAAAAAGAACAAAAAAAACACTCACAACCTGAGTTCAAGACCTGAGCTGAGATCAAGACCTGAGCTGAGATCAAGAGTCAGACACTTAACTAAGTCACCCAGGTACCCCTAAAAGCAATTTTGAAGACCTGAGCTGAGATCAAGACCTGAGCTGAGATCAAGAGTCAGACACTTAACTAAGTCACCCAGGTACCCCTAAAAGCAATTTTGAAGAAGGAAATTTGAACAATATTGGTGCTCTTAGGGAGAAAAGCCGATATGAAAACAAGAAACAAAGCTAGAGATTTGGGTAAACTCGAGAGGGAACCTGCAATGGTTTATGTTCTTTTGATATTTTTGCCTTGAAATAGGGTATCATTTAAGAGTTAGGTCCAGATGCATATAACAGGAAACAAAAAATAATTACAGTGTCTTAAACTGGATAAAGATTAATTTCTCCTGCAAAAGTAGTCTAGAAGTAGTAGTTTCAGGGCTGTTATGACATTACATGTTCATCAGAGACCCAGTCTCCCTTTTATTATGTGAGCATATGGTTTTCATTCTTAAGATCACAAAATGGCTGGAATCTCTTTAAAGAAGCTTTCCCAGAAGTCCACTGCAATATCTTCCACTTATGTCTCATTAGCCATAATTTGGTAACATGGCCACTCCTAGTTACAAGGCAGGCTGAGAGATGCAGGCTTTTTTCTGGGCATACAGACACCTCCAGTAATCGATACTGTTGGTAAAAAGAAGCAGAGAATGCATTATAGGTAGGCAAATATCAGTCTCTGACATAGCGGTTATCCCATAAAGTATAAAGTTAATTGTTATATATACATAATTTTATATATATATGTATGTATAGTATGTATATATATGTATATGGACTTATTACATATACATACCTATAATTCCCTCACATTAGCCTCAACTCTTTGGCTAAGAGTTGTGTGCAGATAGTATAGTAAATAAACCAACAAGCAGGAAAGTGAAATAAGGCATGATCCATACACCTACATATCCATTCCACTCATGATTTGCAGTCATGCAAGTGAGCTGTTGTCTACTGAGGAAACCCTTTCCTGGAATTCTAAAAGATGACACCTGCAAAGTGAGGAAAACCCACAGCATAACTTGGAGCAGTGGGAATACAAGAAGGCTAGGTGGAAAACTCAGGAGGGTACTGAGGGCTGCCTCCCAGCCCTAACCTTTCTTCCATGAATGTTACAGAAGAAAGATCACCTTTGAAGGAGTCACAGGAAGGGGAAAGACCAATACCCCCTGTGATGCAACATAAATGCAGCTGTTCCAAGCATCACATCCGGTATTAACATCTAGAAGAAAAGAGGCAACTTATTCTGTGGTCTCTTTCTTTTTAAAGATTGATTGATTGATTGATTTTAGAAAGAGAGCACTTGAGAGTGGGGGAGAAGCTGAGGGAGGGGGAGAAAGAGAATCACCAGCCCACTGAGGGCGGAGCCCGACACAGGGCTTGATCTCATGATGCTCAGATCACCACCTGAGCCAAAATCAAGAATCGGATACTCAAAAGACGAAGCCACCTTTCTCAGTCAAAAGACTAAGAAAATTTCTTAGCAGACCTCACATTTGCCAAAACTAGATAACATGTCCACTTCTAATCAAGGTATGGGTGAGGGGAATGGGATTTCACTGACTAAGGTCAGTGATTCTCAATCACTGACTGCATATTAGAACCACTTAAGGGGCTTAAAAAAAAATACCACCTATGTGTATTCCATACCAACTTAATTAGAATCTCTGGGAGTAAGACCCAGACATCAAAATTTTGAAAAGATCCCCACGTGATTCCAATTTGCAAGCAAGGTTGAGAACTACCAGCCTACACCTTTTGGAGCCACAACCAACAGCATTAGCCTTACCTGGAAACTCGTTACAACTACAAATTCTTCAACTCTACTGTCTAAGACCTAGTTAATCAGAAACTCCGGAGGTCAGGCTCATTAATCTGTGTTTTACAAAGCTCTTCAGTTGATTCTTGTGCACATTAAAGTTTAAGAACCACTAACCTAGACTAATCAAGATTCTGTTCTAGGGGCCCCTGGGTAGTTCGGTGGGTTAAAGCCTCTGCCTTCGGCTCGGGTCATGATCCCAGGGTCCTGGGATCGAGCCCCGCGACGGGTTTTCTGCTCGGCAGGGAGCCTGCATCCTCCTCTCTCTCTGCCTACTTGTGATCTCTGTCTGTCAAATAAATAAATAAGTTAAAAAATCTTAAAAAAAAAAAAGATTCTGTTCTAAACTGTATTCTAAACTTTTCTGAAGCATAGATGAGCAAAATTAGCAAGGACAAGGAGTTGAAAAGCATGGGCAGTTAAGAAATAGTCTCAGCTATAAGGATTTTCTTTCACTTAAAACAAAACATAAAACTTTTTAGTTTGAATTAAGTTCAAGCTTACAGGAAAGTAAAGTTGTAACCAAAAAAAAAAAAAAGGAACTCTCATACATCTTAACTCCAAATCACCAATTTTTAACATTTCCCCACATTTGTTTTAGCGTACTCTCTCTCTCTCTCCACACAACACACAAACACACACACTTGAGAGTAGGTAATAATTTCCTTTTATTCCTTAATACTTCATACTGGGAACATAGACCTTCTCTTGCATAACCCCAGTAGTTATCAAATTCAGGAAATTTATCATTGATGCAGTACTTTAATCTATGGTACATATTCCAATTTGTCAATTGTGCTATAGCAAATTTTCTTCTTCTGTATAGAAACCAGTCTAGGATCATGTGTTTCATTTAGTTGTAATGTCTTTTTTAGTTTTGTTTATTCTATTACAGCTCTTCAGCTTCTCATTTTCCTTTTAATAACATTACATTTTTGACTTCTCATTTACCTCTGTGATGGTGTAAACAACAAGGGTAATTTTGCCCTCCAGAGGACATTCAACAATTTCTGGAGTGTCAAAACTGGAAGGGCTTAGATGGTGGTGTTGGTTGCACAACAATGTGAGCATACTTTAAGGATACACTTTAACATGGTTAACATGGTAAATTTTTTGTAATATATTTAAACATACATACACGGGAGTGGGGGCTATCACATCTAAGAGGTACAGACTAGGAATTCTTTATTTTTTTTTAAAGATTTTATTTATTTATTTGACAGACAGAGATCACAAGTGGGCAGGGAGGCAGGCAGAGAGAGAGGAGGAAGCAGGGTCTCTGCGGAGCAGAGAGCCCAGTGTGGGGCTCGATCCCAGGACCCCGGGATCATGATCTGAGCAGAAGGCAGAGGCTTTAACCCACTGAGCCACCCAGGCGCCCCCAGACTAGGAATTCTGCTAAACATACTGCAATACATGTGACAGACTCCAACGACAAAGGATTATCCAACCCAAAAGGTCAGTTGTGGTAAGGTTGAGAAATACTGGTCTAAGGTACAGCTGACTCTTGAACAATGAGGGGGTTGGGGCACTGATGCCCACATAATCAAAAATCTGTGTGTAACTTTTGACTCCCCCAAAACTTAACTATTAATAGCCTACTGTTGACCAGAGCCTTACAATAACATCAACTGTCTATTAACACATATTTTGTAGGTTCCATGTAGTATATACTGTATTCTTAAAATAAGCCAGAGAAAAGAAAATGTTACAAAAACCATAAGGAGGGCATCTGAGTGGCTCAGTTAGTTGGGTGTCTGCCTTTGGCTCAGGTCATGATCCCCGGGTACTGGGATTGAGTCCCGTAACAGGACAGGGCAGGGAGCCTGCTTCTCCCTTTGCTTCTGCCTCTCCCTCGCTCATGCTCTTTCTCTCCCTCAAATAAATAAAGAAAATCTTCAAAAAAAAAAATCATAAGGAAGAGAAAATACATTTATAATACTATACTGTATTTATCAAAAAAAATCCATGTAAAGTGGACTCACATAGTTTAAACCAGTGTTGTTCAAGGATCAACTGTATCAATAACAACCTTGCTAAACTGTATTTGCATATTCATTGAGCAGTCTCATTTCTAGGAATGTATTTTGGAGAAAAATGAGTAATGACCAATTACGCAGGCACAGAAGTTTTTATTGCAAGGCCGTTTATAATAGAGACAATGTTGAGACAATTAAAATTTCCATGACAAATGAGAATGGTAAAATTAATTTCAGTATAATCATGTAAAAGAAAACTACACACCTGTTTCTAAAAAGTCAAGGTAGGGGCCTCTGGGTGGCTTAGTTGGTTAAGCATCTGACTGTTAATTTCAGCTCAGGTCAAGATCTCAGGGTCCTGGGGTCCAGCCCTGCGTCAGGCTCCATGCTCTTCTTGAGATTCTCTCTCTCCCTCTCCCTCTGCTCCTCCCCCTGATCATGCTCACTCTAAAATCTTTAAAATATTTTAAAAATAAATATATAGGGGTGCCTGGGTGGCTCAATGGGTTAAGCCTCTGCCTTCGACTCAGGTCATGATCCCAGAGTCCTGGGATCGAGCCCTACATCGGGCTCTCTGCTCGGCAGGGAGCCTGCTTCCTCCCCTCCCTCTCTCTCTCTCTCTCTGCCTACTTGTGATCTCTCTCTGTCAAATAAATAAATAAATAAAATCTTAAAATAAATAAATATATAACAAGTCAAGATAAACTTTTAGGTGTAAACTTGGAAAGATGTCTATAATACATTAAGGAAAACAAAAACAGTATCCCAAACAATTGGTATACATAATCTCCCCTAGGATTTACAAATAATGGAAACCTCTATAAAATTTCAAAGTCTTAAGGGATACATGCCAAAATATTAACAATGATTATCTCCAAAGGATGGTATTAAGATGGAAATTTTCACTTTCTCTAGATTGTTGTAGTCACGTATTATCAAGAAGATAAAGACATTAAAATACAGCATTGAGGTTAATATCCAACAGTTACTAATAAAATAGTGACGGAATAATTCTTTGAGCAGCAAAAAGTACTGCTAGCAGTCCTATGGGGAAGATTTGGTACATTATCAGAAGAACTGCCATACCTTCAAAACCCCAAGGATTTCTTCCCTTTAACCTGGACCAGGATGAGCTGTCTTGTGGGTGAAAGGAATGGAAAGTTTCAAGAGCTGTGACTTGAAAGCATCTGCATTGAAAGCATCTGCATTGTTTGTTGGCCTCTGACCATTTATTAGTAATTTTATATCTGAATGAAGAAGCCTAGAATATCTTAAAAAGGCAAGGTGAAAAATCACAATGGTATGTAACAACACACTAAAGGGGTGTTTTCCAAATAGGTTATGATCCATTAATGAGTCATCAAAAAATTTAGTAGGTTATGATCAACTTGATAGAATATACTAGATTCAATAAAATAGAAAACTCTGTGTACTGGGTCTAGATGAAAAAGAACTTTTTTTGTTGGGTGCCTGGGTGGCTCAGTTGGTTCAGTGTCTGACTCTTGGTTTTGGCTCAGGTTATGACTTCGGTGTCACCAGATCAAGCCCTACATTGAGCTCCATGCTCAGCAGGGAGTCTGCTTGAGATTCTCTCTCTCTCTGCCCATCCCCCGCTCTCACTCTCTCTCAAAAGAATAATCTTTAAGAAATTTCTTTATGTGGGTGTGGTCAACAAACTTGAATGTTACTGCATTATATATTTTATTTTTTTTAAGAGTTTATTTATTTATTTGACAGACAGAGATCACAAGTAGGCAGAGAGGCAGGCAGAGAGTGAGAGGGAGGCAGGCTCCCTGCTGAGCAGAGAGCCCTATGCGGGGCTAGATCCCAGGACCCCAGGATCATGACCTAAGCCAAAGGCAGAGGCTTTAACCCACGGAGCCACCCAGGCACCCCATTATATACTTTAAAAAAGATATTCTTGAGATGCCTGGGTGGCTCAGTTTGTTAAGCATCCAGCTCTTGGTTTCAGTTCAGGTCATGATCTCAGGGGCCTAGGATCAAGCTCTGCGTCAGGCTCCCTGCTCAGCACCGAGTCTGCTTGAGGATTCTCTCCCTCTTCCTCGGTCCCTCCTCTCTCTCAAGAAATAAAATAAATCTTTTATATATATATATATATATATATATATATATATATATACACATACTTATGCAAGATAGAATTAGAAGAGTCCTTATTTAACTTTAACTTATTTAATTTAACACCAAGTTGTTCTCGGTGTCATACCTTTTTTTTTTTTCAAGTTTTTTTTATTCAAGTAATCTCTACATCCAACATGGGGCTTGAATTCTCAACCCCGAGATTAAGTGTCACATGCTTTTCTAACTGAGCCAGCCAGGCACCCCTCAATGTCATATCTTTTAGTATTTCAACAAGTCTGCATTTTCAATTCCCCATGCATTTGAAAACTACTTATTTTTTATTTTTAATAAATTTTATTTGTTTAAAATTTTATTTATTTACTAGACAGAGAGAGCACAAGCAGGGGAGAGGGAGAAGCAGGCTCCCTGCTGAGCAGTGAGCCATACGTGGGGCTTAATCCCAGGACCCTGGGATCAAGGCCATGAGCAGAAGGCGGACACTTAACCAACTGAGCCACCTAGGCGCCCCCAAAATTACTTTTTAATATTGGTAATATTAATTAATAATTAATTTAAATAATAAAATAAAAGGAATTAGAGTATCACATTTTGTTTTTAATGATGTGTTTTTTATAAAATACAAATTTTCACTAAGGAATTTAAAATTTAAAATATTTCTCCTTTATGGGAGTCCTGTAGAGAACTTTATGCTATTTTTGCCTTAATCCAACTTAGATTATAATAGTATATCATAATATTGTTAATAAATTGACATTTTGCTTTATATAATTTTGAATTTTAAAAGAATAGTGCCATCTGGTGGTTCTTCTGAACATGTTTACATTTCTCTTGGGGATATATCAAGAAGTGGGGCTACTCTTTTGCATGTGGATATCCAGTAGGCGGTAATTGTAACTTTCTGAGGAGGTGCAAAACTTGTTTCCCAAAGTGGCTATGCCTTTTTACATTTCCACCAACAATGTATGAGGGTTCCAATTCCTCCGCATCCTGGCCAACAATTGTTATTTTCCATATATTCTATTACAGCTATCCTAGTATGTATAAAGTAGAATCTCATTATAGTTTTTTTTTTTTTAAAGATTTAGATTTTTTAAAAAGATTTAGAGAGAGAGACACAGTGAGAGAGGGAACACAAGCAGGGGGAGTGGGAGAGGGAGGAGCAGGCTTCCCTCCGAGCAGAGCCCGGGATCATGACTGGAGTCAAAGGCAGACACTTAATGACTGAGCCACCCAGGCACCCCTCATTATACTTTTGATTTGCAGTTCCCTAATAAGTAATGTTGGTGGGCATCTTTTCGTGTGCTTGCTGACCACTTGCATATCTTCTTTGGAAAAATGTCTATTCAGATCCTTTGTTCACTTAAAAAAAAAAGATATTTATTTATTTATTTTAGAGAGAGGGGAGAGAATGAATGAGAGAGAGCAAATGTCTGTGCGAACCGGAGAAGGGGCAGAGGGAGAAGGAAAGAGAATCCCAAGCTGACTCCGAGCTCCACCAGAGCCAGATATGGGGCTGGATCTCACCATCCTGAGATCATAACTTGAGCTGAAATGAGGAGTCAGAGGGCAAATCAAATGAGCCACACAGGAGCCCCTGTTGACTTTTTAGTTGGTTTGTTCATCTTTTTGTTGCCGAGTTGTGTTAGAGTTCTTTATTCTGGATACTAGACCTTATTAGATATATCATTGCAAATATTTTCTCCCATTCTGTAGATTGTCTTTTCACTTTCTTGAGTGGAGAGTAAGCTTTTCATCTAACAGTCCCTATCAACACTCTTTGAAACACCCAATATCTACAACAGTCTAATACATTGGCTACTCATTACTCTCACATAGGCAGACCTTGTCTTTTTTTGTCCTGCTGTATGTCTACATAGTGACCAGCATGCACTAGGTGCTAGTATTTGTTGAATAAACAAATTCTTCTGGAGTCTCTAAGGACAATATCATAGATCACCAATTCAAATGCCTACAGGAGACTGGCAATATACATGATTAAACAAAACCATTTAGGGCTTGCAGTAAAGGGAGTGCACACACCCCATCTTCAAGCTGGTTTAACTGGTCTTCATGTAACCATCTCATTGTCCTGTCCTACCAATTGAAAACACAGTTTCTTTCTTTTTTTTTTTTTTTTAAAGATTTTTATTTACTTATTTGACAGGCAGAGATCACAAGCAGGCAGAGAGGCAGGCAGAGAGAGAGGAGGAAGCAGGTTCCCTGCTGAGCAGAGAGCCCGATGCGGGGCTCGATCCCAGGACCCTAGGATCATGACCTGAGCTGAAAGCAGAGGCTTTAACCCACTGAGCCACCCAGGCGCCCCGAAAACACAGTTTCTTCACGACTCCCTAAAGATATGCCAATCTTCGGTTCATTAGGGTAGCTGAGTAATGTCAGGTATACCATGAAAAACAATACTAGAGTGCACTTGTGATGAGCATCTGCTGTCCTATGAAGTGTTGAATCACTATATTGTACACTTGAAACTATTATTATACTATGTGTTAACTGGAATTAAACTTAAAAAAAAACAAATTAAAACTTAAAAAAATAAAATTAAAACTTAAATTAAAACTTAAAAATTAAATTAAAACTTAAAACAGAACAAAACAAAACAAAACCCCGCCGTACTAGATTTCAGAATTCACCTTATTCCTGCACAGAGTTTGGGAGTTCCTTCGCTAACTATGCATTCTCCCCCAGGCTATTGATCCAGAAGCTGCCGCTCATCACAGGTCTATCTACGGACGAATGAGGTCCGGGGGGCTTTAGTCCAGATTCCTTGCTATAGTCGAATGCGATGCTGGACGGCGTCTGGCAGAAGGTATCCGCCGAGGACAACTTGTCCCTCGATGGGGCGCGTGCAGCCATACAGGCATCCAGGTTCGGACCACGGAGGGGGAGAAGAAGGGGAGCCAAAGTACTTGCAGGTCAGGGCCTGCAGAGAAGGCTCACCTAAGCCCTGGAGACCCTAGTGCTCGACTCAAACGACCGCCCTACCAGCCGAATAACGAAGCGCTGCGACGAGGGAGCCTGCAAGCGGCGGGGGAAAGCATACATACGTAGTGGCTGACGCGCCCCCTACGCGGGACGCCGGCGGGAGACCGATTGTCACCGCAGCAGGCCGCGAGAGGGGTGGGGCGGAATTGCCTCTCTTTCCCAGCGCCTGCGCAGAGAGCTGGTTTCCCGGGGCCAGGCCGGGGAAGGTGGGAACTAGCGCCGTGCGCCGGGAGGCCCACTGCGTGCGCAGGCGCACTCAGGGATCTGCCACTATCTCCAACGCTCGTTACCCGCGCAGGCCTCCGGGGCGGGGCGCGGGGCGAGCGGGGGTGGGGCGCGGGGCGAGCGGGGGTGGGGGGCGGGGCGAGCGGGGGTGGGGGGCGCCCTCTCGCGACGCGGCTAAATAAGGGGGGAAGCCCCGCCTCTGACTGTACACTTGCTGCAGCTGCTGTGGCCGTCTCGTCTGGTATAAGGAAATTATGTTACCCAACACAGGGTAAGGGCATGGGGGCGTCGTGGGGTGGGGAGGGGAGAAGGGGAAGCCGCGGCTGGGCGGAGTGCGCGCCTAGGTGGGGCCCGAGTCGGTGGCTCGCGGGTCGCGGCCCGGCGGTGGGAGGGCGCGCTCTGGAGTGCTGCTCCACGCTGGGCACGCAGTGTTGCTGGAACCCGCCCTGATGCGAGAAAGTAACTCGGAGTTGTGCACCTCTGGGGGACAGCCACGTGCAAGTCTCTCCCACAAGGAAAGGATCCAGATGGGTTACCCCGCCGCTCGCGGGGCAGGCCCTGCCTTAGACTTTCGCGTGTTTTGCTGAAGGTTTGCAAGTTCTGGGTGAAAGGTCACTGTACCGCCCGCGGTTCTTCACTTTTCCGAACGCTCAGTTCCGAAGTAATGAAATGATAATGGGGTGTTTTAAAAAGTGATTTTCAAATTAGTAACAAGTTAAATTAATATTAAATATGGGTATCTTTTTCACGGTGGCAGTTCATTTAAGATTTTTTAAAATACTGGGTAAAATATACAGCACCATCTACCATCTTTTTTTTTTTTTTTAGATTATTTATTTATTTGACAGCGATCACACGTAGGCAGAGAGTCAGGCAGAGACAGAGGGAAGCAGCTCCCCGCCGAGCAGAGAGCCGGATGCGGGGCTCCATCCCAGGACCCTGAGATCGTGACCGAAGGCAAAGGCTTTAACCCACTGAGCCACCCAGGCGCCCCACCATCTACCATCTTAAATCATTTTAAGTGTACAGTATATTCACATTGTCTGCAACCATTCTCCAGAACTCTTTCAACTTGCAAAAGAAACTCTGTACCCATTAAACAACTCGCCCACTCCAACCTTCCCCTTAGCACCTATTTTACTTTCTGTTTCTATAAAGTGTAGATGTCTTGAGTGGGGTGACTTGTTTATTTTACAACTTGCTTGAAACATACAGGCACATGGTCAAAAGACTTTAAAAGGCTCAAAAGGGTGTAAGGTAAATAGTGAGTTTCCCCATCCTTAACATTCAGTTTCCCGTTTACTCACTGGTATGTTTCCAGAGATAGTCTGTGCATTTTTAAACATTTGTACACCACTGTAAACACACAGACCACTTTTACAAATAGTGGCACGCTCCCTTTTTATTTTTACATAATATGTCTTGGGACGTATTTTTACGTACATTTTACATATGTATATGCACATCTTCTCTTTTATTGGTTACATGGTATTCTATTGATGTACCATAATTTGTCTGACGAGTCCCCAATCACTGGATACCAGATCATTTCTAGTTTTTCTTATTGCATAATTGCTGCAGTGATTAAACTTGTATCCACTGTTTGTATATAATTGAGTGTGTCTGTATGATAAATTCCTGGAGGCGAAGTTTGAAAAAGTATATGCACTTTATATTTCAATGGCTAATATCCTTGGGGCTCCAAAGAGGTTGCACACCCAAAAGATTGAATGAGATTTCCTAACCCCACAAGTTGGCAAACAACAAAATGTTTGATAATAAAAATACTTATTTTGATACTAAAAACCTAATTGAAAAAGATGGCACCTCATTACAGTTAAATTTTTCATCATTGTGAGGGAGGGGATCTTTCTGTATGTTTAAAGTAATAGTCCACATCAAGGAGCAATTTTGACCCTTATGGGACATTTGGCAATATCTTGGGACACTTTTGGTTGTCATAATTATGTATGCGTGGGAGTGTGTGCATCTTTAGAGTCCAAGAATATTGGTAAATGTTCTGCAATGCACGGTGTAATCCCTTACAGATAAAGAATTATCCTTTCCAGGGCGCCTGTGTGGCTCAGTGGGTTAAAGTCTCTGCCTTTGGCTTGGGTCATGATCCTGGGGTCCTGGGATAGAGGCCTCTCTGCTCAGCAGGGAGCCTGCTTCCCTTCCTCTCTCTCTGCCTGCCTCTCTGCCTACTCATGATCTCCGTCTGTCAAATAAATAAATAAAATCTTAAAAAAAAGAAAAAAAGAATTATCCTTTCCAAAATGTCTATGGTTCAGATTGAGAAATTCTGGTTTAAAGCCATCTGTGTATCTTTTTCTTTGCCTGGCTTACGCAACTAGGTTTTGATTGATCTCTTAGAGTTCCATTTGAAAAAAAATTGTTGTGTGTCATATGTGTTACAAATATTTTCAGATTCTTCTTCATTGTGTCTTAATTTTGTACTGTTTATCATGCAGAAACATGTTTTGATTGAGTCATAGTCTTTTAAGGCTTTTGTGGTTTTGTGACAAACCTATAGGGCCATCTAAAGGTAGAATTTTCTTTTGAATTGATAAGTATTTTTCTAGGATTTTTATTATTCTTATTACTTTTATTTTGTTTTTACTCAGATTTTTCATTCACCTGAGGTGATATTCTATTTTGCTGACTATTTTGACATAGGAAGTGAGTTAGGAAACCCTCTTCATTTTGGTTCTGATGGCTGGCTGTACAATTGTACCAATACTGTTGACTGACTAGTTAATCTTTTCTTTCTGTTAGAAATTCCACCTGTCATATAACCGAAGTCTTGTATGACAGGGATCTGTTTCTGGATTTTCTATTTTATTACTTTAGTCTGTCTATTCATGCACCAGTACCAAAGTAGTTAATTGCTCTAGCTTTAGAAAATGTTTAAATATCTGGGAAGGCTAGTTTCTGCCTCATTTGGATTTTTTTTCAGAATTTTCCTGGGTATTATTGGATGTTTCTTTCTCCAAATGAACTTGAGTAGCTTATATAGTTTTTTTTTTTTTAAAAAGTGGTTGCTTTTCTTTTTAAAAACTTAACAAAAATTAAATCACATTTACTCTGATTTTGAGGTGCCAGAGAAGTTTGGAAAATTGTAGTGTAGATTAACTACGTTAACAAGTTTTAGCCATCCACCAATGGTACTGACAAATTGGGACTCTTTCTTGCTTGCTTGCCTCTTAACGGCTCTAATGTTTTTGAGCTGGAGGGGGTTTCTTTATAGGACAGCCCAGGGCTTCAGATTAAGAGGAGAAACTGTCTTTGCCTTTCTTTTTGCCAGTGCCTGAAACTCTTTGTGAGGAGAGAAATGTCCTTTATCCTACTGGGAATCAGTCCAACTGTACCAAAGGCAAAGGGATGAGGCTTTTAAAGCAATAGTTGAGACATGTCTTGGATTTCTTTTTTTAAATTGTTAAAAATTATTTGTATGTTTTATTTTATTTTTTTAAAGATTTTATTTTTTGTTTATCAGAATGAGAGCACAAGCAGGGGTAGGGGGCAGCAGGCCAAGGGAGAAGAAGCAAGCTTCTCCTGAGCAAGGAGCCTGATGTGGGGCTTGATCCCAGGACCCTGGGACCGTGACCCAAGCCAAAGGCAGATGCCCAACCCATGAGCCACCCTGGCATCCCAAGATTTATTTACGTATTTTAGAGAGAGAGTGTGTGCACATAAGTGGGAAGAAGGGCAAATAGAAAGGGAGAGAGAATCCTCCAGTAGACTCCCGGCAGAGACTGGAGCCCTCCATCTCACAACCCTGAGATCATGACTCAGGTCATGACCTGAGCTGAAATCAAGAGTTGGATGCTTAACCAATTGAACCACCTAGATACCCCAAGATCTGAGATTTCTGTTTGTCACATTTAATGTAGAAATTTTGCCGTGTAAATAACTTAAAATGTCTAAGGTAAGTAAAATTTTATCACTCCCTCAAACAATACAAGGACCTAGAAAAGTTAAACTCTAATCACTGTTTTTAACATATGTTATTATAATATATTTTAATTCTTTGTGCAAATATTATTTATTATTACTTATGGTATTACTAATTATTATTGTAAATACATTTGTAGATTTCTGTACTTAATTTACCAGGGTTTTTTTTTTATTTGTTTGTTTCTATTTTTTGTTTGTTTCTTTTGTTTTAGTATTTTTGGTTTTTATGTCTTCTTGCACTTCAGACCTCCCATCTGGGAACATTTCTTCTTTTAATAAATAAGAAATGAGAAGGGAAAAAAATCTTTGGTTGAAGTGAAAGAAACAATGCTGTCATTATTTGCAATTGATATGATTATATAGAAAACCAAAATAATGTGTAACTAAAGTCTTAGATTTAATAATTTTCAGTATACAAAAGTTTGTTCTTTTTTTTTTCCTTAAAGATTTTGTTTATTTACTTGACAGAGTGAGGGAACGCAAGCAGGGGAAGCAGCAGAGGGAGGGAGAGGGAGAAGCAGGCTCCGCACTGAGCCCATCACCCCATGTGGGGTCCAGTCCTAGGACCCTGGGATCACGACCCTAGCTGAAGGCATACTTCTATCTCACTGAGCCACCCAGGCATCTGAGATAAGCTGATTCTAAAATAATGTGTGGAAAAGCAAAGGTCCAAGCATAACCAAGAAACTCTTGAGGAAGAACAAATTGAAAATACTTGCCTTATCAGTTAGTAAGACTGATAAAGCTGTTAACACTTAAGACAGTGCAATCCATGTGGACCAATGGAATAGCAGAGAAAGCCTAGAAATAGCTGTATTTATGGAGACTCATCTTGGCAAAGCTAGAGTTGAAGATCTGTAGGAAAGATGGGCTTTTTAGACTGGGACAGTTGGTTGTCCTTACTGGAAAAAAATGTAATTCGATCCATCCCTCAATTCATACCTGTAAGTTAATTCTAGGTAAATTAATGACTAAAATTTAAAAGATTAACCGTAAAATTTTTGAGAGACAAATTAATACAGTTGTGGTTAGGGAAGGATTTTTTTTAACCCAAAAGCATTGGCTGTAAAAGAAGATTCATAAATTCTACATGAAAATAAAGAATTTCTGCTCATCAAAAGATATTATAGGGGCTCCTGTGTGACTCAGTCGGTTAAGCATCTGACTTTGGCTCAGGTCATGATCTTGGGATCATGAGAAGGAGCTCCCTGTTAGCTCCCTGCTCAGTTGGGATCTGCTTCTACCTCTTCCTCTGCCCCTGCCCCAACTCATGGTTTCTCTCTCTCAAATAAATAAGTAAAATCTTAAAAATATATATATATATATTTATTTATTTATTTATATAAATGTAGTGAAAAAGCAAGCCACAAGTAAGAAGCTATTTTAAGTATACATGGTTTATAGATACCATATATTTATTATTTATATTTAAATATGTAAATATATGAATATGTGTTTACATACGGGAATACCTTTAAATTTATTTATTAGAGAGAGAGAGAGCATGAGCAGGGGGAGGGGCAGAGGGAGAAGCAGACTCCCCACTGAGCAGGGAGCCTGATGTTGTGGGGCTTGACCTGAGCTGAAGGCAGCCACTTTACCGACTGAGCCACCCAGGCATCCCCATACATGAATACTTTTTTGGTGAAGTTTATTTTAAGTAATCTCTATACCCAGCGTGGAGCTTGAATTTATGACCCTAAGATTAAGAGTATCGTGCTCTTCTGACAGAGCCAGCGAGGTGCTCCAATTTATGAATACTTACGTAGGTTATATGTTTGACCTATAATAGTATCCTATAGTCCATCGTTTCACCAATAAGAATATATGCCTTAGAGAAACTCTTGCCCATGTGACTGGAAAAAGTGAACAAGAATTTTTTTTTTCTAAGGTTTTATTTATTTATTTGAGAGAGAAAGAGATCATAAGCAGGAGGAGGGGTAAAGGGAGAAGCAGACTCCCCACTGAGCAGGGAGCCCAATGTGGCACTCGATCCCAGGACCCTGGGATCATGACCTGAGCCAAAGGCAGAGGCTTAACTAACTAAGCCAACTAGGCAACCCGAACCAAAATATTTTTAGCAACATTGTTCATAATAGAAAAAAGAGGGTTCCTGAGAGAACAAGAGAGAAACCAATTTCCACAATATCTTTTATGAGTGAAATTCAAAATAGTACAGTTTTTGGCAATAGATTGAGAAGAATGAAATTCTTTTGCAGGGGTGGGGGGGAAGAGAGAGGGTTTATTAGTTTCCTAGGTCTGCTGTAACAAAATACCACAAATTGAGTGGCTGTAAATATATTAATTCTCTCACAGTACCAGAGGCTAAATGTCTAAAGTCAAGGTATCCCTTGGGCCATTCTCTCTCTGGAATTGTGGGTAGAATTCTTCCTTGCCTCTTCCACGGTGTAAGAGAGCTTCTGGTGACAGTCAGCAACCCTTGGTATTCTTAGCTTGTGTCACTCTAGTCTCTGCCTCTTTCATCGCATGGTGTTCTTGTATATGGGTTTTCATGTAGTCTTCCCTCCACATTTCAAATCATACTGGATTAAGGGCCCACCCGACTCTAATATGACCTCATCATTTTTTTTTTTAAAGATTTTTATTTATTTATTTGACAGAGATCACAAGTAGGCAGAGAGGCAGGCAGAGAGAGAAGAAGGGAAGCAGGCTTCCCGCTGAGCAGAGAGCCCGATGCGGGGCTCGATCCCAGGGCCCTGGGATCATGACCTGAGCTGAAGGCAGAGGCTTTTAACCCACTGAGTCACCCAGGTGCCCCTAATATGACCACATCTTACCTAACATCTGCAACAATCCTGTTTCCAAACAAGGTCACATTCTGAGGTACTAGAGGTTAGGACTTCAATATATCCTTTTGGTAGATAGACTTCAGTACACAACAGGGATGTAATGTCTGGCTTCACTGGGGTTCAAAATTAGTGTTCCCAGGGCGCTTGGGTGGCTTGGTCCGTTAAGCATCTGCCTTCGGCTTAGGTCATGATCCCAGGGTCCTGGAATTGAGCCCCGTGTCAGGCTTCTTGCTCAGCGGAGAGCCTGCTTCTCCCTCTCCCTCTGCTGCCACTCTGCTTACTTGTACTCTCTCTGTGTAAATAAATAAATAAATAAATAAAAATCTTTTTTAAAAAAATGGTGTTCCCTATCATCGAATTGATCATAAATGTTCATCTGTAAACAATTTTTAGCTTTAGGGCTATACTGTTTAGGAGGCCCTTGGCTTAGGCATAGATGTGTTGATATTAGGAATAGTAAAAAAATGGGAATGAGTAAATATATGTAAACTAGTTGTTACTTTGTGGGGTAGGAGAGTAAGGAGGAGAATAGAATTAGAGGAATAGACTGGTGGCTTCTGGAGTGTTGATAATACTGTTTTCCTTCCCCTCTTCTCTGTTCTCCTTCTTTCCTACCAAAACGATTATTTCTTGTTTTAAAACCCTTCCCCATGTTTACCTCTGACCTTTTCCAGAGTGTAAATCCATATAGATCTTGGCAGAGACCTTATGTTCTTTTTTGTTAACAAGCCTGTTTATGTGGTTACTGTACCCTTTTCTCTTTGCTGTTGTCACTTTCACTATATTCTCTTTAATCCTTCTCCTTAAACAAGTGTTTTTGTTTTTTTTTTTTTTAAATGCCCAGCAGGCAGCTCAACGTGTGGGGCTGGAACTCACAACCCTGAGGTCAAGACCTGAGCTGAGATCAGAAGTCAGCTGCTTAACTGACTAAGCCACCCAGGCACCCCACCACTATCAATTTTAAAACCTTTGCATCTGGATGCCTGGGTGGCTCAGTTGGTTAAGCGGCTGCCTTCGGCTCAGGTCATGATCCCAGCGTCCTGGGATCGAGTCCCACATCGGGCTCCTTGCTCAGCAGGGAGCCTGCTTCTCCCTCTGCCTCTGCCTGCCTCTCTGTCTGCCTGTGCTCACTCTCTCTGACAAATAAATACATAAAATCTTTAAAAAAAAAAAAAACCTTTGCATCATCTTCAGAAGAGACCCCATATCTCTCAGCTGTCAACTCCCATCCCTGCACCCCTAGTCCTAGGCAACCACTATCCTTGTGTCTCAATAGATTAGCCTATACTGGACATTTCATTTAAATGCAGTCATACAACGTATGGTCCTTTGTAACTGGCTTCTTTCACTTAGCATAATGTTTTCCAGGTTCATTCATGTAACATGGATCAGTACTTACTTCCTTTTTATTGTTGGATATATTCCACTGTATGGGTATACAGCAATTTATTTATCCTCTCATCAGTTGATAGACGTTTACATTTTTTCCAATCTGGCTATTGCGAGCAATGATGAGCATCTGTTATACATTTATTTGCTTTTAGATAATTTCTTTTAAGTGGTATGTATTCATTGTAGAAAACTTGAAAAAGCCTGAAGAATATAAAGAATGTAATAAAATTTATTCATAATTGCATCACTCAAAAATAAGCTTTGTTAACACTTTTTCTGTGGGGAAAAAAATACTTTCCCCACTTTTTCTGTGGGGAAATGTGTGTATAGTTTATTAATTCCCTATTTCTTGTTAAGGTTTGCTTTTTTTCTGGGGGTGCCTGGGTGGTTCAGTTGGTTATCAGTTGCCTTCCCCTCAGGCCATGATCCCAGGGTCCTGGGATCGAGCCTCATATCAGGCTTCCTGCTAAGCAGGGGAAGTCTGCTGCTCCCCCTCCCCCTGCTCATAGTCTTTCTCTGGCTCACTCTCTTTCAAATAAATGAATAACATCTTTTAAAAGGGGTGTTGTAGGGGCGCCTGGGTGGCTCAGCGGGTTAAGGCCTCTGCCTTCGGCTCAGGTCATGATCCCAGGGTCTTGGGATCGAGCCCCATGTCGGGCTCTCTGCTCAGCAGGGAGCCTGCTTCCTCCTCTCTCTCTCTGCCTGCTTCTCTGCCTACTTGTGATTTCTGACTGTCAAATAAATAAATAAAATCTTTAAAAAAAAAAAAAAAAAAAAAAAAAAGGGGTGTTGTACGTAACTAATGAATCCTTGAACACGACATCAAAAACTAATAATACAGTGGCTAACTGAATGTAATAAATAAATAGTAAAAAATCAAAATTAAAAAAAATATTTACTTTTTATCAGGCCAGATATTGTTTGCCCTATTACAAGAAGACTGGCCAACTGCAGTTGTAATAATTTTTAAATCATTATGCAGTGGCAGTATCACAGAGCTGTTAGCTGTCAGGGAGGGAGGGAAGAAGGAAAGTTTGGAGAAAGTTTTTTTGGTTTTTTGTTTGTTTGTTTTTTAAGATTTTTATTTATTTATTTGAGAGAAAGAGAGAGCAGAAGGAGAGGGAGAAGCAGACCACCTACTGAGCGAGGAGCCCATTCAGGGCTTGATCCCTGGACCCCAGGATCATGACTTGAGCCGAAGGCAGGTGCTTAACCAACTGAGCCACCCAGGTGCCCCTGCAGGAAGTTTTAGGGAAGGAAGCATAAATATTGTGAAAGTACGCAGAAGTTCCTGATACTAACAAGTAAATAAAACACTGAGGTTTCTTATAAGGTCATTATCTGTTCTGTTGTAGGAGGCTAGCAGGATGTACAGTTTTTATCACAGGTGCAAGTCGTGGCATTGGCAAAGCTATTGCATTGAAAGCAGCAAAGGATGGAGCAAACATTGTCATTGCTGCGAAGACCACCCATGCAAACCCCAAACTTCCAGGCACAATCTTTACTGCTGCTGAAGAGAGTGAGTGAATGGGACAATGCCATTTCTTGAAATGTTCTAACTGTGGTTTCAGTAGATAGGAAATTTGCTGGAGAGTTTATAGCTATTTGAAAGCTACTCTAAACATAATTTTATCTGGTTAAAGAAATATTGTGTCACCTGGGGGCAAGGGTTCAGGAACTGTGTCTTCCCCAGCACTTTTGTATGATATGAGAGACTCCCTTTAAAAATCATGTCTCTTGAGAGCAGTGGTTCTTGGATCTGTGCAGAGAATAGGGGAGTGGAAATGAGAGGTGGATGATGTGAACACTTGGAAAAAGTTTTCCATGTTTTTTATTCTCTGTGCCGTTTGAAACTCATAACCTTAATACTTTAAGTTCACAAGTAATTATCAAGTGCTTCTAGTCAAGGCATTGCTCTAGGCATGATATGGGGGGGGGGAGGGCTTCAAATTCAACTTCAATGGATATTGCTAGTTTTGTTAGTTATGTTAATAGCATTGTGGTTATGTTAGGGGAGCGCATATCAGGTATTTATGAATGAGATGATGCCTGAGATTTGTTTTAAAATATACTCCAGCCAAAAACAGGATTGGGAGTAAAAAAATTAAACAACTGGCAGAGAATTAACAGTCATTGAAGATAGGTGATAAGATTCATGGTAGTTTAATATACCGTTCTTTATAATTTTGTCTTTTTCTTGAATTTTTTTCATAATAAAGGGCTTTTAAATTACCTTCCTTTTTTCTTTTTTAATAGAGTTTTTAAAATTACCTTTTTGTTTTTTGTTTTTTAAAGATTTATTATTTATTTTAGAGAGCACACACATGTGCTCAAGAGTGGTGGCAGGGAGAGAATCCTCAAGTAGACTCCCTGAATAGTACGGAGCCCAAGCAGGGCTTAGTCCTATGACCCATGAGATCATGACCCAAGCTGAAACCAAGAGCTGGATGCTCAATCAACTGAGCCACCCAGGCACACACCCCCACTTTTTGTTTTTTTAATATAATCGGTCTCTCTAGTTGGAGGCTGGATATGGGTTTGTCTGTCCCACAATAGGGTGGAGTCACTAGCAGTTATAAGAACATAGTTATTTATATTGATTTTCTGAAAATAGGGTACTTCTTTTGATTCACAGCAGAATGAAAAATCTAGTATTTGAATGTCTCAATGCTTTTTTTTGTTTGTCCTTTGTAGTTGAAGCAGCTGGAGGAAAGGCCTTGCCATGTGCTGTTGATGTGAGAGATGAACAGCAAATCAATGATGCGGTGGAGAAAGCAGTGGAGCGATTTGGAGGTAGTACCTTAATTCTGAAATAATTATTGACTGTTATAACTATAAATTAAACAAATTTTTTTAACTTTCCTAAGTCTTTGGAGTATAACCAGATATGAGTATTCACTTACATAGAAATGCAGCTTAAAACCATGTGATGACTTTTGTATTGTTAAAAGTTATTTTGAATAATATAGCACATCCACCATTCATTCTCAGGTTAGGTCCTTGACTGTAACATACATCTAACCAACTCGTTTCCCAGATCTCATCCTCTTGCCTCTCCTCAACTAATGTAGCCATCAATTTGATGACTTTTGATATTTATTGGATTAAGTATAGATAATTTACTGCCATTCAAGATGTTTCATTCTGATCTCAACAGACTTTTTTTGGTTCCATCTATTTTCTGTGCCCCTGTGTAAATACTTTATTCTTCCTCAAATAGTTTACTTCCATATCCTTGCCTTGAGGTTTTTGTCTCTTAACCTTTTCTCTTTCCCATCCTGAGGCTTTTCCAGTGCCTACCTGTCCGTCTCCATTCCTACCTGAAATGCTCCCTTCTCTCTCTGTGAAATCCCACCTTTCTGTGGTTAAATCTTATCTCCTTCATGAAGCCAATTTCCTCACCATGCCAACTAGTCAGAAGTGTATTTTTCTTTTTCTGAATTCCTAAAATATTCCTTTGATCCTTATCTTGTACTACTTTATTTTTTTTTAAATTTTTTTTTTTTTAACTTGACACAGAGAGAGGAAACACAAGCAGGAGGAGTGGGAGAGGGAGAAGCAGGCTTCCCATGTAGCAGGGAGGCTGATGTGGGCCTCGATCTGAGGACCCTGGGATCATGACCTGAGCCGAAGTCAGACACTTAACCACTGAGCCACCCTGGTCCCCCTACTTTATTTTTTTTAAAGATTTATTTTATTTTAGAGAGAGAGAGAGAGAGCTGGGGTGGGGGAGCAGAGGGGGAGGGAGAGAATATCAAGCAGACTCCCCACCAGGCATGGAGCCTGACACTGAGTTTAATCTCACAACCCCGAGATCATGACCTAAGCCTAAATCAAGAGTGGGACACTTAACCAGCTGAGCCCCTCAGGCACCTCTGTTGTACTGCTTTAGAGCTTAGTATTTTTTTTCCTCAATTAGTTCATAAACTCCTAGAAGGCAGGTGTTGGGGGTGAGCTAAAGCTTTGATGGTATTACACCAAGGCACCTGGCCAAGTCCAAATCCTGCCCAAACCGTTACCACTCTTCCCTGCTCCCCCAATAATATTCCAGAGACTGTATGTATGTACGTGTGAAAGATATTGGCCAATGGGAAGAAATATTTTATTGTCAGCATGGCTTGTGCTTATAACCTTCACTGCAGAGTACTATGTTATAAAGGGCCGGAGCACAGAGTTTAGTTTTCAGTTAAGAGGATATGTTTTCCATACCTTTGAGGGAAAACAAAAAATCTCCCAGTACATTTTACTACTTTGTTTTAAGATTTTTATTTATTAGAGAGAGAGAGAAAGTGTGTGCTCACGTGGGCGCACAGAGGAGGGGCAGAGGAAGAGGGAGAGAAGCGGACTCCGTGCTGAGCGCACAGCCCAACCCAGTCTTGACCTCACAACCCTGAGATCAAACTGAGCCAAAACCGAGAGTCAGATGCTCAGAGGACATCACTACCCAGGCCCTGCCCCTATTTTGCTACTTATTATTGAGAAGATCATCTGAAACACACTTGTCTTCTTGATAAATTTACAGATTTGCAGTGGAGTTACCTCTGCCTTTAAGTCTTGCCTAAGATTTCCTTTCCTCCTCCTTAGTATCCACTTTGTTGTATTTAAATTTTTTGCTTTCCTTTTACCCATCAGTTTCTGCTTTCCTGGCATAACAGTGCACAATGAAGAGGGAATTCTGTTTAGCCACTCAGTTGGCACTCTCATAACTATTAAGGATGCCACATTTACAGGAAATGATTCATAAGTTGCTCCTTTTTTTTTCTTTCCCTCTGTGCTCTTTTTCCATGAAGATGCCAAGCCTTTATTTTTTTTGTTTGTTTGGTTTTAGTTCCATACTGTGGTTGCTACCGTTGTGGCCTTCTGTTTTGGGATTCTCTGGGGCTTTGAATTCTGCCTTTTGGGAAGACTTTACTTTTTCCTGATATTTCTCTCTGCTGGAGAATGGTCTTTAACAAAATCCTGAGCAGTTGATAATGCTTTCAAACCTGTGCCCTCAGGGTGCTCTGCTACAGGGTGCTCCCTATCACCCTGCCTTCCCTCACCTTCAAAGTTTTCCAGGTCTTGAGTAAATTACGTTCTTTCATAAACCACAGAGTCATTCTTTCCTGCAACCTTTTTTTCCCCCTGCAGCATGCATGTACATATATATATATATATATATATATATATTTTTTTTTTTTTTTTTTTTTTTTTTGGCTTGTGCCTTACTTTTCACTATTGTTCCCTGATCCATTTTAATTTGGGCCATCTGAGTTTAGAAATTTTGACCTACCTCTTAATTAGAACTATTTTTTTCTCTATCACTGGCAAGTCAAACATAGTTTACTGTGTCAGTATATCCCCAGTTCTCATCTACTTTCTTTGCTTTTGGGCCCAGATGTTTGCTCTGCTAACATCCTTGTCACTTGTTACCACATAGTGAGAGAGATGAAGTCAATAAAGTCTGAATTTGCTTAAGAAATCTATTGATTGGATCAACCCTTACTAGCTTCATCTCTCTGAAGAGGGTAATTCTACACAGGGTGGTGTATATACCCATCAGCCAGCCTCTCACTCAGACCTCTCCTCAATTTGCTTTGCTCCCACCTGGCTTCCTTAGTGAGCATCATCTTTCTTGCCTCCCAGGCCCTAGCAGAGTGCCTATGTAGTGGTGTAGCCACTCGCTGATTACCTTTCAGTGGTGTGGCTGAGCAGCTCATAGCTTTGTGGATTGACAAGTGTATCCTGGATTTAAATATGCTTTTCATATGGGGCGCCTGGGTGGCTCAGTGGGTTAAAGCCTCTGCCTTCGGCTCAGGTCATGATCCCAGGGTCCTGGGATCAAGCCCCACATCAGTCTCTCTGCTTGGCGGGGAGCCTGCTTCCTCTTCTCTCTCTGCCTGCCTCTCTGCCTACTTGTGATCTCTGTCTGTCAAATAAATAAATAAAATCTTTAAAAAAATATGGTTTTCATAGGTCGTTGCTATTTGTGAAGACGGCCATCATTATGTTCAGTCTAGGAGGTTGGTAGTCACAGAATCTAGAACTTGTCTCAGATATATGGATGACATGCTTGAGTTGAGATTTGTTATAATGAAGTTATAAGATGTAATGTTGTTGAATCCGAAGTTAGTCCTAAGGACACATTTTAAGAAAACATTAGGAGGGTTCCTGGGTGGCTTAGTCGTTAAGTGTCTCCCTTCAGCTCAGGTCATGGTCCCAAGGTCCAGGGATCGAGCCCTCCATAGGGCTACCTGCTAGGCAGGAGACCTGCTTCTCCCTCCACCACTCCCCCTGCTGGTGTTCCCTCTCTCGCTGTGTCTCTCTCTGTCAAATAAATAAATAAAATCTTTTTAAAAAGTAAATAAAATCTTAAAAAAAAAAGAAAAAACATTAGCAACAGAGTTTATACAAAAGAATATGGAAATTGAGGAATGAGTATGTGATCAAGATTTTATAATATCATATATGAAGAAAGGGTGCTTAGGATTAAAATACATTATCCATGTATTGCGAGAGAGGGGCTTGGTAAAGAGGACAACAGAAAATGTTTATTGCAACAGTCTAAGCCCACAATAGAAGTTGTGATATTTCTATTTAACTGACTATTAAGTGCCCTTTAAAAAGAAGTATGAATCACGGAGAAACAGAGAAGTGTTTTAAGATACTTTCGTATTTTACTATTTTCATTTAACATTATTTAACTAAACCTGTAACTAAAACTTATAATTAAACTTCTAAACAAGATTATGTTATGTAATGAGGGACTGGACAGAATTTGAATAAATAATCATTATTCTAGATTAATTTTGTGTATGAATTACTAAAACAAACTTGATATACTTTGATGATTTGTCTAGAATTGAAAATTCATTCTAGGTCTTTTCTCTTTTCCTAGTTCCCAAGACCAGGAAGGACCTCTTTTATTAAAGTAAGGGAGGCTAGTGAGCTTGGAAGCGGGGAGGGCCTTGGGAAGATGCTAGAGAGAAGGGATAACGTTTAGGAAGTTAACCTAAGGCTCTTGGAGATAAGGAGAGAAGACCAGGAGGTAAGAGAACAAAGTAGGAATAGAAGCTACAAACCACTGAGGACTAAGCCTCCTTGTGGTTTCAGGTGGAGCTCTGGCAATTGGCTTTCTCCATTGTGCCAGTGAAAATCATTTGGGTGTTTCGCCACAGCTATCAAATCTTGCTTGCATTGGTATATTGTCAGTCATATTATCTAAAAGAAGTATTTGTGAACCAACTTAAGGTTCAATTATATAGAATGAATGTTTTTATTTCTTTTTGTTATAAAGTTAAAATTCCATTAATGGGGAGTTGGTTATTTGAAAACAGGAATTGATGTTTTGGTGAATAATGCCAGTGCTATTAGTTTGACCAGCACATTGGAAACACCTACAAAGAGAGTGGACTTGATGATGAATGTCAACACCAGAGGCACCTTTCTGACGTAAGTTACAGTGGTCGGGGAGAATCTTGCAATGTGTTTTCAGAGAACTTGTTGTGAACAGACTTGAACCAGATTAGCAATACAGTTTAAAACCTCGTCAGTTGTTATAAAGGCTTTAAAGTGCTCCAAGTCATTAAATGGTATTTTAAATAGTTTTATTCAGAGCTCCTTTCTCTGTGAATCTAATAAAGTCTGAAGTATAGCTCAAACGTTTTCAAACATTTGCATGAATGCGTGCCAACTCTTCTGAGTATTCAAATCAGCAATAGTCTTTGCTTTCTCTGAAAAACACTGGTTATAGTTATATAAATCATAGGAAGCTCATTATGAACCACATTTTTTTCTATTTTTATTAAGTTTTTTATTTTAATTCCAGTGTAGTTAACATAATTGTTATATTAGTTTAATTGTCTATGAATCACATTTTCTAAAAGATTTTACTTACTTATTTGGCAGAGAGAGAAAGAGATCACAAGTAGGCAGATTGGCAGGCAGAGAGAGAGGGGGAAGCAGGCTCCCCGCCGAGCAGAGAGCCTGATGCGGGGCTTGATCCCAGGACCCTGAGATCATGACCTGAGTTGAAGGCAGAGGCTCAACCCACTGAGCCACCCAGGTGCCCCTATGAATCACATTTTAATGTAACAGAGGGTTAAGGCTATCTTGGGGGATATTAGGGTGAATACAGGATACAGGATGAAACCAGATGTAGTTGTGATCTGTTCTGAATCGGTCAGACAATCCACTCTTATTTGTCCATTTTTTATCTGTTTACTCTCAGGTTCTATCATTTTTTCATGTGGACGTAAGGAAAGATCAGCATAGAACTTGTTTGTCCCCGCATGTATCTTACATGTACCTGCCTTACAGTTATACATAAAATGGGTTAGGACTGATTAAGACCTTGGGCTTTGGAGTTAGACTCCTTTAAGTATGTGCTATCTCATGACTTTTTTCAAGTAACTTAACTTCTTGCAGATTCTTTTTCCACGTTTGTGAAATGGGGACCATGAAGTATGTCGCAGGATTGGTTGTGAGGGTTAAATGTAAAATTTGTTGTTAATCTGGGACTTTCCTCTTAGAGATATATTTTGTTGGGTCTGCAAAACTGGGCCCTAACAGAGTAAAACAATTTGTTTTTATTAGCACCTTTATTAGCTCAGAATTTTATTAGCTGTGCATATGAAAAAGATCAGATTTACACAAAATTCCAGATTCCTAGTTTTTCTTGAAGCATTGGAAAATCTGGCCACAGCATACCCACATGGTAACAGTTAGGCACTATAGCAGAGTGGCTGAGTGTGGACTGGCTCATTAGAGACATTAGCTTTAGCCTTTTGTTAATTTGCAGTGTGACTCCTAGATACCTGAAACTGAGGACGTGCTAAAAAGTTGCCATTTTTATCTTGTGCGCTTGCCCTGCTGTTTTTCTTAAAGATGGAAGTAAAATATTTCTCATACCCATGTGTCTTGTCTGAAGTGGGAAGATAAGACATATGCCAAGAGCGCCATATGTTCAAGTAAAATGAGTGAGAGCTTACTTCTTCGTAGACGTGGGGCATATTTTTATAAATTCAGTATGTAATGTCTATCTCTATTGAATGGAAACCACAGTGAATCCAACCATAGTAAGAACTGTGGCAAACATACAGAAAAGATTGTGGTGAAAAAACTTATATAGAAAAAGGACTGACACCTCAGTAGGATTTGTGTTTATTTTCAAATAAAACCAGCAGTGCTGCGCTGTGATGCAGTCCTGTGTTACATGAAGAAATTATTTGGGCCTCAAAACCTTTTACAGATGGTAACTTCGTGAAAGAATTTTGATTAAATACAAACATTCATTTAAACAAGCATTTAAAATATAAACCTAAGCAGGAATACTGTTGCTCAGCATGTTGAATTAAGGCTTAAAAGGACATGATTTGTGAGAAATTAAATCATTTGTGACGGTTTCGATTGTAGATGATGAAGCCATGGATATAAACATTCTACTCACCAAGTTTTATTTCCCTAAGGTGTCAGGAGTAATTTGACGTGATTAAAAAAAAGTTTAGACTGCTACCCATGACACGAGCATGGAAATGACTTGTTAAGCATTGAGAGACATCTTAGGAAGTTTAATACAGATTTGTCAAAATCATAGTAACCATAATTGTAGTCAGTGCTATTGCGATGGTCAGTGTTAACTTTAAGCTGTCATGAATGGTCAGTGTTAGCTTTAAACTTATTAAACTAATGTAGAAATGTTTCACGGAGATGCAGAAAATAATTTTGGTCATCGTATTGTTCATTGGGAATTGCTCTTGCTTTAAAAAGTTAAAAATGGACTGTGTTACAAATTTTAAGAATTAAACACACTTCCATGGTTTGAACCACAGTTAACTGCTTTACTAATGTCAACTAGAAACATGACCTTCTGCTATGTAACAAGATTATGTGGCTGTGTTGTATTGTTGAAGAGATTTTGTTTGTTTGTTTTTTTAAAGATTTTATTTATTTGAGAGAGTGAGTGAGTGTGTGTGTGTATGTGTGTATGAGAGAGAGAGGGAGAGAGAGAGCATGAGCAGGGGGAGAGGGAGAAGCAGACTCCCCCACTGAACAGGGAGCCTTAAGTGGGGCCTGAGCTGAAGGCAGACACTTAACCGAGGAACCCATCCAGGTGCCCCAAGATTTTGGTTTTAATTTAAAAGAAATCAGCTGTTTTTTGCCACTCCTGAGAGAATTCTCAACTGAATTTCCATACAAAGATTGGATCAAAGACTTAGCTTTATCAGTCGACATTATGACTAACTAAACACAAATGTCTGATTCTCATTGCTCATTCCTTGTGAAATTACGTCTTTGGAAAACCCATTTGGCAAGGACAACTTGGCCCCTTTCCTATACCAGGATCATTTTCCAAAAATGAAACTGATAGCTTAAACTACATTCCTGCAGTTACAGATTTGAAGGTTCAGTTCAAAACAAAGCAAAAAAACCCCTGATTTTCAAACTGTGAGAAAATGAACTAACTTTGTTCAGGTACGTTTCTCAATGAATGCTACATGCATAGTTGGAGAACTACTGATGGAACATATAAGCCGTAGGGCACTAATGTACTAAAAACTAGATATGAGTACATTGGAATAGCAGATCTACAAATGTCTCAGGAAGAGATACTCTAAAATAAAAAGCCTTTTTTAAAGCAAAGATTCTATTCATTGTTAAAGTTCCTGATTTAGGGACAGCTGTTACTTTATCTTGTTTTATTTATTTTATTTTTAAAAGTAGGTTCCATGCTGAATGTGGGACTTCAACTCATGACCCGGAGATCAAGAGTCACATGCTCTACTGACTGAGCCAGCTAGGTGCCCCTGGAACAGCTATATTTTAAATAATACTAAATATTTTTCCCAGTTAAAGGCATATTGCAATGCCAAATGAGAAGACCTGATGTTGCCCTTTCGATCAAGGACAAAGTGTCAGGTTTTTGGCCCTTTGTGAAAGTTACAAGTTATAAAAGCGAAAATTGATAATGAAACATTTCCATTTTAATTTTTATTTTGTTTTTTATTTAGTAACACCCATTTATTCATGGAAGGAAAGAGTAGATTATTTTCTCAGGCAAGCCTGAGAAGCATCGTCTGGGAGAGAGTGGGGGCAAGGGCCAAAAAGCTGACCTGTTTGGAGGTTTCAGCGAGGATCTAGAGCTGTTTCCTGATCCCTGGCACCCAGGGCCCTGTGGCAGAGATGAGATAGAAGGCAAACCCTTAATTTGCATTTTTAAGTTTTAAATATATAATCTCCAGTGTTATAGGTGTTTGTATCACGTTAAATGCTTATAGAAATTGAATAATAAAGTTCAGTTGCATTTCTGAACAGTGAATTTTTTTTCCCCTACACCCAGCTCACTTTATTCATTTACTTAAATGCCTATTGAGCTTGTGAGCCTAATTAAGTAAAATAATTCATGGAAGAGTAATAAGTGCAGTGCCTAGCATGCAGTAAGTTTTCAGTAAGCTTTATTAAGCTGAAGTTATTAGTATCTAAGTGTGGTGCTAATTGTCTTTAATACATAAGATTGAGCATGTTGCTCTTAAAAATGCAGCTGATTTAGGATTAGGAATGCTGAGGTCCAGTCAGGCGAATGCATGGAAAGGTTTTGTCTAAAAGATCAAAGGGGAAGCTCATGTTTATAATGTAATTGAAATGAGCTCTTTCCTTGGATGTAAAATGTAGTCATGGTCTTATTGCTTGGAATAGATTTGGTTTTTCCTGTGGAGATTTTAGCTTCATTGGTTTAATAAATATCAGCTGTAATAGTGTTTTCCCCTCCCCAGCTCATTCCCATGAAAGTGAAGCACTTTTGGAAAGGAAAAACAACATGTATAAAACCTTTTAGTGATATTGATTGTATTTGGTTTCTAGACCTGAAAAGACATTGCAAATGGTAATAAGAATGTTGTACATTTGTTAATAAAAAAAAAAAACCAACAAGAATCAACTAGTTCAAAGTCCTAGAAATTACTGAATGTGAAATAAAACTAAAAGCTATATGATTTTAAGCTACACAATGTTACAGCTTAATAACACAGTGTAGCTTAATCATTAATAAATTAAAAATGTTGAACCTAAGTTTAAAAAAAATAAATTACCTACCATTTTGAATAGTTTAAAAAATATATATAAAAACTAAATAATCATCTTGAAGGTATACTGCATTGCATATTGGTGCAAACTAAATTTGGGAATGTATTGGGAGTTGTGTTATTAAATTACAGTTCCAGCATAGTAGGAATACCACACCTACTAAGATGAAATAAATCAGTATACATTATACTAATAATAGCAGTTGTTTATTTCATGTTTAACATATGTACTGTTCTAAGTATTTAATATTTATCATTTCATTTTAATCCCTTGGTCAGTCCTAGATGGTAGCAGGTATTACCAACACTTAAACAAATGAGAAAACTGAGAATTAGAATATATTTTGCCTGAGATCACTTGATGAAGGGGAAGAAGAAGGATTTGAACCCCACTCTGTCTGACCCGAGCACCATGTTCTTTACCATAGTACTGCCTGTGCTGGCTGGCAAGGTCATTAACTTGCTGAAAACTATGCGCGCGTGCGTGTTTGTGTGTGTGTGTGTGTGTGTGTGTGTATGTGTGAGAGAGAGAGAGAGGAGATTTGGAAGGATGTAGTTGAGGATAGCTTCAGGTGGAGTTAAGGCTAATGTGCCAAGGATTTGATTATTTTCATCAAGCAGATCATTTTTTCAGGCTATTAAGTAAAGATTCAAAAAAGTGAAAATTAATGCTTTTCCTACCTTCGTTTTAGGAAAGTAAACACAAACAAACAAAAGTAGCCTACAGATTGCTGACCAGGTTTAGTTGCTTTGTAGAAGTACTTTAAAATATAATCTTAGGGATGCCTGGGTGGCTCAGTTGGTTAAGCAACCAACTCTTGATTTTGGCTCAGGTAATGATCTCAGGCTTGGAAGACTGAGCGCCTGCTTCAGGCTCTGTGCTCAGCCGGAAGTCCGCTTGAGATTCTTTCTCTCCCACTCCCTCTGCCCCTCTGCTTTTGTGCAAGTTCTCTCAAATAAATGAAATCTTTAAAAATAAATATAATAATTTTGAGAAGTGGGGAAGTTGTTAGAAATCTATTAACTTGATGTGTTTTCTTTTGCTTTTAGATCTAAAGCTTGTATTCCTTACTTGAAAAAGAGTAAAATTGCTCATATCCTCAATCTCAGCCCACCGCTGAACCTAGATCCCATGTGGTTCAAACAGCACTGTGGTAGGTGGTAGGTTGAGGGGCTGATTTGTTTGGTTAATTTGTTTTGCATTAAATCAGTGTTTCTATGATGTAATCACAATTTTTACATAGCATTCAACATTAACTTTTCTATGCAGAATCAATAGTACTTTCGAAACTAGATGCTTAAACTTTGACCTGTAATTTAAACCACTGAAGTATAATTTACATTCAATAAAATGCACAGATCTTAATGGTTCAGTTTGAAGAGTTTTGGCAAATGTATACACCTGTATAACCAATACCCAAATCCAGATACAGATTTCCATTGTTCCAGAAAGCTCCCTCACATCTCAGTGGGTGTGGTTTATTGTATATAACTTATTCTTCAATAAAGTTGGTTTGAAATTATGAAGTACTTTTCCTTTCACAGCAAACAAATAATTTGAGGTGAGTATGCATTGAATTTCAAGATTTATGTAGAGGTGACTCCTTTAAAATAGTTACATCAGATACTACTTCTTTGTACATAATTCACTAAAATTTAGACAGGTAATTAGAAAGCCACAGGGCAAAGCTGAAAGAAGTTCTGTTTTAATTGACTAGGTTAAACAAATCTGCAACTTTTTGTTCTTGTTTTACTAGCAGCGTAGCCATAGAAAGTGGTTATTTATACTCAGAGAGTTGTTTCTTAATTAAGCACTTTTCTTTGTGGTTTCTTTCAGCTTATACCATTGCTAAGTATGGTATGTCTATGTGTGTGCTTGGAATGGCAGAAGAATTTAAGGGTGAAATTGCAGTGAATGCATTATGGCCAAAAACAGGTATGTATTTAAAAAAAAAAATCCAGATTGGAGTCTCATTTATTGTCCTTGACACTTTGAGATACATCTTGGGTAGGTAGGTTGAGGTGGGAAACAAACTTTTTTTTCTTTTTTCTTTTTTTTCTTTTTTGAGAGAAAGGGAGAGTTAGCGCGCTACAGTCATGAGTATGGGGCAGGGGTGGTTGCGGGGCAGAGGGAGAGAGAGAGAGAGAGAGACTTGGGGCTTGATCTCATGACCCTGAGATCATGACCTGACCCCAAATCAAGAATCATACACTCAACCAGCTGTACCACCCAGGCACTCCTGAACTCTCTTGTTAAAACTTAGAGGTTGGGGAGAAATATGGAAGTATGGAAATACGGAAATATGGAAGAAATATGGAAGTAATTGAATTCTGAAGGGCTTATACAAGCATGGGAAGATTGGGGAAGGCAAAGTATTCTAGTAAGTCTCATGTTGGGGCAGCCACAATACTAGATGGTAGTTTTTAAAAAAATTATATTTTCTCTTTTGTGCTAGGGTATAGAAGTGCTTCTGGGGGCACCTGGGTGGCTCAGTGGGTTAAGCCTCTGCCTTCGGCTCAGGTCGTGATCCCAGGGTCCTGGGATCGAGCCCCACATCGGGCTCTCTGCTCAGCGGGGAGCCTGCTTCCCCCTCTCTCTCTGACTGCCTCTCTGCCTACTTGTGATCTCTCTGTCAAATAAATAAAAAAATGAAATCTTTAAAAAAAAAAAAGTGCTTCTGGATTTTAAAGTTATAAACAACTACCTGCCTTTTTTATTTTTTGTTTTAATTCCAGTATAGTTAACATTCATTGCTATATTAATTTCAGGTGTACAATACAGTAACTAAACAATTCTCTGTGTTACTCAGTGCTCATCAGGATAAGTGTACACTTAATGCCTTTCACCAATTTCACCTATGCCTCCAACCACTTCCCCTTTAGTAAATGTTAGTTTGTTCTCTATACTTAAGAGTCTGCTTCTTGGGCGCCTGGTTGGCTCAGTCTGTTAAGCGTCTGCCTTTGGCTTAGGTCGTGATATCTGGGTCCTGGGATGGAAATCAGTAGGGAGTTTGCTTCTACCTCCCTCTCTTCCTCTGCCACTCCTCCTGCTTATGCTCTCACCCTCATTCTCTGTCAAATAAGAGTCTGTTTCTTGGTTTGTCTCTTTTTTTTTCTTCTGTTCATTTGTTTTGTTTCTTAAATTCCACATATGAGTGAGATCATATGCTGTTTGTCTTTCTCTGACTTTATTTTGCTTAGCATTATACTCTCCAGCTCTATCCATGTGTCTCAAACACTTTCTCCGAGGTTGGTTTATTCAAATCAGGATATAAAAAAATTTCACACAGTATATTTGTGTGATATGTTTTTCACTTATAGTCGTTAACACTTTTAATTTTTTTTTCCTTGCCTCTGATTTCTTGAAAAACCAGGTCATTTATATTATTTCCAACATTCTGGATTTTTCTGTTTCTCCCCATCGTGTCTTTTAATATGTTTCTTTATTGTCTAAAGGACCTTTGTATTGTTTATTCCTATTTTTTTCTTCTGGAATTATTTTGTTTATTCCTTTATTGCTCGACAAATACCTATTGGACAGTTATTATGTGGATACATTGTGCAGGGCACTGTGGATACTTCTTTAGCCTTTTCAGCTAATGGATGATGAGGTTGGTAAGAGTTGGTCATGAAAACACATTTAATCCAGCATTTTTGCAAAGTATTATAGCTCTGGGGTACTCTTGAACTGAATTGCTACAGACAACAACGTGAAACTAACCCAGAGTTCTAACTTGGGGACATTTGAGGGTTATCTTATCTTTGTTCGCCTCTGCTGTCTGCTGGGTGAAGGGATTTTACCACTCCCAGCAGGGCCAATGACCCAAGGTATTGATGCCAGGGGAGGGGGGAACAGGGAGGCTGTGGGTGAGAATGTATGGGGCATGGGGGCATATTGTTAATGTAACTTTCAGGAGAATTTAGCCATTGCAGCCACCTCTGTAGTTACTATTTTTCTTCTAAGGGCTCCAAGGATCAATTTTTTAAAATTCCTTTCGAATGCTATTTGACCGAGATTCCTTTCTTCCCTGGCCCACTGTGGGATCTGAACCATGTTTTACTGCTTCTTCATTTTCCCTTATGTTTCTGTAGCAGACAGAGTTCCTTTAAGATTTTCTAGAGAATGATATTCTTTGCAGTGGGGCAAAAGGTGAAAGTGAAAAAGTGCTTCTGTAGTGTTTTTCAAACTGCATGTCAAGATTCATTGGTGAGTCATGAAATCAATTTTGTGGATTGTGAAATTGAATTAGAAGGTAGCAGTCAGAATTTTGTTGTTTTATTTCTAGTGGAATAAGATAGAAAATATTAGGGGGCATTGCAGATTGTCAATATTGTTTCATATATAAAGGAATAGATTTGTATTTGTGAGTGTGTGTATAGGTAGGTATTATGTATTCTTAGTCATGTCAATAAAAGGTGTTACTGATTATGGATCACAGTTAAAAACTTTAAAAGCTCACAGTTTACTGTGTCTTCTCTTCTTCAGCTTTCTTTCCTTCTCATCCGTTCTCAACCTCCTCCTCTCCCACTTCAGTCGTTGCTGAAAGGAAGTTAGTCTGAAAGGGAGCTCTTGCAGATAACGAAGTCCTAACATAGTATTTTCCCTTTTTTATACCTCTATTATGTTACTTGTCATTTTCTATTCATTCATCTTCCAAACATTTTTATATGCCAGGTACAGTTCTCTGTACTATTTATTCATTGTGCATACACAGGTAATTTATTATGTCTAACCTGTGTACATGGGATTAAGGGTACTAAGGTGAAGGGGGTGCAGATCTTACCCTTCGAGTTTACTCTTTATTTATTTATTAAAATATTTTATTTATTTATTTGACAGAGAGAGAGATCACAAGTAGGCAGAGAGAGAGGAGGAAGCAGGCTCCCTACAGAGCAGAGAGCCCGATGCGGGGCTCGAACCCAGGACCCTGGGATCATGACCTGAGCCGAAGGCAGAGATTTTAACCTACCGAGCCACCCAGGCACCCCGAGAAGATGACTTTTGAGCATAGACTTGAAGGGGGTGCTGGAGTTACCCTCGGTGATGTGTTAGTCATAGGGTATCTGAGGAAAGCATTGAAGGCAGAGGAAATGGCCAGGGGAAAGGTCCTAAGAGGTGAGCATGCTTGGCATGATCAAAGAGCAGGGAGAAGACCAATGTGGCTGGACTTAGGGGAGAAGAGTAGAAAATGAGATGATGCCCATAAGGAAATGGGGAGCAGATGTTGTAGGTTCTTGCCAAAACTTGGGTTTTTATTCAGAGTGAAATGGGGAGCTTTTGCAGGGTTTTGTTTTGATTTTGTTTTAAATAATTAATTTAGAGAGTGTGCACACCTATGCAGGAGCGGGTAGGGGCAGAAGTAGAGGGAAGAGAGAATCTCAAGAAAATTCCACGCACAGCACGTAGCTGATATGGGGCTGGATCTCACAATCCTGAGATCAATAGCTGAGCCAAAATCAAGAATTGGATACTTAGGCGCGCCTGCGTGGCTCAGTTGTTAAGCATCTGCCTTCCGCTGAGGTCACTGGGATCGATCCTGCATCTGGCTCCCTGCTCAGCCAGAAGCCTGCTTCTCCCTCTCCCATTCCCCCTGCTTGTGTTCCCTCTCTCACTATGTCTCTGTCTATCAAATAAGTAAAAAAAATCTTAAAAGAAAGAAGGAATTGAGTACTTAACCAGCGGAGTCACCCAGGCATCCCTTTGACGAGGTTTTCAGCAGCGGAGGGACGCAATGGTACTTTAAAGGATCTGTCTGGATGCTCTTAAGAATAGACTGAGGGGGAGGGGGTGTCGGGGACGGGTCCCTGGCTGACTCAGTAGAGCACAAGCCTCTCTTAATTTAATCTCAGGTGCTTTGAGTTCAAGACCCATCTCAGGTGTGGAGCCTACTTAAAAAAAAAAAAAAAAAAAAAGATTTTTTTGTTGTTGTTTTTTTAAAACCCTTGTGTTGGGGGCTGACTTTCAGTAGATCCCAGCGGGGAGCTGCTCTGCTATGTTTGAAACTCCCCGGACCCAGAAATCAGGTAGTCTAGGAACTGTTAAGCACCAGGTTCCCCAGGAACTTGTGGGTGAGGGGGGCGGACTCTTTTTGGCCACGCCCATTTCCCCCAGGAGGAGGGACTCTCCGCACTGGACCTTGGTCCCCACTGGGTTGGGGAGGAAGGGGCCGGTATAAATT
This sequence comes from Martes martes, assembly GCF_963455335.1. NCBI lineage: Eukaryota > Metazoa > Chordata > Mammalia > Carnivora > Mustelidae > Martes > Martes martes. The sequence goes on from NC_137900.1 coordinate 75,377,482, forward strand.
CTTGAGGGTCAAAGGGAGAAACAGGAAATTGATGAGGTTGGAGACTATTGCAGTTACCTAGACAGTATATCTTGGTAGCGGTGACCGGGGTGATAGCAGTAAAAGCAGTGGAGAGTGGTCAGATTCTGCTGTATTTTGAAGGTGGAACCAATAAATAGGGAAAGCTGCAGAGGGGGCAGGCTAGGGAGCAGGGTTAGGAATTCATTTGGGGGCATTGTGTTTGTGCATCCAAGTAGATATGGTCAGTAGACAGTTGGATTTGCAAGTGTGGGTGTCAGGAGAGAGGTCCAGGCTAGAGATAGAAATTTGTGGGTTATCAACATGTAAATGGTATATAGGAAGAGAAAGGACCATTGGCCATTATGACATTCAGAGATGGGGAAGAAGAAGAAAAACTAATTGGGAGAAAAAGCAGAACTGTATAGCAGAGTAAGGTAGGAAGAAAATTGGAGTATGATGCCCTGAAAGCCACTTGAAGAACATGTTTCAAGGAAGAAGAGTGATTCATTGTGTCAAATGTTGCTGGTAGTTCTTATAAAATGGGGACTGACCCCTGGATTTAGTAGTCTCTACATGTCCTTCATGTTACTTACAACATTTGTAATTGAACTATTGATTTTATAACTTGGTTAATGTCTTTCTTGCTAGAATGAAAGTTTCTTAAAGGTAGAGATAGTATCTGCTTTGTTCATTTTTTTTTTTAAGATTTTGTTTATTTATTTGACAGAGAGAGACAGATCACAAGTAGACAGAGAGGCAGGCAGAGAGAGAGGGGGAAGCAGGCGCCCCGCCAAGCAGAGAGCCCAATGCGGGGCTCGATCCCAGGACCCTGAGATCATGACCTGAGCCGAAGGCAGAGGCTTAATCCACTGAGCCACCCAGGCGCCCCTGCTTTGTTCATTTTATTGTAGTCCTTGTAGACATTCAGTAAATATTTGATGAATTAATGAATGCACAGTATGATTACCTTCTGCCTAGCTCCAAAATAGATATTCTGAACAGAACATTGCATGACCATGAACATGGAGGACACCACCAGGACTGACGAGAGAAATCAGTTCACTTCCATCATCTTTGCTGTAGCTTTGAGATGTTCATTTTAGAAGTTTTACTAGACATCTTGGAACCATTGGTATTATTTGGGGCCTAGACTTGATGCCAGAGTAAACTGAATTTACAGTCCTGTTACTTGTAATACACGACATGATGAATTATGTACAGGATACTTTTGAAAGAGATACTTTTGTGTAGTTCTGGTTAGAGGTCAGGAAAGGAGGCTTTCTAATAAAAATTAACAGTTCGATAGGATCTCAAGGGGATTTTGGAATTAGCAAGAAGAAGAATTGGACAAGGCATTCCTGGCAAAGGGAACAATGAAGACTATGGTATAGGAAAAAATACCATGTGTTTGGTGGAACTGTCAAGGAATTTGATAATGGTGTTTATATGATAGATAAATTATGGACTTTTTATTTCCCACTGAACTTGAAGAATTGGGTGGAAGGTTGGGTAGGTGTGAAGTTGCTGTGGGGATGACTAAGCCCTAGATCTTGACTGCCAAGTTTAGGAGCTTGAATTTTAACTTGTATTCAGTACAGAGCCACTTCAGAATTTTAGAAGCAGGAGAGCAGAGGGAAAATAGGAACAGTGGAGTGATAGGGTTGTTGATGAGGTTTAAGAAGTTTAATTTGGCATCTGAATGTAGGATGACGTGTGAGATCATGGAGAGAGAGGCAGGAGCGCTTGCTAGGATACTGCATTATTCATGACTAAGGCAAAATGGATTTCAGAGTGTGCCCAGGCTCCTGGCTATTTGTGAGGCTTCTACTTAAAAAAAACATGTTTTTTCATCCTAGACTGTATAGAGCAGCTCTTTATGCTTGCTGGAACCAGAAGTAATCTCCCAACTGACAGGTGCTAAAGAGGTGAGACAGGCTTTCTTTCCAGAGGAGGAGTCAAAGGCAATGCTGATGTTTTAAGTCTGATATGTACTCTATATGTTTATGTGAAAGGACATCTGTGTTTTTGTTTTGATTTTGGTTTTTAAGATTTTACTTATTTGAGAAGAGAGAGAGAGCATGGGGAGGGGGCAGAGGAAGGAGGGAGAAACAGACTCTCCACTGAGCAGGGAGCCTGGCATAGGGGGCTCCATCCCAGGATTCTGAGGTCATGACCTGAGCTGAAGGCAGATGCTTAACCAACTGAGCCACCCATGTTAGGTTGATTTTAAGGCTCTTCTTACTGTGTGTTTTGTGCAGCCTGCAATCAGGAGAATCAGTTGGAAGCTATTAGATACTTCTCCATTTTTTCCTTATTAATGCTTAAGTTTTAGGCTCACCTTTAGGATTCTTGTGATCCAAGGCAAATTAGGTTTCATTAAAATTTTTGCTTTTTTTCTTCTTCAGAAATCATCATTGAGTTTTCATTTGATGTATCCTATTGTGAACCTGCTTCTTTTGTTGTCAATTTTGTACCCTATTAGGGTAGCCTATGACATTGCAAAACCTTTGTTGAAAATAACTCTGACTTAGTTCCTGATTTTGAGCATCTGTGCCTTCTTTGTATCATCGGTAGAAAGATTAATGAAGTAAAGATAGGTTGTTTGGGGAAACCGCTCTTTGTTCTTAGGTTGTATGTATGTGTCTATACATAGGAACACATACAGCACATGTACACATCCATGACATATTCTTAATTTGGAGTTTCTAAAAATTCTTTTACCATTCATATAGTTTATATGAGACTAAAGTGTGTGCATACGCGTATAGTTTAAAATGCACTGTATTGAAATTTTTTTTTAAGTTTATTTTGAGTAATCTCTACACCCAACGTGGGGCTCAAACTCATGACCTGGAGATCAAGAGTCGCATGCCTTCCTGACTGAGCCATCCAGGCATCCCTATAATGAAATATTTTTAGAAAAATTCTAAAGTTGGGGTACTTGGGTGGCTCAGTCGGTTAAGTGTCTGACTTGATTTCGGCTTGGGTCCTAATGGTCCTGAGATCAGGCCCCATGTTGGGCTCTGCACTGGGCATGGAGCTTGCTTGAAATTCTCTCTGTCCCTCTCCCTTGGCCTCTCCCCGCCATCTCTGTGCATGCAGGCGCTCTCTCAAAAAGTAAAAGAAAAATTCTACAGTTTATGGGAGTGAGATAACTGAACTCTAAGAATGTTGGTTACCAAAGTATGATCCTTTAGTTTCATTAAGATCCTGGCTCGGAAGTCAAGCTGTGTTTGAATGCTAGCTCCTGTAACCTTGGACAAGTTATTTAACCCCTTTGTGCATTGAGTGCTCTCTTCTATAAAATGGGAATAATAGCAGTACTTACCTCATAGAATTCATTCAGATAACTTATGTAAAGTATGTAGCAGCATGCCCAGCATAGGACACACTTGATAAATATTAGCTGCTCTTTTAAATTTTATTTAATTGTATTTATTATTTTTTTAAAATAAGATTCTATTTATTTATTTGAGAGAGAATGAGAGAGAGCCAGCATGAGGAGGGGAAGGTCAGAGGGAGAAACAGATCCCCTGTTGAGCAGGGAGCCGGATGCGAGACTCAATCATGGGACTTCAGGATCATGACCTGAACTGAAGGCAGTCGCTCAACAAACTGAGCCACTCAGGTGCCCAGTTGTCATTTTTTATTAATAAGGTATCACATCAAGAGCAAAACCAGATCTCTTGAACTACTGGCTAAGCAAAAATTTTCTTCGTGGTAAACTATAGTTATAAGGTAGGGTTATATTTTCTGACTCAGTGCTTTTAAGAAATTGCCCAAGTTAATTGTGCTGCCTTTGAAGTAGGGTTGTACGCTAGAATGTCTTCACCATGAAGGTAGGAGCTTTTATCTGTTTTATCAACTCATTTGTCCCCAATCCCTAAAGTCATGCCTGACTTAGAGTAAGTGCTCAATCACTGTATGTTGAATGAATGAAAAAGGGTTATTGGCTCTCAAAAGCTATAAAGTTTTTATCTTGTGGACTGAATCATGTAAATTATTCCAATATGTAATGATTTAAAATGATGGTTAACAGTGGTATGGAGAGAACTTTAAATTACTAGAGATTGAAACCTAAAGTACATTTAAACAAGTTGACTTTTTCATTGTTTGAAATACAAGCTAAAATATATGTAAGTAAATTGAGATAAGTTACTGTTCACAATTTTGACAATGTATAATTAATAGTGTACAATGAATGGTAGAGTTTCAAATTACTTCATAAAAAAACATAGAATTTAAAAATCACATGCACCTAAAACAAGGGTGCCTGGGTGGCTCAGTTGGTGAAGTGTCTGCCTTTGGCTCAGGTCATGATCCTGGGGTCCTGGGGCTCCCTGCTCAATGGGGAATCTGCTTCTCCCTCTCCTTCTGCCCCTGTATTCTAATAGAGGGGTAAGACAATAAATTTAGGGAATGAGGTCCATATTTAGAGACAAACTGAGGCTCCATAGAGTTTAAGCGCCTTGCCAAAAAGCAACATAGTTGGCATAAAAATCCCACTAACCTTACTGCTCAGTGCTTTTTCTGTTACATCTTTCTGGCTTTCTTTGAAGAATCATATGCAAATTCTTGAGCATTCTAAATCAGAAGTCTAATTGAATTTTGCTGTGAGTCTCACAAAGGAGTTCTATTTTATGAGGCAGTGTTGTATAGAGTAAGGATTGTGTGTTCTACCCAGTTATGTCAACAGAACATTTGCCAAATCCCTGAAGCTCTCTGGTTCTTGTTCTCATCACCTGTGAAATAAAAAGATCAGCTGCCTTGTTTGTTCGTTCCACAGTCTTGTTTCATTTGGAGTTCTATGTGTGTGTTCTCTCCGCAGCCATCCACACCGCTGCGATGGATATGCTGGGAGGATCTGGTATTGAAAGCCAGTGTAGAAAAGTTGATATCATTGCAGATGCTGCCTATTCAATTTTTAAAAAGCCAAAGAGTTTTACTGGAAACTTTATTGTTGATGAAAATATCTTAAGAGAAGAAGGAATAAAGAATTTTGACATCTATGCAATTAAACCAGGTAATGCTTCCAGTTTTTAAAAGTTTTTAAAAGTAGTAATGCATTTTTCTACATTTCCTGCAAGGAACACACACATGCTTTGTGGCCATGTTTGTGTAATCGTAAAGCTAATATGTTCTTCTAAAACCTATCCTCCTGATGAAGGGGAAGACCGTACCAACACAGCTTCAGAAAGAGAGAAAGGAAAAACTGAAGTGAATTGAGGCCTTTTTAAGTGATGTACAGATACAGAAGGCATATCAGCCATTTCCAAATCTTGAAACTAAAAATGAAAATTGGTTTTTGGTTTTGTTGTTTGTTGTTTTTGTTTGTTTGGTTGGTTTTTTAAAAGATTTTGTTTATTTATTTGACAGAGAGACACAGCGAGAGAGGGAACACAGCAGGGAGAGTAGGAGAGGGAGAAGCAGGTTTCCCGTGGAGCAGGAGGGATCCCAATGCGGGGCCGGATCCCAGGACCCTGGGATCATGACCTGAGGCAGACGCTTAATGACTGAGCCACCCAGGCGCATCTGAAAATTGGTTTTTAAAGTTGATCTTAAGGGGCACCTGAGTGGCTCGTGAGTAGCTGAGCTAGAATCAGAACCTGGCTCGTCTTCTCCCAAACTCCATGCTTTTAATCCCTAAACAACACTGCTTCCCTCACAGGACTGCTGTGAAGGTTTAAATAGATCATGTATATAAAACTGCGCTGGGGATGCCTGAGTGGCTCAGTTGGTTAAGCATCTGCCTTCAGCTTAGGTCATGATCCTAGGGTCCTAGGATCAAGCCCCACATCGGGGTCCTTTCTCTGCAAGGAGCCTGCTTCTCCCTTTCCCTCTGCTGCTCCTCATTGCTTGTGCTCTCTGTCTGTGTCAAGTAAATAAATAAAATCTTTATAAAAAATTAATAAAAATAAAGTTGATCTTAAAATCAGAGTAAAGACTTTATTCAAGGATTAGGTGATAGAGGAGTACGTCTCTATGAAAACTTTCTAGGAATATGGACTCTTTCCAAATGTTTTTCTCTTAAGTGCAGTCTCTTAGAGTAGCTAGCTTACTGCTGGATGGTGAAGGCATCCAGTCTGCCTTTTGCCAAGAGTGTGATTTGAGAAGTTCTCAGAAGGCCGCCTTGTTCAGAAATCATTTTTCCTCTCTAAAGTTGTAGGTCATGGCGATGATGATCAGGCATTCTTACTTTATGTGTGAAACATAATCTATATTGAATAATAGACAGTATAGGGGTACCTGGGTGGCTCAGCGGGTTAAGCCTCTGCCTTCAGCTCAGGTCATGATCCCAGGGTCCTGGGATCAAGCCCCGCATCGGGCTCTCTACTCAGCTGGGAGCCTGCTTCCCCCTCTCTCTCTGCCTGCCTCTCTGCCTTCTTGTGATCTCTCTCTGTTAAATAAATAAATAAAATCTTTAAAATAAATAAATAAATAAAATGATTTAAAAAAATAATAGACCATATAGCCATAAGCAGGAGTTCTCTTTATTGGTGCAGAAGTGTATTCTAAATATATTCATTAGGTTGCACTTGTACATGTTTATATTTGTGTCATCCCTGTCTCTTCAGTTTGAACTGAATGAAATAGCTCTTTACAGTTTTACAGAACAGTTTTGTTTTTTTTTAAGATTTTATTTATTTATTTGCCAGAGAGAGCATGGGTGCACAAGCAGGGAGAGCTGCAGCCAGAGGGAGAAGCAAGGAGCCCGATGGTGGGACTCTGTCCCAGGGCCCTGGGATCATGACCTGAGCCGAAGGAGACGCTTAACCCCCTGAGCCACTCAGGCATCCCCAGCACAGTTTTATATACATGATCTATTTAAACCTTCACAGCAGTCCTGTGAGGGAAGCAGTGTTGTTTAGGGATTAAGAGCATGGAGTTTGGGAGAAGACGAGCCAGGTTCTGACTCCAGCCCAGCTGCTCACGAGCTGTGCGACTTCAGGCATGTCACCTGCTTTCTCTGAGCTTCACTTTCCTTATTTTTTTTCAAAGATTTTTTTATTTATTTGAGAGAGAGAGAGAATGAAAGAGAGAACATGAGAGGGGAGAAGTCAGAGGGAGAAACAGACTCCCTGCCGAGCGGGGAGCCCGATGTAGGACTCGATTACCCGGGACTTCAGGATCATGACCTGAGCCGAAGGCTGTTGCTAACCAACTGAGCTACCCAGGCGCCCCTTCATTTTCCTTACTGGTAAAATTAAGGAAACAATAGCTTCCATACAGGATTTTTGTAAGAACGAAATGCAATAATGTGTGTAATGTGCTTGGCACAGTGCCCGGCATATGACACAGTTGCAGTATTCAGTAGTTAATATTTACAAGAAAAACGGGCTCACAGAGATTAGTCTTTGTGTAAGAGCAGTCAGCTAATAAGTGGCAGAACCTGAACCAGATCCAGGTCTTCTGGGTCCTGGACAGTGTAATTATCAGTTTAGGTTTTAAAGACACAGAGTCATTGTGTACAAAATCTTAAATTTGATTTAAGATTAAAAATCCTGTTAAGTGCTGAGAACATAAGATGAATAGGTACTTTGATAAATGTTTGGATATAATAAAGACCAATGCATTCCTGACCTCCAGTTTTTTTAATCTTCTGAGAGGGAGAGAGAGAGATGGGAAACATGTCCTTCTTAATGAGGAATCCCCTTCTCTCAGGAGGCCAGGTAAGAAATGAGTCCTGAGCACTTTGGAGGGATGTAGGACAGAAGGTTTGCATGGATAGATGAGGAGGGGGCAAAACCTCCTGGGAGAGAAGTTGAGAGCTTAACATAACAGGTGGCTCTTTGTTTGGATTTTAGAGATGAAATTTGCCATAGAAGAGGAGGATAACTTGATGATGAGAAAAGTATTTTAGCCTTGTGAAAGTCATGTAGTCGGACAGTTCTCATGGGAGTCTTTTCCATTGCACTAGAATGACCATTACAATAAAAACAGATAGAATGTTCATTAAACAGGTGTTAAAATCTTAATGTATTGATGTTGTCATAGTAACCTGAGTATTTTTGGGGTCAATTTTCCAGGCCATCCTTTGTTACCAGATTTCTTCTTAGATGAACACCCAGATACAATTATCAAGAAAGTGGAATCACATGGTAAGATGTAGACCATATTTTATGTAGGAAAATAAAGATGCTAACTATGTATTTCTTTCAGAATATAAAATTGGACATTTCTGCCTTATGCTTTTAAAACATTTTGTGATTCAAACTAGACAAGTAGTATGTGGGCTTAATTAATTCAGGCAAGGAAGGTTGTCTTTTCCTTCTCCCAGTAAGAAGTTCTTAACATATTCTTTTCAATTTGATTTTTTTAAAAACTCTAAAAAGAAAACAAACCCTTTTTAAGGTTTTATTTCTTTTCCTTGGCACTGTCTTTAGGTATTTCATGTTGATGTATTATTTCATTTTGAGGAAAAATGTGTCACATCAAAGTACACCTAACACCATTCTCAGAGTTTGTGCTGTTTGAGTACTTCAGGGGAGAAATTAACTTCAGAGGAGCTTTTGGTTTTACTTTATTTTGTTTTTATAATTGGTCCAGAGTTTAGTCTTTGTGTTTGACGTTATGCCACTAGCTTACTGAAAGATGTCAGAAGAAACATTCTTTTTTTTTTTTTTTTTTTTTTTTTTTTTTTTTTTAAAGATTTTATTTATTTATTTGACAGAGAGAGAGATCACAAGTTGGCAGAGAGGCAGGCAGAGAGAGAGGGGGAAGCAGGCTCCCTGCTGAGCAGAGAGCCCGATGTGGGGCTCGATCCCAGGACCCTGGGACCATGACCGGAGCCGAAGGCAGAGGCTTAACCCACTGAGCCACCCAGGCGCCCCCAGAAGAAACATTCTTTAATAAATACCATTGAGAAGAATCTTTCATGGTTTATTAACAAGAATAGTTGTGTTTCTCCTGGACCCTTACTTTATTTTTATCTTCTAGACACTGCAAATCTCCTAAGCGATCACAGATTCTTTACATGGCTGCTAGAAAACTTAAGAACAGATTTCCTCTATACCTTCTTACAGATTTATAGAACCTTACACTGCAGTGTTTTTAGCACCAACCTTTTTTCTGGCTTACTCTTTTCTATATTTTTTCTTTGTCCAAATTTTTTAGATATTTAAGAAATTACTTAATAAAAATGGCAGCTTTCTTTTATATCATAAAAAACTTGAAAAATACCAGCTTATCAAAGTCTGAAAGAGTCTAGTCTTCAGGTTAGGCAAGAGCAAAATCCTGATTTTTCTCATCACTTTAACATTGGATCTGAGCTCATTGAAATTCCAAATTTAAATGAACAAGAGCCACTTATTGATCATGTATATTCATTTTGTTTTTCAAAAAATATTTATTGGGCACTACTGTGTTTCAAATACTGTGTTAAGTCCTTTGCATTCATTGTCCCATTTAACACTCATGAGCCTACAAGGCAAGTATTATTATCTTCATTTTAGATCTGAGATCATGCAGGTGGCAGAACCAGGATTTAAATTCATAGTTCTCTGATTGCAAAGCCTGTAACCTTAACCAGTAGATTTAAATTCCTTGTCTAACTCTTTAATATGTAAAGTCCTTTTAAATTAGCGTATTTCCCCCCCCAGTAATCTAATTTATTAGCTATGAGGAATTGCCATCTCATGGACTAAGTGTGTAGTTGCTATGATCTCTCCCTTGGGTCATAATGACATAGGGAACAGAATCATAATCAGAAGGTTGTTTCATGACTGTGGAATCAGAACAAGAGAGGTTAGATAAGTAAAATGTAAGATAGATGTTTTTTAGCATCAGATTTCAGTAGGAGTGATTTTGCCTGTGGGATCAGAGTATGTCAAGTGAGTTGACTGCAGTCCAGACATCCATCTCCACACGAGGGATGCTCTCATCCTTGAGGTTGCAGTACTCCCATTCCTTATGCTAAAGCTTCTCTTCACCATATGATACTGGAGAGAGCATTTGCTGCCGTGGCTCTCTTTTCCCTCTTACTCGTTCATGCAATTCTATTCAATATTTCCTGTAGATATATTAATGTATTGATATAGGTAATGGTCCAGTATATCTGGCCTGGGACCTAACATCTCTTTCAGGTGATTATTTAGTCCATAGGCACATCTGCTATATGTTGACTTCACACTTTCTCTCTGAGGTCCGTGTATAATCCCTCATTTCTCAAGTGAGAACAGCTCACCTTTCTATTTGCTAATTCTGTTTGTACCTTCTCTGGTTATTTGTGCTGTGTATATTTGTTTTATATAATGTGTTTGTAACTATGAAGTGTAAACTATGCACATAATTTTTAATTTGTTTTTTTTCTCATATTAAAAATATTACTGTCATTTCTTCATTGATTTCCCCTCCTCCTGCCACCCTAGTGCAACACAGAGTCTTGTTTGTTGGTTCAGTTTATTTTTGTTTTTGTTTTACTTTAGTTTTAATTTTAATTGCTTCTGTTCCTCTTTTCCAGTTGTTCTGGATTCTCCCCAGAAACACTTATTCTTTGCCTGGCTGTCTTTTTACTTTACCCTGTAGTTATCACCATCTTTTAATATTTCTATCTTACTGTTCTTTCCTTCTGCATTCTGGGAGACCTTTTCAAGGTTGAACTCTGTATTACTGCTAAGACTTTTGACAGGGTGCTTGGCTGGCTCGGTCGGTAGACCGCGTGACTCTTGATTCTTGGGGTCATGAATTGAAGCCCTATGCTGGGCTTGGAGCCTACATTACAAAAAGACTTGGGACACTTTCATCTTTTCGTATGGCCATACTTGAAATAATGTTTATTTTAATTTTGGTGTTGTACTTTTTGTTTCTCATGTTCCTTATTTCCTTTTTCATTTTAATCTGTTGTCTTTTCATCCTGGCCAGTTATATATGACTCTGTGCCCCTGTTTCATAGTTTTCATGTGGAGGAATCCTTGTGGGATTAATAATCCTAGTAAATAGTAAAAGTAATTAGTAGTAAATAACAGTAAATAAGGATAGTAAATTATTTTTAGAGATAGATTCTTTTTTCTTCAGGATAATTTTCTTTTACCTTGTCGTACATTGTTTTTCATAGGCATCAGGTTATTTTTTCCCCCTGTTAATTCATCTTCATATTAGGAGTGATCGCTGGAGCTAGTGGAGCCCGGTGACAGAGATGCATAGATTGCTTTTGGCTCCACTCCCTGTCCAGCTGGTGGAATTCCTTTCTCAAAGCTGTAGCTTCTCTTGTGGTACCTGTTAGGCCTGTAGCTAGTGCCAGTGTGCAAGACTGACATGGGACCTTCTTTTACTTCCTACTGTCCCCTGCGTTCCCTGCTCCCAGGGTTCTTCCTCTCCCCACTTTCACCAGTAATGCTTTGAGGCATTACTTTTCAGGATGAACCACTACCAAGGCTCCCTCTACTGTCTGCTCTTCCGATATTTGGGAACTACAAGCTTTGAAATTGGATTTGAAAGATGGAGGCATTTTTAAAAGATGGCATTACATAATAGAGGGACAGATCCTAATCTTCTAGCTGGCACAAGCCCAGAGTCTGGTCCCGTGTTTTAAAAATGTAGAAACCTGTCTTCCTTGTTTAGGTGAGCAGAGCTATCCTTTCTCTGAGATCTTCCATGAAGCAAAGTATAGGCAGTCCTGTGTTCTTAAGCTGACTCTGTCTACCTTAGAGTTACTGAACATTTCTTCCTAGGTTCTGACAGTAGATTCTGAGTCTAGGTGATGTTTAGTGTCTTGTTCACATGTTTATACTTAAGTTGTGAAGTTAGGAGAATCTGTTACGGGGCTGCTAGCCATGGATCTTTTTTTTTTTTTTTTTTTTTTTTTTTTGGTTACTGAAATGCTCTTTCTCATTGTAGTCTATTGATTGTACCTTTCCACTACACTACTGATTTCTTTTTTGTCTCCTGAAGTTTTATTCTCTTGTGCAGAGTCATCACACCATGTCTAAATATTCCAGGTGATAAATTATGCAATTTATGTAAAAAACTTTACACTAAAGTTTTTGCTATGGTCTCCTTGGTACCACAGGCTTCTAGGGGCCGCTTCCCTGATCTAGGTGATGGTGACACAGTATATTCATTTATTGATAACTTTTTAAAAATGTATTGAAGTACAGTTGATGCAGCATATTACGTTAGTTTCAGGTGTATGACATAGTGATTGGACATCTCTTTACGTTATGCTGAGCTCACCACAAGTGTAGCTACCGTGTGTCACCATACAGCATTATTACAGTACCATTGACTATATCCCCTATGTTGTACCTTTTATCCCTGTGACTTACTCATTCCATAACTGAGAAGCCTTACCTCTCACTCCTTTTTACCCTTTCTACCCATCCCCCAGTTCTTCTGATAACTTTTTGAGTTGTATACTTATGGTCATTATTCATACCCGTTGTCCACAAAAAGCCAGTTCCTCTTGCAATTTTATCAGACTGGGGGCTCCTCCCACTTATGAAGAGGAAGGTGAAATTATCAGCCTCACAAAAGCTCTCCCTGCCCCTGGCCCTGGCAGGAGCCTAGAAACAGAAGACCAGGGGAGTGGAAATTACAGTATTTTTAAACTTGTATCAACTTAACCCAATGGCCTTAACCATTCAGTATATAATGTGCCAGGGGATCTGTAGTCCATAAGACAATTCCAATAGCATGAAGCTGTCCCTCAAAATACCAACTTCTGTTCCTTTATTCATTCTCCAGTAATCACTTGTGAGTAGTTTGGCAGTTGCCCCCAGAAACAAGTGAGAACAATTCATTAATTAAATTAACTCCAAGGTCAATCTGTGCTCTAGGCTAAAATTGAACTCTCCATCTGTTTCCCAACTCAAATCATACTCAGCCATATTGACCAATATAACTCACCAAAGATTATTAAATGAAATCTAATGGACAGTATAAAGATCCTCCATTGTACAACAGAAGCAATATAAAAGTATCACAAATTTGCTGGCTATAAATTACCTTTCACTATGATGATTCCAGAGACAAAAACGACAATAAAATCCTTCTCTTCTTACAAGTTAAAATCCAAACAGATATTAAAGATGAAATCCTCAAGACCCAGTGGAGCAAAGAAGATACACACTTTTTAAAAAAACTTGTAGTCAGTTTGTCATTATTTTTAAATTCATTACAGACAGTGCACCCCTTTACTGCCTAAACCCAGGGAAAATAACCCCAACTACCTTGTCCTGCGCATAGTCCCGATGGGAGGAAGTAGGTTCAATCCAGGGATGAAGGAACTAAGTTTAATTCAGAGGTAAAGTTATTAGAAGTTCCCTTGGCTGTTGATTCAAGCTACAGTCTCCCAACAATTCAGTCCATTGATTTACATGGTTGATGTTCTGATCTCTAGTGTCTTCTTTTCTCATTTGGTTTTAGAACTCAGAGGGGGTGATAAAGGAGTGATTAATTATTACTCCTAAAAATGTCTTTAGGTCTGTTTAAAAACAAACCAAAAAAGCCACTATAGTTTAGTAGTGGTTTGGGTTTTTTTTTTTTTTAACTTAATCTGAGAGTCAGCCTTTTACTTGGAGAGTATAAACCATTTACATTTATAATCATGACTGATCTGTTTGGATATTATTCCATCGGTTTGACTTCTGCTTTTTGATGTCACCAGATGCATTTAAAATCATTTTTGTCAAACAAGTCTAATTGGTGGCAAGTCTTTTCTGCTAATTCATTAATTCTCTGTGTGGCCTTATATTGCATAGGCTTTCAAACCATTTATATCAATAATATTTTACAGGTGCTCTTCCGGAATTGAAAGAAGAGAAGCCAGCCACCACCAAACCACGTTCTGGAGCTGTGGCAGAAACATTTAGAATTGTTAAGGACTTCCTCAGTGATGACGTTGTTAAAGCCACTCAAGCAATTTATCTGTTTGAACTCTCAGGTAAGGATAATATCTGGGAATGTGGTGCTTTTGTGAAATAAAGTAGAATATTTCTCTTGGAAGAAAATCAGGCTCCAGTGGCAATCACCTTGATAGTTGTCTATATCCAAAACCCTTAACCCTAGAATGTAGACATTAAAGAATAGTAAATACTGATTTGTATTTTAAGTTAAGATCAGTGCATATGGACACATGTAAAATAAAATCTCATTACATAGACTTCCAGTATTAAATAAATTTTGGCTTATGTATTTGAGAGAAAATCCTAATTAGGTGGGCATATGGATCATGACATGAGGTTTAATACAGTAATGTATCATCAGCCACGACACCTGGCCATCTTTATCTTTGAAATTATCCAAGTCAGTCTGCATGTAGTCAGCGTTCTTAAACTTATCAGTGATTTTCTTCTGAACATGGTATTAACACATATTAATGATAGTTTTAAGAACTAGCTACCTCAGTCCCATTGAGTGCAGCTTTGACATTATCAGTTCTTTTATCCTTTGTCTCCTCGGTTTCCTCTCTTCCTTTGCTCTCCTTAGAGCCCATGGTCCATTGCTTTAATCACTCTCTTGCCTGTATCCTACATTGCCTGTCCTTTTTGTGCTTATGTCATCACCTGTCAAAAGCCTAGTCCTGGATGAATCACACTGGCTGGCCCACAGTTGCATTCAGGCTGCTCAGTGCTCCTGGGGAAATGGAAAAAACCATCACACTACCCCGTGGATCTGTACTAGTAGAAATTCTCATCACCCTCCCTCAACTGGGCTCTAAGTGGCACCTCAGAATACTGTATTTCTGTGGTTGGCTTACTGCCTCATTTTCCACAGTGACTGTTTTAAAACTTCTCAGTATTCCACAAACCTCCCATCTTTCTCCCTTTACCACTTCCCTGTCAGTTTCAGCAGATAACCCCACCTCCTCTTTCACAGAGATAATACAAACTTGCAGGCAAAGTGCTTCAGCTTCCTGTCATCTGATATCAAATCAGTTGTTATGAGCATCATTCTTTCTTCCTTCCCAGTAGAACAGAGCTCAGCTCTAGATTTAAGCATCTCAAGCTTTAATGTTGATACTGATCATCTGGGACCCTGCTAAAATGCAGGCTGATTCGCCATGTCTCAGGTAGGGTCTGAATTTTGCATTTCTGGCAGGACTATAGTCCACAGATCGCACTTTGAGTAGGAAAGTTGTAGGTCCCATTTCCTCTGGCCTCATCAGGGATTTTGTGCTGTTAATTATGCCTTCTCACCTGTGTATCCTGCAGCCTACTTTCCGATGATAACTTAACGTCCTCAAAGTCTGTTCCATCTTTAAAACAAACAGAACGCCCCTAATCCCACTTCTTACCCCTACCATTCCTCTCCCTTTTAGAGCCAAACTTCATTTCATCTAGAGTTCACTCTACTCTAGTATCATATTTCTCCATTCTGCTGAATATGCTGTCACCAAGGTCCTCAGTGACCTCTATATCATCAGTGGGCCTTTGTCATTTTTACCTTGTCACCACTCTACAGCATTTGAAGCTGTTGACCGTTCCTGCCTTCTGGAAGGGCTCCCGTCCTTGTCTTCCCTGACAGCAGCTCTCCTTGCTTTCCTCTTCTATCTGTTATCATCTTTGTCAGTTACAGACTTGCCCTAGGAAACCTTAATCATTCACATGGCTTCAGTTGACCATAGGAAATGATTACTTGGGTTTCTGTATTTCTAGCCTAGTCAGACTTCATTTGACATTTTCACTTTGTTGGCGCAGAGATGCCTCAATCTGAAAATGTCTAAAACAGCTCACCATTCCCAACACCTGGCTCGGACACTGCCTATTCAATCTGCTCTTCCTCAGTAGTCCCCTCTCAGTACAAAATACATCCACACTTACCCAGTTTCCTGAGCCAAAAACTAGCAAATCATTTCTTATGCACTCTGCATACCTTTTCCTCATCCTGTTCATTTACTGGTTTTGTGTTTCTTCTTTGAAGTTCTCTCTCAAATATGCCCACTTCTCCCTATTCCCACTGCCACAGTCCTGATCCAGGCACACATCCTCAAGTTCTCAAACTACCCTAACAACCATCCTAACTTGCCTTTTGCATCCTCTTTATCCCTCAACAATATATTCTCCACCCTGATATTAAGGTGATTGATTTAACTTATGTCATTCTCCTTCCATGGCATATCCCTTACGATACTGACTTTATCGTAAGGGGTATGCCATGGAAGGAGTACTTTCACTTGGCCCACTACCCCTGCCTCTGGACTGCTTCATGAGCTCATCTCATGCCACACTTCATTCTCTTTCTACCTTCAGTCCTCCTACACTCTTTTCAGTTCCTTATCTGCCTAATTCTCACCTGACTTTCCAGTCTCACCTTCCATGGGGCTTGCCTGGCTTTGCTTTGTCTTGTGTAAGAACCATGTTACTGCAGGGTCTTCAGCGCCTAGCCCCATGCCTGGCACGGAAATACTTAATAAGTATTTACTGAATTTGATAGTGGCCTGAGGGTTTTAACCAGGAAAATGTATGTAAAATTATTCTAACTCTAGCAGTTATTAAGTTTAAGAAGAACAAGGCTTCTTCGGCATTGTTTTCTATATCTCTGTATTTTGTGCAGGTGAAGATGGTGGAACATGGTTTCTTGATCTTAAAAGCAAAGGTGGGAATGTCGGATATGGAGAGCCCCCTGAACAGGCAGATGTGGTGATGAGTATGTCTACTGATGATTTTGTAAAAATGTTTTCAGGTGAGTTTTTAATTTTATTAACTTACGGATTGTTCAGAGAAAATTTAGTTCTAACTTTTTTCCTTTCCATATAATCAAGACTTGTGTTCATAGCCATAGAATCTTAGCGGCTGTTGATGTTAAAGAGCACATAGTCTTCAGAAGGTGGGTCTTACTGTTTGGTAAGTTCTTACTGTTCAGCCAACAAGTGGAAAGTCGAAGTCAGAATTTCCTTTTTGCATGACTGAGAAGCCCATAAGATAATCTTGGGAATAGAGAGGTGATTCAAAAGGACTCCTAGGTGGACTTTATTTCTACTGGTTGGACTAAGACATAGCCCTTCCAATAACACTTGGGACATAGGAGGTGCTGTACTCAGCTGTACCTCATTTACTGAGAGTAAGGTCCTGCTTTGATCATGCCATGACTGTAACAGGAAACAGAGGCCCTCTCTCGTGGCCCCATTGATCCTGCTTTCCATGGAATCCCTAAGCAAGAGGACCTTTTGGGTAGTCTTCTATTCTGCCCATGTACCTCTAACTGTGCCAGAGAATTTTAAGGATAATTTTTTCTATTTTCTACTCTCTCTCTCTCTCTCTTTTTTTTTTTTAAGATTTTATTTATTTATTTGACAGAAATCACAAGTAGGCAGAGAGGCAGGCAGAAGGGGGTGGGGGAAGCAGGCTCCCTGCTGAGCAGAGAGCCAGATGCGGGGCTTGATCCCAGGACTCTGGGATCATGTCCTGAGCCGAAGGCAGAGGCTTAACCCACTGAGCCCACCCCTTCTATTTTCTACTCTTAGGATACTACTCCAAATGGTAATTATCACATGTATTTAGAAACAACACTTCAAACTAAAGCATTATAACATTCTAACCAAAAAAATTCACTTAATGATCTATAAATGTGATTCATTCTTTGCTCTGTTTTAATCTTTATAAATTCCCGAAGATCAGTGTGTACTCTGTGCCCTGTAAATCTTGCTTTCCAAGATCACAGTGTGTACTCTGTGCCCTGTAGATCTTGCTTTCCAATTCCTTTTTTTTTTTAAGATTGATTTATTTGAGAGAGAGAGCATACGAGCAGGGAGATGGGGCAGAGGGAGAAGCAGACTCCCTGCTGAGCAGGGTGCCGGATGCACTACTCAATCCCAGAACCCCAGAATCATGACCCAAGCTGACGGCAGCTACCCTACCCACTGAGCCCCCAGGCACTCACTGCTTTCCAGTTCTAATCCAGGATGCTAATGGCCTATATACCATCTGAGACAATGTGTGTATGTTACTAATCATTGAGGTCCCTTCAACTTTTCCTTTTATTTATTTTTAAAGATTTATTTATTTTAGAGTGCAAGAATGGGGGTAGGAGCAGAGGGAGAGAATCTTCCAGCAGACTCCCCACTGAGTGCACAGCTCAGTGCAGAACTTAGTTTCGCAACCCATGAGATCATGACTTAAGCTGAAACCAAGAGTCAGACACTTAACTGACTAAGCCCCCCAGGTGCCCCAACTTTTTTTTTTTTTTTTACAGTAATGCTAAATAACTCATGGTACAAAATCAGAAAATACACTTAAGAAAAAAGCAAAACAAAGGGGCACCTGGGTGGCTCAGTGGTTTAAAGCCTCTGCCTTCGGCTCAGGTCATGATCCCAGGGTCCTGGGATCAAGCCCTGCATTGGGCTCTCTGCTCAGCAGGGAGCCTGCTTCCCTTCCTCCCTCTCTACCTGCTTGTGATCTTTGTCTGTCAAATAAATAATAAAATCTTTTAAAAAAAACACACAAAATATAGTTCTTTTTTTTTTTTTTTAAGATTTATTTATTTATTTTAGAGAGAGCATGTGAGCAGGGGGAGGGGCACAGGGAGAGAGAATCTCAAGCACAGTCTCTGCTGAGTATGGAGCCCAACACAGGCTGGATCCCAGGACCATGAGATCATGACCTGAGCCGAAGGCAGAGGCTTTAAACCACTGAGCCACCCAGGTGCCCCTTTGTTTTGCTTTTTTCTTAAGTGTATTTTCTGATTTTGTACCTGAGCTGAGATTAAGAGTCAGCCACCTACCCGACTGAGCCACCCAAGCACCCCTAAGCAAAATAAAGATACTTCTTTATCTCACTACTGAGAAGTCAGCCATTAGTTGATTTTGGTTCAGAGTCATACATACTTTTGTGAATATATATAAATATACACAAGTGCTTTTAAAAACAGGAATATAGCATTGTCACTGTTTGGTGATCTTTTTCACACACATTATAACATCTTTCAATGTTAATAACGATCTCTTCAGTCATTTTCAGTAGTGCCTTTAGTGTTTCAGTATTCCAACAACTATGTCCTCATAAAACTTAAAGTGCTTTGGACATACGAGATGCTCAGTAAATGTTGGCAAATTTATATTTTATAAACAAGTAATATTTTGAACATAAAGATCATTTAAAATAAAAATTGTCAATTTCTAAACTAAAATAACAATAATTACAGCTAATATGCATTGTATGGTTACTATGAGTTAAGCAATATTCCAAGCAATGCTTTGAGATAAAATATTTTCTCTATTTTATAAAAATGAAGACTGAGGCACCAGTGGATTAAATAATAAACTCAAGATCACACAGTGAAGAAATGCTGAAGTAAAAATTTGAATCTAAGCTTTTAGGCTCATGCTCTTTTAATCATGATGCTACTCTGCCCTCCAAAGGTGAAAAAGTCAAACGACTTATTAAATTTACATTTTATTTATGTAACATCAACCTATAATAATGGGTTTTCCAGGGGCACCTGGGTGGCTCAGGGGGTTAAGCCTCTGCCTTCGGCTCAGGTCATGATCTCAGGGTCCTTGGGATTTAGTCCCGCATTGGGCTCTCTGCTTAACAGGGAGCCTGCTTCCTCCTCTCTCTCTCTCTGCCTGCCTCTCTGCCTACTTGTGATCTCTCTCTGTCAAAAAAATAAATAAAATCTTAAAAAACAAAAAATAATGGGTTTTCCATTTATATCGGTCTGTGAATGTGCTTCTGGGTTGACTGTGGGAAGTCAGATAAATGAGTAACTTAAAAAAAAATATTTGAACAAGATTTCTTTTTTTTTTTTTTAAAGATTTTATTTACTTATTTGACAGACAGATCACAAATAGGCAGAGAAGCAGGCAGAGAGGCAGGCAGAGAGGGAGGAGGAAGCAGGCTCCTGCCGAACAGAGAGCCCCATGCGCCGGGCTCAATCCCAGGATCCTGGGATCATGACCTGAGCCAAAGGCAGAGGCTTAACCCACTGAGCCACCCAGGCGCCCCTCTTAAAAGGTTTCTTATATCAACAGTGAATTTAATTCTGCTTCTTGCGTCCTTTTGTTCCTACTCTTCATCCCATCTGCTCTCCTTTGAAGGGGCACAGTTTAGACCTTACATCCTAGTATGGTTTCTCTTTTAAGAAACCACAGCCAGGGGCACCTGGGTGGCTCAGTGGGTTAAAGCCTCTGCCTTTGGCTCAGGTCATGATCCCAGGGTACTGGAATTGAGCCCCACATCAGGCTCTCTGCTCAGCAGAGAGCTTCCCCCTCTCTCTCTGCCTGCCTCTCTGTCTACTTGTGATCTCTGTCTTTCAAATAAATAAATAAAATCTTAAAAAAAAAAAAAAAAGCCTAGCCATTTCTGACCTAATTTATATAGTGGATACTTTATAAATGAAGAAGCTTCAAGCAGCTAGTGCTCATCTAATCAAAATCTCCTTTTGGCCAGTAGAGGCCACTGTAGGGTAAAACATTACCATAGAAAGGAAACTGTAGGAGATTACCTGTTTAATATATAGAGAGGAGATATTATATATAGGATATTGTGCTTACTAGCTATTTTTAAAGTTATTTTTAAAACAGTTTTATTGAGGTGTAATTTACATGTCATTACCCAGTATAGATTTATAGAGTTGTACAGCCATCACCTATAATCTAGTTTGAGAAATTTCTGTCACCCCAGAAAATTCTTCCATGTCTCTTTGTAATCATTCCCCATTTTTACCTTCAGCTAGCCAAACACTGATTTGCTTTCTGTCTCTTGTAGATTTCTGGGTAATTGATATAAATTAAATACACAGTGTATAGTCGTTTGTATCTGTCTTCACTTACCATAAGGCTTTTGAGATTCATCCATTTATGTTGTAGCATGTATCAGTAATTCATTTCCTTTTTATTGCTGAATAGTATTCTACTGTGTGGATATTCTACATATTACTTATCCACTCACCAGATGGTGGACATTTGGATTATTTTAGGTTTTCAGCTATTATGAATAATGCTGCTCTGAGTATGGTCATGCATGTATTTGGGTGGTTGTATATTCTCATTTCTCTTAGATAGATTCCTAAGAGTGGAATTGGTGGGTCATATGGTAAGTTGATAACTTTTTTGAGAAACTACCAAACCATTTGCTAAAATGGCTGTACTGATTTTACCTTCTCATTTGTAATATGTGAAGGCTCCCATTTCTCCAAATTCTCACCAAAACTTATTAGTGTTTGTTTGTTTGTTTGTTTGAACAGCTTTATTGAGGTATACTTGACAAAAGCCATATATATTTAAGGTATAAAACAAAATGATTTGATACATGTGTATATATACGTTCTTAAATTACTATAGTCAAGCTAATTAACACATTTGTCATCCCACATAATTACCTTTTTTATGTTTGTAGTGAGAACATTTTAAGATTTACTCTTAGCAAATTTCAAATATGCAATATAGTATTATTAACTGTAGTCACCATGCTGTGCATTAGATCCCCAGGAATTATTCATCTTATAGCTGAAAGTTTGTACCCTTTGACTAACATCTCCCCATTTCTCTCACTCCCAACTCTGGCAACCACCATTTTACTTTCCGTTTCTGGATTCCACTGTAAGTGAGATCGCATATACTTGTCTTTCTGGGTCTAGGTTCATCCATGTTGTCACAAATGGCAGTGTCTTTGGTATTATAGCCATTCCAGTGAGTGTGTGGTGGTATCTCATTGTGATTTTAATTTGTATTTCCTTAATGTTGAGCAGCTTTTAATGTGCTTAATAGCTATTTACATTGATGAACTGTTCAAAACTTGCTCATCTTTAAATTGACTTGGCTTTTTTTATTAAATTGCAAGATTCCTTATAAATTCTAGATGCATGTGATTTGCAAATATCTTCTCTGTCTGTGACTTATCTTTTCATTTTCTTTTTTTTTTTTTCTTAAAGATTTTATTTATTTATTTGACAGATGGAGATCACAAGTAGGCAGAGAGGCAGGCAGAGAGAGGGGGGAGGGAAGCAGGCTCCCTGCTGAGCAGAGAGCCCGACATGTGGGGCTCTGTGGGGCTCCATCCCAGGACCCTGAGATCATGACCTGAGCCAAAGGCAGAGGCTTTAACCCACTGAGCCACCCAGGAGCCCCTCTTTTCATTTTCTTAATGATGTCTTTTGAGTTATGAAAGTTTTTTAGATTTGATAAAGTCTAATCCATCTGGTTCATGCTTTTTCCCCTAAGTATTTTATTCATGCTATTGTGAATGGAATTATTATCTTTAACTTTATTTTTGAATTATCTGTTCCTAGTATACATAAATACAGTTAATTTTTGTGTATTGATTTTGTGTCCTGCGAAAAAACAGCGAAGCTATTTGGACCTGGGATTTTTTGTGGGAACATTTTTAATTACTAATTCAGTTTATTGTTATATGTAACAGTCGCTTTTATTTTTTTAACAGCTTTATTGAGGAATAATTCACTTATCATACAATTCATCCACTTAAAGTGTACAGTTAAGTAGTTCTTAGCATATTCACAGATATTTGCAGTCGGCACCACAGTTGCTTTTAGAACGTTTTCATCACCTCAGAAAGAAACCGTTTACCCATTAGCTGTTGACCCCATATCCCCTGTCAACCTGCCTTCAGCTCTAAGCAACCACTGATCTACTTTTTGTCTCATAATTTCCCTTTTCTAGACTTTATATGGACAGAATAGTATAATATGTGATTTTTTTTGTGACTAGCTTCTTTCAGCATGTTTTTTCTTTTAGTATGTGTTCAACTTTCACTTTTTTTTAAAAAAAGATTTTATTGGAGAGAAAGAGTGCATGGAGGGTGGGGCAGAGGGAGAGGGAGAAGCAGGCTCCCCAATGAGCAGGGAGCCTGATGTGGGGCTCAATCCCAGGAGCCTGGGATCATAACCTGAGCCGAAACCAGACCCTTAACCAACTGAGCCACCCAGGCACCCCCAAATTTCATTTTTGATGTAGAATGTATTGATACTTATTTTTTTCTTTTTTTCAAAAATGGAGATTGAATTCATATAACATATGATTAACCATTTTAAAGTATATACTCTTCAGTGGTATTTAATTTAGTGCATGCACAGTCCTGTGCAAACACCACTTGTTTATTTCAAAACTTACTCATCGCCCCCAGAAGAACATGCCATAGCATGTAAGTAACACTCTTCATTCTGGCCTCCCCCATCCCCTGGCAACAAGTCATACGTTTTCCCTCTTTCTCTCTATGGATTTGCCTATTCTAGATAGTTCATATAAATGGAATCATACAAAATAAAACCTTTGTGTGTGGCACCTTTCATTTAGCATAATGTTTTCAAGGTTCATCTAAGTTATAGCATGTATCAGTACTTCATTGATTTTTATGACTGAATAATATTCCACCATAGAAATATGCCATAATTAGTTTATCCTTTCACCTGTTAGCAGACATTTGGGTTATTTCCACTCTTTGGCTGTTATGAGTAATGCTGCTGTAAACATTTGTGTCCAAGTTTCTGAGTGGACTTAGGTTTTCATTTCTCTTGTATTGCTGGGTCATGTGGTAAATCTATGTTTAACTCTTTGAAGAGCTGCTAAACTTTTCCACAGCAGCTCTGCCTTGACATTCCTACCAGCAGTGTGTGAGGTTTCTGTTTCTTTGTGTTCTTGCCCTTCCCAGCACTCCTTATTTTTGTTTTCGTTTTGCTAGCCATCCTAGTGGGTGTGAAGTGATACCGCATGTGTCTTTGATTTGCATTTTCCTAATGACTAATGATGTGTTCAGCATTTTCTCATGTGCTTATTGGTTACATGTACATCATCCTTGAAGAAACGTCTCTTTGGGTCCTTTGCACATTTTAACTGGGTTGTCTTTTTTTTTTTTACTGAGTTTTAAGAATTCTTTATAGCTCAGATATGAAGAGGATATCCTTTATGAAGTGTATTATTTGCAGATATGGTCTCTCAGTTTTTTGGGTTATCTTTTCACTTTTTTGATGATATAGTTTGAAACACAAAAGTTTTGTATTTTGATGGTCCAGTTTGTGTTTTTTTTTTCTTCTGCTGCTTGTGCTTCCATTGTCGTATCTAAGAATCTTCATGAAACCTGTTTTAAAGATTTGTGATTTACTCTTAAAAAAAAAAGATTTATTTATTTATTTATTTGACAGAGAGAGAAAGAGACAGCGAGAGAGGGAGCACGAGCAGGAAGAGGGGGAGAGGGAGAAACAGGCTCTTCACTGAGCAGGGAGCCCGATGTAGGGCTCGATCCTAGGACCCCGGGATCATGACCTGAGCTGAAGGCAGACACTCAATGACTGAGCCACCCAGAACCACAAGGGTTTTTTGTTTTTTGGGTTTTTTTTAGAGAGAGAGGTTGGGGGGCAGAGGGAGAGGAAGAGAGAGAGTCTTTTTTTAAAGATATTATTTATTGGGGCGCCTGGGTGGCTCAGTGGGTTAAAGCCTCTGCCTTCGGCTCAGGTCATGATTCCAGGGTCCTGGGATCGAGCCCTGCGTCGGGCTCTCTGCTCAGCAGGGAACCTGCTTCCTCCTCTCTCTCTGCCTGCCTCTCTGCCTACTTGTGATCTCTGTCTCTGTCAAATAAATAAATAAAATCTTTAAAGATATTATTTATTTATTTGAGAGAGAGCACAAGTGGGAAGGGAGGGACAGAGGGAGAAGCCAACTCCCCACTGAGCAGGGAGCTGGAGCCAGAGGTGATGCTGGATCCCAGGATCCAAGGTCATGACGAAAGCAGATGCTTAACTGACTGAGCCACCCAGGTGCCCCAAGAGAGAATCTTAAGCAGACTCCATGTCCAGTGCAGAGTTGGTTAAGCGTCCAACTCTTGATTTAGGCTCAGGTTGTGATCTCAGGGTCATGGGATCGAGCCCCACATTGGGCTTCATACCCAGCACAGGGTCTGCTGGAGATTCTTTCCTTCTCCTTTATCCTCTGCCCCTTCCCCTGCTCACATGTGTGCATTCTCTTTCTCTCTGTCAAATAAATAACATCTTAAAAAAAAGAAAAAAGGAATCTGAAACACCTGGCTTTGAAATCCAGTGTGTCGTATATAAGCTGTGTGACACTGGGCAAGTCAGAATCTTCTCTGAGCCTCAGTTTCCTCATTATTCGCACTGTGTGCCTGACCCTGTACTAGCACTGGAATAAGTGTAGCAAATACAGACTCCTCCCTCCATGGAGCTTCTATTCCTTTTATGTTGTTAATAACTACAGTTCTGCTGTAATGCTCCCGTTTTACATCCTGGCATTTCTGTGCTAACACATACTTTTGTTGCCCATATACTATGTTTTTAATGATAACTTCTTAAGAATATTATATGCATTTATACCTTTTGATTTTTTTAAACTCTAAACCTGAAATGTTAAAAGTTTAATAAACTGTGTAATAGATTGGAAAATTAACTAAAATAGTATTTGTTTACTACAGTTCATCTGAGGGCTGTGTATCCTTTAATGTGCTGCAACTGGTGTATACATGTTGCATCTTCATCTTTTTGGTATAATCTTTGCTGATTGTTTTTACATTATCTCTCATATTATAAGTTATTGTTAACATCTAAGTCTAGGAATTGGGATTCCCAAGATACTGATAAAAAAAATTCTGGAATAGAAATTTGTACACTTCAGAGGATTCTAGAACTCAAGAAGGTTCTTTTTGTAAGGCATGTTCTTGAAGTGGCATCTCCCTAAGGGCACTAATGGTTGCTTTTCCTTCTCTCATTTTCTCATTTTAGGGAAACTAAAACCAACAATGGCATTCATGTCAGGAAAATTGAAGATTAAAGGAAACATGTCCCTCGCAATCAGATTGGAGAAGCTAATGAATCAGATGAATGCCAGGCTGTGAAGCAAAAGGAAAAAAAAAAATGTCAGTCACTAAGTTCAAAAAGTAAAAGGAATCAACAGTTAAAATCTGTTTTCTTCCCTTTCATATTATAAGGATATGCAAGTTTGTTCTGGAAAAAATAGAATTTCTGTATCTATAAGAATTGAAATTGTAATTAAAACAGCTAGTTAAACAAACCTAAACTTCATTAAGTGGAATTCTAAGACAGCCTGCCTATTGAATTTTTTGAGTTTTGCCCTCTGAGAGCTAGATTTCATTCATTGTGGGGAAGGTATGGTGAACAATTAATCAGGTTCAAACAGTAAAATTAGCTCTTTTCAGCACATCTTCCCATAGAAAAGGAGGCTAATCTGTTTTAAATTTTTCAGTTTGGGATTGTATGCTAATGAAATCTTAACGATATTTTAGATTTTTATATACTTGTTTTAAGGAAGATCTTCTATAATGTATTTTCACAGAAATCACATAAACTACCTTAATAAATACTATTTGTGAAGACTAATGAAACAAAAACTTTTTCATTCTAACTAGCTTTCCAGGTATAAGTTACCTATTATTAATATAATTCTGCTAATGTAATTCAGCATGTATCTTCTTGCTAAATATATAAAAAGCCTTAAAATAAAATACTTTCTCTCCAGAAGTATGCACTTGGTCACAGTGTTTTAAAAAGAGAACATCAGAATAGATGGTTGTTGAGCGCTGAATTGTCAACCTACCAGACTCGTTTGTTGAAATACACACACACACACACACACACACACACACACACACACACGTGTCCCCCCATGTACCTCAGACTTTCTGTATTTGGAGATAAGGTCTCGAAAGAAGTGATTAAGTTAGAATGAGGTGGGCTGTAATCCAGTCTGACTGGGGTCCTTCAAAGAAGAGGAGGTTTGGAGATAAAAGACCAGGGATGCACACACAAAGGAATGACCATGTGAGGACTGGTGGGAAGACAGTCATCTGTAAAGCAAGGACAGAGGCCTCAGAAGAAACCACATCTACCAAGACTCCTGTTCTCTAGAACTGGAAGTTGTCTGTTGGTTTAGCCACCCAGTCTGTGGTATGCTGTTTTGGCAGCCCCAGCAAACTCATACAATGGTTTGTTTTTCTTTCTTTCTTTCTTTTTTTAAAACTAAGGTTTAAAAAAAGTCCTTTCCTTTCACTTTAATCAGTTAAAAATACTTGCTCGGTGTAATTCTTTTACTTCTCATCTTTCATTCTCTAATATTACTGTGCTTAATTCTGACATTTCCTAGAATCGTAATGTTAGAAGCATTTAATGTCTATTTTACAAATGAGGAAACAGGATCAGAGAATGGGAAAAGACGAGCCCAAGGCCAAAATTAACAAAATCCCTATCCAACAAAAATCTCCTAGGACATTAGCCTTGAATAGAACCTGAAGACTTTACTTCCCCATCCAGAAGCCCAGATGGATTGCCTTTGGGGTGACAGCCTCACAATTCCCTTTGCATGTGCCAGTCATTCCTAGCTATCTGAAGATTGTGGTCACGAGTTGCCAGCAGGCTTGTATTCCACTGAAGTTTATCAAAGGCTTCTTCCTTTGCATTCTCCAAACAATCACAAAGCTTTGGGAAAATGAGAATATTGGGAGACAGGAATTCTGGGTGCTAGTCACTAAAACATGAAGTCGCTTACTAAGAGGCTTTGGGATATTGGGGAAAAATATTTTTGTAGGGCCCTGGTTTTCACATCTGTAACTGAAGGAGTTGGATTAGGTCATCTGCAGCCCCTTTGCGGTCATTATTGCTAAGAAGTACCAAACAGGTTTAGAGTAGCCTATCAGAAATAAAGGTAGCCACACCTAGATTCCTGAAGCCTCTCTTGCAACATTCCCCAGATACCTTAATGAATTCATGTGTTCCCTTTCCATGGATCTTGCCCATTAACTGCACTGAAGTAGAACCACCCAGAAGTTTTGAATGGCCATTTTGTGAGTCGTCCAGCAGCCAGTTGAGCCCTATTTCTGAAATTAAATGGTGTGGAGGGAAATCAAGCCCATGAGTCTTGTTAGTGATTGAGTGAAAGTATTATGTATGTATATATGTATTTATTTATTTTTTATTTTCTTTAAGATTTTATTTATTTGACAGAGATAACAAGTAGGTGGAGAGGCAGGCAGAGAGAGAGGGGGAAGGAGGCTCCCCACTGAGCAGAGAGCCCGCTGCAGGGCTTGATCCCATGACCCCGAGATCATGACCTGAGCCGAAGGCAGAGGCTTAACCCACTGAGCCACCCAGGCGCCCCTATTTATTTATTTTTAAAGATTTTATTTATTTGACAGAGCACAAGTAGGCAGAGTGGCAGGGAGAGGGAGAAACAGGCTCTCCGCCGAGCAGGGAATCTGATGTGGGACTCGATTCTAGGACCCTGGGATCATGACCCGAGCCAGAGGCAGCCACTTGACAATTGAGCCACCCAGGTGCCCCGAGTGAAATTATTTAGACGTTATTTTTAAAATGGTTTGTTGCTAGTAATCCTATATTTCACCAAATCCCCTTATATACTGCCTCATAAATAAGCCTCTTAAGTAGAAGAAAAAAGTCTGTTCCCTCTACCTTTAAGTTTTCAGCTGGGGTGTCCTATAAAGTAGATTAGCAAATGACAGCTTAACAAGAAGAAATTGAAGTTTACTAACATGTGCATTACAAATATACATGGGAGTATTCAGACATGAGTATCTCCAAGGTTTGTTTGGTTAGAACTTGAGCTTATATATCATCTCAACAAAAGAACAATACATTTTTAGAGAAATAATACAAAAGAAAAGAACTTTGAGTTTCTTAAAGTGGCAAATTGTGCCAAGGAAAATATATGGTAGTAAGTTGAGTTTTATAATAAACTGCCAAACTGTCTTCCAAAGTGGCTGTGCCATTTTGCATCCCCCCCAGCAATGACGTTGTGTTCCTGTTGCTTCACATCCTCTTTAGTATCTGGTATTGTCAGTGGTGTGAATTTTGGCCATTCTAACAGGTGTGTCGTGGTATCTCCTTTCAGTTTGCAATGTTGAATATCTTTTTTCATATGCTTACTTGCCTCTGTATCTTCTTTAGTAAGGTGTCTGTTAAGCTTTTTGGCCCAGTTTTAAATTAAGTTGTTTTCTTACTGTTGCATTTTAAGAGTACTTTGTGTATTTTGGAAAACACTCCTTTATCGTAGGTCTTCAGCGAATATTTTCTCCCAGACTGGGACTTGTTTTCTTTCCTTTTCTTTTTTTTAAAATATTTTATTTATTTATTTGAGAGAGAGACAGTGAGAGAGAGTATGAGCGAGGAGAAGGTCAGAGAGAGAAGCAGACTACCCATGATGCTGGGAGCCTAATCCGGGACTCAATCCCGGCACTACGGGATCATGACCTGAGCTGAAGGCAGTCGCTTAACCAACTGAGCCACCCAGGCGCCCTGGGACTTGTTTTCTTATTCTCTTGACATTGCCTTTTGCAGAGCAGAAGTTTTTCATTTAAAAAAAATTTTTTTTAAAGTTTATTTATTTTAAGTAATCTCTACTCAGTATGGGGCTCGAACTCACAACCGCAACCGAGATCAAGAGTTACATGCTCATCTGACTAAGCCAGCCAGGCGCCCCGAAGTTTTTCATTTTAATGAAGTCCAGCTTAGCAATCAATTCTTCAAGGATTTTACCTTTGATGTCATATCTAAAAACTCATTGCCATACCCGAGACCATCTAGGTTTTCTCTTGTCATTTTCTAGGAATTTCATAGTTTCGCATTTTACATTTAGATCTGTGATCCATTTTGAGTCAATTTTTGTGAAAGGAGTATATTTGTTCAGATTCATTTTTTAAAAAATTTTTTTGGCATGTGGATATCCAGTCCCACCACCATTTGTTGAAAAAAAACACTGTCTTCTCCTTTGTCAAAGATCAGTTGACTGTACTTATATGGATCGATATCTGGGTTCTCTGTTCTGTTCCACTGATCTATTTGTTTATTCCTTCACCAATACCACACTGCTTGGTGACTGCAGCTATATGGTAAGCTACTGTAAGTTTGTATCAGTCCTCCACCTTTGTTCTTTTCCTTCAATACTGAGTTGGCTGTTCTGGGTCTTTTCCTCTCCATGTAAGCTTTAGAATCAGGGTCACCTGGCTGGCTCAGTTGGTGAGGCATGCGACTCTTGATCTTAGGGTTGTGAATTCAAGCCCCACACTGGATGTAGAGCTTACTTAAAATGAAAAATAAAAAGAAAACAAAAGTACAAGTATTTCTCAATTAAAAAAAAAACAACTTAGAATCAATTCGTTGATACCACAAAATAATTTGCTGAGATGTTGATTGGCATTCCATTGAATCCATATATCGGTGTGGGATAAACTGATGTCTTGACAATATTGTGTCTTCTTATCAATGAATATGAACTATCTCCTCACTTATTAAGGTCTATGATATCTTTCATGAGAGTTTTGTAGGTTTCCTCATATAGATCTTGTCAGATTTTGTTGGAGTTGTACTTCAGTATTTTGTGGGATGCCAATGTAAGTGGTAATATATTTTATTTTTTTTTATTTTTATTTTTTTTTAAGATTTTATTTATTTGTCAGAGAGAGAGAGAGAGAGAGCGCGGAGCACAGGCAGACGGAGTGGCAGGCAGAGGCTGAGGGAGAAGCAGGCTCCCCGCTGAGCAAGGAGCCCGATGTGGGACTCGATCCCTGGACGCTGGGATCATGACCTGAGCCGAAGGCAGCCGCTTAACCAACTGAGCCACCCAGGCGTCCCGTAAGTGGTAATATATTTTAAATTTCAGATTTCACTTCTCCATTACTGGCATTTGGAAAGTAATTGACTTTTGTGTATTAACCTTATATTTTTAAAAGATTTTATTTATTTATTTGAGGGATAGAGAGAGAGCATGAAAGGGGAGAAGGTGAGAGGGAGAAACAGACTTCCCGCAAAACTGGGAGCCCAATGGGGGACTCGATCCCGAGACTCTGGCATCATGACCCAAGCCAAAGGCAGTGGCTTAACCAACTGAGCCACCCAGGTGCCTCATGTGTATTAACCTTATATTCTACAACCTTACTATAATCATTTATTAGTTCCCAGGAAGGTTTTTTTTTCTTGGTTACTTTTTTCAGGTTTTCTACATAGACAATTATGTCATCTGTGAACATGATTTTATTTCTTCCTTTGTAATCTCCCTACCTTTTATTTCCTTCTGTGGTATTATTGCATTAGTAGGACTTCCAGTATGATGTTGAAAAACATTAGTGAGAGGGGACATCCTTGCCTTGTTCATCATCTTAGTAAGGAAGTTTCTAGTTTCTCACCATAAGCTTTGGGTTTTTGTAGATATTCATCATCAAGCTGATGAAGTTCCCACTATTCCTAGTTTACTGAGAGATTTTTATCATGTGTAGGTCTTAGACTCTGTCAAATGCTTTTTCTGCATCTATTGACATGATCTTCTTTAGCTTGTTGATGTAGTAGATTACATTAATTATTTTTGAATGTTGAACCAGCCTTGCATTCCTGAAATAAATCCCATATGGTTGTTTATATATGAATGTTCATGCTCCACCATTTCATATGTTGAAATTCTAATCCCTAAGACAATGGTATTAGGAAATGGGTTCTTCAGGAGGTAATTAGGTCTTGAAGGTGGGGCCCTTGTGATTGGGATTAGTGCCCTTAGTAGAACCTAGTAGAGCTAGCTGGTCCCTTCTACTATGTAAGGACCTGGTGAGTTGGTACCATCTGTGAACCAGAAATCAAGTCCTTACCATATACTAACTCTGTATGTGCCTTGGTCTTGGACTTCCTAGCCTCCAGAACTATGGGAAATAAAGTTTATTGTTTCAAGGCTACCCAGTCTCTGGTACAGAGCATCCCTGATTTAATGATGGTTCAACTTACAATTTTTCAAATTCATGATGGTGTGAAAGTACTAGACATTCAGTAGAAACCACACTTTGAAATTTGAATTTTCATGTTTTCCTGGGTTAGTGGTATGTGGTGTGATACTCTCATGACACTGGTCAGCAGCAGTTAGTCGCAGCTCCTAGTCAGCCACTTGGTCATAAGGGTAAACAACTGATACACTTAACAACCATTTTGTACCCGCACGACCCATCTGTTGTTTACTTTCAGTATAGTATTCAATAAATTACATGAAATATTCAACACTCTTCTTTTTTTTTTTTTTAAGATTTTATTTATTTGACAGAGAGAGAAATCACAAGTAGGCAGAGAGGCAGGCAGAGAGAGGGGGGAAGCAGGCTCCCTGCTGAGCAGAGAGCCCAATGTAGGGCTTGATGTGGGGCTCGATGCGGGGCTCAATTCCAGGACTCAGAGATGGTGACCTGAGCCGAAGGCAGAGGCTTAACTCACTGAGCCACCCAGGCGCCCCTTCAGTACTCTTCTAAAATAGGCTTTGTGCTAGATGATTTTACCCAGCTGCAGGCTAATGTAAGTGTTCTGCGCATGTTTAACACAGGCTACAATACACTAGGGTTTCTCGGGGTTATGGGAATTAAACGCGTTTTTAACTTATGATATTTTCAATTTACAATGGGTTTACTGGGACAACCCCATGGTAAGTTGAGGAAGATCTGTATTTTATTATGGTAGCCTGAACAGACTATGACTGTTGTGGCATATAGTTCTCTTTATACATTGTTGGATTCAATCTACTAATATCTTATTGAGGATTTTTGTATGTATGTTCATGAGAGATACTGGTCTGTAATTTTCTTGCAGTGTCTTTGTCTGGTTTTGGATTAGGGTAATATTGGCTTCATAGAATGAATTAGGAATATTTTCTCTGTCTTCTTTTTTTTTTTTTAAGATTTTAATTTATTTACTTGACAGGCAGAGATCACAAGCAGGCAGAGAGTCAGGAAGAGAGAGAGAGAGAGAGGTAGAAGCAGGCTCCCTGCTGAACAGAGAGCCCGATGCGGGGCTTGATCCCAGGACCCTGGGATCATGACCTGAGCCGAAAGCAGAGGCTTTAACCCACTGAGCCACACAGGCGCCCCTGTTTCTGTCTTCTGAAAGGGAGTAGAGAGAATTGGTCTAATTTCTTAATTATTTATTTATTTATTTTTATTTATTTATTTGACAGAGACACAGTGAGAGAGGGAACACAAGCAAGGGGAGTGGGAGAACCAGGCTTCCTACTGAGCAAGGAGCCCCATGTGGGGCTCCATCCCAGGATCCTGGGATCACGACTGAGCCACCCAGGTGCCCCTAATTTCTTCATTTAAATATTATTTAGCATTCACCAGTAAGGGGCACCTGGGTGGCTCAAATCCGTTGAGTGTCAGCCTTCAGCTTAGGTCATGATCTCAGGGTCCTGGGATTGAGACCTGTGTTGGGCTCCCTCCTCAGTGGAGAATCAGCTTTTCTCTCCCTCTGCCTCCCCCTGCCCCTCCAGAGCTTTCAAGTCCAAGCTGTCTTGTTAGACTTGACCTCCAAATTTTGTATCTGTAGCCTGATCAGACTGTCAAAAATTCTAGGATGTTTCTCACTGTTTGGTTTCTATACTCCTAGACACAAATCAACAATGCCCTAAGAAAGAAAAGTAGTTGAGAATGTAGGAGTCACTTCAGTGTGTTTCCCCTTCTTGCTGAGCTCTTAGACTCTCAATCCTTGGTTGCTCTAGAAGAGCTTTAAACAACCTTTGTTGTTTTATTGTTTTAAATACAACTTCTATAATTCCAGTTCTTAGCAGGAGAGGTAGTTTATTCCTCAAGGTACCCCATCATCGCTGGAAGCCTGCATCATTAAAGAAATTCATCATGATGGATATATCTTAAAAAAATTTTTTTTCTTATTATTATTTTATATTTTTTAAAGGTTTTTATTTATTTATTTGACAGAGTTCACAAGTAGGTAGTGAGGCAGGCAGAGAGAGAGGGGGAAGCCGGCTCCCTGCTGAGCAGAGAGCCCAATGCAGGGCTTGATCCCAGGACCCTGAGATCATGACCTGACCTGAAGGCAGAGGCTTAACCCACTGAGCCACCCAGGCACCCTGGATATATCCTTTAAATGAGATTGAATTTTTAAAAAGTTATTTGTGGTAACAAACACACAAACAACACAATATAAAATTTATCTTCTTAACCACCTTTAAGTAGACAGTTCAGTGGTATTAACTATACTCACATTGTTGTGTGATAGATCTCCAGAACTCTTTCATTGCACCAAACCATAATTCTATACTCATGGAACAACTCCCTATATTCCCCTCCTCCAGTTCCTGGCAACCACATAATACGTTGTTTCCATGATTTTGACAACTCTAGTTATCTCATGTGAGTGGAAGCATAGAGTATTCCAGTAGTCCTTTTGTGATTGGTCTGCTTTACTCAGCAGAATGTCCTCTATGTTCATCCATGTTGTGGCATATGGCAGGATTTCCTTCTTTAATAGAGCAATATAAGATTTCTTAAAGTCTGAATAATATTCGATTGTATGTATATGCCATATTTTGTTTATCCATTCATCCATCTATGGACATTGGGGCCGCTTTCACCTCCTGGCCATTGTGAATATGCTGCAGTGAACATGGGTGTGCGAATATCTCTTCAAGCTCCCGCTTTAACTGCTAGATATATACCCAGAGGTGGGATTTCTGAATTGTAATTTATGGAGTTTTTTTTGTTGTTGTTTTTGAAGAGCCCCCACACTGTTTTCTGGAGTGGCTGCACCATTTACATTTCCACCAGCTGTGCTTCAGGTTCCAATTTCTCCAGGATTACACATTTGAAATGTGTGGCAATTAACTTTTTGGACAGACATTATTTTGTCAAAAATGCTTACATAGATTTTTTTTTTTTTTTTTTGTAGGTCAGTCTAGACCAGAAGGAGTGTTGACAAAGCAAGGTGTTAAGAATCCTTTCCTTTTGGGGGCGCCTGGGTGGCTCAGTGGGTTAAAGCCTCTGCCTTCGGCTCGGGTCATCATCCCGGGGTCCTGGGATCGAGCCCCGCATCGGGCTCTCCGCTCCGCGGGGAGCCTGCTTCCTCCTCTCTCTCTCTGCCTGCCTCTCTGCCTACTTGTGATCTCTCTCTCTCTCTCTCTCTGTCAAATAAAATAAAATCTTTAAAAAAAAAAAGAATCCTTTCTTTTTGTTCTGAAATTAGTCTCTTTATCTACCTCACATTCTTCTCTCTCCTCATGTATCGCAAGGGTGAGAGGGACTGAGGTTTCCTTGTCACAGTGGGGTGAGGTCAGGATGTAAGCACCACATTTGGCTAATCAGTCAGATATGCTTTAAATGTTGTTTATTATCACTATTATTATTTTGGAGATACTTAATGCTGTAAGTAGAAAGGGAGTTAAGCATGGAATCTGGTTCCAAACCGCCTGGGATAATCCGGGTTTTCCCAGCTACTGTGTGATATTGGGGCAGATGTCCTAATTCTTCTGTGCCTCAGTTTCCTTATCCATAAATTGGCGATGCTAACAACACCCACTGCAGAGTTCTTGGCATTAAATAAATTAATATTCCCGGTCACATACAGTAAGTACTATAAAAGTGTTTGCTAGATAAAGTAAAGGTGGAGGGAGCCTGCCTTACCTCTGTGATACCGAGGTGTTCTTGTATGCCTCCCTGGTCCTAGTATGTTTTAGGTGTCATTAAACTGCCCTCTCTGTCTCTCTGGGATGGATGCGAGTGTTGTAGTTGGATGGGGAACTTCCACTGGGCAGCGGAGACTGTGGGTTGTGTCAGTAGGAAGTGTTTCTGTACATGCCTGGGTGTAGAGGTGACTCGACTCGGTGCGTTAAAGCAGGTGTTATACACCAGACGAACGGAGCAGATTCTTGCAAGGTGTGCTCCCTGCGTTCAGGTGAAGCTCTGCGGAGCTCCAAAGGGGCAGCAGGGGCAGCAGGGACCGCGGGCCACGGCGCGCGGCAGGACGGAGTGCTGCCCACTTCAGAACGTCGCGGGGACCGTGGGTTCCACACCTGTCTGCGCCCAGAAACCGAGCTCGTGCGTGCCGGTGTGTGCTAGGAAGGTCGGTCCACACCACCTCCGGACAGCGACGACCGCGAGCTCGGAGCGCTTCGTAGGAGGTGTCGTTACACACTTCCTGTGGGTCTCGCGGACCGCGGCGCGTTTCCGGTGCCGGCTGGAGCCCGGGGTCCGAGCCCCCGCCCCGTTCGCCGGCCCCGCCCCGCCTGCGCCCCGCCCCCCGCCCGCCGCGCTCCGAGCCGGGCGCGCGGAGCCCGGGGCGCACGGAGCGGCGCGCGCCGGTCGGCAGAGCCAGGCTGGCGCCCCCGTCCCCCCGCCCCGCGCCTCCGTCCGCCTCCCGCCCGGCGCCTTCCCCGCTCTTCTTACCTTCGCTCTCCGGCCCTCCGGCCGCTTTCCTCCCTCCCCTTGGTCCCGCCCCGTCCAGCCCGGGCTGCCCGGCTCCCGCAGGCCCCCCCGCCGCCCGCGTTCCTATGGACAGACGCACAGACACCTGCAGGTGGGTGAGAGCCCGCGCGCGGGGCGGGGACTAGCGCGCCGACGCTGCGACCTGGGCCGGGGAGCCCCTTTGTGTGGGGGGCGGCCGCGCTGGGGTCCGCGCTGCCGCCCCTTCGGCAGCCGAGCAGTGACCCGGCTGAACCCTCTTTTGTCTCCTCTGGGGGGGGCGGGGTGGGAAGGCCGAGAGTCAGGGCAGCGACTCGGGCGCCTGGCCGTCGCCGACGACGGGCTTGGGGGCCAGAGGGGGTGAGACCCCGGGCGGCCGCAGGGGCTCCCGGAGCGAGCACGGGCGGCCGCGGCTCTGGTCAGCCTCGGTGGGGCCGGCCCGCCGCCCAGCATCTCCTGTCGCCGCCGCGGGCGCGCTGCGTGGGTCTGGCTCGCCTGCTCCTGCTCTCGGGTCTGTTTGGAGGTGGGAAGGAGGGCGGGAAGGAGAAAGAAAAGATCTGCGCTCTTAGTTTCCAAGTCTTGAGATGGTTGTGGAGAGAGGCAGAGAGGTGCTTCGGGTCTTTGCCCGACTTGTTTCCCTCGCGAGAGGCACGCTGAGGTGCGTGTGGGGCGTGTGTGGAGGAACGTGCATCACTCTGGTCCCTTATTTATTGTTTCTAACGGAGGAGGGCTTTCTCCGGAGGGCTCTTCCGCCCCCTCCCCCATCTGAGGCTGCGCACAGTGATTTGTGTTTGTTATCAAATACATCGACAAATGTATTCCCCTGGGCGCGAGCAGGCTGGGCTGACCAAAAGCCAACCCAAATCACAGACCGTTTCTGGTTTCAGGTGGCTTTTCTCCTTATTTTAAGGTTAGGTAGGGACTTACAGGCAAATCAAAGATGAACATGGCTGTGATTTTTACAAAATTTGTTTTACATATATACACATATTTTAAAGTTTGGTGGTAAAGTTTTATTTTCGAGACTCTTTAGGATTAGCATGACAGAATCTTCTACCTTTAAGTAAACAGTTAACAAGCGACAGTGACAGCTTCCACGGTGGAGGTTAAATTGGCGTGCAATAAATATCTAGCTTTCCGTTGAGGCGAAAACCATTATTTTTGCTGGTTTAAAATATGAGGTCTTCCACAGCATATGGGGAGAACGTGAATGTGAGAACAGATTTTCCTCCCTGTGATTGTGCTTTCCCTCTTTTGGTCTGTTTTTATGTATTCTCTCTCTCTCTATAAAACCCAACGATTGGGTTGTATGTGTTGAATATAGCTTTTTGAAAAGTACTGTAGGTGATATTTCTGAATTATATTATTTATCTGGGTGAGTTTCCTATGAAGAGTTGATATGTATTTGTAGATATTCAAATTATAAGTGAAGTTGAATAGGCGACCAGAAACTTAATTTTACAGATTCAGATTTTTAATGCAGGTACGGATTTTTATCTTTGTATTATTCTCAACCTAGTGCTCACTTCTGGAGACGACTTTTTTTTTCCCCCCTAGTGTGTGAGAATCCATATTGACAAATTTAAATCTGATGGTTATCAAGAAGATTAAAAAAATACTTTTGGGTGCTCAGTTATATGTACAGCTGTATGCAGAAAACAGAGGCTTTCTTAAACATCTGAACTTAAAGGAAAAACATTGTGGTGGAAAACAATTTATTTAAATCTTCATCAAGTAAGATGTAGAAATTCATCAGAAAGCAATGTACAATTTTAATGCAGTTTTAATTAGGCAAACTGATTTTTGTCATTATAAAGAGACAGTTTTAGTGTGCCGAAAAGAGTAGTCTTTTTCTAGGAGAAAAAATTAGCCTAGATTCTTGCCCTAGTTACATTAACAGACTATTGTTATTGCATGCCTAATTTTGTAAATATCTGGAGTGTACATTTTTGTACCCTTAAAACCTAGAAGAGACTACATCTAACATTAATCTCACTAGTCCCTTTGACTCGATCAAATTTTATTCTTGCTTTGACTCCCTGTCCAGATTAGTTAAACGAATTTAGACTGCATAGGGCTTAGTGCAAGGCGCTAGTAGGCCCTTGAGGAAGGTTCCTCTTTCTTTTTCGATAAGGATGGCCCAAGGAGCATAGGTATTGAAATTTGTTCAGGCTTTATTAGGAATGGTGGGATGGAGTTCAAAAACACCGGCAGAGTTTCAGCTATTAGATTACAAACTCATTTTCAGTTCTTAGAAGTTTTAAAAAAGATAAGCTAAGAACTTGAATTATTTGTTTGTGTATTTATAGGACTGTCAGTCAGAGGAATAAGGTTTAAAAAGAGTCACTGTGTAAATTAAATATTAAGAGTGTGGCCTGCGTTGAGAATTGCTTGGCAACTTGTGGTTATGCGTAACAGTTTTCTGGGATTGGCAGTGTAGCGTCTTCATCTGGGGTGGCTAAAAGATAACAGCTAGTTTTTTTCCATTTTGTTTTTATTTTTGGCTCTGATATGTGGATATTAATTTTTTTGTATAATTAACATTAATATTTTCGTGTAATCAGAAACAGTCCAGAGAACCTTACATATTTTCAACTGATTTCTCTTCTGGTTTGTTGGTGTTTAGGAGGGCGTATAAATTATTTTGCTCTCTTAATGACTGAATTTTTTTTCTGATGTTTTTGATACGACAAATGTTACTGCCAGATATTTTGAATTTGTAAAGTTGGATTTTAAATGTAGCTGAGCAGTATAAACTGACGTTGGCCAGTTTCTTTTTTTTAAACAACACTAAGCTGTCCAGTTAAATTTGATAGGCTAGAATATCCAAAGACTTTTCCTGCTTGTTAGTTATCAGTGTGGTACCATGAAAGGAAACTCAAAATGGCCACTTTAGGTTACCTGGAACCCTCAAAGGACTAGTATTATCATTAGTAATAACCAAATGAAAAGCTGAAAAGTAACAGTTTTATTCTTTGTTATAGACCTGTGACTTTCAAATACTTCTTTTTCATGAAATTTTTTTTAGCCTGGTATAGAAGCAGGTCTGACTGTGAGAAGTATGGACAGTGACCTCTCATTCCAGCCTTTATCGTTCTGCATTGTTTAAGAACAGCACAAACCCATGCTGCTCTTGGAAAATGCAGAATTCATTCTTGGATTAATATTCTGCTACCAGATGTACAAGGCTGGCTCTGAAGAAGCTTTTTCTCTTAAATACTGTCAAAAATAGAGAAGCTGAAGATTGGAGAGAAGCCATTTATTTTGAACAGTTTATTTTCTGACAGTTTGTGTTTGTAAAGAAACCTGCTCATAATATTTACTTAAGAGATCTACATAGTTGCCCGAAGAAGCCCCACAGGTTTCTTTTTTTCCTTTAAAAAAGTTTCCATAGAGCTTAACTCTTACGTGATACTTCTTGACTTGGCTTCTGATTAGTTGATTTATGGACTTTATTTACCAGCATGAGTGGAGGATTCTTTTGCTGTACAGAAATTGCACTCTGCCTGTGCTCTGGTCTGTTTCCTAGGTAACAAATGTACTGCATAGATTCCATAATGAGGACTGTGGTTGGCTAGTTACAGTGTAAATTCTGTTGTTTGGTAAAGCTTAGTCTCAAATTCAAATAAAGGTCAAGAAACCAAAAGTACTCAAGATGTGAATTTTTGAATTTTATTTTGTATCCAGTGTCAACAAGTTTAATACCCTTTTCTGGGGAAAGGCAAATTATGCGCAGTATTCAAGTGTATTTTGTAAAGTCTTAAACAGTTGGAGGGCTTTTGACCATTCCGTATTTGTAATACCAGTGGCTCTAGTGCCAAGAAAATGTATTTCAAAACACTTTATCATACTTCAATATAGAAAGCAAAGGGATATTGTCTAGGATGTCAATAACCTGCTTTTTTGTATTGGAAGAAAAGTAACATCATATATATTGCTAAAGATAAATTGTGAAATACAACTTTTAGGGGTGCCTGGGTGGCACAGTTGGTTGAGCATCAGATTCTTGGTCTCTTCTCAGGACTTGATCTCAGTGAGTTTGGGCCCTGCATCGGGCTCTGTACTGGGTGTGGAGCCTGCTTAAAAAAAAAAGTAAGAAAGAAAAAACAGAAATAGAACTATAAAAAACTTTAAGAAGATATTAAAACATTTAAGAAACTTTTAAAAACATTAAAAGTCTTGGGACACCTGGGTGGCTCAGTCAGTTAAGCGTTTGCCTTTGGGGCATGTTCCCAGGGTTCTGGGATGGAGTCCTGCATGGGCTCTTTGCTTAGCAAGGAGCCTGCCTTCTGCCTCTGCCACTCCCCCTGCTCGTGCTCATTCTTTCTCTGACAAATAAAATCTTAAAGAAAAAAGAAAAGTCTTACTGTAAAATGATGCATTTATACTCTAGCTATTTTCTCTCTTATCTGCCTGAATTTTGGCCTGCTGAGCACTAGGAAGCAAGTCTCTCTTAGATAGCTACAAATTGGAGAATAGCTTTCCACTCCCCCTTACTCTTCCTCTTGAAATCTTGGCTTCTATAGCTCTAGGTGCAGGGCAAGAAATAATGTATGTGCAATCGCTAGTAATTATTACCTGTTTGTTAAAAAAAAATTACAGTGAACCAGAATTCTATTAATACCCATTGAAATATCTTTTCATTTGATGACTAAAAATGTTTTAGTTTTTTGACCATCAGGGATTCTGTTAGGTGAAAAAAATTTTTTTAAAAACTTTATTTATTTATTTGAGAGAGAGAGAGAGAATCTTCAAGGCAACTCCCTGCTGGGTGCAGAGTATGATGTTGGGCTTGATACTAGGACCCTGAGATCATGACCTGAGCAGAAACCAAGAGTTGAATGCTCAACTGACTGAGTCACCCAGGCGCCCCTGAAAAAAAAATTTTTTTTAAGCTAATTTGAGGAGTGCCTGGCTGGCTCAGTTGGTAGAGCATGTGGTTCTTGCTCTGGGGGTTGTGAGTTCGAGGGGTGTAAAGCTTACTTTAAAAAAGTTGGGGGAGGGGGCGCCTGGGTGGCTCCGTGGGTTCTGCCTTTGGCTCAGGTCATGATCTCTGAGTCCTGGGATCGAGCCCTAGATGGGGCTCTCTGCTCAGCAGGGAGCCTGCTTCCTCGCCTCCCTTCTCTGCCTGCCTCTCTGCCTACTTGTGATCTCTCTCTCTGTCAAATAAATAAATAAAATCTTTTAAAAAAAAAGTTGGGGTGCCTGGGTGGCTCAGGCCGTTGGACGTCTTCCTTTGGCTCAGGTCATGATCTCACGGTCCTGGGATTGAGTCTCCTGTGCTGGGCTGTCTGCTCAGCAGGGGGCCTGCTTCACCCTCTCCCTCTGGCTACCACTCCTCCTTGTGCTCTCTGCCAAATAAATAAAATCTTGGGGAAAAAAAAATAATTTAAATTCTAAAAAATTATGCAAAGTTACTTCAATTACTTTCCCTTGCTTAGCAGGATTGGTTTTGGATTATTTATTTACCTTTTTAATTAATTTTAATTTCAGGAATAGGATATATCTTGTTTGGGTTTTCTTTCTTCTTGGTTTTCATCAAAACTGACAAGTACTTTAAACCTTTCTGGCCTTTTCACATTGAAAATATTGTGCCCCTTCAGTTTTCCCTTGTAATTATTTTCCTTGTAAGTATTTACTCTTTAAAAGAATTTTTTTTTTTTTTTTAAGTGGGATCCACACCCATGGTGGGGCTTGAACTCATGAGCCTGAAATCAAGAGTTGCATGCTGTGCCAACTGAGCCAGCCAGGCACCCCTATTTAGAAATTTTTTAATCATTGCATTATTTAAGACATAATCACCACATATCAAAAGCTCTACTTTTCTGAGACTTCATACTTCTGGGACAGAGTTAACAATATTGTCAACTCCTACCCAGCCAGAACAACTTCCTCTCCCCAGTCAGTATTAGTTATTAAGGGCTGTCATAACAAAGTATGACAGACTGGATGCCTTAAATAACAAAATTTTCTCAAAGCCTGGAGGCTAGAAATCCCAGATCAAGATGGTGGCGGAGTTGGGTTCTTCTGAGTCCCCTTTGGCTTTCAATTTCAGTCTTCCTCAGATGTTTTCACTATGTACCTGTGCCCTCTTCTCATAAGATATCTATCCATAGCTTTAGAACTCACCCAAATGACCTTGTTTTACCTTAATTACCTCTTTAAAGACCCTATCTCCAAATATTGTCTCATTTTGAAGTACTGGCTATTAGGAACTCAGTGTATTAATTGGGGGGGGGCAGTACAGCTCATATTTGTCTGCTCATTGTCTTTCATACATACAGACATACTTCACTACGTATGTGTGATATATTCGAGCCCCTAGACTACTTGATTCCTACCCCCTAAGATTTCTCAGTTCTGTTTGCCCCCATAGGAAACACATATTATTCTGTCACCTTTGCCAATCATTAGTCTTGGTTCTCCAGTTAAATTTATTTAGTGCACAACACCAGTCCTTATGCTGAGACTTCTGTAGTCGCGTTTGATAGTCTGAAGCTCTTTGAATCCTCATAAATGGCTCATGTGAATACTGTGTCCTGTCTTTCATGTTTAAAACTGTTTATCTGTGGTTTTATACTTGAAGGGCAGTGTGCCTGAATATAAGTACTTGGCTCACATTTTTGTTCTCAAGTTTCCTAAATATGTTACTTTGTGGTAGATTTGGCAGACCTTTTCTGTGAAAGGCCAAATAGCAATTATTTTAGGCTTTGTGGAACATGCCACTGCAGCGCAAAAGCAGCCATATAGAGTATGTAAATGAACAAGCATAATTGCGTTTAGTAAAACTTTATTTACAGAACCAGATAGTGGGCTCGATTTGGTGCACAAGCCATAGTTGGCTGAGTCCTACCCATTTTTTTTTTTTTTTTAAGATTTTTATTTATTTATTTAAAGGAGTAAGCATGCATGAGAGAGCATGAACAGGGGGATGGGCAGAGGGAGAAGCAGACTCCCTCTTGAGCAGGGAGCCTCATGTGGGGCTCTGTACCGGGACCCTGAGATCGTGACTTGAGACAAAGGCAAATGCATAACCAGCTGAGCCACCCAGGTGCCCCAGAGTCCTATTCTATTTTGTAATTCTGTATTGTATTCTGGTAAAAAATGTTACTGTCAGAGTCTAATACCACTTTGATCTTCTTTTCTCTTTAAGTGACTTTATCGTTCTCTTAGATGCCCAAAGACTTTTTTCTTCATCTTTAAAAGCTAGTAATTTTGCTAGAGCATCTATTAAGTGTTGGCTCTTCTCTGTTAATTTTTCCAGATTCACAACGTGGATTTTATAATGTTGGCTTAAGTATTTTTTCTTAAATATTTTCATCAATCATA
Organism: Martes martes; assembly: GCF_963455335.1. Classification (NCBI taxonomy): domain Eukaryota; kingdom Metazoa; phylum Chordata; class Mammalia; order Carnivora; family Mustelidae; genus Martes; species Martes martes. Next base: position 75,420,888 of record NC_137900.1, read on the forward strand.
GATTTTAGTATTTAATCTGTTTTATTGCTCTCATTTTCTTTTGGGGGGGGTTCCCTGTTACATGTATGTTGGATCTTCTTTGACTGTCTTATATCTATAACTGTCTTCAAATTCTTCTTATCTTTTTTATTTTTTCTACTTTTTCCATTTTATCCTTTATTAAGCAGTAACTACAGTTTTGTCTTCCATTCTGATTTTTTTTTCTTTCTTATTCTGTCCTGAATTTTATCATTTCTCTTTGTAAATGCTCTTGTTGTGTGGCTATTCCCTTTCTTCCCCATTTTTCTATTTCTGATGTATATTTTATAGCTTCTATCACTTTAATTTCTTTTAATATTAAAATATTATGCTACCGTTCTCACCTACTTTATGGCCATATTTCTGTGATGTTATTTCATTGACTATTGGTACCTTATTTGGTTCTTTTACATCTTTTTCTCATAGTATCTCACATGGCTTTAGATTGCATTCCTTTTACTTGTTCATGTTTAAATTAGATGGATTTACTTGTACTTTAGGTGAAGGTTTCTGTGATGGAGATGGAAGTAGGCCAAGGTAGTTCTTTTTTAATTTCATGGTGTGAAATTTTTTCCTTTGTTTCTTATGTGAAATATTAAAAAATATGGCCACTCAAATAAAATTGGAGTGAGATAATACTGCATACCCACTAGAATGGCTAAATGAAAAAGATGAAAAATATCAAGTGGTGATAAGAATGCAGAGTAACTGGAATTCTCAAGCACTGCTGTTGGAAGTGTAAATGGGTACAGAAATCTAAATGGAGTGATGCCTGGGTGGCTCAGTTGGTTGAGCATCCAGTTCTTGGTTTGGGCTCAGGTCATGATCTTGGGGTCATGAGATTGAGCCTCATGTCAGGCTTGGCACTCAGTGCACACTCTGAGATTCTTTCCTTCTCCCGCTCTACTCCCACCCCCAAAGTAATAAACAAAATATTAAAAAGGTATAAATGGATACAAGCAATTTGGGAAGCTATTTGGTAGTATTTACTGAAGCTATGCGTGTGCATGTATTATGGTTCAGTAATTCTACTCAAAGATACATGCTTACTAAAATAAATGTACTAGAATGTTCATAGTACTGTTTATAATATCCCTCAAACTGAAGTTCTGCCCAAATGACAACGGTATACTATGTGGTAGAGTGTTAAGTTAATGGCCCCAAGTAAGTGCCATCTCTTGGTGTCTATGCCCATGTGTTGTCCCTTTGCACAATGATTCTGATTTTAACCATTTAACTTATTTTGGCCAGTGGGACATAAGGCAAATGTGGTGTAGCAGAAGCTTGATAAATGCATACACATTGGAGGGGGAATACTGCCCTGAGATCACAAGATAAAGAAGTACTCAAGTAGGAGAGGTCAGGTGAAAGAAAATTGAGGTGCTCTAGCTAGTGACCAGCACTTACTGCCAGATTAGGTGAGTATGACCATCTTTGACTTCCCAGCTGACCTGACACTCCACCTAAAAGCAGTCACATGAGCAAATTCATGTAAAGCCAGGAGAAAAACTGCCCAGATAACCCGCAGAATTGTGAGAAAGGAGGAATTACTTTAAGTTATTTAATTTTAGGGTGATTTGTTATACAACAATAGGAGACTGAATCAAAATGGATAAATTTTTCTATATTCATAACAGTGGAATACTGTGGAGCAATGAGAATGAACAATCTGTAACTACATAGTATGTATGAATCTCACAGACCTTTCTGGAGCTATAGAAGCCAGGCACAAAAGAGTTCACACTGTGTGCCTCCACATATGTAAATGTGCCAAGCAGGTAAAATCAGCAAATTCTGTTAGAAGCCAGAACCTTGAGGAAGTATTGACTAGAAAGGAGAAAGTAGAGGCTTCTGGGGCACTGGTAATGTTCTGTTTCTTGATCCGGTTGCTGGTTACATATGTGTGTTCTGTTTGTGAAATTGTGGAGTATCAGCAAGTTGTTCACTTACTATTTCTCCTTTTTTGATTGTATATTTCTTTTTTTTTAGACTTAACTCATTTTCGAGAGAGAGCAAATAAGCACAAGTAGGAGGCCAGAGGGAGAGGGAGAGAGAATTTCAGGTAGACTCCGAGCTGAGCATGGAGCCCAACTGGGGGCTTAGTCTCATGGCCCTGAGATCATGACCTGAGCCAAAACCAAGAATCAGTTGCTCAACCAATTGTGCCACCTGGGCACTCTCTCTTTTTTTTTTTTTTTTTTTAATTTTAGAGAGAGTGCATGTGAACAGGGGAGAGGCAGGGAGAGAATCCTCAAATGGACTCCTTGTTGAGTGTGTAGCCTGGTGGGGCTCTGTCCCAGGACCCTGAGATCATGACCAGAGTCAAAATCAAGAGTCCAACACTTAACCGGCTGAGCCACCCAGGCACCCCTAATTGTATGTTAACTTTCAAAATAAAGGAAGAAAATGTCCTTTTTTTTCTTTTTGTAATTGTATATTTATTTTTTTATTAATTATTTTTATTAACATATAATGTATTATTTGCCCCAGGGGTATAGGTATGTGAATCGTCAGACTTAAACACTTCACAGCACTCACCATAGCACATACCCTCCCCAATGCCCTTAACCCAACCACCCTCTCCATACTCCCCTTCCCCCAGCAACCTTCAGTTTGTTTTGTAAGATTAAGAGTCTCTTATGGTTTGTCTCCTTCCTGATCCCATCTTGTTTCATTTTTTCCTTCCTTACCTCCCAAACCCCTCATTCTGCCTTTCAGATTCCTCATATCACAGAGATCATATGGTAATTGTCTTTCTCTGATTGACTTATTTCACTTAGCATAATACCCTCTAGTTCCATCCTTGTCGTTGCAAATGGCAAGATTTCATTTCTTTTGATGGCTGCATAGTATTCCATTGTATATAAATATACCACATCTTCTTTATCCATTCATCTGTTGATGGACATCTAGGTTCTTTCCAAGTTTTGCTGTTGTGGACATTGCTGCTATAAACATTCGAGTGCATGTGCTCCTTCAGATCACACATTTGTATCTGGTTTGACTATTGTGGACATTTGGGTGCATGTGCCCCTTTGGATCACTACATTTGTATCTGGTAAATACCCAGTAGTGTGATTGCTGGGTCGTAGGGTAGCTCTATTTTCAATTTTTTGAGGAACCCCCATGCTGTTTTACAGAGTGGCTGCACCAGCCTGCATTCCCACCAATACTGTAGGAGGGATTCCCCTTTCTCTGCATCCTTGCCAACATCTATTGTTTCCTGACTTGTTAATTTTAGCCATTCTGACTGGTGTGAGGTGGTATCTCATTGTGGTTTTGATTTGTATTTCCCTGATGCCAAGTGATGTTGAGCACTTACTCATGTGTCTTTTGGCCATCTGGATGTGTTCTTTGCAGAAATGTCTGTTCATGTCCTCTGCCCATTTCTTAATTGGATTATTTGTTCTTTGGGTGTTGAGTTTGATAAGTTCTTTGTAGGTTTTGGATACTAGCCCTTTATCTGATATGTCATTTGTGAATCTCTTCTCCTGCTCTTTCAGTTGTCTTTTGGTTTTGTTGACTGTTTCCTTTGTTGTACAAAAGCTTTTGATCTTGATGACGTCCCAGTAGTTCATTTTTGCCCTTGCTTCTCTTGCTTTTGATAGTATTTTTAGGGAGAAGTTGCTGAGGCTGAGTTTGAAGAAGTTGCTGCCTGTGTTCTCCTCAATGATTTTGATGGATTCCTGTCTCACATTGAGGTCTTTCATCCATTTTGAGTCTATTTTTATGTGTGGTATAAGGAAATGGTTCAGTTTCATTTTTCCGCATGTGGCTGTCCAATTTTCCCAACACCATTTGTTGAATAGACTGTCTATTTTCCATTGGACATTCTTTCCTACTTTGTCGAAGATTAGTTGACCATAGAGTTGAGGGTCTATTTCTGGGCTCTCTATTCTGTTCCATTGATCTATGTGTCTGTTATTATGCCAGTACCATACTGCCTTGATGAAGACAGCTTTGTAATAGAGCTTGAAGTCTGGAATTGTGATGCCACCAACTTTGGCTTTCCTTTTCAACATTCCTCTGGCTATTCGGGGTCCTTTCCGGTTCCATATAAATTTTAGGATTATTTGTTCCATTTTTTTTTTTGAAAAACATTGATGGTATTTTGATGGGGATTGCATTAAATGTGTAGATTGCTTTAAGTAGCATAGACATTTCCACAATATTTGTTCTTCCCATCCATGAGCATGGAACATTTTTCTGTTTCTTTGTGTCTTCCTCCATTTCTTTCATGAGTACTTTATAGTTTCCTGAGTACAGATTCTTTGCCTCTTTGGTTAGGTTTATTCCTAGGTATCTTATGGTTTTGGGTGCTGTTCTAAATGGGATTGAGTCCTAATTTCTCTTTCTTCTGTCTTGCTGTTGGTGTATAGAAATGCAACTGATTTCTGTGCATTGATTTTGTATCCTGACACTTTACTGAATTCCTGTATGAGTTCTAGGAGTTTTGGAGTAGAGTCTTTAGGGTTTTCCACATAAAGTATCATATCATCTTCAAAGAGTGAGAGCTTGACTTCTTCTTTGCCGATTCAGATGCCTTTTATCTTTGTTGTCTGATTGCTGAGGCTAGGACTTGTAGTGCTATGTTGAATAGCAGTGGTGGCAGTGGACATTCCTGCCATGTTCTGACCTTCGGGGAGAAGCTCTCAGTTTTTCCCCATTGAGAATGATATTTGCTGTGGGTTTTTCCATAGGTGGCTTTGATGTTATTGAGGTTTGTACCCTCTGTCCCTACACTTTGAAGAGTTTTGATCAAGAAAGGATGCTGTACTTTGGCAAGTGCTTTTTCAGCATCTATTGAGGGTATCATATGGTTCTTGTTCTTTCTTTTATTAAGGTATTGTATCACATTGGTTGATTTGCGGATGTTGAACCAACTTGCAGCCCAGGAATAAATCCCGCTTGGTTGTGGTGAATAATCCTTTTAATGTACTGTTGGATCCTATTGGCTAGTATTTTGGTGAGAATTTGTGCATCTGTGTTCATCAAGGATATGGGTCTGTAATTCTCCTTTTTAGTGGGGTTTTTGTCTGGTTTTGGGGTCAAGGTAATGCTGGCCTCATAAAATGAGTTTGGAAGTTTTCCTTCCATTTCTATTTTCTGGAAGAGTTTCAGGAGAATAGGTATTAATTCTTCTTTAAATGTTTGGAAGAATTCCCCTGGGAAGCCGTCTGGCCCTGGGCTCTTGTTCGTTGGGAGATTTTTGATGACTCCTTCAATCTCCTTGCTGGTTGTGGGTCTGTTCATGTTTTCTATTTCTTCCTGGTTCCGTTTTGGTAGGTTATAGATCTGTAGGAATGCATCCATTTCTTCCAGATTGTCAAATTTGCTGGCGTTAGTTTGCTTATGATATGTTCTTATAATTGTTTGTATTTCTTTGGTGTTGGTTGTGCTCTCTCCTGTTTCAATCATGATTTTATTAATTTGGGTCCTTTCTCTTTTCTTTTCGATAAGTCTAGCCGGGGGCTTATCAATCATATTAATTCTTTCAAAGAACCAGCTCCTAGTTTTGTTGATTTGTTCTACCGTTCTTTTGGTTTCTATTTTATTGATATCTGCTCTGATCTTTATTATTTCTCGCTTTCTTTGCTGTTCTTTCTCCAGCTCCTTTAGATGTGGGGTTAGGTTGTGTACTTGAGATCGTTCTCGTTTCCTGAGAACGGCTTGTATTGCTGTATACTTTCCTCTCAGGACCGCCTTTGCTGTGTGCCAAAGATTTTGAACAGTTGTGTTTTCATTTTCATTTGTTTCCATGAATTTTTTTTTGTTTGTTTGTTTGTTTCCATGAATTTTTAAAATTCTTCTTTAATTTCCTGGTCGACCCATTCATTCTTTAGTAGGATGGTCTTCAGCCTTCATGTATCTGAGTTCTTTCCAACTTTCCTCTTGTGATTGAGTTCTAGCTTCAGAGCATTGTGGTCTGAAAATATGCGGGAATGACCCCAGTCTTTTGGTACCAGTTGAGACCTGATTTGTGACCCAGGATGTGATCTATTCTGGAGAATGTTCCATGTGCACTAGAGAAGAGTGTGTATTCTGTTGCTTTGGGATGGAATGTTGTGAATACATCTGTGATGTCCATCTGGTCCAGTGTGTTGTTTAAGGCCTTTATTTCCTTGTTGATCTTTTGTTTGGACGATCTGTCCATTTCAGTGAGGGGGGTGTTAAAGTCCCCTACTATTATTGTATTTTGTCGATGTGTTTCTTTGATTTTGTTATTAATTGGTGTATATAGTTGGCTGCTCCCATGTTAGGGGCATAGATATTTAAAATTGTCAGACCTTCCGGTTGGACAGACCCTTTAAGTATGCTATAGTGTCCTTCCTCGTCTTATTATAGTCTTTGGCTTAAAATCTAATTGATCTGATATAAGGATTGCCACCCCAGCTTTCTTTTGATGTCCATTAGCATGGTAAATGGTTTTCCACCCCCTCACTTTAAATCTGGAGGTATCTTTGGGGTAAAAAGAGTTTCTTGTAGACAGCATATTGGTGGGTCTTGTTTTTTGTTTTTGTTTTTGTTTTTGTTTTTGTTTTTTAATCCATTCTGATACCCTGTGTCTTTTGATTGGGGCATTTAGCCCATTTACATTCAGGATAACTATTTAAAGTTATGAATTTAGTGCCGTTGTATTACCTGTAAGGTGACTGTTACTGATTATCGTCCCTGTTCCTTTCTGGTCTAGTACTTTTAGGCTCTCTTTTTGCTTGGAGTACCCCTTTCAGTATTTCCTGTAGGGCTTGTTTGGTGTTTGCAAATTCTTTTAACTTTTGTTTGTCCTGGAAGCTTTTTATCTCTCCTTCTATTTTCAATGATAGCCTAGATGGATATAGTATTCTTGGCTGCATATTTTTCTCGTTCAGTGCTCTGAATATATCATGCCAGTTCTTTCTGGCCTGCCAGGTCTCTGTGGATAAGTCTGCTGCCAATCTAATATTTCTACCATTGTATGTTAGAGACTTCTTGTCCCGAGTTGCTTTCAGGATTTTCTTTTTGTCACTGAGACTTGTAAGTTTTACTATTAGATGACAGGTTGTAGATCTATTTTTATTGGAAAATTTCCTTTTTATTTACTGTCCTTTTTATTATTTTCTGAGATTGACCTCCTTTGGGTCTCTCATTTATCCCTAGCAATGACTTTTTGTTTGATTTGGATTTTATTTCATTTATTTTTCAAGATTTTATTTTTATTTATTTTTTATTTAAAAGATTTTACCCATTTGAGAGAGAGCATGATCCGGGGGATGGCAGGGGAGGGGGACAAGTAGACTCCTTGCTGAACAGGTAGTCTGAGGTTGGGGTTGATCCCAGGACCCTTGGATCATGACCTTAGCTGAAGGCAGACACTTAACCAACAGAGCCACCCAGGTGCCTCTTAAGATTTACTTTCTTTTAGTAATCTCTACACCCAATGTAGGGTTTGAACTTAAAACCCCAAGATCAAGAGTCACATGCTCCACCGGCTAAGCCAGCCAGGTATTCTTATTTGGATATTAATTCTTACAATTTTCTTTCTCGGGCTTTTTTTTTGGGTAAAGATTTTATTTTTTCATTTGACACAGAGAGAGAGATCACAAGTAGGCAGAGAGGCAAGGAGAGAGAGGGAAGCATGCTCCCTGTTGAGCAGAGAGCCCGATGCGGGGTTCAATGCCAGGACCCTGGGACCATGACCTGAGTTATAGGCAGAGGCTTAACCCTCAGCCACCCAGGCACCCCCTTTCTCAGGCTTGTTAGGTCTTATTTTCCCTAGAAGCCTGACAAATTTCCCTTTTCTTGATCCAATTTCACTCAAGTAGGGTCCTCTCTTTTTTAGAGTGATTGTAATTTCCTGTTCACCAGCTTTGTTAATATCAGAAGTCTCCCTTTTCTCCCCTCATCTGCCTAGTTGCTGATCCTGATTACTATTTTTATGTATATTTTAGTTCTGTCCACTCATCTGGGGTTCATGGAGCTACCTTATCACCTAATTTTGTTGAATATCATGTCTTTTGATAACTGTTGTTCCATCTGTGTGTTTGTTTTCTACTGAGATAATTTCTACTGAGATAATTGTAGATTCACTTGCAGTTATATGAAATAATAGATTCTTTGCCTATTTGCCTGGTTTCCTTAAATGGTAACATTTTGCAAAACTATATAATATCACAACGAAGGTATTAACTGTTATGGGCTGAATTGTATTCCCCCCAGATTCATATGTTGAAGTCTGAAACCCCAGCACGTCAGAATGTCACTGTATTTGGAGGTAGGCCTTTGAAGAGGTTATTAAGTTAAAACAAGGTTGTTAGGGTGGCCCTAATCCAATCTGCTGTCCTTGTAAGAAGAGGAAGTTTGGACGCAAGAAGAGACACCAGAGATGTTGTGTACAGAGGAAAGACTACGTGAGGACAAGGTGAGAACTTGGCTATCTGGAAGCCACGGAGAGGCTTCAGAAGAAACCAAACCTCTTGACACCTTGATCTTGGATTTTTAGCTTTCCAGAACTGAGAAAATGAATTTCTGTTGTTTAAGCCACCCAATCTGTTATTTTGTTATGGTAGCCCTAATAAATATATTGGCTTTGATACAATCCACCACTCGTATTCATATTGCGTTTTATTGGTACTCATTTGTGTGTATTAGGGTCAGTATGGTACGTTTTATCACCTATGTATGTTACTGTTTCTCCCAGCCCTTCTATTCTGCTCACATCCTACCAGCCTATTTCTAAGCTTTGACAACCATTTCTGAAATTTTGTTGTTTAAAAAATACTATACAAATGGAATCATATGTAACCTTTGAGATTGGCTTTTTTCAATAAGCACAATTCCCCGGAGATTCATCTAGGTTGTTTTATGTATCAGTTTTTTTTTTTTTTAAGATTGTATTTATTTATTTGAGAGGGAGCACAAGCAGGTGGAGGGGCAGAGAGAGAGGGAGAAGTTGGCTCCCTCCTGAGCAGAGAGCCAGATGAGGGACTCGATCCCAGGGCCCAGGCGCCCCAGTAGTTTGTTCTTTTTTATTCCTGAGTAGTAATCCATGGGTGTATCCTAGTTTATTTAACTTCATCTGCTGAAGGACATCTGGGTTGATTCCATTTCTTGACTTACAGATAAAGCTGTTATGGGTGGCTCAGTCAGTTAAGTGTATGCTCAGGTCATGATCCCAAGGTCCTAGGATAGAGCCCCACATGGGGCTCCCAGCTCAGTGGGGAGCCTGTTTCTCCCTCTCCCCCCTGCTTGTGCCCACTCTCTTGCTCTCTCTCAACTAAATAAATAAAATCCCCCCCCCCCAAATAAAGCTGTTTTGAACGAAATTTGTACTCTCCTGGGGTACATACTCAGGAGTGTAACTGCTGTATCATATGGTAATTATATGTTTAGTCTTTTAAGTAACTGTCATACGTTTTCAGGGTGATTGTATCATTTTATATTCCTACCAGCAATACATAAGTTATCTAGTTTCTCCACATCCTTGCTAGTATTTACTGTCCTTACTTCTTATTTTAGGCATTCTGATATATGTGTAATAATTTAGGTTTTTAACTTGCATTTCCCTAGTGGCTAATATAGCACATCTTTTCATGTGCTTATTTACCATCTATATATATCCTCTTCTGAGGACTGTCTCTTTATGTCATTTGTCTATTTTATAATTGGGTTTTTAATTTTTTTTTTTTTTTTACTGTTTTGAGTGGTCTTTATATATTCTATTTACTAGTCCTTTGTCCTTTGATACATAGTTCGCAAGTTTTTTTTCCAGTCTGTACCTTGTCTTAATCCTTTTCATATGGGCTTTCACAAAGCAAAAGATTTTAATTTAAATTTTGCCATTTTTTCCTTTTAATGATTATGCTTGGTATCAAATCTAAGAACTCTTTGCCTAGCTCCAGATCTCAGAGATTTTTTCCTATGTTGTTTTCTCCATGTTTTTAAGTTCTACGTTTTATTTTCATTATTTTTTAACATTTTATTTATTTGAGAGAGAAAAAAATCACCACTGGAGGGGGGAGGGATGGAAGGAGAGTGAGAACCAGACTCCCCGTCTAGCAGGGAGCCTAATGTGGGGCTTGATCCCAGAACCCTGAGATCATGACCTGAGCCAAAAGCAGGTGTCTAACCAACTAGGCCACCCAGGTGCTCCAAGTTCTGCATTTTAGAGTTAAGTCTGATCTGTTTTGTATTAATTTTTTTGTTTGTTTGTTCTGTGTTAATTTTATTTAAGGTGTGAAGTTTAGGTTGAGGTTCATTTTTTGCCTATGAATGTCCAGTTGATCCTGCACCGTTTGGTGAGAAAGCCATCCTTCCTCCATTGGATTGCTTTTGCATCTTTGTATAAAAACAGTTGAGCATATGTATGGGTCTATTTCTTGGTCTCCTTCATCTGTTTTGTGAGATTTGAGGGGAGTCCAAACTAAGCCTTTGCTACTGTTCAGCTTGCTTAGAACTCCTTGTTCATTCTTTGCATGATTTTTTTTTTTGTTATTATCTTGGAAATTTTTTTCCTGTTGATCAAAGGGAACAAATATCTTATTAGGTAAAAAAGGGGGGATAAGATACACAGTTATTTGATTCTTAACAGTTTTTCATGTTTATCTTCTCCATAATATAGTGATGTCAACTTACTTGTTTCGGAGAATTCAGTTCTTTTCTAAATTACTTGGGTTGTTAACATTTTCACGACAATTATGGCTCAATAATAAGCATACTTTATCTGACATCTTGAAAAAACGGAGCTCTGCTTTAATGGATTTTTGTATATCAAAAGTTTATCTCTTGGACAAAACTTAAAATTTTAATTATTTTTAGAGAAAATGTTTCCCATATGTGGTTGAATTTCAATAAAGGTGGCAATTCAGTTCCTTATGGAAATCTGCCAAGAATCCTTTTCTGGCATCTGGATAAACACAAGCAGATAGAGAGAAATTTGTTTCTCTCCCCCAGAAAATTCTTTTAAGCTTTCTGGCTCTGAAGTTTTGCAACTTTAGGCCAGTTTCCTACAACCAATGCAAAGAAGGTTCCATCCCCCAACTGACAAATCTGTCTAATTCATGGATTTACCAAACCTTGTTTAAATAGCATTTGAAGATTTCTGTGAAATTTTAGCTGAAGGTATTCCCATTACACCTTCAGAGCAACATTTTAAGGAATGTTCTGTTTCTGAAAGCTGATAGTTTTATGTGATAGTTTAACCTTCTTGTAAATATTTTCCTTTTGAATATATGTAATGCAAGTGAATATAATCAATGAAAAGTATATATTTTTATAAATCATATTCTATCTGAGTATATTGTTATGAATATAGTATATGTGAGTATATTCTTGATATGTAATATTCTTTTTTTTTTCCTTAACTGGCTGACTTTTTTTTTTTTTTTTTTTTTAAATTTTATTTGTTAGAGAGCGAGCGAGCACAGACAGACAGAGAGGCAGGCAGAGGCAGAGGGAGAAGCAGGCTCCCCGCCGAGCAAGGAGCCCGATGTGGGACTCGATCCCAGGACGCTGGGATCATGACCTGAGCCGAAGGCAGCCGCTTAACCAACTGAGCCACCCAGGCGTCCCTGGCTGACTTTTTTCTGATGGATGAAAGTCTTACCACAGATTATTCTTGTATACTTAGTATTTCTTTAGTGATGTGTTTATACACTGATAAATAATAAAATATGTGCTTTCCATTAATAAAATAATTGCCTCAAATGTCTAGGTTTTTTTTTTTTTTTCTTTTTTAAGTAAACCCTACCCCTCCCATGTGGGGCTCAAACTCATGACCCTGAGATCTAGAGTTGCTTGCTCTACTGACAGAACCAGCCAGGCACCCCTGGGATTTTTCTTACTTAAAAATTATTTTTAGGGGCGCCTGGGTGGCTCAGTGGGTCAAGCCTCTGCCTTCGGCTCAGGTCATGGTCTCAGGGTCCTGGGATCGAGCCCCACATCAGGCTCTCTGCTCAACAGGGAGCCTGTTGCCCCCTCTCTCTCTGCCTGCCTCTGCCTTCTTGTGATCTCTCTCCCTCTGTCAAAAAATTAAAAAAAATAATAATAAAAAATTATTTTTAGAGTCAAAATTCATTCTATAGATTTGCCTCAATATCTTTTTAGTTGATACCTTCCAATATCAAAATAGATATTTGTCTTTCTAAGAGCAAACTATAGGCCTGAGAAGTAAGCATATCTTTATACATTATGTAATAAGAAACAATATTTTTGTTAAAAATGAAAGAATGTAATTCTGTATAATGTTTTTTGAGAAAAGTGTATGTAGGTGAAAAGGTAACTCAATTGGACTTTGTGAAAACTTAAATTTTTAAAGTTTTGGTTTTTTTTAATGAAATTAAAAAGGAAGGCAACAGTTCCGAGAAAATGCAGTGATAGAGAGTTGAGGTCCTCTTGGCACTGTATTATTTTAATTTTAATGATTTACAAAAGAATTAAAATTTTGGGGAAGAATAGGTAAACTGAAGAACAATTATCTGCCTCACTGAAAATTAAGCATAAAATAATACAGCAATCCATTTACTTTTAATTTCCTTTAAAAAATATTTATTTATTTATTGGGGGGGGGGGGGAGAGAGAGTGAGCAGGAATGGGAGGGGCAGAGGGAGAGAGAATCCCAAGCAGACTCTGAGCTGAGCACAGAGCCTGTCGTGGGACTCAGTCTCATGATCCTGAGATCATGACCACCAAAACCAAGAGTGGGGGCTTAACGGACTGTGCCACTGAGGAGTCCCTTCCTTCTTTCTGTTTTTCCATCTGTCTTTCTCCCTCCCTCCCTTCCTTCCTCTCTCTCTTTCTTTCTTCTGGTATAATTAACGTAGAGTGTTATATATTATTTTCAGGGGTACATTAGTTTCAGCAATTCTGTGTTACTCAGTACTCCTCACCAAAAATGTACTCTTAATCCCCTTCATCCGTTTCACCCATCTCTCCCCACCCCTACCTCCCCACTGATAACCACCAGTTTGTTCTATATATTTAAGACTCTGGTTTTTCATTTGCCTCTTTTTTCCCATGTTCCTTTGTTTTGTTTCCTAATCCATTCATTCGTTCATTTATTTATTTTAAAGATTTTATTTATTTATTTGACAGAGACACAGCGAGAGAGGGAACACAAGCCAGGGGTGTGGGAGAGGGAGAAGCAGGATTCCTGTTAAGCAGGGAGCCTGATGTGGGACTTGATCCCAGGACCCTGTGATCATGACCTGAGCAAAAGGCAGATGCTTAACGACTGAGCACACGGGTGCCCCATTGATTCATTTATTTTTTTAAAAAAATCTATCAAATTAGCAAAAATATAAAATGAGATAATGCCCATTGTTTGTGAGGGGAAAGGAAGGGAGGAAGTTATTCTCATATATATTGCTGATGGGTATACAGAATTCTTTTTTTGTTATTTTAAACTTTGAAAGTGTAGGGGAGGAAAAACTTTATTCTACCCTCTTTGATTTTGTGGCTTGGCTTAAGAAATAAACAGATTGACAGGAGAAAACCATACAGGTGTTATATATTTTTATGTGCACATAGAAGTCTTCATAAGGCAAATGAAGACCTGAATGAGCAGTTAGAACTGAGAGTTTATATATATTTTATTTATTTATTTATTTATTTATTTATTTATTTTTTAAAGATTTATTTATTTATTTGACAGTCAGAGATCAGGAGTAGGCAGAGAGGCAGGCAGAAAGAGGAGGAAGCAGGCTCCCTGCTGAGCAGAGAGCCCGATGCGGGGCTCTATCCCAGGACCCTGAGATCACGACCTGAGCCGAAGGCAGAGGCTTTAACCCACTGAGCCACCCAGGTGCCCCTATTTTTAATTTTTTTTAAAAAGATTTTATTTATTTATTTGACAGACAGAGATCACAAGTAGGCAGAGAGACAGGCAGAGAGAGAAGGGGAAGCAGGCTCCCTGCTGAGCAGAGAGCCCCATGCGAGGCTCTATCCCAGGACCCTGGGATCATGACCTGAGCCGAAGGCAGAGGCTTTAACCCACTGAGCCACCCAGGCGCCCCAAGAGTTTATATATATTTTAAACAAAGAATCAGTATATTTGTGGGGAATTGACTAGACAAAGGAGTTTTAGCTAGAGGCCCTAAATTGTGAGACAGTGACTAGAAAATATATGGGGGAAACTAATGGAAGATAAGGGTTATTTTGGTAGGTATATTTGTCCAGATCAATTTTGGCATTATCTCACAGTCTCTAGTGCTAAGAATGTTCTTCTCTTCCTGTAGAAGAAGGGCACCTTTCTCATGGGAAATTTTATGACCTGCTTTTAGGTAGAAAGAGGGAGGTCAGAGAGACCTTCCTGCATTTGCTATTTCTCACATGCTTTCAGCCCAAAGTAATTGCCAAAGTGGCGAATTTGGCACCTTCTGAACCCCTTCAAAATATAATATATGTACCAATAATAAACAAATTGTGTATCTAGTTGATGAATTGTTACAAACTGAATAAATGTGACTAGCACTCATATCAAGAAGCTGGACTTTATCAGCACCTTAGAGGAACACCTTGTACTCCTTCCAGTATCTAACACCACCTTCCTGAAGGAAAACAAGTATCCTGACTGATTGCTGAGTCATAGGGTATATATGTTCAGCTTTAGTAGAGACTGTCAGTTTTCCTGAGTGACTGTATCAATTTATACTGCATCAGCAGTGTGTCAGTGTCCCAGTTCCTCCAGTTCTTTGTGATTATCATTTTGAAAAGCATTTTGACAGAATGTATCAAGAGCCGTAAATATATCTATACCCATTTATCTAGTAATTCTACTAATTGAAAGGATGGAAAAAGATACATGTACAACAACACGCCACAAGCAGAGATCAGAGACCACAAGCCAAATCTGGCCTTCTGTAGCCCAAATCCAGTTACAAACATTTGTTTTTTTGTGGCTGCTTTTGTGCTACAATGGAAGAGTTTAGTAGGTATTTCAGAAACCTTGGAAAACAAAATATTTATTGTCTGACTCTCTCCGGAGAAAGCTTGCTGACCCCTACATTAGAGCATTATTTAGAGTAGTAAAAGATTAGCAATAACCAGTATATCCGTCAGTTGGGGAATTACTGGATAAATCCTGGTGTAAGCACTTGATAGAATAGGATATAGCCATTTAAATTCATCCAGCAAATCTTTATTGGGCATTTGCTACATGTTAGGTACTTTTCTAGGTGCTGACAAATCAGTAAAGACTAGAATTCATGCCCTCATTGACCTCTAATTTTAGTGGAGGAGATAGAAAACAAGTACATGAGATAACATGTTAAGAGATGAGTGCTAACATGGTAAAAAAAGGGAAAGGAGATACGAAAAATTTCAGGGCGAGGGCTTGACATTTTAGATTGCCTTCTTTCTCTGAGAAAGTGACTTTTGAGTAAGGACTTGAAGTAAGTGAAAGGGCTTGACATGCAGGTAGCTGGAGGAAGAACATTTGAGGGAGAGGAAAAAGCAAGTACAAAGGGACAAAGTTGGAAATGTGCCTGATGTGTTCTAGGAACAACAATAGAGTGAAGGAGGAGGAGAGCAGCAAGGGATGAGGTCGGACAGGTCATTGGGGTGGTGGTGGCAGTGAGTTCGCGTCATGGTCAGCCTTGTAGCAACATGAAAAATCCGTGTCATAAATTTATGTTCAAGTAAAAAAAGTGCTTTTCTCACTTCCATTTTCCCCTCCCTCCCTCTCTGCTCAGTAATGACAATCATGCAAAGCAATGCATAATAAGGAAAAGACCAGAAGAAAATAATGCCAACATTTTTAATGTCCTGGGATTATGAATTATGCTTCTTGCCATACTTTTTATAGTTTGGTTATCTTTTATAATAAAATACATATTTAGAAACTTGAATGACTTTGCATACTTTAGAAATCAGTTACTCTAGTTTATTGTAGCCTGCCAATGGATAGCGCGCTTTTTTTTTTTTTTTAAAGATTTATTGATTTATTTGAGAGAGAGAAGGCACAAGCATGGACTGAGGGGAGGGAGCAGAAGGAAGGGGAAGAGAGAATCTCAAGCAGACTCCCTACTGAGTGCAGAGCATGTCATGGGGCTCAGTCTCAGGACCCTGAGATCACAACCTGAGCTAAAACCAAGGGTTGATGCTTAATTGACTGCACCACCCAGGTGCCCCGGATAGCACTGTCTTAAATCATATAAGGAGTTTCTGGGTTTTTAATTATTAATTTTTCAGTGTTTGAACCAGAGGAACATGGAGATTATCTATTTTAAGCCCTTCATTTTATGTTTTATAGGTAAGAAAATGATCTGGAGAAGTGAAGGAACTCAAGCTTTTAGTTCTTTTTTTTAGGTGTTTGTATGTTCCATCACTATTTTTTTTTTTTTTAAAGATTTTATTTTATTTATTTGACAGAGAGAGAGATAGAATCACAAGTAGGCAGAGCAGCAGGCAGAGAGAGAGGGAGAAGCAGGCTCCCCACTGAGCAGAGAGCCCGATGTGGGGCTTGATCCCAGGACCCTGAGATCATGACCTGAGCCGAAGGCAGAGGCTTAACCCACTGAGCCACCCAGGTGCCCCTGTTCCATCACTATTTAGTCAGTGGCTACTCTGCACTTCAGTGATTTTCGTGATTAATGACTTACTTAATCTTTAACATAAAAAGAAAATCCTTGAAAATAATGAAATTTAAATCTGTGTCCAAATCTTCTTAGTGTGAAAACCAATGGAGCAAATACGATGTTAATAATGAATTCTTTTGGCTAGCATCTGGTTAAGACCATGGATGTAGGAGAGCTCAGACTGCTTTGGTTTGTTTCTGGTCCTTATTATTGCTTAACCTCTCTGTGCTTTGGTTTCCCATTTACAAAAGTATTTGTTACTAGGTATATACCTTATAGGGTTGTTGTGAGGCTTAAATGAATTCATGTGGGTAGAATTCCAGGCACCTAGGCCAAATTATTGAGGCTTAAATATCAGGAAGGGAAGGTATTTGAACACTAGGTCCCAGAGAAAATTGAGTTCAATAAATACTTGTGTTGTTCAAAGTGTATATATCTCTCTACTTTGACTTCATGGTTACCTTGTAGCAATTTACTGACATTTTAAAGCATATCATCTTAATTAGCACACTGGCTTCAAATTGTCCTGTTGTAGCACTTAGAAACCCTTCACAGATGGTTATCAAATTTGGGGGGAAATAATACTTATTTTTATTTGAGTAGGAGAAATACTGTGACTTAGTTGAATGGCCTGAGTGAGTGGGTCATGTGACAAAACACAGAGCAAGATGAGTGGTAAAAGGCCACTGGCTGGCCTAAAAACTGGCTGGCACAGAGTCCAACCAGCTCTAAGAAAGATTGCTTGTTTACTGGAACATGCAAGAACTTTGTTTCGTGCCTTTATAGGTCAGGGCAGTAAAGAGCTCCATATACACAGACACACACTGGTGAAAGGGAATCAAGTAGAGAGTGATAAGGATGTAACCTTGTCCTTTGAATTGTGCCACCAAAATTTTAGTATTTGAGTGATCTTAACCTCAGAGAGGCTGAGCACCATAGATCTCATATAATGGGTATAATTAAGAATTAACACTTTTTAAGTTTTTCTAGAAAATGGCTTTCAAAATATATGATAGAACTTGTTAAAATTTGAAGTAAGGGGGCACCTGGGTGGCACAGTCAGTTAGGCATTGGACTCTTGGTTTTGGCTCAGGTCATGATCTCAGGGTCATGAAATCGAGCCCCCCAGTTGGGCTTTGTGCTCAGCTGGGAGTCTGGTTAAAGTTTCTCTCTCCTCATCCATCTACCTTTCCCCCTGCTTGCTCGTCCCCTCCCAAATAAATAAATCTTTAAAAATTTTTGAAGTATAAATAAAACAAAATTTAACTTAGAGTACTTTGACAATTTGTGGAAAAAAAGGTTGTATTTTTCTTAGTGGCATTTATCTTAGTGAAGGATAATTTTATATACACACTGTGTCCCTAATGTATTTTGTTTTTGTGACTATTTGGGGATTGCATAAATTCTATTACTTTTTAGTGGGAAAAAACCTGAAATCTTTTTGATATGCTGATTTTGTTTTCTTCAGTACTGAGTCTTCAGAAGTTTTACTTGCTCAAGCTGCTTTTTTCTTTTTAACATAGCCGGATAAATACAGTTATAGTCAGCAAATACGGTTATAGTCAGCAGTGTTCCTGCCACACTAGCTTCACAAGAAAGTTTCTGCCTTCCTTGCAGAATCATGGGTTATAACTTAGGGTTTCTGTGGGCACATTAATTCTGAATAGAATGTGGGGATTGTTCTTAACTAGAAGTGTGGTGGTTTTGGTAGTGAGTTCCTAACAGGACTCAGGTACTTATATGCTCAGTAGGACATTGCTGTTTTAGCAGTTGTGGTATTTAATTGAACCTGAACTTCCCTTGGAATTTTCCTAGTCCATTATATTAAACTGAGAAAGTTTTTAAAAATGCAATTCAGTATTTGTGATTTAGTTAATAGTTAAGCTAAGGGGTCACCTGGGTGGCTCAGTGGGTTAAAGCCTCTGCCTTCGGCTCTGGTCATGATCCCAGGGTTCTGGGATTGAGCCCCGAATTGGGAATCTCTGCTCAGCAGGGAGCCTGCTTCCCTTCCTCTTTCTCTGCCTGCCTCTCCACCTACTTGTAATCTCTGTCCATCAAATAAATAAATAAAATCTTTAAAAAAAAAAGTTAAGCTAAGGACTTTTATATATGTATTTTTTAAGATTTTATTTATTTATTTATTTGACAGAGCGATCACAGTAGACAGAAAGGCAGGCAGAGAGAGAGGGGGAAGCAGGCTCCCCGCCGAGCAGAGAGCCCGATGTGGGGCTTGATTCCAGGACCCCAAGATCATGACCCAAGCCGAAGGCAGAGGCTTAACCCACTGAGCCACCCAGGCGCCCCAAGCTAAGGACTTTTAGAAGTGTTTGGAGGTGGGAGGAAGGAAGCCATGCATTTACAGAGACCTCCATGAAACACAAAATTATGACACTGGATTAGCCTTTCTTTCACGGTCCTCTGCTGTTCCACCAGGCTCTGGTCCAAAGAGTAGCGTATGACTCAGACTTCCCCTTAACACTCTTGTTGTTGGGTTTGTTATTCTTTTCATGGTTGGTTTGGTGTATCATATGCACATAGTTAATCTGAATACTCAGGATGTATGGAATCTCTCTAGGTTTTAAGAAATGACTGTGATTGAATATTTTAGTTTGATTCTTTTGAGTAGGAATTTTTTGTTCTGTGTGATAAATATACAGCATTAGCACCAGGGGACCTAATTTCCTATCAACTAGGATATCAATCAAACTTTCTGTTCCTGTAAGGTCAAGTAAGACTCTGAGATACTGTGTCTCTTAGCTTTACTTGGTAATTCTTAATCTTTTTGTGGGTTTTCAACCCTTTTGAGAATTGGATAAAAAATTTGGATTATCTTCTTAGAAAATGCCCATTTGCAAATGTAGCATGCAATTTTGAATAAATTTTGGGACATGTGTGGATCTTTCTGACACGTTATACTAACAACCTCTATTTTGTGTACTTATATTTTAGCATATGACTTTCTTCTGTTTTCTTAAGAATGGAAACCTTAAATGTTTGAAATAAGGATTAGGAGAGTGAGCTTATAGGTTTCCAGGGAAAATTTATGTTTTTGAAGAAGGGGATATCATGGAATTTTTCCATCAGAGATCCATTTAAACTGTTGTTTCTGATAATGTATGAATAGTTCATCTGTTTAAATCATTCTTTTGCACTGTAGGTTATGAAAAAATAGTGTCTCACTAGTGGTACATTCACAAAGGCAGTCTAGCAAGGAAAAATTAAAAAGCTTAAATTCTCATTCTCATTTCTGTGGGAATAAAGAGGGAGAATTCATTATGTCAAGCATTACAAATAAGCATGTATTAAAGCGGCTACATATGATGATGGCACATTGTTGGAACACCCCATGAAAGATAATTTGCATGGAAGATGATTATTCAATAGGGCTTTAATTTACAAGAAACATTCCACAATTTAATTGAGCCCCTTTTGCACACACTGCTTCGCTTCAATAGATTGCATTTGCTCCCTGCATATGTACAATGCCATAAGGGTGGTTAAAATCTGATTCAGCCTAGCTGGAAGGTGAAACAACAACTGAAAGTCATGTCATAAAAATATACATTATTAAACATTTGAGAATTGTTTTTCAAATCCGTTTTCTGTTGGCTGATTTGTACCATAAAGCTGATTGTCTGGTTTTCTTTTTTATAATAAGATTTGTATAAGATTATTTGGTCCTGCTGGCCACTGGTTAAACTATGTGGTTCAATTTAAATTTTTTTCACTTTTATAGGCTAGTCACCTATATTATATTTTTGTAAAATGAGCATACATAGCCTGCATTTATAGTTACTATTGAAAGAAAATTATTTGGTGATAAAGAAGACACTAAAACATTTCAATAAATAGCTGACTTATGATTAAAATGCCTAGAAAGTTAATGCAGTAGTCCTCCCTTATCCATAGGGATATACATTCCAGGACTGCCAGTGGATGTCTGAAATTGCAGATATACACTATTTTTTATTGATGATACCTATGATAAAGTTCAGTTTATAAATTAAATACAGTAAGAGATTAACAACCAATAGTAATAGAATAATTATAGTAATATACTGTAATAAGTTATGTGAGTGTGGTCTCTCAAAATATCTTACTGTACTGTGTTTACCTATCTTGTGATGATGTGAGATGAAAAAATGACCAAGTGATTAGGTGAAATGAGGTGAGTGATGTAGCATTAGCCTACTATTGGCCTTCTGACACTATGTCAAGAGGATCATTGGCTTCAAGACCACGATTGACTGGGGTAACAAATCTTGGAAAGCCAAACCTCATATAAGGAGGTCTATTATAATTAGAAAAATTATATATTATATATTATATAATTATCATATAATTATATATATCTATTATAGTCAGAAAAAAAAGAAAATAATGTAGGTATGTCCAGTGTCTTCTCTATCTGTATTAGAATAGTATATGGATAAACTTTATCCTAGAGAGGAGGTTTTGTGTGAGCCTGAACTGTTGCCTTTAGTGGATGTTCCATCCTTAAGCATTTAAAATAAGCGTTATTGTGAGAAGCCAGGCCCATTCTTGGTGGAGAAGCACTAAAGGTATGTCCAAATGAGGAAAACACGGAAGACCTGCAGGTTAAGTCAGGAGGAACAAGATAAGGATGTCTGTTATTACCATTGTTTTGGAGTCCTAAGATAAGGCAAGAAAAATGGATGTAGATGTTGGAAAGGAAACCATATAATTATCACCATTGTAGGAATAGTGATGGCATAGAGGTAAAGAATATATATTTTTTAAAGATTTTATTTATTTATTTGACAGAGAGAGATCACAAGTAGGCAGAGAGGCAGGCAGAGAGAGAGGGGGAAGCAGGCTCCCCGCTGAGCAGAGAGCCCGATGCGGGGCTTGATCCCAGGACTCTGGGACCATTACCTGAGCCGAAGGCAGAGGCCTTAACCCACTGAGCCACCCAGGTGCCCCAAGAATATTTTTGAGAATAAGATGAAAGTTTAAAGTGGAGGGGAGGAAGGTTGAAACATTTTCTGTTGAGTACCCTCCATGTTTTTGGTGAATGAAGGCTTTCTGCTGAAAGTAGGGGGGCTAAGAGGGAAATGGTCAACTAAAAGGAATGAAAAGAAAGGATTTAGAGTAGCTGTGATGAAAAAGTATTTGGTGTAGCTCTAAGAGTTCAACTGAGGGTAAATTGTATGAACACAGTATGGAGTCAGTCAAGAAAGGTTGGTTCCTGTGAGTTAGGATATTTCTGAATTTTCTGAGCATAAGCAGTTGATTACTGTGTGGGTAGCTTGATGACGACCTGAAGTGATAAAGAAGTGGTTCAGCATATTCCACAAAAGTTTGCTCCTGAGGTCTGATGTTTGCCTCCATGAGACCCTGAAGTTGGAGTTCCTATAGGATCAATTATAAGTAAGGTGAGGGAAAAAGGAAGAATGAAACTATTTGGAGGAGAAGCCTGTATTATTTTTATAGTGGGCAGATCTGTTAGTAGAGGTCTCTGATTATGTCCAAAAAAAGTCTAGATGGAAATTCCTACTTGCTAGAGTTACTATGGGGATTAAATTAGATACAACAGTGGGTATGAGTTGTTCCCTGTAGTGCTCTGCATTATAGTAAACTCTTAGCAGATGTCTGCTTTAAAACAAAAACAAAAGTCCTGTGTCCTGTGAGCCCATTCTTCCAGACATTTTAAGCAGTTTTGTCTCCTGTATGTTCTTTGAATATTCAGCATCTTTAAACTTTTTCTTTGCACTGGTCTTGGCCCCTGTTCCTTCATCCCTGCCTCTGCATCCTGAGGAACCTGTGCTTGAGCCTGGTACTTCTTGCCCCTATTTCCTTTCTTTCATAGCCAGGTTCTTAAATAAATGGATTACGGTGCTTTTTTCCCTTTTATTACTAACTGTCTTTAATCCTAGGGAATTTGGCTCCTTCTACCTACCTTCTGGTCAAAGTCTCCACAAAATAAACATTGCTAATAGACAAATAAACACCTAAGTAAATGATCAGGTGATAATAAGTGCTATGGAGAAAAATAATTCAGTTAGGGAGTGCTGGGCACATGTCGAGGGTGGGGGGCTCGGGGTGGTCAGGAAGGTGTCTGTTTTTCTGCAGGGGGGGCAAGTATCTCTAGTAAGTGGACACTAAAGCAGATTTAAGGAAGTGAAGGAGCAAATCATACATATCTGTGAAGAACAATGCAAAATCCTTGTAGTAGGGACAAGGTTGATGCATTTGAAGAAGAGCAGGGAGGGTTTTGGAGATGGGGTAGAGTGAGGAGGGGATGATGTCAGAGAGGTAAGTAGATTGACATTGGGAGCATGTGGAAATTGTCTTCTGATTGCTTCTTTTTCCTCAGTAAGAGTGAGAATGAAGCAGAAAGGACTGGAGATTTGAAGAAATGTTCATTTAGGACAGTAGAGAAAGAGTGGACTTGAGCAAAATGTTATCCCTGGACTAGCAGCACGATTGTCATCTGGGAATGCATTAGAAGTGCAAATTCCTGGATCTCATCCAAGACTTACTGAATCAGAAACTCTGGAGGTGAGGGCAAGCAGTCTGTGTTTTAACAAGCTTTCTGGGTTATGCACAAAAATGTTTGAGAGCCATTGGACTAGAGAGTTAAGTACAATTAGTAGGTAGCCCTGATGACTTACTTGAGTTTAGTGATCTTAAGTTTAATGTGAAAATAGTAATTAGGGGCACCTGGGTGGCTCAGTGGATTAAGCCTCTGCCTTTGGCTCAGGTCATGATTTTAGGGTCCTGGGATCGAGCCCTGTATTGGGCTCTCTGCTCAGGGGGAGGCTGCTTCCCCCCCGACTCTCTGCCTGCTTCTCTGCCTACTTGTGATCTCTGTCAAATAAATAAATAAAATAAAATAAAAAAGAATGAAAGTAGTAATTAGGTAATGCTGAAAAAAGAAAGGGATGAGAGAATTGAGTGCATACAAGGAATTGTTTTAAATGATGTACTGCAAAATCTAAACTGCATAAAGAGAAAAGGGAGGGTGGGTCATTGGAACAACGAAAACATGCTAGGATCAATAGACTTTTAGTCCCAGTGGGTCAAAGAATTGGTCAATGAAAGAAATTCTGACACAGATCTAGTTGATTCTAAATTACAGGTATTTTCCCTTTAGTCAAGTATCTTTGTAAATCAGTATTTCCTGCTTGACAATTATGTCAGAGTAAGTAATTTTGAGTTGAAAGTTCTGAGTTCAAGGGCACTTGGGTGGCTCAGTGGGTTAAGCCTCTGCCTTCGGCTCAGGTCATGATTTCAGGGTCCTGGAATCGAGGCCTGCATCGGGCTCTCTGCTCAGCAGGGAGCCTGCTCCCCCGCCCCCCGCCTACCTCTCTGCCTACTTGTGATCTCTCTGTATCAAATGAATATTAAAATCTTAAAAAAAAGTTTTGAGTTCAAGTCCTGCCTTTGTTAGCTGGCCTTGGGTAGGTTATTTAACTTTTTGAATCAATTTCACTATCTGTACAGTGGAACTAAAAGTACTTAATAGCTTACTGGTCTCACAGTTGTTCAGAATATGAAACAAGAGACAAGTGTATGAAAATGTTTTGTAGGGGCGCCTGGGTGGCTCAGTGGGTTAAAGCCTCTGCCTTCGGCTCAGGTCATGATCCCGGGGTCCTGGGATCGAGCCCCACATCGGACTCTCTGCTCAGCAGGGAGCCTGCTTCCCCTCCTCTCTCTCTGCCTGCCTCTCCACCTACTTGTGATCTCTGTCTGTCAAATAAATAAATAAAATCTTTAAAAGAAAAAAAAGAAAAGAAAATGTTTTGTAAAACATGAAGTCTCACTTTGTTTTTAATAATTTTTAAATTTTTTTATAAACATATGGTGTATTATTAGCCCCAGGGGTACAGGTCTGTGAATCGCCAGGTTTACACACTCACAGCACTCACCATAGCACATACCCTTCCCAATGTCCATAACCCCACCACCTTCTCCCTACCCCACTCCCCCTGGCAACCCTGAGTTTGTTTTGTGAGATTAAGAGTCTCTTATGGTTTGTCTCCCTCTCGATCCCATCTTGTTTCATTTATTCTTTTCCTACCCACCAAACCCCCCACGTTGCATCTCCACTTCCTTATATCAGGGAGATCATATGATAGTTGTCTTTCTCCGATTGACTTATTTCGCTAAGCATAATGCCCTCTAATACCCATAATCCTTGTCGTTGCAAATGGCAAGATTTCATTTCTTTTGATGGCTGCATAGTATTCCATTGTATATATATACCACATCTTCTTTATCCATTCATCTGTTGATGGACATCTAGGTTCTTTCCATAGTTTGGCTGTTGTGGACATTGCTACTATAAACATTCGGGTGCACGAGCCCCTTCGGATCACTACGTTTGTATCTTTAGGGTAAACACCCAGTAGTGCAATTGCTGGGTTGTAGGGTAGCTCTTTTTTCAACTTTTTGAGGAACCTCCATGCTGTTTTCCAGAGTGGCTGCACCAGTTTGCATTCCCACCAACAGTGTAGGAGGGTTCCCCTTTCTCCGCATCCTCGTCAGCATCTGTCATTTCCTGACTTGTTAATTTTGGCCATTCTGACTGGTAGTCTCACTTTTTTATAAGATTTTATTTATTTATTTGAGAGAGAGAGTGAGCATGAGTAGGGGCATTGGCAGAGAGGGAGGGAGAAGCAGACCACTCACTGAGCGTGGAGCCAACATGGGGCTTGATCCCAGGACCCCGAGACCGTGACCTGAGCCAAAGTCAGATGCTTAAGCAATTGAGCCACCCAGGCGCCCCTGAAGTCTCCTAATCAGTGCTCTCCACTGTTTTCCACATTGACCTCCTCCTCTTCTGTATCCTATATTTTGTTTCTGTAGTGCAAAGAATCTTGCCTTGTATCAATTACAAAAATATGAATCTTGTAGAAAAGTAAGAAAAAAGGTATTCATGACTGTTATTATTACTTGCCTTATAATAAAATTGTTGTCTTAAAAATACATTTGACTTATGCCTCTGGCCAAGGCAGAGTAACTGGAGCAGATTTATCATCCCACCTGTATTATTAGGGTTCTGCAGAGAAATAGAACCAATAGGATGCATATGTTTATATATTTACTATAAGGAATTGGGTCACTTAATAGGGGAAGCTGGGAACTCCCAAATTCTACAGTCTGTAAGTTGGAGACCCTGGAGAGCCAATGTATAGTTCCAGTCCAAGTCTGAAGGCCTGAGAACTAGGAAAGCTGATGGTGTACTTTACAGTCTGAAAGCCTAAAGGCTCAAGATCCAAGAAAAGCTAATGTTTCCTTAGAGTCTGACTGCAGGCAAAGACTTAGCTCATTCATCAAACAGGAAGAATTCCTTCTTACTCTGCTTTTTTGTTTTATTAAGGCCTTCAATTGATTGGATGAGGCCACTCACATTTAGAGGGGCAATCTGCTTTATGTAGTCTACTGATTCAAATGTTAATCTCATTCAGAAACACTCTCACAGATACACCCAGCATAAGGTTGTTGTTTTTTTTTTAATTAATATGCAATGTCTTATTTGCCCCAGGGATACAGGTCTGTGAATCAACAGGCTTACACATTTCACATACCCTCCTCAATGTCCATCTCACCCAGCCACCCTATCCCTACCCTCCCACCCCCCAGCAACCCTCGGTTTGTTTTGTGAGATTGAGAGTCTCTTATGGTTTGTCTCCCTCCCGATCCTATCTTGTTTCATTTTCTCCTTCCCTACCCTCCCACGATCCCCTGCCCTGCCTCTCAGATTCCTCATATCAGAGAGATCATATGATATTTTCTTTCTCTGATTGACTTATTTCATTGAGCATAATATCCTCTAGTTCTAGCCATGTCATTACAAATGGCAAGATTTCGGGCTTTTTGATAGCTGCATAGTATTCCATTGTATATATATACCACATCTTCTTTATCTATTCATCTGTTGACGGACATCTAGGTTCTTTCTATAGTTTGGCTATTGTGGACATTGCTATTACAAACATTTGGGTGCACCTGCCCCTTTGGATCACTGCATTTTTATCTTTAGGGTAAATACCCAGTAGTGCAATTGCTGGGTCCTATGGTAGCTCTATTTTCAACTTTTTGAGGAACCTCCATACTGTTTTCTAGAGTGGCCGCACCGGCTTGCATTCCCACCAACAATGTAGGAGGGTTCCCCTTTCTCCGCATCCTCGCCAACATCTGTCGTTTCCTGACTTGTTAATTTTAGCCATTCTGACTGGTGTGAGTTGGTATCTCACTGTGGTTTTGATTTGTATTTCCCTGATGCTGAGCGATGTTGAGCACTTTTTCATGTGTCTGTTGGCCATCTGGATGTCTTTTTGCAGAAATGTCTGTTCATGTCTTCTGCCTATTTCTTGACTGGATTATTTGTTCTTTGGGTGTTGAGTTCGATAAGTTCTTTATAGATTTTGGATAGTAGCCCTTTATCTGATATGCCATGTGCAAATATCCTCTCCCATTCTGTCAGTTGTCTTTTGGTTTTGTTGACTGTTGCTTTGCAAAAGTTTTTGATCTTGTTGAAGTCCCAATACATTTTTGCCCTTACTTCTCTTGCTTTTGGCGATATTTCTAGGAAGAAGTTGCTGAGGCTGAGTTTGAAGAAGTTGCTGCCTGTGTTCTCCTCAAGGATTTTGATGGATTCTTGTCTCACACTGAGGTCTTCCATCCACTTTTTTAAAGAGATTTTATTTATTTATTTGACAGATCACAAGTAGGCAGAGAGGCAGTCAGAGAGAGAGAGGAGGAAGCAGGCTCCCTGCTGAGCAGAGAGCCTGATGCGGGGCTCGATCCCAGGACCCTGGGATCATGACCTGAGCCGAAGACAGAGGCTTTAACCCACTGAGCCACCCAGGCACCCCTCTTCCATCCATTTTGAGTCTATTTTTATGTGTGGTATAAGGAAATGGTTCAGTTTCATTCTTCCGCATGTGGCTGTCCAATTTTCCCAACACCATTTGTTGAATAGACTGTCTATTTTCCATTGGACATTCTTTCCTACTTTGTCGAAGATTAGTTGACCATAGAGTTGAGGGTCTATTTCTGGGCTCTCTATTCTGTTCCATTGATCTATGTGTCTGTTATTATGCCAGTACCATACTGCCTTGATGAAGACAGCTTTGTAATAGAGCTTGAAGTCTGGAATTGTGATGCCACCAACTTTGGCTTTCCTTTTCAACTTTCCTCTGGCTATTCGGGGTCCTTTCCGGTTCCATATAAATTTTAGGATTATTTGTTCCATTTTTTTTTTTGAAAAACATTGATGGTATTTTGATGGGGATTGCATTAAATGTGTAGATTGCTTTAAGTAGCATAGACATTTCCACAATATTTGTTCTTCCCATCCATGAGCATGGAACATTTTTCTGTTTCTTTGTGTCTTCCTCCATTTCTTTCATGAGTACTTTATAGTTTCCTGAGTACAGATTCTTTGCCTCTTTGGTTAGGTTTATTCCTAGGTATCTTATGGTTTTGGGTGCTGTTCTAAATGGGATTGAGTCCTAATTTCTCTTTCTTCTGTCTTGCTGTTGGTGTATAGAAATGCAACTGATTTCTGTGCATTGATTTTGTATCCTGACACTTTACTGAATTCCTGTATGAGTTCTAGGAGTTTTGGAGTAGAGTCTTTAGGGTTTTCCACATAAAGTATCATATCATCTTCAAAGAGTGAGAGCTTGACTTCTTCTTTGCCGATTCAGATGCCTTTTATCTTTGTTGTCTGATTGCTGAGGCTAGGACTTGTAGTGCTATGTTGAATAGCAGTGGTGGCAGTGGACATTCCTGCCATGTTCTGACCTTCGGGGAGAAGCTCTCAGTTTTTCCCCATTGAGAATGATATTTGCTGTGGGTTTTTCCATAGGTGGCTTTGATGTTATTGAGGTTTGTACCCTCTGTCCCTACACTTTGAAGAGTTTTGATCAAGAAAGGATGCTGTACTTTGGCAAGTGCTTTTTCAGCATCTATTGAGGGTATCATATGGTTCTTGTTCTTTCTTTTATTAAGGTATTGTATCACATTGGTTGATTTGCGGATGTTGAACCAACTTGCAGCCCAGGAATAAATCCCGCTTGGTTGTGGTGAATAATCCTTTTAATGTACTGTTGGATCCTATTGGCTAGTATTTTGGTGAGAATTTGTGCATCTGTGTTCATCAAGGATATGGGTCTGTAATTCTCCTTTTTAGTGGGGTTTTTGTCTGGTTTTGGGGTCAAGGTAATGCTGGCCTCATAAAATGAGTTTGGAAGTTTTCCTTCCATTTCTATTTTCTGGAAGAGTTTCAGGAGAATAGGTATTAATTCTTCTTTAAATGTTTGGAAGAATTCCCCTGGGAAGCCGTCTGGCCCTGGGCTCTTGTTCGTTGGGAGATTTTTTTTTTTTTTTTTTTTTTTTTTTTTTTTTATTTGTCAGAGAGAGTGAGCACAGGCAGACAGAGAGGCAGGCAGAGGCAGAGGGAGAAGCAGGCTCCCTGCTGAGCAAGGAGCCCGATGTGGGACTCGATCCCAGAACGCTGGGATCATGACCTGAGCCGAAGGCAGCCGCTTAACCAACTGAGCCACCCAGGCGTCCCTCGTTGGGAGATTTTTGATGACTCCTTCAATCTCCTTGCTGGTTGTGGGTCTGTTCATGTTTTCTATTTCTTCCTGGTTCCGTTTTGGTAGGTTATAGATCTGTAGGAATGCATCCATTTCTTCCAGATTGTCAAATTTGCTGGCGTTAGTTTGCTTATGATATGTTCTTATAATTGTTTGTATTTCTTTGGTGTTGGTTGTGCTCTCTCCTGTTTCAATCATGATTTTATTAATTTGGGTCCTTTCTCTTTTCTTTTCGATAAGTCTAGCCGGGGGCTTATCAATCATATTAATTCTTTCAAAGAACCAGCTCCTAGTTTTGTTGATTTGTTCTACCGTTCTTTTGGTTTCTATTTTATTGATATCTGCTCTGATCTTTATTATTTCTCGCTTTCTTTGCTGTTCTTTCTCCAGCTCCTTTAGATGTGGGGTTAGGTTGTGTACTTGAGATCGTTCTCGTTTCCTGAGAACGGCTTGTATTGCTGTATACTTTCCTCTCAGGACCGCCTTTGCTGTGTGCCAAAGATTTTGAACAGTTGTGTTTTCATTTTCATTTGTTTCCATGAATTTTTTTTTGTTTGTTTGTTTGTTTCCATGAATTTTTAAAATTCTTCTTTAATTTCCTGGTCGACCCATTCATTCTTTAGTAGGATGGTCTTCAGCCTTCATGTATCTGAGTTCTTTCCAACTTTCCTCTTGTGATTGAGTTCTAGCTTCAGAGCATTGTGGTCTGAAAATATGCGGGAATGACCCCAGTCTTTTGGTACCAGTTGAGACCTGATTTGTGACCCAGGATGTGATCTATTCTGGAGAATGTTCCATGTGCACTAGAGAAGAGTGTGTATTCTGTTGCTTTGGGATGGAATGTTGTGAATACATCTGTGATGTCCATCTGGTCCAGTGTGTTGTTTAAGGCCTTTATTTCCTTGTTGATCTTTTGTTTGGACGATCTGTCCATTTCAGTGAGGGGGGTGTTAAAGTCCCCTACTATTATTGTATTTTGTCGATGTGTTTCTTTGATTTTGTTATTAATTGGTGTATATAGTTGGCTGCTCCCATGTTAGGGGCATAGATATTTAAAATTGTCAGACCTTCCGGTTGGACAGACCCTTTAAGTATGCTATAGTGTCCTTCCTCGTCTTATTATAGTCTTTGGCTTAAAATCTAATTGATCTGATATAAGGATTGCCACCCCAGCTTTCTTTTGATGTCCATTAGCATGGTAAATGGTTTTCCACCCCCTCACTTTAAATCTGGAGGTATCTTTGGGGTAAAAAGAGTTTCTTGTAGACAGCATATTGGTGGGTCTTGTTTTTTGTTTTTGTTTTTGTTTTTGTTTTTGTTTTTTAATCCATTCTGATACCCTGTGTCTTTTGATTGGGGCATTTAGCCCATTTACATTCAGGATAACTATTTAAAGTTATGAATTTAGTGCCGTTGTATTACCTGTAAGGTGACTGTTACTGATTATCGTCCCTGTTCCTTTCTGGTCTAGTACTTTTAGGCTCTCTCTTTGCTTGGAGTACCCCTTTCAGTATTTCCTGTAGGGCTTGTTTGGTGTTTGCAAATTCTTTTAACTTTTGTTTGTCCTGGAAGCTTTTTATCTCTCCTTCTATTTTCAATGATAGCCTAGATGGATATAGTATTCTTGGCTGCATATTTTTCTCGTTCAGTGCTCTGAATATATCATGCCAGTTCTTTCTGGCCTGCCAGGTCTCTGTGGATAAGTCTGCTACCAATCTAATATTTCTACCATTGTATGTTAGAGACTTCTTGTCCCGAGTTGCTTTCAGGATTTTCTTTTTGTCACTGAGACTTGTAAGTTTTACTCTTAGATGATAGGGTGTGGACCTATTTTTTTGATTTTGAAGGGGTTTCTCTGTGCCTCCTGGATTTTGATGCTTGTTCCCTTTGCCATATGAGGGAAATTCTCTACTATAATTTGCCTCAACATGCCTTCTGCCCCTCTGTCTCTTTCTTCTTCTTCTGGGATCCCAATTATTTTAATATTGTTTCGTCTTAGGGTTATCACTTATCTCTCAAATTCTCCCCTTGTGGTTGAGTAGTTGTTTGTCTCTCTTTTCTCAACTTCTTTATTCTCTGTCATTTGGTCTTCTATATCACTAATTCTTCTGTCTCATTTACCCTTGCAGTAAGAGCCTCCATTTTTTATTGCACCTCATTAATAGCTTTTAAAATCTCATTTTGGTTAGATTTAAGTTCTTTTATTTCTCCTGAAAGAGATTTTATTTCTCCAGAAAGGGATTCTCTTATATCTTCGATGCTTTTTTTGAGCCCAGCTGGCACCTTGATAATCGTCATTCTGAACTCTAGTTCTGACATATTACTAAAGTGTGTATGGCTCCCTGAATGCCTTCCATACAGCTTTGGAGGAAGAGAATCAAAGTGGTGGACTCCCAATATCCGGCCGAGAGCTCAGGGCCCCACTCCTCAATATGCCCTCAAAGAAAAGCAGTTAGTCCCTCCTGTCTCCCGGCTCTCTGGCCTCACTTTGAGCTCACCCAAGCCTGTGACTGAGCGTTTCTATCTCTGGCGCCCAGCCCCATTTGGAGTTTCCAAACCCAGCCGATTCCTGCCCCACACTCCTGTGTCACTCCCCCTGGTGGAGGGAAGGTGACTCTCCCTGGGTCTGCCACTTGTGGGGTCACTGCTCTAAGAGCAGTGTGGTCTGACTGTATTGGCAGATCAGGGTTTAACGTAATCCTGAGCTGAGAGCCCTCTGCTCGGCTCCGTCTCTGTAGCCGGCTTCCCTGCTCTGATACCTGGGAACTCTGCCACATTCAGACACCCCTGGTCTTTCTGTGACCCTATGGGTCCTGAGACCACACTGTCCCTGTGAGAGCTCCACCTCCTGTTTAGCCTCTGGAGTGATGTACCTCAGTGGAGCAGACTTCTGAAAGTTCCAATTTTGTGCTCCGCTGCTCTCTCACTTGCCATGAGCCGGCCCCTCCCCCAGCAGTCTGTCTTCCGGTCACTTCAGGTGCACTTTTCCACATGTCCTACCTTTGGAAAGTGGTCGATTTTCTGTTCTTAGAATTGCTGCTCTTCTTCTCTTCTGTCTCCTGTTTAGTTTCTAGGTGTTCAGAATGGTTTGATAACTATCTAGCTGAACTCCTGGGACCTGATGATGTTTCAGTCTACTCCTCCACCATCTTGCTTCCTCCACCCTGCATAATGTTAATCAAATATCTGGGTTCCCTGTGACCTGTCAGGTTGACACATAAAATTAACTCTCACACCACCTGAAACAATTAAGAAACCATACAAAATATATTAAACCACGATTTTTTAAAACATTGGATATCAGGTATTGAAATGCCAGTGATCTCTGAGAGATGAGAAACAAACAAGGTGAACCTCATGACTGCCTCAGCTTACTTCCTGGAAAGAATTTCTGCTTTCCAAGGAGGGGGCAACCCAAGTGGAGGCTGCCAGTTTCCCTGAGTTGAGAAGGTGGGGATGGAAGTCTGAGGAGGCTGTGGTGACTAGAGTTCCTAGGAAGAAGCAAAACTATCTCTATTCACAGATGACATGATCCTGTATATATAAAATTCCATGGAATCCACAAGAAAACTAGAGATAGTAATATGTGAATTCAGGAAATTTGCAAGGTACCAGATCAACACACAGAAGTTACTTGTATTTCTGTACATAAGCAAAGAACAATCTGAAAAGGACATTAAGGGAGCAGTTCCATTTATTTATTTTTTTAAAGATTTTTATTTATTTGACAGAGTGAGCACAAGGGGGGGAGCGGCAGGCAGAGGGAGAGGGAGAAGCAGGCTCCCCACTGAGCAGAGAGCTGAATGCAGGCTTCCGTACTAGGGCCTTGGGATCATGACCTGAGCTGAAGGCTGACGCTTAACCGACTGAGCCA
The DNA here is from genome assembly GCF_963455335.1 of Martes martes. NCBI lineage: Eukaryota > Metazoa > Chordata > Mammalia > Carnivora > Mustelidae > Martes > Martes martes. The sequence continues at coordinate 75,453,905 of NC_137900.1, forward strand.
CCCAGGCACTCCAGCAGTCCCATTTTTAATAGTGTCTAAGAAAATAAAATACCTAGGAATAAACTTAACCAAGATCGTGAAAGACTTCTACACTGAAAACTATAAAACAGTGCTGGAAGAAATTAAAGACCTAAATAAATGGAAATATAGCCTGTGTTCATGGATAAGAGGACTTAATATTTTTTTTTAATATATTTTATTTATTTATTTATTTGACAGACAGAGATCACAAGTAGGCAGAGAGGCAGGCAGAGAGAGAGGAGGAAGCAGGCTCCCTGCTGAGCAGAGAGCCCGATGTGGGGCTCGATCCCAGGATCCCAGGACCATGACCTGAGCCGAAAGCAGAGGCTTTAACCCACTGAGCCACCCAGGTGCCCCAAGAGGACTCAATATTGTTAATATGTCAGTATTTCCCCTGAGCTATCCTTATTGAAATTCTAATAACCTTTTGTACAGAAATTAAAAAACTGATACTTAAATTCATTTGGAATTGCAAAAGGTCTCGAATAATCAAAACAGTTTTGAAAATGAGCAAAGCTGGAGGACTTGCACATCTGATTTCAAAACTTACTAGAAAGGTATTATAATCAAAATAGTGTGTATTGGCATGAGGATAGAAGTATAACTAATGGAATAGAATTGGCAGTCTGGAAATACACCCAGATATCTAGGGCCAAATGATTTTTGACAGGGGTGCCAAGTCCATTCAATGGGAAAAAAATAGCCTCTTCAACAGGTGGTGGTGGTGGGACAACTGTATGTCCACACATAAAAGAATGAAGTTGGATCCCTGCCTCATACCATATATAGAAAAATTAAAATGGATCAACAACAACACCATGTAGGTTCTAAAACCATAAAACTCTTAGAATAAGTGACTGCTAAAGAAAGCAGAAGAAAGGGGTGCCTGGGTGGCTCAGTTGGTTGGGTGTCTTCATCTCGGGTCATGATCCCAAGGTCCTTGGTATTGAGTCCCACATCTAGTTCCCGGCTTAGTGGGGAGTCTGCTTTTCCCTCTGGCCCTCCTTTGCTCGTCCTTGCCTCTCTCTCTCAAAAATAAATTTTAAAAAAGTCTTAAGGCAGAAGAAATGTCTTTCTTTGTTGTTTTTAATTTATGATTTCTCTGTTGATTGGTCCATGAAATATTATGTTGTGGTTACTAATCTGTGCTGTAATATACTAATCTATACTAACAGAGATTTAACACAAATGAAATGTTCCATTATGATGTCTAAACTTGTGCTCATAGCATACTACACTGTTCTGGAGCTATTAGGAAGTTTCACGATGTAGTTTTTGTGTGTTGATTACTACCAGGACATCACATGTTCTGGTACTTAAATATAATTTCACATTAGCAAAATCTTTATCAAACTTAAATATAGATGGCTTTTAGGCTTTTAAGAATTGGTTGTCTTGAATTATTCTTGACTCTTCTGAACATTTCAATACATAAGTTTGCCTTCCTTAGTACCTGGTATGTAGGTACTCTGATTTTTTATTGAATGAGCACATATTGTGTAAAGTGTGATTATCATGAAAATTAATTCCCAAGCCTTCAGTTCTTTGAGGCATTTACAGCAGATACATACTACTGGTAGAAGTCATCATAGTAAGAAATGCTGGTGTATCTTTTGGAGTTCAAAGACCTTTTTGTACCAACTTCTTTCTGATGAAACAGTTATTATATGGGAATAATTTGATCCCATTGAATTATATTCATGTAATTTTTAGATTATTAAAGCATTTAATCTGTATTTTAGTAAGTGCTGGTATAAATACATTACCTTGTGTCTTGTTCCTAATTATACTATATTGCAGGAAGTAGACCAGTATAATAGAGGAGAGGTGGGTGAGTCCCTTTGTGTCATCTTAATTAAGATCAGGGAGTTCTAAAGTTTGTGTGTTTGGGTAAATGACAAAGTGAAAACAGTTTTTTGCCATTTTACACTTGGCTTGATTGAGTAGATTGGTTTGTAGAAAGGAAGCGGCAAATTAAATTGCTTTTACTTTTTTTTTTTTTGCTTTTACATTTTTAAAACACTTAAGATGGGATAGAAAAGCCAGACGTAGATAAACATACTATATTACTTTCAAGGAAATTTAATTCAGTCTTTAGCAACAGCTTTGAGTAGAAGTACTACCTTTAGTTGTAGGTAAGATAATGCATGTGGTATAGTCTCAAGTAACTAGAGACAATGAAATTGATATCTTACCTTAGTTGTACATTATTTATCATGTCTGATAAAGCAACCGCATATCTCTGATGCTTTTACCACCCTCTGCATGATACTCTATACTCCAAGTAAGTGAGTATATTAATCCTAGGTTAAGTTTTTTTTTTTTTTAAGATTTTATTCATTTATTTAACAGGCAGAGATCACAAGCAGGCAGAGAGGCGGGCAGAGAGAGAGAGAGGAAGGGAAACAGGCTCCCTGCTGAGCAGAAAGCCCGATATGGGGCTCGATCCCAGGACCCTGGGACCACGACCTGAGCCGAAGGCAGAGGCTTTAACCCACTGAGCCACCCAGGTGCCCCCTAGGTTAAGTTTTTTACAGTAAGAGTTGTGGACTTCCTTGATGAATTAACATCCACAAACTTAAAGCTACAGGTAGGAGAATGATAGAGGATGCAGAAGCATGGTAAGAAAGAAGACTGAAGGAACAGAAAAATGAACAGGGTATTGAAACTTGAGAAATACACGGATTTTCTTTTTTACCGTAACTGTTCATTATAAGTGATTCTAAAAGAAGAAATCCAGATCATCAAGAAAATTCTGAATACAAGTAAATGTTAATGTTTATTTTCCAATAAGAACAAAGTCAAACTGTAGAGATTAAAAATGGAAACTAGACATACTAAGGTCCTGTGTTTTCCTTTTAGGAATCCTTTTCTAGACTGTCTATGGTTTGGGTTGGATAAGCATATGTTGTTTTGTACCCCCAACATTCTGCCCCTAGCACCTGTCATGCATTACTTGGAGTTTGGATGTGCTCAGTAAATAATGTCTACATCTGATCTTCTTTTTCTCCTGATACTGTAGCTTGCTGGATTGCCATCTCCTCTTTCATTTTGTTTTTGGTTTTATTAATTTCTCGTTTACCTATAAGCCTTTTTTTCTAGTTTCTTTTATCATGTTTCAAGCTTGTTGAGTTTAATATTTAGCTGACTTATTTGTCAATCTCAATTTTTTTTCTAATAAAAGTATATAAAGCAGTCATCTTCCTGGATTCTAAGAATCCTGTTCTCCTTGGATTTTAACGTGTGTTATTCTCAGTGTTTTGTATTTCCGAATAGTGTATGCTATTTAAAATAGTATTTTTTAAAGATTTCTTCTTCTTTTGATTATTATGCTTATTTTCAGTTTTATTGCATTTTGGTCATAAATATGGCCTATGTGGTTTTTGCTTGTTAGAATTTTGAGATTTTCTTTTTGGCATATTGCATGATAATTTTTGAGAAAGGTTTTATCAGCATTGGAAAAAATGTACATTCTTTTTTTTTTTAAAAGATTTTATTTACTCGACAGAGAGAGACACGGTGAGAGAGGGAACACAAGCAGTGGGAGTGGAATAGGGAGAAGCAGGCTTCCCCCTGAACAGAGCCCGATGCAGGGCTTGAGACCAGGATCCTAGGATCATGACCTGAGGCCAAGGCAGACGCTTAATGACTGAGCCACCCAAGTGCCCCCAAAATGTACATTTTTTATTTGAAAAAAAATTATTCAGAGCTTATTGTGTTTTTCTGTTTTTTTAATGTCTGTTTTGAATCTTTGTTCATATGTTTCATATCACCAGAATACATTCTCTATCCTTTTCCCCCGCAGTAAAAGTGTATTCGGCTTCATATCCCTTAACTGCCCTAAGTGAAATGCCTTTATTTTTGTCCATGTACTTGAATCCTCACTGCTGGGCAGTGAATTCTGATTTTAAATAGTTTTCCCCTAAGGAACTATAGATCAAGTTTGTTGTCTTCTAGTATTTCATGTTGCAGGTAAGGTATCTCATATTTTGATTTAGTACTTTATCCCCCAATACTACTTTCCCACAACCATGGCTACACAAGTCTTATTCCTGTTCTGTTTTGTTTGGTATCTTTCCCATCTCTAGGTAGCCCTGGGCCTAGTTCCTTTCATCTGAGTCACATTTGATATCTATCTAGTCTCTGTTCTTCATATACCTATGTCAGTTCCTGATGCCTTTGAAAAGGCCAGGATTCCCTCCTCCTTGGTTCTACATCACAGAAATGATAAGCTTGACATGTGCAGTCATTCTCATTGCTTACTTTGACCTTGAATCCTGGTCCTTGTTGATCCAGTTGGGATCAGCTTCCTTATTTCTACTTGGTATATTTACTTATCTGTAGCTTGATCATTGGGTATAGCCATAGAGTGTATCTCCCTTAGCCAGCTTGTAGTCCAAAGCTGGGCAAAATGAATGTACTGATTCAGAAGGTCTTGGCTCAGCCTCTAGTGGGTCCTTGGAATAGCTGCCAAGAGCACCAGTGCAGGAACTTAACTCTTGTTGTGTGGACCCAACATCAGTCATCTGTCTTTTGATTGCATTAGATGGAATGGAAATTTGAATCCACATGGCTTAGGCTTCTTTTAGAGTTGAGTGGATGGTGGGAGTATCCCCAAGTTAACAGGTGTGGGTGGTCTGAATTGGCAAGATACAGGGCTATGTGTTGACAACTGAGCAATATCTTTTCTACCTATAGTTATAGCCACCTAGCATCAGAGCCACCCATCAAAAACTGATTTCTTTTTTGTACTTATGATTCCTAATTTGAGAAGTGACAAGAATGAGATGCTGAGGGTGGAGGATGGTCCTGGTAAGATGTTGAGACTTTTCAGATACATGCGTAATTGGATGTGTTGATTTTAAAACATCAACCAGAATATATGTGGTTTTAGAAGTTTTGCCTTAGATTACATGAAATTTAAGCCATTTGTCAGATCTGGTCTTTGGCCTGGAATTTCTGCATCTTGTTTTGTGCTTTTGAAAGTCCTGGGAAAGATAGTTTAGAATTTCTTAGTGAAATATTTTTTCTAAAAGTAATTAAAAGTGATTCCTTGCAAAAATCTTTCTGGAAGGTGTGTATATGAGCACATGCTGTAGTGTCTGTTTTATAGATTGTTCTAAACCTCTACACGTTTATGGACCTGACCCTAGTATTAATAGGCACTCATGGATCAGCTTCGGGTGGCCAACTGGAGAGGGGCAGGGGCACCGGTTGGCTATAGCATCTGCTCTGAGATGCCGTAATTAGTGAGTAGATGGGGTCAGTAGATGGGGTCAGTGAATCTGCAGACTAGCAGAGGTGAGGTCAAGGGATAGAGCTGGTTTGGATAAGTAGTATAGTACTATAAAAAATCATACCTATCATTTATTAACGACAGACTTCGTGAGCTAAGGTGAGTGCTGAACATAGAGCAAAACCCAAGAGGCAGTTGGCTGAACACAATAGTGGCAGTCATATAGAGAGAAGTTTCTTAAAGAATCTTTTTGCTAGATGTAATGTCAGTCTTTTACATAGGTTATCTTGCTATAGCCATACAACTAAGGTATTTTTACTGTTATTTTCATCTTATAAATGTGAAAATTGAGTCTCAGAAGTTAAATAAATTGTTGGAAGTTAAACAACTAGTAATTGCTTGAGCCAAGATTTGAGTCATGTCTGTCTGGTGCCAAACTTTGTGCATAGTGTATTGAACCACTGTGTATAGTAGATAAGACCCATGGGATGATGTGTATCTGTAACTTTTCCTGAATTCTCCTATTTAAAAAAAAGCTTAGAAGTTTGCCCAACTATGTCTTAACAGGCAGATTTAACAGGAAGTACGACCTGAATGGAAATTTTCAAGTAGCTCTTTGGTTTAAGATTTGAGAATTGAATGAGAGATAGTTTAATAGGTTCATTCAGCATCCATCCAGCAGTAAATCTGAGTGTGTTGCCAGATGGTTACGCTGGAGCCCACGTCACACATATGATGCCGTTTCGGGAGAGTTGGCTTCTTTCAAAGGCCAGTTGTTCCATGTTTACAGACTGCTGACAAATGGGATTAAGAAAGTAGTGTGGGTGGTTTAGCAGAACCATAGAAAACTGAGTGTATGTGACCGAAGCATGGTTTGTGAATTTGTTAGTATTTCTCTGGATACAAAAGAAATGCTAAAACAAAACCCAAGATGAAGAAACGGTGATAAAGTTGGCTGTGATTCAGATGGCTTTGCTTTCATTCTGGGACCTCATGGATGAAGAGGCATTGTTTATGTGGGGAGTTACATTGCTAGAAATCACTGAACACATCAAATATGCCTCAAGTGAGGGCGTGTGCATAATGTGCAGACCCCCTATAGGTGTAAGGCAGGACACTTGAATAAGATTTCCTAACTCAGGGAGAACCCCATCTTATTTCTCCCAATTCAACTCTTTTTTTTCAGTGTTAATTGATTATTTCCCATCCATATTTTCACATTTGCAAAGCCAAGAAGATGCTACTGGTGGCGCGGATGTTGATACTGAGGGATTAACGTAGCTCTGAAGGACAGAATTATGTGTGGTGGAAATTTGAGAAGGGGTCTAGTTGAAATTAAATGTGAATGGATCCAAGACCCAACTAATGATGCATATAAACTCAGAAAACTGAAGCATGAGCAGTAGAACTGTACTCCAAGAATTGCCTCTTTTTTGTATGTTCACAACCACATACAAATTCTTGGCGTTGGTGTGTCTCATCCTTGAAGGGGGTCCATTTAGCGACCGGATACAGTTTGTGCCACAGCTTGGAATATAAGGAAAGAGTAACTGAGGGATCTGGATTTTTTTTCCTTTTGTTATGGTAAAGTACATATAACATAAAGCTTACCATCTTAACCATTTTTAAGTATGCTGTTCAGTGGTATTAAGGTCGTTCACATTGTTGTGCTATCATCACTACCATCCATTGCTCAGAGAGTTATTTTCTTTTTTTTTTTTTTTTTTTTTTTTTTTTTTAAAGATTTTATTTATTTATTTGACAGACAGAGATCACAAATAGGCAGAGAGGCAGGCAGAGAGAGGGGGAGGAAGCAGGCTCCCTGCTGAGCAGAGAGCCCGATGCGGGGCTCGATCCCAGGACCCTGAGACCATGACCTGAGCTGAAGGCAGAGGCTTTAACCCACTGAGCCACCCAGGCGCCCCGAGAGTTATTTTCTTTTATGTTGCTGTTAGAAAAGTGAGAAGCCTTAATTCATAAAGATGATGTAGTGAGTACTGTTTAAGGCAGTGATGGAATGAAATGTTCTCTTCCTGTACTTCCCACTATGGTATCATTAGCCACATGTGACTGTTGAGCACTTGGAATGTGGCTAATAAGGAACTGAGATTTTAATTATATTTAATTTTCATTATTTTAAGTTTAAGTTTAAATAGTCACTGTAGGAGAGAATTAGTAAGTCTTTAATGGCTCTGCTGTTGCCCTGATATCTTACGATTGTTGCTAGGTGGGGCTTTGATGCCTGCAAAGGAGTCGGAGTTTGCCATGTGTGATAACTAGAGTTGCATTTCTCATTGAAGTAATAAAAATTCTAGTTGGCGGTGATATGTAACAATAATAGTTCTGTGTTTCTAGTTAGCAGAGGGGGTTAAATGAGATTTTTGTGAGTGGCCTGAGGATCTAATTATAATTTGTGTAGCACTGTTTTTATGATAAAATCCTCATTTATATTCTAAACTGATTTATCACTTTTTGAACCTTACTCTTGTGGAGACTTGTCATGTGTTTTACTTCCCCAGAACCCCTTCCTCAGCAAATTATAGCACATTTTATATGTGGCTCACTACGTGTTGATTCTTTAACTGGTGTGCCAGAGGTCATTTCATCAATGAAGGTTTTTGGGTATATATTCTGTGTGTACTGAATAATCAGAGAACATTTTACTCTGCTGGCTGTGAGTTGACATTTGACACCTTTCCTTTTTACTTTGCTCTCTGATTTCCCAATAGTCACCCCTTGCCCATCCTCACAGGACTATAAACACTAGAAATACATTCTCTCCTGAAATCCACAGCAGTTGACCTCCCTGAAGCATACAAATCTTGAGAAAATGAGCATATCCTGTGGTTTTCATTTATTCATAATGCTATGTTCCCAGTAATGGTGAAGTAGACTGATTCTGGGGACCACCAGTGGTCTGTTCATTGCCTGAATTATTTGGCTGCTCCTAATGATGCCATTACTCCTGCTTTATTGGTGTTTATTATTGCAATTATTCATATATAAAAGTAATTTTGCCCAGTACCCATTATATGAAGGAGAATTTATTACATATTTCTTTTTTATGTAATTTTCTAGTCCTCATAGAATTGCACAATTTTACTTACTCGGAATGAGAGAAGCCACATTGTATCCTTGATTATTGTTGCTGTTTTGCAAACTTACTATATTACATAACCAAAATAGGAACAAATAGACCCTCAACTTACTGAGTCTAGATGAACATAGAAGAGAAGGAATAGGACAAAGAGATTCAAGGGCTATTACTAGGGACTTTGGGAGTGGGAGAAGTTTTTTAATCTGGTGTGTCCCCATCAGAGAATTCTCCCAGTACCATCCGAATCATTGACTGTCTGTGGTCCTGGTGTCCATATTTATCTGAGTTGTTCTACAGGGTTTAAAGAAAGGAATCCCCTTTGTACGTCTCTGGGAGGTGCTAAACTCGTTGAAGTTACTGCTGCTCTATATAAAGAGGCTTAGAAAGTGTGATGAACTCATTCGGGCACTAACGTGTTCACGTACTGGTTTTTTCATCTCAGCACTTAAATAGACAGTATTGTCTAAGCATTAACACACTTCTCTTTCCTTTTCTAAAGATTTTGTTTTTAAGTAAACACTACACCCAACGTGAGGCTCAAACTCACAACCCTGAGATCAAGAGAACCACCAACTAAGCCAGCCAGGCACCCCAAGACACTTTTCTACTCAGCATCTTTACACTTGGTATTCTCCGTCCCTGGAACTTTTCCCCCGTCCACTTTACATGGCCTGTTCCTTCATATTTTCCATTTTCAGCATAAAAATCACTTTATTAAGGGGGCCCCTGGGTGACTCAGCCAGTTAAAGTGTTCGACTCTTGATCTCAGCTTAGGTTTTTTTGTCTCAGAGTTGTGAGTTCAAGCCCCATGTTGGGCTCCATGCCAGGCATGGAGGATACTAAAGAAAAAAAAAAGAGAGAGAGAGATATATATAGATAGATAGATAGATATAGATATATATATAGTTTTTCAGAAAGGCCTTCTCTGACTGTCCTCATTAGGTCTGTCCTGTAATTCTCTGTCATAGCACCTTGATTAAATTCTTTTTAGCATTTATCAAATCTGTGATTATTTAGCATGTCTTTTTTTTAATCTTAGGCTTCTTCTCTGATTGACCTTCAGGTTTATATATCCACCTACCTGTTGGGCATGCCTACATTTATTTATTCTCAATTATTTATTGAATGTCTATTGTATACTGGATGCTAAGAGGACAGAAAATCCTGGCCTCTGTCCTATCCTTGTGGTTTTACAGATGATAAAGCAAACAATGGTAGTCAAATACAGTTGATCTTCATTATTTGTGGATTCTTTATTTTTGAAACCACCTGCTGACTAAAATTAATTTGTAACTGCAAAATCTGTACTTGCAGTACTTTTGTAGTCATCTGCAGAGATGTACAGAGCAGCAGAAAATTTGAATTGATGCATATGTTTGCAGCTGAGGTTGAAGAAGACGATGCTCTGCTTCTTTAGCTCTCATACTGTAAACAAGTGTTCTTTTCACACTCAATATGATGCCACACTTTTTGGATTTTTCTTTTTGTTGGTGATTTCACTGTTTAAAATGGTCCCCAAGTGTAGTGCTAACGTGCTATCTAATGTGCCTGAACACAAGAAGGCTATAATGTGTCTTATGGAGAAAGTAGCTACTAGATAAGCTTTGTTCAGACATGAGTTATAGGACTGTTGGCCTAGTTCAATGCTAATTATTCCACAATATACGGTATATTGAATAGGTGTCTTTAAACAGAAACAAATAAAACAAGGTTATATGTTGACCAGTTGCCAAAAATTGTATGATCAGTGGCTCACAGGACCCTAACCCTCTATTTCCTCTAGGAATTTCAGTGTTTAGTGTTGGCAGTGACTTTACAGAACATAATTATCATAGATAAAAGAATCAACCGTACTTGCAAATTATCTTAAGTGCAAAGAAAGAACAAACAAGATGCTGTGATGGAGAATAGTAGTGGTAAGACAGAGACTTCCCTTTTGGGGGGCCTCTTGGGAGGTAACATTTATGTTGACATCCATGAAACATATAGGAAGAAGAATATTTCAGGCATAAATGGCTCTAGAATAGGAAGGAGCTTGACATTTTCAAGGAATTGTAAGAAAAGGATTGTAGCTGGAGGGAGGTAGCACAGAATGAAGTTGGAGAAGAAAGCAGGAACTTGATTATGGTGCCCTTTGGAGACCACACTGAAGAGTTTGGTTTTGGAATATGTAATGGGAAGCCATCTGGAAGGTTTTAAGGTGGTTTGTATGTTCAAGATGATCTGCTTTATTTTTTAAAAAGATAATTCTGTTTGTTGTAGGGGAACAGGTTGAAGAGGGCAAAGGGCGAAGTGGAGAAATGAGTTAAAAGCATGGCTATTTGTATTCAGTAATTGCCAAATCTGCCTATACTGGGTCCTACATATAGGTTCTCAGTTTTGTCCCCTCCACACTGTCGCAGGTCCCCATCTTTGCCTGTTGTGCTCTCACAACTCCACACCAGTTATTCTGCCTAAACACAGCTCCACCGTGTCTCCAGAGAGATGTGATATATTGAAGTTACCTCTCTTATTACCATGCCACTGCCCTCCTTAAACCCCCACCCCCACCTCCAGTGACTCCCTAGACCTCTAGATGGTCTGATGCCTTCTTGCCTTTCAGGCACCATCTATCACTATGCTTTGCCTTGCATTTAGTGCTGCATAGACAGAAATGCTTTCTCTCCACACCTCAGTTGTTTTGGGCCTGCCTGACTTTCTTTGCCTCTGAATCCTTCACCACTTACCATCTCATCAAGATTAGGTGACCCTGGTATACATTTTCATAATAATACAAAGCAATTGTGAATTTCATGTTTTAATTTGTTTTTGAATCCCCAGCATACTCTTTTTGTGAATGGAATTATAGAAATAAAACCAGGGTCGCAAAACATATATGTTCACTTATTCATTTCAAAAAAATGTTTTTTAAAGATTTTATTTATGCATGTGAGAGGGAGCACAAGTGGGATAGAGGGGCAGAGGGAGAGGGAGAAGCAAGCTCCCCACTGAGCAGGGAGCCCAGCGCAACACAGGCCCAATCCCAGGACTGTGGGATCATGACCTAAGCTGAAGGGAGGTGCTTAACTGATTGAGGCACCCAGGCGCTCCTCATTTCAAAAATGTTTATTGATTGCCTAAAGGTGTTCTAACAATGGAGTATGGAATAGTAAACAAAACAAACTCTCTTGTCTTTTGGAACTTAGATGTGTGTATGATCTGTCAATACCTATATATCCATTTCAGAGCCATTTTTAATTCTTGAATACTTTTAGATTTACAGAAATCCCACATCCAGTTTCCTGTATGATTAACTTAACATTAATATGGTAAATTTTTACAATTAATTAACCAAATACATCAACTAAAGTCTATGCTTTTTTCAGATTTCCTACATTTTTACCCAATGTCCTTTTTCTGTCTAGGATCCCATCCATGATATCACGTAACATTTTGTCATTACGCCCTTTAGGCTCTTCTGATGTGGCAGTTTTTCAGACTTTCCTTCTTTTGATGACCATGACAATTTTAAGAATATTAGTGCATTCTTTAGAATGGAGAATACCCGTCAGTATGGGTTTGTCTGAAATTTTTGTCATGATAAGATGGGGATAATGGATTCTTGGGAAGAAGATCACAGAGGTAAAGTACCATTCTCATCATATTGTATAAGTGGTACATGTTATCAACATGAATTATTGCTACTGATGCCTTGGTCACTTGACTGAAGTAATGTTTGTCAGGTTCTTACACTGTAAAGTACTCCCCTCCACCAATACTTTACTTTTTGGAAGGAAGTTACTATGTGGAGCCCACCTAAGTAATGGGGCATTATGCTCTACCTTTTGTACAGTAGAAATTCTTCTGTACGCAGATTTGTCTATTCTCTCCCAGTTATTTATTTAGTCAGTCATTTATTTATATCAATATGGGTTCATGGTTATTTTGTACTTAGGTTTGTAATTCAATACTACTTTATTTATTGTTCAAATTGTTCTGGTTTGGCCATTGGGAACTCTGAGTTGGCTTTTGTGTCTTTTTGGCATGCTCCCTTTGGTTTGTTTTGTGAACATTTCCTTATTTTCTGATACTGTAGGGATATTCAAGTATGTATTTTTGGAAATTGAAGTAATTTCCCTGCAATGATTTTATACAGAATTTGAAAATAATTTGATATGCTTATATGAACTCAAGATTATTAAGTAGATAAATTTTCAATATTTTCAGTTTTGTGATGATTTATGTAGCTACTTTTAATAGGTGAAAATATATATGAGTATGAATCTTCTCAGAATATATTGTGTTTCTCAGAATAAATGATGTGTAAATACTTCCTAGAATAATATTGAGACCAATTTATACTTTCAGTTTGTCAGGTATAATTTTCACTTTGCAAATCATATTAGAGAATTTTTACATTTCTCTAGGTTTCAGGGACATTTACAGTTGCCAGTGGCTGAGCAGATATTATACGGGAAGTGTTTCAGTGATTATATATATGCTGAGTGGTAAGCTTGCTTAGTCTAAAAAAAGGACTTCATAATATTTGGCTTTTGGTTATAATTACCAGTCATGCTTGCCAGAAATTAAGTTTAGCTTGTAGAAGCCTGAAATTCTTCATATGTTTATCTCTAACTAAATATTTCAGAGACTGTTATGAAACTGTCAGTAATTCCATTATATATTATATATTCAGCTTATTCTTGAGTTATAGATGGTGAAATAACATATAGCAAGTGATTGTATAGCAACATGGGAAATGCTTAAGATAACAGGATGTAAATAATAATATTTAGTTTGATTATAATTTTGTTTAAAAGAAAACTGATTACAGATACAAGCAAAAGACCATTTGGAAAATACCAAAATGTTAACAGTGAATGTCTTCTTAGGTGGTATGACACAGCTTTTCTGTTATTTTTCACTTTTAAAAAATGGCCATGCAGGGGTGCCTGGGTGGCTCAGTGGGTTAGGCCTCTGCCTTCGACTCAGGTCGTGATCCCAGGGTTCTGGGATTGAGCCCCGCACCGGGCTCTCTGCTCAGCGGAGAGCCTGCTTCCCTCTCTCTCTCTGCCTGCCTCTCTGCCTACTTGTGATCTCTCTCTCTCTGTCAAATAAATAAATAAAATCTTTTTAAAAAATGGCCATGTTACTTGTTTAATGAGGCAATGAGGGCATATTTTTAAATTTAGGAAAAAGCATATTCTGTAAAGATTTTTATCAGGTGCTAATTCGTTTGTTCCATTTTAGATACTGAAAGTTAAGAGGACTTTAAAAAGATATTCTTTAACTCAGGTTGGTTTTCTCCACTTGTGAGCCAGTTCTTATTTTTATTATAATAATAATAATAACACTTTACAGTTTACAAGTTTTTAAGTACATCTTACTTCATTTAAAACGATCTTTTTCAGATGGATTTTTACTTCAGTTATATGCATAAATGGGCCATAGAACAAAGGTTAACACTCGGTGTTGATATAGTGAAACCAGGACTTCATTGATGTCTGCTCATCTGGACGGAGTTGGAGACTAAGGGCTCTAACTGCTGCACAGGGAAGCCTGGGTGTTACCACTGTTGCTGCTGCCAGTGCTGCCAGACAGACCACATTTTGAGGGCCAGCCTCACATTCCTCTCATTGGAGACTGATGGCCTCAATAGATACCTTGGGGAGCCTTTTTGGATTAAAAATAGCTAGCATTATCGAGCTGCTTTTAATTTTTTTTAGCTTCTGGTGGTGAGGAGGGAGGTGAATTGAGGCTTGTAAGTTGCAGTCTTTTGCAGGCTGATGTCTCTGGGTGTCCGTAGGATGGGTCATAGATAGAAGATTACAGTTTACACAAAATATGTTCCAGTCCTCAAAAAATTTGCAGAGTTACCACAATTAAAGGCAGATGAATTTTATATATTTTCTTTATGTAAAGCCTTTTAAAAAATTTCTGGTAAGGTAAACCATACTTTTCTTTTCTTTTTTTTTTTTTAAGATTTTATTTATTTTTTCAACAGAGAGAGATCACAAGTAGGCAGAGAGGCAGGCAGAGAGGTAGACAGAGAAAGAGAGGAGGAAGCAGGCTCCCTGCCAAGGAGAGAGCCCGATGCGGGGCTTGATCCCAGGACCTTGGAATCATGACCTGAGCTGAAGGCAGAGGCTTTAACCCTCTGAGCCACCCAGGGGCCCCCATACTTTTCTTTTTAACCTAATGTTTATGGATAAATGCAAAGAGAATGTGTTCTTTTGTCCTTAAGCTAGAGTAAAATTCCTTTTTTTTCTTCCTAAAATGACCCTGGTCTCTAATGGCCAGTGCCTAACCTCTTGTTCTTTCTGTTGTTAGGAAATATCATGATATACAAAAAATTAGGGACTGGAGTGGTCATTTCTTTGGTTGCCTCCTTGGGGGTGGGGTAGATGTTTTGTTTTTGTTTTTATGGTTTATTTATTTATTTGAGAGAAAGAGCGTGCATGAGCTGAGCGAAGGGGGTATGGGGGTGGTGGGCAGGCGACAGAGGGAGAGGAGGAGAGAAGATCTCAAGCAGATTCTCTGCTGAACTTGGAGCCCATCCTGCAGCTCTGTCTCACAACCCTGAGATCAGGGCCTGAGCTGAAGTCAAGAGTCAGACTCTTAACCAACTGAGCCATGTAGGCACACCCGGGGTAGACTGTTTTTATGAGACTGACGTGCTGCCTACTGTGCTAAGAAGGCACTTGGTTAGACTATTTTAATAAGATTCTGACCTAACAGTGGTAATATTACTACAGCATTTGATAGCTCAGCCCTGGAATTAGGATTGCAATGTCAAAAACTGGGTTTGTGTTCTAAGTAGCCTGGCTTCATGGTGTTAGTGGGATTACTCTAGTCTGCCTGTGTGCCGCTGTGCATGGTGTAACTTTGCCTTGTGTGTACCTTGATAAACAAGTGTGCCTTTTTGTAGCATGCCTATGAATTATTTATAATGAGATTTATCAGTACACTAAAATGGTAATCAAGAACTATGCAAAACAGGGCTGCCTGCGTGGCTTAGTCGGTTGGGTGCCTGCTTTCAGCTCAAGTCATGATCCCAGAGTCCTGGGATAGAGCCCCGCATCAGGCTCCTCTTCCTCTGCTGGCTGCTCCCCCTGCTTGTGCGCTCTTTCTCACTATCTCTCTCTGTCAAATAAATAAAATTAAAAAAAAAAAAGAAAGAAAAACAACTGTACAGAACTGTAGCTCCTTTTGCCTTAATAATGGCCCTCAAAGTAACCCTTAGAAATCATTGTAACAAAACTTAGCTGTCTGTTCAGAAACCTGTCTCAATATTGAGAAATCACTATGTATAATTTTAAAAAACTGTATTTAACATTTGTTCATTTTTGCTCTACCCATTTAAAAAATTATTTTATTTTATTTTTTTAAAGATTTTAAGTAATCTGCACCCAACATGGGGCTCAAACTTACCACCCCGAGATCAAGAGTCGCATGTTTTACCAACTGAGCCAGCCAGGCACCCTGCTTTACCTGTTTTTATGTGTGTTACATATGTGTGTATATGATATCATGTATGTATATACATAGACTCTTAATCATTTGAAAGTAAGTTGCAGATGGAACACATCATGGATTTCTTTCTAAGTGCAGTTTGTCTAAGCAGAACTTATATTGCATTGCTGCTACTTCCTTGCCCTCTAGTCACCCTTTCCCCACATTCACGTCACCTATCTAGGTAACCCATATTGACATGATAGTATGTGTCCTTCCATGATTATTCCATGTTCCTATAGTCATACATGCATATATTCATATACACAGTCTGTCAAATTTGATCTATGTTTGACAATAGTAAAAATTTGGAAAAACTCTCACTAGAATCTTTTCTATGATCACATTGTAATATTTACATATTAAAATGTTAAAATCATGCTTAAAGAGGAAAATGCCTTAAGCATCCCAAAATTATAAAATTATTTTTCTAGTCCTTTTGATTTTTAAGTTAAATTTCCAAGCTATTTAGAATTTCATATTCTGGTTACTAATTCCATTAAAAGATTAATTATTCTTTTTCTGGGTAGATGAGCATGTGGAAATAATGCTGTCTTTGTGATTGTCCTCCAATATTTTTGTCTATCATTTTGCCTTATTGTATAGGCTCACACAGTTAGAACAGTTTTGAATGATACTGATGAGTAGGCATCCTTATTTTTAATTTTTAATGTCAATCTCTTACTCTAGTGTTAAGGTTTTATGTTTTTTGATAAATACTATTTATTGAGTTAAGGATGTTTTCTTTTAACATTAAAACAGTTAAGTGAAACAGAGTAGTCAAATCAGAGAATTAAAAGAAAAATAAAAGATGAAAAACAATTCTAAAAAGTAGAATGGGAATGATACCTGAGGGTAGATTGTGAAAATCAGCTGATGAGGTCGCTAGAAGTTTTAACATTGTTAGTCCTGTATATATTCCAAATCAATGTTTGAGTAAAACAAGAAAGCCATACATGTTACAGAGACTGTGAGAGCTGAGAAATACTGGGATACCACTGGCACATGTCCAGATGAGTTTCATTGGATAAATCCTGGGGCTGATATGTACTTGGTTGGAGATGAAAACCCTTCTAGAAGGCAGTATATCAGTTCACCAATAAAAACAAATACATTCTTAGCACTGTTTTAAGTAATGTTCATTTTGTCAAAGGTGAAAATTATTGGATGGGTCTGTTGCCTTGTGAATATATTCTTCTTGAATATATGCAGTGAATATGATTGTATTCTTAGGAATATCTCCTTAATGAATCTGTTGATATTCATTAAATTTTAAACTGAGCTCAAAATTTTTCCAGTATGGCTTAAGAGTACAGGCCATGAATATGAATATATGGTGATGAAAATATGAATATAGTCTTAGTGAATATATTGTTATTCATTAAATTTTAAACCAAGTTCAAAAATGTCCCAATATGGTCAAGAACATAGCTCATGAATGTGAATATAAACTTATGAAAGCTTCATGAATATATTGATATTCATTAATTTTAAACTACGTTAAAACATTTTCCCAATAGGGCAAAGAAGAATATATTCATGAATATATTCATAAAGAGGATATATTCATGAATATAATCATAAAGAATATATTCACATCTATTGAATATATTCATGAAGAATATATTCATAAGAAGACTAAACCACTCTACAACCCTTTGCTTTTTGCAAATTAAATAGTTCTTAAAATGCTATGAAGCAAATACTAAAACTTCACTGAAATATTGAAAAAGTGAAAGAGTATAAATTTGGTATAGTCAGTGGAATGATCTATTTATGAATTGGCTCCTAGTGAATGGTTTTGGCAAATTAATTTAGAGTCCTCTATTTCAACAAGCATCCTTATTTATTGCAGCATCTATTTTGGGAAAACCAAGACAAGAAAGAGGGTATTGAAAATAGCTGGGCTGTCAGAGTTCTAAGAGATTGATAGAAATGATGGTACCTCTTAGAAGGGAGGGCTTCAAGCCCTGCATAACACCCAAAGAGCAAAGTACTCAGGTAAATGAGTTTAATATGCCAGGCAGTGAGTGTAGCCAGACATTGTTGTTTTAACTTCCTGTTCATTTCCCTTGGGTTCATGTTCATGAAACTGTACAGTTTAATAATAAAGTAATAAGGGTGGGTTTCTAGAGTAGGACTACTTACAAAAAACTTCAAGTCTTTCTTTATTTTTATTTTTTTTAACATTTTTTTAAAAGATTTTATTTATTTATTTGACAGAGATCACAAGTAGGCAGAGAGAGAGGAAGGGAAGCAGGTTCCCTGCTGAGCAGAGAGCCCTGGGATCATGACCTGAGCTGAAGGCAGAGGCTTTAACCTACTGAGCCACCCAGGTGCCCCTCAAGTCTTTTTTTAAATTGAGGTGTAATTTACATGCAGTAAAATGCACAATTCTTAAAAGTATATAGATTGATAAATTCTTACATATGTATGTAACCATGTATACACCATCAACATTAAATGTGGAGTACTTCCTTCACCCTAGAAGGTTTCCTTGTGCCCCTTTTCTGGTCATTGTCTCTACCTTGTAGAGACAACCATTATGCTGACTTTTGTCCCTATAGATAGATAGATTGTTTTGCCTGTGCTTAAAATTCATATACATGGAATATACAGTAAATATTCTGATGTTCCTTGCTTTTTTCACTGAGCATAATATCTCTGAAGTTTATTCTTTGTAGTTGTGTATATCAGTAGTATATTATTGCTGTCCATTGTATGAATATTCAACAATTTTTTAAAAAAAGATTTTATTTATTTATTTGACAGAGAGAGAGAGAGCAAGAGAGGGAATACAAGCAGGGGGAGTAGGAGAGGGAGAAGCAGGCTTCCTGCTGAGCAGGGAGCGCAATGCGGGGCTCGATCCCAGGCCCTGGGATCATAACCTGAGCTGAAGGCAGACGCTCAATGCCTGAGCCACCCAGGTGCCCCGAATATATAACAAATTTTTAACTCATTCAAATTTGGGGCTATTTCTAGTTTTGGACTATTAGGAATAAGACTAGGAGTTATATTCTTGTGCTTTTTGGGACACATATACTCATTTTTTAACATCTTTTTTGATGAAAGGATTATCAGTTATAGTGTATTAAATATAGTGTATTAAATACCTAGTAGGTATTAAACAGCATATCTGCTCTGCTTTGAGACAAATACAGTGGTTAAAAATGAAAGTTTTAGCAACAAAATACAAAATAATTATGAATATAATTAAAAGGACTGCCATCCTGATATTTATTAACAGACTTTAGAAATGGACTGGAAAAGTTGGAACGGGTCATTTCAGAATGAGTTTGCAGGCCACTTAGGGATCTAAATCCTTTTTTTTTTTTCTTTTTCTGTAGTAAAGTGCCAGATACTACATTAGGTACTTTACCTTCTCCTTTAACATTCACAGTGACATTAATGAGTGGGTGCCACTAATATCATTAGATTGCAAACACATTTAGGTTGTACCTGGAAGAGGCACATCTCTTTCTTTTGCTATAGGATAATTTAATGTATTTTCAAACCTGGAGCTAATGATATTCTGGAGTTTACTATTTTCTTTTGTTGAATTTGTAGTATTTGGGGACTGAAGAGTTTAGTTACCATCTGCAAGATCAGAGAGCTTAAACTCAAAACAGGGACTCTGGGAATCAACATGGCTGGCTTTATGAGTTTCTTACCTCATCTCTGTGTTTTGGTAGTTCAGAAAGGAATGCTGAGGCTTCAGACAGTTTGCTACTCTGGATTTCATAAATCAAGCATTCTTCGTGGCCTCTGTTCACCCTGAGTAGATTGAAACTCTGGATAGCTTGAACAGTGCTCATCCAGAGGCTTCCTGCCAACAACAACCCAAACTTCTCAACCCATTTGTGTTTAAAAAAAAAAAAAAACAAGGCCACGTTATAGGCACAACTTTTGGAAAAACAGTATTATTAATTTTTGTGTAGATTTTGTTTATTTATTTATTTGAGAAAGACAGTGAGAGAGAGCATGAGCAGGGGGAGAGGGAGTGGGAGAAGCAGGCTCCCTTTGCTGAGCTGGGAGCCCAATGTGAGGCTTGATCGCAGGACCCTGAGATCATGACCTGAGCCAAAGGCAGATGCTTATCTGACTGAGCCACCCAGGAGCCCCTGGAAAAACAGTATTATTAAAATCTCTTAATATTCGATGTATATACAGAAATAACCGCCTATGTCACATACATATCTGAGTAAACAGTTAACCATTAAATGTAAATAAATAGATGCTGAGTGAGCTAGATCTTGTGAATATATATAATGTTTTGCATGTGATATTGTCTGGTGTTTGTACAAAGAATTCTGTAAAATGCTTAACTCCTTCATTAACCACTAAGCCATGAGCTTCTTAAGGTCAGTTCCCATGTCTGGTATATATTTGTTGTGCTATAGCATCTGGCACAATTTATTGTACACAGAAGATGCTTAATCTTTATATTTTTAAATGAATAAAGATATGAAATGTTGATTGTAAAAATACCTTCTTATGGATGATCATCATAATATTTGCAAGGGAGTTCACCTGAAATACTAAGTCATTGGAACATGGATTTTCCTACAATATTTACATTTTCCCTGTGATGTTTGCATTGCTATTTTGCCCATTAACTAGTTCAAGAAGGTGTGAACCCTTATCTCTGTCTCTGCTGTCCTTTTTGTCTATGTACCCAATCTTTGTGCACTAAAATCCTCTTTCCCTCAGTTCCATAGTATATTAGATTCATATCTGACCCCTTTTCTTATCTGTGACCTTCTTTACTATAAAACGGAGGAAAATGTTTAGCAACTTGAAAAGTCTTAAAAAATTTTCTATACTGTTAGACTTGAAGTAAATGTCAGATCTGAGAGGGTCCTGAGAGATCACTATTTAACCCCTTTATTTTACAGATGGAAGAACCTTAAGTTCTAATTATTTCCTCACTATAGCTCACACCACAGTGTTATATAATTGCTTAATTGTAAGCATTTCTAGCCAGACTTTAAACTCAGTGGGAATAGAGACTACATCTTTCTTATTTAATACTGCATCTCTGGCACAAGAACAGTGCTTGGAAGAGAATAGAGGTTCAGTTATTGGTGTTGAATAAATAAGTAAATGAATCAAGCTTGGTCAAGGGACTTGCAGCTTACAGCTGTTGAATCCCTTTTCAGCACACTAAAAGTTGGACATTTGTAATCTACTCCACCATCCTAGAGAGTAAGGGCTGTGGAAATGATTAATTTCCTTAAGTGCATGCCAAATTCTACAACTTAGACATTTCCACACATTGGCTTTCAACATGCAGAGTACTACTGTGCAGAACAGCAGTTGACCAAAGACACACCAGAGGATGTGCTGTCTCTTTTTTGCTCATGCTTGATAACATGTAAACTCATGAATGGCATATGTAGAAGGGACTGTAACAAATACCATCTGCTTCAATCCCTTGATTTCTTATTCCCAGTAAAGTTCAGGGTCTTTAGCTTGGCTTTCATAGCCCTCTGTGCTATTCCAACCTCCTTTTCTTATCTCATATCCTGTTACTTTCTTTCTTTTTAAGATTTTATTTATTTATTTGACATAGAGCAAGCACAAGCAGGGGGAGTGGCAGGCAGAGGGAGAGGAAGAAGCAGGCTCCCCGCTGAGCAAGGAGCCCAAAGTGGGGCTCAGTCCCAGGACCCTGGGTTCATGACCTGAGCCAAAGGCAGATGCTTAACTGACTGAGCCACTCAGGTGCCCTTCTGTTACTTTCTTTCTTCTTCTTCTTCTTCTTCTTCTTTTTTTTTTTTTTTAAAGATTTTATTTATTTATTTGACAGAGAGAGAGATCACAAGCAGGCAGAGAGGCAGGCAGATAGAGAGGAGGAACCAGGCTCCCTGCTAAGCAGAGAGCCTGATGCGGGGCTTGATCCCAGGACCCTGAGATCATGACCTGAGCCCAAGGTAGAGGCTTAACCCACTGAGCC
This sequence comes from Martes martes, assembly GCF_963455335.1. Taxonomy (NCBI): domain Eukaryota; kingdom Metazoa; phylum Chordata; class Mammalia; order Carnivora; family Mustelidae; genus Martes; species Martes martes. The sequence goes on from NC_137900.1 coordinate 75,475,703, forward strand.
CAAGGCAGAGGCTTAATTAACTCATTGAGCCACCCAGGTGCCCCTACTTTCTTTAACCCACTCTGTTCTGAAGCAAATGAAAATATTTGCTATTTTTCTTTACACCCTGAGCTTGCCACCTTCTTGTCTTTCTTCAACATTGTTTTCTCTCTATAACTCCCATATTACACTTTATATCCTGATCCTGTCCATTTAGTCCACAAATCTTTATTGAGACCTCATTATGTGTCAGGCACTGGGCTAGGAGCTGAGAGTATAATTATTAATAAAGTTATAAGCCTTATCCCGAAGGAGTTAACACTCTAGTGGAGGTGGTCATTTATGTAGGGTAACATAGGATCCCAGGGGAGCAAATGGAGTGGCACCTAGGCGAGTTTTGGGGACATTGTTGAGGAAATGGCTAAATCCAAAGTTCTCAAATGGAGGTAGATACTGCAAAATGTCCTATGCACAGAACAGTCCCCCAAACAAAAATTTATCCAGCTCCAAATGCCAAAGAATGAGAAACCACTAAATCAAGTTGTAGGGACTGAATAGAAAGGTGTTTCATTAGTCCAGAAAAAAAGACAGTATTTTTTACTTATCTTCACCATTTGGAGCTGAGGTACCATAGTGTGGGGAACTAGAATGAGTTTGTTAATATGACTGGAGCTCAGCTTTTGAATGGGAAGGAATTAGGTTTGAGAAATAAGCTTCAGTGCCACTAAAGGATCCAGATCAAGAGGCCTCAAAAGCCATGCTGAGAAATTGGGACATCTTCTCTTTATTATTCCCATTATTAGCCTTCGATGGAGTGTTGTTAATTATGTAGGCAAAACCATAAATACACATTAACGAAAATGTAAAACAGGTGAACTGTTAAAACTCTCTGGTGCTTTGTAACTAATAACAAATCTGAGTTTATCAGTAGACACCCATGGCAGGGCACTTTGGCTGAGAAAAACCATTCCAGCAAGTCTGAACTCTTGGTTTACCCATCTACTAAGGTTCTTTGATGAGGCTACATAAGGGAGTTCCTTGTTTGCTGAGTATAACTGACAATTAAAGGGCATTTAAAGTGAACCCACTTCAAGTAGGGACAAAAATTTTATAGTAGCTAGTGAGGGCACTTGATAGGTGCTCTTTGTTGGGAGTTCCCAAGACCATCCTAGGCATAATGATTTGCTAGAAGGACTGACAAAACTCAGAAAGCTGTTACACAGTCAGTTTGTCACAGTGAAAGAATATAGGTTAACACTAGCAAGGGGAAAAGGCAGGTGGGTCAAATCCAGGAGAAACGAGGCATAAGATTGTCCTGGTGAAGTCACATAAAGACATACTTAATTCTTTGAGCCATGTATGTGGCAGAACATGTAAAGTAATGCCAACTGGGGAAACTCAACTGAGCCTTGGTAGTTAGGGTTTTTATTGAGAGTCAGTCACAGAAGCATTGCAGTCTACGAGATCTCCAACCCCCAAGATACCAAACTGATACAGTGTGGCTCAAAGCCTTGGGCATACAAAAACACTCTTAACAGGCAAGATATTCTATGAATTTAGAGGTTCTGTCTCAGGAGCTGGTCAAGGGGGAATTTTCATTTCTTTGAATGTTCAGGGTTTAAGCAACCCTAATGTGCTGAGTTAACCTTTTACTATGTGAGCTTTTTGTTTGTTAAGGAAATTACATATTTCTGCTTTACTATTTTTTTTCTGCCTTTTTTTTTTTTAAAGATTTTATTTATTTATTTGACAGAGAGCACAAGCAGGGGAACTGGCAGGCAGTGGGAGAAGCAGGCTGGCAAAGAACCAATGTGGGACTGGATCCCAGGACCCTGGGATTACAACCCGAGCTGAAGTCAGATGCCTAACCAACTGAGCCACCCAGGAGTCCCAGGATTTTATTCTTTTTCAATACTGATCTTGCAAGGCTCCATCTTGAAAACATAAATTGAAAATTTTTGATAGGGTTTTTTAAAAAATCTTATATTTAACAATGTTTGTGTATTTGAAGCGCTGTGCTAATCTTAGAATGAACAAGAAGAGGCTTGAGGGTTTGTTTGGCGAGTGTAGATTTTCTAATGAAATCATATCAGAGCATAACGCAGCATCCTTCACCAAGTTCATTTCATTCAACCTGGTCAGAAAGAGGGATGTTTTTGCAGAAACACTCTTTGGCTTTTTCAGTTTTCCTAAGGGACTCTCTTAGTTCTTGGAGATTTAATCCATTCTTTTTAAAGTATTTACTGTGTCATCTTTGAGAATTCTCTCCATTTCCTAACTGCTGTAAGTCTGGCAGACGTTAATCTGTTAATATGGATCTACTTTGATTATAGTGGTTCTCTAGCATATTTCAGCAACTTGTTCAAATCCTACTTTTTTGGAAAACTCTGTAGTTTCAGTTTACTTTTATCGTCATGTTATGTGGTCAGGTGAGTGATGTAAACAGGTTCCCAGAAATAGACACTAGGATTTGAGGGGGGAGTTTGAGTGGAGACTAGTCAGCTCATTGGTGAATATTTTTGTGCATGACAGCTTTTACTGTTCACAATCTCATGATTATACAGTTATGGTTAATGAGCATCTGGATGGTGAGGACTCCTGTATTTTATTTGTGGGAGTAGTGAGTGTTTGTTCAGTGATCTGTTAGAGAATTTAATTTAGTTTGTTCACTCATTCAGGGCCTGAAGTGACCGAACATTCCTCACAGAAATCCCTGGAACGTGCTTCATTAAGTTGTCACACTTCAAAGTTTCAAAAAGTTTGGCAAACTGACAGAGGATTAAGGGTCTTTGGTTTTAAGCCTTTACAGTTCCTTTGTTTCTAATGCCTAGTCCACTTACACTGTATTCAGAGTAATCCATCTTTAGTGTTCACAGGCTTACTGTACATGGCAAACACAAAAATAGAGTGGCAGTCTATGGCAACCAGAGTTCTGTCAGGCAGGGTCATTACAAGAGGCAATCATTCATTCTTAGCCTGAGAGGCTTAAAAATCAGTAATCAATGAATTTCTCACCCACAGCCTCATGAAACAGTGGTGTTTAATGTTCAAATATGCTACAGTACAGAGATGATTACCAAGAAATCATAAACATGGGTGAGTTTGGGATTACTAATTTAAAAACAATGAAAATCCTCCTCTTGACTTCTCCAGCACCTTGTTCAGGTACTGGGCGGGGGGGTGGGGTGGGGGGGGTGGGTTTGTGGAGCCATGGTTGCAGCTCTGAAAGCGAGAGGGAGGAGCTATACATCTTTAGTAAACTCTTCGGTAACTCTCAGGAACTTCACGTAAGCATAGAGCTTTCATGCCTTCCCTTTGGACCAGCACATCATCCCTTTCTGATGAGGCAAGGGGAGGGGAACACGCTGAGCCTTGTGTGGGTACAGGATTTAGGAACATCACTTAAGAAGTGTGTAATGTCGTGCTTATTAGCATTGACTCAAGTGGACTACCTTGATTTGAATCCTGACTCCTTCACTTACTAGGAATGTAACATTGGACAAGTTTCCTAAACTGTCTGACTCAGTCATCTCATCTCTAAAGTGGAGATAATAATAGTATTTCCTCATGAAGGTCAATGCATTGATATACTTGATGTGCTTAGAGTAAAGCCTGACACTAATAAGTGCTATTAGTGGGTGTTATTATTGTCTTTATGATTAACTTCATTTCTCAGGGGGGTTTCCTCTGACATTTCTGAATAGATCCAGTCTCTGCTTTGTAAGATCTAGTGGCACCACTTACAACAGTGGTGATAAAAAGTACCATTTACTAGGTTTATTTGTTGATTATTGAATTAATGATACTTTCTACCTAAGTGAAAGAAAGAATCATATTTGGTTTTGCCCACATTGTTCACAAGGCCTGGTAAGTGTTCAATGACTATTTATTGAGTTAAAAAAAAGTATTTTATGGTTATAAAGTAACTCTGCAGTGAAATGTCATTTTACCTCTAAAATTATCAAAGTTTTTAAAAAATAATGCTATAAGGGTGCCTGGCTGGCTCAGTTGTTAAACGTCTGCCTCCTGCTCAGGTCAGATCCCAGGGTCCTAGGATTGAGCCCCGCATTGATCTCCCTGCTCAGCAGGAAGCCTGCTTCTCACTCTCCCACTCCCCCAGCTTGTATTCCCTCTCTTGCTGTCTCTCTATCTGTGTCAAATAAATAAAATCTTAAAAAAAAAATAATGCTATCATACTGAGTCAGAGAAGTAAGGAAATAGACACTATGATGTACTGCAGTTGGACGCTGTCTGTGGTAGACCTTACCACAAGAACTTTTCATAAGAACTAAAGTCTCTGCTTTTTTTTTCTTTTAAGATTTTATTTATTTATTTGACAGAGAGAGACACAGCAAGAGAGAGGGAACACAAGCAGGGGGAGTGGGAGAGGGAGAAGCAGGCCTCCTGCTGAACGGGAGCCCCACGCGGGGCTCCATCCCAGGACCCCAGGATCATGACCTGAGCCAAAGGCAGATGCTTAACAACTGAGCCACCCAGGCACCCCTAAAGTCTCTCCTTTTGACTCTGTCTAGGCATAGAGGTATATTAAAAGGTTAATATAGAAAGATGTTCATTGTAGCACCTGTATTAGTGAATAAGTGGAGTGAAACTAAACAAAATGTCTTGAAGGAAAGACTTATTAATTATAGTAATTACTAAAAATCATATAGAACCATGGTTCTCAAATGGAGTTTCTCATATTAGCTGCAGGACAGTCACCAAATACCAGATAAAGGCAGATGCCCGAGGCCAACCTCTTTGTCGATGAATTAGAATCTCTTCAGTTGAGATGAGAAACAGGCCCTACATTTTCTAACAGGAAACCTGGGTGATTTCAGTGCGCATCCTGATTTAGGAGCCGCTGTTGCAGCGGCTTTCTTGTTACTCATTGACCCTCAGTCAGCTGAGCCAAAGGTTCTACTTTTCTCTCTCTCTCTCTCTCTCTCTTTTTTTTTTTTTTTGAGAGGGTGGGGTGGGACAGAGGGAGAGGGAATGAGAGAATCCCAAGCAGGCTCCAAGTCCAGTGCAGAGCCCTACACAGGGCCCGATCCCCCGACCCTGAGATCATGAGCTGAACAGGAGTCAGACACTACATCAGCTGAGCCACCCAGGCATCCCTTTACTCATCTCTTAAAGCCAAATGAAGTACCAACTATATTAAAATCTGTGGGGACCCTCAAAAAAAAGAGAACTTAAGAAGAACCAGAAAAAAAAAATCTGCAAGAACGGAAGAAGAGATCAGATTATCCAGAAAGCTAATTAGTGCTGAGCATCTAATATACACCAAAGAAATGTCATCTCTGTACTCTCTATGCCCCCAAAATTAGTGGATGAGTTTCTCCAAAAAAGAACAAAATATTCTCCTTAATATTGGGGCAGCAAGGCTTGGTTTGGAGATGGTAGTTGTAGTTGCTGGTACCATCTTCCTGGTACAGAACATCTACCTTAGAGCTCATCTCCAGACAGCATTTTGGTTTTTTTGTTTGTTTGTTTTTTTGTTTTTTTGTTTTTAAAGATTTTATTTATTTATTTGACAGAGATCACAAGTAGGCAGAGAAACAGGCAGAGAGAGAGGAGGAAGCAGGCTCCCCGCCGAGCAGAGAGCCTGATGCGGGGCTTGATCCCAGGACCCCGGCAGAGAGCCTGATGTGGACCCCGGGATCATGACCTGAGCCGAAGGCAGAGGCTTTAACCCACTGAGCCACCCAGGCACCCTCCAGGCAGCATTTTGAAGGAATATCTCATTAAGAGTGAGTGAACTCATTTATAGTTTTGGTCACTGTGGACAGTCCTGAGATCCCATGAGTAGAGGCTGAGCAAGTAAGAGAGTTAAGGAACAAACGAGACTTAGATGCTGTACCACTGTGAGTAGGTGATCATGGTGTTCATCCTCTTCCTTCATAGGGACCCCTGGAGAGCCAAGTGTAGTTTGGAATAGTCTGTGACATCTCAGATCTCCCTTGAGAAGACCCAGGTTGCTGTTGGTTTCTGCCTTTGTACTTCCCAGGGAGACCCAGCTGTGTCAGCCTTTCCTAAGCACCCTCTGCACTGAGGGCAATGTCTGCCATCTTCAAAGCCAAGTAGCTTCTGGCTAAGCTCCTTGGAGTGGAGCAGGCCACAGGTCTGGAACGTTTACTACCTAATGTATACACACTTACATTCTCTTACCTAGTTCATAGACCTTTTCTCTCTGATTTTGTTGTGATTTGTGTGTTATTATACAGTTTTCTTCACTTAAACTTCTTTTGTGAGCAAGGCAAAAGATCGTAGCAGGCTTTCGGGGTCAGTTGCCTTCCCTTCCCCTTCCCCTGCCTTTCCCCCTAAGTAACGTCTATAGCCAAAGTGGGGCTCAAACTCACAATCCTGAACTCAAGAATTGCATGCTGTATGGACTGAGAGCAGCCAGGCACCCCTGTGGGTCAGTTTTCAGTAATGTATAATTTTAATTAAAGATGATGTATCCTTATTAAAGGAATTTTAGCCAGTAAATATTCCACTTGGATTGTTGACCCATTCCCCTTCTCTGAATTGCTGCCGTGCTTCATGCAGCCCTGTTCGTGAGTGGACAGGAGTTGTATCTGTTGTTACTGGTTGGTCAGGAAGTAGGGGGCAGGGGAGACACACAATGCTAGAGTTGAGCTGACAGGTGGCAGAGCAGGTGAGTAGCGTATTTCAAATCAGAGAATTCATGAGAACTCAGTTGAGTTGTTCATTTAGTATATAATCATTTGATTTTTGTTTAATATTTATGAACACCTTGTGCTTGTCAGGTTTTGTTGAGGGTGCTGTAATCACAATGCTAGCCAAGGTTTCTGCCCTCCAGTAGTCTGCAGTTAGTGCTTATCCAGGATTATGGGGTAAGAAGATCCCTGGCAAATAACTGCTTAGCCCCGGAGCAGTGTATTTGTATAAAGATCCCCAAATCCTAAAAAAAATTTAGAGATCTAATTCTGGAATTTGGGCTTCAGTTGGGAAACTGGTAATGCCACTTACAGAGATATTAATTAGGGAAACATTAGGGAGTATTTGCCTGCTAACTAGATGCACAGACATGGGTGAAAATATCATCTAGTGAGACGGTACCATGAGAAAAGTGTCAATTTTGAAGATCAGAATAGCCAGTGACAAAAATTGAGAAGTAGCAATAGGAATGCAAGGTGGGTCAACACTGAGAAATCTGCAGGTGTAACTTTTTTTTTTTTTAAGATTTTATTTATTTATTTGAGAGAGAGAAGGAGTGGGGGATGGGCAGAGGAAGAGGGAGAAGCAGACTCCCCACTGAGCAGGGAGCTGCCTCACACAGCCCTGTGGGGCTAGATCCCAGGACTTTGGGCTCACGACCTGAGCCACCCAGGTGCCCCTGCAAGTGTAACTTGTAAAGTGAAAAAGAAAAAAAGAAGATCAAATGTATATTTGACTAAATACTTGATAAAATTCAACATCCTTTACAATTAAGAAACTGGACAATATTTTTAACATAGTTAAGGAGGTTTATTAGGAACAAATAACTGATAATCGTAATTAAACACCAGGAGCTTTACCCATAATAGTTAGGAATTAGAAAACAATTTTGAAAAGTAGGGATAATGAGAAGGGATTTGCCTTCCTAAATGTAAAACTATATTCAGCTATAGGGATTTTAAATGATAAAGTATTAATTATAAAACAGATAAATAGATCAATAAACCAGAATATAAACTCTAGAAACATACGGGAAAGGCCATTTTTGTGCCTTTGCAAAGGGACTATGATCAACTAAAACCGTATCAATTTTTAAATTCCTTTGCATTTTTCAGGGAAATGGTCTCATTCTCTCCCTCTTGTATGTTTTCTAAAACAAATGCCCTAGCTCCAGATTGGATGGTTTAGTCCTATTACCAGTGCCCTGAAATTTAAGCCACTTTGATGTCTGTTCAAAACTTATAAAGTATTTCTTTATGAGCAAAACTAGGTTATTCACATTCCTACCCCATGTCACTGACTCATCATCTCATCTGGAACAATGATACTACTTTTAGTACTCAGCCATGCTTATTCCTAAAAATGAGAGTCTAAGTGGAGGACTATTAATATGATATACACATAGTAGCTTCAAAATTTCATTCCCGTGAGCAAATGTTTCACAATAATAAGAAAGACCTGTCTTCCCTTTAACTGAGAACCAGTAAGGATAAAAGAATTACTTTATATATTTTAGGAATGTATCCATATATAAGAATAAATAATTGTTATCCATGTTTATAAACTTATTAAAACATTTAAAATGTTAATTTAAGGCTTATCCACTATGCATAGAGAAAGTACATCTCTATCTGAATGTTTCATTTTTTTTCTACAAGCTTTAGAAGTATAGTGATAATATAAACAAGAAGTTTTGTAAAACCTAGTTATTTTGGAAACCAGTGACTAGAGAAGAATTATTAGAATTGAACCTGTCCTGCAGATTCCTCTGCATAAAAATGTGAAGGACACTTTGGAGCCAAAGATGATTTGGACTTTAGCAGCTGAGGAGGTAGTAATGCCATTTATTTAAATATTAATTTAGATATAAATTGTCAGTATATGTATCTGTTAAGATAGGGGTAGATGAAAACAAAGCATCGTGTAGTGAGGCAGTAATTTGATTTTTGTTTGTTTGTTTTTTTGTTTTTTGAGACAATAATTTGAGAAGACTGCCAGGACCACTGTAATTTCTAGCTTGTTTGTTTTTTTAAGATTTTGTTTATATATGTATGTATGTGTGTATGAGAGAGAGAGTGAGCGAGTTGGGGGAGGAGCAGAGGGAGAGGGATAAGGAGACTTTGCACTGAATGGGAGGCCCAACACAGTACTTGATCCCAGGACCTCAAGGTCATGACCTAAACCAAAACCAAGAGTTGGACGCTTAACCAGCTGAGCCACCAGGTACCTCTCATAAACTGTAGTTTTAAAGTTCAAAAAGAGGATGATGAGCCCCAGGAAAGGAAACTGAGAAATGGCAGAGTGTATTGGAACCCAAGGAAAGAGAGGATTTTAGGTAAGGCAGAGAACAGCTCTTTGAGCTGCTGAGAAGTCAAGAGAAGAGAAATTAAGGAATTTGAAATTCTTTGAAATTCTTGATGTGGAGGTTATTGGTGATCTTGATTAGAGCAGTTCCAGTGGAGAGTGGAGTGGCATGTATATTTTCACATTGTTTTCTGAAATCTGGGATCAGCCTGCCTTTAGTTCATATACTGAGATGGGGCTGTATTTCCAGCATCTAGGACAGTCTTCACTATAAGACACTGCTACTCAAGTCTTAGAAAATTCTATCAGGAGAATAAGGTTATGTAAATTTAAAGGTAGCTAAAAATGTTAACATCACCCACTTTGAGATAGAATTTTCAGTTTTTCCGTTTATAATACTTCTTTGAGTGGGCTGTAAAAAGCATGAACCATCATGTCGAATCATGCTCGCTGATGGGAAAACCACTTTAAAATGTAATTTGATAATTACAAATGGAATAATTTGTATGAATGGAATGCCATTAATTAATTTTAATCCTTTTCTAATAGTATGTAGTACAAACTTATGCTCATTATAAACTGTAGAAATTAAAAATATGAATAAATACCTCATTAAGAATTCTGAGGTATTTATGGTTATTTTAGATGTATTAATATATTTTTTAAAGATTTTATTTTATGTATTTGAGAGAGAGCATGAGTGGGATGAGGATGGGCAGAGGGGGAGGGAGAAGCAGACACTCTGCTGGTTAAGGAGCCTTATGTGGGGCTCAGTCCCAGGACCCCAGGATCATGACCTGAGCCGAAGGCAGACGCTTAACTGACTGAGCCACCCAGGTGCCTCCCCTAGATGCATTAATATTTTTGAAAGCATTTTTTACATAATATCAGGATCAAATTATTGACTAAGATTGAAATCAATAAGGGAGGCAAACCATAAGAGACTCTTGGTTATAGGAAACAAACTGAGAGTAGGTGGAGAGGAGGTGGGTGGGAGGATGGAGTAACTGGATGGTGGGCATTAAGGAGGGCACTTGAAGCAATGAGCACTGGGTGTTATATGCAGCTGATACATCACTAATTCTACCTCTGAAACTGATATAGTACACTACATGTTCATGAAATTGATTTTAAATAAAAAAAAATTGACTAAGTTTAAGGTGTTTGTTTTCCTTGACAGTAGGAATTTTGTTAAGAATTGTTTTTTTAAGGTGGGGGCAGGGGCAGATGGAGAGGGAGAGAAAGAATCCCAAGCAGGCTGGTTGTGGAGCCTGACATGGAGCTCCATCTCACAACCCTGAGATCAAGACCCGAGCTGAAATCAAGTGTTGGTGGCTCAACCAATTGAGCCAGCCAGGCACTCCTAAAAATAATTTTTATTTATTTATTTATTTATTTATTTATGATTTTATTTATTTTGAAGAGAGAGAGAGCACGAGCCAGAGTGAGGGGCAGCGGGAGAAGCAGATTCCCACTGAGCAGGGAACCCAATGTGAGGCTCCATCCCAGGACCCCGGAATCATGACCTGAGTCGAAGGCAGATGCTCAACTGACTGACCCACTCAGGTTGCCCCCTAAAAATTATTTTTAATAATGAATTTGTTTTCTTGGCAAATGCATAATTAGCTTGCATGATATAAATGTGTATTTCAAGTTAAAATTTCTACTGGTTCAGTTTCTGAAAGACATGGTGAACACCATTTGTTAGGAGGGTGTAAGTGAACTTACGTTCTACTGTGGTGGAATGGATAGGGCAAGAAGTACTTTGGGGAGTTGGGTCTATTATGCTGACCTCTGTGTGGGATGCTAGAATGTTTCAGAATAGTTGCTAAGAGTGCGTATATCATGGAATTCCAGAAGTTTTCTGAGTTTCTTTGCTTGTACTCGAATTACTTGGAAATTTCTTCTCTCCTTTTGCCCTTTCCCACTTTCTTTGTGAATTCCTACTGATCCTTCACTTCTTGGTTTAAATACTACTTTCTCAGAGGAGCTTTCTCTGATTCCCTCAAATAGAATAAGTCTTTCCAGTTTTATGCTTTCTTAGCATAAACTAGATAAAGTAGATTGTCTTTGCAGAATTTTTGTCAAAATTGCAATAAAATTATTTCTTGTTTAGTTAATTGTCCCATCCCACCCTGAGTCTTTGAGTTCCATATAGGCACAGATCATGACTTCCTTATTCATGACAGTATTCTAGTGCTTAGTAGCCTAATATTATTCAATATTTGTGAATGAAAGGATGCCACTGAAAAGGCCGTATGATTTCTGTTAGAAGAAACTCTGGACCAGAGTTTTCAGGTGGCTGCAGAGTAATAGATACTACAGTTGGTCTCGGGCCTGTTTGCATGATTCCCAGAAATGTCTGGGTAGCTAGGCCTTGTTCTGTACTGCTGCTCTAAATTTAGTGTGCACTTTGATGAATCCGTGTTAGTCTAAGGAATCTGAGAAAGTTAAATGGGGACCTCATTCTTTTTTATTTTTTAAGATTTTATTTATTTATTTGATAGAGATCACAAGTAGGCAGAGAAGCAGGCAGAGAGAAAGGGGGAAGCAGGCTCCTCACCGAGCAGAGAACCTGATGCGGGGCTCAATCCCAGGACCCTGAGATCATGACCTGAACCTAAGGCAGAGGCTTAATCCACTGAGCCACCCAGGTGCCTCTGGGGACATTATTCTTGACTGAGTATATCATAGATGTTGGATGTTCTTTGGGTCTCGTTCTTCCACAGGTATACTGTGCCCAATTATATGCTCTCTATAGTTATATTGTACACCATCGAAAGGGGGGAAAGCCTCTAATTTCAGGTGAAATATTATCAAGTGATTGTTCTAAGCATTTTACAGTATGAATTAGTTTATTCCTTACAATGGCACTATGAGGTTGGGGTTATTTTTTTTCATAATTTTACAGATTAGAAAACTAAGGTACAGAGAGGTAAAAGGTAATTTGCCCAAGGTCACATAGCAAATGGCAGAGTTGGGATTTGAACTCTGTCTGGCAGTGGAGTCTATGCACTTAATCTCTGTACTCTCCCATCTTTCATGAAAGTGGTCCCTCATGCACATCCAGAATAGTTTGTGTGCAGGATTTCTTCTGTTTTATGCATATTAAGATTGGGCTTGAAGAAAAGCAGTTGAGCCCTTCTGGGAGACTCAGAAGCTTTTATCTATATCAGTTAGTGGAGAATGTTGCTGATACTCTCTGCTTTCTAACTGAGTGACCTGATTTCCTTCTGTAGCCATCTTCCTATAAATCGTACTTCATCTCTCAGATAACCTGAGCATTGACACTTGCCAAATGGTGTCTGTGCAATCACACTTTAAGTTCATACATTTAATTCTTTTTCATCTTAATTTCTTTAAATGGCCAGAGAAATAGAAACATAGGGGAAAAAATGTCACTGCTGAGATAGAGGAAGTTAGCCATGAATTGGCAAGGTAAGACACCCTTTCATCCCCCCAAGGAACCTCCTACCAGATTTGAGTAAATTCCTGAATGAGCTCAAACTCCTTGAGCTCAGCATTCACAGGGCTATTGTTAGTGTTGTTTTGTATATTCAGTTTTTATTTTCTGTGTTATGGTTGTGCAGAAATGTTGATAGCTGTTTTGTATTTATAGTGCGTAATTCCACGGTGCCTGGGTGGCTCAGTGGGTTAAGCCTCTGCCTTTGGCTCAGGTCATGATCTAAGGGTCCTGGGATCCAGCCCCATGTTGGGCTCTCTGCTTGGTGGGGAACCTGCTTCCCCCTCTCCCTATTCCTGCCTCCCTGCCTATTTGTGATCTCTCTCTCTCTGTCAAGTAAATAAAGTAAATAAGTAAAATCTTTTTAAAAAATAGAGTGCATCATTCCTTTTATCAGTCTCTTTATACTGATCTATATATCCAACTGTCTATTCGATACCTTACAGTAACATGACAAATCGAACCTTTTCTCAGTGGTCAAGTCAGAATCTTTCTTCCTCCCACCTTCTTTATTCAATCTTTCATCTTTACCTCTTGAGTTTCAGATCTGTCACCTTTCCATCCCTCTGCTACTATCAAAGGTAGATTACCATTTTATCTTACCTGAATTGCTACAGTGTGTCTCCTAACTGGATTTCTGCCTCTAGTCTTGATTTCTTCAACTATAATTAGAATGATGATTCTAAAGTCACTTTCTTGCTTACAGCCATGTAATACTTCTAAATTATCTCTATAGTAAAGTCAGGGGCCCCTGGATGACTCAGTTGGTTAAGTGTCTGCCCTCAGCTCAGGTCATGGGATTGAGCCCTGATCAGGAATGGAAAAGAAAGGAAGATGGCAGATCTGTTAGAAGATAACAGGCAAATTGGTGTGAATTTAAAAAAGAAAGAAAGAAAGAAAAAAAAATTTGTGTGAATTGCTTTTGAGGGATGAGGGCAAATAGAGACTCGGCCAATTCCCAGGTTTCTGTCTCAGGAGCCATAATAGATTTGTTCTCAAGATAAACATTGTAAAAGAAGAGCAAATATATACGTTAGAAGTGATGAGTTATTCAATTTTCTTTAATAAGGCAGTGAACTCAGGAATCATTGATTTTGAGGCATAACTGAATACTCATACATATAAAAACCTCCCAACCAGCATAAGTACACCTTTCTATGAACAGTTTGTCCTGTCTGACTTTGGAGAATCACTTAAGATAATTCTAAAATAATTTTTTTTAGGGGCACCTGGTTGGCTCAGTCGGGTAAGCATCCAACTCTTCATCTCAGCTCAGGTCTGATGTCAGGGTCGTGATTTCAAAGCCCTGTGTTGGTCTTCACCCTGGGCATGGAGACTAAAAAAAAGGAAAGAATTTTTTTTTCTCTTCCCAAGTGGAAACCATTTCAGTTGACTGTCAAAGTCATTCTCGTTATTCTAGGCTTTCTGAGAAAGAGTATAAAATATGTGACTTCAGAGATTTTCAAGTGGTTCATCTTATTCCTTGAGTCAAACATAAAATGTCACCTGTCACCCATTCTATCAATAAATATGTATTAGACATTGTGAAGCATTAACCTGACCCCTAGAAAGAGAAGGGTGACAAAGACACATTCTATATCATCACAGAGTTTATCTTCTAAGAAAAAAGAGAAAAAATAAAATAATTTCAATAAAGCATAGCAAGTGCTACAATAGAGATAGAATAAGGTGTTACAGGAACATAAGGCAGGGGTATCTAACTTAGACCAGGATGAGTCCAGGATGATTACCTAAAAAACCTAATGATGTGCAAGTTGAGAACAAAAGGATGCATAAAAGTCAGGGGAGAAGCAGGAAAAGTAGACCCGTATGAAGGCCCAGAAGATACTGAGGAAATGGAAGTTGTTTGGTATCACTGAATGGAAGAACAGGGGTATGTCTGAAAACGTAGGCAAGGGCCTGCTTATAATGGTCTTATAGGATATGTAAAAGACTTTTGACTTTATTATAGAGGTAATTTTTTATTTTTTATTTATTTTTTTAAAAGATTTTATTTATTCATTTGACAGACAGAGATCACAAGTAGGCATAGAGGCAGGCAGAGAGAGAGGGGAAAGCAGGCTCCCTGCTGAGCAGAGAGCCCGATGTGGGTCTTGATCCCAGGACCCTGAGATCATGACCTGAGCTGAAGGCAGAGGCTTTAACCCACTGAGCCACCCAGGTGCCCCTAGAGAAGAAACAGACTGAGGGTTGCTGGGGGGAGGGGGGACGGGAGAGGGTGGTGGGGAAATGGACATTGGGGAGGGTATGTGCTATGATGAGTGCTGTGAAATGTGTAAACCTGACGATTCACAGACCTGTACCCCTGGGGATAAAAATACATTATATGTTTATTAAAATAAAAAAATTAAAATAAAAAAAGATAAAAATTAAAATTTTTTAAAGATTTTGTTTATTTAATTGAGAGGAGACTGTGCATGAGCAGTGGGGGAGGGGCAGAGGGAGAAGCCAACTCCCTGTGGAGCAGAGAACCTGATACAGGGCTTAATCCCAGGACGCACTCCAATCTCTCTTTGGTTTCACAGGGCTTTCTCCCTGTCTTCACATGATGTCTCCTCACAAAGACACCAGTCATAGGGATTAGGGGTACATTCTACACCTCTATGACTTCATGGAAACTTAACTACAATTACATCTGCAGTTACAAGTTACCTAATAGGTAACGTTCTGAGGTACTGCGATTTAGGACGGGGAGGGAACAGTTCAGTCTATAACCCAGTATTTAGCATATACCAGGCACTTAATAGATATTTACTGAATTGGAATATAAATGAAATATGTATTATATATTCATGGCATAGAATTAAAAGCTTTTTTTATTATGATTTTTAAATTTGCTAGGTACAAAGTATCTTTTAGATTTGTCTATTTCCAAAAATTGTATCATGGACTACATAGCACTTGTAACATTTGAAATGTAACATTTGAAAATTAGGAAATATATTATCTTAAAGTAAAAGCACATATAGTCTGAATTCTTTATTTGTAAGCTCACTTTCAATACTTGTACTAATTTATATAACTTACAGATACATTTTTTTAAACAATAGATGGATTTTGACAGCTCTTTCTGCCCTTGGGTCCTATCCCCATAGTTTAGTAAAACCACACTTTAAAATTTTTTTTTAATTTATTTTTTATTTTTTATTTTTATTTCTTCTCAGTGTTCTAGAATTCATTGTTTATGCACCACACCCAGTGCTCCATGCAGTAGGTGCACTCCATAATACCCACCACCAGGCTAACCCACACCCCACCCTCCTCCCCTCCAAAACCCTCAGTTTGTTTCTCAGAGTCCACAATCTCTCATGGTTCGTCTCCCCCTCCAGTTTCCCCCAACTCACTTCTCTCCATCTCCCCATGTCCTCCATGTTATTCCTTATGCTTCACAAATAAGTGAAACCATATGATAATTGACTCTCTCTGCTTGACTTCACTTAGCATAATCTCTTCCAATCCCCTCTATGTTGCTACAAAAGTTGGGTATTCATCCTTTCTGATGGAGGCATAATACTCCATTGTATATATGGACCATATCGTCTTTGTCCACTCGTCCGTTGAAGGGCATCTTGGTTCTTTCCACAGTTTGGTGACTGTGGCCATTGCTGCTATGAACATTGAGGTACAGATGGCCCTTCTTTTCACTACATCTATATCTTTGGGGTAAATACCTAATAGCACAATTGCAAGATCATAGGGAAGCTCTATTTTTAATTTCTTAAGGAATCTCTACACTGTTTTCCAAAGTTAAAACCATCCTTTTTGCACACACCCTTTCCCCCCAAAAAAGATGGGTATTATATTTTGAAAAGCACATTTTAGACCTCAGTAGGAATAAATATGCTTTCCCTGACCTTTAACTGTATTTTTTAAAAAGATTTTATTTATTTATTTGACAGAGAGAGATCACAAGTAGCTAGAGAGGCAGGCAGAAAGGGGGGAAGGGAAGCAGGCTTCCTGCTGAGCAGAGAGCCCGAAGCGGGCCTCCATCCCTGGACCCTGGGATCATGACCCAAGATGAAGTCAGACACCCAACTGACTGAGCCACCCAGGAGCCCCTTTAACTGTATTTTTAAAGTAACATCTTCTTTCTGTGCTTTATTGTGCATTAATGTTGGAACTTCTTTCTTTAGACATTTTTTAATAGAATTCCAGTTCTTTGAATATTTTTCTGTATTTAGCATATGTAGTAAATTGCATCCTTAAATGAAAATATAGGGAAAGTAGGCTTATATGAAACACTTTTTAGATGCTACGAGTTGTAGTCAATGGAAAAAATAAAATAGGAAGTGTATGTCATTCTCAGTAAATAAGAAAAACATAGTAATCTTTTTTTTTTTAAGATTTTATTTATTTATTTGACAGAGATCACAAACAGGCAGAGAGGCAGGCAGAGAGAGAGAAGGGGAAGCAGGGTCCCCGCTGAGCAGAGAGCCCGATGTGGGGCTCGATCCCAGGACCCTGATATCATGACCTGAGCCGAAGGCAGAGGCTTTAACCCACTGAGCCACCCAGGCGCCCCAAGAAAAACATAGTAATCTTATTTCTAGTTTTTCAAAGGAGCCATACTTCCCATGGTTTGTTTTATTTTCTTTTGTTTCTAGCTTTGTTAGTCATTGATCTGTTAGTTAAGACATTGTCAGTGCTTCTTAGACCATCCCCAAATTTCCTTAGATAGTGTTGAAAGTTACATAGGGGATCTGCTGAAAGAAGGTAGCATTTGTTGAGTGTGTTTAAGTTTAGTGGATAGCTTCACCATTCCTGGATTATTTGTATTCCATTAGCAATTGATGGAGTCCAGTTTATCAAATTTTTTATGGTTTGTGCATTTTGCATCCTAAGACACCTTTGCCTACCCCAAGGTGACAAAGATATTATCCTATGATTTCTTCTGGCATTTTTCTAGTTTTAGGTTTTAGATTTGTTTTGTTTGTTTGTTTGTTTTTAAGTAGGCTCCACATCCAGGGTGGAGCCCAATGCGGGGCCTGAACCCACAACTGTGAGATCAAGACCTGAGCTGAGATGAAGATTTGGGCACTCAGCTGACTGAGCCATCGAGGCACTGTATTAGATTTAGGTCTGTGATCCATTTTGAGTTAATTTTTATGTGTAGTTTAACTGAAGATTGTTTTTTAATGGCTGTCCAATTGATTTAGCATTGTTTGTTGAAAAAAATTTCCTTTCCTATTGCATTGCCTTTGACTTTTGAAGAAAATCAGTTGACCAAATATGTGTGGGTCCGTTTCTGTACACTCATTGTATTCCATTGATGTATGTATCTATTCTTTTGACAATACTACATAATCTTGATTACTGTTTGGTTGAAATTACGCTAAGCTTTGAAATCAGGTGTAATGAGTTCTCCAACTTTATCCTTATTTAAAGATTTTGCTTTGATTATTCTAGATCTTTTGCATTTCCATATAAATCTTTAATCAGTTTATCTATTTCTTCTAAAAAAGCCAACTAGAATTTTATTTGGAATTGTATTGAATGTATAGATCAGTTCGGAATAATAGCAAACTATATTGAATCTTCCAATCTACAAATACAGTATTTATCTCTTTATTGACCTCACATTTAATTTCTCTCAGCCATGTTCTGTAGTTTTTAGTATAGAAGTCTTGGATACTTTTGTTAGACTTATTCCTAGGTGTTTAATATTTTTGATACTACTCTAAATAGAATTTTTAAACATTTAATTTTCTAATGTTTCATTGCTAGTGCATAGAAAATAATTGATTTTTTAAGAATATTAATCTTGTACCTGATTGCTTTACTAATAAATTTATTTATGAGTTCTAGCAGTTTCATGAATCCTCTGGAATTTTCAACATAAACAGCAGTTTATATCTACATGTAAAAACAATTTTACTTCTTCTGGTTAAATTTTCTTTTATTTCTTTTTATGGCATTATTTCAGTGTTACAGTGTTGAATGAAAGTGATGCAAGAGCATTCTTATCTTACTCCTGATCTTGAGAAAAAGCAATTCAGTCTTTTATATTAAGTTTAATATTAGCTGTAGATTTTTTATAGATACCCTTTATCAGCTTGAGGAAGTTCTATTATTAGCTTACTAAGAGTTTTTAATTGTTAATGAATATTTAATTTTGTCAGATGCTTTGTCTGCATCTATTAAGATGATCATGTCATGGTTTTTCTCCTGTGGACTGTTAATATGTTGAATTATATTGGTTGATTTTTGAATATTCAGCCAACTTTACATTCCTAGGGTAACTCTTACTTGGTCATGATGTATTACCCATTTTATATATTGTCAGATTCATTTTGCTAATGTTTTGTAAAGGATTTTTACATAAAATAAGGAATGTTGATCTGTAATTTTCTTTATGATAATATTTTTGTCAGGTTTTGGTAGTAGGGTTATGCTGGTCTCCTTAGACAAGTTGGATAATGTTCCCTTCTCATCCTATTTTTTGAAAATATTTGCGTAATTTTGGTATTATTTCTTCCTTGAATGTGTGATAGAGTTTACCAGTGAAATCTTTCTTTTTCTTCCTTTATTTTTTCAAGATCTTTTTTATTTATTTGAAAGAGAGACAGAGCAAGCATGAGCTGGCGGCAGTTGAAGTGGGGGAGGGTGGGCAGAGGTAGAGGGAGAAGCAGACTCTCTGCAGAGCAGGGAGGCTGACACCCAGGTGGGTCCCAGGACCCTGGGACCCAGGGCTCATGACTTGAGCCGAAGGCAGACATTTGACTGAGCCACCAGGTGCCCTGCAGTGAAATCTTTCTTTTGGAGAAGGTTTTTTTTTTGTTTTTTTTTTTTTAAACATTCAACTTCTTTTATAGATATATGGCTGCTAAGATTTTTTTTTCCCTTGTGTCAGTTTTGTCATCCATAAGCAATTGATGTTTAGTGGTATTAAAACATCTGCAACACAAATCCTTTGAAAGGTTCAGAACTTTATAAAGAGGGACTCTAAGGGCTGTGGGGCAGATTGTTGTAACTGAAGTGAGATAAAAGCTAACTAGACATTCACTGGTATTTTCTAGTAACTCATTTTGTCAGGTTTTGGAAAAGTGACATAATCTTTTCATATTCTTTTTTTTTTTTTTTCCTAAAAAATTTTTCTCAGTCTTTTGAAAGAAGAACATTGGACCTTCCTTATACCCAGTGCTACCTTAAGTCATTTTTGGTCATAATATTATTTAAGTAGGCATAAACATAAAATTTGTGATTATAGTTCTGAGATAGCTGTAAACCAAAACAGTCCCACCAATTCAAACAAAGTTAAACTATAAAACCAACATAAACTCAAATTAACATGAATGTGGTGGGGAACCAGATTTGAGACAATATCTTTTCTACTGTCACAGTGCTAGAGTATGTTATGTTAAAAGCATAGGCTCTGGAGTACGACCAAAGTTCAAATTTTGGCTCCACCACTGCTTTGTTCGAGTGACTTAGTTACTCATTTATAAAATGAGGATAATAATTTATTTAATAGGATTATTGCTATAATTAGGATTATTGGTATGTCAAGTCCTAGAAGAGTGCTTGGCAATTAATAATTACTCAATAAATATTAGCTGTAATAATAACTAGTTTTATATTATTCTACTGAAACCTTAATGATCAGTATTGGGTTTATTTTTTGTTTATTTTTTAAAAAACTTACGTATTTGAGAGAGAGCTCAAGTGGGGGGGCAGCAGAGGGAGAGGGAGAGGAAGAGCTGAGCAGGGAGCCTGACATGGGGCTCGATCCCAGGACCCTGGGATCATGACCTGAGCTGAAGGCAGATGCTTAACCGACTGAGCCATCCAGGCGCCCCTAGTGTTGGGTTTAGTAGTAGAAAGTCTGACTCTATATTTAATGGCTTTCTGATTTTGACTTTGATAATGTAAATACTAATATATAGAATGTCGCCTTGCCTAAGTTAACATACAGTGTGGTAATAATAATTTCATAGCTTTGCTTGCTAATTTAGGATAAGCAAATTTCATACTTAACCTAAACTCTGCTAGTCAGGACTCTGAGTTTTGTTTTGTTTTTAAGATGTATTTATTTATTAGAGTGAGTGAGCAGGGGGAAGAGGGTAGAGGGAGAGGAGGAGACAGAATCCCAAGCAGACTCCCCACTAATGTGGGTCTTGATGCAGAGCTTGATCTCATGACCCTGACATCACCACCTGAGCCAAAACCAAGAATTGGACATTCAACTGACTGAGCCACCCAGGCGCCCCTCTTTGAATTTGTTTTTAATTAAGTGTCACATGATAACTCTGTAAAGCTGAGTGTCTAATCCAATCATTGCCCATATCAGATATGAGAAATACTATCTGAAGTTATTTTTATTTCTTGAAAATGTAGAAAAGGTATTATTTTTCAGTGTAGGCCTCATCATCAGACTGTTGAAGCAAATCAGTAGGTTCTAGAACTTATTTTTAGCAGTTCAGAAATACCTTAATTGTCTTCTTACTGATACAGTTTTGTATTAAATATAGAATGTATTGCAATATATTGATAGCTATTCCTTGTTGGCTTGGACTCAATCCATTTAATTACCCTAAATATCAGCAGATTATGCTCTCATAACTACATTGGTTAACATTGGTTGCCTGGCTGAAATATATTAATAATGATACTGGAAAAATATTTTCATTTTATGATACTCAAGAAAAGTTTAAGAGCCTCTTCATGAGATTGCTAGTGAATTTCAGAATGTAATGAAAGTGACTTATGATTAGTATCTATTGATTCTTAAAGGTTGCTGATTATTATAGAATTAAGTGGATAAGCTTTTAACAAAATCTAAAATTTTATCTATTTTGTCTTATAATTTTTTTTCTGGCTTGTGGTACCTTCAGCAAGGTACTATTTTACTACTGTATAGTAGCTTTTACCTAACAGTAAGTTCTTTTGAGTTCCACATGCTTATATAATTTTGTGTTTTGATTCTGCCGCATTTTTACACATTTGAACTGTTACATCTTCATTCAGATATTGTGTCATAATGTATATTATTTTCTTTCTATGAACATATATATTTATTTCAGCTCCTTTTATTTTCTCATGACTCTGTGACACTTAAAGTGGTGTATTGTTTCAGTATTACATATGCCATTTTCATGATGTCAAATCATAATGGCTTTCATTTGCAAATTATTAATGCAAAAGACAAGTTTTATATTTATATTTGCTAAAAAAGAAGCAGCATGAACAGGTTTCTCAACAAATTGAAAGTTGAATCATGTCACTTTAGGTGATTATGGACAATAAGGTGAGTATAGATACGAAGGCAGTATTCGGATCTAAGGTGATTATTTAATGATTCATCGTATGCTTATATTAATCACATTTTTACTAGAATCAAAATGAAAAGAGTTATATACATTTTGAAATAGAATTATAGACCTCCCAATAGTTTATTTGTGGAGTCCAGTCTGAGAAACAGTTGTACTTGGGGGTTGGTGCAGAGAAATTGAAGGATTCCTCTAAGGTTCTAAAAACCAGGGATGGGGGCGCCTGGGTGGCTCAGTGGGTTAAAGCCTCTGCTTTTGGCTCAGGTCATGATCTCAGGGTCCTGGGATCGAGCTCCCCATCAGGCTCTCTGCTCATCAGGGAGCCTGCTTCCCGCCCGCCCCACCCCTCCCCGCCTGCCTCTCTGCCTGCTTGTGATATGTCTGTCAAATAAATAAATAAAATCTTTTAAAAATAAACAAATAAAAACCAGGGATGGGGGCACCTGGGTGGTTCAGTTGTTAAGTGTCTGCCTTTGGCTCAGGTCATGATTCCCAGGGTCTTAGAATCGAATCCCGCATTGGGCTGCTTGCTCAGTGGAAAGCCTGCTTCTCCCTCTCTTGCTGTGTCTTTCTCTGTCAAATAAATAAATAAAATCTTTAAAAAATAAAAATAAATAAAAACTAGAGATGAATATTACTTTTTGTATATCAGTAATTGAGTTCAGTAGCTTAAGCAAGATCAGGGCCTTATATTTCCTTATGTAACAAAGAATCCTAGATAGTTCAGAGTTGATGTAGTGGCTGTACGATGTCAACAGGGACCCACGTTCCTTCTGGGTGTTCTCTCCCATCCTTAAGTTCTTACTTCGTGTTCCCACTGTGGCCTCAGGAGCTCCAGCCATCATGTCCTTATTCCAGGCAGAAAGAAAGGGAAGGACAAAGGGAAAAAGGCAAAAAGGCCAGAATCAGACATGTCGCTCAGTGACTTTTATTTATATGTTATTGGCTGGAACTGTGTCATATGACAATTCCTATTTGAAAGGAAGCTGGGAAATGTGTTTTAGGTGACCATATTGCTGCCCCAATAAACTGGGACTCTCTGTAAGGAAAAAGAATGGATACTGGGTAGGCAGATGATCTCTGCCATACCAATTAAATAGATATATTAAGAAAGCTTAAAAAACAAACATCAGAAACCTCAGTCTTTCTTTTTAACCAAGCTTTTTATTTTAATCCCGGTATAGTTAGCATACAGTATATTTGGTTCAGAAGTACAGTGTAATGATTCAGCAGTTCTGTACATTACTCAGTGCTTATTGGGATAAGTGTACCAGTCTTTCTCTTTTATCTGCATTTTTACTTTAAAGTTACATAAAAAGGAATATAAATAAAATAAGTCCCTAACTTCCTAAAGTATGAAGGGAACATAAAGATCATATAGTCCTGACATTTTAGCTTAGAGGTAATTAGTGACTTGTCTTAGGCCACAGACATCAGTTCCAAACTAGAACTGAAGTTCCCAACTCTGATACCAGTCACTGGTCTTCCCATTTACTTGGGCTGCTTCATAAAATCTGGTAGCTCACTTACTACTCTCCTGTGTAACTACAGCTGTGGTTTGGGACTACTGGGGAGACGAATCCTCTGTTCGCTTCAGTGATTATAATAAAAGTGATAGGAGGAAATTTCATGTTCTTATATGAGGGTGTTATGTTTATTTTGTTAGTGTTGATGGCACTGCCAGTATTTATATGTTTATTAATTAGTTCTTTTTTTTTAATCGTTTTTGTGTTTTGTTTTTTAAAGATTTTATTTATTTATTTGACAGACAGAGATCACAAGTAGGCAAAGAATCAGGCTCCCCGCTGAGCAGAGAGCCGGATGCAGGGCTCAGTCCCAGGACCTTGGGATCATGACCTGAGCCGAAGGCAGAGGCTTTAACCCACTGAGCCACCCAGGCACCCCTATTAATTCATTCTTCATTTATTCATCATTAACAATGGCTTATAAGGTCATAAGAGCAGGGCCATATCGTGTTAATATCTCTGTCCCCAACTAGGTCCTAATTGAAGAATGAAAAATTATAGCCCCTTATACTAAAAGTTTAAAAATAAATAAAAGTTTAAAATATTATGGTTCCTGGGACGCCTGGGTGGCTCAGTGGGTTAAAGCCTCTGCCTTTGGCTCAGGTCATGATCCCGGTGACCTGGGATCGAGACCCGTATCGGGCTTTCTGCTCTGCGGGGAGCCTGCTTCCTCCTCTTTCTTTGCCTGCCTCTCTGCCCAGTTGTGATTTCTGTCTGTCAAATAAATTAAAAAAAAAAAATTATGGTTCCTGTCCTCAGGGAATTTCTCAGTCAAGTTTGAGAGACAGACACGAATGGCGATGATAATAGTACAGAGATAAGAGATGATAGAAATACAAGTGAAGGGTGAACAAGTAAAAGTAAGTAAATACCTGAGACTGAAAGGAGGTCTATAAAGACTTCAACAGGAGGTGGTCCCAAGTTCAGTTTTGAAAGGGTTTTCCAGATGAAGAAAGAAGAGGGCTGCATATCACACCAAAGAACAAGTTTTTTGTTTGTTTGTTTTTAAGGATTTTGCTTATTTATTTGACAGAGCCAGAGAACATAAACAGAGGGAATGGCATAAGGACAGGGAGAAGCAAGCTATACACTGAGCAGGGAGCCCAATGCAGGGCTTGATCCCAGGACCCTGGAGTCATGACCTGAGCCAAAGGCAGAGGCTTAACCATCTGAGCCACCCAGACCCCCCCGCTGCCGCCCCAGAGAACGAGTTTTTAGAGGCCCAGTGGGCATGAGAAACTGTTTAGGGAAGAGGAGACTGTGAGAAATATGGGAAAAGCCCATAGTAGTAGGAAATGAGGCTTGAGGGGTTGACTGTAGCCATGACCATATCACAGAGGCCTCATAACATGTGAAAGGTTTTGAATTTACCTATTGATGGGGTGCCATGGAGGTTCAGATGTGTCCTTTTGTATGGCCACCTGACATTACAGTTAGACCTTGGCACCTTAGTGTGGAGCCCACCTACAGTGAGGCACCACTTTTCACTCACAGCTACAGATGAACAGGGCAGACTAAACCATACATCAGGATCCTTGTTCCTCCCCTGCTCAATTTTCCCCAGAATCTCCCCTTTATCAAAAACACACTTGACCGTTCTAATCACATGCAGACTCCTCATGTCCCAGTTTACTTTTCTTGCCCATCATGTTTTCCTCACTGTTACCCAGTCAAGGACCCATAACAAGTGATTCTTTTTGACCTCTGACCAATAAAGAATGGCTTACTCCTGTTTGGTAGATGGTTATCCTTACATGCCCAGGAGGCTTGAATGGTGGAATAAACCAGACACATCTTTTTTCTTCCAAATGGTGAAATGAAAGGCGGTATTTCAGGAATTTCAGACAACAGGGAGACAGATAGCCAGCTCCTAAGATTTGGTTACAGTCCTGGCACCTGACCTGGCCCACTTGTCCTTGCTTCTGGTCTGCAAACTGCCTTTGCCCCTGACCCCTGGAGGCGCCCCCTAGTGGCTCTCCTCCCATGCCAGTCTCCCTTCCCTGCTAAAGACTTTTCCTTCTGCAGCTCTTAATTCTCTCCTTGGACTCTGAGTTACGTTATTTGTTTTCCACTGCCCAGCAGAGGATTGACTTCCTTTCTGTGACTCATCCTAGAATGGACCTAAACCTTTGTTGGTTCTGCCTTTAGTAATGAAGTTTCTGATGGCAGAGGGTCAAGTCGGAAGTGCATCCTCTTGGTTAATACAGATAATGCACACATTTTATTATTATTATTTTTTAAAGATTTTTATTTATTTATTTGACACACAGAAGTCACACGTAGGCAGAGAGGCAGGCAGAGAGAAAGAGGAGGAAGCAGGCTCCCTGCGGAGCAGAGAGCCCCATGCAGGGCTCGATCCCAGGACCCTGGGATCATGACCTGAGCCGAAGGCAGAGGCTTTAACCCACTGAGCCACCCAGGTGCCCCCACACATTTTATTATTAAGGAATTGAATAAACCTCTCTTTGTGACTTTGGAAGTAAAACATACCATGAAAAGGCTTACCTCTTTTTTTTTTTTTTAAAGATTATTTATTTATTTGATAGAGATCACAAGTAGGGAAGAGAGGCAGGCAGAGAGAGGAAGGGAAGCAGTTTCTCCTCTGAGCCAGAGAGCCGGATGTGGGCCTCAATCCCAGGACCCTGAGATCATGACCTGAGCCGAAGGCAGAGGCTTTAACCCACTGAGCCACCCAGGCTCACCTCTTTTTTATTGCTTAATTGTTCCTTTTTTCTTTCCCACTTTTTTTCTCATGCAAATATTTTTTAAATTTTTAATTTTTTTTATAAACATATAATGTATTATTAGCCCCAGGGGTACAGGTCTGTGAATCGCCAGGTTTGTACACTTCACAGCACTCACCGTAGCCCATACCGTCCCCAGTGTCCATAATCCCACCACCCTCTCCCTACCCCCCTCCCCCCGGCAACCCTCAGTTTGTTTTGTGAGATTAAGAGTCTCTTACGGTTTGTCTCCCTCCCTTCCTACCCCCCAAACCCCCCACGTTGCATCTCCACTTTCTCATATCAGGGAGATCGTATGATAGTTGTCTTGCTCCGATTGACTTATTTCTCTAAGCATAATACCCTTTAGTTCCATCCACGTCATCGCAAATGGCAAGATTTCATTTCTTTTGATGGCTGCATAGTATTCCATTGTATGTATGTATGTATATATATATATACACATACACACACACACATATATATATATCCACATCTTCTTCATCCATTCATTCATGCAAATATTTTTCATGCAGATATTATTGTAACAGTCAAGGAAAGTAACAAAAATCTTCTCTCACAGCCATAGAGCATCACTTTTTTTTTACTTTTACCTGTATTCTCTTCCAGTCTGCCCATGTGCAGTGATATTAACTAGTTTTTTTTTATTTAAAAAAATTTTTTTAAAGATTTTATTTATTTATTTGACAAACAGAGATCACAGGTAGGCAGAGAGGCAGGCAGAGAGAGAGGAAGGGAAGCAGGCTCCCTGCTGAGCAGAGAGCCTGATGCATGGCTCCATCCCAGGACCCTGGGACCATGACCTGAGCCAAAGGCAGAGCCTTTAACCCACTGAGCCACCCAGGTGCCCCAACTAGATACAGTTTTGAAGTACATTTCTTTTTTATGCCACATGATCATAGTTCAAGGAAATTGAAGTAATAGAGATATGGGAATATCTTGGGTAATAATGGCTTCTTATTTTGATTATTTCCCTTTAGGAAGGACACTGCTGATCCTGTAACATGGAGGATTGCCTTCATACTTCATCTGAGAATCTGTCCAAATTGGTCAGCTGGGCCCACAGCCATGGGACCATTTGCAGCCTCATTCCAAACCTGAAACACTTGCTTTCGGAAGGTTCCCATGGGAACCTCACAGCAATGTGGGGCTGTAGTGCTGGCCATGCTTATCACTGGCCGCTGACAGCCACTTGCAGAGCTGGGTCCCAAGAAAGGGTCTGTTTCCAGGATAACAGAAGTTTTAACTCTGATAGTCCCAGTATAATTGGAGTACCCTCTGAGACACAGACTAGCCCTGTTGAAAGGTACCCTGGGAGACCCGTGAAAGCGAAGCTAGACTGTAATCGGACCAGAGACTCTTGTGACTTCTCTTATTGCAGTGAACCCTCTGAACTGGATGAAGCTGTAGAAGAATATGAAGATGAAAACACCCTGTTTGACATGGTTTGTGAGTCTTCTGTTACAGACGAGGATAGTGACTTTGAACCCCAAACCCAAAGGCCTCAAAGCATTGCTCGAAAAAGGCCTGGAATAGTCCCATCTTCTCTCCATTCCAGCTCTCAAGCTCAAATGGTTGATGAATGCAGCAATGATGTCATCATTAAGAAAATCAAACAAGAGATTCCTGAAGATTATTACATTGTGGCGAATGCGGAGCTGACTGGAGGGGTAGATGGACCAGCCCTTTCATTGACACAGATGGCAAAACCCAAGCCTCAGACTCATGCTGGTCCCTCCTGCATAGGGTCTGCTAAGCTGATTCCCCATGTGACATCTGCCATTGGCACAGAGCTAGACCCACATGGTGTGTCTGCATCCCCCTCTGTCATGTCCAGACCAATCGTCCAGAAGACTGCCAGGGTATCTCTGGCTTCACCAAACAGAGGACCCCCTGGTGCCCATGGCACCAGCCAGCAGGTGGCCATGCAGATGCCTGTGAGCACATCCCATCCTAACAAACAGATCAGCATCCCTTTGTCTGCACTGCAACTGCCTGGACAGGATGACCAAGTTGCTTCTGAAGAGTTCCTGCCCCATCTGCCCAGCCAGGTTTCCTCCTGTGAGGTAGCTCTTTCTCCCTCAGTTAACACAGAGCCAGAAGTGAGTTCCAGTCAGCAGCAGCCCCCAGTCGCTCCAACCATAACCACTGAGGCCACAGCACAGTGCATACCAGGTATGGCACATGAGGTGACAGAGAGTCCCTCATCCACGCACATCAGAGAATTCTGCGCCGTCAGCACTTACAAAACCATTGGCTCAGTTTGCTAGGAATCAGGCCTTTATTATTCTCAGAAACATAGAAATAATGAAATATGTTCTATCCAGGTAATACTCTGAAGGAAATTCATCTGAGTTAAGGCCATCCGTCCAGTCAGTGTACCTCAGGGCTGAGAGGACAGCTGTAGGATTGTGCTGTTAATATTGCATGGCTAGATTTAAGATTTGTATCTGATCTTAAGCTGAATAATTTTTATTTTTATTATTTTTTAAAAGATCTTATTCATTTTAGGGAGAGAACAAGTAAGTAGGGGTGGGGGGCAGAGGGAGAGGGAGAGAATCTCAAGCAGACTCTGTGCTAATTACAGAACCTGATGCAGGGCTTGATCTCATGACCCTGAGACGTGACCTGAGTCAAAGTCAGACACTTAACTCACTGAGCCACCCAGGTGCTCCAAGCTGAATAATTTTGGTGTATTAATGTTATCTTTGAAAATTTTTATGCTCTCCTATCAGTATCAAGGTATTTGTTTGTTGTTGGAAGCCAAAATGACATGATGTTGGGTGTGTAATGACAATAGAACTGGTGATTTTCCATTATTATTTATTTGTCTGAACCAACTTGGCCTTTATGTTCATTTAGTTGGTGTGGCAGTTTAGAACAAGTATTTTAAAAGCAACAAATAATTCTAAAAGAAGTATTTTATCTTTTATCTCAAAATTTAAAAGAGTCTGATAACTTGCACTCCTGGAGTACATGGGCCAAATTGGAATGGACTGAGAGGAGAGGGAAATAATTGTATGAGGCCTCTATCTAATTTTGACATTCTAATGTTCTGTGATTCTAACATGCAGTGTTTATTTAATCTGGGCTATTATTATATAAAGAGGGTTTGGGTGTCATGCATTTGGCTTCATTATTCAAATCTAATAAGCCAGAAGTAGACATGGACAAAGGTGAACAGACATACAGAACAGAGTATATAGAAAGCAGAAATTTATGGCACGTTTTGGTTTGTTTCATTTTAATCCCTCTCAAGGAAGTCATGTATTTTAGAAAAAGTTACCTAGAAAAAGTTACCTAGAAGCCTGTCTGTGCCTTTACCCAGTTTATGATTTTGCTGACACAGTCATGGTATTATTAATAAGCTATACAATGAAAATATTCATATCCTGATTCAAAATAATGCTTTTCAGTTTATTCATTTTTCTTTCTTTTTAAAATAATAGCTTCATTGAGATATAATTCACATATCATAAGATATACTCTTTAAAAATACACAGTTCAGTGGTTTTTTGTGTGTTTACAGAGTTGTGCAACTATCACCACTATCTAATTCAAAGCACTGTTACCACCCCAGAAAGAAACCCATACCCATCAGCAGTCCCTCTTTTCTTCCTCCCAGACCATCAACCACTGATCTGTTTTATGTTTCTGTAGATTAGCCCATCCTGCATATATGTGGAATCATAGCATGTGACTACCTTCTTGCACTTAGCATATTTTTTTCTTACATTGTAGCAATGTATCAGGATTTCTTTTCATTTCCAAATAATATTTCACTATATGAATATATCATAGTTTGTTTTTCCTTTCGTAAGTTGATGGACATTGAAGTTGTTTCTATTTTTTGGCTGTCATGAGTAATGCTGCTAATAACACTCCTATACAAGTAGATGTATAACTTCATTTCACTTGGGCAACTACCTAGAAGTGGAATTGCTGGGTGTATGATAACTCTAACTTTTTGAGGAACTGCCAGACTTTTCCAAAGTAGCTCCACTATTTTACAATCACCAGCAGTGTAAAAAAGTTCCTGTTTCTTAACATGCTGACCAATATTTGTTGTTTTCTATTTAACAAAATGATATTTATCCTGGGTGCATGAAGTAGTATCTCATTGTGGTTTTGATTTCCACTACCTTAGTGATTAATGGTGTTGAACTTTTTAACAGTATAGTCTTTGGCTAATCCTAGCATAATTTAGACACATTTTCATTAGGCTCGTGAAGGTCTTTGTACTAGGTAAGAAATCTGACTCTTAATACATATAGAATAAAGTAGTGGTACCTTTTCACTTAAATAGATAGTTGTATCTGGTTTATTTGTGTCTCCCCCACCATTTAAAAAAAAAAATAGAAGACTTAGCCTGACAGTTTTCTATATTCTCATTTATTTTATATTAGAGGGTAGAATTCAGAATTGTATTTTGCAAAGTGGTCCAGTATACCAAAACAGCTTAGTAAGACTGTTATATCACACATCCTTCCATGAACTTACCTCAGTATCCTTCTACTAACTTACTGCAGCTTAGTAATACTGTTGTGTTACCCCTTCCACTAAATTACCCCAGATTTCCTTGCATCTGCCTAGTGAACAGTGAATGAAACACTAAGACTCTTTACTAAACAAAATATGAATATCTTATTATATCACTGTTATGGAAAAGAAATTCAGCCTGTTTGAAAAATATTTTAAACTGTTTATTTTTTGTATAGATTACATTCTCGTAGGTTTTATTTCTTAATAAAATTACACTCTTTTTTTTGAAATTGCACTTTTTATGATAGCTATAAAAAGCAGGTATGGCCAAGTACAGCACATAGTTAATACAATCATAAACTGTGATTTAGCTGTACTCTTGCAAAGAGAATTGGTCTGGCTTGGAGTTGAACCTTTAAGGAAAAACAGTATGAAGAACTGATGAGAAGTTCCTAAGGAATCATCCTAATGTTTTGATCCATTGTTCTTTGGAAGGATATTTATTATATTGCTAAAATATTTTTAGCTTTAAAGAAATATTATTTTAGGGGTGCCTGGGTGGCTCAGTCATTAAGCATCTGTCTTTGGCTCAGGTCATGATCCCAGCATCCTGGGCTCGAGCCCCACATCAGGCTCTCTGCTCAGCAGGAAGCCTACTTCTTCCTCTCCCTATTCCCCTGCTTGTGTTCCCTCTCTCACTGTCTGTCTGTCTGTCTCTCTCTCTCTCTCTCTGAAAATAAATAAAATCTTTAAAAAAAGATACTATTTTACTAGAAACATCACTGGAACAAATAAAACTCTGATTGACATTTTTCTTTCGTGGGAGTTAGATAAAGTTAACTTACAATTTACCTTTGTTCTATAGAGCCCAAATTAGACTCCGTGCTCTTAACAGTTTTGTTTTGCATATTTACTATTGTAAATAGTCTTCATTCTAAACATAGATTTTTTTTTTAAATTTAGAATTACAGCACATCCAAATGTATGTGAATGAGTATGTACAGATGGACCTTACTCAGTTAATATAGAAAGTATACTTGGGACTAAGCCAGGAAGAAACCTTTTTTTTTATTTTATTTTTAATTTTTAATTTTATTTATTTGACAGAGAGAAATCAGAGCTAGGCAGAGAGGCAGACAGAGAGAGGGGGAAGCAGGCTCCTGCTGAGCAGAGAGCCCGATGCGGGGCTCGATCCCAGGACCCTGAGACCATGACCTGAGCCGAAGGCAGAGGCCTAAACCACTGAGCCACCCAGGCGCCCCAGGAAGAAACCTTTTGAAAGAACTAACTGAAAGCAAAATCAGGTGCTCTTCTTTTTCTTTTTTTTTTAAATCAGGTGCTCTTCTTAAAACGGATGTTGTGTAAGCTGGGTCCTTATCAAATCATTGTAGAAATACTGCATATCTTTGAATAGTATTTTTTTTTAAATAAATATTCTAACAAATGACTGTTGAGTAAACCAGAAACAAAGGGAAATTTTTTCATTTTGTTTAGTTTTTACTGATGCCGTTTAAATTCTGTTCTCCTAGTGGAAAGTCATCCTTATTTATGTTCAAAACTAAACTCACAAAATGATAAAATGTTAATCAAGGTATGAACAAAATTATTAATTTTCATGTCAGCTCTGTTATGCTTTTCAACCCAAATCTTAGCCAATAGTAATGAGTAAAGAGGACATATTATTAGAAGAATTACTGACTATTTCCCCAGTGGCTTAGATTCCATTACATTTTGAGGTTATTAAATGTAAATTTAGGGCATTTGTCATAAATTTAAATTTCTATTGCATTCTGAGTTGGGTTTTTATGTGTATATTTTTTTAAACATACACACATACACGTGACTTCCTTTATGATTTTGTGCAAGGACCCCTTTTATTAATCAGCTTTTCCCCAGAAATTTTATAGTAGCAAGCAGTCAACTTTTGCTTATCAGATTTGAAATATGTTTTTCTTTTGAAAATACACACCTTTAAAAGATAAAAAAATACACATCTTTAGTTCTAATAAATTATATGTATTCATTATGTATTAGAAATATTAACTCCTAGTTTATTTTGTATATTGGAAATACATTTCTCTCTTTACCATTAAAGTAATTTTGATGTAATTAATTTTGTTGATGGTATATTTTTTAGATGAATTTTCTTAATTTTTATGAGGTTATTCCTTTCAGCCTCTATTTAGCTATCATCTTTCCCACATTTGGTTATTTTGCTAAGGAAGTCCTTTCCTTCCCTTGAATCTGATAACTATTTACCTATGTTTTACTCTGGTTCTTTTTTGGTTTTCCACCTGCTGCAGCTGCTTCTATTCTGAAGTCAGAATAGATTTTGGATTGTATCCTAACTTCATTATTTTTGCAGTAGTCAAATGTTCCAGCTTCATTTATTGGATAATTGCCATTTATGCATAACATTTATGCATAACATTTTTGTTTATAATTGGGTCCATTTATAGATTTTCTTTTTTTTTTAATTTTTAAATTTTTTAATTTATTTATTTGCCAGGGAGAGAGAGAGAGGAAGAACACAAGCAGGGAGAGCAGCAGGCAGAGGCAGAGAGAGAAGCAGGCTCCCTGCTGAGCAAGGAGCCCAATATGGGACTCCATCCCAGGACCCTGGGATCATGACCTGAGCTGAAGGCAGCAGCTCGACCAACTGAGCCACCCAGGCGTCCCCCATTTATAGATTTTCAAGTCTGTTGTTATTGATCTCCTTTTCTTCTAATTTTTTATTATTTGATTATGTCTTTTAAAAAGATTTTATTATTTTTTTGAAATAATCTCCACACCTAACGTCAGGTGAGAACTCGATCACCTGGTGATCAAGAGTGGCACGCTCCACTGACTGAGCCAGCCTGGTACCCCACTATTTGATTATATCTTACACAAAACAAAATGCATTTGTAGAAAAAGAAGAGTATAATTTCTTTAATAGAATACTTTTTGAAACCTCATGTAAAATTGAATTTAGTAAGCTTTTAAAAATTGATTAAGTCATATTCTAGCAGTGGTTTCTCTTGTCAAAAACAGAAAATCTGAGTTAAAATAAGTTTAAAAAGAATAAATTGCTTTATATCCGAGGACATATCTTGAAACAAGTTGTTGTTTTTTTTTTTTTAAAGATTTTATTTATTTATCTGAGAGAGAATGAGTGAGAGAGAGCATGAGAGAGGAGAAGGTCAGAGGGAGAAGCAGACTCCCCAAGGAGCTGGGAGCCCGACGCGGGACTCGATCCTGGAAGTCCGGGATCATGACCTGAGCCGAAGGCAGTCGCTCAACCAACTGAGCCACCCAGGCGCCCTTGAAACAAGTTTTTAGCCAAATGTTAAACGATGTCTGGTTTCTTTCTTGCCATTTCTCACCTTAGGTTCCTTGGTATTAGCTCTCCCTATCGATGTTTGATTTCTGTATGGTCCCCAAGGTGGCTCCCAAGTGCTGCTAGGATTCATGTCTAGCAGTAGACAGAACCTTTGTCACAACATTCCCATTAATCCTTGAATCAGTCTCTGGGGCATTAGACCCCCGCCTGGAAATGGTATTGAGACCAGTTTACATAAATCATATAACTAGGTATGGAGGTTAGATGGGGGTGTTCTTCCAAGGACGTTCTAGGTTGTCATCTTGAAAGGAACAGCAAACCAGAATTATCTACGCTACTTGTGTATATTTTTGTTTTTGTTTTGGGCACTTAAGTTTTTTGTTTTTTGTGTTGTTGTTGTTGTTTTTTAATGTGGGCAGATGGGAGATGTTTATAAATGTCATTCAAGGACAGGATATACTAGAACAGTGTTCTAATAATGGGTAGAAACATGAATATATGCTTGTTTATATATATGCATGCATATGTATGGTTACATATGCATTATATTTTACATATTTCCTTATTCCACAAGAAATATATGCCTCTTCTTGCCAAGGTAGAACAAGACTAAATTTGTTTTTTAAAGATTTTACTTATTTTTTTATTTGAGAGAGAGAGTGTGCATGTAGGAGTGGGAGGAGGAGCAGAGGGGGAGGGGGAAAGAATCTTAAGCAGACCTCATGCAGGGCTCAGTTCCACAACCCCAAGATCATGATCCCAAGATCACGACCTGAGCCAGAAACAAGAGTCAAATGCCCAATTGACTGAGCCACCCAGATGTCCTGACTAAATTTGTTTTCGCAGCTGTACCCTTTCCTGTACCTTCCTGCAGGATGACCTGAGACGTAAATTCTGACAAATAAAGAGAGGCAAAGTAAAAATTCAGGCTCGGTTTATACCATCATTTCCTTCCTTATCTATTGGGTGTTTATCTTAGGATTGATATGTCAGGCAGCGCTGGGCATTGGGATAGTAGAGACTGGTCACTCAGAGTTTGAAATCAGACATGCCTAGGTTGATTCCCAGCCCTACCTCCTGCTAGCCTTGTAAACTTAGCTAAGTCATTTCATTTTCCCGAGACTGTTTTCTCATTTGTAAAGTAATAGTAATGCCTGTTTTGCAGGATTGTTTGAGGGCCAAATGCAAAAATATAGGTAAAGAGAGTATGTGACATGTAATAAACATTCAGCAAATAATAGTTTCTACCATTATTAATATTTTTTTGGTTGTCATCACCATTGTTGCCATTATTATGCTGTGCTCAATACTCTTAAGTAGCGAAATAGACTCTGATCTTATGCGATTACATCCCTACATCTACTAGAAAATGGTCCATGGAACAGTATCACTGGTATCAGCTGGGAATCTAGTAGAAATACAGACTCTCAGTCCCTATCCCAGACCCAAAGACTCAGAATTTGTGTTTAATAAGATCTCCACATAACTTGTATGGACATTGAAGCTGGAGAAGCAGTGATATAGGGAATGCAAGACCCATATTGTGGGGCACATTGTTTCCATCCTGCTACCCAGTAACTTTGAACACTCTTCCTGTGTGAGAGAATTCCCTCCTTTGTGCATCTGTGTTTCCCTATTGGCGAGGCCAAAAACTTGGATTCCAGGTATTTATTTCAAAGACGGCACAGTCTTGTGAACTTAGGCTTTACCAGTCAGATGCACTCACATCAGACCCTAATCAGAAGAATCCGTTTTGCAAATTGCAAATCTTGCAGTTTCTAGAGGCAGCAGGAGCAGCGTCCCTGCAGTGGTTCTAATTGTAGAGGCTGTCGCTGGAGTTTGGTGGCTTTGTTGCCTCTACCAGAGTGAATCTGTGTTGGGTCAGGGAATTATTTGTGGAGACCTCCAAACCTCATTTACTGGTGTTCTAGGAATTCCTTTGGCCTTTATTAAATGCTTTTCTGCCTAAGCTGGCTAGACTGGGCTCTTTGTTTTAAGTAAAGAATCTGGGGGAATATAACCTCCAAACCTAGGAAAGGTGTTGACCTCTCCTAGGTGTTGCATGAAAAATAAAGTAATTTTCTTTTTGTCACTAAGTTTGTGTTTTCAGCTAAAATTAATGACATCCCTTTGGTCATTAACCACTGACACCAAGATGCCCCATACTGAATGATATCTTGCTATACATACTACACAACCAATCCATAGGATATGGATTCTCCTCACACTAAATCTTCCCTCCCTTCTCAGTGGGAGTTTTTGCTAAAATGTGTCCCTTGTGAGGAGTGGTTGGAAGCACAGGTTAACATATTCCCTGAACCTAGAAAAGGGGAAGCAGGTACTTAGGACCTTTGCTTTCAGCTATGGATTTTGCATAAAGGGTAGTTCTGGGAAATGAGAGAAATCCCAGTTGGAACTTCTTACCCCTGTGTTAAATATTTGTTAAAAGTTAATTTTGAATTATTAGTTTTCCCTTAGGCGTACCTTTTTCCACATGAATTCACATGATACTATTTCCTGAAACCATCTATTTTATTTCTTTACCATTTCTTAAGTCGATACCCCTGACAGAGGGATTGAACAGCAAAATCACCTGGACATAGCCCAAATAAGGAAGTTTTAGGAAATCTGGACTTGGACATTTTTTTTCTTTCTTCATTTCTTTCCTTCCTTCTTACCCTCTATTTCTTTCTCTCCTTGTATAATTTTGCCCTTGAGTTGCCATGGGTAGTGGTGGTAATGTCAAGACTTCTGTAAGATCTGTTGAAGGGGATTGAGCTTTATTTCATTTGGTCTCTTGGAAGAAACTTAATGATCTAGATACTTACCTAATTTATTGTGTTCCCCTTCTCTTTTAATGCTGAAGGAAGCTTTAATGGAACTATGCAGCACCCTTTTCTTCAATTTCAGTGCCTTGCACATGGTATGAGTGTGATCATTGTGTTGGTAATTTCTTTATTTTTTAATTTTTATATTTTATTAGTTTATTTGAGAGAGATAGATAGTGAGAGGGAGCAGGAGCAGGGAGGAGAGAGAGAAACAGGCTCCTTGCTGAGCAGGGAGCCTGATACGTGGCTGGATCCTAGGACCCTGAGATCATGACCTTAACCAAAGGCAGACACTTAACAACTGAGCCACCCAGGTGCCCCTGTTAGTAATTTCTTGACCATGAAAATATATCTTAGGGAAATTTTATATACCTGGGACTATGAGTTTCTGGGACTCAGTGCTTGCTGTCAGCAATATCTTCAGAAAAAAAGGATGGACTGGTCAATGAATGGTATTGGACATTTGGTCACCCATATGGAACAAAATAAAATTAGATCCTTATCTCACAACAGACATGAAAATAAGTCTCATTTAAAGATCTAAATGTGGAATTATAAAGCTTAAAACTATCTGGAGGAAATCTTGCAAAATAGCCTTGATGTCAGGAAGAGTTTTTAAAACATGGCACAAACCATAAAGGGAAAGATTGGAAATGCTGACAACCTTAAAGTAAAAGACTGTAAGTAAAAGTCTTAGCTGGGACAAGAGATATCATAAAGTTAAAAGATAAACAATCATCTGTGAGATGACTTTAATTCATATAACCAAAAATATTCATACACAGAATACATATTAAAAACTGCCGCAAATCAGCAGGAAAAAGATCAGATAATCCACTAGGAAATGAGAAAAGGAAATGAAGAAGCACTTCTAATAAGAGGAAACCCATGTAGTTAGGAGCACCTGGTTGTGGCTGAATCAGTTAAGCGTCGGACTCTTGATTTCAGTTCATAGGTCATGGGATCAAGCCCTGCATCAGGTTCTGCACTCAGCGCGGAGTTGGCTTCAGATTCTTTTTTCCTTTCCCTCTGCCCCTCCCCATTCTCTCTCTCTCTCTCTTTCTCAAATAAATAAATAAATAAAAAGAAAGAAAGAAAGAAAAATGTTCAACCTCGCTGCTAATCAAAGGAACACAAGACAACAATGAGATACCTTCAGAAAGGCAAAAAATATTAATTTTAACTATCGTAAGTGTTGAAAGTATGGGGAAAGGGGGACATGCTTGCGGGAATATAAATTAATACAACCATTTTGGAGAGCAATTTGCAATATTTAATAAGATTAAAGATATTCATATCATCCAACCTAGGAATTCGGTTTCTAGGCATTTGCCCTAGAGAAACATCCATAAATATATACATGGGTGGGGGAGGGATGTATAGTAGTGTACACTACAACTTTGTGATGACAAGTTAAAAAAAACATCGACAGGAGGCCTGGGTGGCTCAGTCGGTTAAGGGGCTGGCTTCGATTCAGGTCGTGATCCCAGGGTCCTTGGATCAAATCCCACATTGGGTTCCTTAATTAGTAGAGAGACTGCTTCTCCCTCTGCTTGCTGTTCCCCCTGTTTGTGCTCTCTCTCTGACAAATAAATTAAATCTCTAAAAAAACAAAACGAAACAAAACATTGACAACCTCAGTATCTATCAAGAGAGAAATAAACTCATATATTTTTCTGTGGAATATATGCATCAGCCAGATCTGCATTTATTAATGTAGATAAATCTTGGAAACACAGTTGCAGAACGATAGAGTCCATGTCTTAAAAAAGAAACAAATATTAACAGTATATTGTTGTTACACAAGCATGTGCACATGCACACACACACACCCCCCATGTATAATTAATTATGAAACATGGAAGGTCATACCACAAATGATGGTGGTTGCCTTTGGGGAGGAAGGGGATGGGAACGGGTGCACAGGAAATTTGAACTGTATCTGTAACATTTTCTTTCAAAAAGATATAAAAAAATATGACAAAATAATAGCGTGTATTAAATCTGAATGACAAGAATATGAATTGTGTTACATAAGAGACAACGTAAGTGCACTGCTTAATTATGGAAATCCAGACACACAACTGCCTGGATTCATTTCCCACCTCTACCAATTATTTTTTGGGTGACTTTGGCAAGTTACTTAACTTCTCTGTGGCTTCACCTTTTCATCTGTAAAATGAAGAATATAATGTATTTATTCTGTAGGGTTGATTGTAAGGATTATTTTAATCTATACTAAGCCCTCTGAGTCATGGTAAACATACTTTAGTATTATTCTGTATACTTTTTTGTGTATTTAAAACATGATTACTTTTTAAACATAGATTATGGGGACGCCTGGGTAGCTCAGTCAGTTAAGCGTTTGACTTCTGCTCAGGTCATGATCCCAGAGTACTGGCATCAAGCCCTGCATCGGGCTCCTCACTCACTTGTCACTCTGCCCCTCACCTCTGCTTGTGTTCATGTGCCTTCTCCCTCTCTCTGTCTCTCTCTCTCTCAAATAAATAAATAAAATCTTTAAAAAATATATATAAATTATGAAACAAAAATTGTGGAGTATTTACGAGATGAGGATAGTATGACATTATTGCTATTACTGAACATATAGAAGGGGTTTTTTTTTTGTAAGAAGGCAAACTTGACTAACATTGTCTTCTAGTGTACTTGTTTATAGACAAAGAATTTGGGGATTATTCTTATAAATTTCAACACTATGGCTCTCCTCCGCATGCTTTTAATGGGATGCTGACATGCAGAATTTTTTCAAGTTCCGGTGGAATAAATAAAAAACAACCAAGCCCCCTCCTCCAAATGTTCTCTATTATCTATTAGCACTTTCTGTTTCCAAAATAACACTACCTGAGTTCCATGAAGAAAAAGGTTGTTTCTGTTATTTTACTGATGGGAAATGAGGCACAAAGAAACTAGGTGACTGCTTACTTAGAATTCCTGAGTTAACTCAGGGCACTGAGTCACTGCTATGCACCTACCTTTGCTTGTCTTGGGATAGAAATAGCCTAAACCTCCAATTGCTTCCTCTTCCCCTTTTTTCTTTTTCAGGTTGTTCCTATCACTTACCCAAATTTTAGGCTCCTAGAGTACATCTTAAAGAGATAATTTATTTTCTCTGAGAATCATTTTTAAGCAGGGGGAGTGGGAGAGGGAGAAGCCGGCCTCCTGCCGAGCAGGGAGCCCAATGCGGGGCTTGATCCCAGGATCCTGGGATCATGACCCGAGCTGAAGGCAGACACTTAACAGCTGAGCCACCCAGGCGCCCCTTGCACATACTTTTAAAATATCATTTGTCTTAGTATTTCACAAGAAAATCTTCCCAGGGCACCTGGGTGGCTCAGTGGGTTAAAGCCTCTGCCTTCAGCTCAGGTCATGATCGCAGGGTCCTGGGATCAAGCCCCGCATCAGGCTCTCTGCTCAGCAGGGAGCCTGCTTCCGCCTCTCTATCTGCCTGCCTCTCTGCCTACTTATGATCTCTGCCTGTCAAATAAATAAATAAAATCTTTTAAAAAAAAAGAAGGAAAGAAAATCTTCCCAATTGGCTTTTTATTTCTCTAAAATAAAACATTTTTATTATACCAATGAAATAAGAGCTCTGTTATTTAATGTTCACCCAAATAAAGATGAGACTTCCAAATATGCTAAATGTACCCAAATATAGCAGACTAGCAAATAGCTATAAACCTCAGCGTGTAATTCTCTTTCAGTAAATTTAGATTTGAGTAAGGCTGCTAGAAGTTCAGAATTGAAGAGGCATTGATAGTCTTGGTATCCATTCCATGTAGTCTGAAGAGATTAATGAGCAGAAAGGTCAGTGCCAGAACACCAAAGTCTTCGCTTTAGTGTCCCATGATCGAAACATCTTCCCTGTTTGCTTTCCTCAGAGGAGCAGCAGCCTCTGACCTCCCCTTACACATTTCACTGCCTGACCATCTTGGATTTCAACAGGGGTGGGCAGAGTGCAGGCGATCCCCTGCATCCTAGGCCCAGCAATAACTTCTCTTTCAATCTAGATCCCATTTATGTAACTAATGGCTTGTGTTCCCAAGAATGTATTAGAACCAAAAAAAAAAGTACTTATATAATGTAGTTAAAATGATAAATTATGTTTCTATGGCTTCAAGGTGATTTTAAGCTTTATCTTAGTTGAGAAGAGTGATCAAATTTATAATCAAGTAAATCTGATTTAATGATTGATGTACCTTATTTAGCTTATTGTCTTCAGTTATGATACATGTAGCTGATTCTTCAGTACTGCCTTAATATCTATAGGATTGCTTTTTTAGGCAAAACGCTTCTTACTGCCTTTTTCAATTTTCTGTATTTTTTTCAAGGTAATATATGTGCATGGCAGTAAGATAATATTGCTAAACATTAGCAGTCTCTCACCTCAGCTCTCATCACCTCATAATCCCTCTTCAAGAGAAACTTCATTTGAGCCTTTCTATTTTTAATTCTTTCCAGAATTCTGAACACATCTTTTATACTTCTGTTTCTTGACTTACCAACTTGAGAAAATGAGAAATTGAGAAAACAAGACTCCTTGTTATAAATGATGACAATTTAGTTCATTTTCATTAATCTTACAATATTTTAGTTCCAGGCTATTAAAATACACAAGTAACCAATAGAAGAATAAAAATAATGAAAAAGGAAATAAATATGCTTTCTCAACCAAAGATGGGAGAAACTAGTGTCCCTGTCCTCCCTTCTACTTTTCTCACCTCCCTTCTAACCTTTCTTCTTAACCTGACAAAGTTATCAATATTTTTTTTCATTGTCTTTGGTGGCCATCACTGAGTCTTTCCCTGCATTTTTAAAAAAGATGTATTTATTTATTTTGAGAGAGCAAGCATGAGTGTGGGGTGGTGGAGGGGAAGAGGGGGAGAGAGAGAATCTCCAGCAGGCTCCCCACTGAGCTGGGAACCAAACTAGCGAGGGGCTCTATCCCAGGAGCCCAAGATATCATGACCTAAGCTGATACCAAGAGCCAGCCACTCAACTGATTGAGCCACCGGGA
Organism: Martes martes; assembly: GCF_963455335.1. Taxonomy (NCBI): domain Eukaryota; kingdom Metazoa; phylum Chordata; class Mammalia; order Carnivora; family Mustelidae; genus Martes; species Martes martes. The sequence continues at coordinate 75,517,354 of NC_137900.1, forward strand.
CGCCCGAGTCTTTCCTGCTTTATCCTTAGGTTGACTCTAAACATTCAAAACCAATAACACCATTTATGTTATTTTGACAGTGTAAATATCGTTTGTAGCTATTAGTGTTCTAAAATTGAATCTCTTTTCATTCTGATGAATTTCACTGCCTCTGGGACACTGAACGGAGGATGTTCTTAAGGGTTGTTGTATGGATAAATGACTTAATCCATGTAAAGGGCTTAGAACAATTCCTGGAACAGAGAGTAAGTCCTTAAGAAATATGTCCTTGCATTATTACTATATTTGTTGCATGTGGAATGTCATTGATTGTAAAATGTACCATTGTTTATATCCCATAAAGACAGAAAAAGCATGAAAAAGCAAGAAAAAGCAACTAAACTATAATTCCTAGGAATTGTGAGACAAATTTCAAAGATGTTAAAATGTAAAAATGCATCTTACAATCAATGAAATATAGTATTCTAGTTTTTGAGTTTTTATGTGTGTGTTTCCTTAAAATTTTTGGTACCATTTCTTGACAGACAAGCACTGTGATGTCATCATATCTGTGTGGTCCTCCCGAGATACCCATTTTGGGCCTCAGTCTTCTGCTGCATTTCGGACTAATTGATTTAACATAAGCCTGAGATAACCCTTCCATCCTGAGCTTTCTCTAGGTTGTATCGTCTGTTTCCTAGATTTCATGTGTCCCTCTTTTTTTCTCATTTTGCTGGAGTCCATCAGATAATTTCCCACAAATGGACAAGTAAGAAGTAAACTCTGAGCCTTTAAATCACTGAAAATTTGTTCCCTCTAAAATGAATTTTAAAAGTTTTTCTTTAGTACTTGTTCCTTTCATAAGAATTATAGCTAAAATAATCTCTCTGATGTTTCAGAATTTTGATTACAGGTTTTAAAAAAATATCTTCTGTCCTGTATTATCTTTTCTGTTATTTTTTTCTGTTCTTTTTTCTTCATCCTTCTCTTTATTGCTGCCATTTTTCTTCTGATACCTACTCAAGTTCACAATTAAGAACACAGGACAGGAATTGGGTGTTGGTTTCTTCTGCAGTTGTGTAAATAGTTTTGCTTACTTTGGGCCTCTTCGTGAGTGAAAAGGGTGTGGGACCTATTGATTAACAGGACTTTGGTTACAGAGAGTGGGCAGAGAGCTGGTCAGCAAGACCTCCAAAGATAAGTCTCAGGTACCAGCACCCACAATAGAGGTCATGGCTATACCATATTGATTGGGTGATTGGGTTCAATTTCCTTAGCAAAGTTTTGTTGTCATCGTCTTCTTCGTCTTCTTCTTCTTCTTCTTGGGTGATTGGGTTCAATTTCCTTAGCAAAGTTTTGTCGTCATCGTCTTCTTCTTCTTCTTTTTGAAAGGGTGAGGGTGGAGCAGTGGGAAGGTTACGGAGACTGGTTTTCCTCTCCACTTCTCACTGTCACCCTCCCTTGCCAGTTGTCCCTAAGCCCAGAGCCTATCTGAGTTTCCAGCAGAGTGATTGGCCTCTACTAGACTTGAATGCGCTAGGCCCTCCTGACTCTATAGGTGGTCACCTGGGAGCTGTTAAAAATAGTTTTTTTCTTGCCACTTTAAACATTCTCTTTGTCTTGGGGTACCTGGGTGGCTTAGTCAGTTACATGCCCCATTCTTGATTTCAGCCCAGGTCGTGATCTCATGATCTCATGATCCCAGGTTATGGGATTGAGCCCCAAGTAGGGCTCCACGCTCAGTGTGGAGTCTGCTTGAGATTCTCTCCCTCCCTCTGCCCCCCCCACCTCCTGCACAGGTGCATGCTCTTACTTTCAAAATAAATAAATACAATCTCTTTAAAAAATTAAAATTATCCTTGTCTTTTAAAAAATTCTCTTTGTCTTTGACTTTTTTTTTAATTAAAAAAAGTATATTTTTTAGGTGAGGAGGGGGTGGAGGAAGAGGGAGAAAGAATCTTAAGCAGGCTGCACACCTAGCACGGAGCAGGGCTCCATCTTTTCACCCTCAGATCATGACCTGAGCTGAAATCAAGAGTCAGACACTTAACCAAACCAACTGAGCCAGTCAGGAGCCCCAGCCTTGTATTTGACTTTTACTGTTTTGATTATAATAGGTCTTGAAGTACTTTTCGGGTTAATCTTACTTAGAGTCCTTTGAACTTTCCATACCTGGATGTCCATATCTCTCCCAAGATTTGGTAAAATTTTAGCTATTTCTTTAAAAAGCTTTCTGCCCCTTTCTCTTTTCTTCTGGAACTCCCACAGTGCAAATATTCGTTCACTCGATGGTTATCCCATAATTCATGTAGCTTTCTTTATTTTCTTTTTCATTGCTTTCTTTTTGTTCTTCTCACTGGCCAATATCAAATAATCTGTCAAGGTCACTGACTCTTCTGCATGATCAAGTGTGTTTGAAGCTCCCTATTGAACTTTTTCACTTTTGTTACTACATTCTTCAGCTTCTTCATTCTGATTGGTTCTTTTTCATGGTTTCTGTTTCTATATTAAACTTCATTTTGTTCATGCTTTGTTTCCCTGGTTTTGTTTAGTTGTTTGTTTGTGTTCTCTTTCATTCTGTTGAGTTTAAGATGATTATTTTGCGTTTTTTGTCATGTAAATTATAGATCTCCATTTTTTTAAGATCACTTGGGGAGCTTTACTAGTTTCCTTTGGTCCTTTAATCATCTCTGTCATATTTGCCTGATTCTTCTGATCCTTTAGCCTTGTGTTGCCTGTACATTTGAAGGAGCAAACACCTCTTCCGGTTTTTACAAACTGACTTCAGCAGGTAAAGATCTTTTCCTTTTCCTTGGCTGGTAGGATTACCTCTGGAATCACAGTCATGCTGGGCTGGACAGTTATGAGGCTGTTGGTGGGTTTCAGTCCGGGTGCAGTGGGTACTCTTGTTACCAATGGCTCGGGTGGTGTGGATCTTTTCTGGTCCCTGAGCAGATGGGACTGTCTTGAGTAGCTTGTTTGGTAGAGTAGTGCTGGGACAAAGGTCCACTTTAGAATCCACAGTTCAGACAGTGGCCGTGTTAACTGGGTGTATGGACAGTTGTAGCTCCCACTGGGTCCTTGGAAAGACTCCTGCCTGGTGACTGGATAGGTCCTTAGGTTGGCAGGACTGGCCCTGGACCATGGCCTAGAAGGCTGTAACTGATCCCCAGCACTGGTTCTGGTCCCACAGCCATGGTCGAGGTCTGTAGACCTGGCTCTGGAGGCACAAATGGGTGTGTCTCCTGTCAGGTCCCTGGGTAGGTTACAATGCTCCCTGTCTATGGCAAAAGGAGCTAGAGCTGAGTATAGGGTTGTTTCAGGATCTCTTGGGGGTGCAGACAGGAGTGTCTTCTACAGATCCCTGGACCAGCAGTAGTACTAATGGAGTGTGGCTGAGAGGCTGGAGCTGAGTATCAGGTCCTTTCTGAATCTCTGGGTTTGCAGATGGGTCCTTGGACCTGCAGAACTCCTGGCAAACTGCAGCTATAAGAGGACTGGAGCCAAGTATAAGACCCTTTTGGAATTTCTGGAGGCACAGATGAGAGTGTCTCCTGCCAGGTTCCTGTGTCAGCCGGGCTGTTCTCAGGTTATGGCTAAAACCAGCTGGAGCCAAGTTACAGGGCCTTTCCGAAACTATAGTCTGACAGAGTTTGGAGGGGTCACCTCCAGAGGCTCCCGCCCACAACCAAGAAGAGGCTGGATGTGCTTTACAGGCCACTTGAGGGTCCACACCCTGAACCAGGGTCTATATGCCTATTACCTAGTGCATGTGGGCATGAATCCTCCTATGGGTCCCTTGGCATATGGTGCTGGTGACAGAACTAAAGCCAAATGGAGCTGTAGCTGCTGAGACCTCAGGGTATGGAACTGTTTGAGGATCTGTAGTCAGGACCATAGTTGGTGAGATAGCCACCTGGGTGTGAACTTGCCTTCTCAAAATGGCTCTCCGCAGTATTAGACTCTTCTTGAGTTTCACAGTCTCCCACCCAGTCCAGAGCTCCCACAGAGGTGCTTTTGTCCATGCATGCTTACCAAATTATTGTTGGTAGGGGTGATATTCAGGTATCTTGCTGATATCACTCCTTCCCACCCCTAGAAACTTAAAAAAAAAAAAAAAAACTTTAGTATTACTTAATTTTCCACCTGTTAACTTCATTCAGCAGAAAAAATAAAGAATCCTTACAATCCAAGAATATGGTGTTGATATGAATTTGACTTTAGGATTTGGTACATATTCCTTAAAAATAATGCCTGAAATTATATTTTACACAATTTTTTTAGTCTCTAGTGTACATTAAGATTTATGTTAGGGATCACTAACTTTTTAACAACTTTATACATTATAATTACTGCTGCTAAATAATTATTCTGTGAAATGAAATGCCATCTCACCATTAAGAAAAAAAGCTTTATTTTTCTGTTTTGCCTATATTTATAAGTGGGTAATAGAAAGCTGATCTATGTAGAAAAATAATTTAATTTTTATTTTATAATGAATTTTTCAAAAATATGTTTTGTTTTGATCTAAGTAGAGAAATTAGCATTTTCCTATCCATTAAATTATTACTAAATGAATATTAATAGACACAGAAAAAAGGAGGTAATTTATTAGAGTTTTCTGCATTTCTCTTTTTATGTGTTATCTGTTTTCCTTTGCATTTTGTGCCATATATCTTTTGTTTCAAGTTGATTAATAATCCCTTTGTTTTTTACTTTAGTATTCATTTTCAGTAAAAGGTGCCTTCACATTTTGAGTCTTACTAATTAAGATATGCAGTTCTATAAATTGAATGTAAATTTAAAGGAAGACCTGGTTTCTAATCAGAATTTTTTTTTCTAATCACAATTTTTTATAACTATTTCTGTTGTAGTATAGCATTTCATTTTGTAAATTCATCAGATGCTACCTAATATAGTGTACTTATTTGTTTCAGTCACTGAAGCCATAGCATTTTAGCAAACTCATGAAAAGTGCTTTTCAAATACTCAGTTCTGACTGACATACTGATGAGCTATTAACAAATGGTGATGATAATTTTTCTTCATAGGCAGGGTCATATGCTGTTAGCTCTCTTTGATTACTATGTGCGAAATAGCAATAAAAATAGCCAATACTTATAGGGTGCTTATTATTTCACTAACTGCTTATGATAACTCAGTTCTCACAGCTCTATGAAGTCAGGACTATAATTAACTCCATTTTACAGATGAAGAAGCTAAGTCAAGAAAGGTTTAAATTGCTGGAGGTCACACAGTAAGAGGGTGGGAGAGCCGGGATTCTGACCCAGTCATTCTGGTTCCCAGGTTCATGCTGTTAACCACCAGGGTCACAGGCCATGCTGATGCTTCTCTTGGACATTTTGTTACCTTCCTTCTTAACACTGAGAAGTCCTTTGAGGACCTGTACCAACTCTCCCTCAGTTTTCTTAATTTCTCTAAAAACATCATTGCCAAAACTTCTCCTTTTTTACTCTTCCTTTTCTAGTCCCACTCTGCATCTGCTTTTATTGTCTAATTGTCTCCACAAGGAGGGGGTGAAAATTAAAGTATTTAAACAGTTGAGGAGACATATACAGACATACCCAAAACAATGCCTGCCATGTCGAGGTACAAATGTGTTTTTGTTGAGTGTCAAAGTAAATATGCAATTGCTAAAATTTCTAGAAAGAAGGAGAGATAATTTCATTTCTTCTGCTTTCATTTGGGAAAACTCAAGCTGCTATGTGGAGAACAGTTTGGATAGGGGCAAGAATAGACATAGGGAATTTTCAGTTCTTAAGAATTTTCAGTTCTTGTTCTTGTATCCATTATTATTAATGGATAATAAATCAAATGCCAAATTCTCATTTAAGTCTTAAAATCTGTAATTTTGGATGATCAACAGGAATATGTCAGAAAATAGTAACTTAACCAGGTATTACTGTGTTAATAGTAGTTTTCCTCTTGAACATAAGACAAAGCAGTATTTCCAAAGAAAATAAAAATACATCACAAAAGAAAACTGAAGTATATAGTTAAGATGCAACAGATTAGACTCTGGGTGATTAAAGAGTCAGACTTTTAATTAAAATTTTAAATCAGAAGGATATATATCAAAATATATGCAGTGGCCGCCTTTGGATGATGGATTTATGGACAGTTTTTCTTTCTTCTTTATACCTTTATTTTCTGGGAAAAAAATTTATATTGAACATGTACTATTTTCATGCTAAAACTAATAAATTCATTTTTACTAGGGGAAATATATATAAAATAACCTTTTCCTCATGTGAATACTCTTTAAACCATGTGTTTTTTAAACCTCAGATATTTAAGGATATGTGAATTCACTGAAGTAAAATGCAGTCATGGCTGAATTCCTGAACTGTGTAAGGAGTGATTTTTGCTTTTGAAAATGATTTAATGTCCAATGAAATTTTACTTAAGACTCAGATGTTGAAAGCAATGAAAGAACATATATAGGCTGATGAAATGATGCCTGTTTAACAGTATTCTGTGCTGTGTATGAATGAAGTCACCGTAGAATAAACTGAAAAGGAAGGCCATATGTGTAAAGCTGTGACTTCATGATCGAAGCTAGAAAATGTGAATGTCACATCAGTAATGAATACCTGTATCTTCTACAACTTAAAGTGAGAACTAAAAAACAAGGTTCCTTTGGGAAATTGTATATGATGTTTTATATATGAAAGTCTGATGGCAGCAACTCACTCTATATTCTATCTATTACACCAACTGAAGATATTTCAGACCTATCAGAAGGTCCTTTTGATTCAGTGTCGATGGCAGTATAATAATAAAAAAAAAAGTGGAGGAGAAATCTCTGCGGTCTCTAATAAGCAGTATATCACTGAGTACTGTCAGATTCTGTAGAAAATTCCACAGCATGATTTATTACATTAATTACAGTCATGTGGGTTTCATGCTGCTAAGCCTGAAAATGCAGCCACGTTCTACAGTTGATTTAAGAATATATTTGGGCCAAGACAAAAGAGCTTCTTATTGTGATTAATATAGTACAATATTTATTCTCTTGTTCTACTCTTCTTTCGCCTTTGGAATGCTTAATTTCTTTTCTGTGACTTGAAATTAAGCTTGAGATTTGAGAAGTTTCATCTAGTTTTTATTCACTTCTGTCATCTGATCTCCTTTTTGTCTCTTTGTGCCATCTTAGTTGTCACTGAATGTTGCATGTCCTCTCTATGTGAAGCATGTTTAACTCCCTTCTGAGCAAATGTGGTTAGCCTACAGCTGTCCCTAGCTAGCAGTGCTGACCTCAAGGCTTTCTAGGTCACAGCTGTAATGCTATAGCTCTTTTTGAAGGGAAGGAGCAATTGAGGAGAAATCCTAATTTTCTTCATGCAAAGAAACAGAATTCTTAGAGAATTCCATGATTTTACCCTTGCCTAATGTACTGAATTCATAGTCACCTAATGTCTCTCTCAGTGACACAGTAAGCTTGCCATCACAGTATTCTAGGTGGTGTCGAATGGAAGGTCTCCTAAGAGCTGTTTTAGATACAGACGTTAATTCTGGTTGCTTACGTATGTTGGTGACAGGATATGTTCAGTTATGCACAAATGCTTAACACCAGTGACCATTATAGATTAACTTGGATGAATTAGCAAATATTTGCTACAAATTAAAGAAAGCCTCAGTAGAGAAGAAACTCAAGTGAAGTAAGATTTAGTGATTTGGAACACATATCTAAGAAATGATGTTTTTAAAGAGTTGAACTAGATGATTTAAGTGCCCAACACTGAGCTGGGTGGTTTGTTTTTCTTTCTTACTCAATTTTTATACAACTCTTAAGGTATAGGTATAATTATTACACCTGTTTTACAGTTGAAAAGCTGAATCTAAAAAACACATATTCACATAGCTAGTTAAGCAGTAGAGCTGGAGATTTGAACCCAGCCTGCCTGTCTCTCTGTCTTTCTCCCTCCCTCCCTCTCTCTCTCCTTTCCTTCCTCCCTCCCTCCCTCCCTCCCTTCCTTCCTTCCTTTCTCCGTCCTTCCCTCCCTTCCTTCCTCTCTCTCTCCCTCCCTCCCTTCCTTTCCTTCTTTTCCTTCCCTTCCTTTCCTCCCTCTTCCCTCCCTCTCTCTCTCTCTTTTTCTCTCAGAGAGACACTGAGAGCGAGCATGCAAGCAGGGGGAGGGAGAGGGAGAGAGAATCTCAAGCAGACTCCCACTGAGCATGGAGCCCAATGTGGGGCTCAATTTCACAACCCTGAGATCATGACCTGAGGTGAAATAAAGAGTTGGACACTCAACTGACTGAGCCACCCAGGAACCCTATTCTTCTAAATTTTTATTGAGAAAAATTTTGAGAGACTCTGGAGTTGTATAACATATAACTAAGAGAAATGAACAGATGACTAACGTTTAAGTCATTTCTGCTTCAGTGAAAAATATCAAAAATCATACTGTATCGGGGCATCTGGCTGGCTTAGTTGGTAGAGCATGTGATTCTTGATCAGGGTTCTGAGTTCAACTTCCATACTGGGTATAGAGATTACTTAAATAAATCTTTAAGAAAAAAAAATCATACTGGACTGACTGGTACTGTTGTTCTAAATTTTCGTGCTTCTGAATATGTATGTAAAAAATGTGTTTTACTCTCACTATTGGAACAGATAAACTAAGCATTAAAATAATTTGCTGGTCAGATAGCTATAATAACACACAAATCTGGCTTCAATTAGTGGTGTTAACAATCCTACACAATAAGGGCGCCTGGGTGGCTCAGTCATTAAGCATCTGCCTTCAGCTGAGGTCATGATCCCAGGGTCTTGGGATCGAGCCCCGCATCCGGCTCCCTGCTCAGCGGGGAGCCTGCTTCTCCCTCTTCCACTCTCTCTGCTTGTGTTTCCTCTCTCGCTGTCTCTCTGTGTCAAATAAATAAATAATGTTTGGGGAAAAAAAAAAACACACCACAATCCTACAAAATACCCTGTGTTTTAAAGTTCTAGGAGAAAGCATATAAATGTGCAAGGACAGGCGCCTGCGTGGCTCAGTGAGTTGAGCATTGACTTTTGATTTTGGCTCAGGTCATGTTCTTGGATCCTGGGATTGAGCCCTGCATCAGGCTCTGTGCTTACTGCAGAGTCTGCTTGTCCCTCTTTCTCTGCTCCTCCCCCTGCTCGTGCTCTCTCTCTCTCTCTTTTTCAAATAGGTAGATAAATAGTCTTTTTTTAAAATGTGCAAGGAGTCGGGTGTTTAAAGGAGAAAGAAGACACTACTTTTTAATACATTTTATGGTAGTGACAAGGTTATCTCAATTTATTTTCCACTTTTTTTTAGAGATTTTATTTTTTTTTTTTAAAGATTTTATTTATTTATTTCACAGACAGAGATCACGAGTAGGCAGAGAGGCAGGCAGAGAGAGAGGGAGAAGCAGGCTCCCTGCCGAGCAGAGAGCCCGATGCGGGGCTGGATCCCAGGACTCTGGGATCATGACCTGAGCCGAAGGCAGAGGCTTTAACCCACTGAGCCACCCAGGCGCCCCTAGAGATTTTATTTTTAAGTAATCTCTGCACCCATGGTGGGGCTCTGACTCACAACCGGAGATGAAGAGTTGCATGCTGCACCTACTGAGCCAGCCAGGTGCCCCTATCTTCTGCTTTTATTGATTTACTTAAAAATTTATTTATTTATTTATATATTTATTTGAGAGAGAGAGAGAGAGAGAGCAAGTGTGCGCGAGTTGGGGGGAAGACCAGAGAGAGAGAGAGAGAGAGAGAGAGAGAATCTTCAGTCAGATGCCCCGTGCAGCACGGAGCCCTACATAGGGCTCCATCCCATGACCCATGAGATTATGACCTGAGCCAAAACCAAGTGTCTGAGGCTCAACTGACTAAGCCAGGCAGGTGCCCCTAGTTTCCACTTTTAAAGTAAATACAGTTCATTTTTTTTCTCAGTAAATTGCAGGAGTTAGGAGCTATTGCTATTTTCAAAAATGAGACTTGAATGTTGGCAAAATGATTTTTATAACCCTTGACAAATAAAATTGCTCTATTTCCTAAGATTACCAACCAGGACATTTTTTTTTTTAATACCAAGATTATTTTCCTTGAATGTATGAAAGAGTCCTAAGAAAATTTAATTTATTTCAAAGGAATACATTTATGGAAGAATTAAGTACCTAATAGAAAACAGCATCATGTCAGTATAATCTTTTTTTAAAGTGAAGGTCAGAACTGGGGAGACAGGAGGGGAGGGGGAACTAGCCCTTGATTTTATGGACATACTAATTCTGATAAGGACTTTTGTTAAAGTGTTGTTTGTTTTTTCCCTTATCCTGACAATAAGATAAAGGTATTGTCTTGTAGCAATTTGTGTGATAGGTCTTTTTTTGTTGTTGTTGTTCTTTTAGTAAGCTCTATGCCCAACATGGGGCTAGAACTCACAACTCTGAGACTTAGAGATCGAGTCACATGCTCTATCAACTGAGCCAGCCAGTCCCCCACCCCTTGTGTGATACCTCCTTTTATCCTAAGGAATTAGCCCTGGAAAAGCTTCCAGCGGCCTTATGAGTCATTTCATAAAGTTATTACAGATGTCCAAAGCACCTGCCAACCACAACAGACTCTCTGAAGAGGCTTAATGAAGGAGAGGTGACTGTGAGATTCTGATTGTGAGCCCCAAAATTTAATTTTATGCCATCGACTTTTGTTTTTAAATACAGTCAGTATGGTTGGTCTAAAGTGATTATGTAATTACATACACTATTGTCTCAGTAACTTGCCGATTAGCTTTGGTGTTAATTCAGTCAACAAATGTTTATTGAATGCTTCTACTTCTCAGGTGTTCTTCCAGACCCTGTGAGTAGCGTAGCAAAGTCCTGGCTCTTAGAGAGCTCACAGCTCACAGGAAAGAGACAGGAAAGCAAGGTATCAAAAAAAAATAGGTAGTATGTCAGACAGTGACAGGTGTACAGAAGAAAATAACAGCGTAAGGGAAATAAAGAATGTCAGAAGTAGAGAAATGGATTGTTGATTTATTTTTAAAAAAGCTGTTTCTTCAAATGTTTGGCATTTGGAGGTTCTTTGCAGTTAACATATTCAGTTTCCTCTCCTGGTGTATATATTTATAATTACTGTATAAAATGCTGCATGTGGCTCTCCCACTGTCCTAGCTTTATTCCCCACTCCAACCCTTCTCCCACCTCCAGACCAGGATCAGTGTTTTAAAGTCCTCATGGGGCGCCTGGGTGGCCCAGTGGGTTGTGTCTCTGCCTTAGGCTCAGGTTATGATCTCAGGGTCCTGGGATCGAGCCCCACATCGGGTTCTCTGCTTAGCAGGGAGCCTGGTTCCTCCTCTCTATCTGCCTGCCTCTCTGCTTACTTGTGATCTCTCTTTCTCTCTCTCTCTCTGTCAAATAAATAAATAAATAATCTTTTAAAAAAAAAAAAAAGTCCTTGTGATCAGAAGCCAGACTCCCTCCCATCTCATTCCCTTTGCACATGCAGTTTCTTCCTGGAATGCTTTACCTTCCTGTTTTTCTTTACAAAATGGTACCCATTCCCCCATGGAACAGAGCTCCAACACATCTCAAGCTCTCTTTGACTCCTCTCTCTTTTGTTTCTGAATTCCTATAGGACCTAAAGGTCATGCCACAAACACAGTACCTAATTGCATAGTGCCATGTATGGTCATTTTAATTTTATGTATGTTAGTCATCTCTTCTAGCTATGATGTAATCTATATAACCATCAGGGACTTGCCTTTGACTACACCTCACAGGGCTTCTTGAAATGCTGGGGGCAGGGTGGGTTCTCACAAATGTAGATTAAATATTAATCCCAACTGCAGTCTCATAAATATAAATCTACTCACCAGATTTATTTTTTCTTTTTTACTTTTTTTTAAAAGATTGTATTTATTTATTTGACAGAGAAAGAGGGAGAGAACACAAGCAGGGGGGAACAGCAGACAGAGGGAGAGAGAGAAGCAGGCTCCCTGCTGAGCAAGGAGCCCGATGTAGGACTTGATCCCAGGACCCTGGGATCATGACCAGAGCCGAAGGCAGATGCTTAACCAGTTGAGCCACCCAGGCGCCCCTCTTTTTTACTTTTCAAACTTAAAAATGCATTCTTATTTAATAAGCTTATGGAAAGAATTCTTTCCCTGAAAGAATTTGGACATCATTTCTGTCAAGTGAAAAGACAAAATATTCAAGTAAAAATAACAAGTTAAATATCAAGAAATGTTTCTTATTGCTTCAGATGTATTGTTTTAATAAAATCACAAAAGGAATGTGATAGCTAAGCTTATTTTTTTGTTAAATTGAGTGCTACAGCAATAGAAGGAAATGGATCTGAATTTAAACTGAACATAAATCTCCTTAAATTAAATGAGAACACAAGATACTGCACTAATTATGTGTTTTTCCATGCCATCTCCTAACAAGGGAGGAAATAATTGGATTAATGGGGCATGAAGACTATGTAAATAAGTACAGAAAAGCTGTGTATATAAAAACTTTACTCGGGCTCTTGGTGAGAGTTCCTGTGCCAATGCTGAGGCTCTCCTTTTGGCCCTGTTCCAGGTCATAGATATCTTGGAAAATAGTAACCTAAAACTTTTCCATCTCTTGGCTACCTTTGTAGAAGACCCATTTCACAGTACTAGGTTTTATGGTATGGCTTCTCTTTTTGAGAGTAAATTTAAGTGATCCTTGTATATGGTACAGACAAGTAGTGACCGTTCATTCAAAGAACCAAGGTCACTCATGCCTTCTACCTGAAGAGTTTATTCCCCCTCCCTACTTTAAACCAGAACCTTAGTGGTGATGCATACTAGTGACAGCAAGGACCCCCTAAAATAGTAGTCCAGCAGTCTATAGTGTGGGTAGAAGGGAGCTAATACAAATTAAAAGTCTGGAGGAAAGGCAGACATTTTATTTTTATTTTTATTATTATTATTTTTTAAAGATTTTATGTATTTGACAGAGAGAGACTCAGCAAGAGAGGGAACACAAGCAGGGGAAGCAGGAGAGGGAAAAGCAGGCACCCCATCAAGCAGGGAGCCAGATGCAGGGCTTGAACCCAGGACGCTGGTATCATGACCTGAGCCAAAGGCAGACACTTAACAACTGAGCCACTCAGGCACCCCAGAAAGGCAGACATTTTAAAAATGCATTTTTGAAAGTCATACATGTCTATAAGTTCTCCCTTTCTTACCATCCTCAGGTCAAAGCTTGAGATGTTCAATCTTAGAAATATGTGTAGGATTTGTAGATTTAAAATTCTTTTGGTGGCCCCTGAATGGTTCAGTCAGTGGAGCATGCAACTCTTGATATGGGGGTTGTGAGTTCAAACCCCATATTGGGTGTGGAGATTACTTAAAAATAAAATCTTTAGGGGCGCCTGGGTGGCTCAGTGGGTTAAAGCCTCTACCTTCAGCCCAGGTCATGATCTCAGGGTCCTGGGATCGAGCCCCGCATCAGGCTTTCTGCTCAGCAGGGACCCTGCTTCCTCCTCTCTCTCTCTCTGCCTGCCTCTCTGCCTACTTGTGATCTCTGTCTGTCAAATGAATAAATAAAAAAAATCTTTAAAAGAAATAAAATAAAATCTTTAAATAAATAAAATTCTTTTAACAGTCCATATATATATTTATTCAGTCTTCATACTTTGACTGGGTAACTCTGGAGTGCTGGAATATATCCTGGGCACTCAGGATTCACAGATGATGAATACGTGAAAAATAATGTAATTGGTGGGGCATGGAGACTATATAAATAAGTATAAACAAGTTGTTGCTTAACAATTTTACTAAGACTGGGGTACCCGGCTGGCTCAGTCGGTGGAGCGTGTAACACTTGATCTTGGGGTTGTAGGTTCAAGCCCCACATTGGCTATAGAGATTACTTAAAAATAAAATCCTTTTTTTTTTTAAGATTTTATTTATTTATTTGACAGAGAGAGAGATCACAAATAGGCAGAGAGGCAGGCAGAGAGAGACGGGGATATTTAATATTTAATATATTTAATATTTAATATTAAAATATTTAATAATAAATAAAATCTTTTTTAAAAAAAGATTGTCCTAAGACTGTCTTTGAGCATTCCTTCTCCTCAAGGAGGTCACAACCTAACAGGGAGATATGAGATGGATTGAAATAAATAGGGCAAGATAATGGAAGCATAATCTACTTATCAGCTAGTGTCTCCTGGTCCTCTAAGATCTCAATAAGATTAACTCTCATCTCTTAGCTCTATCCTACAATGTTTCAAACTCTAATACCCTTCCTTCTTTTGGGGGGTGGGTGGAGGGGAAGGGGGAGGTAGTGGCTGGCTTGAATAGTATCTTGTTTTCTCTGGCTTCTTCCACGAAGGTAGTGTATGCATCATTTCACTGTCTAGGAGTGTTTTGCACCACGTCCTTCAGATGTGAACTTAGCCTTCCTTATACAAGGTGAAGTTTATTGAAGATTTTCTTAGCATGGGAAGACATAAGTCTGCAAACCTATAGATAGGTTTATATCATAAAAAGTACAGAGCGAACTTGACCATGTAGTTTTCTGACTAAGTAGTTTTCTTAGGATAAAATACAGTCATCAGTAAGGCCTGCAAGACCTGGTGTTATCTGAGCCCGGTGGGCTTTCATACCTCTCCTTGTGCCCGTCTCCCTTTTGATGGCTCCAGGCACGCCGGGACTCTTTCAGTTTCTCAAACTTAGATTCCCTTGTAGGAACTTCTCATGTGTGGTTCCTTCTGCTCTTCCTGCTTCTATAGTTTACATGATTGGCTTCTCGTTTTTAGGTCTCAACTAAAAGGTCTTCTTAGAGTCCTTCCTAGGACATCCATTCTCAAGTAGGTCCCTTATTCTTTCTCACAGTCCTCTGTTAGTTCTCTTCATAGTATTTGTGTCAGTTTATATAGGATTTCCATAGTTGTGTCACCTTCACTCACTCTGTGGCAACTTCCACAAAAGCAAGGACTATTTCCATTATACTCAGACTGTTTCATTAAACTGTAGAATCAGCCTACTTAATTCCTAATATGTGTTAGTCACTCATGAGTGTGCTTGAATGAGTGAGGTGGCTCAGCAGGGATTGAAGGATTAGCTGCAGAGAGGAGCGGGTGCACAGTGTCGAAGGAGGTGCTTAGGTTTCAACTTTGGGCAACTGGGTAGGTAGTGGAGGCACTGACTAGGAGGAAGAGCAGGTTTGGGGGAACAGAGCCAAAGTTACGTTTTAGATCTGGGCACATTTAATGATTAGGTGCGTTAGGTTTGTGGGAGCCATAAAGACATGTTTCTGATGCCTACTCATTCACCATAAGCGAAATTGTATTTCTATTGTTAAATACCTGATCTGTTAGAAAACAGTAATTTGTACTTCTGTATTTTGGGCTGCTACCTTGTCTTCTCCATTCAGTTTTCTAGGCCTTTGGGATTTTATCCATATTCAATTTTTTTAGAGTTGTTACTTAATCACAACTACCCATATATATACTATGACCATTTTGCTTATCTCAACACAAGTGGTTTTTTTTTCATCAATAACAGTGACTCATTTGGTTTGCTGAATGATATACATACTTCTCTTAAGAAAACTGAAACTGATCTTTGTAGAATATCTTTTGTTTGTATTGAAAACAATTTTGTTTATCATCAGCATTAGATAAACAGTAGAACTACTTAGAATCTGAGTTCTATTTCTTACGACATAACTTTCAAACAAAATTTAATGAAAGTTGGCAGTGAATTTTTGATGAATGACAAAATCTTGAGGAATGTAACTCTTCTTCATAGACTTCATGTGATGGAAAAGCATTCAGTGAACATTTATGGTATCCCTGTTAAGTGCAAGGCACCAGGTTAGGGACTAGAAGTTGTAGCAATCTCATTCATATGCAAAGAACTGGATCTGAATTCTGGCTTCTCTTTAAAATCACTTCAAAATAAGAAAGAGAAATGGAAACAAACATTCTCTTAAATTAAACTAGGAGTCTTATGCTACAACCACAGTATATATAAAGAAAGTCTGCTGGATAGTTGGGAATTAGGATATGACACCAAGAGACATGTGACTGTAGATCTCAGATGGAGGTGTAAGAACTCAGTTTTCCATTGAGGATGGTACATGCTGAGCAGTAAAATTAACAGTCACTTTTGAAGAATTGGACCAGGGGCCACTGGGTTGATCTTGAGAATTTCCCTGGGCCGAGTTTGACACCAGAGAATAGCAGAGGAGGCAGGCCTGAGGCAAGAAGCACATACACACTTGCCATCTTTGTGAAAGGTGGTTTGCCAGTATCATAAACCAATGAAGATATACTTGAATTTATGGCTTGAAAGGGGTACATCATGTACCAGAAAAAAGATGCATACGCAGTGATCAGCACTGAGGTAAAGCCTAGGAGCCTTGCTGCTCTTCACAGATAAAGAAATAATCATTTAGATATGCAGGCCCCTGCCCTAAGAACAGTAAAGAGATCTCTAAGGGATAAAGACTATGCTGACATTGACTTTCCAACACTGGCATTGAATTCTAGAAGATACTTGAGCAGTCCTGCTATTGTTCAGGGTGTGTGGGAGGGGCTGGGAATGGGGAGTATGAGTGGAGAGTCTTGTACCTAGTCAAAGTGTTATTCAGTTATAAAAACAATAAAAAGTTAAAGACATGCTAAAAAATTCAAGACCTCAGGAAAACATAGTTTTCATAAATACTTTCTGAATAAGCTATTGGGGGACAAACTTTAGCTGAGAGGAGACTGGCAACACACTGGTGGTAAGCATTGATTTTATCTATTTAATGGTAAGACTGAGACCAGAATGTGGAAATTACGATTGAAAACAGAATATTATAAATTATTTTATAAATATTTATAATAAATATCACAAGCTACAACAACGTGGAAATGTATAACTTTTAAGATTCTTTTTAAAATTTATTTATCTGAGAGGGAGAGAGAGAGCACAAGCAAGGGGAGGGGCAGAGGGAGAGGGAGAAGCAATCTCCCTGCTGAGCAGGGGCTGATGCCCTGCTGATTGTGGGGCTCAATCCCAAGACCCTGAGATTATGACCTGAGCCCAAGGCAGACACTTAACTGACTGAGGCACCCAGGTGCCCTGGGAATGTATAATTTTTAAAAGTTGGGGGGGCACAGGAGAGAGAATATGGGAAACTGTATAAACCAAGATTCAGAAGATACCACTTAAAGCTAACAATTCGAGTTACAGGATATTCAGATACTTGAAAGTATACAGGTAATATTAGAAGAACTAAACCAAACAGTAAAATAAAAGATAATAAGTATAAGGACCAAGAAAAAAAATAAAACTGAAAATCATTAGTTAGAGAAATATAAGTGTATGGTATATTAATTTTGGCATTGCTTGTAGTAAGGTATCAATATATAAAAATAGATAAGCAAAGTTATCAAAGTAATGATAACCACTAGAAAAATTAGCAAAAGAACATAAACTGAAAGATGTCTTTATAGTCCTAAAGGTAGATTACTGGAATAGACCATCCCTTTTCAGCCTCTGGCTGTTATCCTGCTTGTGGTTGAAGCCAACACAAGAAAGAGGGTTCAGCCAAGAGAAAAAGGTGCTGAGCAAGAGTCCTGATAAAACTGTAAAAACAGAGCCTGACGTGTATTATGATCACAAGAACTAAGATTAAATGAAACAAACAGAAATGAGAAAGTTGTCAAGTATATCCTAAAAGTTCTCACCATGAGAAGTTTTCTTTTCTTCTTTTTTTATTGTATCTGTATGAGATGATGGATTTTAACTAAACCTATTACAGTAATCATTTCACAATATATGTAATTCAAACCATTACGCTGTAATGTACAAACTTACACAGTGATGTATGTCAATTATTTCTTAATAAAACTGGGAAAAGTCTATACATTAATGTGTAGTGTGCAAAGTAACAACTAATACTAAAACAAAGAAACGAGATAAACTCAGCGTTGACTCTAAAAAATGGATCACAATCCAAAACCAGGTGATCTCCTATTCGGTGTTACTTTCATCAAAGAATACATGGATTTCTGAAAACCATTTTGCAAATGCCACACTGAAAAATGACAGAGCTTTTGGGGCCGACAATGCAAAGCCTATGTAACTTTGTAATCAGATCACTAACCAACCAAACTAATTCTAATAAGAATGATTATATAATAAAAATACATTATATGTTTATTAAAATAAAAAAATTAAAAAAAAGAATGATTATATAGAAGAATGTCAAATTGGTGCCTACCTTTTTACATCAAAATAAATTAGATAATTAAATATTTAACTTAAATATTTAAAAATGGAAAATGAAATAAAAATGTTTTAGAAGAGGGCGCCTGGGTGGCTCAGTGGGTTAAGCCGCTGCCTTCGGCTCAGGTCATGATCTCAGGGTCCTGGGATCGAGTCCCGCATCGGGCTCTCTGCTCGGCAGGGAGCCTGCTTCCCTCTCTCTCCGCCTGCCTCTCTGTCTACTTGTGATCTCTGTCTGTCAAATAAATAAATAAAATCTTTAAAAAAAAAAAAATGTTTTAGAAGAAAACATAAGAGAATTGTTTTATGGTTTCATAATGGGGACAATATCTCTAAGTATACCACAAGATATAAAAAAAATTTAAGGGATAAATTCAATCCCATAAATGTGTAACAGTCACAAATACAAAAGGTAAACTAAAAGGAATCATGTATTTATATGCAGACATTAAATATATCACAAAGGGCTAAATATAATAATGATAAGACTAAATAGTATGGACATAATATTAAGACTAAATATAAATGAAAAATTCCTAAATGTATCTGTAGCTCCTAAATCAATATAAAAAAAGAAAATGGAGAGAGGCCAAGGAATTCAGAAAGAAAATGAGAAAATATAGGGAGCTAATAAGTATTTAAAAAATATTGAATCTCATTTATCATAAATGCAAAATAAAACCACAAAAATCTATTTTGCCAATTAAATAAGCAAAGATTAAGAAGATGGATAATACATTATATCTAGGAAAGTATGATTAAACCATCACTCATACCTTGATACAACATATATACATACAGGGAAATAGCAACAGAGCGATTCCACTTTGGAAATTACCTTTGTGTATATACACGCCCACATATGGGGAATACCATGTGTACAGGAATCCTCACTGCAGCATTGTTTATAATAGCAAAGGGATGGAAATAGTGCAAATGTCTTTCAGTAGAGAATTAGGGAATGTATTATGGTGTATTCATTATAAGTACAATATATATTGTACAATACATATGATGATATGGAGCTACACTGTAATGGTAAAAAGCAGAGTGTGGAATAGAATGTGTAGAATGGAATGTGTGTTCCAATGCCCTTTTTCAAAGGCAGAAAGTAAGTGCATGTGCATAGAAAAATAAAAAATTATACCCCATAAATTGTCAGTATTGATTGATATGCAGAGGGAAATATGGCAACAAGGAGATGGGATGGGAGGGTGACTTACTTTCACTATATCCATTTATAACTTTCAGATACTGTACTATATGCTGTATTGCCTATTGAAAGTTTATTAATTTATTAAAATCAAATGGATCATGGGTCATAATGAAAAAAGTTAATCATAATTTTTATCTCAGGTCATCCAGGTAGATGTTTTAGTGGATGGCAGATTAAAATGTGAAAAGTAAAACTGTAAAGCTCTTGAAAGAAATAGCTCTTCCATTACCTTGAGGTAAGCAAGATTTCTTAAGCAAGATGCAAAAAACATGAACCAGTAAAGGAAAGAAATTGATAATTGGGGGATATTAGGATTAAGAGCTCTTATTTATTAAAAACACCCTTAGGAAAGTGAAAAGGCAAGCCCCAGATTGGAAGAAGATAATTGCAATATGTATTTCTGATAAAGACTCAAACAGAATATGTTAAGACCTTCTACACACAGTAAGAAAAGGGCAGACAATCCAACAGAAAAATGACTTCAACAGGTACTTCACATAGAGAATATTCAAATGGCCAGTAAACAGATAAAGAGGTGTTTGACTTTTTTAGTCATCAGGGAAACGAAAATTAAAACTACAATGCAGTACCACCCCACACCCAGCAGAATGGCTTTAAAAAAAAGAAAGAAAGAAAGAAAAAAGACTACTTAGTGTTGCTGAAGATATGGAGCAAACTGAACTCTCACATACTCTTGTTTCTGAAAGTAAATTGGTACAAGCACTTTGGAAAATTGTATCTGTCAAAGCTACTGAAACCTATGATTTCCTCTGGCCCAATAATTCCACTTCCAAGTTAACACCCAACATGATCGTTTCATAGAATGTTCATAACAATTTCATTGGAAATAGCCCCAAAGTGAAGGCTACCCAAATGCCTGATAGAATGGATACATAAACTGTGATATAGTCACACAGTGGAATGTTACAAAATAATGAGGGTAAATTATCACAGCTACAAAACAAAATGGATGAAACTCACAAGCATAATGTTTAAATGAAGAAGCCAGGCACAAGAGAGTCCGTCCTCTTAGATTCCACTGATGTTAGTTTATAATAATAGACCAGACAATTGTGTTATGTTTCATCGGGATAGCTGTTACTCTTGATGGGGGGAGTAACTGGGAGAAGGGGACATGAGAAAGACTCTGAGCATGCTAGTGGTGTTCTTTTTCTTGATCTGGTTCCTGGATTCAACTTGTGAAAATTAATTACATGCACTTAATGACTGGTCTACTTTATTGTATGTTTGTTATACCTAATAAAAAGTTTTTAAAAGGAAGTGGATCAGAAGTTTTTCTAAAACTAGAGATAAAAGCAAGGTAAATGTAACAGTTTTAAATTTTATTATCAATCTTCCCTGGTCTTATTTGATTGTGTAATTAGCTGAAAAAGTATTACTTGACCTTAAAGCCATTTACTTCCACCTACTCATGGAAAATGAATGAGGGTTTCTCTACTCTTCTACCTCCTTTTGTGACACATTCCAGGCTCTTAGGAAAAGAATTTTTTAGCTTTATTTCTCTGTAGAAACAAGGGCTCTTAACTAAGATTGAGGCCAAGTGGAAAAAGGAGTAATCTTGAAACAAAACTGGGCTGAGGATGTTGAAACAGTGCTAATATGTCGGTCAGCTCTAAGTGTTAGCAGACTCTCCAGATGTGAATGGAAGAGATGCAGATGTGAGAGAACAGGTTGCCTTACCCAGGAGATTGCAGATGAATGACTCCAGAACCTTCCATAGTCCCCTTCACCAGTTCCTCTTACAGTATACACCCTAAGGCTGGGTAATGAAGTCCAACAGACTTAAACTCTTTTATTCACATACCCTTCAAAAGAACTTAAGAAAAAAATAATAACCACTCCCTGATATTTAAATGGACATCCAAAGGTTTTCAACAGTTTATTTTTGTAAAAAGGAAGTAGAAAATATTGAATATTTTATAAAGTGAAGATGAGGATTGACTGTAAGTAGAATTAATATTTCATGTATTTGATGATAGTTATTAAGCATCTTATGAACAAAAGCGTGCTGAATCTGAAAGAACGGAATAGTTTTAAGCCTCTATCTTGAACATTCTGATAGTCCTGCAGAATATTCTATTTCTAATGAAAAGAACCAACTTTACTAACCCATAACTCCATCAGAAGCCCTAAATTCACCCCAATTCAGGCCCAAATACCCTCCTTCTGAAGGCAAATTTCACCTATATCAGAATATGTATAAGAACAAAGAAGGACAAGACACGCTATGGATTTAATCACTGATTTATAAATTTTGTTTGCCTCCTCCAAGTCTTTTACACCCCAGAGTATGTACCGTAGTAGACTTGGGATGGTAGCACATGCAAACTCAGTCTTCATCTCAGACAAATAAGTTTTGTAAAAGATTCTATGTGAAACTTGAGAAATTAGAAGTTTTTTCCCTAAAGTTTTCTATGAATGTTTATTTCTTAGAAAGTCTTTGAAGTTTGAAGTCTGCTGTGGTGGATATTTAAACAATTAGCCAAAATGAACACATGTGCTGGTCCCCTTGGATTTACATGTAAATAGCCAAGGAAGCCAACCTGGTAAAATGTTATATGCATAGTGTGCCTTCCATCTTTCTGATGGAAAGATACACATCTTTATTGTTGATATATAAACAATTTTAACAGGAAGAAAATGGTGTAATAGAACATGACATAAAATATACTTTTATATATTGAATTTTAATATATAATCTTTCAAAAATATGCCCATAAAAATATCTAATTAGCTAGTTTAGTAAATTTTAGTTCATTTCATTTTATAAGGTTATGAGGATTTGGGGAATTATACATTAGAGCTGTCATTTAAAAATAACATTCTCATTCATAAATGTGTGTAGTAATACAAAAACTAGTGTCTTTTATGAATAAAATTCCATTACAAATTTTATTTTTATAATTATATGCAGCTATCACAAAGACTTCCACTGAGCAACTTTATAAATTAAAATTTTCTTAAGATAATCAGGATAAACAAAATATTTTACCTTATACTATAGAATCTGAAATTACGTTTTTATGTTGTTTTAAATTAAACTTTATGCTTGCCTCTCAATAATCGGATAACCCAGTTTTCTATTGTGTACTTTCATTTTTAGAATTTCTCTTTCTGAGTCACACCCATGTCTGACATAACAGTGGTGAATTTTGACAAAACATCTTTATTGTTAATGTTACTGAGTAAAAATAAAGAGTAGGGTTTCCTTCATAAAAGGCATAAGCACAAAAACTTTGTTTCTCAAAGAAGTTTCTCTCAAACCTCATCCTGAGCGTGGATTTCTGCCACAGAGGAATCTCATACTGATAAGCATCCTAAGTAATTCACAAGTACACTGAAGTGTGAGAATTGCTAGTCCAGAGCAACATTACTTAACTGTGCATAATCCATGATGGAAAGAGGCAACCCTAGTCCTTGGTAGAAGAGTGTAAATAATAAACAACATAAAATGATTTGTCCAAGAGATATTTTATAATTATAGTAGGCTGATTCAAGTTTCTTTACACTATGAGGTTTTATCCTCATTGCTTTACAAAATACCAAATATTTTTATTGCTTATTATAAACTGCCTGCAATTCATACAGAATACTTATAAACTGTATTTACCTAAATTGCTATAGAGTGTTGAATAAACTACTATAAATAATCTATTTATATTTACTAAATTTTATTTTATTTTTAAGATTTTATTTACTTATTTGACAGAGAGAGATCACAAGTAGGCAGAGAGGCAGGCGGGGGGTGGGGGGAGCAGGCTCCCCGCTGAGCAGAGAGCCCGATGCGGGGCTCGATCCCAGGACCCTGGGATCATGACCGGAGCCAAAGGCAGAGGCTTCAACCCACTGAGCCACCCAGGCACCCCTATGTATTAACTTTTAAATAGAGATCTCTAGTGATGTGCTAAATAACAAATTTGAATATTTTAGTTCAGTAAAATGGAACCAGTAAAACCTCTGATTTCACAAATGAAGTGATTCGAAATGAGTGTGTCAGCTTTAATGGGGCCCAGGCACACTGCAGTAGGGTGAATAGCACATTTCTGTCTCACGTTCCTCCTATAAAGCAAAGGCTGGCTCTGATCTCACTCTTCCCACAAACCTTCATGCACAAAACTTCTGTGTCAGTGACACGACAAGTTCATTTTGATTGTAATGGGCCATATTCTTGTCTAATACATCATTTGTGAAACTGAAGTTGGCTATTATAATGCAGCAGGTTTGTAAATAACATTTATGAGTGATCTCTATGAAATGGATTCCTTCTTTCCCTTTTCATTATAAGAGGAAACTTTATTGCAGAGTAGAAAGTGCATTGTCTGAACTCATCAACACCCTCTCTATCCCTCCCCTCCCCAATTTGTTGCAGACCAGGATGAAAGAGCAGCTGAGCTCAGCAGGGAGCAGAATGAGAAAACCATCCGGAGCACGCAGACCGCGCTCCGCAATTTCCGAGAGTTCCTCATCTCCAAGTATCCTTCCGAAACAAGAGAGATTTATGTCATCCCTTGCAAGGAATTGGATGCCTACCTGGCCTCTTTCTTTGTGGATGCCAGGCAGAAGGATGGGTCCGAATATGAACCCAACAGCTTGGCCAATTACCAGTGTGGACTTGAACGGTACCTAAAAGAACATAGGTATGGCTACAGTATCACCAGGGATAAGGAATTCAAGCGTTCCCAAGAAGCCCTGAAACAGAAGCAGATTGAACTCCGCTGCAAAGGAAAAGGAAATAAGCCGCACAAGTCCATGAAGCTCACCTTTGCTGATGAGCTCATTCTGCGGAAAAGGGGACTACTAAGCCGCTATAATCCTGAGGGTCTCCTCAACCTTGTCTGGCTCAACAACACGAAAGCTTTTGGGCACTGCACAGGCTTCCATGGATCTACCTTGAAGTGGGGTGATATCCGGCTCCGGGTAACAGAAACAGGGCTGGAGTACTTAGAGTGGATGGGTCAAGACACTGGTGACCTGAATGCCAAAACCAAGAGAGGGGGGACAGACTCTCGTGTGTATGCCACCCAGCACGCTCCACAGACCTGCCCCGTACAGGACTATAAGGAGTATGCCCAGCGCCGGCCTCCTGCCATGCGCTACGAGGATGCTCCTTTCTACCTGTCCATCAAGCCAGTCGTGAACTTGGCAGCTCTGCATTGGTACAACTGCCAAGCCCTTGGGAAGAACAAGCTGGCCAAGATGGTGAAGACCATGTGTGAGAAGGGTAACATCCCTGGCAGAAAAACCAACTTCAGTGTGTATCAGAGCTGTAGCACCTTGTCCGAGGCCCAGAGCAACCAGCTGGTGCTTATCTGTAACAATCTGAGCCAGCAGGCTGCCCAGTCGGTGGCTGGGCACTCCAACAGTGGCAATTTCATCGTCTCTGCTTCCTATGACTCTTCCTCAGACACTGCTTGACCAGGTGGCTTGAGCAAGACCCCAGTTTGGTTACTGTGTCCAGAGAAACTGTGATTATACACTGCTTCTCATTCCCTCTCCTCCGCCCTCAGTATTAACTTTATAAAAATATAAATATATAATATATTTTTCTTTTTACAAATAAGCCAATGGAGATAGTTTAGTATTGCTAACATAGTATTTATAGGCTTAACACAAATGTACTTGTGGGTGATTAATTGTAATTGCTGTTACAGACTACAAAACCATAGTGGTTCTCAGGCAACACGAAGTAGAGAAGGAATTCCGTTTTTAAAGAACTGTCAGAAAAGTAACTGAAAGATATCCTAGACACTTGTGTCCTCAACTCCTGCTTTCCTTCCCACCCCACCTCTCATTTTAGTAAAGTTAATAAATGGCTTTATTTTTTTAATTTTTAAAATTTTATACTAATCAGGAGGAGACAATATTAACTCTACTGCTTACACATGATGTATCCAGTCACATCAAGAATATGAAAGTGTTGATATAAGCTCAACAAATTATCTATATACTTTTTTTAGCTGAATTAGAATTTTAGCTCCTGTGCCTCATTTTTTGTAATGTCTGAAAATCTAGATGTTTAGCTAACATCTTTTCTTTTGGGGGCAATAAAGGTGCCATTCTTTTTGGAAGATACATAATTTTTAAATAATATGCAAAGTCCAATATTGTGGTGAAAAAGACTGTTAATAGCTCATTTTTACTGTTGTGCTTGAACTTGGATAGAATGTTTTTTGTTCCCTAAGAAATCAGTTAAAATGAGGTGTGATTTTCAGATTTACAAAACTACCAAAGCTTTGAAAACGTTCCCAAGCGTTAGATTGTATATCAAACATAAAGAGAAGGTAGAGAATGAGAGAGTCTTATTAAAAATCCAGAAGCACTAGTCAAGACAACAAAAGAGCCCTACTCTTCAAAGCTCAGATCCCCTGAATTATTTATTTATAAGCATTAAACTTCAGTCTCTTTTCCCTAGGAGATTACTTGACTCTGTAGTTGAGATCAAAAGAATATTGACACTCATTTTGGGTAACAACATTTTGTTACCAGATTTAGATGAATTCAAAGCATTCTTGAAAATGTGCAGAGTTTCTTCTACAGTAAATATAAATTTATCTGTGATACCCTGCAATTATTATAATAATAATTTTGGTTAAACAACCCTTTGTGGTGGTTTTTCCAAGGTCTTTCTTTTCATGTCTTGAAGCCTGTGGTATATTTTTAGTTACGTTCAATAACAACGTAAGTTTAGACACTAGGACGACAATAAAGTTGAGCTAGGTTCCTATCCTGTATAATCATTAACACATAAAAAACCCAAGTCTTAATAGCTTTACTGGATTCTATTGGGAAGTATTTGTTCTTCAAGGCAAACTCATAATTCACATTAGCAGGAGGGTAGGTGTTATTTTATGTATTAATTTATCATGGACTAGGACAAACTTCATTTTGATTTGCTTTGTTAAATTATCACATTAGCTGAGCTTTCCCATGGCTAGGCAGCGTTTTCCAACACTAAGTCATAAACACATAAAGACCCATTCCTCTTACGCTGTGACCTCTCCTTTGGCTCTAGAGTAGAAACTGCTGTGGACTTAGTGTGGTGGAATCCACTTTACTTTGCAACTTTTCCTCCAGAGGGAGGCATCCAGAAACAAGAAGAGAGTGTGGGAGATATTTTGCTTTATTGTTTTACACTAACAATGATGATACCCACCATTTTTTGAGCTGGTGTGTTTACCAGCACTGTGCAAAGTGACTTACTACATGCATTATTTAGATAATAGTTACTAACTCTGTGAAAATTAGAAAATTCAAATAAGCATAAGAAAACAAAATATATATTCCTAAATCTGCTGGCCAAAATAACCACTGTTAATATTTTGGTAAATATTTCTTTAGACATTTCAATACATATGTATTTATTTCTATATATATTTTCTTTAATCCTTTCAACCCTTGAAAAAGTTAGTTATCTCCATTTTATGTTGAGATCAAGACAAATCAGTTAGCTTATAGTTAAGGAAATGGTAAACTGTCATCTGACTGCGAAGTTTTTTCTGTTTATCTTCCTTATTTCCAGTTCCTAGTCAGTTTCCAGCGATTTGAGCCAGAAATGGGGACACGGTGTCTTCCCATCTCTCAAGGCTATCTGATTAAAAGGAATGCTTGAATGATCTTTCATGATGGCACACTGTGCTCCCTAATGTCCCCTCTTCTCTTCATTTTGAACCACAAGGCCTCTTTCTCCCAAGTTCTCTTTACAAAACTTTCCTTAATCTATGCCTGGTTTGTAAGTGCACAGGACAGCCTACTGTAAAAGAATTCTGTTTTTAAAAAACAAGGTTGTTTTTAATGGGTTACCTCTCATGTTTAAAAAATTTTTTTTCTGTGAAACACTTAAAATGTGATTGTGTATTTTATTTTTGCATTGACATACTTTAAAAATTCTTAATATGTTTTTGATAGCAAAGTAAGTTTGTGGTAAGGAAGAAGGGCAGTCAGTATGTACTGAGAAGCTGAACTAGGAGACTTCGCATCCCTCCGAGTGTTAATGAGGTACTACTAAAATGAAAGTCTCTCCTATTTCATCTTATCGCATTTTCATTCAGAAAAAAACAGTTAAATTGAGAATGTGAGTTACTTTTTATTTATTATATTTTGCTTTGATAACTCAAACCAAATAGGAACATTGTGATCTAGATTTAGAAAAATTTTCTGAAGAATGGCTTGGTAGAAGTTTAGCTGAACTGTAGTATCTCTTTGGGTTAACGAAATAACAAAAAATTATCAGCAACTACCTCTAAATTTTGTGTTTTTATATAAACAATACTGAAAACATGCTACTGCCAGATGCCATTTTTGTTATTTTAGCTTAAAAAAAGTTAATGTTCATACTGTGGCAGTGGTACATGCCAAATATTGTACATGTTCTTTAGTGAAAATTCAGCAGTCCAGTGGGTATTTACTACAACTGAATGTGCTGCCTTCCCGGGCAATCCTGTGGTTCATACAATAACAATAAAACCATATTTACAAAGTTTACACTTTTAGGTCAGTTAAGGTCATGTAAAAAAGAGACAGTGCCCCTCATATGACTCTGGAAGTTTTGCACTGTCCACAACAAAAATGTCAAACCCATGTGTCAGCATTTGGGGGATATACCTGCAAAATTCAATCTTTGTTCTATGTGAGTGACTGGCTGTTGAAAACCATGAATGGTAGCAATTTTTCTCTAAAAAACCATAATGCCTGAAAAAATTAGAGCTATTCAGGGTGTTTATCCAACAGAGCTTATTCTTAAAGTTCTAGTTCTTATCATGGGTTGTAGGGGTGGTCTGAATATGATTTATAATATACCCTCTACTTAAAATACTTGTTATTTTTTAGATATTTTTCCCTGTGTTAAATTTTCCCTGTGTTAATTTGCTTTTCCCTATGTTAAGTTACTTCTTGATGTGTAAAGGAATAGCCTGAAATTTTTCCAGGGTAGATCAAGTCTCTTTGGTTTTTCGGTTGGGTCATTGTTAGCTGAAACTTCCATCACATTAATTTGTCCAGGTCATATGGCTTAGCTTTTAGATGTCATGAAATCAAATGACTTCACTGAGATGAGAATTTATAGTCCTATCAACAAGTACTTGAACACCTATTGTCTAGACACTGGGAAGGGTACAAAGATGTGTAAAATAGTCCCTGCCCTCAAAGAATTTATAAAAGATACTGTAATAAAATTGTCATTTCATTTTTTTTGAGAGCTCACCAGAAGGTCTGCCAATACTGTTTTGCATCATTTCCCAAACTTTGTACTCTTGCAGTTTGTTTATTATTCAGCCATTGAAAATGTTGGTTTGCTGTGGACTAGCTAATACTGCTTTGAGTATTTTGAGGAGAATCTTCCTTAGAACCTGTTTTAAAATCAGCATGAAGGCAAAGCCATTCCTGCACCGTCCATAGCGTTCACATAGGTGCACACATGGATAAGAAGGTGTAGATTGTCCTCAATGACTGTCATTTACTGGGTCCTTACAATGTGCCAGAGTACTAAGTGCTTCTGTAAGTTATTTCCCTAACTCTCACACTTACCCTGAGGGTATGATTATTTCTCCTTTATAGATGAGGAAATCCAGAGGAGTCTAATGGGTTGCCCATATCACAGCTAATACATAAGAGCGTCAGGATCTGAAACCCGATCCAGATACTATGAAGTCTGTCCTTTTCTGCTGTAGCTGCTTGTTCACAAAGTGATTTCCTTGGCTTTTGTAGACTCTCTGAAGTGATAAATTATAAATGAAGTCCCTGGTGTAATAAAATCATCAATATTCATTGTCTCCAGATTGACTGCGAGCAGTGCCATCACCTGGCATGTTTGTTAGTACAGCATTGTTTAGGCCTCATTATTTTAGTTACTTTGAGATGGAACATTCAGCACTTTGTTTTCCCGTGGCCATGTGTAGAGAGCAAAAGTTTGTGTCACTTTTTAAAGGACGTTTAGCTTTGTCTTGGAGATGAGTGTGTGCAGAAGTAATTATACTTTTAAAAGTGGTTGTCATTTGTTTTATAAATCAGACAGGGAAAGGGGGAGTTCTAGGCAGAGGGAATCTCTCTCTTAAGCCCAAGAGCCAATACTGCTATCTTAGACAATATTGATTGCCAGTTTGCAGTCAATAGGAAGATCAAAGGAAGTTCGATCTTGCCTGCAGATTTGGTGCCAGCAAATTAACAATATTTAATATAGGAATTTGTTGTTAATATTTTGTTGTTTTTTTTTTATCTGTTGAGATTGTTTATGGGGTACCTGCCTGGCTCATTTGGTAGAGCATGTGACTTGATCTTAGGGTCATGAGTTCAAGCCCCACATTGGGCATGGAGCCTACTAAATAGATGAATGAATGAATGAGAGAATGAATGAATGAATAAAGATAGTTTTTAACAGGAGTTTTTGAGGAAAAATACTATCCTTATGATTCTCAGAATTAGAGATAGACCGGAAACTGTTCAGATTTTCTTTATTTGACTATCTCCACAGTTCAGTATATTAGAGACAAACACTTCTGATTTTAATCAGGCTTCTTGTGACTGGATTTCTTTATCTACAGGAAAGGATTATTTTGATCTATATTTCTCTGGTCAAAATATAACTGCAATACTTAACATCTATAAATAAAAACTCAACTATGTGATTAAGGAAATAAATTTCCAAGCCTAGAGGAGAAGTCAAGGGGAGTGTATGATCATTTGTTGCAGTAAGCTAATTTTTAAGTGGTTCCTTTATGGAAAAAAAAAAGTTATAAATACTAAAGAATTAAGTTTTCTATCAATTAGTTTAATAGATTTTTTTTTTTTTTTGGCCAAATGGATTTCCTTTATATCAGATCTTGGCATATTACCATATACAAGTACAGAGAGAGAGATGCTTATTAGGAAACACACCATTATCGAAGGCATCCTCAGTTCTGTTTTGTTTTACCCTTAAGGCATAGTATTCAGCATTGCTTCTCCTCCCCACTTGGATCTAGCTGAGATGAAATGAATATATAGCTTTTCATAAGACAAAGTAATGAAGATGGGATGATTTTAAGAGATCCTTGCTATAGAATATAACTGGGACACAAATATTCTGCATATATCATCCTTTAGTGATTGGTGTATTTCTAATTATACAAAAACAGAAAAGGGGATGATATTGGAAAACTGCCAACAACTCTGATTTCACTTCTGATTAGAGAAAAGAAAGATAATCAGAATTTCTCATGCTTCATCCTATCTGTAAATTGATCATTTGAGCCTGCCAAAGCTGAAGGAAAACACCTGATTTGGTATTAAAGATTACATTACTTTTTAAAGACAGCATTTTAATTCATTTAAATTGGGTTGTTATGTAAACTCTGACTTTGTTGAATTACACTCAGTATTAATTAAGTCAGTACTAATTTGATCAGAATATTAGGTCAGAATATTAATGTACACCATCATCTTTGCTGAATTATAATCATAAAGGATGACCTGGAAAGGACCCAGGAGATCCTCTAGCCCAGTGCTGTTGAGTGCTATGAAGAACAGGAGTCACCATGTCCTTTTAGGGGTAGGGAGCAAGGAGAGCAAGGAGTTAAGAGGTTGCAAAAGGAATCCTCAAATGCTGATTAATTCTCATGTTCCCTATGCCCCTACCTTCCTACTTTGAAACTCACCCGACTGAATGAGCTACTACCTCTGTGACACATCCTTCACGCGGAGGCTGGAAAAAAGATTGGAAACATCTGCTCTAACCCACCCCTCTTTTTTATAGAAGAGAGAAACAGCCCCGGAGACATTAATGAGTCCCCAGGTGTACACACTTTGTTCGAGTCAGAACCAGAACTAGAACCCAGGCACCCTGACTTCTAGTTCACAGAAAAGAGTTGAGGGTGGTAAGACAACCCTACATTTCCACTGAGTAGGAAAGGGTATCTTTTCTTGTTTTCAAAATTGTAATAGTTTTTTAAGCCCTCAGTCAAGCTGCCAGTTTCCAAGTAGGCTATTTTTGCATGTGAATTCTCACTTTTCATTTTATACAGTTACAGCTTGATTTTAGCAACTTTTTCTTTCTGAAATTTGATGGAATAATCTCTAAATGTAAATTTTCTTTTTTTAACGAACATCTCTCCACTTACCCCATTCATATATAGTTTTCATTTACAGAGGGGAAAACTACAGTTTTCAAGTATATGATTTCCAGTTATAGATTATGAACTGAAAAGTAACTTTTTGCTTAGTGTGGTAATCATTTGTATATCCAGCTACATAGTATTTATATCACTAGTTTTGAATGCAGTCTATAATACCCTTTTTTTCTCTATGGAAAGGTTAAAATATCATCTTGAAGGTTTGGGACATATATTCAATCCAAAGGATCGAACTTCTGTTAACATAATTAGCATGTTTCTGAAGTGAATTTAGTTGTAGGGAGGAAAAATGGGAACTAATGGAAGACCTATAGCAGGAAGATATTGAAATACAAAGTATTTGTAAATTCTCCTATTCTCCTGCTTGGCCTTCTAAAGAGGAATTCAAGCATAAAAATAAAAAGTTTTCACAAACTTTTATTTTATAAATTATATTTACCAGATTATAGCGGGAGAAAAAAGGTGAAATTCTAGGATTTTTTTTTCTTTAAGTACAGTGGAATTATTTGTCTTTTGAATGCAGTGTTGAATTTTGCTAGACTTCTGATGTTATTTGTATTACACTGGAATTAGAGAATATTTTTACCATTCATTTCAAAGAGCTTTGAAAATACTTTGGCACAGTTTATTTATTTGTGGTAAGTAGAATTAGGAAGACATCAGCAATATGGAATCCTAACAGTAATTGTGCATACTGTATTTAAGTGATTTTTATGCCTATTTACTTTCTGTAATTCTTACATTTTATAAATCAAATACCTTAGTATACTTCCACTAGAATTAATTTATAATTGATTATTTATACTGGATGAAGTAGCAGGTCCATTTTAGGATTAATCCACTCAGATTAACTTTATCTAACTGAATTTTTATATCTACAATTCATTATATTACAACTTTTTAAATAACATTTATAACAGAACTTCTGTTTTATAAAGTATTTGTTACAAAAGAAAAACCCATCTTGCCAAAAACCATTACAATTTCTATGCATTGTGTAATATTCAGTGATGTCACTGTTGAGATTTGCATGTTGTTGTAGGTGCTTTTTCATATCTGTGTTTGTGGTGTTTATGTGGAATTGTTAACCATTGCTGCTATCACTTATTGTAGTTAAACAGAAAAACTGTGCTAAGAGGCTGTGCCAGTCAACATTTGTATGTGTGACTTGTAAAAATATGTACTTAGTTGTTTAATATTTTGAGCCAGCACTTAGTGGCCTCTACAGAAGGAAATATTGTAGTTGTCAAGTGGTGCCAACTTCAGAATCTTGTTTCACATCTGTAATTCCAGGTCAGATTTTCTTCCAGACTTTCCCCAACTCTTAGAAAAGAAATGTTTGCAAAAAGAAAAAGCAAGGATTCTTAACTTTTCCAGTACTCCCCCTACTTCAGATCTTTTTTTTGTTCTTCTGATACTTGAACACATTACAAAGAAATCCAATAGAATGACAATGTAGCAGCATAATTACCTTTATCTGGTTATTTCTATCCAGGTAAATGATTTAATACCGGACTATGAGGTAGCGACATTATTTTTGTTGGTTATGGCTTATTGTTTGAAATGCATTTGATAAGAATATTTAGCTTTTTAAATGTATTTATTAGGGACTGTAGAAACCTCAGAGTTCCCAAGTATTAACTTCTATATTCAGCATTCACATGGGCTTATTTAATGTATTTATTTGCCTTATGACCGTCAGAATTTTTTCATGCCAACTGTCTTTAGTTTGGTTCCTAGTATTTTCATCTTGCCTCAGCAATTACAAACACACTCTGAAAGTAGAGAGAAAATTATTTTGGTGAATAAATTTTATATTTTGTTAAAATTCCACATGGGGGAAATAGCATTATACATTTATACTCTTAAAATGGAAGGGAAACTGTCATGAAATGTTAAGAAAAGAAGGCTACTTCCTTAAGAGCATTTTAATACCAACATACCAAAATTCCTTGCTTAGTGCAGGGTTTCATTCTGTCTGTTCAATGGGTTTCTAATTATGAGATTCTTTTAATAAAGGGATAATCTCCTGAATTATATAGAGCCTTTTTGTGTGACTGTCAGATACATGGCAACAGCCAGTGCTGTATTTGGAAACATTGCTGCTGAAATTGCTGATTTAATTCTAAGAATATTAAAACTAATTCATCAAGGCCCCTGCCACTTCTTTGCTTCAAGGAAAAGAAAGGCAGATTTTAATTGTGAGCCTTTTCTCCAGAATATGCTTTAAACATTTACCCCTCAATAGAGGTGATAAAGCAATAACAGGAAATTCAATTATGTATGTTCTAAAGAAGTTCTGCCCTTGTCCAGTGGCCTTCAGAGCAACACTAAAGTATTTGATTCCTGCATTGGGGGCTTTCAGGCAAGGCCTTTCTACTTAGAATCTTTTTTATATTTTGGACACCAAAGACTATGGCATGATATATCCTGATGATTAATGGTTTCTATTAGATGGCTGGGCATGTTTATTTGAATCCTGCTCTTGGATTTTTTTTACCCACTTTGGGTCTTCTGTACATTTTAAATGTCTGTCCTGAGGCCCTTATGCCCAGGGCAACTTTTTGATTAAATAATGCATATATATTTATTAGGCTTCTAATTTATAGAGTATGTTTCCATCATGACTTTAAGCGTTTTTTCATTGTTAAAATTAGACATAGATTTGCCAGATTAGCCCCATTGTGAGCAATAGCTTGTACCTTTTTCATTGTAATCTAGAAATGTAACTGTAACCCCATAGGCCTGAGACCTGGTAAGGGAATGACGAAGCATTTTGGATTCAACAGAATCACTTAAATGACCCTTTTATCTGTTAAAGTGAAGAACTTTGATTGTTTAGTAAAAAGAATGCTATATTCAACTTAAGGTCTTCCATTTTACAAATTATAAGAATAATTTTAAGATTTCTTTTACTCTACCGCTTAGAAGATAATTGGGATTAAAAAGGTAGATTTGTCAATTTATTCAGTATAATTTAATGCCAAGCATTTTGTTAAAGCAGAAATATAACCATCAAAATTAGTACTTCAAAAATTTTTATGAGAAATGATACTATTCTTTGGAGATGCATTTACTTCCCCCGCCATTTGGTAAACTGACATTTTGGATATATTTGCTGGCCACTTGGCTTTTAACTGATTTATGTGAAAAAAGCACATGTGTGCCTGATGTTCACTCTAATCCTATTTTAAAATTCTCTTTTTAAACTGCTGCAATTAAAATTTGTGAAAATTTGAGAAAGGTATATTGGCATGGAGGGAAATTTCTGTTAATATGTTAAGATGTGTGACTGTGATGCTCTTGGCTAATTAATCCTCTGCCAGTTGATATTTGTATTAATATGGTAGAACTTTTTTGTTAATAAGAATATACTATTGGCTTCATTTTTATTTTTCTGCTCACTGCTTTTCACACTAAGATGTTTTCATCTTTTTCAGCTCACTGTTTTTGCTTCATATTTGTCTGTGTACTTGTGCTCTAAATAAAATTCTAGTTTTATGTCCCAGTGGCTTGTTCCATTGTTTGTATAATATTTGTCTCTAACGTCATGTATTTTTCTATTGTTTTCAGTATTTGTTGTTACAGCCTAAAACGTAAGGATGTAATGGAAAAATCCAGTAGGGACACCTGGGTGGCTTAGTCGGTTAAGCATCTGACTCTTGATTTCGGCTCAGGTCATGATCTCAGGGTCTTGAGATGGAGCCCAGTGTCAGGTTCCGCGTGAGGCATAGAGCCTGCTTGGGATTCTTTCTCTTCCTCTTCCTCTGCTCCTCTGCGCGCGCGCACACACACATGGATGCTTAGAAGAAAAGGAAAAAAGTCTAATAAAAATCAGCTAATGAGAATCAGTGATGTCTCCATAATGAGAGCATGCTTTAATCACAGTATTTTGTCTCTATTTGGATATGACCAGTCTTCCTTCATTTAATAAGTGGTTTCCTGCAAAAGCTGGCTGATTTTTGTAGCCACAACAAACAATTTTAAAACAAGCCACATTTTGAAAAAAAAAAAAATTGCCCTGGTCACTGTGCATTAGACCCCAGGATATAGTCAATGAACATTAAGCAGGTGTTGTTTCTTTTCGTTCTTTCTTTCTTTTCTTTTTTTTGGTAGGTGGCAAAGCAAAGTTTATTGAGTGATAGTACAAAGCTCTTGAGAGAGGGGACTGGAGAGGGTTGCCCCAGGTATTGTTTCTAACCATTAAGGAGGGGAATTCATGGAAGGAGAAGCGTTTCTATATGAGTATGCTCACACATAGCCCATATGGTAGGAAAGACCCTTTCGGACAGCTGAATTAATCATATGCTTCCTGGAGTCCCAGGTCCAACATTCCTATTAATGAAACAGAGACTCCGCTACAAACTCACCGTCTCTGACCTCTGCAGCCAATTGTACAAAATTATACCAAGCTAAGTAGATGTCAGTTTCCAGACTTCCTCAGTTTTAGGCAAATCTTTTTGGTCAGATATGCAATATGTTGCATTTAGCATATTTGATGATACTCTTTAGGCAGAATAGGAATGATGATTCAAAATGATTATAATTGTTAACTTCAGACATTTTTGTTGTGTCACTAAAATTATTTAATAAAGAAAAACATTAAAACACCAGAAAATATAATGTTCTTTATCACAGTCATTTGTCTTGCAGAAATGCCAATGTATTTCTTTCATATCTATGAATAATCCACGAGTCTTTACTCACAGAAAGCTGAATATTGCAAATGGAAGCAATAACTGTATTTTTGTATGATATTATTTTAAAGTTACTTTATAAATAGTTATACTATGTTTTCCTGGTACTTCACGTAACAAGGAATCTACCTTTAAATTTGTTTACAAGTTATACATTTAAGACATGACTAATAAGTGAATAAAATATGTCAAATTTTATTTCCCCAATAGGGGAAGAATATTAGAATTCAAGTTGAGTAATATTTAGCCTACAATTCAGAAAATGTTCTCTTTAAAAAAAAAAAGTTTTTTAGGGGTGCCTGGGTGGCTCAGTCATTAAGCATCTGCCTTCAGCTCAGGTCATGATCCCAAGGTCCTGGGATCGAGCCTGGTTACCAGCCTCCTTGCTCAGTGGCAAGCCTGCTTCTCCCTCTCCCACTCCTACTGCTTGTGTTCCTTCTTTTGCTGTCTCTCTCTCTCTGTCAAATAAAATATTTAAAAATAAATGAAATAAAAGTTTTATTCATTTAGTTTATTTATAATCATCCTTTCTGAGAAGATATCAACTAAAATGTCTAATATGTACAAAATACTTCATGTTGGGATTTATTATTTGAAAAGATTATGTTAAAAGCAAACATTGAATTGGTGGCAAACATTTTCAGACCGAACTATTGTTTTCTTAAAAGAGCATTTTCTTGATTAAAATTTATAATGCTTTTAAACTGTTAAGGCAAAAATAAATATTCATTGTGAAAAATTTGACACATACTAATAATAAAGGGGGAAATAAAAATCACAGGAATTTTACTACTCATAAAAACAATTCAAGTAATACTTTGGTGTTTTATTTTATAATTCTTATGTATAGATGTCCTTCAAAAATTGTAGTCAATCTACATTTACTGTTTTGTACATTTGTAAAAGATCTTTAGTCTTTGAAAGTGTGATTATTATATAGTTACATAGTTTTCCATTGCATAGTAGTACCAAAATCCATCTTACAGTGCTTTTGTTGGATTGGATTTTCACTTTTTAAAATTTGCCTTCAAAAACATTCTTAAGCATACATTTTTGTATGTATCTATGATTAAATGTTTAGCATAAATTTCTACAAGAGAAATTCCTGGGCCAAATAAAAAACATTTACTTTTCCTACATATACATTTCCCAAATCCTACTTATTTTTATAACTTTGAAAAAGAATATATTCATATTGTAAACCTTGTAAGTCTCACAGAGGTAAATAATAACCATCCTTCCAGATATTTTTCTAAACTAGTGCAAGTTCCCCCTATCCTAGCCAATGCTTAGGTATGAACCTTTTTATATTTTTGGCAGTCTGATAAATGAAATACATCTTCTTTTGATTATAATGTCTTATTATTATTAATGCTTTTGTTATTTGTATTTCTTCTATGAATAATTACCTGTCATATCCCGGGCCCATGTTCTAGTGAGTAATCTTTTTCCAATTGATTTAAAGGAGATTTTCATATGTACTTTGTCACTTTATGTGTTACAAGTATTTTCTCCAGGTCTGTTTATTGTCTTTTAAAATTTATTCAATGCAGAACTTTTGAATTTTTATGTCATCTGAGTTGTTAATCTTTTTTATAACTCTGGGTTGTATCATGCTGAGAAAGGCTTTTCTTACTCCCCAAATCATGAAAATTATCTTCTTTATAGCAATAGCCTTTTGCAAAAGATCTATTTGGAAATGTGTTGTATGTGGTATGAAGTAAGAATCTAAATTTGCTTTTGTTTTTGTTTTTCTAACTCAATAGCTTATTATCTTAAAGCATTTATTGAAGAGTCCATCCTTTCCCCAGCAATTTGAATTGGAACCTTTATTATATACTCAATTTGCATATTTACACAGGCCTTTTCTGGACTTCCTTCTGTGGCAGTGATCTATTTCTCTCTTTTCCAGAACTTAAACTTTAAATTATTGCAGTATTACACTACATGTTTATATCTTTCAGGGCAAAGCCTCCCAAATATTATTTTCAAAATTGCCTTCCTTTTCTCATGCATTTACTCTCCCAGATAAACCTGACCAGTAACAAACTACAAAAGGGGGGATTTTAATTAGAATTACATTGCATTAAAGAATACTTGAAGAAATTAAACAGCCTTTTAATATTGAGCCTTTCTAACCAGGTACATGATATAACTCTTCTTTGATTAAGTTTATATATACATTTTCAATTTTAAGAATTTTTTAGGGGCACCTGGCTGGCTCAGTCAGTTAAGCATCTGGACTCTTGGTTACAGCTCAGGTCATGATCTCAGGGTCTTGAGATCAAGCTCTGAGTTGGGTTCTGTACTCAGCGTGGAGTCTGCTTGAGATTCTCTCTCCCTCCCCCTCTGCTCCTCCCCTCGTTTGTGCTCTTTTTCTAAATAAATAAGTAAATAATCTTATAATTTAAGAAAAAGAATTTTTTGAAAGTTTTCTTACTGAATTTTACAGACACAAAAGGCCACAAATAATGTACAGCTTGGTTAATTCTTCTGAAGCAAGCGTTTTGCTGAAAACACCACCTAGAAGAAGACATAGAACATTACCCAAAACCCAGAAACCCCTCCTGTGCCCACCTTTAGTTAGCTCCCTCAGGCAACCACTTTGTTATTTCAACATAAGAGTCATTTTATCTGTTTCTGAATTACATAAGTGGGCCCTTTCAACTCACTATGTTGTGTCTGGCTCTCTTGTTTAACATTGTGATTGTGGGCCTCATCCATATTTTTTATGTTTGTTGATTCCAGTTGTCCATTCCTTGTCATTATTGTATAATAATATATTGTATAAATATTTTACAATTTCGGGCACCTGGGTGGCTCAGTGAGTTGAGCCTCTGCCTTCAGTTCAGGTCATGATCTCAGGGTCCTGGGATCGAGTCCCTCATCAGGCTCTCTGCTCAACACTGCTTCCTCCTCCTCTCTCTCTCTCTGCCTACTTGTGATCTCTCTCTGTCAGACAAATAAATAAGATCTTTTAAAAAAATTTTACAATTTCATATGCATTCTGTTGTTTTTGAACATATGAATATTTCCAGCTCAAGGCTTTCTATTATTGAGTTTACTTTCATGAACTCTCATGTTACATGCCTTTCAGTAAACATGTAGATGCTTCTGTTAGGTATATACTCAAGTGTAGCATTGCTGGATCATAGAATATTTGTATGTTCACCTTTAGTAGATACTACCAATTAGTTTCCGAAGTGGTTGTGCAAATTGACGTTCCTACCAGCCAAGTAGGAGTGTTCCTATGGCTCTACATCCTAATCACTGCTTGATATTTGCAGATTTTGTTTTTATTTTAGACATTTTGGTGGATGGATTTTAATTTATGTTTCCTAGAAAATTAATGGTATTTCTTATTTTATACAGTGCCCATTCAAATTTACCCATTTTTAATTGGCCTCGCTGCCTTCTAATTGGTTTGTTAGATATACGTACTTCAGAAATCTTCTCTCACTATGTGGCTTGTCTCTGCACCCTCTAAATGGTGCATTTTAATAAATGTCTTTTTAATTTTAAAGAAATTCCATTTATCAATCTTTTACTTTTGAGGTAATAATATTAATGTTCCATTAAAAATATGCTGCTACCCCAAGGTCCTAAAGATGGTCTCCTGTGTTTTTCTCTAGAAACTTTATTGTTTTACCATTCACATTTAGGTTATGATCCATTTGGAATTGTTTTTGTTAGTTTGTGGTGTGAGGTAAGCATTCAGCTTGCTCATATCATGTTAAGGATTTTTGTGTCTGTTTATGAGCGTGTTGGCCTGTAATTTTCTTTTATTGTATTGTTCTTGTCTTATTTTTTTATAGAAGAGTTATTCTGTCCTAAAAAAGAAAATGGGTACTATTCTCTCTTTTTCTATTCACTAGCAGAGTTTTTAGGTCTGGGATTATTTGTTCCTTACATGTTAAAAAAATTTGCTGGTGAAATCCATCTCACCCTGGAGGGGTTATGTGTGTGTGTGTGTGTGTGTGTGTGTGTGTGTGTTGTGTGTGTGTGATATCTCAAATTATAGATTCAGTTTCTTTAATGGGTGTAGGACTATTTAAATTTAAATTTCTTGTTTAGTTGTAGTAGGTTGTGACTTTACTATGTATTTGCCCATTTTATCCAAATTTTCAAATTTATTGGCATCAAGTTGTTCATATCTTTTTACTATCTTTTTACTTTCTGTAGGATTTGTAGTGATAACCCCTGTTTCATTCTTTGTGTTGCAATTTGTGCCTTCTCTCATTTTTCTTACCAGTTAATTAATTTCATTAGTCTTTTTATTTTTTTTTAATTTAATTTATTTATTTGACAGAGATAACAAGTAGACAGAGAGGCAGGCGGGGGTGGGGGGGGGGAGCAGGCTCCCTGCTGAGCAGAGAGCCCGATGTGGGGGTCCATCCTAGGACCCTGGGATCATGACCTGAGCCGAAGGCAGAGGCTTAATCCACTGAGCCACCCAGGCGCCCTTGTTAGTCTTTTTAAATCCATCTTTTGGCATTACTTCTTTTTTAATTATAAATTTCCTATTGCACTGATTTCTGTTATCTGTAATGTTTCCTTCTTTCTACTCTTCTGAGTACATATGTTGTTCTTTTTATCATTTCCTGGTTCAGTTGATATTCAACCTTTCTCTCCTGATCTCTGCATCCAATGCTATAATTTTCTCTATAGATATTACAATAAATGCCTCCCACAACTTTGACATATATTATTATCATTTGGTTTGAAATATTTTCTTTTCTTTTTTTTTTTTAAAGATTTTTTTCTTTATTTGAGAGGGAGAGAGAGGGCACGAGCAGGGAGGAGCCCTAAAGGGAAAGGGAGAAAGAGACTCCCTGCTGAGCAGAGAACCTAATAAGGGTCTTGATCCCAGGATCCGGGATCCTGATCTGAGCCAAAGGCAGGCACTTAAACCACTGAGTCACCCAGGTGCCCCTGAAATATTTTCTAATTGCCATTGGTTTTTTCCCCTTCATCGGGGGTTTATTGGAAGCATATTATTGCTTAGTGCTTTAAAGTTATGCTCTTGTAATTGATTTGTATTTTAATTCTGCTGATATTCTGAATGATTTAATCCTTTGGAATGTTGAAGTTTGCTTTATGTCTAGCATTTCTATTTTGGTAAAAGGGCCATGTATCTTTGAAAAGAATGTGTCTTCTGCAGTTGTTCGATATGTTGTGTATCAATTAAGTATAATTTGATATTTGCATTGTTTCAATCTTCTATATCTGTAAATTTTCAATGTGTACTTGTTCTGTCAGTTATAGAAAAGGACGTATTAAATCTTAGTTGTAGATTTGCCTATTTCTTTTTAAAAATTCTTACATTTGCTCTTTATATTTTGAGGCTATGTGATTAGATAGAAATTTGGATTATTATCTTTTTGTTGAATTTTAAAACATTTCTCTTTATTTATAGTAACAAATCTTGCCTTAAAGTTTGTTTTGTCTGATAGAAACTTTGTCTGATATATAGCTATACTAACATTCTTTTCTTTACTGTTTACATAGTGTACCTTCTTTTCATCCTTTTACTCTCAGCTTTTCTACCCTATTTATTTCTATGTGTAAGGAGGACATACATAGCTGAGTTTTTTTTTCTTATTGAGACTGATATCACTTATCTTTTTTTTAGGATTTATTTATTTGAGAGAAAGCATGAATGGGGGAGGGGCAGAGAGAAAGAGCATGGAGCCCAAAGTGGGTCTCATGATCCTGAGATCATGACCTGAGCTGAATCCAAGAGTCGGACACTCAACCAGCTGGGCCACCCAGGCACCCTGACATCACTTATCTTTTAATTGGACTATTGAACCTGGAATAATTGATACATTTAGGTTTAAGTCTATAATCCTACATTTTTTGCTTTGTCCTATCTATTCTTTGTGCCTTGTTTTTGATTAAAGAAGTCTTTTTTATTCCATTTTCCTCCTCTATGAACTTATACATTCTTTCAGTATTCTTGTAGTCGTTACCATGGAGATTAAAATATGCATCCTTGCGCTGTTAAAGTCTACTTTAAATTAGTGTTTTCATCATTTTCTAGATAATGCAAAGACCTTTCAAAACTAGCTCCAGTTACACTCTTTTGTGCTATAGTAATGAATATTAATTCTACATGCATTTAAACCCCCATAAGACACCATTAGTATTGTTTTAAACAGCTGTGTTCATTTAAATTCACCTACATATTCAATCTTTCCAGTATTCTTTATTTTTTGCTGTGTCAGTGTGTTTCCATCCTGGATTATTTCCTTTGCCTGAAAAACTCCCTTTATTATCACTTAATACTTGACTGCTAATAACAAATATATTCATTGT
This sequence comes from Martes martes, assembly GCF_963455335.1. NCBI lineage: Eukaryota > Metazoa > Chordata > Mammalia > Carnivora > Mustelidae > Martes > Martes martes. Next base: position 75,559,916 of record NC_137900.1, read on the forward strand.
TTTATATTACTTCCCCTGTATTTCACCTTTGTTTTTGAAGGATGCTTTGCTTAGTTTGAATTCCACACTGTCATCAGGCCACTCCCATACAGGGAAGTCCTATTCACTCCAGTGAATCTGACTTTTCACATAGGGCTTCTTCCCATATCTCCCACTGTTGTGTGGGTGTGTCCTCCTTACCCTGCTTAGGCAATCATACCACATGCCTGGCAACCTCTGCATGGGGTGTTTGCTTGTTTCTCTCTCTGAGTTCAGGCTCTGTTGCCTCCCACTGAAACATATTTCTTGCCGCGTAGTCAGTTTCCTATACTCCCTGCTGAGCAGGCTTCATGCCTCACTCTAAGCCCCCTCAACCCCTTCAACACACGCATATTCTAGGAAAATAGATATCTACTTTGCTCTGCCCCACCAGCAGCTTTGAAATTGAAAAGTTCAGGAAGAAAATGGGAAAAGGAGAGGAAAGGGAAGAGGAAAAGAGAAATAAGGGAGAAAATTCTATAATTTCCATTTTGTTAATAGATTCTGATGCTCTGGTAAAATTCTCTATCTTCTCCTTATTTCCTTGAACATATTAAAATTATTTTAAAGTCCACATCCATGTCTGACAAGTTCAATAATCTGGATAATCATGTTGTCTGATTTTTCTCTTGCTTTTCATTCATTTGGTCTTATTTTATAGTATGCCTGTTAATGTTATTGAATTCTGGCCATTGTGTACAAAAACTTGTTGAAGATGTTATCCTTTCTCCAGAGAGGATTTAAATTTCTGCTAGTTAGCAAATAAGGTAGGCAGATCACCTTAATCCATCTGAGACTGTTCTACAGATCTTTCTTGACTTACAGTGGGATTATGTCTTGATAAACCCATCATAAGTTAAAATATTTTAGGTAGAAAATGCATTTACTATGCCTAACCTATTAAACATCTCAGCCTAGCCTACCTTACATGTACTCAGAATATGGATGTTAGCCTATAGTTGGGCAAAATCATCTAACACAAACTATTTTATACTGAAGTGTTGAATATCTCACATAATTTATTGAATACTGTACTGAAAATGAAAAACAGAATGGTCGTGTGGTTACAGAATGGTTTTGAGTCTCTGGTTGTTTACTCTTGTGATCACGAGTTTGACTGGAAGTTGTGCTCTTTGTCTCTGCCCAGCATCACAAAAGAGCATCCTACCACATATCGCCCAGCCCAGGAAAAGATCAAAATTCAAATTTTGAATTATGATTTCTACTAAATGCCTATCACTTTCACATGATCGAACAGTTGAAAAATCGTAAGTCGAACCATCATAAGTCAGGGACCATCTGTATTTCCAGTGTTCCTTATTCTTACAGTTAATCCCTTCCTGGGTCTCAAATGAAAGCCTGTATTGTTACCGAGTCTTCTCCTTAGAAGGCCTTGTTAACTATTCTCGACTCCTCAGTGCCATGCAGTTTCCTCTTAGTGATTTCTCCTTTCTATTTGGTTCTCTGCATCTTGCCTGTGCCTGTTTAGCTTAGGAATCACCAATTCCTGGAAGGAAAATTGCATGCAAAATGTTGGCTCACTTTTCCATGGTTTCCTTCCTCCGGGATGTCCAACTCTCAAGTACTGGCTGCTTTTTAGGCCTGTACTTGAATATTTGATACTTGTTTCCCTGAGATGACTAATGTAGACTTCAGGCTGCTTGTTTCTGTTTGGGCTCTATGACCTGCCCTACAGCTCTTCAAATGACTGAAGAGGAAAACAGAGTGATCAGTGCATCTCTCCAGGATTTTTGCTCCTTGAGTTCCAGTCACTTTTATTTTCCAGTGCATTTTATCTAGCCTTATTCTCAGCAGGGAAGATAGTATAATACCAGCTACTCCATTATAGCCGTAAGTGGAAGTCCTCCTGCCATCATTTTTAAGTTTTCATTTCTTTTATTAACTTGTTCTTGGATGCTGTGTCTTTCATGGTTGAAAATATCTTTATTTTGCCCTAGCACTTGAATGATACCTTAAGTAGGTAATAGAATTCTTCATTTTATAGTCTTTTTCCCTTACAACTCTGAGAAGACGAGAGTCTTTATTTTTTAGCATGTGGTGTCACAGAGGAGAAATATGATTCTTATTACTATGTTAAAGACTTTTCTCTTACCAGATAAAGATTATCAGATTTTCTTTTTGTTCTTAGATCTTGGAAATTTCACCAGGATATGTTTATATATATCTTCTGTAAGAAGATATGTCTTCAGTATGTATATTTGACAGTTCATGAGACTTAACACCCTAAAGATTAAAATCTCTTTGATTCTTGGAAATTTTCTTGTATTATTTCTTTCACTATTTATTTTATTCTATCCTCTCATAATTTTTCTTTTGAATTCTTATAAGCTATATTTTGAATTTTCTGCCTCAGTCTTCTCTGTCTCTTAAATTTGTCCTCATAATTTAAAAACTGTTATGACTTTGCTTGCCCTTCCAGGAAAATTCCTTCCATCTCACTTATTTGTCTTTTAGCTATGTTCATTCTAATACTCAGCTCTTCTATTAAGTATTTTTAACTTATGTTTTGTCAATTTTAAATTTCCAGGGTCTTGTTCTCCTATTTTTCCTTTTCCAATGAAAGCTGTTCTTGTTTCAAGGATGAATTATGCTCTCAAATCTATGTAATGATTTGTTTGTGATCGTCTGAATTTTTTCACATTGAATTAATTTTAAGAGAGGATGGAATATGGAATTAGTTGCCCTACTTGTGTAACTTGGTAACTTTTATGATATTGGTTTTCCCCAGGTCCAAGTGATGCTTGTTTGTATGCTCACAATTTTTTTTAAAAGGTTATTTATTTGAGAGAGAGAGAGTGAGGGCAGGGGAAGGGGCAGAAAGAGAGGGGAGAGAGTTTCAAGCAGACTCCCCACTGAGTGTGGAGCCCAACACGGGGCTTGATCTCACAACCCTGAGATCATGACCTGAGCCAAAATCAAGAGTCTGTCAAATAACTGACTGAGCCACCCATGTGCTCCCGTGAGCTCACATTTTAAAATGAAAGTCTAGATTTATCATTACTGCTAGCTTACGGGGATTTCCTTAGACATTATTAAAGGCTCTTGTTTGATATATCTGGACACAGCTCCCTCTTAAAGGTAATAGTTGACCAACAGGTTTTGCAAGTGAACTTCAGCCAGCTGTAATGAGTGGACAAAGAAGTCCCCACAGATGGGCTTCTCTTCAGAGTATACAAGTTGAAAACTAGCTGGGAACTCTCAAATGCAGACAAAGGGGAAGTGTTACCTGACAGAGGCATGCATTCAGCCATTTTTTGCTTTTTGCAGCAGCTTTTTGTTTTTCCTTCCCTGTGTCAGGTGGGGCTGCCTAGAGTTTCCTGAGGCAATGCCCTTTCTCTCTCTGACTCTAAGGGTGGCTTTTCACAGCAATTTCCCTCATTTTCAATGCTGTGCTTGCCAACGCTTATGCTGTAAATGATGTAGGTGTTAATCATGCATAGCGAGCAGGGTAGTTGTTTCAATCTGGCCATCCTTAGAGTAAGTACACAACCCCACCGTCCAGCCCTGCTCCCATGGCCAGCTCTTCCAAACCTTGAGCTTGAAGTTTGCGTGTTCTCTAATGGAAGAAAAATGCAAGTCTTAAAGTAGTCCCTCTTTCTCCTGTATTCAGTTTTAAGTCCTCACTTTTGTTTGTTTCTCTATCAATAGAGCCTCCTAAAAATTTCCTTGGCACATAGCTTTACAGCTTCTACCAGAATTTTTAAAAAGCAATGTATTGAGTAAATTTACTCACTCTTTAAATATAATTAGATAAAACCATATGTGCTGGAGGGCCTGGGTGGCTTTCAAGCGTCTGCCTTCGGCTCAGGTCATGATCCCACTGGGATCTAGCCCCATCCGGCTTCCTGCTCAGCGGGAAGCCTGCTTCTCCCTCTCCCACTCCCCCTGCTTGTGTTCCTTCTGTCCCTGTCTCGCTCTCTGTCAAAGAAATAAATAAAATCTTTAAAAACAAGCAAACAAAAAAGAACCATATGTGTCATTTAATCATTTTCACACAATTTATTTTATGTAAGCATATAAGCATTCTTTACCTGTTTCTCTGTGTACAAGGATTCTGTTTTCCATTTTCAGTGTACAGTCTCTGTCTTCTGTTAAAAATGAAATTATTTAAGGCCACATAATTGTTTCATGTAATAATTAAACTTAAACATCCTATCTTACAGTGTGCCTTTTTTCTACTCCCATGTTATACTGAAATGATGGAGACTGGGCTGTGTTGCAAATAAATGTTTTGTTGTGGTTGTTTAAAAACAAAAACACACTACAGTGGAACTGTAGTGGTTCTATAAATAAATCAGACTTAGTTCTCCTCACTGAAGGTTAATACAAGTAAATATTGGGGACCAGAATATACTTTTCATAAGTGGCTAATATCTAAATTGTACTCCATACTGAAGCTTTATCCATGTAGTACATGATTCCTTTGTTGTGATGGTCAGAGCATAGAGTCAGTGGGACCCAGGTCCAAACCCTAGCTCTAACATTTGCTAACTCCATGACTTGGGACAGTCCAGTGCCTGGTACAGAGAGAACACCGGTAAATATTGGATGAGTGATGTATGAAGTTACTAAATATATGAGGCTCAGTTTCTTTATCTGTAAAATAAGTAGAACAACACAGTTGCTTAGTGATTACAGATAACTCTTGGCATATAATAAGCATTCAATTAACACTAGATGTAATGATAATAAATTTTATACTAGAATCCTTTCATTAATATCAAGCAAGTCCCAGAAATAATATGAGTTATCTCAGTTTATGAGGGTGGTGAGAGGGATATACTCACGTGACACAGCACCTTCAGATAGCCTTTCTAGCACTGTTTATTTATGTTTTGCTCCAAGCAATTATTGAAGCAGACTGTGTGTTTAACAGTTCAACAGGAAACTTAAAGGGTAAAGACAGAGTCTTAAGGAGCAATACAAACCAACTGGAGATCTTCTGGACACAATTCCATCACAGTTCTAAGGAATAATAAAGCAAATGAGAGACACACACTGGAGAAAATAAGGGAGTTCAGTTCATATGGGGAAGGTTGTGTAGAAGTGAGTTTGGAATTGGAAATGGGAAAAAAGACACTATGTGGTACAAAGACCATGGGGGGATTTCTCAGGCTACAGGTGGGGAAGGTTGGTGTGGTGTCTTGGGCACAAGTGGATGCTGGGGACAGCAGGAGCTGGTGGTTGGGAGTTCTTCAGGGGTGGGGGGTCAGTGGAAGGTGAGATGAGTTAAGCAAAGTAGAAGGAATTTGCAGATCACCTTGGTAATTGCACAAACTTTCTGTTTTGCTCTTTCTCAGCCTCTTAGTGCCTTGTTTGAACATAGAAACATTCCAAAGAGGATCAGAACTATTAGATAAACTAGAGGTTGGCATTGTTTTCATTTTAAGGTAGTCCTCTTTGTTGTCTTTTTTTTTTTATTCAATGACAACAATTTATTTATGTATTTATTTTTAAAGATTTATTTTATTTGTTTGAGAGAGAGAGAGAGCATGAGAGGGGAGAGGTCAGAGGAAGAAGCAAACACCCCACCGAGCAGAGAGCCCAATGTGTGACTCGATCCCGGGATTCCAGAATCATGACCTGAGCCGAAGGCAGTTGCTTGACCAACTGAGCCACCCAGGCACCCCAAAGACAACAATTTAAACAGTTTAAGTTTGGTTTTAGTAGATCACAGAGTATAAAGCAAGCCCTAATGCTTATGGACTTGATTATCTCTTCGGTATCCAACAATTAAAGTGGACACCTTGAGGGAAGACCAGTTTTCATCTGATTTAGTTTTGGCAATTGCAATTTAAAATCCGTAGCTTGGGGTGCCTGGGTGGCTCAGTGGGTTGAGACTCTGCCTTTGGCTCAGGTCATGGTCTCAGGGTCCTGGGATCGAACCCCATGTGAGGCTCTCTGCTAGGCAGGGAGCCTGGTTCCCCCTTTCTCTCTGCCTGCCTCTCTGCCTACTTGTGATCTCTCTCTCTCTCTCTCTCTCTGTCAAATAAATAAATAAATAAAATCTTAAAAAAAAAAAAATCCCTTCCTTCTCTGAGATGATGTGAGCCCCTATGGCATGTTCTCCCTTCTTTCCTGTAAAGTTATTCTCGCTTTACCTTCCATTCTGATTCTAAGCCAGCTGATGGGTTGGGGAGTCAGGGTTTAAATACCTCTTTGTTCATTTGTGAAAAGAATTAAAGAAATATGCCAACACCATTTAATACAAGGCTGTCTGGGATGGCACAGAAAACACTATATTACAGAGAATTAACAGCTCTGCATACACTGAGGGTAAAGAGAAAGAATGTGTAACTTGTCTTCCCTCATTCCCTCTATTTTTGTTGTTGTTATTGTTCGTATAAATGCCTTTTATTTCCAGTGAAAATTTTAGACAGAACATTCTTTGTTTTCCTGCATTCACTTTTTTCCCTTCTGTTATTGGAATGCCTGAATCAGTGTATCAGTTGCTATGTATAGCAAAAATAGTAGGATCAAATGCAAGGTGACCGCATTGACTCCATGCTAGAAATATTGTTCTCTACTTTATGTATTCCAGTATATGTACCCTTGATAGACATTTCGTTTTTTAAAGTGTTATATCTTAGGGGATTTCTGTTATTTAATGTGATCCCAAGATATAATCCTCCAAAGAAGGGAATGGCAAATTATTTTAATGCCTTTTATTGTTTTTGTTTCTAGCCTATTCTACTAAGCTCAACAAATTTCCTGTATTTAATATTAATGATGACTTGAATGATCTGTGTACCAGCGCAGTGAGCCCAAACACTACCAAAGCCACGCGGTATGCCTTGAATGTGTGGCGATACTGGTGTGTGACCAACGGGCTCAAAGATCACACAGACATCACCAAGGTAAGAAACTATTGAGTCTACTTACTCTCTCAGCCACTATCACAGCTTCTAAGTCCTGGGCATTCTGTTAAGCATTGTGGGGAACACAGAACAGTTGCTTTTTGCTTGAGAAAACTTTGAAAGAACCTGAAAGCAAAAGAAAAAATATACACAGTACAAAGCAGAATTTAATAAGCATTTTATGAATGTACAGATCAGAAATGCCAAAAAATTCAGATCGATAAATTAATTTCAGTTTGGTGAAACTAGTGAAGGAATTGATATTAAAGCTGTGTTTTGAAGGACAGTGGGAATTTTAGTAGAACTGGGGCACCTGGGTGGCTCAGTTGGTTAAGGAACTGCCTTCAGCTCAGGTCATGATCCTGGAGTCCCAGGATCGAGTCCTACATCAGGCTCCCTGCTCAGCAGGGAGTCTGCTTCTCCCACTGATACTTTCCCCTCTCATGCTCTCTCTTTCTCTCTCATTCTCTCCCTTTCAAATAAATAAATAAAATCTTAAAAAAAAAAAAAAAGAATTTCAGTAGGACTGGATGAAGATGGGAGTCCTCTAGGCCAAGTGACATGAGGAAAAATAAGATTTGGAGGGATAGACTTACTTGCCTGCGGCAGAGATTTCAGATACGGGAGTAGTAGACTATAAAACCAGATTTTGATAAACCATTAAATACCAAACTAAAATCTTGTGAATATCGGGAAGCCATTGAAGTTTTGTTTTATTGTGTTGTGTAAGGAGAGACTTTCTCTGAAGAATTATTTCAGTGGCAACAGGGAAGGGACTGTTGAAATAGGGAGAATGCTCTGACTGTAAGATCTAAAGGGTTAGGCAAAAGGGAAACCACTGACGTATATAGTATATTATAGACTAATATGTATGAAATTTTATAGAAATGAAAAGAATTATAAATTGAGGAAGCAACAACATAGTAATCAAAATAATCCACCAGAACTGAAAATAAAGAAAAATTTCCACTCGTGGCCATAAGAGAAAAGGGTCCAAAATTACCCTTCTGCTGTAACAAATAGAAGACTGGGGGTGCCTCGATGGCTCAGTCGTTAAGCAGCTGCCTGCAGCTTGGGTCATGATCTCAGGGTCCTGGGATCAAGCCCCGCATCTGGCTCCCTGCTCAGTGGGAAGCCTGCTTCTCCCAGTCCCCCTCCCCCTGCTTGTGTTCCCTCTCTTGCTGTGTCTCTCTCTGTCAAATAAATAAATACAATCTTAAAAAAAAAAAAAAAGACTGAGCACAATATGTGCAACAACTGTTTTCAGACAGAACAGACAGCACAGGACTTGATCCCTTAGAGAAAGGTAACAGATGAAAGTACTGAGAAAGGTCTTGCATCGGATGTGGAGAATAGTTAGCTTTAGACTGAATTCTGCTCTAATCCCACCCAACAAATCTCAAAGGCTAGGCCCAGGTGCATGAAAAGGTGCTAACATCACTAATCATCAGGGAAATGCAAATCAAAACTTCCATGAGATACCACTTCACACCTGTCAGAATGGTTAGTGTCAAAAAGACAAGAAATAACAGGTGTTAGTAAGGAATGTGGAGAAAAGGGAACCTGGTACACTGTTGGTGGGAGTGTAAATTAGTGCAGACACTGTGGGAAACAGAGTAGAAATTCCTCAAAAAACTAAAAATAGATCTTCCATATGATCCAGCAATTCCACTTCTGGGTATTTGTCTGAAGGAAATAAAAACACTAACTTGAAAAGATTTATGTACCCCCACGTTCATTGTGCCGTTATTTATAGTAGCCAAGACGTGGAAGCAGCCTAAGTGTCCACTGATAGATGAATGGATAAAGAAAATGTGCATAAATACACAATGGAATATTATTCAGCCATAAGAAGAAGGAAATCTTGCCATTCGCAACAACATGAATGGACCTCGAGGGCATTATGCTAAGGGAAATAAGTCAGAGAAAGGCAAATACCATATGATCTAACTTATATGTGGAATGTAAAAATAAAACAATGCAACAACAAAAAACTAAACCAAACTCATAGGAAAAGAGAAAAGATTAGTGGTTGCTTGAGGTGTGTCGGAGGGAGGGAATGGAGAGTAAAAGGGGTGAAGGTGGTCAAAAGGTTCAAACTTCCAGTTATAAAATAAATAAGTCCTGGTGATGTGATGTACAGCTTGATGACTATAGTTAATAATACTGCATTGTATATGTGAAAGTTGCTAAGAGAGTAGATCTTAAAAGTTCTCATCATAAGAAAAAAAAATTTAACTATGTGTGATGATGGATATTAGCTAGACTATGATAATCATTTTGCAGTACATAAAAATATTGAATTGTTGTGTTGTACTCCTGAAACTAATGTACTGTTATATGCCAATTACATCTCAGTTCTTTCAAGTAAAAAAAAAAAAAAAAAAAGGCAAGACCAAGAAGGATTGAATGATTTTTCAAGTAACCTAACTATGTCTGGAGCAAAGCTTAAAAATATTTATAGAAACATAAAAATATCCAGAACCCAAGAAATAAAATTCACAATGTCTGGCAACTAAACAAAAATTATCAGACAGGCAAAGAAGCAAGAATATGTCCCTTAAAGAATGAATCAGTCAAACCAGCCCAGATCTAACAAAGATTTTAGAATTAGCAGACAAGATATTAAAAAGTTATTATAAAGAAGATAAACAAACAGCCAATGAGCACATGAAAAGACACCAACTTCCTTAGACCTCAGGGAAATGCAAATCAAAACTACATGAGATTCTACTTCACATCCAACAGGAAGACTATAATAATGATACTTTTTTACAAAGATAATAATAAGTATTGATGAGAACATAGAGTAACTGGAACTTGTACATTTCTGGTGGGAATATAAAATGATGGAGCTGTTTTGGAAACAGTCTTGCATTTCTCTACAAGTTAAACAGAGTTATTCTTTGGCCCAGCAATTCCACTCCTACGTATAGACCCAGAAAATTAAAAAGATGTGTCTGTACAAAAAGTCATACCTAAATATATGTTGTGGCTTTACTCCCAATAGCGAAAACAACCCAAATGCCCATGAGCAGATGAATAGATAAAATGTGACATATCCATACAATGGAATATTATTTAGCAATGAAGAGAAATGAAGTACTGATCAATGTTTACAATATAAATGAACCTAGAAAACATACTAAGTGAAATAAGTCAGAAACAAAAGAAAAATATATATTATTCCATTTAGGTAAGATATCTAGAATAGGTAGGGTCGTAAAGACAGAAGGTATGAGAGAGGTTACCAGAGGCTCAGAAGAGGAGGAAATATGGAGCTATTGTTGAATGAGTACAGTTTCTGCCTGGAACGATGATAAAGGTCTGGAAATGAATAGTGGTGGGGGTTTGTCAATGTTTTAAATGTATTTAAAACCATGGAATTTTATACTAACAAATGGTTAAGATGGTAAATGTTATATATGTTTTACCACAATGTAAAAAAATACAAATAAATCAGTAAAAATATAACTAGTTTACCTTTATTAATAATAATTTTAAAATTCACCTATTCTCACAGACCCCTATCAGTATTTCGTCATTCCCACTAACATTAATTTTTTCTAGGCCCGAGGATCTTGTCTTTCAGACTTTAAAGTTGTCTATTACTGGGAGCCTTTACGTTCCCATGCAAGAATCCCTGAAAAGAGCCTCATTTCTCCACACTCTCCAAGGTTTAGAGAAGTTCTGCATCCCGGGTGGAAAAAATGTCCCATCTGTCCCGTAGAGTGTGCCTTATCAATACTAATTTCTTAGTTTCCCCTGTGTTACCTAGAGGAATCCTGGATGAGAAAGAAGATAGATTTTAGTCTTCTGTAATCTATTCTCATGGGCCCCTCAAATTAAACATTTTTAATAATAAATTCTTAAGAAAGAGGCCAGTATCTTAGAGAATTAGCCAGTATTTAGTAAAAAGAAGGAATTGTGGTATCAAAGCCCATATTCTTTAATCTCATTTTCTTGGTCTCAATGCAAGATATTTTTAATCTAGATGTGTCTTTAACAATAGATAAAAGGGACACCTGGCTGTCTCAATTGGTAGAGCATGTAACTCTTGATCTCGTGAGTTCAAGTCCCACACTGGGTGTGGAGCTGACTTTAAAAAAAGAAAGTTAGATATAGCTGGCAGCAGACAAGGTGGGTAAGAGCTCTTGATCATGGTTTGGCAGCTGGTGAGCCTCAAATTAGTCATGTGCTCAAGGGAGAAAGGAAGGAGTCAAACCAGCCTTCAGAATGCCATCTAAATAAACAGGGTGCACACTGTCAGCCTCACTCTGTAGCTAGTGTGTGAGTTCCACCTAGTATTTTCCCTGCTGGTTCTTTTCACAAGTGTGATCTGATCCTCACTGACCCATCTCCCTCAAGGCTGCTGCCTCACTGACTTAGATGGTCTTGGAGTCCACTAAATCTGACTTCCCTCTTTGCCTAGGCTTGTTCAAATGTGGCTTAGCTCTTGGGACCAAACAAATCCCACCTAATACGAAGAGAGGTTAACACCTGCAAGTAGGGAGCTGCAAGTGACAACATAAAAATCTGAAATCAGTTGAGTTTGAGAGTCATGGTTATTTTGACAGGTTTTTACCGGTGTCTAAGAAAGTTGTTGCTTTTCATATACTGTATGTAGCTACCCTACTGATGACTTTTTAGCTGAGTCTCTTGGAGTTTCCTAGACCAACAATCAGATGATCAGAAAACAATTATATTTTGGGGTGCCTGGGTGGCTCAGTGGGTTAAGCCTCTGCCTTCGGCTCTGATCATGATCCCGGGTGCTGGGATCGAGCCCCACTTCAGGCTCTCTGCTCAGCAGGGGGCCTGCTTCCCCCTCCCCCACTGCCTGCTTCTCTGCCTATTTGTGATCTCTCTCTCTTTAATAGAAGATTTAAAATCTTCTTTAAAAAAAGAAAATAATTATATTTTATCTTTTTCTTTAGTATATACACGTATACGTATGTATGCATGTGTGTAATTTTTTTTCTTGTCTTGCCTGGTTTTCTAGAACCTCCAGACTACTGTTACACACATACAGTATACAGATATTCAGCAAGCTTATCCTATTCCTGACTTTATAAAGAAACCATTCTAATGTTTCCATCTGAGGTATAATTTTTATAGTTCTTGTCTGTAAAATACTCATCGTAGTAAAAGTATTTTTTCTTCCAATCTAAGTTTAATTTGAATTCTTAAAAATTTGAAATGGGTATCAAACTTTCAAGTAAGTTTTCAGTAATTAGCAAGTTCATATTACTTTCTCTATGAGTAAGTCCATTATATTAACATATTTATTAAGATTGAATCATCCTTACACTCTGCAACAATCCCTACTTGTCTTGATGTAGTATTGCTTTCCTGCAGTTCTGAATGTGATTTGGTAACATAGGCAGTCCTTGTTTTGTGTGGTACCATGTAAATTGCTCTTCGTGTGTATCAGAGCCTTGTGCTCATTTTCCAAGGTTATAACACGCACCTGTCTTACTTAACAGGGCACTGTGCTAAATGAAAATAGCTTGTTTATATTTATATTCATATGCTTTTTTTCATGTATGTTAGATTCGAATTCAAGAAAAATGAAGACCCTTTCTCTTTCTCGTGCTCCAACGCTGTTTAAGTACAAAAGCTAAATAGACTCCATAAAACCATCTCCTTAGAAGTAACATACATCTCTGACAATCTTGTCACTCTATTTTGGGGCTCTTCAGCTCTTTTACTTCTTTTTTTTTTTTTTTTACGATTTTATTTATTTTTGAGAGACAGAGCAGAAGCACAAGCGGGGGGAAGGGCAGAGGGAGAAGCAGACTCTCCACTGAGTTCCAGGGTGCTGATGTGGGGCTCAATCCCAGGACCCCAAGATCATGGCCAGAGCCAAAGGCAGATGGTTAACCAACTGAGCCACGCTGGCGTCCCTATTGAGACTTTCTTTTGTCCTAGAACATGTACTTGGCCTGAAAGGACTATGAGGAAAATCTGGTTTTCTCTTTCTAGCTCCCTCCTTTTTTTTAAATTTAATTATTTACTTATTTATTTGTCAGAGAGAGAGCAAGAAATGAGCCCAAGCAGGGGGAGCAGCAGGCAGAAGGAGAGGGAGAAGCAGGCCCCCCACCAAGCAAGGAGCCCAATTCAGGACTTGATTCCAGGACCCTGAGATTGTGACCTGATCTGAAAGCAGCCTCTCAACCGACTGAGCCACCCAGGCATCCCTCTAGCTCTCTCTTGAAAATAAAGCTCTCAGAGCACCAGGGTGGCTCAGTGAGTTAAGCATCTGCCTTCAGCTCAGGTCATCATCCCAGAGTCCTGGGATGGAGCCCTAGTTGGGCTCCCTGCTCAGTGGGGAGTCTACTTCTCCCTCTGCCCCTTCCCTTCGCCCACCCCACTGTGCGAGCACACCTATTCTCTCAAATAAAATAAAATCTTTCTTTAAAAAAGCTAAAAAAAAAAAAAAGAAAGAAAGAAAGAAAGAAAGAACTCTCTTAATGTCCGGGCTTCCTTCTCCCAACATATCCAAGTGAGGAGCTCTCTCTAATTGTCAGTGCAGTCATTAAGCTTTTCATATTTTTTGAAAAAGTATTGTTATTGCAACCCTGTTGGGTCATTAAGCCAGTGATATTTCAGGGCCTGTTCAGATACATTTAAGTGAAGAATTAAGGTCATGAACTTGCTGTGCAGCCCGGACATACCTGTCGTCTTTCCCCAAGCTGTGTTTAGTGCCCGCAGGACCCAATAGTATGGCAGATTTTGAGGAAATTGATGCTGGGAGAATTCAGAGTTTGTAAATTTGGTTCACAAAATCTTTAGAGATTCACAAAATCTCTTTAGAGAGAATGTTTGGATTTTAGTGAAGGAGAGAAAAGGAAATGATTTGCTAGGAAAGAAAAGGAAGGCTTTATGGAGGGGAATAGAATTGTGCAACTTACGAAGGCCAATAATCATAATTAGTAAATACATGTATATTTATGTATGCATACGTGTGTGTGTTCTCCACTATTTAAAACCCTTCCATGCCCCTTCCTTTATTTAGGCGTCACAGTAATCTTTTGAGAAGGTCTTTATTTTGTCCCATTTTGCTGCTTGAAACACTGTGGTTCCAAGTATGGAACCGAGATTTTCCATATGAAGTTCTTTCACTGTATCAGGCTAGGAATCAACCCTATAAAGGCCACAAAATGTCCCGTCCACAATACAGCCCCTGGGAGGATGAGGAGAAGGAAGGGGTCTGGCTCTTTGGGTGTCCTCCAATGTGTAACCTCAGTGTTTGTCTCATTTGAGATCCCTGCGGCGAAGTTGAATGAGCTGCTCGAGAATTTCTATGTCACTGTTAAGAAGAGTGACGGCTCCGACTTCCTGGCCACCTCGCTGCATGCCATTCGCCGCGGCCTGGACCGCATCCTGAAGAATGCAGGCGTGGGCTTCTCCATCACCAGCAGCACCTTCAGTTCTTCCACCAAGAAACTCAAGGAGAAGCTGTGGGTGCTGAGTAAGGCAGGGATGTCAGGTGCTCGTTCTCGCAATATTGTCTACTTCTCTCTTTCCGATGAGGAGGAGATGTGGCAGGCAGGGTGTCTGGGGGATGACAGCCCTGTCACTCTGCTGTCCACCGTGGTCAAGTACAACAGCCAGTACCTGAACATGCGGACACTGCAGGAACACGCAGATCTGATGTACGGTGACATTGAGCTGCTCAAAGACCCCCAGAACCAGCCCTATTTTGCCCGGACAGACAGTGTCAAACGGGAGAGCCGGAGTGGTTCCACTAGAGTATGCCACGGGAAAATCTACCACGAACATTCCAGGGGCCACAAGCAGTGCCCTTACTGCCTCCTCTACAAGTACATGTACATCCACCGGCCGCCCACGCAAATGGAGGCCAAGTCCCCGTTCTACCTTACGGCCAGGAAGGAGGCCACAGACACGGGCAGTGTGTGGTACGAGGAGCAGAGGATGGGCCTGCGATCTCTTCGGGGGATCGTCCCCAACTTAGCCAAGAAGGTCAAGCTGGAAAACTGTGAGAACTTCACCTTTGTCTCATTTACTCAGGTCTCCAGGAGGCTCGGCTCCCACAGTTGCTGTCAGTGAGTCTCCCCTGGGCCCAGGCCACTGCCCAGCTCACCCTGAGGGGCAAGAGTTCCCTCAGGCAAGCAGGGCCAGAGCTCTGAGGTGGCAGCGAGTGACGGCGACCTCAAGGTCAGGCTGGTCTCTGGCAGGGTGACCTGCTATTTCTTCGACTTCGGGTGTGTTTTTGTAACTGAAAGTAGAGGAGTCTGAATGATTAGGGTATTTTATCCAAATGTGTGTCACCTTTGTTAAATTATAGAATCTAACACCATGTATAACTGCTCCATAAACAAGAGTGAGGAAGTTCATTTAGTGCCTTTTTAGCACAGATTTTCTTAAAAAAAAGAAAAAAAAAGAAAAAAGAATAAAGGAGACTGTTTAAGTAGTCATTAAAAAATACTCCCAGTAGCCTAGTAGCTTTAGAATGTTATGAAGACTATATATACTTTGTTGAATTACACTCACAATAAGGAACTGGAAGGAGAGAGGCAGACACGTTAACTATTTCCAGGAGAAAAATTGCACTTGACACTCCTCTGTCTGTTTCGTTGATGGATAGCTTGGTTCTGCAGAGCAAGCAGCTTTGCCTGCTAGAAGCTGGTGGGGCTGCACTTGGGAGTGCTGATGGGGAGATGGGGGCCGCCCCCACTGCTCTCAGCACGGGGAGCAACTTGATCTCTGTGTCAACGGGGACAATTTTAATTTTATGGAAAAAGATGAATGCACCAGACGATATTTAGGAGAGCAAGGTTTCCAGTGAACTGGGTGGTTTGTACCATGAGGGAATTTCCAGAAGTGGCTTGGAAAAAGCGATATGTGATCAAAATACGAAAACCTCCTGAAGCAGAAGTGCCTACGTGTTCTTCCTCAGCACCACGTGAAAGCTATTTTCATTTGAACCTTTTTTGGGAATTTTTAAAATCTGTCCTTTGTGTCATACAGTTGTGCCGTCAGCATCTAGCCCCAGATTTGTTAAACGACCCCAGGTAATTTTCAGGCTTCACCCAGAAAATGCAACAAAGCAAGCTGCAAAGAAAGCAAATGCCCAAACGTGTTTATGAAAGTACTTAGGATATGTTTTATCAAAGTTTGACTTTTTTCCCGCAATGACAAATGTCATCATTCTAGGCTGGCACCCATTCATGGGCCATGATGACGGAGACAGCCTGCCAGGCGAGCGGACTCAGCACTGAGGACACGCGTGTAAAAATCAGAGCGTGATGATAGGTCTTTGATGCACTCAGGTAAACTGCAGCCTGACCACATGTTATTGAAACATGAGCAGAATTTTCTGGTAACTACTCTGAATGACAAGAGAAAAAGGAGCCCAAAGAGTACAAATCAATAATAACAATAATTTCCAGGAATCTTTATGTTGTATTTGAGGAAAGACTACTACAAGATTATGTTCCTGCATGTGCTTTCTAATCCAAAATTGAAATTCCAGTATAAATTCATGTTGCAAGAGTCCTAAAATTGGTCCTAGTTCTTTTTCAAAACATTACTGTAGTATTTATTTTAATTAATTGTTCTTAAAAATCATTCACCAGTCATTGAAATATGTAATACTTCCTTTACCAGAAAAGACTCAGCCAATGCTGCCTTAAGGTTTAATGTTGTTCCCTTTTTAGTTAAACTGAACATTTATAATTTTGTTTACTAGCTGATCTTTCCTGAGTATGGGTTCATTTTGGTATGTCTCCGTGCATATATAAGTAACACTGAATTAGTAATCAGTCTTATGACTTGATACTACATATTATTCTGCTGTGATTTCCTATAGTGGTTTTAGGATTTTGCTTAAAGAAGAGACACAAAGCATTAGGTATAGTTTTCCTTAGTTTGCTAAACACCCAAAGGATATTTTGTTTGTGGAAAGCAGGTGGTGATCTTTCCTGTCAGTTCTGCACTTAAACAGAAATACACCCCGTGTGAACTCTTGGGCAGACAGAGCCTGCAGCCTAATTAAATAAAACCTCCATTTTTATTTTAAATAGATGCAAGAGGAAATGGCCATTAGGAATCCCTGATCTTTTCAGATTTCAACACGTCCATAAGTAGCAATAACTGACCCAGGGGTTGTCATCCTTCTGTTGACAGGGGCTTTTCCTCAGCTGAACAACCACCTCTGCCTCACATTTGTTGCTTCTCACTGTTTGATGTGCTATAAATCCCAGAGTTCTGAGGTGAATGACTGAATTAAAAAACCAGGAGGTGGAAACTTCAGTGATACCTGATGGAACGAGAGTGTTGCATCTCAGCATCCTAAATGCCACGCATTTTGTGCCCCCCTCGGGGACTGGGAGTTAGATTTAGCAGGTGCTACTCTGTGCCACCGGTTAATGAGGTACTTTGTTACATGTTTGCGTGAGGTGTCTGTGTGTGTATGCAACATACATACACTTGTATGCAACAACATACACTTCAAATGTGTATGTGGTGACGCCTGGTAAACCTGCTAAGGTGGCAGAGCCCCTCTTCTTTGTATGGCCGTGTCCGGAGTAGCTAGTTCTAGCGGGCAGTCAGCCCTTCCAGCCACCCTCACTCATGCCCACTGGAGGACGCCATGATTTTCCACTCTTGCCTAAGCCAGGAGAAAGGAGAATCCCAAGAGAAGGAAGGGGGTGGGGGAAGATTAAGGGCATTTTCTCCACTTACCTTTATTTATTTATTTATTTATTTTACTCAAAAGTGGGAACGCATATCAGGAGCTCCCAAGCTCACCGAAGCACAAGTTGCCTCTGGCTTTGCGTCAGGAAAGGGACCTAACACCTGCTGCAGGTGTTAGGGAGGACCTGTGGGGTGCTTTGGGCGAGCTCTTGCCCACAGCACCTTCTGCGTCTGCTCTAACGTGAGCCCTGCTTGCTTGATAGCTCCCCTCCAGAATCTAACAGGTCTCCCCTCGGAAGTGTATTCCAGCAGACGTGATGGAGGGTCAGCTTGGAAGGGTGTGATCCCATTAAACGTGAAAGGTTAACACAGCACTAGGTGCACAGTAAGCATGCAATATATGTTAGCTATTTCAGCTACAAGTTTTGGTAATAGTAATAATTAATATTCAACGAATCTATGTCACATCAATTATTTCTTCCATTGTGGAGATTCTCCCTCCTTTAAACTGTTAAACTTGAAGAGGAAACCAAACCTGATAATCTGGTCACATGTATGCCCATAAATTCTACCTCCAGCACAGCCAAGCCCTGTTACCTCAGCTGTAAGCAAAAACACGTGAAGAATGGAGATGCCTTAAGAGGCTTTATGAGAAAGCTTTTGCATTGTTTCGTGTGTTTGCAAAGGGGAGTATTATGGAAGAACCTAACCAAAGTTGTGAAAGAAATGGTCTCCTTGGTCATGTGGCATTTTCCAGCCCTCCTTGGATTATGTGCTGCATTAGTCCTGCTCTGACTGATAAATGGTGTTTGAAGAAATGTGAAATTCTATTACTTTGATTTTTATTTCAATTTGGCCTTATTTAAAGGATCAAGCACTATATCCCAGCATGTTCACAGACAGTCATTGGGAGAATCTGGACAAGATAACATTCGTGTGGAAGTTGAAGCCTCTTGCAGTAGTAGAAAGAGAACTGGACTGGGAGCTCCTTCCCTCCTGCGTGGTTCTGGTCTCACTTCCATGGATGATGGAGTGGGATCACTGGAATGGATCACCTCCAGCCTGAACAGCGTTACAATTCCTGAAGCCCATACAGTTAGGAAGTGGCAGAACTCGGAAGCAAAATTCCTAATTCCTCAAGGTCATATAGTGGATCTCCTAAATTTTAAGAGCTTTTCATTCTACTGGAACACTTTCTTTTGAAAAAATAGTTTTCTTGAATTGTCAGGTTTCACAGATTTTAAAATTGTTTTTTGCTATCTCTAGGCAGCAACATGTTGATTACTTTTCTCAGTTTAGGCTAATGCTGACCACAGTTTAATTACTTCAATAAAGTAAACAGGATGTTTAAACATTATGTTTATCAAAATGCATCTCTTTGACATTACTGAAATCTGGTTTTTGACCTAGTAACCAGTTTACCTTTAGGCATTGGTAAATGCAAACGACAGAGACCTCAAAGTCACCTCATTTTCTCTACATGTGATCCAGTTTTGTCTAAGTTAGGGCCCATGCACATTTAGAAACAGTTAACAGTCCTGAGCAGAAGAATATATTAAAAGTTTCAAGTTCACATATATCTTTACATGTTTTTACTTTGGGGTTGAGTTTTTAATGCTCTGTATTAAAAGAAAAACATCCAGGGGTTTAATCAGTGTTCTTAAAGATTTTTGTTGTTTTTTTCCCCATGGGAATTAATCTCCTTAGTAGAAGGGGAGTTTGGTGGCAAACTAAGGACACGCTCCCTTCCTGAGAGAAGAAAAGGCCTTTGATTGACTTATCTCTGGGAATTCCTATGAACTCTGTGTCCATGAATTCTGACATCACAGGATTTCCCAAAACTCCTTTGAGGGAGGCTGCCCATCCTTCTGGCAAAGTTTGCCTATTACCGTGATGATTTTATGTACTACTAGTTCTTCATAGTCCAAGAAATCCGGAGATGTCTCTCATGTGTAGTTGGTTGACCAGAATCAGATTTCTGTGCTCAATTAAAGTGCTTTATTAATCTAATGCAGCTGATGTGGAACTTAATTTCAGGAAATATTTGTTAAAACAAAACAAAACAAAAGATCACTGGGTTATATTAGATGCATATTGCTTCTATTACTATTAAAAGCATTTCGATAGATCCCTCCCCCACAATGAGAGGAGAATGAGCTCCTAAATATTTTATGGTCAACATAACTGATTTGATTAATTTACATTTAACTGCAGTTATTGTTACAGTTCAAAAAAGTTTCTAGAAGGTTCTCATTTGACTAACACTGTGGTAAGTACTTTCTCACAGCTGCCTCATATTTTCATCTAATTTCACAACAGCTCTGCAAGGTGGGTCTAAGTATTCCCATGTTACTTACTGGGAAACCCAGGGCTCAGAGAAGTTAAGTAAATTTCTCAAAGTCTCACCGAGCTTATAAATTGGATAACTTAAGTCTGAAGCTAGGTCTTCTGACTCCAAATCCAGTGTTCAATCCGTGAGACAAAACTGCCTTCTTTGGGGCTACAGAGGGTCCATTTATCACAGAACTTTAAAAAAAGTAAACACAATTTCTGTCTGTTTAGGAAATACTTCATTTCTCAAGTCATAAGGTGACACACCTCTTATGTACTCTCTTACTAACTGATTGGTCACTTGGTATGTTTCAGTAGTTCTGGAAAGCCTGATGGTTTTCTGTGAACGTTCTGCATATTGAAAACTTTTTGTCTTTATCCAATAAATAACTTGTATTACCTGCCCTAAAGGGCAGACGGTCATGCCAATTTATTCTAATAAAAGTCAAATACTTTACTAATTGTACCTGTCTTGACAATGGTATCATTGCTTAAAATGTAAAAGGCTTCCTAACCTATGTCACAATTATATGCGCATGTTTTTTACTTTCCTTTTTTAAAATTTTGATGTCAAAGGATTTTTATAATCTTTAGGCTAAAGCACCCTCATAGAAAAATATACTTACTTAGTCATTTGTTTTCTATTCTTCTTTCCTTTATCTGGGCATGTTTACTTTCTGCTTTGAGACTTAAAAAACAATAGGTTATAGGTAACTCCGAGATCATGTAGTCAAATTCCCTCATTTTACCAATAAGGAAGTGGAAGCCCAGAGAGATCTGAGGGGCCGTCCAAGGTCGGCAAGACAGTAAATAGATTCAGGACCAGAACATTAATCCAAAACTCTTTCCTCCATACCATCCCTGGGAAGATTTGGATTTTTAAAAACAAATTATTGAATTGCATCTCACAGAACGACATGTGGCTAGCAGAAGCCCCCACTGAACTCCTAATGTCCCAAAGAAAGACTCATAAAAACCTCCAAAGAAGGCCAAATCTCTGTTCTAGAATCTAGACGGAATTGGTACAAGTTATGAGGCATGCAGTGCTAGATTGAGGCAAAATCTTCCAGGGGGTAGCTCAGGATTTTCTCTGGTTTCATGTCATGAAATGGACATGCTGAGAAATAAGAACTTTGAGAGATATTTAGTAACTCGTTTTCTTCACCAACGGTGTCTGCCTGCTTACTCAGGATCAGATCTCCCAAGCCAGAGAAATAACTGACTGATCCTATCTCTTAACCAGATGGAGAGACCATGAAGATTCTCTATATCCCACCCCTTCTGCCTTCTCCCTGCTCCCCGCCCCCCTTCATTCTGCCCAGGACTCCAAGGACTCCAAACTTTAGGGCTAAAATGTGAGCAGAAAGCAGAAAGATTTCTTAGAGGCATGGTGCATTCTTCACCCTTTAGGTGAAGGCAGATACAAAGAAGTAGCAGAATATGCAAATACTGTGATTTTTCATGTATGATATTAGTTCAGAGATCCAGAAAACAGTAGGAAGGAATGGGAAGGCACTTCAATAGCAAAGCATTAAACTTGAAATTGGACTTGGAGATATGCAAACTACCTTATCCACCGCACCATGTACCCACAAAAGAGAGTTGACAAACAGTCACATGGAGACAGCACAACCACGGGCAGATACTGGATCGGGAAGAGGATTATATTTAAGGATGAGTACAGAGAGAAAAAAAGGGGGGGTGTATATTTAAAAAATGACTGAACCAAGGAAAACAAACAGCTTTCAAGAGCATTTGGAAATGAAAGCTGTCTACTGCGAGAAACAAGAAAATGGTAGGACTCTTCTTGTTGTAACTGAAAGATCAGAAGATTTGCTTCCGCGCGGCAATCGTTACCTCAGACGGGGAGTGGGTTTAGAGAAAAAGGTGCTAGAATAAAGTGAAAAAGAAGAGAGATTAGAAAGAAGGATTGCAAGGAAGCTAAAAGCAGAGATTACAATCCACACTGGAAGCAGAAAAGAACAGGTCTGAGTTTAGAAACACTCAAATCAGTAATGTGAAGGACAGACTTGAGATTTTCTTCCTCATGTTCTTTCAAAAGAAGTAAGAGATGGAAACAATGGGGAAAGATAATGGATTTGGAAGACTAGGAACATTAGGTAATATTCCTGAGTTTTGCTTTCCTGATGGAAAAACTGTTGAGGAAAAAATATATCATCAGACTACAAAAATGAAATCTTTCCTGAATAGAATGAAAATCTGTGTATGCAGGGTGAAAGGATTCGCTGCATTCCAGCCCCCCACCCTCCCCCATCCCCGAAAAAGGGAAAAGAAACCTGTACCCAGGCACCTCCTGGCAAAAATTTTAACTACTGAGGATAGAGAATGAAAAATTCTGTCAGAAAGTAACCAGTTGCCTATCAGAAAACAAAAGAGCTTTCTGGCTTCAACCTTCTGCTCTATAGTACCAAATGCCAGGAAACAATAGGGAACTCTGGGGGGAAATGTTGTGGAATTCTGAAATTTGATCCACGTTAAATACAAAAGGATTTTTAGTTATGACAAGCATTTGGGAAATAAACCACCTATGGGTTATTCTAATAAACCATACTGTAACCTACAAAGTTTGGTTTGAAAAAGCAATTTTTGCTTAATATAATTTCAAGGGACTCTGGGGCATTAAACATCAGATCATTTACCCATGAGAAGAAGGCTATGTATGCTCTTAAATAGGTAAAATGGCTGGAAGCCACGTATCTAAAAGTACCCAAAGTCCTCACATAAATGGGCTTCCCTAACTCAAGAAAATGTACATGAAAATAATTGTCATATCACAGCGTCGTGTTCCTTCATTTTTATTACTGAAGTGATGTGTTGTCATGAGCATATAAATAGAAAATTCAGATACATTCCTTACAAATAAAATTTAAATGACCCTCAATTTCCTCTGCTCCCACCTAAAATGCTATTCTGAGAGATTCTTACTTCCCAGTGAGAAGAAACAAGGGGTCTGAGAGCCTGGATAGAGAACTCGCCAAGGTTAATCCCTCGTGCTGGTCCCCTTTCCTCAAATCCAGAACTAGCAACAGGTGCCAAGTTAGAAAATCACGGAATCTATATCTGTGTTTTAAAAAGAGAACCAGGGAAAACAAGCCTTGTTTTAGAATATAAGGAAGGTTCTGTTTCAACAGCAGGAAGCTGGCCTGGGGCAGTGACCGTGCTTTCCCTAGCTGGACTCAAAGTTTTAAATTCAGATATTGAGAGAATAGAAGCAGCTCACCACCCCACCCGCCCAACTAATTAATTACTTCTGGAGTCTCATGTCAGCGTTGGAACTGAAGCTGGGTTGTTTTGTTTGGTTTTTCATTTGCTTGCACTGGAAGGACTTGAAAAGACCCAGGAATGTTGAGTATCATTGGCCTTAATGCTCAGTTCCTTCCTGGCAGTCTAAAGGTTTATCTGTGCCCCCAAATTTCCTTGCAATTTAAACTCTAAATTAAATTTTCAACACAACCAGCATGTTTGCTTTAAATTTAGCAACAGAATGGTTAATAGGTTGCTTTGCATTTGCTTCCTTTTTCATTCTGTAGCACAGCAAACCTCTTCCAGATGGAGAGAATCTCTTCTGGAGAGTTTCCAAGTGTAACCTTTTCCAGGGTCCCCTGTTGCTTGGCTGTGACTGACAAAAGTCTGTTCACTATAACAACTTAGATGAGAAACGCAGTGCTTTTCTTTAAAATTTTAAATATTTTCTATGTGGCTGTATGTTCCAAATGATGACAACAAAGCTGTGTCCTAATGTTTTCACTGTTCTGGGTATGTTGGGTTGGTTGGGGTTTTTTTTGTTTGTTTTGTTTTTTTAGTATAGAGGAGGATATCCATCATTTCTTACTGGAAATATCATTCTAAATAATATAAGAAATGGTCAGTAATTTGAACGCATTTAATGTACCATTTTCAGCTTTTTCTTTCTTCCCTGACTGCACGTGGGAGCACACGTGTGGGAAAGCCCGGGTGGCATCTGTCTTCTGTCACGGAGCGTCAGAGGTGGACGGGATTTTCTTGTTCATCTAGTCCAGCTCTCTATTTGGTAGTCTTTTAGCGTCTGTTAACAATTTGCAAGGTTCTGGGCTTTTGTTTTTGTTTTTTTAAGTTGTTGTTTGGTTTATGTATGTGCAGCTTGACTGTTTAACCCAGATTTTTGAAAATAAAAAAGTTAATGTCTATTTTATGTCTGTTTTATTAAAATAACTTCGTTATTTAGACTTAATCAGCAGTAAGTATGGTTTCTGAATGTTTTTTTATTTTCATATCACATTCCTGGAAATAACATTTTCCTTTGTAGTTTGCACTGTAAGGACATTCTGAGCAGTTCTTTGCCCAGAGGCTATGCTCCTGAGCTAATGCCTGGAGTGAAATTGTTACAGCTGCCCCTCCCTCTGGTTCTCCGACTCAAGATTTCTTCGCTGGGCGGCTGGGAGCTCATTTGGAAAGCCCTTGTAGGTGACTGTATATCGTCCATAATATAGGTGCCTCTAAATAATTATTTTTGGTTTTGAGAGAGTATATTTAATCCTGAAAACCATTAAAAGAGACATTTACAGCTCTAAATCATTCCTAAAAAACAAGTTTCTGAAAAATCTTTCCAAATGGGTAACATGCTGATGACGGTGAAATGAGGTTTCTCATTGAGAATTATTGACTCTCAGGCAGACTGACTCTCTTCTCGTTGTCCCACTTAGAGCAATGATTTCTTAAATTTTAGACTTCTGGACCAGTTTAAAGATATAATGAGGGGCGCCTGGGTGGCTCAGTGGGTTAAGCCGCTGCCTTGGGCTCAGGTCGTAATCCCAGGGTCCTGGGATCGAGCCCCGCATCGGGCTCTCTGCTCAGCTGGGAGCCTGCTTCCCCCTCTCTCTGCCTGCTTCTCTGCCTACTTGTGATCTCTCTCTGCCAAAAAAATAAACAAAAAATCAAAAAAAAAAAAAAAGATATAATGAAAGCTATCGACCATTTTCTCAGGAAAATGCATATATGCAGCAGCATTTTACACACATAAACCCAGGCTTAAACACGCCTGCATTGAATTTTTTTTTTTAAAGAGCTGCCTTTTTGAGATGCAGTCTAAAAGATTTAAGGATTTTCTTCAGCGTAATCTAGGGCGGGTAGAGTCGGTGGAAAGAAAAGATACGCAAACTGGCCTAGAGTAAGATCACTGTTAAAGCGAGTCAAGGAGTACGTGAGGGTTTGTTATACTCTCCTCTGTTCTTTTGTATATGCTTGAAATTTTCTATAAGGAGGAGTTTAAACCAACAACAAGTGCCTGGAGATACTGCAACCCTCCTCACGGATCCCTTATAATCAGAGAATCTTCTGGCTGAGAGGAAGGACCCGAGGAGAGATGAGAGTAAGGATGCTGACAAAGCCAGGTAAGCAACCCCCCCCCCCCAAACACCTGAGGGCGATTTTCAGGCCAGAATGCTGGGTTGGAGCAGGACTGGCAAGAACCAATGACATTTGAATGTTCCTAGTAACGCGACCTAACGGGATACATTTTGTTCTCTCCCTTTAATGCAGAAAAGTAGCTCTGTGGAAATCTTGGAGGGCTGGTTCTGGCAGCTGTATAAAAGGTGTAGTCATGATGTGCAAGTTGAGTTGGGATCCGATCGTGCTAAAGGTGCCGTGAAGATTGCACACCGAGCCTGGAGGTCCAAGGGCCTGGGACAGCACGTGGCTTTCTAGGCCTCGGGGACAAATACTCCCAGGGGTTGCCATGGAAACTATGTGCTACCAAGACCTTGAAAGGACCAGAGAATGCTCAGGCGAGCACCAGCAAGGGGTGTGGAGTGTGGGTACGTGCACCACTGGCTTGGTGCATCCAAACTCTCTCTTAGGTGTTAAGACATTATCTTCAAGGCCTGGAGGAGTATCTCGTGACCAGTATGTTTGGCTTATTCAATCAGTTTCATCTCCATTTTCTTGACCCCTCCGAGATGAGGACCTGGAGCCCCAGGAGGAGTACGTCCCGTCTTCCTTCCCCAGTACATCTCCTTTTCCTTTTCTTCCTTTCTGTTTCCCTGTATCAGTTCTCCCTCTGCTTAGGAGCATTTTCACTCCTGTTTTTGCTGGTACGACACCAGGGACAGACATGAAAGATATTAAACAAGATATATTTCAGCAATAAACAAGATTCCTGTATTTCTCGAGGGATCCCAAAGAAATAATGATGAGAAATAAAAATTCCTGCTGGAGTATTTACAATGTACTCAGCTGTTGAAATGCTCAAAATGCAATCAAGGAAGTAATTTAGCATGTTTCTAACACACTTAACTATGGTCATAACGTTGAAGAGTTTGGCCGAATTTTAAAAACCCCGTGAATCTTTTAAGACCTTATTAAGGAATCTAACCCTCACAGGAACAAGGGCATTTGTGGTAGGTAATAGTTAATACCGTATTTGTGGTTTGTTGTTACCGTCTGTCCCTAGGATCATGGCCCAGAAATGAAAGGATGCGGTTTGACCTCCCCCTAGGCAGGGAACAGTATGATCCAGATGTTTCCTTTTGTGCTGTGGTCTCAGGACATGTGTCAACTGTGTTTGGGCCACTGTCACGTATTTCTCTCGCTTGCTCATGTCACTCATGATTTCTCAGTGTGAGTCTCCAGCCAGACCACAGTTCCTCAAGTGTCCATCATTCTTCTACCTCATCCACAACTATTGTGAGAGCTGAGCTCACTTCGTCTATTATTTTACTTGATGCTTTCTTTTTTTTTTTTTTTTAAAGATTTTATTTATTTATTTGACAGAGAGAGAGATCACAGGTAGGCAGAGAGGCAGGCAGAGAGGAGGGGGAAAGCAGGCTTCCTGCTGAGCAGAGAGCCCGATGTGGGGCTCGATCCCAGGACCCTGAGATCATGACCAGAACCGAAGGCAGAGGCTTAACCCACTGAGCCATCCAGGCGCCCCTACTTGATGCTTTCTTTAAATTAATTCGTTTTTTTACTGGAAGCTATTTCAAAGCAAAAAAATAATAATAATAGTAACTTTCTTTTAAACAGAGTTTCTCAAATCAGACCACTCAGGTTCAAATTCCAGCTCTGCTTCTTACTAGTTCTGTGAATGTGTGCAAATTATTTGACCTCTCTGGGCTTTCATTTCTTCATTTTTAAAAGGGGCCAACAATATTGATCTTAGAAGGTTGTGGTGAGGATAAAGTAAGAATATTAATACATATGAAACACTTAGAACAATGCTTGCTACAAAGTAACCATAAAAATAAGTAACAGATATGCTTATTATTTATAACATAAGTGCGGTATTACTTGAAATACACACACCACCATTGCAGTTTAGGATGTTTGCCCGTATAAACTCCAAGAATCATCTCTATCATCACCAGTGACACAATAACCACACTTTAGGAAAGAGCATGACTACCCCCCCCATCCATTTTAAGATGATTTTTCACTGGCTTCTGTGAGAATGTAAGGTGTCACGGTCTCCTGGTTTTCCCAGTGTGTCTTTAGACTCTCTCCCAGGCTCCTCATGCCTTGACTCTCTCATTTACGCTACTGCAGTCATATATGCTTTCTCAGGGTAATCTCATCCACTCCCATGGGCTTAGCATAAGGAGGCATACATTACCCAAACCTTTCTCACCTGCGGTCCTTCCTCTGAACCACAGAATGCAGACAACGACTCAATACCTAACTAGTACTCTGTACTAGTACTCTGCTCTATATAGACAACAGCTAAAATCATTCCTAAGAAACAAGTTCTAGGTGCAGGGGAGAGGCGTGAATTTATGCCAGATAATGGAGGCTTTAGGACATTAGGGATAATTCCATTAATGGATAATTCCATCTACCTTAAGATCCTTTGAATCTCTTCCCTTCCCACTCTCCTCACTGCCACCAGCTTGGTCATCCATACCATTTTGCCCCATGATTATTTAAAAGCAACCATGAGGGACGCCTGGGTGGCTCAGTTGATTAAGCGGCTGCCTTCGGCTCAGGTCGTGATCCCAGCGTTCTGGGATCGAGTCCCACATCGGGCTCCTTGCTCCACAGGGAGCCTGCTTCTCCCTCTGCCACTCTGTCTGCCTGTGCTCACTCTCTCTCTCTCTCTCTCTCTCTGACAAATAAATAAATAAAATCTTAAAAAAAAATAAATAAAAGCAACCATGAGGGCACCTGGGTGGCTCAGTGGGTTAAAGCCTCTGCCTTTGGCTCAGGTCATGATCCCAGGGTCCTGGGATCGAGCCCCGCATCAGGCTCTCTGCTCAGCAGGGAGCCCGCTTCCCCCTCTCTCTCTCTGCCTGCCTCTCTGCCTACTTGTGATCTCTGTCTCTCAAATAAATAAATAAAATCTTAAAATAAATAAATAAATAAAAGCAACCATGGTCTCCTTGCTCCCTCCAGTCTGCCTTCCACTGCTTCCTGGGAAAATTTCACTAAATATAAATCTTATTCTATCTCTGCTCCTTTAATGGCTCTCCAAAGCCTTCCTGATAAGCTCCAAACCTTCCAACTGGATTGCTTGCTCATGCTTTTACACCATTCCCTCCCTCCCTCTGCCACTGTGCCTACTCACTGCTCACTTTCTGCTTGGGTGAGGGGGGCCCTCTGCCTTTTACCCACTCCTCTGCCATCACCCGCTCTTCTGGAAAATTCTTACCAGTTTTCATCTGGCATGCTGTACATGTGAGCGCCTCCTCTGAGGAGCCGTCAGTCCTCTCGGCTTCTGCTGTCTCAGAAGTTGGCAACATTGAACAGAACCTACAAGCCCATCAGTGTCACTCTGCGCCATCTCCTGTTCCCAAGGAGCCGAGCGGACTCTAAGGGAGCAGCTCTGCTTCTGTGAGCATTTGACTCACAGGGCGATGAAGCTGGGAGATCAGTTTTCAAATGAAGGTCTATGCCTCCGGAGACGGAGTGTAGCGCCTCAGTCTGTGGCTGCTCAGAGCCTGGACTTCTCCTGTTGGATGTTTTCCTAAGATAACTTGAATTAATAGCTCAGTTATGAAAAAGGACGAGCTGGCACACACTCTTGTTTTCTTAGCAGAACTGCGGCTGCCAGCTTTGCTGTATTTGCCACAATATTGCAAGGCTCCGAGTCTCCTGGGAGACTCCCAGGAGTAATCACATCTGTGGCATTGATGTTTCCAAAAGGCTGCACTGGAGAGGCATCCAAAGACAGATAACAGCTAAATTATTATTATTTTTTTTAAAGATTCTGTTTATTTAGAGAGAGAGCAAATGAGGGGGTCGGGCAGAGAGTCTCAAGCAGACCCCATGCTCAGTGTGGTCCCCAGCGTGGGCCCCATCTCATGACCCCAAGATCATGACCCAGAGGTCAAGACCCTGAGATCACAACTGGAGCAGAAACCAAGAGTCAGACGCCTGACTACGCCACCCAGGCGTCCCAGCTAAGTTACTTTTGATCAGTGGGTTTTAACCTGGCACTCATGGCTGGGCTTCAGGGAGTCTAGAAAAACCCCCCGAATTATAGGTGCTATTTTTTGTGTATGGTCATGGGTACACTTCATTTGCAGAAAGGCTCCACTGCTGAGGACCAA
Source organism: Martes martes (assembly GCF_963455335.1). NCBI lineage: Eukaryota > Metazoa > Chordata > Mammalia > Carnivora > Mustelidae > Martes > Martes martes. Next base: position 75,589,341 of record NC_137900.1, read on the forward strand.
GATGCCATGGTTCCCTTCGGATGATCAGACTTATTTATTCATTAAAATATTGGAACACTTGGGGCCTATGGGTGGCTCACTCAGCTGAGCACCTGACTCTTGGTTTTGGCTCATGTTGTGATCTCAGGGTCGTGAGATTCAGACCTGTGTTGGGCTCTGCACTCAGTCTAGAGTCTGCTTGAGATTCTCTCCTTCTCCCTCCCTCCCCCAGGCTCGCTCTCTCTCAAATAAACAAATATTTAAAATAAAACATTTGAACACTTGCCATAATGTGTCAGGCAGTATCCTAAGCACTAGGGATAGTGGGGAAAAAGAAACACATAAAAGCATCTGCCCTCACCACCCTTATATTCTAGTAGGACAGGCAGACAATTAACAAAATAGAGAAGTAAATTACATTCTATTTTATAAGGTACTAAGAGCCACAGAGAAGAATTAAGCAAGGTCGTACTGGAGAGGGAAATAAAATTTTAAATAGTGGTCTAAGAAGCCATCTTGAAAAGCTGACATTTAAGTAAAGACAAGAGGCTGTTGAAGGAGACATCTACATGGGTATGAGAAAGAAGGGCATGCCAGGAAGAGAGCACAGCAAGTGTAAAGGCCCTGAGGTCCCAGAGGTATCCAGAGGACTCTCTTGTCCAAGTTGCTTTTGCTTGACATTAAGGCAGACAGCCGGGGCTAAGAAAACATCATCACCTTCCTGAAGAGTGGAACAGCTGAGCATCTCAGGTCAAATTATTTTTTGTTTGATGGACCAGGCTGGTTTGCCTAACCAAAGATGCCCAGAACAAGGGTATTGCTCTGGATCGGGGACTGACACTGGTTATCATTCAGACCTATTGGTTCTCCAATGGGACAGAAACACGTATACTTTTGGCTCAAATTCCAATTGTCATTTTGATCATTGGCCATTCTCAATAGACGGCCTCTCAGTAGAAGTACTTAATAACTCCAAGGGGCAAAGTGAGAGTACATTAAGAATCAAAGGAGGGAAAACTTCACTTTGTTTTCAGCTAACTTCTTCTTGTTCCAATGACTAGACTCATTTGACAATATTTTGTGTATTTGTAATCCATTAAAGATTTTGACTTTTATTCTTAGTGAAATGGAAACTCATCAGAGAAGAAAAATGACATGATCCTACTTATATTTTTAAAAATTTATTGTGATAAAATATACATAAAGTCAACCATTTTAAACATTTGTAAGCGTTAGAGTTTGGTGACATGAAGTACATTCCCATGGCTGCACAACCACCACAACTATCCACTTCCAGAACTTTTTCATTCTCTGTTCTGTAACCCTGTACCCATCAAACAATAACTCATCATTTCCCCCTCTCTCCCCGCCCCTGGTAGCCACTGTTACTTTCAGTGTCAATGAATTTGACTACTCTAGCTCCCTAGTATTAGTGGAATCACACAACATTTGTCCTTTTGTGTCTGGCTTCTTTCACTTAGCATAATGGCTTCAAGATTCATCTGTGCTGTAGCATGTACCAGAATTTCATTCTTTTTAAAGACCCTTATATGTTTATACCACTTTTTGTTTATCCATTCACCTGATGATGGATATTTGGGTAATTTTCACCTTTTGGCTGTTGTGAATAATGCTTCTGTGAACACGGGTGTACAAATATCAGTTTGAGTCCCTGCTTTCAGTTCTTTTGGGTCTATGCTCAGAAGAGGAATTGCTTATCCAATGGCAATTCTATATTTGATACTGTGAAGAACCGCCATACCATTTTCCACTGCAGCTGCACCATTTGACATTCTCACCAAGAGCACGCAGGGGTTCCAATTTCTCCACATCCTCACCAACACTTACTTTTGTTTTTGATGGTAGCCGTCCTAGTGGGTGTGGTGTGGACTTGCTGTGGCTTTTGATTTGTATTTTTTCTTTTCTTTTCTTTTCTTTTTTTTTAGGATTTTATTTATTTGAGAGAGAGAGAGAGATCACAAGTAGGCAGAGAGGTAGGCAGAGGGGAAGGGAAAGCAGGCCCCCTGCTGAGCAGAGAGCCTGATGCGGGGCTCCATCCCAGGACCCTGAGATCATGACCTGAACTGAAGGCAGAAGCTCTAACCCACTGAGCCACCCAGGCACCCCTTGATTTGTATTTTCTTAATGATCGCTGGACCAGCATTTGGAAAGATGCTGAGCATCTTCCCAAGTGCCACACTTACATTTCACAAGCATCACTCTGGCTGCTGTACTGAATGATCTCAGCTATGGGGCGAGGTGGAAGTGGGGGGGCAAATGTGGAAAGAGGAAGACCAGTTGGAAGGCTATTGTGGTTGTCCAGGTAAATCACAATGGCAGCTTGGAACAGGATGATAGCAGTGGAACTCTTAAGAATTCATGGGATTCTGAATAGATTCTGAAGCTAGAGTTGATAAGATTGCAAGAGGAGTGTGAAAAAGGAGTCTAGAATGACCCCTATGTTTGTGGCTGTGCAAATGGCCATTTACTGAGATGGGGAACGCTAGGGGAAGAGTATGTTGGGCAGGTGAGAAGTCAAGAGACCAATTTTGGACATGTTAAGTTTGGACGCCTATTAGACTTCCAAGTGAAGATTTCATGTTGACAATGGATATAGGAGTTTGGAGGTCAAGGGTGTTTCAATTCTTTTGCGGCCTAATAAAATACCCCAAAGCAATTCTTTTGCTGCCTAATAAAATACCCCTAAGTTTGAAACAGCAACAGTTTGTTATTTCTTAACAATTCCATGGGTTGACTGGGCCACTCTGGACAGTCCTGCTCTATGTGGCTTCAACTGGGGTCACTCACTTGACTGCATTCAGCGGGCTGCTGGCCTGACAGGGAGGTCCTAAGTGGTTCCGCTCACGAGTCTGGCACCGAAGTGCTCCACCTTGTGGCCTCCCCGTGAGGTTAGCTTGCAGCATGGTGGTCACAGGGAATGCCTTCTGACACACAGGCTGGCTTCTCCAGAGACGATTAGAGCAGAAGCTGTCGGGCCTCTTTTTTTGTTTGTTTAATTTTAGTTAACATGCGGTGCACCGTTGGTTTCTGGAGTACAGCTACCAGGCCTCTTAAATGATAGGTCCAAACTGACATAGCTTCTCTTCTGCCATATCCTACTTGTCAAAACAAGTCAGCCGGCCAGAGAAAACAGACGCCACCTTTTGATGAAACCAGTCGCCTGTGCCTGTGGGGGTGGGAGGAATCGATGGCAGCCATCTTTGGAGACGGACCACCACAAAGGGAGAGACCAGGGCTGGTGAGAGAAGTTTGAAAGTAACCGGAAGACAAGCTCTCTTAAAGCCGTGGTACTGGATAAGATTGCCCAGGGAACGGCTGACTCTCAGTAGGAAAGAGATGGAAAGGCTGATCTCCAGCTATTCCAACATTTTGCATTTGGAAGGAGAAGCCAGTAGATGAGACTGAGAATAAACAACTAATAAGCAGGAGGAAAACCCAGGGGAGTGAGGTGTGGCTGAAGACAGACGCAGATAGCATTTGAGGAATGAGGGTGTGTCAGCGTGGAAAATGCTGCTGAGAGTTCACCTAAGACTAGGGATGGAGGCTGCCACCTGGATTTGACCAAGTGGACTCGGGTGTTAGTTCATCCTGAGGAGGCTGCCGACGTCCTCAGTGTAACAGCCGAGAAATGCAAAGGAGATGAAGACTCTGAAGTAAGAGTCAAGGTCCTTAAGGACTGTGAGGGAGTGCCCAGACATATTGTCAAGGACTTTGGCATGGCATGACTTTTTTTTTTTTTTTTAAGATTTTATTTATTTGATAGACAGAGATCTCAAGTAGGCAGAGAGGCAGGCAGAGAGAGAGGTGGAAGCAGGTTTCCTGCTGAGCAGAGAGCCCAATGTGGGGCTCGATCCCAGGACCCCAGAATCATGACCCGAGCTGAAGGCAAAGGCTTTAACCCACTGAGCCACCCAGACGCCCCTGGCATGACTTTTCTAAGAGGGGAGGGGACATGCATTTTTAAGAAGCCGATTTAAGTTTTTATTTAAATTCCAGTTAACATACAGTGTAGTGTTAGCTTCAGGTATACAGTGTAGTGATTCCACACTTGAATACGTCACCCGGTGCTCCGCACAAGGGCCCTCCTTAATCCCCAACACCTGTCTAACCCATCTCCCACCCACCTCCCTTCTGGTAACCAGCAGTTTGTTCTCCATAGTTAGCAGTCTCTTTGTTGGTTTTAAGAAGTGAATTTTAAAATGAAGTTAAAACAATATTCTGGAGTTCTAGCAATGGGTGAGCCAGAAACTAGCTGGACCTACAGCATACAACAAAGGTAGGAACCCCGGAGCTGTGTCCTCCTGAGGCACAAGACGCCTGCAGACCTCAAGAGAAAGCCAGGTATCAGCGAGGTGGGGAGGGAGACAAAGGAGGGACCGAGAAACAGATGGAAAGCATAGATATATTTTGGTGGTTGAAACGAATTCCACAGATCACGGCAGGGTAATCGAGAAGGGGCATGGCATGGAAGGGTTAAGATCAGCAGGGACAGGGCAGGAGACTGAACTGCAAAGGTGGGTACACACAGGCAACCAGCTTTGGTGACGAAGACGAGTATAAGGCAGGGAGCAGAGGCGGCACTGTGTGGATGTGAGGAGAGATCTGCTTCCCTACCTACTGCCTAGCTGTGCGGTGTGTGGCTAAGGCTGAGTCACCGAGTCAGTGCACCTCATTCGAGGGTACTTAGGTAGCAAGTGACAGAAAACCTACTTTAAATTGGCTTAAACAAAAATAAGGATTACCTCCCATACCTGGAAATTCTGGAGAAAGGTAGCAATATTTTAGGGATTGACTCAGCAACTCAATGATGTCATCAAGGACCCAGTTTCTTTCTATTTCTCCCCTACCCCTGTTATGTCAGTGGCTTCATTCTAAGACTGGTTTCGTTTCATGGTCACTATATGAATTACATATAAATATAAACATTGGTATTTCCTTTTACACATCCACAGAGAAAGACCCCCTTTTGTTAGCATTCTCAAAGGTGAGAACATGTCTTTGCCGTAAGCCCAGCAAATCTCTCCTGGAGTCTCATCTGGGTTGAATTTGGTTAACATGTCCAATCCTGGACCCATTCCTGTGGTCTGTAAAATGCCATGTTCTGTACACTGGCTGTGCCAAAAATTAGCTGGACCGCCATGTCCCATTCCCCCTTCAAACCAAAACAAAACAAAATGAGCCCCACGTTGGGTGTCGAGATTACTTAAATGAATGAATGACTGAATGAATGAATTTAAAAAATACATCCCAAAAAAGGAGGGGAGCATTCAGCTTTTTATTGAACAGGTTACAGAGGCGTATAGTCAAAAAGACCAAAGCCCACATCATCAGCAGACTCCGTGGAGTCTTGCTGCCACTTTCTTCTCCAGGGGTGGAGGGGTGGGTCCCTCAGCCCCTGCACTGCTGTTGAGGCTCCTGATGTAGACATTGGCCAGGACGTTTGCAAGCAAACTGGGCCAGAAAGGTTTAACACTGAACCCCCTGCACCCTCCCCCCCACTTTAATGAGGGCATCGATCATCTCCTCACTGACTGTCAGCTTATCACGGTGCAGGATATGCAGGCGGGCTCCGAGACGGAGGCCGTGGTGGGGGCAAGTGCCGCCAGGCCCAGGACCGTGCTAGTCAGTGGATGAAGTGGCCTTAGCTTCTTTGGAAAGACGAGCATCTCAGTGCCTTGGCCTCGTTTCTAATGATCACAGTATACACACTTACCCAAATCTGTCCAGCCAAAATGGACTTTTTGTGCTTCATGATGGCCCCAGTCTGCTCTGCCTTTGTGCAGGCTTTTCCTTTGCCTTCACTGTTGCTCTCCTAGCTTTTCTGGCTGAGATCTTCTCTCAGAAGCCAAGTTCAAATGCTTCTTCTTATGATTTTATTTTAATTTTTTTGCTGCTGCTTTTTTAAAAATAAAGTTCTATTTCAGTAACCTGTACATCCAATGTGGGGCTCGAACTCATGACCCTGAGATCAAGAGTCAGATGCTCCCCCAACTGAGCCAGCCAGGTGCCCCTCAAATGCTTGTTCTGTTGTAGGCCCCACTGGTCTGTCCAGGCTCATCTTCTCACTGATAAGGGGCAACCAGTGTTACCTACTAGCGGGCTTGTCTTACCCGCTCTAGATTCTCAGGTTGAGAACAGTTCTCCTCCTCCTCCTCATTCTGTATTTGCTCATTTGAAAAATAACTGTGTCCACTGTGCATACAGAGGTGAAGAAGAACAGCGTTCAGTAAGCACTAGCTGAGCTGGTGTACAAATGGGACTCATGGCGGCTGGCGGGACGCTGGTTAGTGGCGTGGAGCTCTACCGATGACTTGATGTTCTCTAGGTTGATCTTCTATTTTCGGTGTAACTGTATGTGGCAAAACCCTTGCCTCAGTGGGCCATAAACTCATAGAAAGGCTGTTTCCACTACTAAAGTGAAGGAAAGATCTGAGACAACTTAATGAGACATTTTATAGATTGCTCAGGGGAAACAAAATCTCTCTTTGGAATTACTGAGTCATTTTAGTTTTAATTCCAGAATCATACAAAGCACTGTCATCTGTATTATTATTATTAAGGGGGGCACTTGGAGGGAGAGAGAGAATCTCAAGCAGATTCCACGCTGAGTGCAGAGTCTGACGCGGGGCTTGATCTCACAACCCTGAGAGCATGACCTGAGCTGAAACCAAAAGTTGGACGCTTCACCAACTGAGCCACCCAGGCGCCCCATCATATTATTGAGCAGAGTCTTTCACAACTTTGTTTTGCCGTGACTCACAGTAAAAAAAAAAAAAAAGCCCTTTCCCTCATGACCCAGGTCATATATATTCATTCATTCCTTCACTAAGCACGTACTGGTCACCCTCTATATGCCAAATACTAGTCTAAGCAGAATACAGTCGTGAACAAAAAGGAAGGGGGGAAGAAACACAAATCATGGCCTCAAAGACCTTATGTACTGGTACAACATACAACAAAGAAAATAAGTAAAAGACAAACACACAGAAACAGAAAATTCATGAAACAAAACCTATTACAATATGCCATGGAACTCTCATGCTTCCTATTTTTCAAAAAAAAAAAAAAAAAATTCTGGTCCCACTCCATTAAACCATTAGGTTGGCTTCTCATTTCAGTAACAAGCTGAGGCGTGCACTTAGAGAAATACCGGTCTAGACAATTTATAAAATAGGCTGTGTGCTGCTCCTACTTTACAGGCAAGACAGACTGACATGCCAAGAGAGGTGAAATGAGTTACCTCCATTCTCCTCCAGTCAGGGGGCAGCGACCCCGAAGCTTCCCCTCGGGGCTTTTGACTAGTGCGCTGCTTCTCCGGTGGGCTCTGCAGTCCTCCCAACGGTCTTAGTCCCTCCTTCTCTCTGACTGTGAGACCATGACCTTTGCCTGGAGCAGCTCTTCCTGCCGTTCCAGGTGAAACCCTACCAATACTTCCAGGCCCATCTAGCCTGGGGAGTGGTCTGGGGGCCTCTTCTGTGGCGTGCTGCACTCTGTCTTCCTTTGTCATTTCTGCTGTCCCACAACAGGCTCCTCTCCACTGTGACCTCCTTCAGAGCGGGTCTCCTCTTTCTCACCTTCCCTCGCCCCGCTGCATACTCCGGTGCTTTACAGAGTGCGTACTCACAAACACGTATGGAACTGACTTGAATTTGTAAGGGACTAACAGAGGGGCGGGAGGAAGGGCTTCCTAGCCAGGACTGCAGGATTTAACAGTATCTATTTAAAAGGCTAAGAGATTAGAAAAGATACCACTGGAAAAAAAGACCTCTTTACCTAGGTCATAAAAGTCACACATTAGGTAGAGGTTTCAATAGTATAAAAAGTATACAGTCCCAACTGTTTATCTCCTCGGCATCAGTAGATAGATATAGAACCATGTGTTGCATAGAAGAGACACTGTCAAAATAGTTCAAGAAAGTAAGGGCCATTGTAGAAGGCCCAAGGAAGTGCTGGAGGGACCTGAGGCAGGACAGGAGCCAGAGGCCCCTGGGGACCTCCTCAGCCCCAGGGAGTAAGGACACCTTTGCTATAATAGTGACTCTTACAATGGCAAAGGCTGTCACCTCACCCAAATGCAGAAAATCAGTTCAAATTCTCAAGAGAAAGAATCTAAATGGCACAGCCAAGTCTAGAATTCTCCACTCCTGCTTTAATTAGTTTGGGTTAACCTCGGGCTGTGCAGTTGGTGCAAATATCTAGGGAAGGAAGAAAAGAAACTCTTTGAAAAGGGAGATGAACTTCAATGAAATATTGACCCAAACTGGAATTTTAAGTTTAAATTTTATCCTACCACCGGAGATGATCGGGACTCAAGGCTAATATGAGGTCAATTACAAATAGTTATATGAAGTACTGTATCTGTGACATAGTATAAAATATAATTTCAATCCTTTTAAAGGTCAAAAAATGTAGATTTTAGCTAAGTTTTAGATCAAAGAAATCTATGAGTTTATATATCTGTGAGATAGACAGACAGACAGACAGACAGATATAAGGAAAATTGAATTCCTTACCCAGGTTTTTCAGACTTTGTTTTGAATTAGAGATTCTAATTCTCTAGGACTGAGGTAAGATAGGAGGGACCACATACTTAAATAAACACTCCAGATTCTGTGTCATACTGAGAAACTTGCTTAACCTAACTCCTTAGAGTAATTAAAAAGGGGCTCAACTTGCATCTGTTTTTATTTTTTTTTTAAGATTTTATTTATTTATTTGACAGACAAAGATCACAAGTAGGTAGAGAGGCAGGCAGAGAGAGAGAGAGAGAGACAGAGAGAGAAGCAGGCTCCCTGCTGAGGAGAGAGCCCGATTCGGGGCTGGATCCCAGGACCCTGAGACCACGACCTGGGCCGAAGGCAGAGGCTTTAACCCACTGAGTCACCCAGGCACCCCACATCTGTTTTTAATTAGAACAAAAATGGACAATAAAATGTGGGCACACTATACGTGTACTAACACTAAATAATAAGAGGACATACAAATTTTAAAATCACATTTCTTATCATTGTTTTTAATCGCATTTAGTCACATAATTTATGGTAGCATAGGTTTATAAAAGATGTTTAAGACTGGCTGGTAACTTACTCTTAGATTTTCTTTGAAAATGGAGAATAAATGAGTTAGTCATGAGTTAAAGAATATTTAAGAATGACAAGTTGACTATAAACACAAAAGGTACACTGATAGCAATTCTATAAACAGCAAATATGAATGTAACTCATTTAAGCCTACTGGTTCACATTTTTAAAAGCACCCTCATTTCCTTAAAGTTAAGTACTACTCATGAAAGGCTACTGCGGACAATGATATATTCAATCCACCTAGTTGGCGGGTGGGGGGTAAATTTATGTGACCAATCGAGAGTCTGATTTGGGTTCAAAAATCAAACTGTATTCCAAAACAGTCACAAGTAGCATCATCAGTTCCTTAGATAATACAGCTTCCAAAACTCTCATCCTCCTGGTGACCCTCCTTTTCTGCTTCGAAATACAAATGCCTTTCTTTTAAAGAAGCAAAAAAGTATAAAAGTTCACCAAAATTCTGAAAGTCAATAGTTCGTATAGCACTAAATGATAGTAGCTTTGGCATCTGATATTATAGTCACTTTTGTTACAAATCTTTTCTTCATTCTGGGTCAAGGCGAGGTAAGACAGGAAGAATGAGGTTCCCAAAGGCAGAGTCTTGAGTTATGAAGTATCCAGATGAGTGTGCGTGTGCGTGCTAGGGAAGTTACCAAAAAAAAAAAAAAAAAAAAAAGGCAATTAAACTATTAGAAATCACAATCTTCCAAGCAAGGCATTAAAACTACTTACCCTTTCTGAGTGTTTAAGACCAAATTTATTTTAAAAATCAGTTCTGCCACTGCTAATTTTGTTTAAATACACAGGAGATGGACAGTAATAAAGAATTTCTATTAACAAGCTGCACCAGGCACTCATTTATCAGACCACTCTGTCCCCCGTGATTCTCTAAAGTCAATAATGAGTTAAAGACATGAATTACTTTGTTCCTTGGAGTGGGGAAAACTTGCAACAAAGATCCCCCAAATTTGCCTTTGATCAACAAAGTAGGAGCTTGAGAAAGAAGGGCAGTTGTTGGAAAGAGTGGAGGGTGGGCAAGGGAGCTAATTACTGGTGATTAAGATCCCAACATTTTGTAGATAATGTCGAAATGTAAGTAACAGAAGACCACCAGGGACCTCCCTCTGTCACTAGAGAAAGGAAAGCTGTTTTGAGGTTGCCTTAAGTGAGATGATCTTTTGTCTCTTCCAATTCTGAGGCTGTAAGGTTTAAAAGCATAGGTAATGATGGCTTGTTCAAGCTCTCTGGGAATGTTAGTCAAACTATCCAAGATTACTGTAATACTAAAACTGTTTATTCCTATGAAGAACAGTATTTTTTTTTAAACTGACAGATGATCACATTCCTATGGTTAAGAGTTAGGCTTTAAGCACTTCCTGAGTAACAGGTATGCTGACCATTAACAAGAGAATCCAAACAACAATAAACCGGTAAGATTATCCAGGTATGTAACAGCATGACAAATTTGAAAAAAATATGTATGTACTATTAAACTAGCCAGTTCAGCTTTAAGATCATTCTGTCCATCCAAATATCCTAACCTCCTGTAGGCAAGCATCCCTTGCCAGGTACAGCACCAAAACAATCATGACCATGTCAAAACCATAAAAGATACTTTCATAACTGTTGTATTGGTCCTTCAAATCCTTTGGGCATGACTGATCATCAGAAAACCACTGCAGTTATGTGTGGAACGTTTTATTGATGTCGCTCCACCGAAATACAAAATAGGAATCGTGCTGGAATTCTCCAATGAGACAGGAATGTCGGTTACCCTTTGCTCACCTGCAAAGCTGCCTTTTGTTGGGCTGCGATATGCTGCTGCTCGGCATGATCCCGGAAGTCCTTATTAAGAGAGGGTCTCGAGAGTGCGATGCTAAAATGGGAATCTTAGTTATGTGGCTGTTTAAGGTAGAAACTTCCTACTTCTGAATCACATTTTTCATTATACATTCTTTACAGCAATTTAAAAAAAAAGGCCTTCTGGAATAAGTCTTTTTTTTTTCCCTTCTCCCACTGTTTATACTAATTTATATGAAAAAAGCCTGTTATTTACTGGAGCTTCAAATTACCTCTATTTTTGGTTATTCTTTGGGATGAGCTACGGTCCCCTACTTTCAAACTGCTTTGAGGTACTCCAGTCTATCACAGGTTACATTTATGATGAAGAGGGAAGCACGCCGAAGCAGAAGGTTCAGCATGCGAAAAGCCCAGGGCCAAAGACCTTGGCGTGTCTGAAGAAATGAACGGCTCAACAGGACTGGAGGTCAGGGCTGAAAAGGGGTGAAGTGGGTTGGCAGAAAATGACACAGGAGAGAAAGGCAGGTGCCAGGGTATCAAAAGGCTTGCGAAATAAATTAAGAAATATAGACCTTATCCTCACAGTGAAGAGAGGCTCCCAGAGAGTTTAACGCAGAGGAGTGACATGATCACAAGTACCACACGACGACTCCGAAAGACCACTGCTAAGCAGACTGTGCTGGTCACCTCCTCAACAGCTGTTCGTCTCCCTATTTCCTTGCTAATGGAATCCAAACTTCCTTCAGTTACTGGTGGTCCCATGCTTCAGGGCTGGCCAGGCTCACCCCTCAGGGAATGAACTCTGATAGGTGTAAGACAATGCCATTCTCCTTGCTGGTTTCTGGTTTAGGCAAGAGAAAGATACACAATTCTGGGCAACTAGACTTGATGGGCAGTCTGCAGGAAGGCTTCTGAGACTCTTACAAAAGGAATGTAGGACAGGCATCTTTCTGGCTTTGGCCTCTATAGGTGGCTCAGCATAACGTGAAGCTGAGACTATGGCAGTCACATCTGGACCATTAGGGAGCTACTGGCCCACAGAGAAAGGCAGAAAGGAAGGCTGGGGAGAGGCCGGAGCACGGCTCACACTGTCAGCCACTGCACGAAGCCAATCTGGAACCCCCAGCTCTTCACGCTCCTGCGAAACATACATCCTCATGTGTACGCCGACTTTCTTGGTTCCTGTTACTTCCAGATTAAAACATTCTGACACAACTGATAAATATATTCAGGAGGACTGAAGATGACGGGAAACTCAGGGAGGAAGCAGCCATCGCCATGGAGGCAAGAAATAGGAGTGGCCAGGACGAGGGTGGCATCAGTAGCCACGAAGAAAAACAGGCAGATCTGAGACATGTTTCAAACTATTCACGTAAGAGAATGGCAACTGCTTGAAGAAGGACACGAAAGGGAATAATAAATGAAGTCCACGCTTCTGACGCTGAGAACTAGTAGATCAGTGCCACTCGCCAAGACAAAAAACCCCAAAACAGTAAGTGTGTTAGGGAGAGCACAGGAAGGAAAGAGGAGTTCAGCCTGGGACACACGAAGTTTGAAATGCCTAAGGGACATCGGGGTGGAGCTACCCAAGAGGCAGTTTGGGAGTCGGGAGAAAAGACTAGACAAAAGTTATCAGCACATAAATAACAGGGTGTGTCAAGTGGAGGCACCTGTCCAGGGAAAAGCTGTGCGGAGACAGGAAACTGGCTGTAGGACCGAACTCAGGGGCACGGACATTCATGAGACAGGCAGTGGAGACATGTCTGCAAGAAACCAAGACCATGTGACACTGAACCAGTGGAAGCCGAGGAAATGGGAGTATTTTAAGAAGGACGGAGTGACCAGTGGTGTCAACGCTAAGATGTCTAATAAGAGAAGGCCCTCGTTCTACCAGATTTAGCTACCATGAGCTTGCAAGTGACCGAGGCAGGCACCTATTTTTAGAAAGGGAGAGGGGCTCTCAAGTCAGGAGTCAGTAAGTGAGAAAGTAAAGACGAGGACAGACAGCACTTCCAGGAGGTCTGGCTGAAAAAGAGGGGCAAGGCAAGGGCAGTGGCTAAATGCGATGGAAGAAGGCGGAAACTGAACTCAATAAAGATGAAGCCACCTGTATTTTCCCTGCTTTGTAGACTGCTTAACAAGTGGGATGCTGACAACAATTTCAGCAACAAACAAAAACCATACAAACCCTTTTCTTTTTTAAAAAGTACTCTGGGGACCATTAAGTATTCCAGTTAGAAATGAAACAGTTAAGATCAAATCAATTTGTCTAATTTTTTCAAATCTAAGAAACAAGCATAACATGTAAATTGCAATGTTACAGAGACAAACATCTGCCAACCAACTTGAAGTATTTTGTCCAAGATCTTTTTGATATCACTGAATATAAAAAACACATTATTCTTCAATACCTCGCCCCAGGATGATTAGTTGACGATTGGTTTTGCATTAGTAATTTTCTCTTCTCTTTGTCCAGTTCTGCCAAGATTGCAACTCTGTTTTTGTTTTGAAAACCTAAAAAAGGGTGGGGGAGGAGAGAGAGAGATAAAAACATTTTAGAGCTATTTTTATAAACCCAGGCCGTCTAAAAACCCAGCAAGCAAATTCTATTCTCTAACAAGATAATGAACCCACTAGTGAGTAGTTCCCCTAGATGGTTACACCATTTTCCTACTGTTTCCCAGCGACTTTACCAGCACAGAACTGTAACCACCAAGGTTTTCAGGAGGAAAGTACCAACAGACACGCTCAGATCCAAACAATATTTCTTTTTCTCAACTGCTTTCATTCAGAAATGACAGTCTTTCAAGGAACAAGTCAAAGAAGTACAACTGACTACATAGGAGTTCTGAGAAAGAAATGGAGCGTAACAGATGGGACACAAAAATGTGTGTTCTTTATCAAGTACTTAATACTGGGCTTGATTTTGATCTTCAAATTTCATAAGGTCTAGAGCAGAGGGTGCAAAGTCCTGGCCCAGGAGCAGCAACCAACTAGGTTTTAATATCTGAATTAGGGGCACGTGGGTGGCTCAGCTGGTTAAGTATCCTCTCGATTGGAGCCCAGGTCATGATCTCAAGGGTCATGAGACTGAGCCCAACATGTTTGGCATCACGCTCAGTGGGGAGTTTGCTTGAGATTCTCTCCCTCCGCCCCCCTCCATGTGCTCTCCCTAACATTAATTAACTAAATAAAATCTGAATTAAATGCCAACATGTAAACATTGAGAGCATGTCAACAAAATCCTCAGATTTCTTGCTTCTCTTGAAACATCTCAAGCACCAGCAACAAGGGATCTGGATACCCCCATGGTAAAAATTAACCAGAACAAAGAAATAATCATTATTTTATCACATTAAAAAGACACCGGGCACTCTCTACCTTATTACAGTCCTTATGAGATTTGTATATACACCTGTGGGCATTTGAGTTTGATCCCTAATTTAGAAGAAAGCAAATGGAAAGATAAAAGGCTGGGAAATGAAGCCCAAAGTGAGTTCTCTGTAAAGTGAAGAATGCTTTCCAAGGGAAAGTTGTACTCTCCCATTTGTATATATGAAGATGCGTGTATATAAAGCAAGTTACACCACTAGGTGTATTCCTAACTATAGGACAAGACTTTTTTCCACTTCTCAGAAGAGGCTAGTGTGTTCTTACAAAATAATTATATAGTTCCATCTTTGTAGGAATTTAGAGGTACTATAGATTTGAAATCTGATAGTGTCTAAATTATGTGATGAGCAAAATACATAACCACACTCAAAAGTACTGATGTGCTGTTTACAGAAATAACCATTTCTCTCAAGATTAATTTGTTCGCAAATAATATTTGCGTAAATATTAAAAAATTGTAAAAAAATTGTATATACATAGAAATTGTATGTAGAAATCATTAAAAAGACTACATGAAGATAATCTGATCAATAATGTTCAGACGAAGCTTTTCAACTGAGCTTTTCAATGCATTGAAGCTTTCCTATGTTTTTTTTTTAAATGTCTATCCTCTGTGAAAAGGAACTTTGTAGGGAAAGTACTAGTTGCATGTTTTAGCGCAAGAAAAAAAAAGTAAAAGAAAAGAAAACAAATGTACAAATGTGCCTGGAACATCTTGTCAGAAAGCATGGAGGTTTTTTTTTTTTTAAATATCCAGGGTAGTGCTGAAAGAACGAAGAAGTCAGGCACCTGGGTGGCTCAGTCGGTTAAGTGTCTGCCTTCAGCTCAGGTCCATGATCTCGGGGTCCTGGGATCAAGTCCCATATTGGGCTCCCTGTTTAGTGGGGAGTCTGTTTCTCCCTCTCCCTCTGCCATTCCCCCCATTCATGCCCTCTCCCTCTCTCTCTATCAATCAATAAATAAAATGCTTAAAAAAAAAAAAGAATAAAGAAGTGAATCTGAGGTTAGCCAGGCTGTCACAATTGGAACATTAAAAACAGAATAATAATTATAGCTAAATGGAACAAACTGAGTCAATGATAAGCCATGACTCCATAATAAGACACAAAAAGGAAAGCTAAAACATAAAAATATAGTTGTAAAGAAGGGTGAAAATAATTATTATTATCATTAATAATTAGGTCAGTTGTAATAATTACAATTAATAATTAGGTTAGTGTTAACATTTAGGGATTTATTTCTCCTATTAAGTATATGTCTGTTTATAAAGTACAGCTGTATACTTTTTTGTTTGGGTACACGGAGGAAGGGGTAGATACAGGAAACTGGAGCTAAGCCAAACACTTCCAGAAAAAGCAGGTTTGGGACCAAGAACAAGAGAGGTGGATTCAGCACAGGTTCTCACACACATGCGCTTGCACACACACACACAAGCACACACACACCATTTAAAAGGAGCCCCACTGGTGATGAGCACCCATGTCACACAAAGACCAAGCAGAGACTGTGAGTTCTAACTGGATGAGTTAGTGAAATTCCTAAAGAGAGCTAACTCTAAGACCTAATGCTCCCTGACCTCTTGGGAGATGAAATGCATTAAATCTTGGCAGTACAGCTACCAGAAAAGGGCAATTCATAATGAAAACAGAACACAGAAGTATTTCATTTAGGGGCTAACTCCAGGTTGCAAGAAACTAAAAATCTATGAGGTAGGCATGAGCTTAAAGAAATCCCATTAATTCAGCAGGTCAAGTTTAATGATAGAAGGGACCCAATGCACACCAGCACAGCTTTTAAATCATCTCTAAAGGCATAGCCAAATCTTGTGTTTTGGCTGAAAATCAAACTTATCAAAAAACACTAAATCTTGACTTACCTGAAATTTTGTTTTGTTTTGGTAGTGGTAAGATTACTGTAACCCTAGGAAGGTATAGAAAGATTACTATAATCCTGGGAAAGTACAAAAATAAGAATCTGGGAAGGTTATTATAACCCCAGAAGACATAAAAAACAAGTACAGAAAGAGTAAATTAATTAATTAAGCCTATGGATTAATATTTTTAAATAAATTTAAGTGTACTAATTTTGCAATCATTACAAAGTATTACATAATCATTAATTATAATTCTAATTTAAACTGTGACAGAGAATTTAACAAAATAAGCTTATAATCAATTCTAAATGTTTAAAAATTTTTATTTTAGAAGTTACTTTATTAGATGAGTATAGGTTTAATATACCATTAATTAAATTATGAGCAGTGATGAGTATTTTTCTCCATGCATGAGATCCCCTTGGACTTTAAAGAACTCATTGAAGTAAACAAGGGGTCACCAGAGTGGGCCAGCCCATAGCCTTCCTTCGCTGGTAAAGATGGGATGATGCCTGTCTCTGTATCTCATTTATTGCTCCATACTCCCACCCAGAAACCCAAGTTTTATCCTTATAAACCCTCCCCCTTACTACCCACATCTACTCAATCAGCGAGTCATATGAATTTCATGTCCTGAATGTCTCAAAAATAACCTCCCTTCTCAACTCCTTTTCCTCAGTCTAACCACCCAAAATTATCTTTTGCATAATATTCCAGACCTTAAATGTGTATCTACAGACAGCTGAGAGCCACAAAAGCTACTTTACGGAGAAAGGATATGGTCAGGTCTTCTGGGCGTTTATTTTCTGATATTGTCTAATGCTCCTGAAATCTATGCTTCCCTCTTAATTTTTTAAAAAATACATTATTATTTTACATGTCTGTTTTGCATAAAACATTTACATTATAAAAGTATATAAAAGTCAACAGACAGCTCTTAGGAAATAATAATAGCTTTCGAATTTGAAACTTAAGGCACAAACTAAATAATCTATCTGGTTATATGAAGCGTTATGTTCTACAGTAAGATTCTCCGACCTTCAGGGTTTATACAAACGAACTCTAACTAGGACATCAATACATAACATTTAATTTTTTTTATTACACTCAGTATACAAGTTTTTTTTTTTTTAAATCTCTCTTGCCGTAATTTAACATTTGACTTTTACATTCTTTTACACATATCATAGCCACACGTAACTTTTACATTCTCAGAAGCATGAGGGTGTTAAAGATATATCTCACATACAGTACTTAATATTCCTTTATAGTTAACCTTTTTCCTAATAAGATTATCTTAGAATAAAGCAGCACACTCTAAAATACTTCTGCTTTTAGAACTGTAACCCTATCTCCATTCACAATCATATATATTTTCGTTTCTTCATCCATTCATAGAAACATATAACTCCCACACATTTTTTTGTCACTAAAAAGATTCCTGAGGAACTGGCATCACATCAAATTGCATTTAAAACCTAAAGCTGAAAATCACTTTACATGAATAGCTCTACCACACTTAAATAAGCACTAACTGGAATTCTTTTCATTGGAAAAAAATCTAAAGCTAAAGAATGAAAATTGTTCTAAAATATTATTCAAATCCTTTCAAGTGGTTATCCTACAGGCTATATATTCGTCACAACTATATATTAATTCAACGTGTCATACTTAAGATACCTGTTTAGTATTAAAGAAAAGTCACTGTGACACTATTAGTTTAACGTGTTTTAAGTTATTTACTGAATCAACATATATTTATTGTGTATTCATCATATACAGGCACTAGATAGGTTCTAAGGATACAATGATGAGCCAAAGCTGGACATGATTCTAGCTCTCCTGGTTCTCAAACAGTCCAGTGAGGATAGAGATGATCAAATAATTACAGCAATGAATGTATACTTAGAATCTAAGATGAGTGGTCTGAAATAAAGAAAGAAAATTCTATAAGCATTTATAATAATCCACTACTGTGGGAATCAACGTTGAATAAATCTGACCTAGTCTGGGAGTAGGGGGAGCAGTGAAGGCTTCCAGAGAAAGTAACGCCTGAACCGAAATCACAAGGACAAATAAATAAGTTCGTTGGGGCAGGGAAATAATACTTTCCCCGATCACAAAAGCACTGTAGCTACAGTGTTGAGAACAGGCTAGACAAGAGGACACAGGAGACTATGATAGTAGAACAACCTAGAGACGACAAAAGTTGTTACCCGCCAGGGAAACGGAAAGATAGGAACAGATCCAAGAGCTATTCAGGAAGTTAAATCAACAGGACTCCGTCAGAGTAAATATGAAGTAAGGAGTGGTGAAGAAGGGGTCGTGGATGGCTCCTAGATTTTTGGCGCATGTAGTTAAATGGTCAATTATTTCTACTTTTCTATTGCTGCTGTAACAAATTACTACAAACTTATTAGTCTCTTAAACAACACAAATCTATTATCTTAACAGTTCTGTAGTTCAGTGGTCTTACTCGGCTAAAATCAAGGGCTGCATTTCTTTCTGGAGCCTTTGGTGAAGAATCTGTTTCCTTGCCTCTTCCAGTTTCTAGAAGTTGCCTGAGTTCCCTTGGATCGTGGTACCCTTTCTCTGCCTTCAAAACTAGCAACACTGTATCTCTCTGACCATAGCTAGGGAGAAAATTTGCTGCTTTTCAGGCTTCCTGTGATTAAAATGGGCCCACCTGGATAATGCAGGATAATCTTCCCATCTCAAGGCCCTTAACCTTAGTCACATGTGCAAAGTTCTTTTTGCCAGAGAAGGTATAACATAGTCATGGGGATTATGAGGGGGAGCATCTTTGGTGGTGGTGGTGGGGAGGGGATCATTTTGCCTACCACACTCCCCAACAATATATGTAATGTGTTCAGTTGTTAAAGCTCAAACCTCATTCAGGGGAGACTGTCTGATGTCTGTCTTAGCAGAATAAAAGCATATAACATTACTAAGTTAATGTGAGTTGATTAGTACCAATAATTAGTCTTTCTGGTATCTTGTTAATGGCAAACACTTCTTGTACCCGGAGAGACTGAAAAATTATTCAGCTTGGGCCCCTGGGTGCCTCAGTGGGTTAAGCCTCTGCCTTCGGCTCAGGTCATGATCTCAGGGTCCTGGGACTAAGCTCCATGTTGGGCTCCCTGCTCAGCAGGGAGTCTGCTTCTCCCTCTGCTCCTCTGCTCATGCTCTCTCAATAAATAAATAAATAAATAAAATCTTGAAAAAAATTATTTAACTCCTAGCTACTTTTTGGAATTTACTGAAAATACGTATCAAAGAAAAGGGATGAACCCTAATGTCTGGTCAGGTGACCTCCCTCTTTTCCCTCTTAGTCCTTGTGTAAGCTGCTGCCACTTTCTCTACCCATTTAAGGTTTCCCTTTTGCAGGACTGGCTAAATAAGATGAGTTATCTTCTGCTCGAACTGACCTTTCCTCATCACTCATTTTTCTTTTCCTCTTACAGATAAAACTCCCAGGTCCATTTCATTGCAAGGATTTTCTGCTTAATAACAGATGCAGAAGAAATACAAAGATTTAGAAGTCTTTCGCCTCTATTCTGGAGCTCCCAATTTTTCTCTTAGATGCTATAATTAGAATGTTCTTTTTTTTTTAACTTTTTTTTTTTTAAAGTTTATATATTTATTTGACAGAGAGAGAGACAGCAAGAGAGGGAACACAAGCAGGGGGAGTGGGCTAGGGAGAAGCAGGCTTCCCGCAGAGCAGGGAGCCCGATGCGATGCAGGGGTAGATTCCAGGACCCTGACAGATGCTTAACGACTGAGCCACCCAGGTGCCCCATAATTACAATGTTCTAATCCCTCAGCTAAAGTGCAGTATGAAAAAACAATGACAGGGTACTGGGGCAGAGAATGAATCTGACTTCTCATATCAGTACTACCAGTTACTACTTCATATTGGGAAATTATCTCACGAGTCTGGACCAGTGGAGACAATAGTAACAACTTCGAAGGGTGGTTACATGAGGTACAGACAATCAAAGTAAAATATCTAGCATACAGTGTGCCATGTGGTAAGTGCTTAATAAATACTAGCTATCACTATCACTGTTAGTTAATTAATATCACTAGACTCTTCTCAGCCCCACTTGTGCCAACTCATTTTCAGTGAATAGTTTTTCATTACAAAGAATACAGCTGATGAGCATGCAGCTTTCTAGGGTCACACTCACATGATGGGCCTCCCAGGCCAGTCTCAGTGGGCCCAGGGATCTCAAGCTCTCTCCCAACGATACACAAGATCTGAAGATGCTTTACAACATATTCTGCCTCAACTCAGTTTCATTCCTAATTCAGCCTGGGGCCTACAGATCATTCCTAGCACACCAGAAAAATACTGCACTCTGCCTCTACAGCTAAAAATGAAACAAAAGGAAATCTTGCTTTAAAAATATACTGCAAATTGCATCATCTTTGCAATCTTTAAAAAAAGTACAAATACAAAAATTTTAAATTATTTTTACGCATCAGCATAAATTTTAATTTGCTTTTTTTTTTTAAGATTTTATTTATTTATTTGACAGACAGAAATCACAAGTAGGCAGAGAGGCAGGCAGAGAGAGAGGAGGAAGCAGGCTCCCTGCTGAGCAGAAAGCCCGATGCGGGGCTCGATCCCAGGACCCTAGGATCATGACCTGAGCCGAAGGCAGAGGCCTTAACCCACTGAGCCACCCAGGCGCCCCTTAATTTACATTTAATTTACATCTTAATTGAGAGATAGCATATCTATACCTATACCTTAATTGAGAGGTAGCATACCTATACAGCTTTTCTTTTGCACCATAGATGGCCTGGGGTAAGACTTAGTATTTGGGCCTGAGGCCAAGCAAGACACCTCCAAGAGCTATGCCACCCCACTCCTACACAGTACCCTGAAATCACACCTAAGAGCATCCAGAATGGCCCAAGTCAAAAATTCCTACCACCTGATCTGCAGGACTTAAAGAGTTATTCCTGCAAACATTTTAAGATCACTAGAAAATAAAAGAATCAAAGAAAATAATTCACATTTCTTACTCAGTATTTCACTAGGTTTCTGTGTCTGAAATCAGGTGCCACCACATGATCATAGGACCTTGATATTTACAAGTAATGAAAGATTCTTTACATAGTACGTTAGCCAAATTCCAATTCGAGACTGCCTCTACATATTAAAACTCTCAAAATGTTACTTATCAATCAGGTAGTTTATTAAGAACCAACCAAATGTTCCATACTACGATGGATGGTAAGGAGGAGACTTCAGTGACTGGGGCAAGAGCTTCTGAAATTTAGCAGTCCTGATTGCTACCACAGTATGACAGACTGTTAGATCTGCTAGTGGGGCTCAGTGAACACAATGGGATTCTATCTCCTATACCAGGGACCTTAACAAATTGCAGTGTACAGATCAGGATTTCTTTTTTAAGTCATGGTCCTTTCAGCTATTGTTGTAAGATAATTATGGCACCTGGCATTCAATCTCTGTATTAAGTAGTTCCTATACATATGAAGAGTACAGAAATAATTTAATATAGAAAGCAAAATGCGACAGAGCTTTAAATTTTTCACTGGGACTCTATAGAGCATGATATGGACTCCCTCTGCTGGTGCCTAATAGCAGCTCAGGACACCAAAAAAAAAAAAAAAAAAAAAAAAAATCACTGACAAAAGAACAACAGAAGCCAAAGACTAATCTCAATTCACTTCTATTTAGATTGGAGGATGTTTCACAGCAGATATATTTATGGACCAATCAAAGACAACCCTAAAAAAGATTGCGTTTTATTGCAAATGCTAAAAAAAAACAACAAAAAACAAAAAACCCAGCAAATTGTAAATCTCAATTATTGTGCTATTAAAAGAGATAGATAATTTAAAATTTATTTTCATCTGGACTGCATTGTGTGATTTTTAGCAGCATATTTTCACTCTAAAATAGACGTCTCTGTTTTCATTTTGGTTCAAATTAAATTATTTTTCATCTGATAACTTCACGAAAAGAACGGATCAAAGATCAGAAGCGAATGTTGACCTGTGATTAATCCACAGAGCACACAAATCACACAGGGTTATTTGAAAGAACAGAATGGTATTAGCTAGTTACAACAATCACCATAGCTAGCTTTTCACAATATTATACTTCTATAAAGCTCATGAACCTTTAGTGTGCCCTAAATGCAACTAATATACTAAAATAGATTTACATATAATGAAACAGCAGACTTCCAACTTCCAGTAGCAGCAGAGTAGTTTGGTTAGACAAACCCTGCCACAGTATAATTAAAATTTTCGGACAAAAGATGAAAAATTCATCTTATGAATTAAGATAACCAGAAAATAGTAAAGACTAGATAACCAGAAGATAACTAGATAAGATAACTAGAAAGCAGTAGAGACTGACCAAAATCAGAGAGAAACACCAACTCCTGAGTTTGGGAATTTGCGACCTTTTGTTTGATCCACAAACAGTTGGGATAGCCTCACCTTACTGGCTCTGAGTTGTCAGAGGACAGTTCAGGGCTGGCAGAGCAGCCAAAAAATGAGGGGAGAAACCCAAAAGGGAAAGGCAGAAGGAGTAAAGCCCAAAACCTGCCTATACAATCCACCCAGCATTTCCGTTTCCTGCTAAAACTACACATTGAAACCCCAGGGGGATCCAGCAATAAAGCAGCAACTGGAAGTTGAAAAGACTGAACAGAGATTTCAGCTAGAGCCCAACACAAGGAAGACAAGAGTTTGGAATGTGAGTTGAAGCTTGCATTTGCTAGAACGAAAATCACATTTCAGAGCAATACAAAAAAATCCAGAGTTTCTACAATATGTTAGTAATATCCACTATCCAGTAACCAAACACTAAGTATAGCAAGAAAAAGGTGACCCACACTAAAAATAAATAAATAGGGGCACCTGGGTGGCTCAGTGGGTTAAAGCCTCTGCCTTCGGCTCAGGTCATGATCCCAGGGTCCTCGGATCGAGCCCCACATCAGGCTCTCTGCTCAGCAGGGGGCCTGCTTCCTCCTCTCTCTCTGCCTGCCTCTCTGCCTACTTGTGATCTCTGTCAAATAAATAAAATCTTAAAAAAAAAAAAAGAAAGAAAGAAATAAAATGCAGTCAACAGAAAACAACTCCAAGGGGTGCCTGGGTGGCTCAGTGGGTTAAAGCCTCTGCCTTCCGCTCAGGTCATGATTACAGGGTCCTGGGGTGGAGCCGGCATCGGGTTCTCTGCTGGGGGGGGAGGGGGGGGCCTGCTTCCTCCTCTCTGCCTGCCTCTCTGCCTACTTGTGATCTGTCAAATAAATAAATAAATAAATAATCTTTAAAAAAAAAAAAAAAAAAAAAGAAAACAACTCCAAGATGATCCAGATGATGCAATTAGCAGTGACAAAAGACCTGTATCTAGACTCTATAAAAAAGGAAAACTTAATGATAAAAATAAACCAATTTTTTAAAAACAAGCAAAAAAGTAAAAAAAGAAAAAAGATTTACAATGGGCAGTAGGTACAAAAAAAAAAAGAGTTCAACATTTGTCATCAGGGAAATGCAAGTTAATACTATAATGAGATGTCACTTTGCCACTGAAATGGCTAAAATTAAGACGACCTATAACACTACATATAGAGCACCCAGAATTTTCACACGTTGCCAGAGGGCATGTAAATTGGTACAGCCGGTCTAGGAAAAGGTTTGGCAGTTTTTCAAAACGTTAACAATGTACTCAGCTATTAATCCAAATATCTACAAAAATACTTATAAACAAATATTCAAAGCAGCTGTATTCACCATGGCCAACACTGAGACAACCAGAGAATGAATTTTTAAAAAATGGTGGTGAATACATACAGTAGAGCACTACTCCACAAGAAACAATAAACTATCAACACATGGCACAACACGGATGAAACTCACAGTTTAGTGAGTTTAGTGAGAAGCTGGATACAAACAAGTACACACTTCATGACTACATTTATATGAAGTCTTTTTTTTTTTAAGATTTTTTTTATTTATTTGACAGACAGAGAGATCACAAGCAGGCAGAGGCAGGCAGAGAGAGAGAGGAAAGGAAGCAGGCTCCCTGCTGAGCAGAGAGCCCGATGCAGGGCTCGATCCCAGGACCCTGAGATCATGACCTGAGCCGAAGGCGGAGGCTTTAACCCACTGAGCCACCCAGGCGCCCCCATTTATATGAAGTTTAAGCGAGACAAAACTAAGGTAAAAAAATCAGGACAGAGATAAGTAATAAAAAAATATGGGTCAAACGAGTTTAGAGTTGATAGGCAAAGGAAATAGAGGTTTGCTTCAAGTTTTGAAACAGGACATAACTTACCAAGTGGGATTTAATACTTTCTGGAGATTAAATTTTACTTTTTAAAACTTATTTTTTTAATTTAATTTTTTCAGTGTCCCATAAAACTTATTTTTAAATAAAAACTTCTCTAGGATGTTTCTGACCTGATTTGCTTTAGAGAGCTTCTAAATAGAGGTGATGTGTATCAAAGTTTCTAGAGCAAATGAAGATAAAGGCATGAACATTGCCTGGTGACAATATAACCTCTTTATTTTATTTTTTTAAAGATGTTATTTATTTATTTCACAGACAGAGATCACAAGTAGGCAAAGAGGCAGGCAGAGAGAGAGAGAGGAAGGGAAGCAGTCTCCCCACTGAGCAGAGAGCCCGACTCGGGATTCGATCCCAGGACCCCGGGATCACGACCCGAGGTGAAAGCAGAGGCTTTAACCCACTGAACCACCCAGGTGCCGAATATAACCTCTTTAAAAGTGGTTCTGATTTCAAGTAGAAGAGAACACAGATGTCAGAGGAGGACCTAAGATTTACAATGTGAATAATCTTTTTATTTTATTTTATTATTTTTAAGATTTTATTTATCTGTCAGAGAGTGAGAGAGAGAGAGAGAGGGTATGCACAGGAGTAGGGGGAGGGGCAGAGGGAGAAGGAGGCTCAGAGCTGAGCAAAGAGCCTGAAGTGGGATTCCATCCCAGGACCCCAGGATCATGACCTGAGCTGAAAGCAGATGCTTAACCAACTGAGCCACCTGGAGGTGCCTATCTTTTTTTTTTTTTTTAAGAATTTTACTAATTTATCTTAGAGAGACAGAGAGAGAGAGTAGAGCGAGAGAGAGACAGCACAAGCAGGGGGAAAGGGCAGAAGGAGAGGGAGAAGCAGACTCCCCGCTGAGCAGGGAGCCTGATGTGGGGTTCAACCCTAGGACCCCTGCAATCATGACCTTAGTTGAAGGCAGATGCTTAACCATCTGAGCCACTGAGGTGCCTCCGGTGTGAATAATTTTTAAAAAATTTTTATTAACATATAATGTATTATTTGCCCCAGGGGTACAAGTCTGTGAATAGTCAGGCTTACACATTTCGCAGCACTCACCATAGCACATATCCTCCAGTGTGAATAATTTTAACACAAGTTAAAAAAAAGGATTAATAGTTATTAAGAATGTTATATATCTGATACAATGTTGGACTTACTTCAAATACAGGGTTTTTACTTTGCTATTAATTTTTTATTCTGACTACAGTAACTGCCCTATCCTAACTTTCTATTAAAACATGTTTATTTAACGGGGGAAAAGTTCCTGGTAATAACAAGTTCCAGCATGCATTACCTTGTCCTGAAGGGTTTGCTGCCATATCTTCCTATTTTGTTTCAGCTATGCTCAGTGGCAACTGGTCAGCACTTTACAGTCCCCTGTAGAAAAATGTGTGTACACATATATAAAATGTACCATACTTTAGTAACAAACTAAAAGTTGTCAGGAACAGCTAGCCTCCCTACAATGAAACGTTTTCAGTTTTTTTATCTCTTCAGAAATATACATCTGAAAAGTGTACAGACTTAAATCACAAATTTAAATTCTGCAAGCCCCTCAAGTATTTAATTAGACCATTAAGGTTCAATGTTTACTCTTGCCAATGTTGATACCAACATTTAGCATTGCTGTCTTTAATATACACCATTACGTTGTATTTACCAAGCACTACCAATGTATCAACCAACTGATAGCATCAATACAATCAGTGCTAGACAGAAAAAAAAAAAATCACTCCTCTATGGTGCTTCTTGATTCACTTAAAAAATATATCCAGCAACTACTGTGTATACTGAAAGCTAAAAAGGAAAACGCGCCTAGAATTTATCAAGTTCAAACTCTGCACCATACACTGTGTAAGATGCTTGAAATTCTTTTATTTATCACCACTTTACAGATGGGGAGATCCGTGCCCAAAGCCACAAAGCTAGTAAGAATACTTTGGGCTGTTAGTTTCCAAACTTTGTTGGTTTTGTGTTAGGCCTTGGGGAGATGGCAAATGAGCAAGACCCTAACCCTCAAGGAACACAGAGTTCCAGCGGGAAAATATACTCTCATTCAAAAAACCCTACTCAAGAGTTTAACAAACGCGCTCTTTAAAAGGCGCAAACAGTGCTCCGGAAGCAGAGAGGAACTGATTCTATTGGCGTGATGAGAGATGCCTTTGGGGGAACCCGGGAAAAGTAAAGGGCTGGCAAACAGATTTCGGTTTTGAACAAAATATCCTTAGGTGCTCCTGCAGCAGAAGCACAGGGCGAGCCAAGCCGCTTGGGAAAAGAGGAAAGAGGGCCATCTAGTGAACGGAAACGTAAAGCAGGGATATGACAGGGCGGCACCTGCTTCTCAAAGGGTCCTTGCAGGAGGGCGTGGAGCGCAGGCTGGGCGGGGGTTGCGGCCGACTGCATCCAGAGAAAGGGAAGTGAGGAAGGTGGAGAGGCGGCTACCCTATGGCAACAGAGACAGCAGCAGCAGATCAGCGCCGGGACCACACACTTCCCTCCCCCGCCGCCGTCAGGCGCTCCTACTTACCAGGGCCAAGAGAGCACCCAGGACCCTCCTCGCCGTCCGATCGCTCTCTCAAAGCGGGCGCGACCACTTAGAGACCTGCAAACAGAGCCCAACGTGCAGCTCTACAACCTTCCCGCCCCCGCTGCGCTTCCGCCTCCTACCTGACGTACACCCGAGGGAGCGGAAGTTCCGCCTCCCGCATGCGTCCAGCGGCAGCTGCCCGCTGCGATCCGTGTTTTAACTGCAGCCCCGTGCAGAAGGCCACTTCCTTTCCGAAGAGTGGCAGCCGAAGAGGCGCATGGGAGATGCAGGCTGCGCTGTTGGGGGCGGAGCCCGGGTGGGGCGGAGCCCGGGTGGGGCGGAGCCCGGGTGGGGCGGAGCCCGGGTGGGGCGGAGCCCGGGTGGGGCGGAGCCCGGGTGGGGCGGAGCCCGGGTGGGGCGGAGCCCGGGTGGGGCGGAGCCCGGGTGGGGCGGAGCCCGGGTGGGGCGGAGCCCGGGTGGGGCGGAGCCCGGGTGGGGCGGAGCCCGGGTGGGGCGGAGCCCGGGTGGGGCGGAGCCCGGGTGGGGCGGAGCCCGGGTGGGGCGGAGCCCGGGTGGGGCGGAGCCCGGGTGGGGCGGAGCCCGGGTGGGGCGGAGCCCGGGTGGGGCGGGTCCAGGCGGGGCGTGGAGACGCTTGCCGCTGACTAGGCGGGGAGGGGCGGGGCCGACACTAGCCGGGTCCCTAGCACCGCGAGTTACCCTTTTTTCAAGGCCATTATGGTTCAGAGAAAAGTCTCCAGCCCGGCGGGGCCTGAGACGATAGGAATGCACTTCCCCTGGGATGAGGGGAGGGCCAAACTTCACAGGCTGGGCAGGCTTTCGAGATTGAACAACCATCTGGGGTTGTGCGCCCACACGCATCCTCAAATCCCAGGGATTTTTTAAAAATAGTTTTTATATAATTATACATAAGAAAAGCACAAAACGTGCAGAAATGTTTGCTACTGTGCGATAATGTGTTCAAGAAATGGCTGTGTCACATCTCAGAACACGAAGACCCTTCTAGTGGGTTCACTGATGCGTGATTCCCGTGCAATGGATCGACGTATTTACATTGAAAGGTAACCGCATGCTAATGTGTGTCACCGGTTCTGTGGTCGGTAACCCCGATTACGCACATTTTCTAGAACTTGAACATATGTTCTTAAGAATCGGTATTTGCTCAGTGGTAAATGTTTGTAATGCACAATTTTGTTGTGCACGGATCTAGGACTGAAGTCACAACACTACCAAGCATTTATTGAGTGGCTTCTGCACGCTAGGTTCTTGTGCATCAGCTCCGGTCCTGTCATTTCCTGATTTATGAATGATTTATATTTACATATTCACCTATGAAGCTCAGAAATGTTGAGTTACTTTAGGTCAAGTGGCAAGCTGAGTTTCAAAGGAGTGAATGTTTGCCAGATGCTAAGGCCCACATTCTTAGATCCCACACGTTGTCTCTACTCTGGGGCAAGGAATTCCTTTGAGGCCAGGTCTTGTTGACATCTTTAATACAGATATAAAGTATAATGCCTGAGCCTTCTGAGAGTTGGCCTGGGCTGCTTTTCAATTAAGAGGACTTTCTGAGGGGTGCGTGGTCGACTCAGTTGAAAGAGCATGTGACTCTTGATCTCCAGGTCATGAGTTCGAGCCCCATGTTCGGTGTAGAGATTACTTAAAAAAAATAAATAAATAAAATATTTACAAAAAGGGGGAAGTATTTTTGAATCCTGGGCTGACTGAAAAGACAACTGGGATGTATATGGCTGACAAGACCTTAATGAAATTATTTTGGTTTAAGGTGCTGACTAGACAATACAGAAACCAAGGCATAAGAAAGCTCCAGTCTAAGTCTGATTTCTTTGTTTTGTTTTTTTAAATTTTTATTTAAATTCCAGTTAACATACAGAGTAGTATTAGTTTCAGGTGTAGGATTTAGTGATTCATCACTTACATACAACACGCAGGGCTCATCACAAGTGCCCTCCTTAATGCCTGTCCCCCATTTGGCCCATCCCCCACTCACCTCCCTCCAGCAGCCCTCAGTTTGTTCTCTATAGTTAAGATCTGTTTCCTGGTTTGCCCCTCTCCCTGCCCCGTCCCATGTTCATCTGTTTCTTAAATTTCACATATGCGTGAAATCATACGGTATTTGTCTTTCTCTGACTGACTTATTTTGCTTAGTATAATAAACTCTAGCTTCATCCATGTTATTGCAAATGGCAGGATTTCATTACTTTTTATGACCAATATTATTTTGTGTATATATACCACAACTTCTTTATCTGTTCATCAGTCAATGGATATTTGGGCTCTTTCCATAATTTGGCTAGTGTTGATAATGCTGCTGTAAACATCAGGGTGCATGGGTCCCTTCGAATCAGTATTTTTGTATCCTTTGGGTAAATACCTAGTAGTGCGATTGCTAGGTCATAGGGCAGTTCTATTTTTGACTTTTTGAGGAACCTCCATACTGTTCTCCAGAGTGGCTGCACCAGTTTGCGTTCTCCCCAACAGTGCCAGAGGGTCTTCCTTTCTCATTCTCCCAACATCTGTTGTTTCTTGTGTTAATTTTAGCCATTCGGACAGGTATAAGGTTGTAGTTTTGATTTGTATTTCCCAGATGATGAGTGATGTTGAGCATCTTTTCATGTGTCTGTTACCAGTCTACGTCCAATGGACATTCTGAAAGAAGCTCATTTATGGTGAAAACAACAACAAAAAAAGTTCTACCTCCAGAACAGTATTTTGTAATTTCCTGACAAATTCAGCCTCCAAGCATTGGGAGAACATTATCAGGAAAAAGATAAATTTAATTTGCTTCTATATATATAATTTTTTTTTTGCCCTTTACTTGGTGGGTGTTAGCCCTTGACCTTCCTCTGTCTTCTCCTTGAGAGTTTTGGAACTTCTGCCTCATAGAATTTGAACACATCGGTTCATAGTGGGTCAGTTTACTTGGGTTCAAATCCTGGCTCTAACACTTAACGGTTGTGAGCCCTTGTTTAACCTTTCAATGCTTCACTTCTGTCATCTGTAAAAAGGAAATAAAAATTAAATGAATAACCACTTCACACCCATTGGATGGCTACTATAAAAAAAAACAGAAAATAAAATAATAAATGTCAGAGAAATTGGAACGCTTGTGCACTGTTGGTGGAAATATAAAATGACACAACTATTGTGGAAAACAGCATGATGGTTACTCAAAAAAATTAAAAATAGAATTACCATATGGTTTAGCAATTCCATTTCTGGATGTATACACAGATAATTGAAAGCAGGGCTTCAAAGACATATCTGCACACCTGTATTCATAGCAGCACTATTCACAGTAGCCAGGAGGTAGAAGCAACCCAAATCCATGGATAAGATGAATAGATAAGCAAGATATGGTAAATACATACACTATAATATTATTCAGCCTTAAAATAGAAGGTAATTCTGATCTATGCTATATAGCATGCATGAACCTTAAGGATGTTATGCCAAGTGAAATACACCAGTCACAAAGGGCAAATACTGTGTGATTCCACTTATCTGAGGTACTTAAAGTAGCCAAAATCATAGAAAGTAGAGTGGTGTTTGCCAAGGGCTAGGGAGAAAGGGAGAATGGAGAGTTGTTGTTTAATGGGTTATAGAGTTTCAGTTTGACAAGATGAAAGGAGTTCTGGAGATGGCTGGTGGGGATTGTGGCCACATTTTCCTGCACATCTTGGTATGTGGTCATAGATCCGCTGATGAATACACAGATCCTCCACATCAACTAGGGAAAAGTCCAAGACCAAAGGAATGCGTATGGCAGTCCCGTGACTCTGCTGATTGATAAGGAAAGGCCCTGTAGCAGTCTACAAGGGCATCATGCTTATTATGGGCCTTTACTATCAAAGTAGAGAGTTGAGAATAGCTCCCAGCTTCCAGTTGGAGCCACCTTAACTCTCTTTTGCTATTTTGTGATTAAATATTTATGGAAAATGCATTAGGCTAGACAGCCTTTAAAATAAAGTGTGTAGAAGTTTGAGACAATTGCCATATTAATTATCTACTGCTTGTAACAAATTACCTCCAAACTTGGCAATTTTTAAAAAGATTTATTTACTTATTTATTTATGTGAAGGGGGTGGTGAGGCAGAAGGAAAGGTAGAGACAGAACACCAAGGAGACTCCCCACTGAGCACAGAACCCAGCACAGGGCTGGATCTCAGGACCCTGAGATTATGACCTGGGCCAAAACAAAGAGTCAGACACTTAACCAATGAGCACCCAGGCGCCCCCAAGCTTGACAGCTTATAACAACAAATGTACATTGTTTTACAGTTTCTGAGGGACTGGAATGTATGCAGCATGGCGGGGTGGTTCTGGCTTAGGGTCTTTTATAAGGTTGCAGCCAAGATCCTAGCTGGGGTTGTAATCATTTGAAAGCTCAGTTGGACGGAAGGGTCTGCCTGCAAGTTCATTCACGTGGCTAAGGGCAAGAGGCTTCAGTTCTTCAACCTGTGGGCCCTTCCATGGGGTTGCTCATGACATGGGCGACTCACAGCTGGAGCACGTGATACAAGAGGGAGAGCGAGTGACCAACACAGAAGCCACAGCGCCTTTTATCACCCAGTCTTAGGAGTGACATACCATTCTTCTGCCCTATACTGGTGCTCACAGACGGACCCTGATCCGTTGCAGGAGGGACTGCAAAGCATACAGGGAGATGGGATCACTGGGGACTCAGAATACCATAGACTAGGTGGCTTCTAAAGGATGATTTTATTTCTCACAGTTCTGGAGGCTGGGAAGTTCAAGATCGAGGCAGCGGCATGATCTGGCTCTGGTGAGGGCCTGCTTTCTCATTCACAGACAGCTGTCTTTTTGCAGTATCCCTATATGGTAGCAGCATTGCCCAGGGGACTGGGGAGACCTTGGGCCCTGAGGCCTCCACCCAGCCCATTCCCCCAGGTGTCACTGGAGGCTCTTGGTCTCCTGCAAGAGACTGACCAGACATTCAAGGACCGACCAGACACAGTGGTTGAGCAGTGTAAGTGAAGAGTTCATTAAAGCGAGAGTATGCTCTTAAATAAATAAATCTTTTCAAAAAGGGATGCCTGGGTGACTCAGTCAGTTAAGCAGCTGACTCTTGATTTCACTTCAGTTCATGATTTCAGGGTCCTGAGATCGAGCCCCAAGTCAGGCTCTTCACTTAGTGGGGAATCTGCTTGTCTCCCTCTCCCTCTGCTTCTCCCCCTGCTCACTCTCTCTCTCTCTTTCTCAAATAAATAAATAAATCTTTTTTTTTTTTTTAAAGGGTGGGGCAAGAGTACACTCTCAAAATGTGAGAGCCAGAGAGCTCAAGAGAGAGCTGCGCCAGGGGTTTGGGTCTCTTACCAACAGTTGTTAACTAGGAGGGTGGAGTATTTATTACTTGGGGAAGGGATTTCCCAGGGTTTTGTGTCTTTACTTGGTCAGGGTCTCTGGCCTCCTTTATTTTGGGCTTGTCTGGTTTAATCCAGCTTCACGTGGCTTTGTTTTTGGGATGCTGCCAAGACAGGTCTCTGGCTTTCCTGATAATGGGCTGTGACTCCCCCTTTGCTGGCCTCCAGGCATCCTGTCAAAGCCTAGGTAACCGCTGGCTCTAACAGTAGGGGTAAAGGAGCTCTCTGAGGTCTCTTTTATAGGGGCACTAATCCCCTTTATGAGGGCTTTGCCCTTATGACCTACACGCCTCCACAGAGCCCCACCTCCAAGTACCAGCATGCTGGCGACAAGGATTTCAACAGACGGATTTTGGACCCTAGAGACACAAACATTCAGTCCAAAGCAGGGACCATCCTAGAAGCTGGCTACTAAAACTATATGCTTTTAAAAAATATTCTTTAAAAAAGATCCTTTAACATAAAATGGGGTAAAGTTAGTTCAGGAGATTCTAAGCTACAAAAAAAGGGGTAGAATTGCCCACTCGTTGAGAGAACGACCTCTAGAACCAGACTCTGGATTAAGATCCTGGCTCTGCCACTTACTGAGTTAACACTCTTCAATTACTTCAATTACTTTTCAATTGTTCAATTTCCTCATCTGTGGAAAGGAGTAATAATAACACTTTCTACCATGATCTGTATGGTTGGACTCGAGCACTCAAGCACTTTCCACCTTTTAGGAAGCTACCCTTGAAGGAGAGTGGGTTTCAGTTAAAAAGCAGACAGATAGTCTGATGATTTAAGGGGAATTTACATACCATGAAATGAAACCTCTAGAAACTTTAGAAGTAATTGGTATCCTTTATGGGATCTTTACTATAACACTAGGACTCTACTTCTGTTGTCTTAAGACTAAACTCTGAGGGGGCGCCTGGGTGGCCCAGTGGGTTAAAGCCTCTGCCTTCAGCTCAGGTCACAGTCCCAGAGTCCTGGGATCGAGCCCCGCATCGGGCTCTCTGCTCAGCAGGGAGCCTGCCTCCCCCGCTCTCTCTGCCTGCTGCTCTGCCACTTGTGATCTCTGTCCGTCAAATAAATAAATAAAATCTTAAAAAAAAAAAAAGACTAAACTCTGAGAAGGGTACAATGGTCATCTTTCAGCTTTAAAGATGTAGAGATATAGGGCGCCTGGGTGAGTCAGTCGGTTAAGTGTCAAACTCTTGATTTCCACGTGGATCATAATCTCTGGGCCGTGGGATGGAGCCCTGGGTGGGCTCCGCACTCAGCAGGGAGTCTGCTTGATTCTCTCTCTGCCCCTCCTCCCACTCATGCCCACTCTTGCTCTCTCTCTGTCAAAGAAGTAAATAAAATTAAAAAAAAAAAAAAAAAGATGTGGAGACACTGAGGCTTTGAGAAATGAAATAAGTTTTCCAAGATGCCACCACTTTCTGTTTACAATAATGAGCTGGTAAAGGACAAACACTCCACCCTCTCATTGGCTGATGAATAGAAGGCTGCTTTAGGACCTGTCTGAAGTGGGAGGCTGGTATAGGCAGAAACTGGTCAGCACAGGGAAGTCATCAGCAAAAGAAAAGAAAGGATTGTTTCAGGCAAGGTCACCTTCCCTTAGAGGGAAAGGGCGTGGGGGTCTTACGGTGCAGGTCTCTTCCCCAGTGCTGATCAGGAAAATTCTGGACAGATTGGTCTAAAATTTCACCCGTGGGAGAAGCTGGCACTGCAGTTAGTGTAGGTATTAAGTCTCAGTGAGACTTAACATAAGTGAATCCATTTTTTTAAAAAGATTTTTATTTATTTGTTTGACAGAGAGAAATCACACGTAGGCAGAGAGGCAGGCAGAGAGAGAGAGGAGGAAGCAGGCTCCCTGCTGAGCAGAGAGCCTGATTGGGGGGGGGGTTCGATCCCAGGACCCTGAGACCATGACCTGAGCCGAAGGCAGAGGCTTAATCCACTAAGCCACCCAGGCGCCCAAGTGAATCCATTTTGAGTCTGTTTCTTTATAACAAAGTCAATGAGTAGGTGAGGCCACCCCTTGCATTTATACCTACCGCCAAGGATAATAGTGTGTGGTGTGGTCACAGCCGCCGGCTGGTGCAGATTGTAGCCCCACGTGGAGTCAGGTCCAGTCCACAGTTTTTGGGCAGACACTAAGGGGTTAGGTCTTTCTGCCTCCTTCCCCATGGAGGGAGGTCAAGGGGTACCTCCTCAGGTGGGGCAAAGAGAAGAGGACCACGAGAGCAGGCACAATTAGTTTGGGAATGTTTTAACAGATTTGTTGACTTTAAAAAGTAAGAGTTTTATTTTATCACTGCTTTGTCCCTTTATTTTTTTAAAAAGATTTTGTTTATTCGTCTGAGAGAAAGAGAGAGAGAAAGAGCACAAGCAGGGGGAGCAGTAGACTCTCCATTTAGCAAGGAGCCCAATGTGAGCCCAGAATCCTGGGATCATGACTGGAGCCGAAGGCAGACGTTTAACTGACTGAACCATCCAGGCACCCCTGGTCTGTCCCTTTACTTAAGTTGAACTCTGTTGTTTTCAGTGGGCAACTCGAAAAATTGCATTAGCTCCTCACGGAGCATGGCAGCGTGAGCAGAGTAAGGCTTTGTGTCATCTACTTCTAACCTGGTCACCTCTAAGGGGCCAGGTTTCCAGTACGTTTTGGTATCTTCCAAGTTTCTACCAGCGTGCTAAGCAGACACACCCACCGGTTGATCGTTGTTTTAAACCCTATAGAAGCCAAGATGTGCGCTTTGGTTCATTTATTCAACAAACATTTAATGAAGATACAAACGGCATGATCTCTCTTTTTCTCTAACATGAGAATGCAGGCCAGAACCCCATTTTTGCTTTTTCACTTTTTTGAAAGCTATCCTATTCCTCAAGGATGCTTTGTGGGCTCTTACTGAATGTAGCTAATATGAGAATTAGTGACCTTCAGCTTTACTCTTCCATCAAAGTTCAAGGTGTGTGCTTGTCTCAAACTATTACAGTAGCATTATTAACAGCTCCTCTAGGCTTGGTGCCCTTTGAAAATTTAATAAATTGCCTGAAGAGCTCTGATTGGAGATCATTAATGATAAACTACCAGCCCCGTCCTATATGCTCCAAATCCCCCAGCGTTCTTAAAATTCCTTTTGAATTAATTAGTACCTTTAATTTACTATTCTTGGGCCAATTTTATTCAAACCCAACCTTAGGAATGAACTGCATTCCTACTGTGACTAAAGGTAAAGTTATTTGCGGTCAGGTCCTACTCCCTGGAACCTGTCAGTGTTACCTTATATGGAAAAAGGGGACTTTACAGGTGAGATTAAGAATTTTGAGATGGGGAGGTTTTCTGGGATTATCCTGGTGACCCCTAAGTGCAATCACAAGTGTCCTTATAAGAGAGAGGCAGGAAGGGGCGTTTGGCTGGCTCAGTTGGTAGAGCATGGGACTCTTGATCTCAGGGTCATGATTCAAGCCCCATGTTGGGCATGGAGTCCACGAGAGAGAGAGAGAGAGAGAGAGAGAGAGAGAGAGAGAGAGAGAGCGCTTTGACATAAGCAGAAGAGAAGAGAGTGCACTAGAAGAAGTATAACCCAACCAAACAAGAGGTCATCTGCCCAGGACACGGCGAGCCAGTGAAAAATCCGACCCTGAGCCCTTGCAGTGATGCAAGCAGGGCTGTGTGCTGGTGTGGCACCACCCAGAAGGGGGAACTACTGCTCAGAGTTCTGAATTCCCAGATGGCTTATGAGCAATGGTTTTCAAAGGGTGGAACTTCAGATTTAGGGACTCAGGTCGTGGATCACGCTGATTAATTAGGAATTGGACCGGCTGTAATAATTCCTTTCTTGATCTTCTGGTCCCCTCTGCTGACTCCCTGTCTGGTTTCAGTGTGACTGTAGCAAGGCGGTCGTCCCGCATCGGGGGCCTGACCCTGCCAGACATTCGCCGCAGACTGTGTGCAATGCCTGCTCCAGACTACGAAGGCGAAGGTTCTATGTCCTGTGACTGTTACTGAACTGCAAGCTGTTATTTTTTTCTTGTAAGCAAAGCACATTATGTCTGTTATCTTGGGCAGATCAGCAGCCCACAGGCTTTTCGGGAGGCAACTCTGTTATTTCTTGAGGCTGTTTTACAGGTTCCTTTCTCAGTAACTCAGGGCTCTGTGACTCTGGTCAGAGGCAGCCCGGAGCCGTATGTCCTCATTGTGGTGTCTGCAGGGGCTGGCATCTCCAGTTTCAGAAGCAAGGGACCTTCTCCCCTCCTGCGGATGGAGCGTGGCCTTGATTTCAGCACAAACTGATTTTGAATTTTGGCCTCCAAAACTGTGAGAGGATCAATTTCTGGTTTGTTTTTTTTTAAGATTTTATTTATTTATTTGATAGAGAGAGAGGGAGAGAGAGATTGAGAGAACAAGCATGGCAAGCAGCAGAGGGAGAGGGAGAAGTATGCTCCCTGCTGAGCAAGGAGCCTGATGTAGGGCTCAGTCCCAGGACACTGGAGTCATGACCTGAGCCAAAGGCAGATGCTTAACTGACTGAGCCACCCAGACATCCCTAAATTTCTGGGTTTTTTTAAGGCACCGTGTTTGTGGTCACTTGTTACAGCCCCCACAGGAAGATAATACAGTGTTATTCCTGGCCCCTTGAAGCATATGTGAGAATGCCTGAGAACAAATACCGGAGAGCCTTTTTTGTCTAGGTTGCATTTTATTTATTTATTTATTTTATTATTTATTACCATTATTATTTTAGTGTGTATCTGAATAAGACGAGAATCTTCACATGCTTTGTTAGGAAAATATCACCTTCACTTTATAAAAACTTTATAAAAGGAAAAGGGTATCTCAGCTTAAGTTTCTTTCTTTCTTTCATTTTCTTTCTTTTTTTTTCTTTTGGTTTCAGGAGTAGAATTCAGTGATTCATCACTTACACTTACAACACTCAGGGCTCCTGGTAACAAGTGCCCTCCTTAATCCCCATCACCCATCTAGCCCATCCCTACCCACCTCCCTCCATCAACCCTGTTTGTTCTCATTAAGAGTCTCTTATGGTTTGCCTCCTCCTCTCTCCTTTTTTTCTCTTCCCACATGTTCATGTGTTTTGTTTCCTAAATTCCGCATATGAATGAGATCATATGGTATTTGTCTTTCTCTGACTGACTTATTTTGCTTAGCATAATATACCCTAGCTCCATCCATGTAATTGCAAATGGCAAGATTTCATATTTTTTTTTGATGGCTGAGTAACATGCCAGTGTGTGTGGCATATATATATATATATGTATGTGTATATATATAATTTACTATAAATGTACCACATCTTCTTTATCCATTCATCAGTTGATGGACACTTGGGCTTTTTCCATAGTTTGGCTATTGTTGATGATGTCTGGGTTACATATTAATTACCTGTTTTCAGGCTTCTAAAAATATGTAGCTCATAATATAATAGACATCCTGGAACATACCACTTAGCCTAAAAAATGAAATGCTTCAAATACATTTAAATCATCCCAGACACCCTTCCCATCCTGTTTTCCTCTCTCTACCTTGGAGGCAAGCCGCTTTTCCTGATGTAGCCTTCCTTCATTCTTTCTTTTTTAAAAGATTTAATTCATTTATTAAATAGAGAGAGCACTAGTTGGTCCAAAGGTTGTGGGTTATTGTTAAGCTATTTAAATAGAGAGAGCACAAGTAGAGGTAAGGGCAGAGGGAGAAGGAGACTCCTTGCCAAGCAGGGAGCCTGATATGGGGCTTGATCCCAGGACGCTGGGATCATGACCTGAGCTGAATGCAGACACATCCAGGCACCTCCTGAATGTAGTTTTCATTGCTCCAACACAGACCTTTAAGCTTCTACTACATTGTATCCCTAAGACATATCTTATCTACCACATTGTATCCCTAAGACATTATTTTACAACTTGGTAAAAGTGCATATGACCTTTTGCAGCTTGCATTTTTTCCATAAG
This sequence comes from Martes martes, assembly GCF_963455335.1. NCBI lineage: Eukaryota > Metazoa > Chordata > Mammalia > Carnivora > Mustelidae > Martes > Martes martes. Next base: position 75,627,733 of record NC_137900.1, read on the forward strand.
TATCTGAATGTTTCACTGAGTGCTTTCTACATGCAAATCACCGTGCTGGGCAGTGTGGATGATACAAGACCAATCAGACAGGACAATGTTGCACTGACATGAGCCTGTTAGAAGAGTTACAAGTGTCATCCCTTACTGGTATTTTCCCATTGTTTTAAAGGAAGCTTCCTGTTCAGTATCTACCATCTAATACCTAATTGGCAACAGGAATGATGATTTTTCAGTAATCTCTTAACACCTATAAATCGGTCAGAGTCCTGTGCCTTTGCAAGACTTTCAAAGTAAATATGATATTTCTAAAAATTAAGAATATTATTGGGGCACCTGGGTGACCCAGTGTGTTAAGGCCTCTGCCTTTGCCTCAGGTCATGATCCTAGAGTCCTGGGATCCAGGCCTGCATCGGGCTCTCTGCTCAGCGGGGAGCCTGCTTTCTCCTCTCTCTCTGCCTGCCTCTCTGCCTAGTTGTGATCTCTGTCTGTCAAATAAATAAATAAAATCTTTAAAAAAAATAAAAATTAAGAACCATTTAGAAATCAGGTTTATGACTACAACACAAACAAAACTACAAAACCAATACACTCCAATCAATCCATTACCTTTTATGTGACAGTGGATGTTTTGGCAGACTTGAATCTCTGCTGACAGCGTGAAGATGACGCTCTTAACAACAGCGTGCATTTCTCTGGGCTTGCTCGCCTCTCCCATCAGTTTTCTTCATTCAAAACAGAGCTGTGTTCCAAGCAGCCGAAAGGCTCCATATGTCTAACTCATTAACCAGTGCCTTCTAGCTTATAGCTCGACTAATGATAGCTTCTTTGAGACCTCAACAGAACCCTGACCCTGGGGAAACAAGGAACCAGGTGGTCCCAGAAAATTAGGCTTGACCACACTAGGGAATGGCCTTCCTTGATGCCAGCAAATCCGCAAGAGATCATGTTGAGAATGCTTTCCCTGCATGTCAACCCTACCCACTTCCTCCCACCTCCCCCTTAAAAAACACTTGCTTGGTCTGGGACTTTGGGAAAGGGTCTTTGGACATTAGTCCACCGTCTTCTCAGGTTGCCAGCTTCCTGAATAAAGCAAACTTTCCTTTCCAACCAGCACTTGTCCCTTGAGTACTGGCTTTCAAGCTGTGAGCAGCCGAACGTGGGTTTGGGTAACAAAAGGACATGAACTCTTCCCCTCTGTAGCGTAATGTGAGGTCATTTGGCTTTCACTGAGCCCAGGCCTACCTTCAGACCCAAGCTGGAGGGGCTTCTGCCTCCACGTCTTAGAGGATTCTGTGTAACACACACGTGTACACACAACATGCACACATCCATTCAAGAGCAGATGGAAACCTCTGTGCCTTGAGATCTGGCGGGCAGCAACTGGCTGGTCACAGCCTAGAACTTTGGACATCTGCCACTATGGCTAACACTATTCAGGCCCCATGGAAACACTGCATATCTCCTGCCCTATTTTTTTTTAAAATAAAGTTCTTAAAATTTATTTAAGGAATCTCTACACCCAACGTGGGGCTCAAACTCACGGCCCTGAGATCAAGAGCCACACGTTTCTCCAACTGCGCCAGCTGGGTGCCCCCTGCCCGATGCTCTTGAATCAGAAGGTGGCTGAGGCAGAAAGTTGTGAAGAGTTATGGGTTATGCCCTTTCAGGTCTGAGTTGGGACAAACCCAGTCTTCTTGCATGGTTCCTGTGCTCTCACATGGCCACCACCGTCACAGCACTTCCGACATCCGGTGGGAGCGTGTGTCTCCCACACCACGCAGCTCTCACACCAGCTGGGTGTCTGCAGTGTAACCAATTCTGATACCATCTTCTTGGCGATAGCAACAGATCCCACAGGTTAAGGGCTCTGTCCCACGGGACTGCTCTCCCTCCCCCCTGCTTCAGCGGCCAGTCGCAAGGAGAAGGTCCTCAGCTTACCCACAACTTCTGTCCAACTTGGTTACAAATTGGAGGCTCCTCCCCCTTGGGTTTGATTATTCCGTAGTACAGCTCACAGAGGTCAGGGAAACCCTTACTTTCACTTACTGGTTTATTAAAGGATTGGATAAAGGATACAGATGAATAACCAGACGAGGAGATACATACCGTGAACTCTGGGGAGGGTCCCAAGCTCAGGAGCTTCTTTCCCATGGAGCTGGGTTGGGTCACCCTCCTAGTATGTAGATGTGTTCACCAACCTAGAAGTTTTCCAAACCCTGTACAATTGGCATTTTATGGAGGCTTCCTCCCTGAAGCATGATCGATCATTAACTCCACTTCCAGCCCCTCTCCTTTCTGGGGAGAAAATTCCAAGCTCCCTGCCCCCTTTCCTAGAGCCATCAGAGCCCACCCAGTCATCTCATTAGAACAAAAGACACTCCTGTCACCTAGGAAATTCCAAGGGGGTTAGGAGCCTTATATTGGGAGCCAGGGTCAAAGACCACATTTTAAAACAAAGTTGCTCTTGTGTTCTTATCATTTGGGAATTTACAAGGGTTTCAGGAGCTCTGTGCCAAGAATGAGGTGGAAGAGGGGGCAGAGACCAAAGTATATTTTTTTCTGTTATCTCTCAAGGCCAGAAATGGACATTGCTTTTTAGTGCTGGGACTAAAATGATTAGCAGAAGTACTTAGATAAGACAAACACCAAACTCCAAATACTGTGTCTCAGATCAGATGTGAATTCTATAAATTCTTGCATAATCAACACTGATTTGTCTTTGGTGCTAAATTTTCCATTTTCTTGCTTTTCTTCTGGCTCTCATTTGTAATTCTGGAGTTGCTCATGAATTAACTGTAGTGTTCACAACAGCAATACTGGTGGCTGAAGAACATTTACACAATATTAAACAATTGCTTTTCGTCTTATGTTTGTGTATATGTCAGTTTACATATATTGAGTGAAGCATAATACTCATTTATTGTATGACTCTAGAGATTGCTTTAAGAGATGGCAAACATTTCAATATGAGTGATAATAGTGACAAGATTAAAATTGTTCTAATATTCTCTGATAATTTATCATGCACCCCCATTTCAGTGTTTTAATGATATGTAAAATTTGTGATTCATTTCTGTATCTAAATATTTTAAGAATTTAGGGGCGCCTGGGTGGTCAGTGGGTTGAGCCTCTGCCTTCCGCTCAGGTCATGATCCCAGGGTTCTGGGATCGAGCCCCACGTCGGGCTCTCTGCTCAGCGGAGAGCTTGCTTCCCCCCCCTCCCCCCGCCTGCCTCTCTGCCTACTAGTGATCTCTGTCAGATAAATAAATAAAATCTTAAAAAAAAAAAAAAGAATTGGCAATTTCAGTTGTTTCCTTGCCAGAGAGTATATTTCCTCCACACTGAAATTAAGAAAGAAAAAAAACAAAAACTATCTAAGAACTACAATCACTAGAGAAAATTTAGTTTGTCTAATTGGACATCAACTGTTGTTAAATTAATTAAACAAGAAGGCCATTAGACTGGGGTAGCTCTAATGTGATTTAAGCCTGTGCATGCTTCAGGGTAATGAAATTGAAACCTCAGGACAACCAATCACAAAGAACCGTCTAAACTTTAAACTATAGCCAGTCAATAATTTCCCTGCTTGGCTTCTGTCTTTCCTTTATAAAAGTTTCTCCTCAGCTCCTGTTGGTGGAGTCGCAGTTTGGCTCTGTTCCCAATTTGAATTTTTTGCTCAAACTCTTCAATTTTTAAGCATGTCTGGGTTTATCTATTAATCCTGTCGATGGTACACAATTCATGTAAAAAATCTTATTTATCTCATAATGTAAATAATTATTTTGCTGCTAAGAAGGCAAGGATAAGTTTATGAGCTGTGTATGTATTTATTTTATCGCTCATATCAAATATCCACAGACTACCCAGACGTGAAAATTACTAAAGTTAGTTGTCTTTGATATTTAGCCAACCTTCAGTCATTTCAAAGCCATAGCTTTATATGTATTTATTAGCTTGATTTATAACTTGTAAATATTTAGACACATGGGGCCTGCATCTGTGCTGTGGCCCTGGGCCTCCCAAATGCTCAGATGTGCCTGACCAGGCACAAATTTACATGTGTTACATTTGTCACTGACATAAGGAAATTAAAGTTGAAATATCTGGTAGTTTCTCGATCTTAAGTATCAATGTGGGAACTGATACCTATTTCATTAGTCAGCTAAACAGTGGTCACCCAGACAACTCAGAATACGCTGTTATATTTTATACATATGTAATATTCAGAATATTTAAAAAAACTTTTAAGATCATCAAAATGAGATGCTGAGAACATACCAGTTCCGGTTAAATTTGACATTATATATATGCAATTAGCAGCAAAGAGACACATACGTTTGAAGTGTTAAAAGAAATTCTAGGGGCACCTGGGTGGCTCAGTCAGTTGAGCATCTGTCTTTAGGTCAGGTCATGATCCTGGGGGCCTGGGATCGAGTCCTGCATTGGGCTCCCTGCTCAGCAGGAAGCTGCTTCTCTCTCTCCCACTCCCCTGCTTGTGTTTCCTCTCTCGCTGTCTCTCTTTCTCTGTCAATTAAATAAAAAATCTTTAAAAAAATTCTAATAAGTAAAATAAAAGTTTTCTCTAAAATTGGAAATGCCTCTGTAGTGTATGTCAGATTATATGATATAGATTCAGTCTTGCTTACCAAGATGCATCCGGTAAAAGTGAGATAGGACAGAACAGAGTATGTCATAAAGTGGAGGAGAGGGGTGGGACATAGCTGTACGGTGGAGGTCTGGGACTGTGCCTGAATTTATCTTTGTTGTTGCTGTGTAGCATATAAATATAATTTGAAATAGGAAGTGCTACCGGGTTGGGGGCACCTGGGTGGCTCAGTCAGTTAAACATCCGACTCTTGATCTCTGCTCAGGTCTTGATCTAAAGGTCGTGAGTTCAAGCTCTGCACTGGGCTCCATACTGGGCATGCAGCTTACTTAAAAAAAAAAAAAAAATGATACCTGCAGTGCCTGGTGGGCTAAGTTGGTAGAGCGTGTGACTCTTGATCTTGGGGTTGTAAGTTTGAGCCCCATGGTGGGTGTAGAGATTACTTAAAATTTAAAAAAAAGTGATACCTGTCATAAGAGATTTTTTTAAAAGTGCTGTTAATTGGGGTATAATGGAGATATCTTAAAATTCTTGTAATTATATTACTTTAGGAGTGGAGAAAGGTTAAATAAAAGGTTGACTTATTCAGAGAATACTGCTTAGCCTTGGAAAAGAAATAGAAAGTATTGTAAATATGTTTAACTCATATTTCATGCTTTGATTTAAAAATTGTTCCTTATTAGAATTTTTAAATTACCGGGGCGCCTGGGTGGCTCAGTGGGTTAAGCCTCTGCCTTCGGCTCAGGTCATGATCTCAGGGTTCTGGGATCGAGTCCCGCATCGGGCTCTCTGCTCAGCAGGGAGCCTGCTTCCCCTCTCTCTCTGCCTGTCTGTCTGCCTACTTGTGATCTCTCTCTCTCTCTGTCAATAAATAAAATCTTAAAAAAAAAAGAATTTTTAAATTACCAAAGAAATAAATGCTCTTTGTAATTTGTAAAGGGAAACAATATGAAGTTTTAGAAAGAAAATGTGAATCTGGTCTACTCATGCCCTGCTGCACCCTCACTCACCGCAAGATAAAAACCGTAACCGTCTGGTGCATATCCTCTCATATTTTTTTGTTATTCTTATATAAACCTATACACACATACATTCATATATGTATATATACGTAACATTCATATATAGTGATCCCACTATCCATGTTATTTTACCAGTTTTTAAAATTTAAAGTATCATAGACCTTTTTTAAAAGATTTTATTTGAGAGAGGAAGCATGAGAGCTTCTGGAGAGGGGGAGGAGTAGAGGGAGAAGCAGACTGCCCACCTAGCAGGGATCCCACTGCGGGACTCGATCCCAGGACCCTGGGAACGTGACCTGAGCCAAAGGCAGATGCTTACTCACTGAGTGACCCAGGAGCCCCTATCATAGACCTTCTGATACATAAAACTTTAATTTTTTATTGCTGCATAATATAGTGTGATTGTACTGTAATTCATTCAACCTTTCCCTACTGATGTATATGTGGGTTGCTTCCACTCTCTTTGTCTCAGCAAACAGTGCTGCAGTAAACATCTTTGCACATATATCCTTAGGGACTAGTGCTTTTATTTTGGTGCGAAACTGGTTGTGCCGACACTGAGGGCACCTGGTTGGCTCCGTGTACCCTTACGAGCAGTGGACGCGGAGGCAGATTTCCCACGAAGCTTGTTTCAGGGCTCTCTGCTTCAACAGGTGCCCCTACACTGCTACCAAGCCCCCCCCCCCCACCAGACCTTGAGAGAAGCTTAGCAATGTGCTCACAGGGGTCTGTATTTTTGTAATACTTTTTTTTTTTTTAAAGATTTTATTCATCCATTTCACAGACAGAGATCACAAGTAGGCAGAGAGGCAGGCACAGAGAGAGGGAGAAGCAGGCTCCCTGCCGAGCAGAGAGCCCGATGCGGGGCTCGATCCCAGGACCCTGGGACCACGACCCGAGCCGAAGGCAGAGGCTTTAACCCACTGAACCACCCAGGCGCCCCATGTATTTTTGTGATACTTGAAAAAGTAGGTTCCTTTATCCACAACCATTTAAGACAACTGTGCCTTTTCACTCCAAATTTCTCTCCCTTCACACTTCCCCTTGGGTTGTATGGCCTTGGAGTGGCTTGTAGAAAATTCTTCTCCTCATCCAGGTTATAGAATTCTAAGCAAGTGTTTCTCTTCTACCAGGGATACCCTTGGTAAAGTGGTACGTACAATTATAAACTCACCTGGGACTCACCTGAAACACAGTAATTCCTGTCTGTAGGTTAAAACTCTGTAACAGCACTACAAACAGCAGGTATGTTTGGTGGTAAGCCATGTTATTTTACGCCTGTCAGTGTATCAGGTTGGATCTTAGCACATTATCAACAATGAATTTGGGGTTGAAGAAACTTTTCTAAATTATCAGTAATAAAAATGCAAATTTCAAACAGCCCTGCTAGAGGAAAGGCTTCAATATCTTTCTTTCTGTAGAAAACAGTGTTATAAAATAGTTGTCTTACAAAAAAGTGTTTAAGAATTATGCATTCAAAGACTATGAAAAATAGTATTGTAGGGGTGCCTGGATGGCTTAGTCAGTTAGCTTCCATTCTTGACTTTGGCTCAGGTCATGACCTCGGGGTCTTGGGATTGAGCCCCAGTCAGCCTCCATGCTCAGCAGATTCTTTCCCTCTGCCTCTCCCCCCTGCTCACACACACTCGCTCTCTCTCAAATAAATAAATCTTAAAAAAAAGAAAAGAAAAAGAAGAATAGTATTGTAGAAGTGTGGCAGGCAGTTAATAATCAAGTTAAATTTTTCTGGGTGGTATTTGTGATCCAATTTATAAAATTTCTCATTATGGTGATTTCTCATTCTAAATAAATATTTACCTTTGTACTAAGTTTTGTAATGAAAATTTAAATTCTTTGCTTGTAAAGGGCCCTCAAATTGTTTAAGTTTCAGGCCTCATAAAGCATGAATCCTCGCCTAATTATAATTTATTGGTCTTTCAGTGTTTGCCAGGAAGATAAGTGAAAATCGAATCTTTTTGCTTTCATTGACATTTCATAGAACTCTAGTGAAACTGAACATTTTTTTACATATATATTGGACATGTGTATTTCTTCTTCTTTGAATTAACTATCTACATTTTTTTTTTGAGATTTTATTTATTTGAGAAAGAGACAGTGAGAGAGAGCATGAGCGAGGAGAAGGTCAGAGGGAGAAGCAGACTCCCTGTGGAGCTGGGAGCCTGATGCGGGACTCGATCCTGAGACTCCGGGATCATGACCCAAGCCGAAGGCAGTCGTCCAACCAACTGAGCCACCCAGGCATCCCTATCTATCTACATTCTTTTGTCCATTAAAAAAAATTTTTTTAAAGTACTCTAGGGACACCTGGGTGGCTCAGGTCATGATCTCAGGGTCCTGAGAGTGAGCCCCACCTCCACCTTCGCCTCTGTGCTGATCACGGAGCCTGCTTAAGATTATCAATCCCTGTCTCCCTCTACCCTTCCCTTCCCCCACCTTATCCCCCCCCAAAAAAGTAAGCTCTATGTCCAATGTAAGGCTTGAACTCATGTCCCCCGAGATCAAGAGTCACACACACTACAGACTAAGCCAGCTAGGCACCCCTCTTTTGTCCATTTTTTTATTGTTTCTTATTAATTTCTAGGGACTGCGTTCAAGGATATTTGTTACAGATCATTTTCTCTAGATTATCCTTTGTCTTTTTTGGTAACAGCTTTAGAGAAATCTAATTCGTATACTATACAACTCACCCATTGATTAATATTCTCTTTTTTCAGCTTTACTGAGGTATAATTGACAAAAATTGTATATATTTAAGGAGTGCCTGGGTGGCCCAGTCAGTTGAGTGCCTGACTCTTGGTTTCGGCTTGGGTCATGGTCGACGGAACGCTGCATTGGGCTCTGCACACAGCAGGGTGTCTGCTCAGGGTTCTCTCCCTCTGCCCCTCCCCCGACTCTCGTGCGAGCGCTCTCTAAAATAAGTAAATAAATCTTAAAAAAATTATGTATACTTAAGGTGTACAATGTGATATTTTGATATCTACATACATTGTGATTATCACCGTCAAGCTAATTAACACATCCATGACTTCACCCATTTGAAGTATACAATTCAGTGGTTCCTTCCATGTCCACAGGGGTGTGCAACCATCTCCAAAATCAATTTTAAAACATTTAATCACCCCCCAAAGAAATCTCGTATCCTTTATCTACCGCTCTCCATCACAATTTATCTTTTGACATACAGTATTTTTAGTATCAAATTTTCTTAATTTTCTTATAGTCAAATATGCACAAGTTTCCAGTTTCCTGTGTGGCTTAAGGTCTCTACTCTCTCTAAGGTTCTTAAACATTCTGCTACTATTTTATTTTATTTTACTATTTTATTTTTACATTTATGTCTTCACTTCATCTGGAATGTATTCTCAGTCTTTTCCTTGTCACTAATCAATTAGAACCTCACTTGTTGACTAGATTTTGGGAAGGGATTAGTATATCTAATGGGAGAGAAGTTTCTCTTTCAACAGGCTTGGGGGGAAAGACAAACCCGTGAGGGCCAGGAACAAAGAGCAAGAGCAAAGACGAAGAACATTCCCAAGAGGCGGAGTGTTGATCATCCCCTGTGTGGTTGTTGAGGGGAGAGCATGGTGCTCGTGTGATGCCTTGACCACATAACTTTCTCTTTCAAATAAGGAGTTGAAAATGGGGTCCTAACCACAAAGGTCAGAAGGGAGCCAAACTGCACTTAGCAGTGTGTTTCCAGAGACTACGGGTTTGGGCGGGGCGGGGGAGGAGAGAAGGAGTAACCAGGGTGAAGAAACCTGACAAACACTCCTTGGGCCAGGTCATCAAGGTTAACATCATGATGACAAATCATGTTGATAGTGTGTTCCTTTGATATTTTATGATGAGATCAGGACTTTACTTTTGTGGTCTTCCTCCCCAGAACCCATCATCCCAGTCTAACCATGAGAAAAACAACAGACAAACCCAAATTGAGGGGCAGTCTATAAAATGCCTGGTTGATATTTTTCAAAACCAGCAAGGGCATCATAAATAAGGAAAGTCTGAGAAACAGCCACAGACCAGAAGAGGCTAAGAGACATGACTACAGAATGTAATGAGGTGTCCTGGTTAAGATTCTGTAACAGAAAAAGAACACTAAGGAAAGAACTAACACAATCCAATAATGTATACCATTTACTTAGTTAATAGCAATGTGCCAAGGTTGCTTCCTTCCGACAAATGTACTGTAATGATATAACGTGTTAACAGTAGAAGACGCTGCGTGAGGAGTATGTGAAAACTCTCCTACTGTCTTTGCAACTGTTCTGTAAATCTAAAAGTATTCTAATTTTTTAAAAATTAAAATGGAGGGGGAAATATTTTTGCTAGCCACATCCTTCCTGAAAGAGTATATCTAGGCCAAGAAAGCATCCTGCTTTCCCAAAGAGTTGTGCCTCTAGAAGCTAGTGCTTAATTTGAACAAATTTTGTGGGTGGGTCAGAAACGAATTTTGAAAAGTCATTTTTGTTCACATTCTCCACCCAGCTCAGAGAAGCCTCCCAGGAGAGCTGATTCTGGTTGCTCTGGCCACTCCAGGCCTCCCCTCCCAGCAAGTTCAATGGGTTACAATGATATCCCTTATCCCCTCCTGCCCCAAGAGGTTGCTCAAGACCTCCAGGAGGCTTATTGTTCTTGGTCCTTGAACCCTGGTTCTCTTCTTCACCATTGACAATTGCTTTTATCACCGCCCCCCACCTTGCTGTAGTGACCAATTCAGACCCCTTACCCTGGTTTTTCTATCTTGGCTTCTCATTTTAGTCAACTCAGCACAGTTTCAGGACTTCTGTCTGAAGTTGTGGGTGAGAGATAGTCCTTTTACCACCTTTCCCTGCCCAACTAGCTTAAGGCCCCCTGGGTGTCAGCCGGAAGGAGTGGACACTGTAGCCTCTCTTGCCCATTTGATAGAAAACCATCAGCAGCGATTTTATCAAATATGAAAGTCATCCTCTCTACTCCAGGAAAATTACGGGAGCTGTCCTGATGAGAGTAGCTTAAAAAATACTATTCTATTAGTAATTATGTTACTATATCAAATTATGATTGTGTAGTTTTTTTTTTTTTTTATGAAGAGAGCAGAAGCAGGATTTAGTTTCTGGTATTGCCTTAAAGTTTCCTGATCCCCAGACAGCACTGGCCACGTACCCCTGTATTAACTTTCAAGGGAGTTCTGGGTAGTGCTGGTGCTGATGGAGACTGAAATCCAGAGCAGACCTTTACCCTCAGACTGTACAGAAATCTCGTGTTCAAAGTGAAGCTACAGCTCTGCTCTCATTTGACTGTTAAATTACTTTACCTGTAGCATCAATAACCTCCTAAGAGGCCACTCTGAGGGACTGGATGTGTGGCTTTTCCTGGGAAGAACTTGGGTTGGCTTTGACTTGATGACGAGACGCAAATGAATGAGTGGATTGGGAAGACTGATGACCTCACGGGGATACTGACTTAGAGGAGACAAGATACACCACACGCACTGGAAACTGGAAGTTGAATGAACCTTCATCCTAGGGTAGGACAGTGTGGTTTAAGAAATCTTTCAAGGGTCTGGGTTTGATTTTGGAACAAGTGAGCATGTCAACAAGATAAAACTTCTAGAAGCTTCTGTGTATTGCCCTCAACTCAAAGGGTGCTGTCCCAGCAAACAGAGACTAATGGGTGTGTGGTGAGCTTGGCTTCCTGAGTCTGCTGTTTTCTTCAGGAGTCGGTGGTGACAGGGGGTTGCCTGCCACATCACGAGAGGCCCTAAATGGGAAAACCACGCCTCCTGCTCTGCCGGTCAGAGAACCTGACATATCTGCATGATCAATTACCTTATCTCGATGGCCATGTGGGGGAAGCCCTGCCTTTAGCAAGTCACCTCACCTGGGCCAACAGTGTGGGTGCTGAGTGTAATTTCTTGGCTGTGCCCCCCGCACCATCTTGCTATGCTGCCCAAAGGTCCTACAGAAAGATGAGGCCTCCTGTCTGCAGACTCCTTCCTCTGTGTAACGAGGACGAGACTGTGGGCCTGCATGTGCGTTTATCACCTGGGTTACAAAGCACAGGAGGGCCTGGGAGGAGCAGGCCTGGCGAGACCTATCACAGTGGCCAAGCCTGGGCACGGGTCTGGGAAGAGCTGGTGCACTTCTGAGGCTTTGGGAAAGCCCAGGACCTCTGCCTTCGGAAGCCAGAAACTCTCTATTCCTCTTCTGTTTTACAGTTTTCCCTGCTTGAGAGAGCAGTGTTTCTCAACCTTTTTTCCTCATCCCTGCCCTTAAGGGGGAAAAATGAAGTCAGTTTCCATTTGCCTAAACACGAAAAATTACATATTAAGGAATAAAATGTTGCTGGGTTCGCTTTGGAGATAGATCCATAAACCATTGTAATCTCTAAGACTTGTTTCCCCTACTGCAACCCCAAGAACCAGTTTTTGCCCCCTTTGAGAATGCATGCCACGGAGGGACGCTGCTGCCCACAGAAGGGGGCTCTCTTCTGAGACCCTCTCTTGCCTGCTTGATTGCCTCTTCTCCTGAATCCCTCCGGAGGAGTTCAGCGGCATGTCCCAGAGATCCCAGTTCAACTGTCTGCGACCCTAGGGAGGTTGACTTTTTACTGAAGAAGTCTGGATCCAGGCGCCACGGCTCAGGGATGCCGGAGTAGTGGGGATGTCCCCGCTCACGGCCACAAGATGGCTGTAGCAGCTCCGGGCATGCCGCCCTCACAAGCCTGCGTGCGGAGGGAGGAAGGCAAGCAGGGCAACCAGCGGGCACCTGGTCGCTAAACAGCAGCTGCTGACTCCACTCTTTTTTCTTCCTTCCATCCTCACTTCTTTACCTTTTACTTAAACCAGCATTGCCCAAGCCCACATGTGAAGCACTGGGCGTCCAAATGGACGGAAGCACTTAACAGCAGGACGAGCTGATTGCCCTTGAACAGGTTACTTAATATCTCTGGGCCTCAACTTCCTCATTTACGAAGTGAGGGGCATAGACTCATTGCCTTTTTTTAATACATTACTTGGACTGAATAATACATACTTGGACTGAAGCCTAACATAAAGGCTTACAAATCCTGAATGCATCGTGTGAACCAGCTCCCAGGTCAAGAAACAACATTATCAGTCCTCCAGAAACCCCCGCGAAGGTCGCACTATTCTGACTTCTGCGACCGCGCTTCAGTTGTGCCTGGTTTTGAACTTCAGACAGCTGGCAGTCATAAAGTCGATGCTCTTTCTTTTTTTTAAGTAGGCTCCGTGCCCAGCGTGGAACCCAACGCAGGGCTTGAGCGCACGAGCCTGAGATCAAGACCTGAACTGAGATCAAGAGTGGGACGCTGGACTGACCGAGCCACCCAGGCACCCCAAGTAGACACTCTTTTGTATCTGGCTTCTTCTTTTCTTTTTTTTTTTTTAAAGACTGTATTTATTTATTTGGTAGACAGGCTTCTTTCATTCAGCTTTGTGTTCTTGAGGGGCACCTGGATGGCTCCGTCAGTAAAACATTAGCTCTAGATCTCAGGGTCCTGAGTTTGGTGCCTCCCCAAACTCCTCCCCCCCGTCCCCCTTCCCCACCTTAGGCATAGGGACTTTTAAAAAAATATTTTATTTATTTATTTGACAGAGAGCTAGAGAGAGAGCACAAGTAAGCAGAGCGGCAGGCAGAGGGAGAGAGAGAAGCAGGCTCTCTGCTGAGCAGAGAGCCCGATGTGGGGCTCGATCCCAGGATCCCGGAATCATGACTTGAGCCGAAGGCAGCCGCTTAACCCACTGAGCCACCCAGGCGCCCTGTCATAGGGATTTTTTTTAAAACCTGTGTTCGTGAGATTCACTCACCATTCTGTTTCTCCGCTGTCCTTGCCCTCTAACGTTCCCTTGAGTGACTATACCACTGTTGACAGGTAAATTGTTTTTAGTGTGGGCTCTTCCAAAGAGCGCTGCTGTGGAAAGTCTCAAATCCATCTTTTGATGAAAACACACACGCATTTCTGTTGTGTTCTGGGAGTGGAAATCCTGGGTCATAGGATGTCTGGGTGTTTACCTTCTAGATGCCTTTTAAGGGGCACGCCCGGTGATGAAACCAAAAACTATCCTGGAGTACACAGTCAGAAAATAGGTTTTCCTTCCTTTCACGGCTAATGAGACTCAACGCCAGGACTGGTCAGCTTGGTTTCTTCTCCAACTCACACTGTCTACCGGTAGCCTCTGTAGAAGCTTACGCACACCCCCGGCCCCCAGAGCCTGCTTGTGAAAAAGGCCGGGTAGCAGGTACTGCTTGTGAGGGTGGTGGATGACATTGCTAGGGCCGGATGAAGTCCAGTTCCTCGGGAGTTTGCAGGGCCATTCAGAGAACTTTGGGGGGGGGGGCTCTGAAAAATACCCACTCCACAGGGAGGCATGTCACAGAGCTATGAAATGAATCTGTCAACAGATGGTTTTGTTCATCTACGCTCTTCTCCCCAGTTTTAAGCGCCTGGTAGATGATGCTCCAGAAAAGGAACCGTAGACAGTTAGGGCAGAAGGTCCCTGTGATAGAATTTTGTAAGAGAAATCTGTCTTTTAAGAAACTTTTCAGCAAACAGGAAATTTCTCCAAAGCAAGCACTTTAAGAATGCTGTTTGCCAAAGGTGGTTTGGAATGTCATCTTACGGTTTAGAGCGAGGGGTGGAGCTCAGAGAGTGTCTCTGGGAGTACAGCGTATAGACCTGTATCTGCGTCACCTCGGGGTTTGTGGAAAAATGTCGATTCCAGGCCCAGTCTGGAATCAGAATCTCTTGGGTGGGGTCCAAAACTTTGCCTTTTGACAAATTCACAGGTGGATCTGAGGCACCGACTCCACGGTCTGTGTTGCATTATCCACTGCCAGAGGGTCTATATGCTTTTGAGGCCAGGAGTTTTGATATGGAAGTATAAAGTGATCCTATCACTACCCACAAGCCTCTCTCCTATTCTGGGGCAAGGTCCAATTTCTTGTTTGCAAAACTCTTCAGATCCTGGCCTCAAGTGGACCTGCTGGCCCTCGCTTTTTCCTGGGACATCACTGGCTGAATTAAACTGTCCACACAATTTTGCCTGTGTCGGCGATGGTGTCTTCTCAGTGGCCCCTCTTGTTTGAGACAGCCTTCTGTGGCTTTCTACATGTCACTCTGAAAGCTCTTTGAAAACCTCCTTTGTCCTCCTCAGCCGTCCACTTCAGAAGTGGTGGTGTTATTCTGAGGCGGGTTTTGGGATGCCATATAAAATAAAGCTACGATTGTATTAAAAACCAGGAGAGGATAAGCAGCTAACACAAACATGAATAAGGGCTAAGCACATGCTGTACCAGGGGAGAGAAAGAGGGAATGCTTTGTTGGGACTCTGCTTTGTTTCTGAGGTCCGCAGTCTGGGTGCTCACGGAAAGCCCTGACAGACTTGCTAGTGAGGTTTACAGGATTCCAGCTTGGCAAACTTACCAAATTCTGGGGTCCGAGGCCCTGTTTCCTGAAAGGTGCCTGCCTAAGCGCCCAAGATTCCCTGTGGTTGGTGGAAGGCCCACCCCATCCTGCGTTCTTAGGTACTGGTGGCATCTCCCCGGTACCCCCAGGCACGTATCATCCAGTTCATTCTTCCTCACAGCTCAACCCTAGAGATCCAAGCTTCCCTCCAGAAATTCCGACAAACACTACAACCTTCTGTTCAGATATACAAACTTCACGTTTCTTCCTTCTCACCATGTTGCTCTGAAAACTTTCAGTAGAGCCATAGTTACATACTCTAGGACACTTAACGTTATTTCAGGGACAATTTCCCACCACAAGGAACACTGAAATACAACAGGAAGTGGTGAGTATGAGTAGGCAGTCCTGGGCTAAATTTGAATGGTGGAAACTTCATACCAAAATGTTTTCCATAGAAGTTCACTTTCTTTAGTTTTGATGACTACCCACCGGATCGTTGTGGCCAGATGCCACTGACCAACCAGGAAACGGGAAAAATAAATGAATAAACTCTTTCATATGGCCTTTTAGGAGCTCTGGTTTTCTGGGGGCTGTTTGTTTTTGGTGGGAGCACAGAAAAATGGCAGTCTGACCCAAACAAATAGAGGAGTTTGGAGTGTAGCACGTTCAGTTATGAAAACTCCAGGATTATCATTTTGTAACAACAGCAGAGAAAACCTGACAGAGAGGAAGGGAATGAACATTTAGGGAATGTCTCTTCTACATGAGCATTTTGCTTATTACTTACCGAATATGCTGTTCCACAACCACCACCAATGCAGCTGTTCTTACCTGTTCCCTCCTCCTTTCTAGGTTAGGAAATAGGTTCGTGAAGGTTAGGTAACTTGTTCATGGTTACACACTTGTAGTGACTAGCAGGAGTCCAAATGTGGCTCTCTTTTCACTCTTCCCTGGTGACCTGAGGAGAAAGCTGAGTGGAGTCTTCATAAAGTAAGCTGTTAGGTTAAAGTGGCTAGCTTGTTAAAATAAATAACACTATCCAGTAAGGGACACCTGTGTTATCCATCTATAGAACACTGATTCTTGTTATAGCCATGCTATTTATTTTGATGCTAATTAGAACAGTTCATAGGGTCTGTAGTAGTCATAAGCAACCCTTGAAAATAAAAGTATTAATTTTGGGGCACCTGGGTGGCTCAGTGGGTTAAAGCATCTGCCTTCAGCTCAGGTCATGATCCCGGGGTCCTGGGATCGAGCCCCGCATTGGGCTCTCTGCTCGGTGGGGAGCCTGCTTCCCCCCCCTCTCTGCCTGCCTCTCTGCCTACTTGTGATCTCTGTCTGTCAAATAAATAAATAAAATCTTAAAAAAAAAGTATTAATTTTACCCACCTCTAGGAGGACCAGACTTTGACATTCTTGTGAGATAGACAGAGGCAGCATTTAAAATAGTTGCCAGTGCCCTCTGAATCCTGCTCTCCCCTACCAAGGCAGACCCATGTGGGGGAGAGAGAAGATGATCACTTGAGGACTAAGGCCCAGCGAATTACACCAGGGGAAATAACGTAGGTCTTTGAAACTCAGTGGGTCTCTGAGCGATATTTTGGATCAGGTTCAACTCTCTGCATTCTCCTGCTGCTGAAGTATGACTTGTTTTGCGATAAAGGTGTGGCGGAGAACACGGTGAATTCCAACTTCAAAATTTGTCAGGTGAAACTGGACAGACCTAAAGAGGTTGGAAATCGACAGGAAAAGTACACCCTCACAGTGAGCCACCCTGCCCTTTATTTTGCTAGAAGCCATCCTTTCTTGTGCGGACTGATGCCCTCTACTGACCTGGTCCTCAGAGAACCAGGTAAGGTGGGAAAAGGAGGTGAATTGCCACCCCCCCCCCCCGAAAGCTCACATAACGCCTTGACTATCTCCACTCTAACAAATAAATATGAGAATTCAGCTCAGCCAGAGGTCTGGAAAGGAAGCACAAACGCAGGAAGAATACAGTTCTCCCAAAGGGCAGCAGCAGGGTGAAGGTGTGAGTTTGAATCATACATCATGTGTAGCGCTCCCTGTCTTTTCTGAGGCTCACTGAGGTTAGCCTTACACACAGCGGGCTCCACTGCCGAAGCAAGATGGCCCTCCCACTGCCTCCTTGAATTCCCTTCTAGGTTCCCCACCCCATGTCCTCCAGCTCCTCTGCGCCTCAGAGCCTTTTATGCCATTCTTATAATACGCAGCGTAATTCCGTCCATTCTGGGTTATCTTTGAGGCCAGAAGATCCCGACTCACGTGCGGGCCCCAAAGCCCCCAGCCCCGCGCGTGGAGGCCGCGGACGCCTCGGTAAACGCAGGTGGAATGGAAGAGGATGCTCCAACGTCTTTTTCCACCTCTGATTTCCGTTAAACATTTGTCTGGGGACGACGCGCGGCGCCCCCCGGAGCGGCCTCTTGCAGGCAAGGCCGGCCACGCGGAGCACAGCGGCCGAGGGCTCCGCGTGCACTTCCTGCGGGGCCGCGGGCGGGGGCGGGGCTTCGGGCGCACCTCCCCGTCCCCCTCCCTTCCCGCCTCCTCCCCCCTCGGGGGCCGGCCGAGGCGCCGCGGGGGCGGGGCCGCCAGCGGGCTGGGCGGCGTGGCGGAGCGGGCTGGGCGCCCCCGGCCGAGGTGCGAGCGAACCGCGGCGGGCTCGGGCGCGGAGAGGGGGTACGCGGTGCGGAGCAGCCCAGCCCCGCACAGCCCCGCACAGCCCAGCGCAGCCCAGCGCAGCCCAGCACACCCCGGCCCGGCCCGGCCCCGCGCGGCCAGAGACAAGCCGGCGGGTGGCGGCGGCGGCGGCGGCTCCCCGGCCGGCCGGTGCAGGGCCTCCGACCGACTGCGGCCGAGCGGAGCCTGGGCGCGGGCGCTAGGGGAGCACGCCGCGGCGGGCACAGGAGGAAGCGGCGGCGGCGCGTCCCGAGCCGTGCGCGCCATGTCGGGCGGGCCCCCCAAGGGCCTGCCGTCCACCGGGCCCCACTCCCTGCTCGACATGCCGCACCCGCTGGCCGGCTCCAGCAGCGAGGAGGCCGTGGGCGGCGACAGCACGCCCAGCCCGGACCTGCTGATGGCCCGCAGCTTCGGCGACAAGGTGGGGCGCACGGGGCTGGGGACCGGGAGGCGCATTTCGCTCTCGCGGGGGATGGTGGACCCGCAGCTCCCTCTGGGCGCCGGGCCGCGCCCACCCTGGCGCCCCTGCCCGGGGGCGGGCGTGCCCTGGGCCCTAGAGCCTTTGGAAAAAGCGTCCCTCCCAGCCGCCCCCGCGGGGTCGTAGCGGCGCGGAGAGCGGCCGGAGGGGGCGGGTGCCAGTGACAGCTGGTGGGGAGGGGTCCTGTCCGCGTGTTGGGGCCGCTGGCCGGTGTGCAGTGCCCGGCGCTTGTGTCCTGGGATGGGGGGGGTCCCAGGTTCCTCCAGGAGCATCCCCGAAGGCTAAGCTGCCGGGTAACTTGTAGCTCCCCACTTTCCTGGGACTGCAAAGGAGCAAGAGTTAATGGTTTTCCGTGGTAGGACTGGCAGCCTTGGTGTTACTGCCAGAGTCATTTTCCCCACGCTCTGTCATGTGGGGAGTGATCTTTGTTTAGGTTTGCTGTGTGCCCTGCGGAGTCACCTGACTCAGACCCCAGCCGGCGAGGGGAGAGTCTCGCTGTGGTTTTCCGTCTGGGGCTCGGTTCACCTTTGACGGCCCTCCACACTGGTTAGCTTTGGCAGAGGCCGGTTTTGTGGTTGATGGGAAGAAAACTCGCCCTTTGACCTTCTTTGTGCAGGAGGAGGCTCCCGATTTTCTTAGAGCAGCATAATCCTGGTGTTGCTTTGAGAGACCGCAGAGTCCCTCGAAGGGTTAAGGGGCGGCATCCCCCACCCCTCCATTTCAGCTGTGACCAGAGCTTAAGCTGTGATTCTGTCAGCCCTGCTGCGGCCACCTACTCACTAATTGCAGAAATTAGAATTGGTCTTAACACTTGTGATCAGGATTCCCTCTTCCTGGTAAAATACGAAATGAATTCCTCCTAATCCCAATGTTAAATGGGATCGGAGGACCTAATTCTTTACCCCATAGATTGGAGGACATGTGGTACAGTAAAAATGAGTGTATTAGTAGTGCACAGAGGACTCAAGATAGATATGGAGGGGAACTTGGTGTACCTTAAAGAGTTTATGAAAGCCAGGAGTGGAGAGTAGAGCGTTAGGAGCAAAAGGACTTAAAAAGCGAATGAAACCAATGGATTGAGCAGTTTGAGGTCGGTGTGTTGGCGTTTGTGATTATTTCTTTTTATTTTATAGATGATACACTATATGAAGGGTTGTGTTGCTTGGAAATACCTTGTGCATATTTGGCATTCAATAAGCAATTGTTGAGTGACTGGATAAATAATTTGTTGCTTTCTTCTAGACCGAGAAATTGTTCCTACAGGCATGTAGGACAGGGACCGAAGTTGAACCTTCTGATTTCCTTCTCAGGATAGTGAATTTATTATCTATGGCTGTGTAACAAATTACTCCAAAATTTAGCACTGAAAATAGTATGTGGGGGTCAATAGTGTCATCTAGGAGCAGCTGGGCTGGTGGTTCTGACCTCAGGTCTCTATTGAGGTGGCAGTCAAGGTGTTGACCAGAGCTTGGGTCATCTGAAGGCTGGGTTTGGGCAGGATTTGCTTCCAAGCTCACTTACTCGGCTGTTGGCAGGCTTTAGCTCCTCTTTATTGGGCTGTTTGACATGGCAGCTAGCTTTCTCTCAGAACAAGTGGTCCAAGAGAGCAAGAGATCCCAGGACTCAAGCTATACTCTTGTATAAGCTAATTTTGGAAGCGACATAATTCTGCCATATTCTGTTTGTCACACAGACCAATGCTAGTACAAAGTGGGAAGAGGGTATGAATACCAGGTGGTATAAATATGGGAGCCATCTTGAATGCTGGTTGCTGCCAATGGCTATTTTATTTATTTTTTAAAAATTTGTAATTATTATTAATATTATTATTGTTACTGTTACCCTTATTTTTAGTAATTGCTATGCCCAGTATGGGGCTCAAGTCATGATGCTGAGATCAGGAGTCATATGCTCTTCTGACTGAGCCAGCCAGGTGTCCCCAATGATTTAAACATTTGCTTAATGATCCACTCTTGGCAGATACCTGTCTCAGAAATATGGGCATTTTCCTAATAAATACTAGCAGGACAAATGCCTTGTTCCACTTAGAGCTCATTGGTGGGTGGGAAATCAGGCCCAGGTCTAATTACTGCTGGCTTTCTTTACAGGGACAGTTCTGTGTGAAAGACCATCTTGAAGCTGTTATTATTAATTATTGAATATTTAATAAGTCTCCTTGCAGCTGTAAGCATCAAAATGACATCACTCCCAAGGGCCTGATTTATAGCAAGCCACTTTTCCTTAGAGGTTAAGTAATGTAATTTCTTTCCCTGACTGGAAGTAACATTTTCCTTGAATCTTGGCATGCACGTGTGTTCTAGTGACTGTGGGGAAATTTCTGTAGAGAGAAGCTAGCATTCAACTGAGGTGAGTCAGGACCAGTAGAAGGAAGCCTTCACTTTGGCCTCTTTCTCTTGCCCCGGCAGCATGGGGGTCATTGGAGGACAGGTAGGAAAGCTGAGTGCTGTGATCTGTCTTTGAAAAGAAACCTGTTTTCTCGTCTTTTTGGACAATGGAGTTGTGACCCTGGATGCCTGGTTCAGAGTCTTTTCTGGGCTTGGAGAATGAGGGTTTGACAGGCTGCTCATGGCTCAGGGTTGTTGTATTCTACAGAGTGGAATTGCTTTCTATGGACCCAGGATGTTGCCAAGAATGGGGAAGCCTCGTGGTTTGGTCCCACAGACACTTCTGGGTGGTGTCTGTGATGCTTGCGGGAGATGGAAACAACAACCAAATATGATGGCTTTTCATCCACTAACTTCTAAAATCATTCAAACCTTGGAGTCATGGGAGAATCCTTCCTGGCTTCCAAGGGTTGCTAGGACTAATTCTTTCCATGCCTCACCAGGCCTTCTATCACTACATCCTTCATCTCCACCTAAAATGTAAATAAACCACTTGGCCTGACTCTTGTCTGTCTTTCATCTGCAAACCACTCTGGGCTACTTCTCCCCTGGCTCATGCTCCAAGCTTCTGTGTCCCTCCCGACACTCATACACTGAGCCCACTCTAGGCCCAGCTGTGGTTAACACCCCTTCCCACATCCTCAATCTCTCCACTCAACTCTTCCGCCTACTTTCTGCCCTTTTCAGTGATGGCTTCTCCCAAAGTCTTCAGAGTGGAGGTGTCTTTCTGTCTCCTATTCCGCTTATATCAGGATCAGGAGATGGGGATCGGTGTCCCCTTCTCCCCACTGCCCTTTACAAACCAAGCTCTTCTCCCCGGAGGCCCATGTCATTTTATTGGTCAGTCACTTATTTGAGGGCCTACCAGGAGACAGGCACTGTTCCAGGAACTTGAGCGGAGTCAGCCAGTTGAAGACCCCTGCCCTCACTGGGTACTTCTCAGTGAGTATGTCCTATGTTATGTAATACATGCTATGGGAGGGAGAAGAAGTAGGTTGGGGAGGGGGTTCATGATCACTGGCTGTGGGAGGAAAATTTGGATAGGCCTTCCTGAGAACTGGAGATTTTAGAGACGTGGAGGAGGTGAGGGAGGGAGTTAGCAAGTGGATGTCTGGAGGAGTGTCCAGCTGGAGGCTCACAGGCATCTGTCTGGTGTGTTATGGAAGAGCCCAGAGGCCACCGTGGCTGGGGCAGAATGGACAATGGAGAGTTGTTGACGTACAGCAGAGAGGGGAGGGTCAGACCATGGAGGGTCTCATAGGCCACCCTGAGAATGTTGGCCTTTGCTTTGAGGCCACATTCAGAGTCTTGAGTGGAAGGAGGACTTGATCTGACTTACGTGTTGAAAAAGGTCACGCAGGCTGTTGAATTGAGAGCCCTTTATTTGGCTATTGCACTGAAATTCATTTCCTTTTAGTTAAAAGGCTATAAACAAATACAGACTGGCAAAGGAAAAAAAAATCTTTGGAAAGCCCCAGATAGTTTGGCTTCAGGAGTGGCTGGAGCTAGGTATTCAAATGATACCGGAAATCTGTCACTCTCCGTCTCTTGGCTCTGCTTTCTTCTGTGTTAGTTTTATTCTCAGGCTAGCAAAGGGATATGTTCTACAAATAAGCCTCACAATTTCAGCAGAAAGAGAGTACCTCTTTCCTGATAGCCCCAGCCAAAGCCCTGGGCTGGTGTCTCGGGAGCCTCAATTGGGTCAGGCACTGGAACCCAGCTTTGTTAACTGATTGCCCGGACCTGACGCAGATCCTTATCTTTGGAGCATGGAGAAGGGAAATGTTTTGTAGGTCTGTGCATTTGAATGGTGAAATGTACATATAAAGTACATAAAATGTTTAAAGGATAAAATGTATCTATACAGTTTAGAGAACAAAAAATACTCCTGTTCCTCCTATCCCCCAGTTTAAGAGAATATTGTTAGTATCTTAGGAGCCGTGTGTGAGCTGGGGGAGGATGGAGGTGGTTTCCAAAGCAGAATCAGGACGCTGCTAATAGGAGGAGGAATGAACGAATGGGGGACAAGCAGAAACAAATGTCTATTTTACAGGACTTTCATGACTTTTTCATTCCTTGTTGTTTCTAACTCATTAAAATCTCTAGATCTGGGGCTCCTGGGTGGCTCAGTTGGTTGAGCAACTGCCTTCGGCTCATGTCATGATCCTGGACTTCAGGATCAAGTCCCGCATCAGGCTCCCAGCTCCTTGGGGAGTCCGCTTCTCCCTCTGACCTTCTCCTCTCTCATGCTCTCTCTCACTCATTCTCTCTCAAATAAATAAGTAAAATCCTTAAAAAATTTTTTCTTAAAAAAAAAAAAAAAATCTCTAGGCCTTGGGGAGCCTGGGTGGCTCAGACGGTTAAGCCTCTGCCTTCGGCTCAGGTCATGAGCCCAGGGTCCTGGGATTGAGCCCCGCTTTGGGCTCCCTGCTCCGTGGGGAGCCTGCTTCTCCTCTGCCTCTCTTTCAAATAAATAAATAAAAATTAAAAAAAAAAATCCCTAGACCTCAACTCACTGTTTTTTCAAATCATACCCTCCCCTCAAGAGACCCTGTTCAAACCTTCAAAACTATTGGCTTCTTCACTTCATTTCCACACACCTTGACCTCTTTTTTCAGTTCAGCTGCCCTCTCCAGGCCACACCCTTGCGTTCGAATACCTGGAATGGTTTGGGCTTTGAGTTAGTGCCATGAGATACCATCTTCTCTTGCCTCCCCCGCTCCCAGTCAGCAAGGACCGACTGCACCTGTTTGCTGCCTGCGTCTGCTCGCCTCCGTCCTTCACCGTGCACGGCTCCTCCGGTCAGCGCCTCCTGCCAGGTCCCGGCCTCCATTCCCTTGCTCTCCTTCCTTTACACCCAGCCTGGATCATTCCGCAGGTTCAGGTCTTTTGCCTACACCTGGGGTGTGAACACAGCTTGCGAATCGCTGCCGGGGTCAGTTCACGGGAACCAACCCCAGCTGGGGCCTCAGCGGTGCTGGGCGCTCCGTCCTTTCCACAGAGGCTCCTGCTGGGCGCCGCGGCTGACCCGAGGCTTCTCTCTGTGGCTCACACCTTCCGCCCCTCTCCTCTGCCCTCCCGTTCTGCTGATGAGAAGACAGACGGGGTTCTAGGCCTCTCTGCGACTGTGTGGCCCGCCCTGTCTGGCCTCTCAGAGACCTTTGCTCTGTGTCACCCTCATTCGTCCCTGTGTCCTCACACTCCCTCCCGCCTGGCTCATTCCATCAGTACTTAAACACGCTCCGGTCACCCCTCACTTGTAAAACAAACGAGGAGTGAAGAAAACTCTGCTGTGAGGCTTTCTTCTTCCCTGTCTCAGCATCTCTTTTGTGACTCCTCCTCCCAGTGGAACTTTTTGAAGGCACGGTCTGCCCTTCTTGTCTTCCCCGCTCACCCCTCAGCCCACTGCTGTCTGGTTTCTGACTTCACTCGTGACTTCCTTCTTGCAAAATCCACTAGCTGGTTCACCGTCCTCGGCTGTCCTGACCTCCTCTTCCTCCAGCCCTTGATGCTGTCGAAGCCCTTTCTGCTTCCAGGCACGCCGGAGCCTGGCTGTCTTATGTTTGAATCCCAGCCCTGCCTACCTACAGGCTATGCGACAGCAAATTATTTAACCTCTCTGAGCCTCAGTTTCCTCATCTGTAAAGAGGGGACAACTGAAGCAGCTCTGGCACGGGGTCAACGTGAGGATCTGGGGAGTCCGCACTTAGAGTAGTGCCTGATACGTGGGGAGCCTTTAATAAATGGGAGGTGGTGACGGCGGTTACTCCTGGGGGCTGTACCCTCCGTATCTTCTTTCGCATTTCTGCCTGTTCTTTGTCTGCGTCTGTATCAGTCGTGGGCCGGTCAGGGTGAGAAACCTCTGTAGGTATCTCAAACCGAAAGGCTGTAATACAGGGAGGTAGTTACATAGGCAATGGAAGACGCGAGAAGACAAGCAGAAGATGGTGAGATTAACAGAGCAGCAACAGCAGGAAACTGCTGTCACCCTCAGGGCCGGAGGGTCAGCGAGAGGAGGTGATGTTACAACCCTTCTGAGCTTCCGTGGGAACTAGAAGCATGGCGGGGCGGCTCCACAAGGGTGGGGTCCCCTGAGGAGGGGAGGCCCGGAGAGGAAGCAGCTGCTGCCGGGGATGCTCTCTGAACCAGAGCAAAAGACTCTGGGCAGAGGCAGAAGCTCCCTGGCTTCTCTTCTCATCCTGTCTTCTGGTCTCTCGTCAGCATCTTCCGTTGGCCAAAATAGCTTCCTTGGTGGACGTGTGACTCTAGGAGAGCCTAACAGTCTTCGTTAGATTTGCTCGGATGGCCGCTGGGGGGAGGGTATCTCTTCCTTGTAAGATTGTGCACCTGTGTTTGCTCCCATGTGGAGAGGGGCTCACGGAGAGGCCGGAGAGGAGAGGAGAGCTGGGAGAGAAAGGGGGGACAGGCCCCGTGGCTCACTCGAATCCTGGACCCGCCTGGGACAGCGATGCCCGAAGCCAGCGCTGCTGCTTGGTTACAGAAGGTCGTGAATTCCCTTTTACTGACACTCTTTTCAGTTGGGTTTTGTCACTTGACACTTAAAAAAATATATATTGACTGACAGATACGTTGACCTTAAAATGTGAAGTGAGAGTTGAGTTTTACTTTGGGAATGTTGAGGAGGGGGGCTTCGTTCCTGTCGGTCAGCCCCGCTGTCGGGGTGCACGTCTGCAGCCAGCCGAGGTGGCGGAGGGGGTGTTTTCATTGGGTCCTGGAAGTCTGAGGGGCCTTTCAGGTGCGAGGCGGGGAAAGCACCACGGGTTCAGGGAGAAGCCTGAGCACAGCTCCCGAGATCGGAAAGGTCTATGCCCGCTGGAATGGGGTCGAGTGGAGTCGTGTGTTGGGATGGGTTTTGAGGGGCTGGGGGTGGGGATTAGTGAGGAGCGGGCAGCCCCCAGACTGCTTTGAGCGCGTTGACGTGGAGGTCAGCTGTTGTTCTTCAGGCAGGAGTTGGCCCTCGAGGGGTTTTGAGTGGCGGACGACGCGGTCTGCGCTGAGGACGTGGGGGCCTGGCAGTGACGAGGCCGTAGGCAGGTGTTGGCCTGGCTTTGGCTCGAGCGGTGGCCTGCAGGACAGAAGATGGGAAAAGATGCCTCGTTTTGGTAGAGTGGGGACGCCTGGCCGCCCTCACGGAGCGCGCACGAGCACGAAGACCATTGGGGTGCAGTTTGAGGACAGGGGTCAGGACGGAGGGGTCTGAACCCCACCTTCGGAAGCCTCCTCAGAGTTCGAATCTTAGCCCAGAGGCTGCTCCCGGGAAGATCTTCCTCAGCATACGGACGCCTAGCCCCGGAGCTCCAGCCCGAGTGGGCGGCCAAAGTGGCAGTGGCTGAGGTGCGCTGAGGTGCGAGCTGACAAGCGTGTGGGAGGCAGGGGTGTGGCACTGGTCACGGGAGGGGTGGCGGCTGGGGGGGGAAGAACAGGGTTGAGGGAAGACATTTAGCATTGGGGAGACTTGAGTCTTAGTGGAGGTTACAGGGAAGCAGACAGATGTTTTGTGTGAAAACGCAGGATAGCTCGGCAGAGGCACACCGGCTCGTGTGTGAGGGACTCGGTTTGTTTATGAGGCATCGGGGTTCCATGTGGTCTCGCGTCGCTCGCCCCACAGAATTCCTCCCTTGGGCCTCCACAGCAGCAGTCGGGCCGCTGTTCTGTGTGTGTGTGGCCGGCGGGAGGCTGTGTGGACCAGGGCTGGAGGGCTGTGAGGAGAGGCCTCTCAGGACTCCTGTTGGAGCGAAGGCCCCGAGGCGAGAAAAACATACCTCGTGTCCAGGGAGCAGAGAGCAGGCACCTTCGAAAGCTTTCTGTCTCGAGTGTGCGCTCGTAGGCCTGGCTCTGCTGGATGCTGAGGGCACTGAGAAAGATTAAAACAAAAAGGAACCCCCTCAGGAGGTCCTTGGTCTCGTGGAGACGTGGCAGAGAGATGGTTCCAGTAGAATGTGAAAAATGTGAACCGTATTTACTAGCTCTGGGGCCTTGGGCAGGTTTCCTAACCTCAGTGTCCCCACACCTAAATTCTGGGTTACCTTTACGGGGCTGTTCCGAAGACGGAATGCACGTTTGCAGTAACAGTGTCTGGGAGACGGTAAATGCTGTGAAAATGCTGGTGTTTGTATGGCCTTGGAAGCCGACCCTGAGAAAGAGTTTAACCGCTAGGAGTTTACTGGAGGGGTGAAGGGAAGTGAGGCAGGCAAGGGAAGGCACCAGAAAAAGATAAGTCTCCAAACCAGTTTCCACCCCTCGGAGCCTGTGCAGAACACACACCTGGGTTGTCCACACCCGGGGTGAGGCAGGGGGGTCTTCGAACGGCAGCCTTTATCGGCCACTGGTTGCACACTCCATGGATGGTGTGTTGGGCATTGAATCCACAAGCATTTTCTGGTCTGCCCCAGGGGTGGGCAACGCGGGGGGAGCAGTCAGGCCAAGAAGTGCAGGCGCTGGCGGCTGGAAGTCAGGCCAGTGGGCCCTGAGGTGGTCAGGGCAAGGGGACACGGGCGGACACCGGCCGTCTCCACCACAGTTATTATGAGAGTGAGGTACAGGGATAGAAGTAGGGAGTGACCCTGCTTAGGAGAAGGGTGGCTTTTCCCGAGGAAATGATGTTTGAGGTGGAGAATGGAGAAGTAGACGTTTTGCAAACGGACAGAGCAAGGAAAAGTAAACGGGAGCAGAAAAATCAGCACGTGCAGAAGCTGGGCCGTATCTGGTCGCAGGAATGGCCCAGGGAGGGCGGCTGAGTTGTGCAGCTGGAGAGGGAGGTAGTGGGCAGGTGGAGGTCTGGACTGGCAGACGGCGAGGGCTCTGTCGCACGTGACTGGGAGGCCAGCTGGATTTTAAGCAGGGCAGGTGCAGGGCCGTACTTGTTAGGTCACCGTGACTGAGCCCCTAGCTGGGATAGGGTGGGTGGAATCAAGAGGCCAGGAGTCCAGGCAGAAGACGGTTGGAGCAGAAGGTTGCAGTTTTAGTGGCGTTTTGACTCCCTGACTTAAAGGAGTGTATTGCTCTGGAGTTTTGTTTGCACATGATAGAAGTCAGGCTCTCACTAACTTAAGCAAAAAAGGGTGAACCCATCAACAGGCTCACTTGAACCACCAGAGTGAGTTGGAAGCAGGGTCTGAATGTTCCGGCAGTTCAGCTTCATGCTCCAGAGCAGTTTTATCCGTGAGGCAGGGGAGTGGGGCAGCTGGCAGGTCCCAGCCCTCCCATTTTACAGCCGTGCCTCCGGAGAGGGAATAAATCTCTTACACAGGGAGGAATCTCAGGGAGCTGTGGCTCGGGTCCTGTACCCCACCTGAGACCAATCAGCTGGGCCCAAAGGTTCAACTGTGGCTTGGGGGTGGCTGGGGAGGGAGTCTGAAAGAGTAAGTCAGCCCTCTTCCCAGCTTCAGGGTTCTGGAGCAGCTCGGAGGTGTGTGTGTTAGGCAAACAGTAAGAGATTACTTACAAGGGAGACTCTTGGGTCACAGGTTTTAGTGACTGGCTGAATCATCTTGGCAAGAATAAAACAGATTTTGGGAGAAACAGGTCAAAAATTAAACTATAGATTTTTTAAGACTTAATTTTTTATTTTATTTTTATTTTTATTTTTTTTATTTTTTTATTTTTTTATTTTTATTTTTATTTATTTATTTTAGAAAGAACACACAGGCGGAGGGAGGGGCAGAAGGAGAGAGAGAATCTCAAACAGACTCCCTCCCCACTGAGCACGGAGCTGACTTGGGGCTTGATCTCACAACCCTGAGATCACAACCTGGGCCAAAACCAAGAGTCCGATGCTTAGCCGACTGTGTCACCCAGGTGCCTCAGGCGTAGTTGCCTTTTAAAAGAAAAATTGAGATATAAATCACATACCATCAAATCCACTTTTTTTTTTAATTTTAAAGATTTTGTTTATTTATTTACACAGAGAGAGATCACAAGTAGGCAGAACAGCAGGCAGAGAGGGGCGGGGGGGGGGGGAAGCAGGCTCCCTGCTGAGCAGAGAGCCCAACGTGGAGCTCGATCCCAGGACCCTGAGATCATGACCTGAGCCGAAGGCAGAGGCCTAACCCACTGAGCCACCCAGGCACCCCTCAAATCCACTTTTTAAAAGCATATAGTGTGTGGTTTTAATTTATTCACAAGGTTGTGCAACTGTCACCAGTTTCCAGTTCTAGAATGTTCATCACCCCAAAGATAACTCATCCTACCCATTAGCAGACACTCCCTCCCTGCTCCAACACCTGGTAACCACCATTCTATTTTCTGTCTTTATAAATATGATACCTCTCCTTTAGATACCTTATATAAGTAGAATCGTATAGTATTTGTCTCTGTAACTGTCTTATTTCCTTAGAATAATGACCTCAGGGCTCATCCGTGTTGTAGCATGTGAGAGGATTTTCTTCTTTTTAAAGACTGAATAATATTCCATTATATGGATAGATCATATTTTCTTTATCCATTCATCTTCTGGTGGACATTTAGTTTGCTTCTACCTTTTAGTTATTGTATATAATGCTTTATGGATGTCCAGATACGTCTTTTGTGATCCTGTTTTCATTTTTTTTGTTTTTGTTTTTGTTTTGAAGTATAAACCCAGAAGTGGGATTGCTGGATCATATGGTAATTCTGTTTTTAATTTTTGAGGCACTTTCACCCTGTTTTCTGTAGTGGATGTACCATTTTATAATCCCACCAAAAGTACACAAGGGTCCTAATTTCTCCACATTCTCATCAATACTTGAAATTTTCTATTCTTTTTTTGAAAGCTTTTTATTTTTTAATTTTTATTTTATTTTAATTTAGTCTTTTTTAGAGAGGGAGAGTGAGGGGGTGAGGAGGCAGAGGGAGAGAGAGAATCTTAAGCAGACTCCATGCCCAGCGTGGAACCCAAGATGGGGCTCGATCTCACAACCCTGAGATCATGACCAGAGCTGAAATCAAGAGTCAGACACTTAACCAACTGGGTCACCCAGGGGCCAACTATTTTCTATTGACAAAAGTGGCCATCCTAATGGATACAACATTTGATTTATATTTCTCTGATGACTGGTGCTGTTGAGTGTCTTTTCCTGTACTTTCTGGCCATTTGTATATCTTTTTTGGAGAGATGTCTATTCGAGTCCTTTGCTAATTTTTTATCAGATTATTTGATTTTTTGTTGCTCAGTTGTAGGAGTTAATTTTTATATTCTGGATATTAACCCTAATCAGATACACAATTTGTAGGTATCGTCTCCCATTCCATAGGTTGCCTTTATGTCTTTTGCACAATTTTTTAAAGTTTGCCATAGTCCCATTTATCTATTTTTGCTTTTGTTGCCAGTGTTTTTAGTGTCATATCCGAGAAGTCATTGCTAAGTCAATGGCATGAAAATTTTCTCGTATGTTTCTTCTAGGAGTTTTATAGTTAGGGGTCTTAAGTTTGGGTCTTTAATCCACTTTGAGTTAATTTTTTTAAAAAAGATTTTATTTATTTATGTCAGAGAGAGAGGGTGAGCACCAGCAGGGGGTGTGGCAGGCAGAGGGAGAATGTGGAACTCAGTCCCAGGACCCTGGGATCATGACCTGAGCTGAAGGCAGACACTTAACCAACGGAGCCACTCAGGTGTCCTGTGAATTAATTTTTGTATATGGTGTAAGACGAGGCTTCCACTTCATTCTTTTGCATGTGGATTTCTAGTTTTCCCAGCACACCATTTGTTGAAAAGACTGTCCTTTCACTGTTGAGGATGTATATACTTTTAAAGCTAATTTCTTACTAAAATCAATAAATCATATTAATAGTTGAAGTGCTGTAGATGAATTTATCCTGCAAATGTTTGAGCGACTTCTCTGTTCTATATGCTGAGTAAGGCCTACTCCTTGGGAATCAAGATACCTAAATTCTGGAAATGACATTAGCCTGGGACGGGTCTGTAATTAGAATAGACATGCTTGTAGAACGGCTGTTTTACTGCAAAAACGGAAGATAGACTTTCTTCAGGGCTATTTGGTGAGGGCAGAGATGTGTTCTAAGGAACTGAGCTTGTTGTCATCCTGCTGGCATCAGCATTTATGCTGCAAAAAATGCAGTTATAGCAGCCTTTCTCTGTGCTGTCCAGTCAAGCAAATCTTGTTTATTTCATGACTTGCATCAGCAGTTTGAAGGCACTTGGACTTTTTGTTCATTTTTCTCAAAGATTTATACGGGCCTATTGTGTGCCATACCTTGAGGATACATAGATGGACAAGATGACCTTACCTTTAGGCGGTCAAGGCTCAGGAAAGGAGACAGAGGAGGTACAAGTGAAGGATTGCAATAGGGGTTGCACAGAATGCCATGAGGGTAGTTACAGTGATTTCTTTTGAGTTAAAGAAATTCTAGAGTAAAGCATATTTCAAGGAGGCATTGAGTTACCTGTTACAGGTTTTGTCCTTGATATTAATGGTCAACGTTGGGATTGATATTAATGGTCAACGTTGGGATTTCAGTGAGAATTTGAATAACTGTTTTCTGGTCTGATAATAACAGGGAACTCTTTACTGTCTTTCAGCCCGTAGATTTTATTATGCCTTTGTTAATCCAGTGAATGTTCTTTACCAGTGTATCCAATATTGACTGTAATATGTGGGACCCAGTGCAAAATTGAAATGCTTTTCCCCTTGTTAAGATTTTATTAAGAATTCCAAGATGGTGACAGCAGAGCCCAGTGTGGAAACCTTCTGAGCACAGGATCTTGTGTGAGCGCAGATCACAGACCTACAGAGCTGGCCCTGAGTATACCCTTTAGAGGTACTGGTGGCCAGGTCCTGTTAAAATCACTTCTTGTCCTTCTTGGTGTTCTAGGTGAGGACTGTTGGATCCTTGGGTGTGCTTGTAATGAGCCTGGCTTCCTGGGGCTGGCTTCTCCCGTCTGGGTTGACCGTGGTCCTTGTGACTCCATCGCCTGTCAACATTCTAACATTTCCTGTTTCTAGAAGAACTTAATGTAAACTCCCCTCCTGCCCGGCTTTTCATGGCAGTGCTTTGGACTGCTTTTCATTTCCCCAACCATTGCTTCTACTTTCTTTCCCCTTTTGTTTGGGTCTCTCCCCCGCAGGCTTCCCAGCCTCTATGCTCCCCCAGTTATCCTTGCCTTTGCCCAGAGATAAAGGCAGGGGGTGGGCACAGTCGCTGCTGACATCTGCAGAGTGCCAGCTGTTTGGGAGCCTTGCTGGATCTTCTCCGTGCACTCCCCTATGGTGTAGTTCCTGTCTTGTTCCCCTTTGACAGCTGGGAAAATGTAAGCTCTGGGAGGAGTAACTTGGTCCAAGTTGCCAAGCTAGAGGAGAGTGGGGCAGGGATTTGAACTTGGGTCTGTCTGACTTGAGAGCCTGCTCTTCCTTGCCACCACCACTGCTCGAGACCTCACTTTCTTCCCCAAGCCCCCTCCCCGATCTCTGAGCACTTGCGCACCTTAGTCACTGAACCTCGGGTTTCCACTGCAAGGTGCATCTGCATGCTTAGGGGGAATGAAGCCAATCTCTCCTGTGTCTTAGCTCAGGTCTCTTTTCTCTGTCCACTTTCTCGATTTTTGCAGCCTTTGTCCTCACCACACCAGTTTCCCTTGTCAGGAAGTTTCCCAAGGCTTGCTGGCTCCTGCCCGCTCGCTCTCCCCAGCCCCGCCAGGCTCCTCGGAGGAGCAGTCTTTGTGCGAGGCCTCCATCTGCCTCGCCATCTGCCTGCTCTCGCCTGGGCATCAGGATCCATGGTCCAGCTCTGCCCCTACCCCTCACCACCACAGAGAACTGCAACAGCTCTTTTTGCACTGTGGAGCTCAGGCCTTTAGAGCTGCAGAGACCTGGGAGGGCATCCACCCTAAGTCCCTCTTGTTTTCACTTGCATCTGGGGCCCTGTGAGAGAAGCAATTTGTCAGACCCAGGTCACCCAGCTAGCTCCTGGTGGAGCTGAGCCTAGGACCCAGGTTTCCAGACTGCTTGGTCTGGTGCCCATTTTCTGTGACTCGTGACACTAACCAGCCTCCCCTTGATTTTCTTCGCTCTCTTTTCTTTTTATTCTCAGGGTCTCCTACTGTTCATTGCTGTATTTCCCTAGTCCAGTGCCTGGCACGTAGCAGAGGTTTAATCAGTTCCTACTGAATGAATGCATTCTGTGTTCTCTGCGTCCTCCTCTGGTCTCTGGACCCTGCCTCTCTGGACCTGCCTCTTTTCCCTTCCAGCCCTAACTGTGGGCCCACCAGCCAGGGTCCCCGCCCTTTGCTAGTTCCTTACACATCATCCCTGGATGGACTTACACCTGCCCCAAAGTGTAGGATTCCCACACCTTCAGGGTCTGGCTTCAAATGCACCTTGCCAAGCGTTTCTCTGATACTTGTTTTTAGCACCCTTAAGATCACTCTATGGGGAGAGTATTTAAAATCATAGCTTTCTTGGCCTGCATGCAACATCACCGTTTCCCCTCTTTTCATTTCCATTGTGCATGTCCTCACCCTAATGACGGTGTCTGATGATCTGTCTTGTGTCCCAGCTTTTACTCAGTCTGCTTGTTTCTGACCACTGTAGCCAGAGTTCTCCTTCCTGAAAACACCACCCTGTATGTGTCTGTGTGTCATTCCCATCTCCAGAGGCCTGCAGCGACCTCCCAGTGCTTATGCAGTGACAGGGCAGGCCCATGCCTTCTGTGTTCATGTACCTATTTGCCTCTCTGGTCCTCTCCTAGGGAGTTAGTTCTACCCTGCCCAAATGATTTTACCCACAAGGTACCTGACAGGTTGTGTGAGTTTTTGCTTGCCCACCTTTTATGTGTTTGTGTTACCGGCTGTCTCCCACTACGGCTATGGAACCTTGTTACTCAGAGTGTGTTCTGTGGACCAGTGGCATTGACATTGCCTGGGAGCTCTTTGGGAAGGTGGAGTCTCAGGCTGAATTCCAGACCTACTGACTCAGAATCTGCATTTTGACATTATCCCTAACTTATTTGCATGCACATTAAAAATTGAGAAGCACCATCTTCAAACAAGATTATCAGGCTGACTAAGCGTTCATGTCATTGGAGGACTTCCTAGATGATACCGATGCCGGGGCCCCACCTCAAAAAATTTGATCCTAGATCGAATGAATCTAGGATGGCCCTGAGACTAGTGTTTTTAAAAAAGGTTTTTGCAGATAGTTCTGATGTGCAGCCAAGGTTGAGATCAATTGCCTTAGAAGAATTCTTGGATTCACCTGGTAGGAGTTTGCCTTCACACGCATATGTCTCTTACACTGCACCGTAGTGTAGAGCAGGGACTCTGTCTGCTTTGCTTATTGCTGTAATTTCAGGCATGTACAAAGCCTCGGATGGGTTAGGTACTCAGATATTTGTTGACTCAATAAATGGACATATGCTAAATGATGTATATATAAGAGTATTTGTTGCGATATTATTTCTAATAGCAATAGATAAGAAAGAGCCCAAATATTCATCAGTAGGGAGCTCGTTGTAAACTGTGGTCATTTACAAAATGCAGTGTTAAAGGGAATAGGCAGCCTTATACACAGTGATATGCAACAATGGCTGGATATTTTAGGTAAAAAGAAAAAAGGTACATTCAAACTGTGTGCAGTCTATCATTTTTGTGTTTTCAAGAGCGTAGGTGGAAATGTGTACGCTAGCCTTGGAAGGATCCAACTTTACCTCTCCGAAGGGTCGTTTCCTGACCCTTTGAGAGTGTAGTCTTCTGCCCCTGGAGGTTATTTGACCAAATTAGAAAGCACCCTCCTACTCTCTTCCCAATTTGGTTAATAATAGTTGATACTGATTAAAAAGGAAAAATCTGACTAACCAGCCCCTGACTGACCCTGATCGGATTTCAAACAAACAGAAAAAGAGGCTCTCCCTCGTAGTTCTGTTGAGTAGACACATATGTTGTCCCTGCTTGAAAACTGAATTATAACTGCTCAAAACCTGAAAGGGAGAAGGCTAAGCTGTTAACTGAGGGGATAAAAGAGATAATGCTCTTCTGGTAGTTTTTAATCTGTTCTGATCAAATACAGGTGAATATTGGCTCAGAGTGATCTTTACCCATTTTTCCATCAGTTTTTTGAACTATCCCCCCCCCCCCCCCGGGTTCATAAGCAAGTCTTTTCTCTCCTGGTCCAAGTCAACCGTTGTTTTGTTGTCCAGACTTCCAGGACTCCCATTTCATGCTTCTGCCTCTATCTTCCTTGGCAAACGGGCTGCCCTGGACATTGCCTGTCTTGGTGAAAGAAGAGGGGGTGTTTTCAGTCTAGTGACGTTAGCTCTTTTCCTTCCCCGTTCCCCTGATCGCAGTCTTTATCCTGGTGCATGGTTACCTGGGCTTCATTGCAGCTTCTTAGAGAGAGGGGTGGCCAACTTTCTAACAATTGCAAATGGAAAAAGTGGGACCCAGAGGTGGTTACGGTAGTGATGAGACTGACACCTCTTGGTAAGTTGATGCAATTGAGTTGACTTGATTGTCCTGGTGTAACAGCTTCTCTTGGGGAGGCTTGACACATTCCTTTAGCTCTCTGTGAAACTTTCTGAGCAACCTGGAAAGTATCTTATAGAGTATGATAGACTAGACTGTGTAGACTTTTCAATAGAATGAGAGCCAAATTGGGGGCTAACATGAATATCTGCAGATTTCTAAGCATGTCTCAAGTGCCATGATTTGAGCAAAATGGTCACATCTCCACTTTCAGCTGCTTCTGAAGAACAGGGTAGCCACTGGGGGTTTTTTTGTTATTGTTTGTTTTGTTTTTCTTAAATCATTCTTATTCTCTTGGACTTTGCCATGTCCATTGCTGAGTGTGAATGGAAAGGGCCACATTTACTGAAGATGTATTAGGGTGTTCCACGATTATAAATTATAGAAGCAATGTTTACATTTTACAGACATCATATATGTGAATATGTTTTCAAGTTTTGACCTCGATGTGTTTGTTACCTAATTTAGAACAAAAACACAGTACTATCCATTTGAAGCTTTCTTTGTGGTTAAATTATGATGAGGCTGATAGAAAAGTCTTGCTCTTGACTTATACATGAATCAAGGAAACATCTGTCTATAGGCTTTTGAGTTTGCAGTAAATGGGCAAAGAGGATCTGTTAATCCTGAGAAATAGTGTTATCGGCAACTGAGTGAATAAAGTTTATATGCTACCTCTGCTTCCAAACCAAGGAGGTACACCATGTAAAGACATTCAGAATTTTCATTGAAATTCACAGCAGGTGCAGCTGAATAGAAAGAATGGAGACTTTGGAGTCCATCAAGGGAGTCCTGGTAGTTACTGCTGTCAAGTCACTTGCCTGCCCTGAACCTCTGTTATCTTATCAATAAGGGGGAAT
Source organism: Martes martes (assembly GCF_963455335.1). Classification (NCBI taxonomy): domain Eukaryota; kingdom Metazoa; phylum Chordata; class Mammalia; order Carnivora; family Mustelidae; genus Martes; species Martes martes. The sequence continues at coordinate 75,663,695 of NC_137900.1, forward strand.
AACAGTAGTACCAACCTCATAACATTGTTCTGATAACTTAATGAGATTATGCATAGTAGGCCTCAAAAGCTGTTCTCAGAGCTAATTTTTATAACAGAGATGGGCAACATGTTTTAGATGACTACAAAGACTATTCTTTGCCTGGTTTTGATAGTATCTACCAAAATAGATACTATCCAAATAGATAGATAGATACTGACAGTAAGGATAGGCGCACCTTGTGGTATAAATACCCAGAAAATAAAAGATGACAGAGAGGAAAAATGCTAGTTTCTAGAACAGCAAGGTTGTATGGTAAAGGATTTTTATAAAACAACAGAAAAAGGAAGAGAAAGTTGACCCAGTTCTTCAGAAGAGTACAGAAATTGCCGTAAAGAAAATCTTGAGTCCTCTCTAGGATTATTTTCTATAAGTTTGACTTCAAGGCCAAACTGTAGAAACCTTTAACAAATAAATAACCCACAATACATATTCACAACGTTACATTTACATTACCGCTGATCCGATTATTACCGTGAACTGATTATGGCAGGCATTTTCATTTCATCTTTTGATTCGATTTTCATTTTGTTTGGCCTAAGTGAATTACTCTTGGCCCATTCAACATGAAGCAAAAGAGGAATCTTTTTGATACGTGAGCTATGTACCTTGAGAAGAAAGGTTTATTTCAGCTGGTAAGAAAACAGAATTCCCTCCCAGAGGAAATAGATGAGAAGAACCAGACTTAATCAGGAAGTTCATATTCCATTCACTTATTCATCAAATATTTATCTAGTGCCTGGCACCGTTCTAGGTGCTTGTAGCCAAATCCTCTTTGGACAGGCTAATGTGCTTCAGGGCTTTCCAGGTTCCTGTTTCTCTTCCCTTATCCCAGGCTTAAAAGATAAAGGTCTAAAATCAAAATTACTGCAAATACCTTATAGCTTATTGCCAGTATGTAGGAAGGCTGTTGATTTTTATAATTTTATCTTGCATCTAGCCACCTTACTGAATTCCTAACACATTTCAAATTATGTTTCAATTCATTGTCTACTTAGGAAAAAAGGGATTAATATATTTAGCAATTCATTGTTCCCTTTCAAAAAAAATTTTTTTTTTCATTTTATTGCATTGGTCAGGACCAATGGATATTCTTAAATAGTGAGGGCATGCCTATGTTGTTACTTGTTGGAGGAATGTATTGAGTATTTTCTCACTAGATATAATTTTTTTTCACTAGATATAATGTTTGCTCTTGGTTTCTTATCAAGAAAACTTTTAAATTCATAGCTTACTATTTAAAAAAATCAGCAACGGAATTTGGATTTAATAAAATGCCTTCTTAGCATTTATAGAAATGATTATTTGATTTTTCTGCATTAATTAATGCAATTAGTTGTTTCTTAATACTGAACCATATTGACATTTATACTTAGGGTAAATTCTACTTGATTCAGGATTTAGTTTGCTAATTTTTTTTTTAAGATTTTATTTATTTATTTGTCAGAGAGAGACACAGTGAGAGAAGGGAACACAAGCAGGGGTGCCTGGGTGGCTCAGTCGTTAGGCATCTGCCTTCAGCTCAGGTCATGATCACAGGGTCCTGGGATCGAGCCCCACTTCATGTTGGGGCTCCCTGCTCAGCGGGAAGCCTGCTTCTCTCTCTCCCGCTCCCCAGCTTGTGTCCCTTTTCTCACTGTGTCTCTCTCTGTCAAATAAATAAATAAAATCTTTAAAAAAAAAAAAAGAAGAAGAAAAAGAAGGGAACATAAGCAAGGGGAGTGGGAGAGGGAGAAGCAGGCTTCCTGCTGAGCAGGGAGCCTGAGCTGAGCAGGGAGCCTGACATGACATGGGGCTCGATCCCAGGACCCTGGGATCATGACCTGAGCCAAAGGCAGATGCTTAACTGACTGAGCCACCCAGGCGCCCCTAGTTTGCTAATGTTTTATATCAAATTTTAGGTTTACTATTTTCTGTTTACCCTTTTTTTTCTCCCTTTTCTCCATTTCCTGAGTTTCATTGGATCGATGAAGTATGCTTTGTTCAATTTTATTTTCCTCCCAAGTTCTATTTCCTGTTTCTATTTGACTAATGTTTACAATTGTATTTTTCTACTCTAGGCACAATTTAATTAGTAACTTTGATTTTCTCCAGAACAAGGAAAGACTTTGGACTTGCTTTTACTTCCCTTTCTAGGTTTGGTTGAAATTATCCTGAATTTGAGTTCATGATTGTGATCAGTCCTTTTTTAAAATTAATGCCTCTTTTATTTTATTAATTCTTTTCTTAATTGCACTGAATCTCGCAGTGACATCAGCTTTCCATTAAATGAGTGCCTTCTTTCTTGAACAAAGCTTTATTCTGATTTATTTTTCAGGGTGCTGCTTTATGTCTATGAGTGACTTAAGTTGAAAAAGAAACCCTGGATGGCGTGAATTATATACCATACACTAAGTGGTATGCATTATTCTTTTCTGATTGGTAATTTGGCATTTTTTCCCCTTAAGACATTTAAAGAAGTTGCTCCACTGTCTTCTTTTTAAACTTTAAAAACATTTAAGAAGATTAAGGCATGTTTAGGGGTGCCTGTGTGGCTCAGTTAAACATTTGCCTTTGGCTGGGGTCATGATCCTAGCCACGGTCCTGGAACTAAGCCCAGCCTTGGGCTCCCCGCTCTGCAGGGAGCCTGCTTCTCCCTCTTCCTCTGTCCCTTGCCCCGAGTCGTGCTTTCTCTTTCTCTCTCTCTCAAATAAATTAGTAAAATCTCAAAAAAAAAAAAAGGTTAAGTTGAAAATCAACTCCCAGGGTGTAATTTATATAAAATAATTGTCATTTAAGTGTGTGATTCACTAGATTTGACAGTTATATGTACCTGTGAAGCCACTGTCACTATCAAGATACAGAATGTCACCTCCACAGGTTTTCCTCTGCCCATTTATACTTCATCCCTTCCTCCACTCTTGGCCCTAGGTGACTACTAATATGCTTTCTGTCATTATGTTAGTTTGCATTGTCTAGAATTCTGTATAATTGGAAACATAAAATATATACTCTTTTTTTTTTTAAAGATTTTATTTATTTGACAGAGAGAGAGAGAGATCACAAGTAGGCAGACAGAGAGGGGGAAGCCAGCTGCCTACTGAGCAGAGAGCCTGATGCAGGTCTGGGATCATGACCTGAGCCGAAGGCAGAGGCTCAACTCACTGAGCCACCCAGGTGCCCCGTAAAATATATACTCTTTTGTGTCTGCCTTCTTTCACTCAACATAATGATCTTGATGGCATTGTTCTATCTGTAGCTTGTTCTTTTTTATTACTGGTTAGTATGCCATTGAATGAGTATACTACAATTTATTTATTCATTCATCAGTGGACATGTAGGTTGTTTCTAGTTTGGGGCTTTTTTTTTTTTTTTTTTTTTTTTTTTTTAGTTTGGGGCTCTTAAAAGTTAAGCTGCTAAACTGGAAAAAGAAGAGCAAAATAAACCTAAAGTAAGCAGAGGAAGGAAATAACAAAGATTAGAGGGGAAATCCATGGAATGACTAGAGGATAGAAAAACAGTAAAGAAAACTAGTGGAACTGAAGTCTTGGTTCTTTGGGAAAAAAATCGACAAAACTGACAGACCTTTAGCTGGTTTGATCAAGGGAAAGAGACGATTCAAATCATTAAAATCAGAAATGGAAGAGTAGATATTCCTACTGAACTAACAGAAATAACAAAGGATCATAAAGGAATACTGTGAATAATTCTGTGCCAATATCCTCTATAGCTTAGATGGAGTGGACACAAGACACAAACAAAACTGCTGTGAACACTCACGTACTAATCTTTGGTTGGCGTGTTTTTGTTTCTGTTTGGTCGATACCTGATAGCAGAGTTCCAGTAGCTCCCCATCTCTCCCCAGAGTTGGTCTTGTCAGCCTTTTCCTCAGATCAATTCTAGTGAATGTGTAGGGTGTCTCACTGTGGCCCTTATTTGTTTTTACCTGATTAACAATAACATTGAGCCTCTTTTCACATGCTAATTGGCCATGTATGGATCTTCTGTGAGGTATCTTCAAAGCTTGTGCCTATTTTTACTGGGCTGTTTTCCTTATTATTGAGATTACATACATACACACACACACACACACACACACACAGAATCATTTACATATTCTTTTAAAAAATCACTTTATAGAGGTATGATTGGCCTAGAAAAACTGGGCATACTAAATGTATACAACTTAGTGAGTTTTGAGTTAAGCATACACCTGTGAAACCCATCACCAGAGTCTGTGCCACAAACATATCCATCACCTCCAAGTTTCTTCCCACCCTCTTCGTATTGTTATTACTAATACTATTATTATTCATGGTAAGAACATTTAACATAAGATCTACCCTCTTGGCAGATTTTTTTTTTTAAAGATTTTATTTATTTATTTGGCAGACAGAGATCACGAGTAGGCAGAGAGGCAGGCAGAGAGAGAGGGGGAAGCAGGCTCCCTGCTGAGCAGAGAGCCTGATGCGGAACTCGATCCCAGGACCCTGAGATCGTGACCTGAGCTGAAGGCAGAGGCTTTAATCCACTGAGCCACCCAGGTCCCCCCCCTTTTTAAAATATTTTATTTATTTATTTGACAGAGAGAGAGAAATCACAAGTAGGCGGAGAGGCAGGCAGAGAGAGAGGAGGAAGCAGGCTCCCTGCTGAGCAGAGAGACCGATGCGGGTCTCGATCCCAAGACCCTGGGATCATGACCTGAGCTGAAGACAGAGGCTTTAACCCACTGAGCCACCCAGGTGCCCCTTTTAGCAGATTTTTAAGTATATTATACAGTATTGTTCACTGTAGGCAACCATACTGTACTTTATTCTTTTTTTTTTAAAGATTTTATTTATCTGTGAGAGAGAGAGAGAGAGAGAGAGAGAGCGAGAGCGTGTGGGCAGGTTGGGGTGGGAGAGGAGCAGAGGGAGAAGGACAAGCAGACTGTGCTGAGCAGGGAGTCTGTCCGCGGGACTTGATCTCAGGACCCTGAGATCATGACCTGAGCCAAGATCAAGAGTTGAATGCTTAACCAGCTGAGCCACCCAGGTACCCCTAGTTCTCTAGAATTTATTCACGTTGCATAATTGTAGCTTTGTACCCTTTGTACCTAATGCCTCCCTCTTTCCCCCTCCCCCATCCCCTGGCAATCACCATTTCACTCGTTGCTTCTGTGAGATGGACTGTTTTGGATTTCTCATATAAGTGGGATCATGTAGTACTTGTTCTTCTGCGGCAGGCTTAATTCACTTAGCATAATGTCCTTCCGGCTTACCCATGTTGTTGCACATGGCAGGATTTCCATTTTTAAGGCTAATATTCCTCTGTGTATGTATAACACCTACACGTGTACACACACCCACACACACACACACACAGCATATGTATTCTTATTGAGCTCTTTATATATATATATCTGTATACTAGTCCTTGTCGGATAGATGTATTGCATTTTCTTCCATCCTGTGGTTTGTCTTTTTACTTTAAATTTGTGTGTGTATGTGAGAGAGAGCTAGAGAGAAGACTGAACTTGAGATTTTTCTCTGTGTGTAGGCAGTACATTCAAATGGCAGAAAATTCAGAAGACACAAAATTTTATCTGGTGATAAAGTCTTCCTTTTTTGCCCATCACCTCCATTACTCTATCAGCAGGTTTCCCTTCCCAGAGGGAAGTTCCTTTCCCAACTAATGTTACCAGTTTCTGGAGAAACTTTCTAGAGGTCTGTGTTTTGCATAAATAGGAAAATGCATACATCTCATCTTTTTCAAAAACTCAGACGGTAGTGTTCCTTACTGGTGTCTTGTACCTTGCTTGACCTTTAGCCATAGATCTTGGAGGTTTTTCCATATTGGGGCAGAAAGTTCTTTCTGTCCTTCCTTGCTCCTCTTTTAATGATTGTATAGAGTTCCGGTCCAGTGAGTTCAGCACTTAGACTCCCAAATAAGAAGTCAGTGCTGGTGATTCTTTTTTTTTTTTTTCTTTACCTAATCTTCCACATGTTTCTAGATTTTTCTTATTAAATTTAGAAATTTCACCAGCCTGCTGGTATTCAGAGGTGTATTTTTCTTAGGTATTTCCCCTTGAAGCTCTTGCAATTTTACTGCTTTGTCCATATCCTTTTCATTCTTCATTCCCCTTTTTAGGTGGTAAGGACTATATGGATTTTAGACTGTCCTTTTTGGGGCTTCACTTTTCCTTGGCTCATTCTGTCCCACGATATTTTCACTCTGATGGGAGACTTCTTTGATTGAATCTTCTGAATGATGGCTTTATTTTTTTCTTTCATTCCATTCCCATATTTCTACTTTTCTGTTTAATTTAAAATTAATCTCACTTCTCTTTGTGTTAGCCCTCGTGTCTAGACCTGCCATCAGAATGTGATGTCCACGGTGATGACATTGCCTTAGGGCAGGAGCTGGCCTCCCAGGGTCGAGAGCATGCTGCGTTCCTAGTCTGCTCACGTGGGGCCCTGTAGCTCCTACCTTCTGGGAGAGGCACATGCTATGGCCTCAGGCAAGGAGACCGGTTCTTGTGCCACTGCCAACGTGCATACATGTGTCGTCATATATGCATGTCTGTATAAACACATACACATACATATGCACACACAAGCCATGCACGGAGACTGTGTTCGTCCTGACTGCAACGATGGGGCTAGCGATGGAAGGAGGTCAGAAGAGAATGGAGAAGAGATACTTGGAATTACTCTGGGTGGGCTTCCCGTCAGGGCGTGTGGCTGAGAAAGGACAAGAGCCTGGATGGACTATTCTTAATTGAGGAAGTAGGAACAGAGTTGCCGTACAGATGGAGGATTTCACAGCTGATCCTGAAATATGCTTCCTCTTTTCTTTATTCAAGTTGCACTTCATCACCCCCAGTAACTGTCTTAGGGCCTGCTTCTGCTCTCAGTCGCTGTCCTTTCTGATTTGAATTTTCTTCCCCAGGGCCTGTGCAGCTAATCCCATCTCTCACCGCATCCACCATGTCCCCCTGGGGCCCATTTTGATTTTGAATTTTCAGCTCTGGCTAAATTTGATTTTTTTTCTGTCGGTTTGATCCTGTCTGCTGTACCTTTTCCAGAAATTCCTCAAGATTTTTTTGACTGGTGGCCTCTTTCCCTCTTTTGTGCCTTTTCAAATGGGCTTACTCTGATTTTATGTTTCTTTTGTTATTTCCTTGGGATTTGAGTGAGCCGGGCATCAGATACAGGGCTCAGCTCACCCCTGTCGCGGACTTCGTGTTCCTCGTGCCATTTCCCTGGCAGGGATGCGACAACCTCTTTGATGAGTTTCCCTCCTTGTGTGCTCTCTATCCACATTTTAATAATAGCAGCAGCTACTAAATTGTTTGCTGTGTGTCATGCATCATGTCAGCGCTGACTAAGTCTGTTTTTCCATTTTTGTACCTCCTGTGTACCAGGCAGATAGTGTTCTGGTTATGCACTGCTGCTTAGAAAACCACCCCAGGGGCACCTGGGTGGCTCAGTGGGTTAAGCCTCTGCCTTTGGCTCAGGTCATGGTCTCAGGGTCCTGGGATCGAGCCCCGCATAGGGCTCTCTGCTCAGCAGGGAGCCTGTTTCTCCCTCACTCTCTGCCTGCCTCTCTGCCTACTTGTGATCTCTCTCTCTGTCAAATAAATAAAAAATAAATCTTAAAAAAAAAAAACAACCCACCCCCAAATGAAGTAGGTTCAAACACACATTTGTTCTTACCTCTTGCTGTTCTGTGACTTGCCTGTTCTCATCTGTGTGGTTCTCGCTTGAGGTCTCTCCTGTGATCATCCGAGGGCTCAGGCAGGCTGGATGCCGATGAGACCACGCTGGTGGCTGGCAGTTGTCTAGAGCCATCTCTGTGTGGCTTGGGCCACTCAAAGCATGGCAGATGGGTTGCTGGTAGACACGTCCCAAGAGTGAGCGTTCTAAGAGACAGGAAATGTGACATCACTTCTGCGCTGTTCTTTTGGTTAGAGAACCACCTTGATTCAACAGGGTGGGTTGATAGACTCTAGCCCTTGATGGGGAAGTAGCCAGGTGACATTGCAGATAAGCATGTGGGACATGAATTGCCACAGGTGCGATGCTGAGATACAAAGACAGCCAATACCGGGTCCTTAGCTGATACCGGATCCATAGCTCCTCGCCCCTTAGGGTTCAGTGGCAGAAGCAGCTAGATAAGTAGACAGTGGTGGTACACATGCTAAGTGTCATGAAAGGCTAGGCACCGATGACAGCCTGGTGGGGGATATCTACCCCCATACTGGCCAAGTGCTGGCGGGCTGGAGTTGGAGAGGTCGGTTGAGAAAGAAGACATCTTACCAGGGATATTTTTGTATCCGAGTCTTGAAGCCCAAATGGGCATTGGCTGGATGAACAAGAAGGAAGAAGGCATCCCAGGGCATATCTGCACCATGCCTCCATCTGAGATGTGCAGAGAATTAAAAGTGTTTCTTAATGCTTTTCAGCATGGCATTTGGCTGACTGCCATTAGTGTCCTTTGCTTCCGTGGGTGATTTTGAGGACTGTCTGCTTTCCTGGGGCTTGAATCTCAGAGTGCGATAAAATTCACTGATCTAAAGATTACCATCTGCCCATAGTCACAACTGACAGAGGAGAGGTGTTTGGGTCGTTGAAGACGAATGGACGTGGGTGGTCTCCTGCATTTTTGCCTTTGGTGTGGGCATCAGTGACACGCATGGCTGAAGATTAAAGAGGGGGACATCAGTTCTGTTGTCACTATTTTCTCTTCAGCTAAGGTAGTTCAACCCATCATGGAATCCCCTAAACAGGGTATACTGTCATCCAACCCATATTCTCACTTCTTAAAACTCCATCCTTACTCTTTTGACTCTGAATAGAGCTTTGCAAAGACCTTTTATTTTGTAGTTGTCCTGAGTAATTTTTAGTGTGGTAGAGGAGAAACTTTGGCTTTTTAAAAGTTTTTAGATTTTCTTTTTTGCTGTTACGCACACGCGCGCACACACACACACACACACACACACCCCTGTTTTACTGAAGTATAGTTGATATACAATGTTACATTAGTTTCAGGTGTACAACATAGTGATTGGACATCTCTTTATCTTATGCTGAGCTCCCCACAAGTATAGCTACCATGTGTCACCACACAACACCATTACCATACCACTGACTATATTTCCCATGCTGTATCTTGCTTGCATCCTGTGATTTACTCATCCCTTAACTGGAAGCCTACCCCTTGCAATCCCCTTCACTCATTTTGCCTGCCTCTACCCTTCCACTCTGGTAACCATCAATTTGTTCCCTGTATTTATGGATCTGTTTCTGCTTTTTGTTTGTTCATTTATTTGTTTGTTTAGATTCCTTATAAAAGTGAAATCATATGGTATCTGTCTTTGACTTGTTTCACTTAGCATAATACTCTTTTTAGGTCCATCCATGTTGTCACAAACAGCGAGATCTCATCCTTTTTTATGGCTAATATTCCTGTGCGTGTGTGTGCGTGTGTGTGTGTGTCTATAAACCACATCTTCTTTATCCATTCATCTATAAGTGGATATTTGGGTGGCTTCTATATTTCAGCTATTGTAAATGGTGTTGCAGCAAACATAGGGGTACATGTATCTTTTTGAATTAGTGTTTTTGTATTCTTTGGGTAAATATCCAGTAGTGGAATTACTGGGTCATATGGTATTTCTATTTTCAATTTTTTGAGGAACCTTCACAGTGTTTTTCACAGTGGCCACACCAGTTTACATTCCCACTAACAGTGCATAAGGGTTCCTTTTTTGCTACGTCCCTGCCGGTACTTGTTACTGTCTTTTTGATTCTAGCCATTGTGACAGGTGTGAGGTGGTATTTCATTGTGTTTTGATTTGCATTTTCCTGATGATGAGTGATGTTGGGCATCTTTTCATGTGTCTGTTGGCCATGTGTATGTCTTCTTTGGGAAAATGTCTATTTAAGTCCTCTACCTATTTTTTAATTGGATTACTTGTTTTTTTCCAGAGGTAGAAAAATTTTAATCTTTGCCAATTTGATGGGAAAAGCACCTTGTTTTCATTTTCATTTTGTTTGTTGATACGGAACGATTATTGTTATTGGGTATATTTACATCATTTGTCCATATTTGTATCAGGCTCTTCTTTTAAATGGATTCTCAAAACCTTAATATATTAAAGCGAACAACTTACGGTCATATATGTTCAAATTCTTTCCCCAGTTTGCTATTATCTTTTCATTTTTACTAATTGTGTGTTTTTTGGCCTAGAGAAAAAAAAGTTAAATCTTTTAGTCTTTTCCTTTATGGATTCTGCTTTTGTTTTTGGGTTTAGAAAGCTTTTCCCAAGCATGGATTATATATACTCTTCATGTAAGTCAGGAATCATCAAACTAAGGCCAAGAGGTAAAATCTGGCCAGCCACCTGTTTTTGTACAGCTCATGAATTAAGAATTTTTTTTTGCATTTTATTTTGAAATAATTATAGACTCATGCAAAGTTACCAAAAATGTATAAGGAGGTCCCAGGTACCCTTCACCCAGTTTCCTCCAATGGTAATATCTTAGTAATACCAGGAAATCAACATTGGTGTAATCCACAGAACTCCTTTAGATTTCACCACTGTTACTGCACTCATGTGTGTGTGGGTGCCCATGTGCATTCAATTCTGTGCACTTCTGTCACATGTGTAATCCCAGGACCCTGGGATCATGACCTGAGCCGAAGACGGAAGGCGGATGTTTAATCGACTGAGCCACCCAGGCGCCTCTCTTTTTACATTAAAAAAAAAAAAAAAAAAAAAGATTTTATTTATTTATTTATTTGGCAGAGAGAGAGAGAGAGAGACAGCGAAAAAGGGAACACAAGTAGGGGGAGTGGGAGAGGGAGAAGCAGGCTTCCCACTGATCAGGGAGCCTGAAGCAGGGTTCTATCCCAGGACTCTGGGATCATGACCTGAGCCAAAGGCAGATGATTAATGACTGAGCCACCCAGGTGCCCCTGTTTTTACATTTTTAAATGCTGGGGGGAGAGAGAAGATTTATATATTTCTTGATACCTCAAAATTCATGAAATTCAAATTTCCACATCCAAATAAAATTTAATTGAATGAAGCTGCATTCATTTATTTATCTCCTGCCCATGGCTGCTTTTTCCCTACAACAGCTGACTTGAGAGACTGCAGCAGAGACAATGGCCTGCAGAGCGGGAAATGTTTACTCTCTGGTCCTTTACAAAAAACGGTTGCTGAACCTGATATAAATTGTCCTATATTATTACCTTTTTTGGATATTTATTCTTGATACTTATTTTTGGATGTGATGGTAGAGAAGCCTATAACTTAATTATTTTCTAGATGGTTAAGCAAATTCTCCACCAGCCCTAATTGGACAGTCTCTTCTTTCTTCATTATTTGGAGTTCCATAGTTACCGTGTATTAACTCAGATCTTACTCTGTCAATTTCAGAAATGACAGGGTGAATCACCAAGCTATTTGGGCAGGATATATGTTACCTAAGAGTTCTCTGGGGATGAGAAGCCCTTATTCCCTGCATAAGCCCTCAGAGTTCAAGCCAGATGTGTCCATGCACAATGGTATCTAATCACTCAGGTCTAGTTCTAAGTGCAGACAATATGATGGGGTCTTGCCTTATTTTTCTAGTGTCCATGGGGGATTGATGACAGCCAAATGGAGCTGTTGTTAATGGGTTTTGGTCCTTTATGTTGGGTCTCTCCTTTGAGAGAAGTGGCTTGATTTATTTCTCTGACACTGGTGGATCAGGAAGGATTGCTTACCCCCAGACGCTGGTGCAGATGCAGACATGTGTGGGGTCGTGGGGGTCTCTTGTCCAGGAGGTGCCTATTGAGTGAACTCTGTGGCAAGGGGACAGGTAGTGGAGGGCTCTTAGCCTCTGCTCTGGACTCCTGGGGCTGTGCCTCTGTTTGCTCCTGGCTGAGGGACCTTGGGCCCATCCTCTAACCTCCCTGGGCCTGTTCTCTTAGTAGGAAAACAGGGGTAGTAAAGCTCACCACCTTCTCCTCCGCCCCCACCCCTGAGTTATTTTAATGGTTAAATGAGACATAGGCTTGCATAATGCTTGGCAGAGAGTATGAGCTTAAGACATTCCATTTGTTTACCTTCCCTCCCGTTGATTTAGAGACACATGTGTAGATGGCTGTGAGGAGCATGGCTCTTGTCTCCAAGTCCTATAACCTTTCTCAGTCCTAAGAGTTTGCTTTCTGTTTGGGGGTTGTGTTGTGTTTCCGAGTCACCTCCCAGCCCAGGCCTGCAGGGTGATCAGCTGGCCATCTTTTGCTCTCTGCCTGGAGTGGCTTCGGGTGACCTGAGAAGCACCCTCTGGCTAGGTGTCGGAGCCAGACTGTGATGACAGCTGGGGGCTTTTGGTCCATTGGGCCTCCTTAAATGGGTGGTGGTGTAATGTTCCCAGGGGAGTCCCCACAGTGAGGGGTGCTGGCTTGGGATGGTGGAAAACTGACTTGGGTTAGGTATCATCGAAGCAGGTGACTGAAGGTGAGTGGGAGGAATCCCCCCAGGGAAGCAGCTCCCACGTGGGTGAGAATGTCAGGTACCGGGTGACCTTGGTCTGAGTCTTGGCTGAACACAGTCATTTTGATAGGACCTGACCTCTCGTCCTAAGGATGGGCTCCGTGGATTTAAAGACAGCGTACAGGGCTGTTGAACTTGGGTTTACTTGATTTTTCTGGAACTGCAGCAATTTCTAATACCCTGTAATTTGCCCGTGTTTGAAACATGACCTGGTGTGGCCATACTGTTATTTTCTGCCTAGGAAACACTCCTCAGAATGTCTCTGACCTTAGTGTTGGTGACACTTGTCATCTATGCTTCCCTTTCCTTTCCCAGGCATCTATGACCTGGTTCAGGTCCCATTCGGAAGGGAGAGTGTGTTTGGACAATTACAGTAGCCCCTGAACTGATTCCTCCCTGTTTGTTATTTCTTGCCCTCCTTATTTGTTCCGTGTGCTTTTTCTGAGGTCTTTTTTGGTGAAACTTAACATTTGATTGCCACTTTCCTGCTTAAAAGCTTAGCCACTGCCTATGGGGTTCCCCTCAGATTATTAAGTGTGTGATTTAAGATCCTGTAGAGTCTGGGACCAGTCTGCCCTCCAGGCCCTGGTTCCTGCCTACAGCTCCCCCGGACAGCTCATGTCCACGTCCTGTCCACGAGAATGGTCTGCAGCTGTGTCTGTGCATCTCACCCCGGGGCAGGGTTGCTGACGCAGCGTTCCACGCCAGAAGGTGTTTCTCTTCCGTTAAGTGGCTCTTCCCCACTGTTTATACAGCCATGCCCAATACTCTCCCTACAGCCCGGCCACCTGGACGGGTGGTCCTTGGTTTTCCAGTGAATGCTGGGGGTGAATTTAACTGGTTTCCTTGCAGCCACATAGCTATGAGGAGAGCTGGAGTTTCAAGCCAGGCGCTCTGCCATCCTACAAAGCCCGTCTGACCATCCTCTCTGGAGCCTTCCTCAGCGGGCAATTACCCTCGCTTTCCCTGAGACTCAGGCACTGCAGGTTTCTGCTCTGTGTTTAGCACATTATATCATGTTGCTGTTTGTCCTGGGTCTGTGCCACACCCCATACTCCACCCTAACACTCGATCCCTCAAGTCCGCTCTTGCCGTCTCGCTTTCCCCCAGCATCTAGGATCGTACCTGGCACTCAGCGGGAGCTCCGTGTTTGTTTGGACAGATACATGAATGAATGGATTTTTCTTTCTACATCCTCTAATTCGGGGTTTGGAGGAGGATAGTACCCTGGTAATTAGGCTACTTAACTCTCCCATGTGTTGGAAAACATCTCTCTTTTGGTCTATAGGAAAAATAGAAAGTGATAATTATTTTGTCCCATTCCCTCTGCCATCTCATAGAGACAAGCACGTGTTTTTTAGTACTTGAAGAAAGACGCTTAAAACATTTAATTATGTATGTAAGAGGAATATAATCTTTAGCTAAATTTTGTCAAACAACAGCTATTCCTAGGAGTGGCTTTGAAGATAGGTGAGCCCTCCCTTGGCCTGTGAGCATCCCCCCGGCAACCTTAACAACAACAACAACAACATAGTAATAATCTTCACTTTGGACAGTGGGTGTTCTTCTCTAGCATATGTGAAGCATACATTTCACGATAAAAAAGATTTATCAATCTCTTGTATATGGACTGCTTCAAGACAAGCCTCCGTGCCTCCCCATGGGGGCCCATAGCCACGGCGGTGTCCGCCGTGGGGATGCCTCCTCCTTGTTGACAGACGGGTAAGGTGGTGAGATTTTTTCCTCACTCATTCCTTGACTTTTTCCCTTCCTCTGTCTCTGGCCCTCCGCTGCGTGAACCTGGTCTGAAATCCCTCCACTTGGCTTTATTCACAGGGCTCGTGTCTGCCTCTGAGCTCAGAATGTCTGGAGGGCCAGACTGACCGATGTCAGAGCTCTTTTCTCATGTGTCCTTCCTTGCTGTCTTTTTTTCCCACTTTCCTCACCTGGTTACTTAGTTACAAAACTCTTTTGACCTGCTTTGGTTTAGGAGGTCCTATTCCTGCTTTTTCTTTTACTGTTCAGACTATGGTCAGAATCTTGGTCATCTAGTGCCTTTTTCTTTGCCAATGAGTCCATGAACCTTGGGAATAGAATCCACCACATCCAATCTGAGTCATGTCAGTGGAAATGTGGGAATCAGCTCTGGAGCAACCCAGTAAGTAACTAGGCGGCCCTCAAACCTGGAGACGCATCTGCACTGTGGCCTTCTCAAAAGGATGCTGTGGGGGAAGCCTCATCTCAGGTTTTGGAGAGTTCTACAGAAAAAAATTTTTTGTGGGGGAGGGGAGGGAAAACATTTTTAGCTCCTTTGTGGTAAGGTACGGATTCCTGAACCAACACGACAGTGTAATGCCAACAAGAGTAGTATTGACAGAATACTGTCTGTGCATCCCTTACAAGGAGAAACTCTTATTTATTTATTTGACACAGACAGAGAGAGACAGTGAGAGAGGGGACACAAGCAGGGGGAGCGGGAGAGGGAGAATCAGGCTTCCCGCTGAGCAGGGAGCCCGATGTGGGGCTCGATCCCCAGACTCTGGGATCATGACCAGACGCCTAATGACTGAGCCACCCAGGCTCCCCCAAGGAGAAAGTTTTTTTGAGAAAGTGTGACCTCTTTGAATATATAGTCACATTTTTCTTCCTAATTTAACAAATTTCCTCATCTTGGGTTTGTTTTAGGTTTGGGTTGAGAGTTTAAGGACATATGAACCCTCAAATGTAGGGTATATGCATCACACATCATGGCCTGTGGGGGTGCTCTGTAAGAGGATGGTTTGAACTTGGGGAGCACGTGGAATTTGAAATGTACTTCTGTTTCCTCTTTTTAATTTGGCGAGTTTAGAATCTATAGTGCTTAACTTATTTCCCCTTGGGTATTTTGGGGGACTCTAAAAATGGTAGGTTCTCTTTGAAGGAAGATTCAAATTCCCATGTGCACCCACAAAATTTGCACATGATTTTTGGCATGTGGGGCTTGTGGTTTCCTAAGAAAGAGTCCCTGTTACAGAGGAATGGCAAACTTTAATTTTTGAGGCAAGGACACTTTAGTCTTATTAAATGTGCAAGGTTTTTTTTTTTTCTTTTCTTTAAGATTTTATTTATTTATTTATTTATTTTTTGGAGTGGGGAGAGAGAGCAGGGGTTGAAAGGGGCCGAGAGAGGGGAAGAGAGAATCTCAGGCAGGCTCTATGCTCAGTGCGGAGCCCAATATGGGGCTTGATCTCATGACCCGGAGATCATGACCTGAGCCAAAATCAAAAGTTGGATGCTTAACTGACTGTGTTACTGAGGTGCCCCTAAGGACTTTTTAAAAAAAATTTTTATCATTTTTTTTTTGGCAGGCAGCAAAGCAAAGTTGATTGTGCGATAGCGTAAAGCTCCCAAAGACGGAGGGGACCCGAGAGGGTTGCCCATGGTTTTATTATTTAAGTAATCTCTGTACCCACTCTACAACCCAAAGATCAAGAGTTGCATGCTCCACCGACTGAACCAGCCAGATGCCTCAAGGCACAAGGCTTCTTAAGCACAGCTGAATGCCGTGGGCTGTCGGCATGGACCCCACATAGCCCCTTGGCACTTGCCGTTGGTGGTTGAGTCCTGCCTTGTTCTTTCCTCATTTAAAGGTTGTTGCCCTTGAAAATCTTTGCTCGGGGATGGTGTTTCACCAACATGTATTTGGTCCCCTAGTAAATACTCAGCTTTGTATAGTATACTGTTTCCTCCAGGTCCTTGTTCTGAAAACCAGAAATTCCCCTTCTTTAAACTTTAACTTGTTTTATCGAATATGGAGTGCATTCCATATACACAGTATTGTGTCAGATGGTGCACAAGACCATGGAAATTAGAACCAGGGTTTTTTTTTAAAGATTTTATTTGATTTAATTAATATTAACATATATTATTTGCCCCAGGGGGACAGGTCTGTGAATCATCAGTCTTACATAATTCACAGCACTCACCATAGCACATACCCTCCCCAATGTCCATCACCCAGCCACCCTATCCCTCCCCCATGAGCCCCCAGCAACCATCAGTTTGTTTCCTGAGATTAAGAGTCTCTTAAGATTGTCTCCCTCCCAATCCCATCTTGTTTCATTTTTTGCCTACTTACCCCCAATCCCCCCTCAAATTCCTCACATCAGAGAGATCATATGATAATTGTCTTTCTCTGATTGACTTATTTCGCTCAACATAATACCCTCTGGTTCCATCCACGTCGTTGCAAATGGCAAGATTTTGTTTTTTGATGGCTGCATAGTATTCAATTGTGTATATATACCACATCTTCTTTATCCATTCATCTGTTGATGGACATCTAGGTTCTTTCCATAGTTTGGCTATTGTAGACATTGTTGCTATAAACATTGGGGTGCACATGCCCCTTTGGATTACTACATTTGTATCTTTAGGGTAAATACCCAGTAGTGCAATTGCTGGGTCATAGGTAGCTCTATTTTCAACTTTCTGAGGAACCTCCATGCTGTTTTCCAGACTGACTGCACCAGCTTGCATTCCCACCAACAGTGTAGGAGGGTTCCCCCTTTCTCCGCATCCTTGCCAACATCTGTTTTTTCCTGACTTGTTAATTTTAGCCATTCTGACTGGTGTGACGAGGTATCTCATTGTGGTTTTGATTTGTATTTCCCTGATGCTGAGTGACGTGGAGCACTTTTTCATGTGTCTTTTGGCCGTCTGGATGTCTTCTTTGCAGAAATGTCTGTTCATGTCCTCTGCCCATTTCTTGACTGGATTATTTGTTCTTTGGGTGTTGAGTTGGATAAGTTCTTTATAGATTTTGGATACTAGCCCTTTATCTGATATGTCGTTTGCAAATATCTTCTCCCATTCTGTCAGTTGTCCTTTGGTTTTGCTGACTGCTTCCTTTGTTTCTAGGAAGGAGTTGCTGTGGCTGAGGTTGAAGAGGTTGCTCCTGTGTTCTCCTCAAGGATTTTGATGGATTCCTGCCTCACATTGAGGTCTTTCATCCATTTTGAGTCTATTTTTGTGTGTGGTATAAGGAAATGGTCTAGTTTCATTCTTCTTGCATGTGGCTGTCCAATTTTCCCAACATCATTTTTTGAATAGACTGTCTTTTTTCCATTGGACATTCTTTCCTGTTTTGTCGAAGATTAGTTGACCATAGAGTTAAGGGGCTATTTCTGGGCTCTCTATTCTGTTCCATTGATCTATGTGTCTGTTTTTGTGCCAGTTTTTGTACTGCCTTGATGATGACAGCTTTGTAATAGATCTTGAAGTCTGGAATTGTGATGCCACCAACTTTGGCTTTCCTTTTCAACATTCTTCTGGCTATTCGGGGTCTTTTCTGGTTCCATATAAATTTTAGGATTATTTGTTCCAATTTTTTTTGAAAAGCATTGATGGTATTTTGATGGGGATGGCATTAAATGTGTAGATTGCTTTAAGTAGCATAGACATTTCCACAATATTTGTTCTTCCAATCCAAGAGCATGGAACATTTTTCCATTTCTTTGTGTCTTCCTCAATTTCTTTCATGAGTACTTTATAGTTTTCTGGAGTACAGATTCTTTGCCTCTTTGGTTAGGTTTATTCCTAGGTATCTTATGGGTTTGGGTGCAGTTGTAAATGGGATCGACTCCTTAATTTCTCTCTCTTCTGTCTTGCTGTTGGTGTATAGAAATGCAAATGATTTTTGTGCGTTTATTTTAAGATTTTATTTTTTAAGTAATCTCTACATCAAATGTGGGATTCAAACCCAGAACCTTCAGATGGAGAGTTGCAATGCTCTACCGATTGAGCCAGCCAGGCGCCCTTAGAACCAGGTTTTAAGATGAATGAATGGTACAGTTAGGAGGTTTTAGGTGAAGGGTGGGAAAGAACTAACATTTATTAAGGGATTGTACTAGGCACATTATGTGTTTTCTTTCATCTATATGCCCTCCATGTCCTAGATGGGAAAATGGGGCTCAGGGAGATTGGGTGCCTAACCCCAGGCCTGGAGAAGAGCAAAGCCAGAATTCAAGCCCAGTCATTTGGACTCTAGGCCTACATCTCCCTTCTTTGCCTCTTCTGTTACAGATCAGAGTGGGTGGAGTGGGTTAGGATAGGAAGAGCATAGAGAGGAGGACCTGCGGTAGAGGGTCCTCAGGTTAACTTTATGATCTTTATGAAACTTCACTTATCCTCTGTTGATTACCAATCATAATATAAGCTTTTTCTCAACTGGTCTTTTTTTCTGCTTGTCTTCTCCATCACTCACCTTCTTATGGGATGCACAAGGAGGAGCATCGAGGTTATGTAACACGGCTTTAGAATAGAAACCAAAGACCTGAATTCTGCACATTTCCACTTGAGTGACCATGCATGCCACTTCTAAGCCTTCTTTCTGACACAGACAACTTGGGTGGTCTCTGAGAGGCTTTATGCCCCAGACCCTCCTGTGATTTTGGTGCAGAAATATCAGTGGAGGAATGCCTTTATTTAGTTTTCAATCGACACAGTGGGTTGGGGGTGGGAGGCAAAAAAAGAAAGCAAGTTTTTAGGTAGGGTCACATTTTCTTTGAATATGTGCTTTTTGGGGAGGTTTAGTCTTTGTTTTGGACAGCTGTCTGCCTGACCTTTTGAATCCTCCAGATGGCCTGCACAGACCTGACTAGCCATAGAGGCAGAACCTTTGTGTCGTGAGTCTTAGGAATCATTCAGTTAGGGGCAAGTTTTTGAAAATACCTCTCCTCCTTTACATGCCAGGCTGTCCCACAGCCTTGTTTCTCCTGTTGGCAAATTCAGTCATTCTTCTCAAGTTGTCCCAGCATCCTTTGCTCCCCTCCTTCATTCTGCGTGGAATTCTGTTACAACTCATATTGCATTGCCCTGTAGAGGTTTTCATGCCCATATACCCAGCTAGACTGAGTCCCTTAAACAATTTTCAAGTGTTTGGTAGCACTTTGTTTGGTAGCTCTGTTCTGTTCAGTAGCTCCACATTAGTACATGGGGCTAATGTGTATTAGGGGCTCAGTATGTGGTTGAAACAGAGTATCATCCTGAGAATGGGATCGTGTTTAAATTCATTTGAGAATGGGAGAAAAATCTTTGCTCCCAAGAATCACAAGAATGTCTGGAGAGGTGATTGCTAGTCTGGAGAGTCTAAGAAAAAGCCAGTAACAGACACTGGGATCTTAGCCAAAGAATGTGAACTTGGGCTCCTTCATTTTGACTTCATTTGTGCTCTGATGAGGTCTTCTTTTGCATCAAGTCCGTAGGGGGATATTACTTGAAAGACAGGTTTTCCAATAGAAAATCTAGGGAAATATTTTCAGTTTCTAAACAACTTTGTTAGTCTACAAATAAAGCTTTGAAACGGATAGTTTCTTTACCTCATAAGAAATGGTCCAGAATCCAGTGTAGGAAAAGGTAAAAAGTTCAGAGAAGATGCTAACCTAGAAACCATGGGCTGGTGGGCCCTGGGAACTTGGAGATACTTGTGCAGGCAACCTTGGAGGCTTGAGACAATATTTGTGATAGGGATCCCAGGTTGGAGACTTGGGACAATATTTGTGATAGGGATCCCAGGGCTGAGGTAGGAGGGAAGGAGGATTGAGCCTTCCTACTAATAAGCAAGTAGGGTCCTGGAACTCAGGAAATATAGTTAAGATGTGTTTGAATAACTCTACAGGGGGAAAAAAAAAGATCAATTTCTGTGGCTTAAAGTTTTCTATTGTTGATATCACTGTTTCCTATCCACATTTAAAAAATTTTGTAGACATTTTTATAATTACCTGTTTTAGTCAGCTTTTGTGTGGTAATAGCTCTGAAAATTCAAAGGTTTGCAACGAAATTAATTTCTAGGTCACGGTGTGTGTCAGTGGCTGTGAGTCAGTTGCTACGGCTCTTGTCCACCAGGATTCCATTCTGAAGGCGCAGCCCCTATTGGGACAGCCCTCATTGGAACAGGAGAACTGGTGACAAGGTTGCAGTGTCTGCTCCCATCTGGTGTGTGTGTCATATTCACTCGCATGCCATTGGGTGGGGAGCAAGTCACATTGCTCAGCCAAAGGGCAGAGGGGTGGGGGGGTGCCGCGCCCCCCCCCCCCCACCCCGTGCACGGTCACTTGGCAATAGTAAGAATGTATAATCCTCTTAAAGGAAGGAAGTTAACAACTGCAAATGATAATGCCATCCCCCATATAGTTTGTGTCCTTTCCTTGGTCACTGAACATTATTTAGTTGCATCGGTTCAGACCGATCATTTTCAAATGTTTTAAGAACATTTCCTCCCTATTATGTGTATTTCAATTTTAGATAACTTGGGGGGATAATTAGGGAAACTGACCTCTCTCCAGGGAGTGATGTGGTGCATCACTGTGTGTTTTCAAGTGTTCTTGAGTATGTCAGTGCTGGGAGTGCTGCTGTATGTGTGCCTTTGCATTAGCTGGAGTCTTCCACAGTCTGAACGATGGGGTGATATTAGGTATCAGGATCTTGTTTCTGAATTTACTGTGTCACATTGTTTGCTGCTTTTCAAAAAAAACAAAAACAAAAACAAAACTATTGAGATCTAATTCACCTATCCTAAAAATCACCATTTTATAGAAAACTTTAAGCCACAGAAATTGATCTTTTTTTTTTCCCCTTGTAGAGTTATTCAAACACATCTTAACTATACAGTTGAGTGGTTTTAGTATATTCACATAACCGTGCACACATCATTACTATCTCATTCCGGAATATTTTTGTCACCCCAAAAAGAAGCCCCATACCCCTTGAGCAGTCACTTCCTGTTCTCCCTTCCCTCAAGTCCCTGGCAACCAAAAATCTCTTTTGTGTCTCTGGATTTGCCTCTTCTGGACATTTCCTATGAATGGAATGACACATGTGGTCTGTGCTGCCTGGCTTCTTTCACATAGTGTTTTCAAGGTTCACTGTTGATGTTTTCTGATGTAAACTCTTTAAAGTATTTAGGAACTTGTGTTGTGCGCCGCCCCCCCCCCCCTTCTCTTCAGAAGTCTCATCATATCTAGCCTGGTTCCTGGAAAAGTCTGCCATGGGAGTCGTATTGGTTTTTAAAAAATTTTTAAAATTCCAGTGTAGTTAACATACAATGTTCTGTTAGTTTCAGGTGTACACTACAGTGATTACTCGGTGCTCATCACAGTTAATGTACTCTTGATCTCCTTCACCTGTATCACCCATCCCCTCCCCCCACCTTTCCCTCTAGTAACCATCAGTTTGTTCTCTGTAATTAAGAGTCTGGTTTTTGTGTGTCTGTCCTCTTATTTGTTCATTTGTTTTGTTTCGTAAATTCTACATAGGAGTGCAACCATATGGTAGTTGTCTTTTTCTGACTGACTTATTTCATTCAGCATTATACCTTCTGAATCCATCCATGTTGTTGCAAATGGCAAGATCTCATTCTTTCTCATGGCTGAGTAGTATTTCCATTGTATATGTCTACTACATCTTCTGTATCCATTCATCTATAGGTGGACCCTGGGGTTGCTTCCATATCTGGGCTATTATAGATAATGCTGCTATAAACATTGGGGTGCACATAACTTTGTGAATTAGTGTTTTCATATTCTTTGGGTAAATATTCAGTAGTGGAATTACTGGGTCATATGGTGATTCTATTTTTAATTTTGGGGGACCTTCCGTTCTCCTTTGCACACTGGCTGTGCCAGTTTGCATTCCCATCAACAGTGCACAGGGTTCCTTTTCTCCACACCCTCGCCAACACTTGTTGGTTCTTCTGTTTTTTTAGTTTAGGCACTCCTTTTTTTTTTTTTTTTTAAAGATTTTATTGATTTGTTTGACAGAGAGCACAAGCAGGGGGAGCGGCAGGCAGAGGTGGAGGGAGAAGCAGGCTCCCAGCTGAGCAAGGAGCCTGATGCAGGGCTTGATCCCAGGACCCTGAGATTGTGACCTGAGCCAAAGGCAGATGCCCAACCGACTGAGCCACCCAGGCACCCCAAGTTTAACCATTCTGACAGGTGTGAAGTGATTATCTCATTATGGTTTTGAATTGCATTTCCCTGATGATGAATGATGGTGAATATCTTTTCATGCATCTGTCGGCCATGTGTATGTCTTCTTTGGAGAAATGTCTGTTCATGTCTTCCACCCATTTTTATTTTGGATTATTGTTATTATTATTATATTTGGTGTTGACTTGTATAAGTTCCTTGTATATTTTGGATATTAACCCCTTCTCAGATATATCATTTCCAACTATCTTCTCCCATTTGGTGGGTTATCTTTTTGTTTTGTTGATGGTTTCTTTTGCTGTGCCAAAGTTTTTTTATTTTGGTGTAGTCCCAGTAGTTTAATTTTGCTTTTGTTGCCCTTGCCAAAGGAGACCTTTCTATAAAAATGTTTCTATGACTGATGTTAAAGAGATTACTGCCTGTGTTTTCTTCTAGGAAATTCATGGTTTTGGAAATTCTTCTAGGAAATTCATCTTGAGTTTATTTTTGTGTATGATATAAGAAATTGGTCCAGTTTTGTTCTTTTGCATGTAGCTGTCCAGTTCTTCCAACCCCATTTGTTGAAGAGACTGTCTTTTTCCTATTGCATATTTTTGCCTCCCTGGTCATAGATTAATTGACCATATAATCATGGGTTTATTTCTGGGCTCTTTATTCTGATCCACCAATGTTATCTGTTTTTGTGCCAGTAACATACTGTTTTGATTACTGTGGCTTTGTCATACATCTTGAAATCTGGGATCGTGATACCTCCAGCTTTGTTCTTCAAGATAGATTTGGCTGTTTGGGGTCTTTGTGGTTCCATGCAAATTTTAGGATTATTTGTTCTAGTTCTGTGAAAAATACTGTTGGTATTTTGCTAGGAATTTCATTAAATCTATAGGTTGCTTTGGGTCGTATGGGCATTTTAACAGTATTTTTTCTTCCAATCCATGAGCATGGAATATTTTTCCATCTGTGTGGATCTTCAGTTTCTTTCATCAGTGTTTTCTAGTTTTCAGAGTACAGATCTTTTACCCCCTTAGTTAAATTTATTCCTAGGTATTTCATTATTTTTGGTGCAATTGTAAATGAGATTGTTTCTTTAATTTTTCTTTCTGAAACTCCATTATTAGTGTGTAGAAATGCAACTGCAAAAAAGTTTCATTTCTTAGGAACTTTATACTTTTTTTAAAGTTTTTTTTTAAAAGATTTTATTTATTTATTTGACAGAGATAGAGAGATCACAAGTAGGCAGAGAGGCAGGCAGAGAAAGGGGGGGAAGCAGGCTCCCCGCTGAGCAGAGAGCCCGATGCGGGGCTCGATCCGTGGACCCTGAGATCATGATCTGAGCCAAAGGCAGAGGCTTAACGCACTGAGCCACCCAGGTGCACCTTTTTAAAGGTTTTTAAAAGATAATTTATTTGAGAGAGAGAGGGAGAAAGGGGGGGTGGGTCTCCCACAGACCCTATGCTGGGAGCCAAGCCAGGCTCTGGGAGCCAAGCCCAACACAGGGCTCAATCTCATAACCCTGAGATCATGACCTGAGCCAAACCAATAGTCAGATGCTCATCCAACTGAGCCACCCACATGCCCCTTAGGAGCTTTACTTTTTTTTTTTTTTTAAAGATTTTATTTATTTATTTGACAGACAGAGAACACAAGTAGGCAGAGAGGCAGGCAGAGAGAGAGGAGGAAGCAGGCTCCCTGCGGAGCAGAGAGCCCGATGTGGGGCTCAATCCCAGGATCCTGAGATCATGACCTGAGCCGAAGGCAGAGGCTTTAACTGAGCCACCCAGGCTTTACTTTTATTTTTATCTTACTTTTACTTTTATTTCTTAATTTTACTTAGAGATTTTTAAAAAAGATTTTATTTATTTATTTGACAGAGAGAGACTGCAAGAGAGGGAACACAAGCAAGGGGAGCGGGAGAGGGAGAAGCAGGCTTCTTGCTGAGCAGGGAGCCTGATGCAGGGCTCTATCCTAGGACCCTGGGATCATGACCTGAGCCAAAGACAGACACTTAACGACTGAGCCACCCAGGTGCCACTTACTCAGAGATTTTAATGGAACAGCTGATACCAATTCATTACCAATGAATGATACCAATAAGCCTTTTTGGTAGTTGTACAAGGACATGATTATATCCAACAATGATTATATAATCATTTAATGTAATAAGTTGCATTAATACATTTCCTAATGTTAAATTATTCTTGATTTCCTTGAACATATTTGACTTAATCCTGGTATATTCTTCTTTTTAAAAATATACCACTTGCTGTTACTTTATTGACAATGTTTACACTTATATCTAATTTCCTTTTCTGTTCTAATATTTGGATATCAGATATAGTTAATTCTCATAAAATGATTTAAAAGGTTTCTCTATTTTTTATGTGTCTTAGAGGGTTTGAATAAAACCGCACTTACTCCTTAACGTTCACTGGAGCTCAGCTGTACCCACCATGGGGCTTTGCTTACCTTTTGCTAAAAGTTCTCTGACAACAGTTCTGTGGTTATTCATTTAGATTTTCTACCTCAACTAAATTTCGTTTTGGCCACGTATTTTCCTAGAAAGGCATCTATCTCATATAGACGTCCAGGTTTATTGGCATAGTTATTCATGGCATGTCCATATAGTTTATAACCATACATAGAGGTAAAATTTAAATATTGTTTACTCCCCTCCCCCTGCCGTCCTTTCTGTATTGATCAGCTTTCCTAAGTTACTTTATTTAACTCGTCTTTTAGGAAGCTTGTACTTTTTACTCTTTTCCGTTTTCAATTTATACTTTTAACTTTTTTATTCCCTATTCTAGTTTTGACTTTTTTTTTTTTTTTAATGGGAACACAAAGTAGATGTGGCCTAAAGGGCTCTATTTCGTGGGATAAATCTTTTTCAAGTACATGTGTTTATCTGCTCCTGAGGACTGTGCTACTTTCTTCGTGTTTTGGTCTTCTTGGGTCTGAATGGTGAGTTAACATAGGCTGGGTGTGTTTTTAGGTCTTCTTGTGTCTGATGAGGTAATGCAGGCCTACCATTTGCCTCTTACCAGAAGAGTGACCTGTTGGATCCCCTCTCTTTCTCCATGATGTTGGAATTGTCTTCTCAGATCTGAGGTTGAGTCACGTGATCCGCTGACAGTTGAACTGAGTGATCTGTCAGTAGGGGAAAGAGAAGGAAGAAAGCCAGGGTCCTGGTTAGTTGCTCTGGACACTTGGCTTCATCTCTCTCTGGGTCTGGATGGAGTGTAGCGTGGCTTCCTTCTTGTTTCGGGTGTTCTCCCCATCTCAGGAGAGGCTGTCTCCTTCAGTTCGTAGTCTTGCCTGCCTTGTGCTCGCTGGGTGGACCCTCCCAGGGCAACTCTCCAGCCGCCTTCAAGTTCCTCTGACTTTGTTTTGCATTTGTGTCTGTCCCCTTCATGGAGAGAGGAAGCCGTGCGGGTAGGCCTCCCTCTACTGGTGGTCCTCACGCGGACTCTGCCTGTGCAGGGCTTCCCCTTGCCCCCAGCAGCCAGCCACATTGGTGGTCCTTCTCTGCCCCACTGCTGACCCTTCACTTACCCATCCCCCCGGAAGAAGCACTTTCAAGTTAGAGTGTGCGCGAGGGCTTCAGGGCGTTTTCTGCTTCTTCGGTAACCTTGATAACCTCAAGTGACCTCAGGGACATGGGTTAAAAGATACCTCCTAGTTCTTTCCTCACTTGTGTCCCAATTAGATCCAGTAGAAAACCTTTGGAAGTTTTGGCATTTGGATGGCATTGTTGCCTGGTTTCCAGTCTGGTCCGATTTCAGACACTGCTTTGCTTTTTCTTTTTTCCCCCACTGCTCTCTCTTTTTCATTCGCTGGGTTGTTAAGTTGGTGTCTGGAGAATGGAGAGAGGGAGGAAGCAAAAGTGCATGTGGCCAGCTCATGGAGTTTATCTAGGAGTCTATATTTGTAATGTTTAAATGAGTGTGTAACATTCCTATGAATGTAAACACGATCATTTCCTGGTTATTGAGCCCTTGGGATTTTTCCAGGGTTCACTCTGCATTCTTTGCTCTGTTATGAGCATCTTTGAACAGAACATTTCAGGATTTTCCCTTTGACTATATTCTCTAAAGTGGGCTTAAGTTCAGCTTTACAGCAAAGTCAACAGTCAAGAGCGTTCTTTTCAGTTTGTGTAGGACATATTCATTCTTTAAGCATCTCCTGTGTGCTTGGCGGGGCGGTGAGGTGGGGGACGGGAAATGGAGACAAGTCAGGTACCATACGCGCTTTCTCCCCTTCAGTTTAAGGACGTCTTATGTCAAGCTCTTGTGAAACTAGATCATCATGTTGCCCACATTCCTCTAATATTATCAAAAAGAGAAGTTAGAGTACTTAAGCATGACTTTTTAAAAAAAAAAGTTTTCATTTTAGTCATCCTGTACTCATCACAAGTGCCCTCCTCAATCCCCATCACCTGTTTCACCCATTCCCCACCCACCTCCCCTCCGGTGACCATCAGTTTGTTCTCTGTAGAGTTAAGAGTAGGTTTCTTGACCATACTGGCTCCTAATGTATACCACTTTCTTTCCATAAACCATATGCTTAATGTAATATAGTTTTGCCATTGACTTATGTTAATTTAATAATCTATCTCATGACTGGCTGACTACAATGGTAGATCTTATAACTGAAATTCTTTGAACCAGCGGGATTTCTGAAGCACCTTATGCATGTGTTTTCCTTCCTAGGTAGAAAGGGGTAGAGGGGAGAAAAGAAATTCACTTATAACTGAAACCTGCATAAGTGAGAATTGATATTTTGGAGCAATGAAGACTTTTCACTTATTTGTCAACTATGTAGTTGTAATTTCCTCAAGGTGTACTGTAGCTACTGTGAAGTCATTAAGGAAAGTGTATTTGAGGCACCAACTATGACTTTCTTTTTTTTTTTTTTTTAAAGATTTTATTTATTTATTTGACAGAGATCACAAGTAGGCAGAGAGGCAGGCAGAGAGAGAGGAGGAAGCAGGCTCCCTACCGAGCAGAGAGCCCGCTGCGGGGCTCGATCCCAGGACCCCGGGATCATGACCTGAGCCGAAGGCAGAGGCTTAACCCAGTGAGCCACCCAGGCGCCCCTGACTTTCTTTTTTAAAAGCGAATCAGTTTTTTTTTTTTTTAAGATTTTATTTATTTATTTGACAGACAGAGATCACAAGTAGGCAGAGAGGCAGGCAGGGGAGGGTGGGGGAAAGCAGGCTCCCCACTGAGCAGAGAGCCTGCTGTGGGGCTCGATCCCAGGACCCCGGGATTATGACCCGAGCCAAAGGCAGAGGGTTAACCCACTGAGCCACCCAGGCACCTCACCAACTGTGACTCTTGATACAATTTTTATTTTCATCAGCATTTATTAAGTGTCTACTGTGAACCAGCTGCATGGACTCTAGGGGGATGCATACTTGCAGACAGGTTGATCTCACTTTTTTTTTTTTTTTTTTTAAGTATGTTAGTAGTGGTGTAGCACCCACTCTGTTCCAGGCACTGTTCCAATTGCTTCCATACCCTAACTAACTCAATCCCATTATACCCATTTTGTAAATGTGGAAACTAGGACATGGAGAGATTAAGAAGCTTGCAGAAGTCACACTGCTTGTAAATAGTGGAACTGGGCTTCAGAGCTCCTTAGTCCTTGCTAGGCTCAGTTTCCTTGTCCTTCAGCAGACATTTACTGGGTCCCTTCTATTGGCAAGGGGTTGAGCTGGAACATTTCTAAGACTCGGTAATTCATCAGATACTTCCTGTGTACCTACGATGTGCCAGAGGATAGAGGAGTGAATGAGATGAAAGTCTCTGCTCTTGTCCGACCATCAGTCAACACATAATAAGTTTTTAGATGATGATAGTCTGTGACTCACATAAAGTCAGGGAAGGAACTGGAAAGTGATAGAGGGGTGCAGGGATAGTTTTCGATTTTGTGGGCTGAGAAGGCCTCCCTGAGTCCTCGTCATTGAGCAGAAACCTGTTTGAAAAGAGAAGCCAACCACATGGGAATGTGAGGGGAGAGGAGTGATCCAGGGAGAGTGGCAGCAAACGGGAGCCCTGAGGTCTAAAAGGGCCAAGCCCTGCAGCTGGAGCGGGATGAGCTAGGGGAGAATGTCAGTGACGAGGTCAGGGAGAATGACGAGGTCCCATTGGCCCTTACCTTACGGAAGGGAGTTTGGGTTTCATTCTGAATGTCTTTGAGAGTTTTGAGCAGGGGAGTGGCATGCTTTGGTTTTTCAAAGAGCTCTCTGGCTGCAGGGTGGAGGCCTGACTGTAGGGTAGCAGAAAGGAAGCAGGAGGCTTTTGTGTTGCGCCAAGGATTCTCACTTCTTGCATCCTGTCAGAAAGGTGCTGCCTTTCCGCAGTACCTGCTCAAGAACTTAGGTCTCTTCATTTAGCACACCTGCTGCTAGAGGACTCGGACCCCTGTCCGTTTCCTCCTATGATTCTCCTATTTTCTCTCCATGTTTACTTCTCATGGGGCCTGTATCTTGAGGGGGGAGTCACTTGGGGGCATAACTTGTATTAAGATCCTCAGGGAAATGTTAGCTTTCCCTGATAGGCTTTAAAATCAGAAGCTTCATATTTACCCAGAAGGATTTATGGCCAGATGTTGGAGATACGGGGCACTGTTGGGTTGGAAAAGCCACACCGAAGGCATTCAGCTTGCTAAGAACCTGAACCCGGTGCTAGAAACCTGGGTTCAGTTCCTAGCATAACGATGCCAAGCTTCACTGGGATGCGATACCTGACTTTCTGGTCTGCCTCCTTCTCCGTAGAGACGTTATGTGTCTTGCTAACCTCACGAGCTGTGTGAGCTGCGAAGAAATGAGAACGTGTTTTGTACACCTGTGCCATGGAAAGCCCGGCTGGCAGGGTCCAGTTTTAGGAAGTTGTAGACATTTGTAGGTCATTGGCTATTTGTACATGCTTCCATGTTGGCCCATGAAACACTCAGTAGTATGGGTGTGAATGTTTGCCTGGTCACACAGTCCTAGAAGGAAAGAATCCTCGGTGTGGTAAGATCTGTTTGACTGACTCTCCTCTCCCCTCCCCCATCTCCCCACCTCCTGTGACCTGACTTGAGAACAAGCTAACTTCCCGCTGTCTGGCCGAGACATCTCGGACCTTTGTGTAAGTTGTTTTTGGAAAGTTGTTGGCAGAGGGCCCCAGAGCAAAGGTCAGGCGAGTTGGCCTGGAGTCACAGGGAGACCTGCAGAGACAGACAGAGGGCACACACAGACAGGTGCACACCCACCCACCCACACACACAGGTAAACAAGGCACAGTCATAGTTGTTGGGGACTCAGCGGTGTTTGTGGGTGTTACATATGTAAATAAATGATTGAAAACTGTGAAAGCTGCTTCAGGGGACGTATCTTCAAAGTTTTAAGAAGATTGACTAATTCTGTCAGGGGGCAGATGAAGGAAAGACCTGTATCCCGAGAGGCGGGGGCATTTGAGCAGATGCCAGAGAGATGCTCGGAGACCGCCACATAAGCAAGAGGGGTGATTTTGCCAGCAAAGGTGAGGGGTCCAAAACAGCATGGTGGGTTCTGGAACTGATGCCATGAGAAACAAGGCTGGTAAGATCCTTTGAGGCCAGACAGTGGAAAGCTGCTGTCGGAGCCCGTGGTGGCTTATGTGACTGAAGATTTTGAGTTCTTTCTTTCTCTTGTGCGATGTGCTGCTATCGCTAGAGTCTCTCTGGGGCGGGTGTGCTCGTGTTGATGAAATGTCAGCAAGAGGGGGCCTGTGGTGCCTCGCGCGGTGCCTTGCCCCCGAGGTCAGTGTTTCAGTATTACTTACTGAAACGAGGAGGCACGATGGTTATCACAGAGTTCCGGAGAAGAGGTCCTTTTGGGATCCGCAGACATGGGGGTAGGGACTGTGCGCACCTGGTGGCGTCTGTCTGCCGACAGAGCCATCAGATCAGCAGCTGCTTGACTCCGCAGTCATGTCCACACCAAGAGCCGCTGCCGTGGGCTTTGACAAGCCCCTGGGCTGAGGAGAGGTGGGGAGTGGGGTCTAGTCCCACTAGTATCTTCTGTGAAAATGGTATCTGTTCAGTAATTACAGAAATATTTTTGACGTTGCATAAATATGCATGTGAATAAATTCTCTACAGTCAGTAGAAATGGAGACAAAGGAAGGTGCCTTATCTGTTTACTTACCATCATCCACCGAGTTGGGTGACATTGCCCTTGACTCCAGCCCATACTTCCCGCTGCCTTGTCACTGCCCTTTTCCCAGATGTCCCACGATCATGGAGCTCGTGGATGGGACTGCTGGTTGACCTCTCGTTTCCTCTGTGTTCTCTTATCTGGGGGCTAAGTCAAATCCAACCTACATACAAGAAGAGAGAGTTCAAGGAAAGCATTTCCCTGCCCCCAACCTGTGATCCGCTGACCAACAGGTCAAGAATGTTTCCAAGTCCTCTTCCGTGGTGTCGTGTCACTTTCTTGCCTTATTCCTGTCTTTGCCTCCTGCTGAATCTACGGTGACATTCAGATGTATTCACATCTACTGCTAGACAAGGCTCTGTCTGTTATTAAACCTAAAAGCCAAAAAACATGAGACCGAAACTTTTTTGGATATTGTAGGAACATAACGTAATCAAGTGCCTTCCTCCTATGGCCTAGACAGAAAGAGCTCCATAATTAAAAAAAATTTTCCTTCTCTTTTTCTTCTGGCATTTGTACCCCCCCTCCCCCGCTTTAAAGCTTTTATATTGTGGACAGATTTACACATATACGAAAGAGGAGAGAACTGTGTCATGAACCTGCAAGTCCCAGCTTCAATAGTAATCAACTTTGAGGCATATCTTGTATCATCTCTATCCCTGTTTACCTATCCTTCATTATTTTGAAGCAAATACCACACATCCTATCGTTTCATTCATTATTTTAGCATATATTCTGAAAAGATGAAGGCTTTGTAAAACCATAGTACTTCTGTTATCATGCCCGGTAATTCCTTAATATCCTCAAATAACTGATCAGTATTCACATTTCCCTGAATATCACAAAACCTGTTTACATTTTGTTTTAATCGGGATCCACTACAGTTGTTGATAGGTCCCACGGATTGCGTAGCATCTCTAGGTGCTCCTCCGTTTTTGTTTTTTGTTTTCTCTCCTTGCAGTTCACTTATTGAGGAAACTGGGTCTGTGGTTCTCTTTAATTTCACACGGTGTGGCTTCTGCCATTTGCACCCTTATAGTGTGGTCTAACATCTCCCTCCCTCCTCTGTATTTCCTATGAACTGGTGTTGTGTCTTAGAGATTTGTTCAGGATTCAGATCCAGTTGTTGGCAGGCATGCTTTTTAGGCAGCGGCGTGAACTTCTTTCAAGAGGCACGTAACGTTTACTTGTCTCTTTGTGATGGTTGATTGAATTTTTAAATGTGCCGAGTATTTAAGAGGGGTCACATCTGTTACTGTTTCCCTGGGCCCAGGTGGTGGTCTTGAGAAAGGGGGAAAAAGAATGCCCTTGTGGTTTGCTCCTGGCGAAGTCTGACGATGGCGGGGGCTGGTAGGTCCTTTGTCCCTGAGCTGGGGTTCCTCCAGTGCTCGCTGGAAGACAGGTTGGCAAACTCCCAGAGTTTGTTTCCCTCGGTCCCAGAAGACCTGTTCACTCAAGAAACACTTAGCAAGGAGAGGCTCAGTTTCTTTGGACGTTGCCTTTCGTATGTAAAGGTGTTTCTTGGTTTGGCTACATGAGCTGATGTTTTGCTGATGTTCTCCCGCTGATGTGTTTTCATCTCGTTGTAAGATGACTTTCTTCTTCTTTCAGGATCTCATTCTGCCCAACGGAGGCACACCTGCAGGTACCTCGAGTCCTGCTTCTTCATCTTCCCTTCTCAACAGACTTCAGCTTGATGATGACATTGATGGTGAGACCAGAGATCTCTTTGTGACCGTTGACGATCCCAAGAAGCACGTCTGTACGATGGAGACCTACATTACCTATAGGATCACCACCAAAGTAGGTCCCTTCATTATCTTCTGCCCCTGTGGAATGGTCTTGGTGAACTAGAGACCTGCTGTCATGATTCCTGCCTTCCTTTCTCCCTCCCTTTGTAGGACTGTGTTCACCTTCTTTCCAATGGTGGGTGATTTGAGAGATCAAATGTATTCAGATGAAAAGGATTTGATGTGAATTTTTAGCTTTGAAATGGCAGAGAAGTTGTGACTATAGTCTTTCAAGTAGAGCATTTAATCCTGTTACCTTCACTTATTTTTGGTCATGATACTTTTTAGCCTGTTAGTATCACTTTACTGTTGAAATTTATGTATGAATCTTTGTATCATCCTAAATGTCTGGTGGGACCATGGTTGTAATTTGGTGTAATTGGAGTGGATCATAGGGGAGGGACGTAAGAGAAGGATGGGAATGAAGATTGGTTGCCTTTCTGCTATGGGCCACGAGGGTAGTGGGCAGGGGCCTGAGATTGACCAGCTTAATGTTCACAGCGACCCTCAAAGATAGATCTTGTAGTTACAATTTTAGAGATGAGGAAACTAAAACAGAAACTTTAAGTAACTTGTTCATGGTTACAGAGTTGGTAACCAGGATTCTAACTTTAATTTTTAGGATTGTCAATCCAATATTTTTATTTTCAAACCCATACTCTTAAACCTAATTCCATTATTTTAAAGATTTTTTTAAAGTTTTTTTTTTTTTTTGAGATTTTGTTTATTTATTTGACAGACAGAGATCACAAGTAGGCAGAGAGGCAGGCAGAGAGAGGGGGAAGCAGGATCTCTATTGAGCAGAGCGCCCGATGTGGGGCTCGATCCCAGGACCCTGGGATCATGACCTGAGCCAAAGGCAGAGGCTTTAACTCACTGAGCCACCCAGGTGCCCTTTTTTAAAGATTTTAAAGATTTTTAAAAAAAGATTTTATTTAGTTATTTGTCAGAGAGAGAGAGAGAGCACAAGCAGGGGGGAGCAGCAGGCAGAGGCAGGCTTCCTGCTGAGCCAGGAACCCAATGCAGGACACGATCCCAGGATCCTGGGATCATGACCTGAGCTGAAAGCATGATGGTCCTTCATCTTATATGACTTATATGACTTCATCTTAACTTACTGAGCCACCCAGGCGTCCCATATACAATATCTTTTCTCTGTGGACAGGTAAGCCTTTCTCAGATATTTCTTTGATGTTCCTGCCCTGTCTTTTCTGCACCTGGTTCACATTTGAAAACTTGTCTCTGTATGTGTGCACACACACACGTGCATGCACGCAGTCTTCCCCCACCCCCCGGGCTGCTGGGTGCCTGCTGTTTCCCAGGCATTAGGCTAGGTGCTTAGAGGTATGTTAAATCTTCAGAGGTTCTAGGTTGATATATGTATTCCCATGAACTATTTCCACCCCTTCCCCGCCACCCCAGCCCCCAGGGTCAACTTATTTTTTACCCTGTAGTCAGCGAAATGGAAAACCTGTTTTCCTTGAACTTACGCTCTAAACTGCTGAAGGACAAGGTCACTGCGTCC
This sequence comes from Martes martes, assembly GCF_963455335.1. Taxonomy (NCBI): domain Eukaryota; kingdom Metazoa; phylum Chordata; class Mammalia; order Carnivora; family Mustelidae; genus Martes; species Martes martes. Next base: position 75,697,698 of record NC_137900.1, read on the forward strand.
CTGGCACAGCAGCGCTCGCTCTCCTTCACATGTTGCCCCCCCTGCCTGACTCCACTGCCTTGCAGCCGACCTCCCCCACCTCCCGCAAGGCTAATCCTACAGGACCTCTGTTCTCCAGTCATAGGCTGACTGGCTTGCACACTTTCCTGTGCTGCCTCTCTTTCCTTCTTCCCTCACTCTTTTCCCTTGGTATTCTTGTTTCTGTCCCTTTTTCCTGGGGTCGATATCCTATAACTCAGAACTCTTCCAACTTCCAGTTCCACGTTTTCCTTCGGCTATGATGCCACCACCTCTTGGTGAACTTGTTGCAGAATTGAGTTATACTTCTTACTGTCAATTCTATCTCAAACCAGAGTCCCTTTTCTTTTCCCGTTGCAGGTAGCGACATCAGGTTTAAAATCTTGGTGGTGCATTTGGAACCTTCTTTCTGAACACTGCATTAAAGCATAGCTACGTATGCCCATGTCGCGACACAGCCTGTGGGGTGTGGGGATGAGAGGGAGAGGACACACAGGAACGTAGGGTCTCACACACCAATCTTCCCCCGAGACCTCCGCTTCTGCTGTGGTCCTCTGGCGAGGTTCATGGTCACAGGACGAGGTTGTACAAATAGTTTATTACTTTGAGCTCTGATTCCCCTGCCCTCATTCAGATTTCTGATGACCAAAGCTGGACAAAGTACAGAGCTGCTTTTCCCTGAACTAAAATGAACCTAGGGCTGAGAGCCAATGTGGGCCAAGCAGTCTCCACCCAAATCTAAGTCATGGGTGCCTTTCCTCTGCAGTGGTGAGGAGCCAGCCTGGCCTTCTCGGGGCGTGCGGATCCTGGCTCTTTTCTCTGCAGGCTCCTAGAAAGTGTCTTCATCATAATAGCTAATTACTGACCACTTACCATGTGCTTGTACTTTTTGGTCATAAAAACCTTTTTCTTTATATAAGTAATATGTGCTTATTGCAGAGAAATTAGAAAACTTAAGGAAGCTGAAACAATAAAAGAATACCTATAAGCTCACCAGCCAGAAATAATCATTTATAAATTTCTGAACTATTTGTCTCCGTCCATTTACAAAAATGAGTGTTTTGGATGCTGCCCATTCCCTTCATGTGTTGGACATCTTTCTGGGCTAGTAAATGCCAGCAAGCACACCATTATGTTATCATTTCTTTCTTTCTCTCTCTCTCTCTTTTTTTTTTTTTTTAAGATTTATTTACTTGAGAGAGAGTGGGGGGGGGTGGGAGGGGCGGAGGGAGAGAGAGGACCTCAAGCAGACTCACCACTGAGTGTGGAGCCCAGCTGTGCTGTTGTCTTCTAAGACTGCAGCGGCGTTCTGCCCTGTGGATGAGCCATCAGTTTATTTTGTGCTGAGTGCTTTAAATATATTGTCAGTTCGTCCTCATAGTCAGTGAGGCGGGTACTGGTGGCACTTTTCCTTTACAGATGAGGAAACTGAGAAAGTTACTCCAGGATATGCTGCTGATACGTGGCAGACCTAGGACTTGAGTCCAGATCTGTCTGTGCTGTACTTCCAACAAGGCATGATTTTCAAGAGAGGGATGGCTCTGCCCTGCTTGCCCCAGCACTGCCCTTGGTCTCCTACCTGGCCTTCAGGGGCCGTCATCCTTCCTGTCTCTTACCCCATCTCCTAAGTGATCCCAAGTCTTAATGTCCCAACTAACTCCTCTTTTTAGATTGCCTAAATTACAGAGGTTACAAAGCGAACGTTTAGATTTGATGACAAGAGGGTTATGGGTGACTGGCGGGCACCCTCTCCCTGGAGAGGTGGGCAGAAGCCGGGGTGCTGTGGCAGAGACAAGGCACGAGTGTTGATGGTTTGGTAGTGACGTGAGAACAGGAGCTAGAGAAAGTGTGGATTTGGGTTGTTGAGGGGCAATTGTGTTTGGTTTTAAGGATGGACGGGACTTGTGCGAGTGCCAGGAGGCCCGCGTTGCTAGAGAGGGAGACATTGAGGTGAGGCTGGAGAGGGGGATGGAAGCGGCTGAGCCGGGGAGGGAGCAGGAGCCTCCGAAGGGGGAGGTGCACTTCTTCCATTGTTTCTAGAGGAAGAGGGGAAGTTTTGTTTTGCTCTGTTTTGTTCTCTGTGGCAGGAAGTTGAGGGTTCTGTGCTTCTTGCTGCAGTTTTCTCTAGGAATAGATGATGAGGTCTTCCGCTAAGAGCGAACGGGAGGTTTCGAAGTAAGGCTGGGAGGTTTTCAAAACTTCCGCAGGCTCTGCATTAACCGATGTGGAAAAGGAGGGAGAGAGTTGACGCCTGGCGTGGTTGAAGGTCCAGTGGGAGATTTTGGTGTGTTAGTGTGTTTGCCTGTTTTGTTTTTCCTCCAGGAGTGTGCTCACACACCCCGGGCTGGTCAAGCAGGGAGTGCACGACTGCATTTCTGCCAGTCGTGTGGACGGCAGGGGAGGGGACATTTAGGATGTTGGCAAACGCGAGGTGAAAGTGATGGGTTATGGAATTGATGCTGAATAAGGAAGGAAGTAAAGATAGGACTGGACAGAATGCCAAGGAACTGTAGGTCCCAAGAGGCTGAAAAACCAGGGGTCTTGGGAAGCGGGAGAGTCTGAGACACAGGAGGTGCTGGTTGGAGAGAGGGAGGTCTGACTCTCTGCCGATGACCGTCTGAGGGGAGGCAGTGGGAGCGATGGCTCGGAGGTGATTGTTGCGGGCATGAACACGTAGATCTCGACGGCACCCGGGTTATGGAGGGGCTTTGGAGAGGAAGCCCCTTTGGCACCGGAATCCTCTGGGAATCAGGAAAGTGGTGGGGTATCAGTAGATGACAGGTGTGCCAGGGACAGAGACAGAGATGTCTTGATGGCATGAGCCTCAGAAGGGTTTTCACAGGGCCGTGGAGGCGTGGAGGTGAGCAGCAGTGCAGAGTGAGCGGGTACCAACAGGGACTCTTGGTCTTGGAGGGCGGGGCAGAGTTGGTGAGACGTGAGAAAAGGAGGAGCTTTCTACCTGCCAGGACAGCAGAGAGGCTCGAGACTCCAGGGGAGAGGAAGCTTTCAGAATCAGAAGAACTACAGGAATTTACTAATTACAGAATGGGTGTTCTGGAAGGCTTGGTGTAAAGCTCCAAGAAAGGAAGCCTACAGGGGCATGAGGAGAGACCAGAAGCCTCCCTGGTCATTATTCTCAGGTGTTCTCATAGGGTAGCAGTGTTCTGAAGCAGAATGAGAAGAGCTGGCTAATATTTGACAAGGGAAAAGGAGGTCCCTTTGCAGGGAAAGGGGCAGTCACTCCGACTCATAGGATTCAGTTGGCACTTCCGATGAAGACCAAATCTCTCTAGAGTGGACTGGTCATAAATGTTAGATTGAATGGAAATTCCTTGGAAGGGCTCCAGGCCACAGTAGTTAGGCACATCAGCTTCTGGGGAATGAGGGTTCTTCTGTGGTTAAGGTGAGACCCAACAGATACGTGCTCTGCCGGCTGATTGATTGCCCCGTGGCTGTGTGCTAGGTCTTCTGAAGTGTTGAACTTACCCAGTGGAGATACTCGTATGGAATGATGGCAAAAATGGATATTCTTCATTACGGCTCCTGTGCTCAGTTACCAATTGGTAGATCTGACTTGGTGTGTACCCATGACCTTGTGATCTTGTGGGGCATTCTGGATTATGGATCATGGTGTGGAAGGACCCAGAACAAAACAGTGTAGTGATTGTCTCTGATTATGGAACTGTGGATGTGCACTTTTCTCTTTTTATTGTTAATAGAAAATAGAGCTTTGCTTTATTTTCCTTGCTCAGTTAGACCCTGAATTTCACAGAGGAAAAATTTACTGCAGACTCGTAGTTGGAGTTTTATTGGCCTGCGTACTTTGTGAGTACTGTGAGTCTTGTAACTGACTGGGTTTCTCTCCAGAAATTCACGGTAATGTCTGTGGCCCAGTTTTAGCAAGTGTGCAGAATTCTATGGTGAGTGTCTTTTGCTAGCCTCGTTCCTGGCTCTGCTTTTTCTCTCTGTCCTTGTTTTTTCTTGATCTTTCTCACCTACTTCTAATTTATGTCATTTAATCTTATTTCATGTGTCTCAGTATCTCTTCTAGAACAAATTGTGGTAAAAGTAAACGAAACCAATGTTGGGCCGAAGAGTATGAGCATCCTTCATGGTTCATGATTTTTTTTTTCTTATTGCTTTCCAAACAAATTTTTATTTAATCCATTGTGTCCATAAAGGAGCTTTTAAAAATAAACAATTTTTTTGTGTAACTATGAAAGTATTGTATGAGAATGGTAGAAAATTTGAAAATAAGGATAAGTCTAAAGAGGACAGTTGTCATTATGAGTTCTAGATTTTTCTTAACCTTTTATATCCACATTTTTAACATTAATGAAATTATATGTGCAATTAATTTCAAATCTTGCTGTTTTCTCTTAAAAGTATATCAAAGCATATTTGTTATTAAAGATGTCTTATGGGGCTCCTGGGTGTCTCAGTCGGTTAAGCATCAGCCTTCAGCTCAGGTCATGATCCCAGGGTCCTTGGATGGGGCCCTGAGTCCAATTTCTTGCTGGGCGGGTAGTCTCCTCCTCCTTTCTCTCTCTACCTGCTTGTGCACACTTGCTCTCTCTCTCAATCTGTGTCAAATAAATAAAAATCTTAAAAAAAAAAGATATCTTATGACAAGATTACTGATAACTATAGAATAAATAGATCATAAGTTACCTGTTTTTATTGTTGAAGATTTAGATTGCTTTGATTCCTTTGCTACTTTAAATAGCATTGCAGCGAACATCATTATACAGATATCTTTGCCACAGTTTAAAAAGTATTTTCTCATGGCAGATCCCTAGAAGTAGAAGAGCAGTAATTAAAGATATAAGCAAATAAATGATAAATAAAGGAGAGAACACAGGTGAATATTTTTAAAAGCTTGTAAGGGGGACAGCATTCTTATCCATGACACAAAAAAAAAAGGGGGGGGGTGGAGAATGGCTGAATTAAAAAATTATATACCTGGAAAATTCTTTGGAAATTATGATAGATAAATGGCTATAAAGAACTTCCACAAATGAAAAGACTTTTAAAGACCATGAAAAGACAATTTAAAAAAGAGACCCATCACATAAGAAGAAAAATCTATAGCTAACAAATATTTTGAAGGATGTTCAATCCCAGTAGAAACAAAACAAAGATGACATATTATTTTTCAGTTACAAGTCCATCAAAGATAATCACTGGTGATGAGAATATGTGATAAGAATATAAGTTGATATATTTCTGGCAACAGGTTGTTAATTAAAAATACATGTATCCTTGAGCACCTGGGTGGCTCAGTCAGTTAGACATCTGACTTCTGATTTTGGTTTGGGTTGTAGGACGGAGCTCAGACCTGTTGGGGTCTGTGCTGGGCATGGAGCCTGCTTGAGATTCTCTCTCTCACTCTCTCTCTCCCTCTCGCCACCACCTCCCCCCACTCACGTGTGTGTGTGCTCTCTCTCAAAAAGAAGAAATGAAAGCCATTAATAAATTATAAAGATTGGGAATTTTGTAAAACACATACACACACACTTTTATCTTTTATCCAGTAATTCCATCTTTAGCAGTTTGATTTTTATTAAACAGATGCCCAATGATGTTTACACAGCATTGTTTATTGATTGAAAGATTGACAACAACTTAAGTGAGGATTTGGTTTTGTTGTTTATCCATCCGGTGGAATACTATATGTGTGTTAAAAATGATCATGTAGATATGAATTACTGACAGAAAGATACTTAAGAGCTGTTAGAGATTTAGAAAATATGAGTGAAGGAATGGATGTACATAGAAAAAATACGGAAAGGTGTAAACATACTATTCATAGTGTTTTTTTCCCTATTTAGAGGGATTATGACTCATCTGTATTTTTTATTCCTTTATTTTTCCTGAATTTTTTTTTTTTTTAAGATTTTACTTATTTATTGGAGAGAAAGGAGAGCACATGCACCAGTCGGGGGTGGGCGGGGCAGAGGGAGAAGGAGAGGGAGAATCTGGAGCCGACTCTGCACCAAGCTTGGAGCCCCATGCAGGGCTAGATCCCACGACCCGGAGACCATGACCCTGAGATCATGACCTTTGTTGAAACCAAGAGTCACATTCTTAACCAACTGAGCCACCCAGGCGCCCCTTTCCTGAAGTTTTAAAATAAGTATGTCTGACCTGAATAAGTAGAAGGGGGGAGGAAAAGCCAGTTCCCCAAAAATAAGTGGCTTCCACTTATTTTCCACTTATTCCACTTATAATCCTTATAATAAGGATTATATTTAATCCTCCTGCTCTTCGTAGTTACACATACCGATTCCAAAGTTAGAAATGTTACGTGAACTATAATTTATGAAGTGGATCTGCAAAAGCGTAATAAAGAGGAGTGATCCGCTGATATCACGTAACATGAAGAAGGCAGAAAGCGAAGCCCTTCGTCAGGGCATTTGCTGTGAAGATGAATGCATTCGTCACACATCAAAGTTGACCTTTCATGGGCGTGACATCACTGGTGGGTCCTCAGCCAGAGCCTGTTGGGGGGCTCTGTGCAGTTTTGAAGAATGTCCCTTCCAGCCCTCTTCTTGCTACTGAGAAAACCTAGGCTCCAGGAGGCTTAGTTTCTCAGGAATCTGGTAGGTGCTGGGACTGAGCCTGCACGGGCTTCTCCTCACCCAGCCCTGGGAAGAGTGCCCTTTAAATTTACATCACCCTTATGCATGAAAATTCATCCACCCGTAATTTGTTTTTTGAATTGAAACATTCTTTCTCCACCCCCCCCCCCAGTTCTATAATGCTAATTCCTTTGGGGGGGTGGTTCTTCTCATAAATCACAAATACTTAGGTTGAATGAATTTCCTCACTTCTTCCCACTCATACCCTCTATCATAGGGGAAGGTTGTACCTGGCTATAAAGGAGAAGAGATGCAGGAAGAGTTAACTGAGGTTCAGTCCAAGACCGAGTCCTTTAACTTCCAAATTTTGCTTGGACTCTGTGAGCTCAGGTTTTGGGGAGGATGAAATCGTAATTTTCAATGCCAAAGCTGCTCACAGCTTTTCCTTGATGAATGACTTGTTCATATGTTTTTAAGATTTTCTTGGTGTCATAGATTAAAATGGACTTTTGGCCTGAAAGAAAAAATGTAGCTTGAGCCATTGTTATTTTAACCTTTCATTTCCAAGAGCTATGACTGTCATGCAGTCTCTACCCTTACAGGAAAAAATGGTTTAGCTGAAACACACTTTTAGTTTGGGCAAATTAATATGTAAAAATCTTGTCTTGGCATAGATTAATTTCATTTGATTTAACATTGGTTTTCATTATCAAAGTGCTACAATCACATTTCAGAAAACTTTAATTCAAGAAAAGGGATGATTGATGTAAAATATTAAATGCATGAGAGATGGGGGGAAAAAAAGAAAAGGGAAGAGACTTATATTTTCCTGTAGTACAGTAACATTTTGGCATTATTTCCTTCTAGATTTTTTTTTCTTATCACCTGAAATACAACGTACTTCCAAGGTTATGGTTCTGACAGAATATGGCCGGTGAGGCAAATCCTTTTCTGTGTTCATCCAATCTGACTCCTAAACGAGCAGGTGCTCTCTTAGCTCTTTTTGTCTTCCCTCTGCCTATTGGTAAAACTTGGCAGCATATGTAGCAGAAGGTGGAGACTTAATTTCTTTTAAAAGATACCTGGGTTGCGATTCAGTAGCAATATTCTCAGTGGAATTTTTCTGCTAAAAGAAATCCTCAAAGTTAAGCCTGGAGGAAATGAATCAAATGTTTCTAAACACATTCTGAGGGATAGTTGAATTCCATTTCCTAAGGGTAGAAAAAAAAAAAAAACCCTCAACATTTCCATTCTACATCCTTGACTTTTGAGCTGGACCCTGGGGGCCTGGACTCATCATTTTGTGTTGGTAATTGATGTCTTTTGGCTGGTGTTTTGGTGGAAGGAAAGTGTGTTCTTGCCCAGTTTGGTTACTCAAAGAGAGCTTTTTCCCTTCCTTTCTGCCAAGAGATGCTACTATTCCCTTATGCTTATTTTGTTCCATTCTTCTTATTTGCAGAGTACGCGGGTGGAGTTTGACCTGCCGGAGTATTCTGTCCGTCGAAGGTACCAGGATTTTGACTGGCTGAGGAACAAACTGGAGGAATCCCAGCCTACTCATCTCATTCCCGTAGGTACTAAGTCATGACAGCTTGTTCCTCTGTTTACCTGCGTTGTCTCTCCCAAGGATGTTCACTCAGCTGTCACCCCTTACATGAGGGGCAGACTCTGCCTGACACTTTATACCGCGTTTTCCCATCAAATGCACGTAGAACATTCTCATGGATGGTGTCTAACCTGTCTCACCCTTGGGGTTTTGGTTTCTGGTTTGCTCTGATCATGCTGGTTTCTGGAGCGACGTAGAGGTAGGTTTTCACTTTCATTGTGACAGTTTTTTTTGAGGTAGGGAGAGTCCTCATTCTTATTTGGTGCCTCTTTAAAGACTGTTTCGTCCTTCTAGACGTGGTTCTTGAGGGTTGGGTGGCTGCCACCAGGTGAGCAACGATGCCTCAGATTACAGCTGGCGGGGCTTTCTTTAGACACGGGTGATTCAGGGAGCAGGAACCTAGCACACAACCCACCCAACCCCAGTTTTTCACTTAAAAAAACCAAAAGCCATCTAACTCCATTTATTGAAGCAGCATAATATTTTTCTATTGCTCCTATCTACACATTAAAAAAACAAAAACAAAAACAAAAACAGAACTAGAGCAAATAAAATTTAAAAGACTACTTAAACCAACATACATATTGAATGCTTTTCAGACTTTTTTCCCCCCAGTAGAAATAATAACCGTTTTAGACCCCAGATGTTTCTTTGGGCTTTGGGGGCATTGGTGCAGTTTAGGCCATAAAACTCTTCAGAGGGGCTCTATCTTTTAGTAAAAACCTTGGCTGAAGAACTTCTTAGCACTTGCCAGTCTTTGTGTTACGAATGCATCTCCCAGTGCTTCTCTCCTACTGTTGGAAGAGGGTGAATATACCGTGGTAGAAATGATGGGGTTTGCCTACGACGGCATTCTTTCTCGGAGGGAAGAAACTCATCTTTAAACAGTTGGAACTGTTCCTTAAAGTGGAATCGCAATTTGGCGACATTGGCAGCTAGTGAATTTTTTTTTTAATAGGCTTTTTATTTGAGAACAGTTTTAGATTTCCAAAATTACTGCGAAGATAGTGCAGTGAATCCTCGTATACCCTGCACCTGGTTTTGCTCGACATTTTACATTCATGTGGCACTTTTGTCCCAGTTAACGAACCAGCAATGATTCCTTGTTGTTGACTACAAGTCCTTCATTCACATTTCCTCCGTTTTGCCTAATGTCCTCTTCCTGTTCTAGGGTCCCATCTAGGGTGTCACCTTGCACGCGTCTCCTTATTGGTTGTGATAGTTTCTTAGCCTGTCCTCGTTTCCGGTGACGGGCAGTTTCGAGGAGTACTCGTCAGGCATTTTGTAGAATGTCTCTTAGTTGAGATTTGTCTGATGTTTTTCTCATGATTAAACTGGAGTTGCGTGTTTTGGGAGGAAAAGTGCCATTCTCATCACATCATAAGAAAGGTTCATGCTGTCAACAATATTTCTCACTGTTGATGTTAACCCGGATCACCTTATTTGATGTAATGCTTGTTGGGTTTCTCCACCGTACAGTCACTCTTCACTCCTGTTCCGTGCTGTACTGTTTGGAAGGAAGTTGTTGTTTATGCTTATTAGCCCGCACTGTGCACAAGGGGTGGGATTACGCTCCACCTGCTGGCAGCTAGTGTGTTTGAAGTTTGGTTCGACAGCGACATCTGCTGGTTGTAGTTACGCATGGACACCGAAACCAGAAAGAGGATGGAAGGCTTTGGAATGTCAGGGAGTGATCCAGAGTATCTTTAAGCATGGTTTCCTATGGTCAGGATGGAAGCAGTGAGTAGGAATGTATTCTAGAAGCAGGTGGAGACATAAATTTATTCAATAAATTATTGGTACGTGTCTGGGGTGGAGAGAGATTTAACATAGGAGAGCATCTCTAACTCAGTATGAAAGTGAAAGTGGAAAAAACTTTTTTTCTCCTTTAGAAATTATTCTGCAGCAACTTGGCTAGAAAGTATCTATCTGTTAGTAAGCATTGACTTTGTGTTAGTCTTCATACTAGGCCTGGTGAGTACTCTTGGGGAGCTCAGGGGTCATGTGATGGATAAGGGACCCCTGCGTGGAAAGTTTATTTTCAGGTGGAGACCTAGTAGACATGCAACATAATTATTGTTTACATTTTCATTTCTTTATTAAAAAAACAGCTTTATTAAGATATAATTCATTCACCGCACAGTTTGTCCATTTAAAATATACAAGCCAAGGACTTTTCGTATCTTTAGTGTCAGTATTTAGTATATTAGTATATACTGTTTCAGTATATATATATTTAGGATGTAAGTATTTAATATGTATATATTTATGTAAGTATTTAATATATTTAGTATAGAGAGTTGTGCAACCATCAGCACAATCAATTTTAGAACCTTTTCCCACCCCCAAAAGTAACCTCCCACTCTTTGCTTGTCATTTCCAAACCTTCTATCTTTTTCAGTGCCTGGCGACCACTGATCTTTCTGTCTCTATAAATTTGCCTGTTCTGGACATTTCATATAAAGTAGAGTCCTACACTATATAGTCTTTTATGACTGGGTTTTTTTCACTTGGCACAGTGTGTTCAAGGTTAATCTGTGTTGTGGCACGTATCAGTACTTTCGTTCCTTTTTCTTGTTAGATAATATCATATTGTATGGATGTACCCCTTTTTGGTCTATCTGCTTGCATTTAATGGACGTTTGAATTGTTTTCACCTACTGGCTGTTAGAGTAATGCGACTGTGAACATCCACATGCAAATTTTTGCATGGTCCTATGTTCTCATTTTTTCTTGAGTGTGTACACCCAGTAGTATCATTGACAGATCGTATATACCTGTTTATTTAACCTTGTGAGAAACTGCCAGTCTGTTTTCCAAAGTGGCCACATCATTTTACCTTCCCACTGGCAGGGTAGGAGGGTTCCAGTTTCTCCACGTCTTTACCAACACTGTGATTATCTACATCTTTGATTATAACCATCCCAGTGGGTGTGAAATGGTATCTCACTGTGGTTTCGATTTGCGTTCCCCTGACAGCTAATAATGTTGAGCATTTTTTTTACGTGCTTGTTGGCCATCTGTCATCTTCCTTGGAGAACTATCTCTTCAGATCCTTTATGCTGGGTTGTCTTTTTGTTGTTAGATCTTTATATAATCTAAATGTAAATCCCTTACTAGATACACGACTTGCAAAAAATTTCCTCCCAGTTAATGAGTTGTCTCATTACTTTCTTGATGGTGTCTCTTGGAAGTACAAAGATTTTTAGTTTTGATGAATTCCAGTTTATCTTTTGTTTCTTTCTTTGCTTGTGCTTAAAGGTGTCCTATCTCATAAATCGTCATCTAGTTCTAGGTCATGAAGATTTACACCTGTGCTTTCTTCTAAATTTTTTTTAAAGATTTTATTTATTTATTTGACAGAGAGACAGATCACAAGTAGGCAGAGAGGCAGGTGGGGGGGGGGGAAGCAGGCTCCCTGCTGAGCAGAGAGCCCTATGCGGGGCTCGATCGCAGGACCCTGGGATCATCACCTGAGCCGAAGGCAGAGGTTTTAACCCACTGAGCCACCCACGTGTCCCCTAATTTTTTTTTTAACATTTTGTTTTCAAGTAATCTCTACACCCAACATGGGTCTTGAATTCATGACCCTGAGATCAAGAGTTGCTCGCTCTACCAACTGAACCAGCCAGGTGCCCCTCTTCTAAAATTTTTATATAGTTTTAGCCCACACATTTCAGCCTTTCATCCATTTTGAGTTCATTTTTGTACAGTAAGCTTTCCTTTCTTTAACCAGGGAGGCTGAATGTCTTCCCCTGAACTTATTGGACATTGGAGTTTTATGATTTACCTCTTCGTTTTCTATTGTTTTTGCTTTGTCTTGCTTTGCAAAAACTCTATATCTGCAAAGGAAGTTGACCTGTATTTTTTATATTTAAATCTAGCATTTGTTCTGATGTGAGATGGGAGGACTATACTTTTTTCAGGTGGTAAGTTGTTGCAGAACCACTTATGAGTGATCAATCATCTTTACCATCGTTTGTGCATGAGACCGAATCATGCATTAGACTTGTGTATTCCTAAACTGCCCCTGAACCCTTGGTTCGTCGGTCTTTCTAATCTGGCGCCCTTCCTTCATGATTTGAATGACTGTAACTTCACAGAACATTTCAACATCCGGTTGTAAGGTCCCCGTCTCCATTTCCACCTGCCAATATACTCTGTTTCCAGAGCTTTTCTGGCTATTGGCACATGTTTTATTTCTCAAGATGAACTTTAGAGTCTTTTGAATTAGTTGGAACATTTGGGAGAATGAATTCCTATTTCGTTGTGTTTGTTTATGTTATGTTAGTCACCACACAGTGTATCATTAGTTTTTGATGTCGTGTTCCGTGATTCATTGTTTGCATTATAACACCCAGTGCTCCATGCAATCTGTGCCCTCTTTAATAGACATCATCGGGCTTTTGCCAACTCAAGTCAGCTGTGGTTAAAACTATGTGAGGATTCCTGAGCTTTCAGATTCTGCTGCTGTGTTAGGAGTGTGGAATGAAGTGCCCCTCTTACCTGGGCTTCAGTGGAACCATGTGAAGTCCTAAGTGAACAGTCACTCAGACTGTGGTTTCGGGAAGGGACCCACATTCTTTCATTTTCCTCTCCCAATTGGCCATCCTGAGGCCTGTTTCCAGCCCCTGTGGCTCCTAACTTGGCAGCTTCTGGGGCTGTCCTGGGGAAACCCAGCCCCTGACTTCCTAGACCACCCTTTCCTTTGCCTGAATAGAATCACAAGATGGTCAGTATGGCTTGACTTTTCTCTCAGTTCAGTCTTTTCTGCTTTGTACCTTTAACAGATTCTGGCCTGTTTGATATTTTCTGTGTGCTGCGGCACTGTGATATTTTCCAGGGCTACAGCATATGTATATTTTTTCTTTTTATATTGCTTCATTGCCCTGTAATTTGAAAAGTGGGAATGCTCATATCACTTCATCCTCGAATAGCTGGAGCCACAAATCTTCATTGTGACATGGGTTTTGTTTTTTTTCATTTATTTTTTGGCCCAGAGGTTAGTTCTAACACTACTTCTTTTACTGGGGCACACCTCACTACAACAGTAGATATGCTTTGTGATTTGATGGGCACATGTAGATTTTGGGGATGAAGCAAATACATTTATTGCACTTGTCGGCGTTTAATTGCACTTGGAAATTTACTGTTTGCTTCAGGTTTTGTGAAGGAAGGTTTGTTGGAAGGATGCATTTGTATTTCCTATCTACCCTGTTTGTTTTGGGTAGTGGTGAGCTCATAGGAATAAATAAGAAATTTGTAATGCAACAGCTGTTTCTCTTAATATGAAATATTCAGTAAAAACTCTAACTTCATTTTCTAGTTTATTCCTCCTTTTTTGGTACTGTTTTTAAAAAAAGGCATATACATGCTTTTAGCTTACCAGTAGGTAAGTTAATAAGTAGTTGAACACTGGGTGAACTTTCAAGTACTTCGAATTAAACCGGGCTTGATGGTGGTTTTTATGGAGAGGAGGTTTTTAATCATAGTGCTCTTCTATTGATTTGTTATTTTTTCTTAGGAGCCATATTCCCTGTTTGTTTGATAAGGATAGGAAAAATAGTTTTCTGTCATGCAGTGGGTGTGTTGCCGAATATTTGTTTAACTGCAATTTGCAATTAATTGCAAATTAATATTTGCTAAAGAAGCAATTTAAATGCTGACAAGAGGAAGTTGGATCATTTCAAGATTGAGCAATGGAAACCTTTGTGCAGATTTCACACTCCAAAATAGTAGCTTTCCATGACAATCTACAGGAAGTATGCTTTTGTTTCACAGATTATAAGGTACTTTCTTTTAAACTATTATGAAATATAATACATATGAAAGTGCTTGACCAAAGTATCAAGTGCTATAAAAGTGTAAGTATTTTGTAAAGTTAAACCTTGAAATATTTAATGGGTTATTTTATACTTTGCAAGTAGGATTCGTTTAAAATATATTTTTTAAAGATTTTATTCATTTATTTGAGAGAGAGAGAGAGAACACAAGTGGGATGGGGCAGAGGGAGAGGGAGGAGCAGGAGCCAGACGTGGGGCTCCATCCCGGGACTCTAGGATCATGACCTGAGCCAAACGCAGATGCTTAGCTGAGCCACCCAGGCGCCCCACAAATAGGATTTTTTGTAGGTTCCAACATATACATGCATGTATAGTTCTTTAAAAAATCTTCTCATAATGGAAAATGTCAGAAATACTGAAGTAGAGTGATTCAGTGCAATGAACACCCCCCCCCCCCCGCCCCAGCCCTGTGGACTCACCGCCCAGTTTCAACATTTATCCCCAGTGGCCAGTCTTGTTTCATCTCTGTCCTTATCCATACCCTAACCCCCATACCGGGTAAGATTTTTTTTTTTAGACAGCGATTTGAACGACGGAAGTTTATCACTTTATGTTCTGGAGGTCAGGAGTCCAGACTTGGTCTCAGTGGATTAATATCCCCGTGCTGCATTCCTCACAGAAGCTCCGGGGGGACTTGGTTCCTTGACTTTTCCAGCTTCTAGAGGCTCCCACTTCCCTTGGCTCATGGCCCCTTCCACCATCCTCAAAGCTGGCAGCACAGAGTCTTCTCTCCTTTCTGACATTTGCTTCCATCACCATAGCTTTTTTTAAAAAATTGAGGTAAAATTCGAATAACGTAAAATTCGCCATTTTAAGAAGTGTACAACTCCGTGGCTTTTGGTGCATTCATGATGTTTTACAGTCAGCACCCCTATGGGATTCCAGAATATGTTCATCCCCCACAGAAGAATCCCATACTCACGAAGCAGTCACTTCTCATTCCCGCTTTCCCCCACCCAACTATTATAAATCATGCTACTTGTACATTGATTGTACGAGTCTTTGTTTGAACACTTGCTTTCAGTTATTTGGGCTGCATGCCAAGGAATGGAATTCTGGATCCTATGCTAATCTTACACTTAATTTTTATTTAATTTAATTTATTTATTTGAGAGAGAGAGAGAGATCACAAGTAGGCAGAGAGGCAGGCAGAGAGAGAGGGGGAAGCAGGCTCCCTGCCGAGCAGAGAGCCCGATGTGGGGCTTGATCCCAGAACCCTGAGATCATGACCTGGGCCAAAGGCAGAGGCTCAACCCACAGAGCCACCCAGGCACCCCGTACACTTAATTTTTTAAGGAGCCGCCAAGCTGTTTTCCACAGAGACCACACCATTTTACATTCTCACCAACCATGGAAGAGGGCTCCAATTTCTCCATGTACTTGCTTCTTTTTTTTTTTTTTTCTTTTATAGCCATCCTAGTGGGTGTGAAAAGGTATGTATCCCAGAGGGTTTTAAAAAAAACATTTTGGCCTCAAAGATGTATGGAAATTCTACCCTTTGGTCCACTCCCCTTCTGCCTTCCGTTCTCGGTGTTTACAGGGTCATAAAAACAGCTGGCATGTGTGTGGCGTCTACCATGTGCTTGGAGCTGTGCTGAGCCCTTCACTTGCAACAGCTAGCTCAGTCACAGTCCAGAGAGGCCCGGATTTCATCAGCAACCCAGATTCCTATGCATAAAGAAACCAGAAGGTAATTGTAAAGGTGACACCTAGAGGAGGCGTGTCCCCTTTAAGGCTCGAAATAGGAAGAAACAATTTCCGAAGCCATGTACATTTGGGCATAATAATGCTTAGAGGGAAATTCTGTTTGCAGAAGGATTCACCCTGGGGTTCCTTTAACTAGCAAGCTTCCCTGATTCATTAAACATAAAGTTCAATGTACTAAGCCTGAAGAATGAGTAACTATTTCAGCAGATTATCTGTTCTGTTAAATGAGGCACACCTCGCCACTTATTTCCTCATTAGGCTTTCCTCCCAAGTCCTGTTCAGCATAAGCAAACCAGAGCATGCTCCCCAGGACTCATGAAGTAAAGAGCAGGAAAACATCCACTGGATTTGGTCATTAGAAAGCCATCGGCCATCTTTAAAAGAGTGGTCTGCAGTGGGTAGGGACAAGGCAGAGAAATGCAGCATTCGAAGGCAGAACCCAAGACAGCTTTGTTTTGGGATGGAGGAAGGTTGGGGGTTGAGACATCGATAGAAGGAGTAGAAGTTAAGATAAATGATTCTTTCAGGAAGGTTGAGTGAGCCCCAAAGAAGAGTGGAGAAGAAGATGTAACGTCAAGGGATATTTGAGTTTATTATTTTTGGGTAGAAAGACAACCAACTACGTATTTGTAGAGCTGGGTGAGGAGGAAATGTTGAAAATACAGGGAAAAGAAGGTATGATTAACTGATGAGAGCACGTGCGTGCTAGTGAACTAATGGGGCAAAGACACAGAAGAGTGAGCCTTGTGGTGTGTTGGGGGTGGGGTATGTTGTCCACAGGGACCTGAGAAATGGAGGGGAGATGGGTTTCTGTGGAGGAAGCAAAATGGTCAGGAAGTGTGTATGTGATGCCCTTACGCCTTACACCTGGTTCCTCCGTCGGAGAGATGGTGCTTCACGTGAAAGGCTGGGGGTTGAGTGTAGGATTTAAGGAGAATTCCTAAGGGAACGGGAGAACTGATGAGAACAAAGAAGTCATGTTAAAGAACAACCATACCCTATTAAGACAGATTCCCTGGTGCTTTTGACTGGACCGAAACAGGCTGGATGGCCCTGTGCATCTGACCCAGGACCCGTTTCTAATATTCTCCCCAGACGTAAGCTCCGCCAGGCGTCTTAAGTTGGATGTGTTGTCTCCATGGGGCTCTGTAATCTTATTCCTGACTCTGCTCCCCTCTCTTTCTTCATTTCCACACCTTTCCACCATGCCCTCTGGAACTCCCGATCTGGTAACAAAACAAAACAAAACCTGTCAGTGTAGCCTCTTCTCTGCGCCCTGCCACCATCTCAAGATGTAACTGGACATGGCCGTCCCCAAAGATTAGTAGTTCCCAAAGCTGCTGCCCCTCCTACAGCACAGACCCCTCCCCAAACTTTTGTTGGTGCTTCTCTGTGGCAGGAATTATGTAAAGCATGTTCAGCCTTGTAGCTAAATTAATAGTCATGACAACCCTGACAAGCTGGCACTATTGTTACCTATTTTTTGCAAACGAAGAAGAAACTGAGGTACCAGGAGATTGTAGAACTTGACCAAAGACAGACAGCTTGTCAGAAGGAGAAAGAGTGAGCCCATGGTCTCTCTTCTGGAGATGGAAAATGTCCTGACTTTCCAGAGCTCTTCCAAGTGCTTCATTCCAGGGCTTTTGATAGAGCCAGTCTCCAAATCTTTGAATGGGTTCTGTATTGGGATTGCTTCTTGGTTTCTCCACTCCACATACCTTAGGATTCCATTTCTTTGGGTTGGTGACGTCCCTGTGTCTGTTTTTGTGTACGTGTGTGTGCACTTGAAGGCTTATAATTTAAAGGAAATGAACCAGGGCCCCTGAGTGGCTCATTCAGTTGCGCGTCTACATTTGGCTCAGATCATGATCCCAGAGTCCTGGGATCGAGCCCCATATCGGGCTCCCTGCTCAGTAGGGAGCCTGCTTCTCCCTTTCCCTCTGTCCCTGTTCTCTTTCTCTCTCTCTCAAATAAATAAATAAAAATCTTTTAAAAATTAAAAGAAACAGACCTCTTTCTTGCCAGAATATGGGCTGAAGGAGGTTGCGGACTTAAATCTTGTTTCATCCTCACTTATACTTGTTCTGTTCTTTGTTTTGCTTTGTTCCCCCCCTCACACACACACACTTATTCTGATCATCCTCATGGGTGTGGACTGGTATCTCACTGTGGTTTGTGTTTGTGTTTCCCTAATGACTCATGACGTTGAACATTTTTTCAGGTGCTCGTTGGCCATTTGTAGATCTTTGGAAAAATATCTACCAATTGTTTGCCCAATTTTTAATGTAAATGTTCTTTTAATATTTCATCACCAAACATGTTCAAATTGCACACTAGCAGATACTCTCTCCATCTGTCTCTGGTGGTAGTAATGAGGAAGGCCTTTTAATCAAGCATTTAATGAAGCTACTATGGAAATAGGTCAAAGCTCAAAGATCCCTTAGTAATCAGGTAGTTTTAAATTGCCTGCAGTATTGCCTTGAAGCCAACATTACAGAGACATTTGTTTGAGTAAGGGGAGCAAAGGAAATTACATTTTTTAAAAAATTTTGTTTATTTATTTGACAGACAGAGATCACAAGTAGGCAGAGAGAGAGGAGGAAGCAGGCTACCCGCTGAGCAGAGAGCCCGGTGTGGGGCTCGATCCCATGACCCTGGGATCATGACCCGAGCAGAAGGCAGAGGCCCAACCCACTGAGCCACCTAGGCGCCCCAGGAAATTACATTTTTAATAACTTTTGAATGTAAACCTAGACAAAAGATTGGCTTGGAAAAGGTATTTTTTAGATACGTGGGTTTGCCCAATGTACTTCTTCCCCCATACTCGAATGTAAATCTATTTAAATGCAATTAAATGCATTTTTGTGTGGTTGTTGTTGTCTGCCTTCTTTCCTTAGACTGTCTTTCTGGCCCTGACTTTCTCTTTATACCACATGTGCCTTAAGCAATGTACAGATAGCTGGACCATAGGATTTACACTCGTCCTTGTGCGGGGATCATGCTAATCTCTGTATTGTTCCAGTTTTAGTATATGTGCTGCCAAAGGGAGCAATATTGGATTTACTGGATACACACTGACTGACTGTTTTCTGTATTCCAGGGGCTGGTCCCTAGCATTTTACTTCTTGGGTTATTATAAAACTGAGAAGGGTAGCTGTGATTTACTCCACCTATATGTTTCAGGACGGCTTATACTGATGACTAAGTAAAGTTCCAGCCAAATAGGGAGTCTGTTCTTGGACAGAATTGTTTGCTAGCCTGTGGCTTTTCTTTCCACTATCATATCAAGTACTCTGAATGTTTTTCTTCCTATCTTCATAGCCTCTTCCTGAGAAGTTTGTGGTGAAAGGTGTTGTAGATCGTTTTTCAGAAGAGTTTGTGGAGACCAGAAGAAAAGCTTTGGATAAATTCCTAAAAAGAATTACAGACCATCCCGTGCTCTCTTTCAATGAACACTTCAATGTTTTCCTTACTGCTAAGGTAAGAAAAGAATTGTTCATATTCCTCCCCCAAATTAGGATTCTTTGGGCTTTCTCGGAAGCTACTTTGATCTCTCACAAACCACCTTCATGAATGGCCCACTACAGTGGGTGTCATTGAATTGCTCTGTGTTTTGGTGTGCATTTGCATCAGCATGGTTTCCATGTGTAGCGTTCAGGAGAAACACCCCTTCGCAGCAGCAGGGAAGACAGAGTATTCTCACTCGCCGGAAGGAGGGGTGAGTGTTTCCTTTAACACTTCTCCGTGCATTGAGACCACTCTGACCAACAGTGGGCTGAAGGAACAGAGTGAAAGAATATCTAGTGAGTGGTTTGGTGAGGATGTTCTTCACAGGAACCCTGTGAGAGGTGACTCATTTTACAGATGAGGAAACTGAAGTTCAAGGAGTCGGTACATGTTCAAGGGGATTTGAGGTTGGGTCTGTATGGCTTTGGAAGCCACACTTCCCCTCCGTATCAGACAGCCCCACCACGACAAGCTCAGCTACTTGCCCATGGCCACGTTCCTACTGGGTGGGCATTTTCCAAGCATTTGCCAGAGAAACGTTTGGGTCCCACACAGTTGCCAGGTTCTGTGTGTTCACACCCACGTTGGTCACTCACTGGCTTCTGTGTGCACTCCAGGTTTGGCAGAACGGGCAGGAAGTCAGAGGCGCTCTGCCCTAAGTGTCTGCAGAAATGGGATCTCAGGCCCGGAATCTCATGCCAGCTCCTTGTAGCCACGTCGGTTTACCTTCATGAATCACATTCCTATCCTTGGGCCACGGGTGCTCTGTTCCATGTTGGCAAGGGTGTTGAGGCTCAAGGACTTCCCAGTTTTCTTTTTTCAGAATGGCAAAATTGAGAAATATTTGCAGATACTATCAGCTGATGTTAAAGATTTTAGGGAGCGTGTCGTTCTCCAGACAATGGAAACCACATGGCAAAGTCCTTTAGTATTTTTTTTAAAACCACTGTTGACATTTTTTGTAAGCCCCATTGATGACCTTCCCATTCATCTCTTTTTTCCTAGAGGCCCATTCCCACCCCCCAACAACATCAAACTCATGTTCTGTTTCAAAATAAGTATTTCCTGGTGAGCAGATCCTCAGATACAGTTCTTAACACAGAGTAAAATACATCTGATTGTCCAGCGTGCCTCACTCACGGTTCAGGCTGTAGACCAGGTCATTAGGAATCTATGTGGAGGTTACAGAGGAAAAGTGTGTGTGTGTGGTATTTGTCTGTAGGCCATATAAATGATTAAAAAAAAAAGTCCTTCAGTGTCTTAACCACAGTCCAACTTCCCGTGAGTGAGTGCTGGGGTGTTGGCTCTAACACAGAACAAATCCTAGCCTAGTTCAGTATTATTTGCTCAACTGAATGTACTAAATAACCCCATCTTTTTCTTTTTTCCTTTAGATTGTGGTAAAATACGTAAAAAATTTACCATCCTAACCATTTTAAGATATTCACAACTAATATTCAGTATATTCACAACTAATCTCCAGAACTTTCTCATCTTGTGAAACTGAAACATGGTGCTCTCCTGTGCTCTGTGATACTACCGGAGCTCCCCATCTCCCCCTCCCTGGGTTCCCCATCTTCTAACACCCCTTGAGTAACCTGGTCCTGTTCTTAGGTGAGGCCTTGACATAGTCTGCCACAGTGAAGGCAGAAGCATTCCTCCTTCTCGTGATAACCTGACGTTATCACAAACCAGGAGTGTCTTTGGAAGAAGCCAGTAATTCTGGGAGAGGTCGGGGGGACGCTTAGTACCGCCTGCATTCAGATCAGTGTTTTCATCTTTGGCAGAATGGGTACAGCAGTGAGAGAGGCATACCAAGTAGCCCCATTCAGTGTATTGACTTGGTTAACAGGGGGGTTCTCTTGTCAGCCTCTACTTGAAATAGAGCCTCTGCAGTCCAGCGAGCCCATTTGGATCTAGCTGTGCTCCAAACAACACTGTGGAAGCAATGCCAGTAATGGCAAGGCTTCCGTTACCGTCTTGTGAAAGCGAGGTGTCTACAGGGACGTTTGCTTATCTAGGGTACTTGAGGCTAGAAGGGGAGATGGAATCTTTAGAACATTCTCTCAGGTCAGGTAGCCTGACTTTGAAAGGAAGAAGAGAAATGAAGGAGGGGAGCCGGAGGAAATTGCTGTGAAGCTGGACGAGCCCTGGGTATGTATTACCACTGAAGGATTAGACGTTGAAGATACAGGCAGGAGAAGGAATGGTTGATGGGCAGGGGCCTTGCTTGTCAGCGAGGTGTAGCTAGGAAAGAGTGGAATCAAAAGTCAAAGTGAAGGCCTCGGCTGCCTAAGGAAAGAGGAAGTGAAATCAGGAGTGGTCTACCCTTCAGGCACTCGTGGAGACCAGAGCCTGTGATTGTGGTCGTCAAATGGGAGGGGGCTGATTCCCTCTTCTCAGCTCCATCCCTAAACCAGACAAGGTGACCAGAAAGCAATGGCCTTGTGCCTCGTTCCCTTATCTGTCTGTAGACGTGCCCTGCTCGGACCAGGAATTCCTGTTCTGTGTGTGTTGAGGGTGGATATAAGGAGCAAATGCCGATCTTCTGTAGAACCACTTTCGAGGGCCCCATTAAGGAGGTGATGTCGAACGACGTGAAGGCGCTGTAGATTCCTCCTGGAATGGGAGGACAGGAGGACGTTCATTGGACCTGGCAGACTGATACGCATTTTAAATTTAGGTACAATGGATCGTGTAGCTCAGCAGATTTCCCGAGCGTGCCCTGACCAAGACATTCAGGATAAAGTGCTGTGTTGTTTACAGCACCTCTCCCTGCCTTGGGTTTTCTTGCCTTGCTTTTTCTGTCACTGTTTCCTGCTTCCTGCCCTCTTCTCCCTCCTTTCTTTATATGGCTTTGCTTGGGATATAAATAAATGAATGGAATGAACTTCAGCTCTAGAATTTTCCTCCTAAAGATAACTTAGGATATTTTGTATGAGAGTAAGGGACTTCTTTTTTTCTTCTTCTCCTAGTCAGAGACTTTAAAGCATCATGTTAGAACCAGTGCTGAGTTTGCAGGAGAATGCACTCAGGTGAGTGAGCCAGATTAGAAGGGTAGGAGTCCGGCTCTGGAGAAAGGGTTCAGGCATGTGCTTTCGGTGTTTCCGATGGTGAGGGGAGAGGATGGTGGTGTACATGGTTAGTCCTCTGACTCAGCTCCTGTTTTCGGAATCTTCCACTTCCAAGAAGTGGAAGTGATTCAAACCAACTTCCAAAGCAGTTGGTTTGACCGAGTCCTGGCTGTGGGAGTGATGGAGCCTCTTGAGATTGTCTGTTCATGTGTCCTCCTTAGGACCTGAACGCCTACAAGAAGCAAGGGATGGCCCTGCTGACCAGAGTGGGCGAGTCTGTCAAGCACGTCACCGGAGGCTACAAGCTGAGAAGTCGACCTCTTGAGTTCGCAGCTATCGGCGACTACTTAGATACATTTGCGCTCAAACTGGGAACCATCGACCGGATAGCCCAGAGGATCATCAAAGAAGAAATAGGTGAGCCCTTCGTGCAGACACTGATCACACCCAGGGAGTATGTGTGCAGGAATGGCATTCCCCTCGGCTCAGCAGAATCCAACCGCAGAAACACTGGCCTGACGGAATGAGGCCAGGCTTACAAAACTAATACACGAGCACAAGGAGGGGAGGGGTTCGTCGTGACCAGAGGATAATAATTTTGTGCTCCCTCCTTTGCCCTGCTCACCAGCCTTGTGTTTGCTTTCCCCATGGCGTACAGCCGCTTCTCAGCCCTGAAGCATTTCCCTTCTCTCTCTCAACTTCAGCTTTAAAAGTGAAGACATTGAGTCAACTTCCCATCATTCATAGGAACAATAATTTAAAAAACAAACTTTGGTGCCTTTTCTGGCAGAAAGATGGTTTAAAAGGACAGTGTAGAGACCCGTGCCTGCCAAAGTGGTGGTTCTTTTGAGATCTTCAACTTGCAGTTGACTCACCTGCCCCACCCCTGCTTCATTTCAGACCCACTCTTCCTGACCTGGGAAGTTATGAGACCTTTCTAGAACCTTCCGGGTTGTTGCCACCACTCCCTCCCCAGCCCTCTTGTTGTCACCTGCTTTTCTGTATCCCGGAATATTAGGGCCTTTCGTCTTCTTACACACATGTAGGCCAGAGAGACTGGAACAGTGTCAGTGATCAGCTGGTACAAGATGTGAAACACACCGAAAGGGATTCTCCCGTAGTTGCCATCTGTTGGTTACTAAAAAATGGCAACAACATGTTTTTTGTAATGGCAAGAATCCTGGTGATGGGATGCCTGGGTGACTCAGTTGGCTAAGCATCTATCTTCAGCTCAGGTCATGATCCCAGAGTCCTGGGATCGGGTCCCACATCGGGCTCCTTGCTCTGCGGGGAGCCTGCTTCTGCCTCTGCCTGCCGCTCCCCCTGTGCGCTCTCTCTCTCTTTCTTGACAAATAAATCTTAAAAAAAAAGAAAAGAATCCTTGTGACAACTGTGGGCTAGATTTTCTTTGGAGGGGAAATAAATCAACATTTGCCCTTGTTCCCTGTGCTGTATGAGTAGGTGAGTGGGTATTTTTGAAGAATATGCAGTGGATGTAGCTCCTCCCACTTCCCCTAGAAGGCACTGTGGTCCCCATTATCCGGAAGCATTGCATTCCCATTATGGGGTGAAGTCAGGTGATGTTTCATAACATCAGAAACCAGAAAATGCTGGGTTTATAGAGATTTAAAAAAAATGATAAACAATGTTGTGTTTAAAAGAGAGCATGCTTTGGTGAGTGACTGACCAAGGAAATAACATCTTGCTCTAGAGAGCTCTTGGCTACAGTTCTTACTGAGTCAGTAATACCAGGGATTGTCTTAACTACCCACCAAGTCTTAATTAGTTTCTCTTCTCCTTTTATAGAGTACCTTGTAGAGCTGCGAGAATATGGGCCTGTGTACTCCACGTGGAGTGCATTAGAGGGGGAGCTGGCCGAGCCCCTGGAGGGCGTGTCAGCTTGCATTGGCAACTGCTCGACGGCCTTGGAAGAGCTGACAGACGACATGACAGAAGACTTCCTACCTGTGCTCAGGGAATATATTTTATACTCTGACTCTATGAAGGTAAGCTGGCTCACTTCTTGCACACTTAGGTACATTCCTTGTTTTAGTCACTTCCAGAAAAAAATTTATTGTTGCCTGTTGGCACGTGATACAGGTTTCCTTCTTCCAGGGTGGGCAGGATCACACATGTGGACTCACCTCACAGGCATATAAATAGAGCACACGGTGAACCAAGTATGAGAATTAAATGAAGAAAAATAGTGTGGAGGAAACTCTTAATGTTTGCTAAGAGTTCATGGAGGTAAAACATCTACTAAACAAGACCAGGATACTGTGAAAAAAGAACATTTGGATAATTAGAACTCTTGAAAGTTAAAATCTGATTGGCTGAGATGAAACTGAACAGTAAAGTTGAAAGATGAGGTTGAGGAAATCTTGGAAAGTAAAAAAAGGAAACCAAGTAGTTGGAAAGTAGAACAAAAATGCAAAAATACTAAAAATGTGGAAGAATGGTAAGAGACATAGAGGATTACTCTTGAAGGTTCAGCTTCTGTCTGAGTCCCTGAGAGAAGAGAAGAGACTGATGGAAGGAACTTATGAAAGAAATAATACAAAAAAATCTTCCAGAGCTGAAGAGTGTGAGTTTTCAGTTAAAAAGACATGCTGGGCTTCTGGGTGGCTCAGTTGGTTAAGTGACTGCCTTCAGCTCAGGTCATGGTCCTGGAGTCCCAGAATCAAGTCCCACATTGGGCTCCCTGCTCAGCAGGAAGTCTGCTTCTCACTCTGACCCTCCCCCTTCTCATGCTCTCTCTCTGTCTCTCATTCTCTCTCTTTCAAATAAATAAATAAAATCCTTTAAAAATAAAATAAAATGAAAAGACATGCTGATTGCCCAGCAAAAGTAATGTAGAGAGCCAACCCACTACGTATCACTGAACAATTTTAGAATGAAAGTTATATGATTTTAAAAGCTTTTAAAGAAAGAAGGAGATGGAGGAGATGTACAGTGGAATAAGAATCAGGATGGCTTTGATCTAGCAGCAATGGACAAGAAAAGATAGGAGCTGTGAGGACAAATGATTTCCAACCCCACATTCTAAATGCAGAGTAAGGATGGGATCAGATACTATAATGCCTGCACTAGAAATTACCCGAGCCTGCCCTTAGACCTGTTTGAGAGGACAGCTACAGGGACTCTTACAATGTGACACCCGTGAGAGAAAAGTGTCAGGCTTCCTGACCAACAGAAAAGATTATGTTGCTCTGCGTTGAACATCCCAAGTAGCCCCTCTTCCTGTTTCCCAAAGGACACCTCTGATTTACTGTTCTGTTTTGGGAGCAGATCTAAGGCACCCCTTTAAGAGGGATCGGGGTAAGGATTGACAAGAATTTCTTGAGAGAAACTCATCAGAGAACTTTGGGTTGTAAAAATGGAAAATGAGAAAAATCACGGCAATATGAAAATATTCTACACCTTAAGGAGTAAAAAGTAATGAATCAACTAGTTATAAAAACTTAAAAAAAAACCCTTATGGAAAATTTCAAACATATAATAGAAGCAAAGAGACTAATATGACCAATTCCCATATACCCATTACCTGTGTTCCATTTTGTTTCACCGGGTATGAACCTTTTAAGGCTCTTGATACATGTTAAATTGTGGACAGTGGAAAATTTTCCTGCTAGAATGAATCATTGTCTCATGCGTACTCTATAAAGCTGATAATAAAACACTTTCAAAGACAGGCTTGGATCTGGATCTCACAATGGGCTGGGAAATGGTATGAATTTCCTTATCTGTAAGGTGGAAATGATGGTAGTTATGGTGATGATAAGGATAAAACTCACAGGTGACAACATTAGCCTAAGGCAGTTTTATTGGTAATTATTGGAACTGAAGCTGAAAACCACGGCTCCTGATTGTCACAAATTTCCTACTCATTTTCCTCTATTACATTGGGTTTATTTGTTTTGTTTTGCTTTTTAATGAGACCCACACATGGCATATTTAATTCTGTGGCTGAAACAAGTTGGGGTTGGGGGTGGGTGGAATGGGTGAGGGGAGTCAAAAGGTATGAACTTCTGGTTATCAGTAATAAGTAAGTCATGGGATGCCGTGCACAGCATGGTGACTATAGTTAATACTACATTATATATTCTAAAGTTGCTAGGAGAGTAGATCTTAAAGTTCTTATCAAAGAAAAATTTATAGTCATGTGTGGTGATGGATGTTAACTAGTCTTATGGTGATCGTTTCACAAGATATATATAAAGCTTTATTTTGTATACCTGAAGCTAATATAATGTTGTCTGTCAATTACATATCAAAAAAAGGCATCCTAACTTGCTTAAAATGAGCCAGAATATTTTGGTTTACTTATTTTAATAGTATCTATTTTTGTGAGCAAAAGTAAAATTTTACATTCCCTGGGGTGTCTTTGAACTTATCTCTTTTTTTTTTTTTTCAAGATTTTATTTATTTATTTGACAGACAGAGACCACAAGTAGGCAGAGAGGCATGCAGAGAGAGAGGAGGAAACAGGCTCCCTGCTGAGCAGAGAGCCTGATTCGGGGCTTGATCCCAGGACTCTGGGATCATGACCTGAGCTGAAGGCAGAGACTTTAACCACTGAGCCACCTGGGCGCCCCAAATTTATCTCTTATATAGACACAGTCTTCATTCAAAATGCTCTCTTAATGTTGCCAGACTGAAAATCTGATGCATACACAGTCTCTTGGGATATTATGATACAATTACTTTGTTCTTACACGTGGCAGGTATATTAGTACTTAATATATATTTGTACTTGAAGCAGGATTTGAAATTGTCGTTTAGCTAAGGTTTATCTGACATCTTTACTAAAATATTATTCTACAGTGAGGCATAAGCTTATGTGAGTAACTGAAGTTCTACATCAGAGAAACACTTGTGTGTTTGCTCTCTTTCTTCACCCCCTTTGTGAGGCGTATGTATTGAGTTTCTTGTTCACTAAGCCTGAACAAACATTAATCAGGTTAATCAGGCTGGGAGAATGGGCGTGTATACAGTATCTTCTGGGAAGGGCATAGGAAGGAGGAAGTGTTGACTGGCGGTCTCTGAAACCCTAGCTCTGCCCCATTGGTGTGCAGGGCTAAACATGGTTAGAAAGAAACGAGGTCTGCCCACTCCCATTCTTTCCAAAGGGAAAGTGTCTCTGCAGAGTGGTCTGGGGAAGACAGGAGTGACTTGATGACAAAGCCAGGACCGCCTGGTTTCATGATCTCAAGTATTTTCTCCATGCAAGGCTAGACTGACGTTCTGCTATTTCAAATCCCTAATGATGGTTGAGGTCTGTGTGGCCAGGTCTAAAGACACCAGGAGATAGGGGTCTTAAGTGGCTCCCCTGCCTCTGTCTTGTGATATTGCTCCTTTGTAAGATCTCTTAGCTGAATTTTATTCTTCTGAGAGAGTCGTACAGTTCCATTTCCAAAACACCTTTCTGTTTTGGGGAATAGGTGGGATGGACTTTGCTCTTCAGTATGAAAATGAAATAGAAGGTAGAGAGTTTGCTGAAGGCCAGTCTCACCTACGGTATGGTCTTCCTAACTGAGCAAGTCCTTCTGGTTTTGTTTTGGTGGGGAGGTTTTGGGGTGGTGACGTTTTATCAGTCTACTCCATTATGATGGCCTTGAGTGGACCAAAGTGACTATTCATCCTCATTGTTTGAAACGAGAGGCCTGCACCTTAGGAATTTGAAGTAGTTGTGGGTCAGCTGAGCCCTGTATTCGATGGTGGAGATCATCGAAGCCCTCTCCGAGTTTGAAAAGTTCTCGCCAGTGACTTCATCTCCTAGATCTAGATCGCCTTGTCTGTCTTGTTCATTGTATAGATGAAGAAATAGAGCCCCCTCAGTAACTCTTTTCTCTGTTGGCCCTAGTTTGAATGAGTGGCACCTTGTACCTGTGTCTTTACTCTTGGCTAAAGAGCAAACCGGATCAGTGCCTGTTTTTCGAGGCTGAGTCTCAAATTGTCTCCCTTTAAATGCACTTGTGGCTGAGTACACTCTGTTCCCTTTGGAGGCAGAAAGAAAGCACAGAAAAAGTAGGGTGTTATCAGGCCATGTGGGACACATGGACCGTGTTTGGTGAACAAATGAGGACAGCTTGTACTAGAAAGATGATCGAGGTCATGTATTTCAAAGATGCCAAGGAGAGAGGGTGAACAGCGTGTGACAGGGAGAGGTACCAAAGTTACCCTCAGGCCCAGACCTCAAGTTAAACGCCCTGAAGACATGTACATGTGAGCCCTTATATGGGATTTCACATTCTACAGACTATGTGTGGGGAAAAAATAATTAAGATAGTGATGGGCTGGGAGAGAACATCTTAGAATCCTTACAGATTTCAGGGAATGCCTTTTGAGTACTGGCATCATTATGATCAGGACACCAGTAGAAGAAGCTTTAAGAAGGTTAGAGTAGGACCACCTTATTTCCCACACTGCTTTATTCATAGAAGGTGGTTAGCAAATATTTAGTTGAATTTGACATGTGGCCAATTTGAAACATTAACAGAAATATAACTACTGCATGTCCCATATCTTGTAATTTTTTAAGAGATGGGTTTACCTATAAGTCTAGGAGCATGCTTATCTCAGAGGTTTTGCTGAATGATAAGGCTGGGTTGAGTCAGAAGAGGGTGGTAAGGAGAAGCCACACAGAGGGGGTGGCTTAGAGCCTTGAAAAAAATATAGGCGTTATCTGTGCAAGGATCAGAGGATTGAGCATTTGAGGCATAGGGAAGTGCCAGTGCCAAGGTTTAAAGTGGAAATGAGCTTGGTGTCTTTGCAGATCAGAAAGGTGCCTGTGGATTCACAGACCTGTACCCCTGGGGCTAATAATACATTATATGTTAATAATAAAAATTTTAAAAAAAAGGTGCCTCTGTGAGTGGAGTCCAGCAAGCAAGGGGAGCAAACTGGAAGAGGTGAGGTCAGGGAGATAGGTAGGGGCACAGACATAACATAGTAGTAGCATCTTAAAGGCCATGGTTGGTAAGAGTCTGGGTTTTAGTCTTAGGAACACAAAAGGGAAGGCATTTGGGTTTATGCAGGGGAATGACAAGATACAGTTTTCACTTTAAGAAGATGGCTAGTGCTACAACAACGTGGAGACTGGAGAACGTAGGGCCTGAGAGTGGAGGAAGGGAGATACTTAGGGAGACCGTCACAGGGAGCCACATGGCAGATAACTGTGTGGTAGAGCTTGGGCTGCAGTGGTGGATTAGGGTAGATTTTGGATGAAGGGCCGGCCAGACTTGCTGCCATATTAATGTGAAGTCAGAAAAGGAGGGATTGGTGATGACTCCTGGGTTTCCGGCTTCAGCGACTGGCTGGATAGTGGTTGCTTTCGTTAGGATGGGGAAGTTCAGGGAAGAACAGATTGGGCAGTTGGGATTCAGTTTTTTTGGCTGTACTGAGTTCAAAAATGCCTGCTGGTCATTAAAGTAGAGCTGTCATGGCAACTGGTTATGAGTTTAGTTCAGAGCGGGAATAGAAATTTGGGAGTTGTTTGCATATAGGTGGCGTTTAACTCTGTGGGAGGGGAGTGGACCATCTAGTGAGAGGAGATCCGGGTAACCGGCCTGGCTCAGAGGCATGACCATATTTAGTGGCCTATGACCTAACTAGGAGGAGGAACAAGCAGAAGAGGAGACTCAGAAGGACTGGTAGTGTAGCAGGAGGAAGAAAGTAGAGGAAGCCAAGAGAAATGTTTTTAAAGGAGCATGATCCACAGTGACTGTTGTATTTAATAATATGGAGGTCACTGGTGATTGTGGTTAGAGGTGTGAGGTGTGGATTCAGAAGTCTGGTTTTAAAGACTTAGTTTGTCTTTGAGTTGGAGGTACTTTGAACAGTGTTCCCAGATAGCTATTTCCAGATGTCAATTTGCCACTTTTTTCCCAGCCTGCCCACCTTTCCCCCTGTGGGCCACACGGTGGCGCTAAGGAGTCGAATGACTAAGCTTCAGGTTGGCCACGTCTAGTTCCTTTGGAAACAAAAACAGATTTTATTTCTTCTTTCCTTTTTTAAAGATAGATTTATTTATTTATTTATTTATTTATTTGAGAGAGAGAGAGAAAGTACGGGGTGGGGGATAGAGGGGCAGAGGGAGAGGGAGAAGCAGACTCCCCACAGAGCAGGGAGCCCGACTCAGAGCTCAATCCCAGGACCCTTAGATCAAGACCTGAGGCGAAGGCAGATGCTTCACTGACGGAGCCAGCCAGGAGCCCCCGAGTCAGAGATTTTCTGGAAGATTGAGTAGAGGGGGAGGAAAAAAAGGTCTTCTTTTCTAAACAAAAGTACTTAATAGATTGAGGACGTAATTTCTGGAAAAATGAAGAAGCAGAATATAGACATGTGCGTGATCTCAAATTTTTTAAAAAGTTAGACAAATATATAAAAATTAGCAATTTGAGATTCTCGGTGGTGGCAGACTAAATATATAAACTTTTTCATGAAATGCACCAAGATGACACTAGAGTGGTTTGTTTGGTCATTTGTTTGAAGTCTCCTCCTGCAAAGATAAAGAGCAGCAGGAGAGGAAATAGTAGCAGTACAGTGGGGACTGGAAAGCAAACCGAGTGGTGAAAAGGGACTTAGGTGACTCAAAACACTGCCTTTGAAGCTGACTGTGGGGGAAGGAACTCAGAGACCACCTGGTTTACACTGTGGGACCCTTCAAAAAAGTGGAGAATTGGCAGCACCAAGTGCCTCTGGGATGGGGGCAAGAGAGAGCTGAAGAGGAAAATGAGTCAGGAATCTACTTACGAAGAAGTTAGAGCTTCCAGTTCCGACTTCCCTCCTCACACAGGGGCCACTGTCCCTTCTGTCCTCTGGCAGAACTGGAGGCACATTCTCTGGAGGGGTAAAACAGAAGGTCTCTGGACCGAGGGACCCCAGGCACAGTTGAGGCGGGGGGCTAAAATCCTAAAGTCAGGATGCTAAGTAAAAGATTACCAAATGCGGAGACTCCCAGTCATCTTTCTCTGCTTGGCTCTCAGTCTTATATCTTCCCTGTAAGGGTCAGAAGAGCCTTTTCTATAAGCATCTAAACAGGCCAAGAGAAGAGACTTGAAGATACTGATAGTGAAGGAAGGATCCTCAATGAAAGGACCCAGCAGGGTCCCTGTAGAGAATTGTCAACAGCCCTCGATGTATGGAGAGCTTTCAATCGGTTTTTTTACTGTTTCCTTGGATGAGTGGGCAGACAAGTTCTCTGAATATTTAAGAGAAGATTCTAATATGAATATTAAGTTAAAACAAAGAAAAAACATATACTCAATGAAACATCCTTGAGGGAGAAGAAAATCTCCAGGAAAAAAAAATCATTAATATCTTTAGAAAGATATGTCACAACCGTAAAAGAAGACTTTTTTGGTATCTAGAGAACAAAGAGATCGTGGCAATTAAAACCATGATAGAAATGAAAAAAAAAATTAAAAGAGAAGAAAAAGTTAAGGAAATCACATGTAAAGTGAGACAAAGAGATAGATGGAGAATTTGAGAGAAAAAAAATATGAAAATGAGAGGATCAGACCTCAGTATCCAACATCTAAATAACAGACTGCCAGGAAGGGGAGACACAGAAATGGGAAACATCAAAGAAGTCTACTCAAGAGAAAAACATAGAAGACATAAGGTGTACTGGTTGTGCCTAGAAGATGAGATTTTGCCCCTCTTGTATGTTTTTCTTTATTTTCCAGATTTCCTGTAATAAGTATCTTTTCGAACTAGAGGGAAATGTGTGGTTTTAATATTACCCACATCGCCCTAGAACATTTAACTCATAGGTGGTCCATTTTCAATAGAATGAAGGTGTAAAAAGCTCACGTCAAAAGGGACAACCTAAGTTCAATCATTTAATCAGAAATTATGTCACTAGGACCAAGACTCATGTTCCTTTCTACAGGGAAATACTGGCCTAGGGGACCACTCCAAAACCAGCCACAGTGCTATGTTGGGTATTTGATTTTTATTCCCATCTGAGCATCTTTGTTACTGAACACTCAGAATTCTCCATGAATCCCCCTTGGGTCTTTTGGGTCATCAGCCCCTGACATATCAGAAGAGGAACCATTCTGTTCTACAGTCTTCTACGCATGGGTGAGCTGTTCCTGCTCCCCTCATCTACTTCCTCAAGCCTACATCGTATTGTCCCTCTTACAAAAAAGATTTGACTCTTAAAAACCTTCCAGACTCGAGGTGGCTTTTTGGTAGCTGCTGACCTTTTGCACCGGGGGCTGTCTTGGCAACTACCTCTTCCTCATCCTATAAGTTTGTGAGCTCACAGTCTCACTGATGGAAGATGTGAGCATAAGCTCTGGGGCTGGAGAGGGAATGTTGAGGCTTCCAGTTGATTCTGACTATGGTGGGTTTGTTTTTTTTTTTAAGAGAGAGAGTACACATAAGCAGGCAGAGAGGCAGGCAGAGGCAGCGAGAGAAGCAGGCTCCCTGCCAAGCAAGGAACCCGATGCGGGACTCGATCCCAGGACCCTGGGATCATGACCCGAGCCGAAGGCAGCGGCTTAACCAACTGAGCCACCCAGGCGTCCCTATGGTGGTATTTTCTTGGAAGAAAGCCAGTAACAGAGATTGAAAGCCAAACCATGGAACATATCTGTGATTTAACTTCCACACGCTGGTGTCATTGTAGTTCAGTGGTTATTATTAGCTTGTTATTAATAGTTTGGGTGACCGGTATTATGTTTCCACTGTTTAACTTTTTATTATGGAAACATCAAACTGTCCAAAAGTAGAATAGAGGTATCACAGGCCCCCACGTACCCATCAGCTGGCTCCAGCAGTTACCCACTCAGGGTCCACCCTGTTCCAACTCTGCTCCCACCTGCTCCGAACCCCCACACCCTGGGTTATTTTAAAGCAAATCCCAGGCATCAGATCACTTCGTACAAAAATATTTAGTACATAGCTCTAAAGTACAAGTGTATTATCGCCCCTAAAATATCCAGTTACCATCTCTTTCCCCAGTTGTCGCAGATGCTGTTTTTATAGGTATTTTTTGAAATCATGACCCATGTAAATCCATACTTCACTTGATATGTTTCTTAAGTATTTAAAAAAATCCCTCACCATTTCTGCAATTTATTTGTTAAGGAAATGGGGTCATTCTTCCTCTCTACATTAAAAAAAAAAGCATATGAGAAAAATATATTTCATGTCTAATTAAAATCATCATCTCATCGAGACCCTTCCTGGCTGCTTTAGGTACAATTCCACTCTCCCCCAAACCCTTGGCCCTTTATAGCCTCCCGTCCTATTTTCTTTTTCCTCTTCCACTCAGCATTACACACAGCTATATTCCCCATACATTAATATATTTTCCTTTGCGATATCGGCCTCCTTTCTAGAATGTAAGCTCCATGAAGGCAAGCGTTGTGTGTGCTGTTCTCTGCTGGATCCCTGGCACTGGGGTTCTGAACGAGGGCACAGAAAGGCAGGGTAGAGACAGGGTGAGGCCGGCTCGATAGGGAAGTGGCAGAGGGACGCACAGGAGCAAGGGAAGTATCTCCCCACGCTTTGCCTTTTGATT
Source organism: Martes martes (assembly GCF_963455335.1). Lineage (NCBI taxonomy): Eukaryota > Metazoa > Chordata > Mammalia > Carnivora > Mustelidae > Martes > Martes martes. Next base: position 75,731,570 of record NC_137900.1, read on the forward strand.
TACATTCTCCACCGGCATCAGAGACCCTACAGGGTTTTGGGAGCCGCTCAGGAGATGGCTAGCTTTTGCTTGTCACTCGGGAGTGGAGGGACCTCCCTGTAGCTGCTGACCGGGTGCCTTTGTGGTCTCAAGCTTAGGCCCCATCAACCATAAGCTGGTTTGACCCGTTTTATTGACAGAGCTTGGGGCTACAAGGCTGGTCCATTCAGATCATCACCCACTGTGTGCAAAGATGCTTTTAACAAGGATGGTAGTCTTAGTTTAGCTCTATTCAAAACCTGTTTCCCAACCTGCAGTGGGGCTGGGCTTCTGGGGAACTACACGCCATCCTGGAATGCGGCAGGAAATGCCCGAGTCACCGCTATGCAGTTAGCAGAGTGGCCTCAACCAGGTCCCTCCACTGTACCTTAGTGTTCTTGTCTATAAAATGGGGATAATATCCATTTACTTCTTCAGGCTCCTTGTGAGTCTTTTCTGCTGTCCGGTGAGGTGGGGGATGGTGGCGCGAATCCTCCAGCAACAGCATGAGAAGGCAGTATTCTGGCCACTTCAGGGGACAATGGGGGTAGCAGTGGCTAAGGAGTCAGAGGCCAACCTCTCCTTTGGGCCAGGGAGGGCCAGGCTAACTAGGGGAGGGAGTGTAGCTGAAGCCTTGGGCCCCTTCGCCTGCTGCAGGATTGGGAGAAGAGATGCATCTGATCTGTTCTAGCTGTGTAGAGCTCTTGCCATCCCTCCCCTCCTGGGGGCCTTGGCACCCTCAGCAGAGGGTCCTGGAGCAGAACAAGGGACAGGAAGCCCCACACTGTACTGACTGGGTTCCAAAGCATTGCTTGGAAAGCATTTCTAGCTTTGGTTACGAGGTTCTTGCCACACTGACAGAGCATCACTGGGACAGCCCAACCCATTCCTAGTCTGGGTCTTTGCCTTTTCCAGTAAGATATGAGGTGTCCCATGATGAGAGCCCATGGCAGTGACGAGGGTTCCATTCATCAGCCCCTCCCTGCTGTTCCGTTGTGCCCTGGAGAACCACGTCTTGTGTCTGCATGGATAACATCGTATGTTTGGGTAGAGATTATGATTTTTACTCCTGCTCATACCAGACTAGTAGGTTTACACAATTTTCTGGGTTCTATGAAATCCAGAAGGGACCCTAACTTTTTTGTTTTTACGTTATGTATCTGTGTGCTGTCCTGTATGGCAGAGCCATACACTAGCCATAGGTAGCTATTTAAGTTTAAATTCAAATTAGTTAAGCAAAAGTTTAAGTCCAGTTCCTCAGTCACACCAGCCGGTTGCAGGAGTTCAATCAGCGGGTGGGACTAACGGCTCCTGGGTGAAGTGCGGCCGATGGGACGTTTCCATCAGAGCAGAGAGTCCTGTTGAACCGCTGTGAGACTTTGCTACTCAGCGCTTGAGGAGTGTCGGGGGGGACCTTCAGAGCATCCGGGAGAAAGACAAGTGACAAACAAAAGCTGTTCTATGACAGGTTTTTTCCTCACGTTCTTCACAGGGTAAAACACTTCTCAAAGGAAATACTTACCTCAGGGGAAGGCTTGAGGTTCCCTGCGTTGACACTTTGTATTAGAAGGTTTCCCCCCGAGTGCGTTCAACTGCTCAGCCACTTCTCACTTTTTAGCACGTTGTCAGGGATACGAGGTGACCCCTGCTTAGCCAAGGAGCCAAGACTCCTTCTTTCCTGCCTGACTCCATACTGTGTGGGAAGGTGCCTGTGGGAAAAGCCTGAGATTAGAAGCTTTCACAGCACTTTGTGACTTCTGAGTTAGTGGGAAAGAAAATTCTTATCACTCTCAATTTGCCATTCATGCTGCTTCTACTAAAAGAAGAAAAAAGAAGCCCTTGGATCAGACAGATGCTTTCCTAGACCGTGGATTGCATTCTTTTCTGTCCTACCTAGTGGGGTCTCCGTGGCAGAGCCGGCAGCAGGTGGGGGCGAGGGTGGCACCCGGGGCACAGATTTAGGGAGATGCTCAGGCTCAGGTACTGATCTTGCACTTACAGGGGTCCGAGAGTGATTGTCTCCTTAAATTTTGTGTCCTGGGTGCCTGGCTCGCCTCGCCCGAGCCCTTCCAAGACTGGCTCTGTTTGAGCTCAGGTACCACTGCCCTAGCAGGCTCATTGTGTGGTTCTGGGGATTCTGGACTTGTGCATAGATGCACCTTTGCGCTGTGTCTACACCTCTTCCCTTGGTGGAACCCCTCAGGTGCCGGGGGGCGGGGGTATCTCTTTGCTCTTTGGATGCCTGGCCCAGAGCAGGGGACAGATGAGCGGCTCACAGATCATGGAGCAAATCAGTCCACCGGGATCAACTCCGTGAACCAGAGTCAAGAAGTCTCCTGACTCAGACTTTTCCATGAACGGTCCAGAGAACGGCCTGCGCTGTCCCCTACCAAGCCTCACATTCCAGCACAGCCGAGTCCTCTCATCAGTGTGGCTGTGGTGGTTCTTTTCCCCCTACTTGTCCTCACCCAGAGCTTCCATCACCTTCAGCACCAGGCTGAGTCACTGTGCTAGAAAGCTCAGAGGATGGTGCCACCCGTCTTCCACCCCTGCTTCCCCCAGAGTCCATGTCACGTGTCACGCGGCAGCTGGACTGTCCTGGGAGCAGGTGGCAGGGCCTGGGTGAGCCATGACTTGGGGAGAAATGGGGCAGAGAAGCAACCGCCTGGGGGTGGGAGGCTCCTTTGTGAACTCAGTGTGACACGCTTCCCCTTTCTCGCCCCGCAGAGCGTCCTGAAGAAGAGGGACCAAGTGCAAGCGGAGTACGAAGCCAAACTGGAAGCTGTGGCTCTGAGGAAGGAAGACCGCCCCAAGGTCAGGGAGGCTCCCCGGGAGGGCTAGGCCCTCGGGGCTGCAGCTGCAGCTGCCCCGCTGGTGCCAAGTGAAGTCTTGTCCCTAGATCCGTGCGGCTCAGGTGGTCAGGCCCAGCTGGGCTGTGTTCGTGCTGTGACTGTCCTCCATTTGTTCTCTTTGATGTCGTTTTTCTGGAACTTTCTAATGTGTACTTGGGGTTTTCTGCTGTTTCCTCAGGGTTGGTTTGTTTTGTTTTGTTTTTTTCTGGTTTGGTTTGGTTTGACTTTCAGCTTTGCCATGCAGGGGCAGTTCCTCACTCTGTAAAATGGATTGAGGAGAAAGGCGGAGGAACAGTCTAGATCACTGTTCACAGAAGTGTGGTCTGCTGACTCGTCCGCTGTCACCGACCCATGACAAGAAAGGTGTAGAAGCTGAGGGTCAGCGGTTTCATAGCAGGTTGAGAGTTGTTGAACCCGCAGCGGGAGTGTTGTCCAACTAGCTCATGTGGAGCGAACTGCATACGAGTCACACATAGTAGGTCTACGACTTTGTCATACTGGGGGGGAAAAGCCAACAGATAGTGGTCCTTTCCACAAAGTCTAAGAAGCACTGAGTGTATTTAAGGGCCCTGGGTCCGGACAAAGGATCCTGAGGTAAACATACACATCCCTTGTGTTGCCCTCTGCCATTTGTTGCCCTTTTTCTCCCCAGGATAAAACAAGAGAAAAACAAGATTAATAATAGCCAACATTCAAGTTGGGCGCGAAGCTGTTTATAGTATCTCACTGATTCCGTACAACAGTCATGCGCTTTGGGTACCATCATCATTCCCATCTGAGAGATGAGCAAACCACGGCCCACGATCTCGCAGTTAGTAAATGTTGCAGCTTCTGACTTCGGAATGGTGCCAGTCACCCCTGTGTTACTGTGCTCCTTTTTGGGTAGTCTTTGGAAGACGTGTATTTGGAAGGTGTAACCGGAAGCTGTGTTTGTTTTCAGAGAAGAGGTGGGGGGAGGGAATGTTATTAAAAAGATTAAAAAAAAAAAAAGATAAATCGCGGGGGTGCATGGTTCAGGGAAATGGTTTGGCAGCAGAACAGTTTGTCTCCCTCTGCCTTGGTTCTGGCTGCTGCTGCAGCCGTGCTGAGATGCACCCGCCAAGGAACCAGCTTTGGAAATTTGAAACCCACGCCTCAAAAATGGCACACCTTGACCCCATATAGTATATGTGTGTGTGTGTGTGTGTATGTGTGTATGTATAGATATATATATACACACACACATATATATTGCTTCCCATGATCACCACAATAGCCATCTGTGGCCCAGGGGGAAGGCATTGTTCTTTCCCCGTTTCGTGGGTGAGGAATGAGCCACAAAGCAGCTCAGTAAATTGCCTAGCTCTGTGGCTACCCGGGGTCTTTACCCAGTGTGCAGCAGGCGTACAATCCACATTTGTTGCATTGGTTCGTGTGTCACCCACAGTGACCTACACAAGAGTGAAGGTACAGCCGATGGAGAGTCAGGTGATAGGGACAGGGATTCTTGTCACTGGCCCGGTGTGTGCCGCCGGGACATGGCCAAAAGGTTAGGCACCTCTCCTCCGTTCCTCTCACCACAGGTTGGCCTGTTTCTGTCCTATGTGTCACGAGGGGCCCGTGGGGACCAGCCACACCCTGTCTTCCAGCTGCCTGTTCCCACAACTAGTTCTAAGCCATTCCTGTGATATTCTGGAACACGGTGCCATTTAAAGGAATGACATGAAATACTGTGTTTATATATTTCGATCTTTCTTTCTTTCTTTCTTTCCTTCCTTCCTTCCTTCCTTCCTTCCTTCCTTCCTTCCTTCCTCCCTTCTTTCTTTCTTTCTTTATTAGTAGGCTCCACGCTGGGCTTGAACTCATGCCCCTAAGATTAAGAGTCGGATGCTTAACCCATCGAGCCACCGAGGCGCCCTGTGAAATTTCATTCTAACAATTTTGCTTTCTGACATAGATATACAAGTCACTTTTCCTGGTGAGGGAGGAAGGGAGAGACAGCAAGTTCTGCCTCTGTCCTAGTTGGGGAGATGAAGATCTTGTATTTAAAAGGTGTTCCAGGCACCTGGGTGGCTCAGTGGGTTAAGCCTCTGCCTTCAGCTCAGATCATGATCTCAGGGTCCCGGGATCGAGCCCCGCATCGGGCTCTCTGCTCAGCAAGGAGCCCGCTTCCTCCCTCTCTCTTTGCCTGTCTCTGCCTACTTGTGACCTCTGACTCTCTCTCTGTCAAATAAATAAATAAAATCTTTTTTGAAAAATTTAAATAAATAAAAGGTGTTCTGTCAGCATTCATCCCTGCTCAGCACCGAATACAAGCTTTCTTGGAGGCTGGTTTGTCATTTAATATGTGTTCTGCTCTGTACGGAACAGTTCCTTTGTAAAGACAGGAGCTGAAGGTTATGACTAACAGGCCAAGTGGAATGCTGACTGTGCCGTGGCGTGCCGGCTGCCTAAGGTCTCACCTCCTGGGAGCAGATGGCGCCTAGGGAACAGGGGTTTCTGGCTCCCACATTCCACCCAGCCAAGCTGCTGGGCTCCTGCCTCGTTGCTGTGTGCTCCCCGCCGGCCTGGGTGACTCTCCTCCTCCTCCCCGTGGGTGTTGAAATCTTCTTGCTGCTGCTGTTTCCACCTTACTGGAACATCACCCATACAACTCCCTCCCTTGACCACAGGAGTTCTTAGAAGAGGGGGAAGGGTTTCTTCCCAGCCAGGGAGACTAACCAGGGGGTTTGAACATGCCTACATTCTCTCAGCACACTGTGGGGAGGCAGTCTTGGTCTTCCCTCTCTCTGGTGGGTTGCTGAGCCATGCCCATGTTAATTCTGCCCATAGTTAGATGGTGGTAATTAACCAAACGGACTGTCAGATGCTGGCTCACCAATGAGTGTCATCTCACCGTGGGAGCAGCAGAGATCATGCCACCAGTTTTGAATATGGGGCAGCAGCTACGTTGGGGGGCAGTGGAGGGCTCCGTTGGTGGCCTTCCCCAGTGAGTAAGGGTTGGTCGAAAGAGCACAGGATTTAGACTCAGACAGCTGTGGGTTCAAATCCCAGGTCTGTCCTCCAATTTGGACTGGTTTGCTCATTAGCCCTCGTGGGCTTCCTGCGGGACTGCTGTGAAGGTCAGCATAGTGTCTGATGTAGAAACAGGCTCTGTGGAGGTGCCTCGGCTTCCCGTGCCAGCTCCACCTGTCTCTAGGAGGAATGCTGACTGCGAACTTTGTTTTTTCCTGGTCTGTTGCCCTTATGGCTTTTTTTTTTTTTAATTTTGCTTTTTTTTTTTTTTTTCCACTGCATTGTTTGGGCATGGTGACCTTGTGTCCTAGTTTCCCCTTCCCAGCCCTCCCAAATGCCTGTCCTCCATAGAAGCCCATCAGCACGTGAATGTTTGCTGTATTTTGTTGTTTTGTCTGGTTTTGAGCTCTGCTGAGAGCTGCTATTGGCAAGAGAAGGCAGGGGGTCAGGAAGTGGGTCAGGGCGGATTCTTACCCCAAAGACCCAGTGGGCCCTGCTCTCCATGACAAGAGCAGGAACAAGACTGCTCACAGGTTGGATGGGGCACCTGGGTGGCTCAGTCGGTGAAGCGGCTGCCTTCGCCTCAGATCGTGATCCCAGGGTCCTGGGATCGAGCCCCGTGTCGGGCTCCCTGCTAAGCAGAGATCCTGCTTCTCCCTCTCCCTCTACTTGTTGCTCTCTGTCAAAGAAATAAAATCTCTTAAAAAAAAAAAAAAAAAAAAGATTGCTCACAGGTTGGTCCCGGGGATGCCGGGAAGGAAAGGATTCTTACCTGAAGACGGGCAGTTTTCACAGGGCTCTGGGCACGTTAACAACATCTGAGGTTCTTAGCAAGCCTAGTGGCTTGCCTTGTTTTGAGGCTGAAGTCTTGCAACGTTGCTCTAAAGAGAGAGTGGAAGTTGGTTTCTGTGAAGCCGTGGAGTGGTATCAGAATCCGATCACTTCTCCAAAACCCAGCAGAAAGACATGGCCTTGTGGGGTCTCCACGGCTCTCCCTACGAATTTCACACCAGAGAGGCCGCGTGAGGAGGAAGGAGAGGTGTCCTGTGGCCCCCACGGCTGACTGTGGCTAGGCCGTGCGCAGGGATGGGCCTAGAGGATCACAGAATTCAAAGTTTTGCTTTGTTTTTAGGGTTGAGAAAAGTCCGCAGAGCCTGAGGGGCTTTCTTCTCAGGCAAGGGGACCTTCAGATTATGTGGACTTGGCTTGTCTCGTTTGAACTTTGAGGTCAGAGCAGTGACAGGCACTTAGTGGGCTGCCTTCTGATGCGCTTGTCAGGGCCCCAGACTCGTGTAAATCTTCACATGTGACCCCCCCCCCCGCCCCCCCAGAATCCAGAGCGGGTATCAAAGCTGTTACTAGACACAAAGAGGGGCCGAGGAATTGCATTTAAAAGGGGCTGGGAAGCTCCCACACTAACCTGAACAGTAAGAGTGAACCATGGAGGGACGTTGCACGTTTTACTCCATTCTGTGATGGGCTCTTTTCAGTGCTAATCTATTCGTGTGATTCCAGAAAGAACAAAGGAGGGGTGCCAAGGGAGAATAAAAAAATCTACAGTTATCTTCAAAAGATTAAAAGAAGTGGGGGGGGGGCGTTGAGGAAGGATGCTGTTTTAAGCCCTGACTCACAGGTGGCCTTGTAGTAGGTCCGGCACCAGGTGAAGAAGCTGCTGGAAACACGTAGTGTTGTCTTGGAGGTGAGAAGGTGTGTCACGTGGAGGTGGGTAGGAGCAGAGAACAAGATGTACTGAGCTGTTGCCTCCTTGGCTGAGCAGAAGTAGGGAAGGGAAGTGGAAATCGGGATCGCTTGCACACACCTTGAAGACCATGGACCTTTCAGAGCTCTTTGAACCCCCAGCATAGTGACCGTTCTGGGCTGGGGAATGTGGCCGGGAGCAAGAACTCTAGTTCTAAAGCAAGATGGGGGCAAGGAGACTCCTTCATATGGAGCTTCTATAGACCCGAGAGTTTTGTGAAGTCATCTGTCATTTTCAGACACGTCAGATAAGTGAAGAGAGATATGTCTGATGTCTCCCCATTCTCTCCACGGTGGCCGCCATCCCAGCTTGGGGTAGAAAGCCAGCGGTCACGTCAGCCAAGAAATGGCAGGACCCTGTCACCTTCCTTATGTAGTTCCTACAACACCTTCTATGATGTCGTCGTTCCCGTTGTACAGATGAGGCACCTGGGCTCAGGGGAATTATGCAGTACATGTGCTGAAGCTAACAAGGCATGGAACTGGACTTGGCTCTGGGATGTGTCTGTCTCCGACGTTAGAACCCTTCATCCCCACTCCGGGGCTCCCAGCAAGCTTTGCTCCATTGAGGTAGAGGTTCTGGCTATTGTAAGCATGTGTAGATGAAACTAGTGAGGCTGGGGGAGAGAATGTAGACCTTCTCTTGGGTCTTCTTCTCTGTGTCTCTGAGCTCCTTCCAGTCATCATGGAGGTGAGCTCATGGCTCCTCTGTTCTCAGTGCGCTTGTCCTCTGCCTGGCTTGGGCACTCACTTCTTCCTCCTTACCGGCCGTTCTCTGAAATTTGTTTCTGTGTGTGTGTGTGTTTAAAGCATTCTTTCAGGGTACCAATACCTTCCTATTTGCCCAGTTCAGTAGCCTCTTACCGATCTTTACCCTGTCTCAGTGTTTTCTCAACTTTTTTTCATCTCTGACTCACGTAGAAAATGAAAATATTTGTATAGTACACTGGGATAGACAGGACAGATTGAAACGAGGTGACCAGCTGGGGATCGATACTCTTCATTTGCACAGCACCAGTGAGGAAGCTCTGCCCCACCTTTCCCTCAGCAGCACATGGCTGAGAAGACTACCATCTTGAACTGGTTTTGTCATTGGTCCTGGGACCTGTCCCATAGCAGCCATGAACCTTCTCTCTCCCCCAAGCCTTGGGATCATGTCTGCCTTATATAATATTTAGGGACTTTATTAACCTACTGTCATCAAGGGAGCAGGTAATGTGATAACTCCAGCCTAACTCCAAGAAAGAAACTTAGGTAGAGATTTATATTGTAGGGCCTAGAAATGCCTGGTACATAGGAGAGCTCATTTTTTAAATGAATGTTGAGTGAATTTGCTTTCCACCCTGCTCCCCAACACACAAAAATGCTTAAGCTCATCCCACATTACCCTTCTCCCATCGCTCCAACAATCCATATTCTATAATGGAAATTCTCATGAGAGAGAAAGGAGCCATTGTGGGAAATACAGCCTTGTCTCTATTTAGAAATGTTGTCTTTTGAGGGCCTACCTGTAATTTCTTGTTGGTATCTTGTGATAAGTGATAGCCTAGCATTGAGTAATTCTATCTCAACATCCTTCAGACACAAGATACCACAACTCTAACGACACCTCGGTCAAAAAATTAAAACATTGAGCTGAGTGAAGCTGGATGTTCCTGGTCAGTGAACCGATTGTCACAAGGACACCATCCAGAAAGAGACAAGAGTGAAAATGCAAGCCACCTTCCTCTTCGTTAAGTTGGGAACCTTCAACTGGCCTCTTTGGAAGGCTCATCCCAATTCCCACTTCCTCTTTGTCTCTTCCTTTTAGCCCTTCCCCCTCTCCTCCTCCCAACCCCTCTATCCACGTGCTTCTGTGGCTCCGCCCACCCTGACTCACTTCCTGCTTCTGTGCTCATCTTTCTGAGTCACCTCTGCTGATCCCTGTACTAACCCTACACGTTTAGGCTTCTCCATGAATTCTACCCTTCAGCCACCACCCCCAACCTCCTCTGTGATTTCCCCATGTATTAAAAAATTTTGAATCATGGCAGAACACACATAACCAAAATTACCACCTTAACTGTTCTTAAGCGTACAGTTCAGTAGTGTTAAGTAAATCCACGGTGTTGTGCAATGGAGCTCCAAAACTCTTTTCATCTTGGGGAACTGAGACTGTAGCCATGAAACACATCCCCATTTACCCTCTCCCAGGCCCCTGGCACCACTGTTGTGCTTTCTGTCTCTGTATGTCTGACTACTTTACTACCTCTTATAGGTAGAATCATATAATATTTGTCCTTTGGTAACTGCCTTATTTCGCTTAGCCTGATGTCCTCAAGGTTCATCTGTGTTGTAGCTTGTGTCAGCATTTCCTTCCTCTTGAAGGCTGAATTATACTCCACCGTATGTACATACCCTTTTTTGTTTACCCGTCCATCCGTGGACAGACACTTGAGTCGCTTCTGCCTTTGTTGTTATTTTGTTGTTGTTGTTGTCGTCGTCGTCGTTAGCCATCTTAATGGATGTGCAGTGGTTCTCACTGGGGTTTTGAGTTGCATTTCCCCAGTGAAAGGTGTCAGAGAGCACCTTTTCCTATGCCCACTGGCCATTTGTAGATCTTCTCTGCATAAACGTCTGTTCAAATCCTTTACTTAAGTTAAAATCAGGTTGCTGTTGAGTTATCTCTGTCTCTTCTGTTGTGGGGGGCTCCCCCTTCCCATGGCTGTAGCAGGCCCCTTTCTCTGGTCTGTGCACCCGCCCTTTATCCTGAGCCCTCCAATGTGCTGCTGCCCCTCTGGCCACCCAGACTAACAGACTTTGGGCTCCCCTCTGACTTCCTGTATCTTATTTCTCATGTGCAGCTCGTTGCCACATCTGTCAGGGCTGTCTCCACCAGCCTGGCCTGATCTGTCCTCTGCCTCGTGCTGTTAGAGCCACCGCCCCGGTTCCATGGTGCCCGGGTGATCTCATGCCAATATATTTTGGTCTTGACGCATCTCTGATCTCTGGTGAAATCTCGGGGTGAGGTAGCCTGGGTGAAGGGTGGTGGAGAGCTTGAATGAATGTATTTAGTAATATTTTATATTTGGAAAACAAAAAAAACCTTTTTATATGACATGGAACGAAGTTCATAACATTCGTTCTTGACTGGGGTGAGCTGTGCACATGGCAAATTATCTTTTATGAACAGCAATTTATAGTATTGATGCTGATCGAAATGTTGAAATATTTGTGGAGCATTTAATCTATGCCAGACACCAAATATTTTATACATAATATCTTGTTTAACCTCATAACAACCTTATGAGGTGGTTGGTGTTATCCAGAAACGGAAGCTGAGGCCTGGAGAGGCCCCAGGTTACCCATCGTGGTGGTTATAGATGTGGTATTTCAACCCTGGAAATCTGGCTCTAGAACTTTCTGTATAGTTATAGGAAGCACAAGGCTTTTCTAATTTCAAAAGGGGGGCATATCTTAAGTGAAACTGAGAAAACCTGGACTCAGGAACCCAGGCTTCTCATCTCCTTACTGCCTCCCTCCACCCCCTGCCATCTTGCCAACCGGGGTTCTCTGTCTGTCCTCTGTGGGCACTGTGGCCTGTGAGGATTCCTGAGGTGGGTCTGGATACAGCCTCTCCTCTCTCACTTGCATGTGCTGTCACTCCAGAGAGCCTTCCCCCTGTCGGTTGCCTCAGTGGTGTTTCTTTTATTTTTTTAAAGATGTATTTATTTTAGAGCATAAGAGCACGTGTGCAAGAGCAGGGGGAGGGGCAGAAGGAGAGAGAGAACCTCAAGCAGACTCTGTGCTCAGCACAGAGCCCGACCCGGGCCTTGATCTCACAACCCTGAGATCACAACTTGAGCTGAAATCAGGAGGCAGACACCCAACTGACCGAGCCACTCAGGCACCGCGGCCTGAGTGGTCTTTCTTCAGGAGGCGCCATCCCTCCTCTAAGCTGGACTTGCCCTCCAGCTCCCCCGCCGCGTGCTTCCCACGGGGCTCAGAGTGAGGCGAGAGTACCGGTACCCTCTCCCCAGAGCGCGCAGCCCAGCTCGCTTCCTTCCCAGCTAGACTGTCGGCAGCCTGAGGTAAGACCGGCCTCCTGACCCTGAAGTCTCCCTCTGTGCCAAGCACAGACTGCAGTGTGAAGATCGTGAGTTACCAATGTTTCCCCAGTGGAGGCTCCGGCCGTCATAAAATCCAGGGCTGTGGTTTTGACTCTTCATTTTTGTGGGTCCCCCAGAGTTCCCATCTTCAGAACAGACCCAGGAGTTGGACCCTTTGGATCGCAGGCCCCGGCCTTCCTCTTCTCCCTGGGCCTTGACGCGGTTCTCTTTTCAGAGCTTTGCTTTTCCCGCTGGCCACAGCGGTTTTGTTAAGCAAAGGGGAAGTTGCTCCAGGGAACTTTCACCCGGTGCTAAAATGAGCAGCGGCCGGGAGAGGAGTAAGGGAGCTGGACTGTGTCTGCAGAGGAGTGAGGCCCAGAAACACTGGCTCGCTGGGCCTCCACGGAGGCTGGTTTCCTACATGTTTGTGGGGAAGGCTCTGGACGGGCGAAGGTGGGGGCGGGTGGGGCTGCACCTGTTCTTCGGTTTCCCCTGAGTTGGACCACAGCGATGGGTGAGGCAGCGGGGGAAGGCAAAAGTGACTGCGGTCATGACGTCAGAAGAAAAAGTCAGGTTCTCTTTCTTCTTCCAGAGGCTAGGTGCTTTGGAAAAGGCTTTCCTCCCTCTTTGAAGGAAAGTTTCTTTTTTAAAAATTGCCCAGGATGCCTCCCTCTGCCTTTCTGTCCAACTTCTCCTGCCTCACCCACTTTCAGATCCCATGCCAGGCCTGTGACGCCCCAGCCCCAGGCTGCTCACTTCCCTTGCTCTGCATCCTGGAGCCATCTGCGTGAGACCTGGGGGGCCCTCGGCACTTCTGGAAGCCCCAAACGTGTCGGGCTCCCACAGCCTTGGCCCTCCCTTTATTGGGTTCTCTGGGTCCTCCCCTTACCCATGAGGCCCGGGGAGAGAACTTTCCTGGTGGGTAGAGATTGACCCCTGATGGCGACCCATGGCTTGAAGCCATTTGTGATCATAGATGCTGGCACTCAGAACACTCATTTCCACATTTGTTGTCGCGAAGCACCTGGAATGTGGGCGTTTGACCCGGTTTTAGGCTTGTCCACCCCCGGGGCACCCGCAGGGCCCCGTGGAGCTCTTGAGTGAGAAGAGGAGCCAGCTTTGTGCTCTGGGGACCTGGGCAAGGTCCTCTGACTGTGACAGAGTTCCATTTTGAGAAAGTCTTTTAAACTTCTTTAAGAAAAACTTGAGGGGCACCTGGATGGGTCAGTTGGTGAAGCGTCTGCCTTCGGCTCAGGTCATGATCTCAGGGTCCTGGGATCAAGCCCCATGTCAGACTCCTTGCTCAGCGGGGAGTCTGCTTCTCCCTTTGCCCTCCGCTCTCCCTGCTTCTGCTCTCTCTCTCTCACTCTGTGTCAAATAAATAAAATCTTAAAAAGAAAAGAAAAACTTGAAATAGCCCACTATATTTTTCTTCATCTTCGTATTTCAAATTCTTTTGACACACATAAATGATTTTCCTCCCATTTCCTCAGAATTCCCTAACCTAAACTCATCATTTTTGATTATCTGCAATCTGGGGTTGCATAAACGGGTCTCAAGTTGATTTGTGATGTGGGGTTCAAAGGAAGAAATGGGCTGATAGTCTTTTGTGTGTAGTTAATTGTGTGATTAACGAGAGTAGGTGTTATCAAACGTCACAGGTGATGGAGTAGTTCCTGTGATGTGGGGAAACCTTTCCTGGTTTCACTTATAGGACTGAGGAGGATGGCAGGGCAATGCCAAATGCTGCTGTATGTTTGCAGAATTTACACACATTTTTACATACAGATGGGGAAAAAGGAGGAACCAGATGTCTGTGACTCTGAACTGCAGGGTTTCCTCTCCCTGTTTGTAAACAGGGGGGTGTTTCCCCCATGAGTCTCTGTTGTGCTTGGATGGGTTTGGAGAGTTGGGTCAGGATAGCACTTTTCAGAATTCCTCTTTAGTCCTGAAAACCCAAGGCCCTTCCTTCAGTTAAATGCCCCCCGAGAGGGGCTGTGTTCACGGCGTTGCATGTAGGGATTTGGCCTTTCACAAGGGAGCTCGAGGCATGGGGTCGCCAGTTCCGCATCCCGAGTCCCCCTTTCCGCTCCCCCCTCCCAGGTGCCGGCAGACGTTGAGAAATGTCAGGACCGGATGGAGTGTTTCAATGCAGACCTGAAAGCCGACATGGAGAGGTGGCAGAACAACAAGAGGCAGGACTTCCGGCAGCTGCTCATGGGAATGGCGGACAAGAACATCCAGTATTATGAGAAGGTATGCAGCGTGCCGGCAAGACCCCAGCCCTCCCGTGGAGGAAGCTCGTGGAGTAGCCGGAGCCTTTTGCGAGGGCCAGCCAGCCCCACCTGCTTCCCTGATTTTGTGTGCCCGGTCTTAGCGACCGCCCGCATGGTCCTTGCCCCTCACTGTGCAGGTTGGGGTTGGGGGGGAGGCTGCCCCTGCTATGCAAGTTGGGGTGCTGGGTTTGGAAGCAGAGCCCCTCCCCCTTCCGGTGCCTATGGGACTTGTGGAAGTGGCACTTTTCTCTGCCGTGCCCTTTGGCCTGGCAGCCAGCTGCTTCCCAGAGTCCAAGGACTTGCCTGTGGGCTTGTTTCAGGTAAGGAGGCTTTGAGGTAACCCCAGGCTACTGTGTGGTTCTACATACGGGGGTTCCTCACTCTCGTAGTGCCATAGAACCCGCTGAATCCTTATCAAAATACTGTTCGGTTGTTTTTAAGACTTCAAAATACTGTTTGTAAATAGCTCCCCCAAAAGTGTGTAGGATTACAAAGGAAAACTTTAAAAACGGGGTTTTTCTCCATGAATCCCCTTGATTGGCAGAGTTGTACCCCTGTCTTGTCTCTCTCTCTCTCTCTCTCACACACACACACACACACACACAACCCACGGAGGGCGCTCATCAAACTCCAGCAAAATCTCCTCAATAGGGTTTTGCTCCTGGCCTAGCTAAACCCATATCATTTCTGCTGAGAAATCCTAAGATTCCTTGAAAACCTAAAGTAAGAGATGAAACATGGCCCAGTCACAATTCCATAAGTACCTGTAGACGTGAAACCATGTGGGGTAAACATTAACTCAGCTAGTCCCACTGCAATTCCAGAAACACGTCCTCATCCCAGGCTAGGAGAATCCATATCTTCTGAAGGCTTCGTGTCTACATCTTTCTTTGGAGGAGAGCTAGGGAGAACAGCCACGGAATACCCCTTAGTGGCCAGGCCTTCGGAAGGGCTGTTTGAGAGGGAGAGGGGAAGGTGCCATCCTCCATTCCCCAGGACCGTTTCTGTAGAGCCCCTGCTGTGTCTGCTGACCCTAAACTAGATGCTATGCATATGTCACTTCCTTAAATTTAACCCCCTCCCATAACGATGTGAAGAAGGTTTTCTGATTCTCCATATGAAGCTGAAGAAACAGAGGCTCAGTAAGTTTTTAAGACTGCCCAAGGTGACACAGCTTGAGTGACTGAACTAGGGTCAGACTGGGTTCTGCTGAGGCCACAAGTCTGAAAACTCCCACTCACACACATTGTTGGTGTGGTAGGCAGGGGACGTGCATCTTTGGGGCCAGTCATGACTCCCGCAAAGATAGATCCCTCCATGCAAAGCCAAGGCTTCATTCCTGCACTGGCTGTACCTTAAGCAGGGTGGCTCTCTGTGTCTGCCTCTTCCCCGTAAAATGGGAATGATCCATCCTCATTGAAGGATTGTGAGGACACAGTGAAACGATGCATCCCTGAGTCCCTAGACCATACGTGCCACTTGGTAGATAGTCCGTAAGTGGTACTACCTTCCCTGATCCCCTCCCCTTCCCTCTGCTGTCCAACAGCCCTCCCACTACACGGAAGCCCACGTGGTGGGATGTGTCCATCGCTCTTCCCGTGACTGATCCCAGCACTCCCAAGGCCCCAGCCCCAGAACTCAAACCCAGGGCTTATGTCTTCCCAGATACCACGAATAGGGGCCTTGTCTCAAGGGCCTCGTCTTGGCTGCCACATACATTGAACATTACCTGCTGTGTTCCTGCCGTGCACCAGGGCCTGGGGATAGGCTGCTAAACAAAACAGCAGGACTCCTGCCATTAAGGAGCCCTCCGTGCAGTGGCAGATACACATTAACCTAGAAATCCTGTCACTTCAGCAGTGAGATTCATGCTCTAGAGGGAAAGCACGGGAAACCTGGGGTGAAAATACTAGGGGCACAGTTCAGGTCAGGGATGGAAGGAGGCAACTGGAGTGGGCAGGAAAGGCCAATCTGAGGAGACAACGTTTAACCTGGGTTGCAGAGACAAAGACTTGGAAAAAAGTATCCCAGGCCAAGGGAACACATATGCAAGGGCCTTGGGGTGGGAAGAAGTTTGAGCATTTGAAGACTGGAAAGAAATCTGACATGGCCTTGGTTCCCCATCGCTGACATAGAAGGGCCTTTCTAGATCTGAGATGATGGCCTAGGGACAGAGCAGGGCCCAGGGTGCAATGGACCCTGCATGGGGTCTCTCGGTGCAAGCAAGCTCCTGGAAGCTTCCCAGCCTTTGTTATGGAGGGCAGGGTCCAAGTCTAGTTTCTTCTCCAACCTCAGAGTCACTAAGGAAGGAAGTGTGGAGCAATTTCGCCACCCTGCTCCCCAGCTTGACCAAAGAATGCCTCTCTCCTCCTGCCTGCTCAGAGCTCCTCCCCAGATGACTCACTGCAAAGGCCTACTTCACCCTGAGCTGCTTCTAAGGAAGGCCTTGTGTGGTTCTTCTGGCCTACCCTTCGTGCAAGAGATGGCTTGAAGGGAGGACCATTTCGCTAAGTAGGGTGCTCCTAGAGGAGGGTGCTCCTAGAGGAGAGTGTCTGTCTCTAAGTTCAGGGCATACAGACACTGGCCCTTCACAAGGATCTGGAATGAAGGGGGATTGGTGTAGGGAAAAGAATATATTTTTTTTTGCCACTGACCAGCTCTGTCACTTTCTAGCTACGTATCTTAGGCAAGTTATATAACCTCTCTGGGTCTCATTTTCTCCATCTATGAAGCGTGTGTGTGTTATAAAAAGTAATAATTCTACTTCATAGAATTGTTAGGACCAGCAGTAGTGAATGTAAAACACATCATGGCGTTTGGACCCAGTGAAACTCAATGAATAGAGGCCCCCCCCCCCGCCCCCGCAGCTGCCATTTTCCCCTTTGGGATCCAAGAGTGGCTCATACAATCAAAACAGGTCAGTAAGGAGCGGGGTTTCCACCCACTCTAGTGAGTCAGGCGGCTGGGCTGTGCCCGTATGATTTGCATCCTCCGCAAGTCAGTCCTGCCCACACCTGGGGCAATGTCTTCAACCGGGCTGAGGACGGAAGGCTTGGAGCCTGTTACCTTTTCTGCTTTTGGAAGGAAAAGACTGTCTTCCAGTGAGAACATTTCCGCTCACCAGCTGTGAGCTCTAGGGACACTGCACATAGGCCTTGCAGAGACCCTGCTGTCTTCCATAGAGATGGGGATGTTATATTCAAAGCAGACACCTGTCACCCACCCCAGTTTCTAATAGTGATGGATAGTACGCATAGACGTTGGACATGGCATACGTACGTTCCTTAGCCAGTACCTGAGGCAGAGTAACCTGGTGAGATGAACAGAGAATAAAGCGCCTGGTCCTGAAGGCTGATGCTGATACGGTGTCTGTGTGTGTTGTCATTGCAGTGCCTCATGGCGTGGGAGTCGATCATTCCACTACTGCAGGAGAAACAAGAAGCCAAGTAAGTTCCTTCCTGGGACAGAGACTCTTCGACGTACACAGGGCATGGCGTCCTGGAACGCCCCTGTCGTGCCAGAGGCCCGGCACTGAGAAAACAGCCACAGAAGCATCTCTCCTTTGTGTATTTCTTCCCCTGCCCGCCTCTCCCTGTTCATCCACCGCTGGTTTTCCATTAGTATTTATTCCTTGGTGGAGTCCGCAGGGCTGGCGTCACCCCTCAGCGGAAGCAGCTTACCTCCGTGGCTCAAAGGAGCCAACGAAATGGAACAGCTGAGAAGATGTACAGCCGAGGGCCGGGCCGGCTGACATTCCGACATCTCATCATGGAGGCTCCTGTCTGGGGGGCCCGCAGTGTTGCCTGTGCTGGGAGAGAGCCCGGCTCTTGCTTTTCGAGGACACGAGGAAGGCGTGAACAGAAGCCCAAGTGTTCCGTGGACACAGGGTGGCTCCAGGATGGACCCTGTGGGCTACTGACTCATCACAGCTGAGGTGGAGGCATTGGCAGCTCCATGGAAAGCCCTTCCCTAATGGACCGTGGCCTGTAGCTGTGAGCGTGGCCCGCCAGCCGCTTGTGATGAGCGACAGCCGTTTCGTGGCTCCGGGGTCCCTCAGGACGGTCTCCGTCAGCGTCCGCGCACGTCTGTGCTGAAGTGAGCAAGCTGGCATCCTTGGCCTTGCACAACACCTCGGGAAGCCGAGGGGGGCCGTGCTCCCCAGACTTGTTTCTCACACTAGAACACAGTAGATCGGAAACTTGGTTTTGTGTAAGATGGAAAAAAAAAAAGGCGCATTTTTCTCTGTGAAGTTCTTCGATGTTGTTTTTTGGCTTGTAAAACGCCATCAGAGTAGAGATTAGGCCCGTCGTGGGGAATCCGTGTGGCCGGAAGTCTGAGCAGCTCCCCGGTAGCGGGGATTGGCAGGCTTGCACCAGGCCTCGTTCCCACACCTGCCCCGTGCCGTCTGCCTTCACCTCACCCGAAATTCCCCATTTAGTGTTCCCTGCCGTGTCCACTGAATGTTCAGGCAGACTTTTGCTGAGAGGCCGTTAGCGCTGTCGTGACACGGTCAAGATTTTGTAAACTCAACGTGAATGTTATACATGAAGTGCTTTAACCCTTGATGATGTCCCCAGTCAGGAAGAGAAGTCCGTAGCTGGATGGGACTTGGAGAAGACTAGCGTAACAGAGATGTCTTTGCTTCTGGATAAGCTACACTCTCCTCCGTTCGAGGAGACAAGCTCCTGGGGACTGCCAGCGGCATCTTCCATCTTCGCTTCACACTACAACCAGAGGAGCTACCTTCCAACTCATTTTGTTTCCTCCTGAAATGAAGCTACCTAGGTCCCGTTGTGTTCTGTGGCTCAGCCCCTCCAGAAGTCTAAATATGAGCCTCATAGAGGCAAGCTGTGTTGAGACGTTGGCGCAGACGCTGGCCAACCCGCAGATCCGGAGCTCTGTGCAGCATGTGCTCAGTGCTCCGTCCCGCGTCCACCTGCCACGTTGACCTTGGACAGCTGCCACCGTGACATCAGTGGCCCGGTGGAAGGATGGCACAGAACTGTTTGGTTCTGTTTCATCATGTTCAAATAAGTCACAGTTTAAAATGAGAAGTCTCATATCATTTGGTACTTGCCTGCGCTGTCAGACCCACTCGTGGCATCCCAAAAGCCTGCAGTGCAGATTTTCAGTTTGGTACAGTTAGAAATGATCCCTTGAAGCAGAACAGTAAGGACGGGCTCTCTACCCAGAGTGGCGAGTCAGTGTTTCACACTACCTCCATACCATCACGTTAGTGCAGGTCTGGATGTCTGGGTCCAGCCTGACAGTTAGCTGGTAGAACAGGGTTGTGTACCTAATAAAGGGTCGAGGGCCCTCTCTTGCTATTTCGTGGAAGGCACTAGACTGACCTTAGCAGCAGGTGCTCATCTGCAGTAATGTGCCAGGCCTTGCCTTGTGGAACATGTGCTTTAAAAATGTTGTCCAGCATAACGAGTGCTTGGAAAGAACAGTGAAAGAGTTACTGGAAGACCAGAACCTCACCTGCCGCTTAGTTGCCAAAGCCCGGGAGCATTCCTCTGTAAAGGTTAGTTGGGAAGGAAGGCAGCCGTTCAAAAAAGTCGTAGGGTTCCTTGCTGGGACGCACGGGAAGGGAGTGGGGGAAACACAGTCATTCCTTACCCTACTGGAGGCAGAAGACGAGGTCAGAGGGGAAGCAGGCATCCTGGGATTTGTCTTTCTCTCTTTGTGCCCCTTATGATGTTTCTGTGCTTAAAGACACCAGAGAGAGCAGGAACATTGACAGCAGAGCTGGGAGAACCAGTGCACAGTACAGACTTCCCTGCAGAGATGCTTGTGCCCCGAGAAGGGACCCTCGCCCCTTCCTCTTCAGGCTGCCGTCAGATGAGGTGAGGAGGCTGGCCCAGACAGAAGGCCTGGTGGGAGTGAGGGAGGCTCCCTCAGCCCCCGAGGGTCACCAGTCCAGGGCATTTGCCCCTTCCTCCTAGTGGGCACAAAGGTGATTCCCTGTGAGAAGTGTCTCGGAGATTTCCGTGCCAAAGACTGCCTCCTAGAGGCTTCCTCGCCCCATCCTGTGTGGCTCCACAGTCATGGGGCGGAGCTCACTGCCTCCTCTCTTGTATTTCTGTCCAGGGGACTTTTGCTCGAGGACACACTTGACCTCAGGCAGACAGACTGGGACAGGTTTTGAATCTTGAGCACATGGCCACGGAATGGAAAGTGATCCCTGTCCACTGTCCCCCGTGTGTGGGAAGTGAAAGGTTCGTTCACCCAGGTTAAAAATCCAGGCTCAGGCAGAAGAGAGAATTCCCAGACACTGAGCAGGTGTTGGAGAGGCAGGTGTTGAAGCAGGCAAGTGTGCTTCATGGCAGGTGTGGACCCTGGCCTTCTTCTCATGTGCTGGATCCACAAGAAGATTCTAGGCTACTCTGCCCAAAGCAAAGAACCACGGTTCTTCCCGAACGAGGAGGGAACACGTTACACAGTCAAGTTTGGGGTTGGGTTTTGTCCTCTAGTAAGACTTAGTAAAGATTCCCGGTGACCTCAGTTAAGTGCAATTATGGAAAGGATTGGCTTGTATCACTGTGCCACTCATTGAACTCCCCAGACACCTGTCTTTAGGTGAGTAACAGTAATAGATCCGACTCCAGGGGTTCGTGGTGAATGTCACGGAACTTTGTCTTCATGCCGAATGTCAGCCACAACTGGACTGTGTGCTGCGTGTTGTGGAATTAAGTGTTTTGTCAGTCACCTTCCTCTCGAGGTCTTTAAATACTCTCATGAGGCCACCTTTGTGTTGAAATGGTAGGAAGTCCTGCCTGAGAAGAGGGTGTGGTGGCTGGGTGGGCATATGCAAGTGGGGTTTCTCTCTTGGGACGGCCGGTGTCAGCCCAGGATACATCCAGAGTCCGAGGGCCTGGGCCCTGCTGTCCACAGCACTGAAATCTGGGGCCCTGGCTTTGTTCTGATGCCATTCATTGGAATGAGAGTAGTCCTTATTTAGACTCTGTCCCGAGAGAAGGCTGGAGAGTGGGGCCCGTCACAGCCCCCCAGGTCCGTGTCAGCCTCGTGTCTGTGGGTCTCCGAATGGGTTAGAACTGGGTTCTCCTCTGGCTGCCCTATAGAACGCCTCTGCTCAGAAGGTGGGCCACCTGTGGTCAGGGCCCGGCGCAGCAGGCCTGCCGCCCGCCTTCCCAGACGCCTGCTCCAAAGGCCCTTGGAAGCTGGGCAGCCTTGGAAGGCTGGAGTAACACTTGCTTTGGTGATCCCCGCTTACAGAATGTTTTGGGAATTTGGGTTTGCCCTCTCACTTTCAGGAGTCCTCAAGATGGTGACAGATTGGACAGGCCCTCTTATGTTTTCTCCATTCAGATGGCAGGTGGCATTTGTCAGTAGATTTGAGGAAAATGTCATCCCCTGCGCCCGACGGACCTATCAAGCTGGGTGTGTTGGAGTTGTTCTCCACTTCCTCGTGGTTTTTTGATTTAACACATAAACAAAAAACCTGATTCTTTTCATCAGTTCACCCAGTAGGTGATTAGCTTTCTGTTTTAAGGATAGTCTCCCTCCAGTTGCCCAGATGAGAACGTGAGCAGGGCAGTCGCATTAGAAAAGGCGGAGGACGGGCCGTTGTCGCAGGGAGTTTGACTGTTGTCCCTTAATCATGTGTGTTTGAAATGCATTCTGGATATGGCTGTCTAACCCTTTCTGTGTGGCAGCAAAAGTAGGTCATCTGGGTAGTTTTTATTATTCTAGATAGCCTGTAAGTGCATGCTTTGGAAAAAATAACTTTAAGAAAACCAATAAGGTATTTGAGTCAGACAGAAACAGTCTTTGTAATCAGCACTGGAAAATCAACAAACCCAGACTTTTAAAAATGCCACAGACTGTTGAAAGCCTAGCTCTGCTTTTTGAGAATGGTCAACACCTATTCATATGCCTTATTCTTCAACTCATGTGTTTTAGATTCTGGGTAGAAGGAGTTTTTAGACACATAATTGGTTGTTGAGCTTAATACTAGAGGCCCAACATAGCCCACCCTCAACCCTCCTTAAGAAGAAAGTGAGGTTCATAAATAGGGCTGCCTTTTGGGAAGAGAAATCTCAGTGTTGCTATTGCCAAATGATATTTTTGATAATGTAAGGAAACACAGGGACCACTGAACCATTTTGTTTGTTCGTTTGTTTGTTTTAAAGTGTGAAAAATGAACTCAGTGCCTTTTGGCACCCTCTTGATTGTAGAGGATATATGGTACCCGGCATCGACAAATCACAGAGATACAAAGAACTCTAGATTGTGACAGTATTAATGGTTTACCCCGATTCTGCAGAACAGCTTTTAAAAAGATAACCAGGAAACAGGTGGGTAGGGATGGGGGGAGGGTCTCAGATCAGTGTGTTTCAGATAGAAATTCTCCACAGGTCAAAATGCCAAAAACCTAAGCCCTACTGTGTCGCCTCACGTATGTTAGTCTGTTTCTGCAGAGCTTTCCCCATGAACGCCAGTGACTGAGTATTACACACACACACACACACACACACACACACACACATACTCTCCCCCTGACTGTGCCGCCTCCCTCCCCAGGTGATCCTGGACTCCCTGTGGGCCAGGTCAAAGCAGGTGACACCTGTCCACACCTCTGCTCGACAGGTGGTTCACAGTCTCAGACCAGCCCCGCAGTCACAGTGGTACTGGGAGGATGAAAGGGGGATGGCTGTTCCCCCAGTGTGGAAACAGGGAGGGGAGAGGAAGTTGCAAACAAAAGGTGGATCGGTGTGATCCAAGGACACGTGTGTCAGCTGGGCTTTCATGGAACTACAAACCAGCAGCTCTTCACAGTCAGCACCATTCACCAAGGCACTCCTGAGGTTTTGGTCCTGTCCAGTAGACGCCCTGTCCATTGTACTTCTGTGTGCTTGATCCCCTTGGTGTCTGTGCGTTGGGAATGCATGGAGAGCTGATGTCCACCTGATATCTTCCCACACAATAAACTGCCAGCAAACTTTCTAACTTGTATTTTAACTGTTGAAAAAGAGATTCAAAACTTTTGCTTATTAGGTCATGTCTAAAGGATGGACTGTATTTCTTATTTTTAGAAATCATTCTTTACATTTAAAAATTTAACAGAACCCCCCCACCCCGAGGTATTGATAAAGTCCTCCGTATAAATGTTTTTCTCTTCTCTCCATGCTGCCAATAAGCCAAATCAAAAGCTGTGAAAAAAAAAAAAAGTGCTCAAGAATGTGTGTAGATGAGAAAGTGATTTATTTCCAGGTCAAAGTCTCTGTTTCACGAAGCTACCAAACTTTAAAAAGAATGTCACCTTTTTTTTTTTCCTTTGTTATGGAACCCAGAGATTGTAAAAAGAAAAAAAAAGTTTTTGTTGCATTTTTGATGCTGGCACGAGGTTTTTGTCCACTTTTTTCATATATCTGTGTATAAAAAATTCTGTCCATTGTTTACTATGAAATTAGTATTACATTTTGAGGTAAACAAAAGAATTTGTATTGCTTGATAAACTAATAGCTTGTAAATTTAAGAGGTTTCTTTTCCTCAATTAACTTAAAGTAATGGACCAATAAACTTATGAAAGATGCTTTCTTTACCTTGAGTCCTGTTGTCATTTGCGCCACTTTGTACACCAGGAAAATGTGTGTGCCTTGTATTGTGTTTTCTTGTTTTCTCTACAGAGATAGGAGTGTGCCTGCAGGAATCAGTATATGCAGAGCTACAGGAAAAATATGTAATTGAACTATTTTAATTCTTTAATTTAATTTAATTTAATTTAAGTCTACGTCCCTGTAGACTTATCCTCAGTTTACCTTCTCCTGCATCTTACAGGTTGGGGAGATGAAGAAACTACCTGCTGTCTGTGTATAACCATGGTGATTGGCGGGCGGGTGGGCAGGACTGGCTCAATCCCACAACCCTGAGTTCATGACCTGAGCTGAAATCAAGAGTCACACTTTTAACCAACTGAGCCACCCAGGCACCCCTGCCATGATGGTTTTTGGTTTGGTTGTTTTTTTTTTAATCTGTCAGGCAAGAAGAATCGTCTGTGGTTCATTAGAGTGTTAGTGTGTTTCAAAGAGAGACCAGAATCCTCAGTCCAGCTTATACCTAATGACCGCAGTCCACCAGAAATGGACTTGAACTGACAGTAGACATCACTAATACAAGATGGCAGTCATACCAAAATGAGGCGGCAAGGTGGGATAAGAGAGGTTTGGGATAATATCTCAGCTCTCTCTGAACATTAGTGTTTTGGTCTTTGAAATGAAGACCTGCTTTCCCAGAAGGGTTGCTGATAGGACTAGCAATAAAGTCTGCAAAGCACCTAAGTATCTGCTAGCACTTACTATATGACAGCTCTTATGGGAAGACTCTTCTATTATTTGTATAAGTATGGCCAACTTAAATATCACGTAGTCCCATAATAATCCTTCCCGTTTGCTTTGTTGGTTGAAAATTAAAGGGGGGGAAGTATTTCTTGTAATTGCTTTAAGAAGTTGCTGGAGATAGTATGCTGCAGGACTGTGGTCAGACTGAAGCCCTATGGAATAGGTGGGAATAGGTCATAAAAGTGGCAAGAGGTGATAGGAATAGAGATGGATTTAAGAGATTTCTGTGGTGAGGGGAGGGGCTCAGAGATGATGTGGTTTCCAGCCTGGGAGCTGGGAGGTGATGCCATTCACTGATGGCTGAAAACAATCAGGAGAAAAATAAAAAGGTTGGAGTGAACTCAGATGGTGGAGAGGGAGAATTTGGTTTGGACTTCGGTTTGAGGAAATCTAAGTGGAGGTGTTGGCCAGTTGTTGGAAAGAACATTCTGGAATCCCTGGGAGTCGACTAGGTTACTTGGGGAGAGTACAAAGGGCAGGGCTTTCTGGGCTTCAGGAATTAAGGATGCAGGGAGAAGAGGAGGAGGGCAAGGGCGAAATTCTTAAGGAGAAAATGGCCCAATTGTTTTGTAAGCTTGAGGGCTTGTGAAAAACACCAGTTGTTGGACCCCACCTCTAGAGTTTGGTTTGGGTAGAGCCCAAGAATTTGTATCTCTAACAGGTTCCTTAGGGGTGTTAATGCTGCTGGTCCAGAAGCAACACTTTGAGAACATCAAAGGGGTTAGAATACCCTCTAGAGGAATTGGTGACCTGGGGCAAATGTCCAAAAATTGCTGCATTGGTAACAGGTGGGTGGGGCTGAAAAGGAGCCAGTGCTGGGCTTGGAGAGCCCAGCTCCGGTTAAAAGCCACAAGATACCGAATGGGAGAAGATACTCGCAAATAACACTGCAGACCAAGGGGTGATATCCAATATCTATAAAGAACTTCTCAAGCTCAACACCCAAAAAACCAGATAATCCAGTCCAAAAATGGGCAGAAGACATGAACAGACACTTCTCCAATGTAGACATAGAAATGGCTAGCAGACACATGAAAAAGTGTTCATCATTAGCCATCAGGGAAATTCTAATCAAAAGCACATTGAGATGCCACCTTACTCCAGTTAGAATGGCCAAAATTAACAAGGCAGGAAACAACAAATGTTGGAGAGGTTGTGGTGAAAGAGGAACTCTCTTACACTGTTGGTGGGAATGCAAGTTGGTGCAGCCGCTTTGGAAAACAGTGTGGCGATTCCTGAAAAAATTAAAAATAGAGCTACCCTATGACCCTGCAATTGCACTACTGGGTACTTACCCCAAAGATACAGATGTAGTGAAAAGAAGGGCCATCTGTACCCCAGTGTTCATAGCAGCAATGTACACAGTAGCCAAACTGTGGAAAGAGCCAAGATGCCCTTCAACAGATGAATAGATAAAGAAGATATGGTATAGATGGAATATTACTCCGCCATCAGAAAGGATGAATACCCAACTTTTTTATCAATGTGGACAGGACTGGAAGAGATTATGCTGCGTGAAATAAGTCAAGCAGAGAAAGTCAATTGTCATATGGTTTCACTTGTGGAACATAAGGAGTAACATGGAGGACATAAGGAGAAGGAAAGGGAAAGTGAAGGGGGGGAAATCAGAGGGGGAGATGAACCATGAGAGACTGTGGACTCCAAGAAACAAACTGAGGATTTTCGAGGGGAGGGAGTAGGGGGAATGAATGAGCCCAGTGATGGGTATTAAGGAGGGCATGTATTGCAGGGAGCACTGGGTGTTCTACACAAACAATGAATCATGGAACACTGCATCAAAAACTAATGAGGTATTGTATGGTGACTAACATAACAATAAAAATTTTAAAATAAAAGCCACAAGCTCACAGCAAGAATGAGTGTGGGCAGGTAAAGAAATGTTTCTGGATGTTGCAAGCCAGTTTTTCAGGAGCAGGAATGGAGCAGCCAACAATGAGATTCATCCAGGTCAGGGAGCCAGTCAGGCTGGGACACGAGGGAAGGAGTCCAGGGCAAGGAGCATGACTGTGAGAGTTTAGAGAGGTGAGCATGGCCTTGAAGTCCTCTTCCCATCCCCCCTCCTCCATCCATGTTGCCTGTTTCAGTGAGAGGCTCTGCCTTCTTTCTAGTTGCCTGAACCCCGAATCTGAGCATTCTTGCCTCCATCTGCCTCACCCATTGTGGTTCATCCATCCTCCACTCCCATTGGCTACTAGCTCCCAAGGACCTCTCTAAGTCCCTCACTTTTCTTTTTTTTTTTTTTTAAAGATTTTATTTATTTATTTGACAGACAGATCACAAGTAGGCAGAGAGGTAGGCAGAGAGAAAGAGGGAGGAAGCAGGCTCCCCGCTGAGCAGAGAGCCCGATGCGGGGCTCGATCCCAGGACTCTGAGATCATGACCTGAGCCGAAGGCAGAGGCTTTAACCCACTGAGCCACCCAGGCGCCCCGTCCCTCACTTTTCTTGATCCTTGTAGCTCCTTCTCCAGCGTCAGTCCTCCATCATCTGTCACCTGGATTACGGCATCTCTGCTCTTGCCTCCTTTCTGCAAGTAGTGCTCGCTCCTTCTGCTCCTTCCTCCCCCAGTTCGTGCTCCTGCCTGAAATCCTCCACCAGCTAGCCCCATAACTTGGAAGAAAAACTTTTTTTTTTTTTAAGGCTCTATTTGTGTGTTGTTCCTCCTTACCTCTCCTGTCTTGTGTCTTGATCCTGTTCCTTTGGTATCTGCCCCCTCCCTTTCTCCTCACTCCCCTTATATTGAATTCCTCTATCCCAGGATATTTTCACCTTCAGGCCTTCCAGCTGTGATTCCTTCTGCCTGGACTGGCCCTTAACTTCAGGCCTCGGTAACTCCTTAACCTTAGGCCTCGGTAACTCCTTATCCTTCCAGTCTTACCATGTGCCACTTCTGAGACCTGCTTTCCTAAATCTGGATTACTTGCTTCCTTATATTAGCATGTGTCATAGGATACATTGTTGCCAGAGGCTCTATCTGCTGCACCTGCTAGACCATGGGCTCTGGGATAGGAACAATCACATTATTGCCATATATCGGGTTCTAGCTTCTAGGACCCTGGTTCTAGGACCTCAGGACACATGCCTGAAAGTTTAGTTTATTCCCTACAAGGGATCAGAAATGCAGACTCTCTGAGCCCAAATTCTTGGAGCTTAAATATATTCTGTAGCTTTAAGTTTGACCCCAGTATAAGAATGCCATGCCTGTAGAAATGATTCACACACATACAATAAATGTCCATTTTATTAGGATGTGAGTCTGCTTTTCTCTATGTAAGTAAAATAGGCTATAAAAATAGATACCTTGACATAAAATGACTCTTAGCACATCTCCTCTCCCCTCTCCCTTCACATCACCCACTGAGGGGAGTACTGTTGGCTGGAAATATTCAAAGTAATATTCCACTAAAGAAAGTCTTTTGATATTCGCTTCTTAAAAACAACAGTACCAACAACAATAAAACCACCCTGAATCCAAGAGCCTGAGCCCCAAATCTCCTAAAACATTGGGAGTTCTTATAAAACATCCCCTCTGTGTTCCCCTTAGGCTATTGAAAATGTGTGCTTTGGTTGGAGTTCTCATGTGGGCCTCCCAGCGCAGCGCCTGGGTGACTGGTTAGCCATACCTTGGAGCCCCGGTGACAGCTCCTGGAAGGAAGGGGGCTGCCATCTGAAGCCCTGGGTGCATCTGGCATGACGGTGTATGCAGCCTACATAGAACCTTTGAATGTTCACACTCTCCTGCGCCCTGAACCCAATCTCCGTCTAGCAGGGACAGCTGAACACTGAGAAAGTTCTTCTATCACCAAGAAAGTACTGTTCCCCACCCACCAGGGACCCCAGAGCCAGAGTGGGTCATTCCGAGACCAACTCTGGCTCGAACTTGGGGTTTGGGGGTGGTGGGTTGCCTTGGTCACCAGCACTCAGTTCCTTCCTTTGCCTTCAAAGGGGCCCCGCTGTTGCTGGTCCTCGCAGCTCCTGTAGGTCAGCACCTTCATGTCTCTGTGATGTCACCGTATTGCAACCACGAGGCTTTTTTATAGGCCACAATGCTGTAAGAATTGACAATCCAGAATTACAAGCCAGCAGTTGGAATGAGGCAAAGGGTGTGCCTTTCCCTCCCCACCAACAGTCGCCTGAGAGGCTCTGTCCCTCATGCCCAGGAGGCTGTTTGGAGTTGGGAGATGGCGGAGGAAACTTCTCCCACTCCAGGCCCATTCCAGTCCTAAGACATCTCAAGCCCTTTACGTCTACACTTTCCTTTTCCCAGAATCTCTCTCCATCTCACTTCTGCCTGACGATGACCTCCCACGTGTATTTGAAGGTCAAGACTGGCTAATCCCAAGCAGAACTGGCTGTCTCATCTTCTGCCTTTCCATAGCCCCCTTTATCTCTTCCACAAATCCACATTACGTTGTTTGCAAATATTTGTAGCTAAGGGATGCATAGGAATTAGGAGCTCTGAGGCCAAGTCTTGGATCTGTGTTACCTTTGGCCTGTCCTTCGGCCTGTCCTTCCACCTCTGGGGTCCTCGGACTTTCCTGTGTTTGAGCCCTAGGAGCCTCAGAGTCTAAGCTAGAGCACAGCTCTTCCTGGCTGATGGCCAGCTCCTGGAGCTGCTGGATGGGGTACGAATGAGAATCCAAACCTTCTAAGGCAGAGTTTCGTGAGCTCTTCCCCAAACCCTGACTTCCCATCTTCCATAAGCCACAGGGCTCCACAGGGCTCCACAGGGAGGAGCACTTACTGTACTTGAAACAAAACTCATTGTATTACTAAGCCGGCAGGAAAGCCCAGCCGTGGAGGCAGCTACCCACGACGCCGTGAATACCTGGCTGCAGTTCTGACTCCAGCTGAATCCTGTGGAGACCCGACCACGCAGACCCGATGGGATGGCCAGCTCCTGCCTTCAGGTCAGCCAACAGGCAGCTCTGGGGGTTGGAGGTTCACTGTGCTGGCCAGTAGGGGCCACACCCTTCCAACAAAGGATGCCTTAGATACTTTTTCAGTACTCCTTACATGCCAGTCTCTCTGCTGGACACAGACTATCTGTGCTGAGCCAGAAAGCCGTGGTTCCTGCCCTCAGGCAGCCTACCATCCAGTGGGCAGGCTTATGAAAAGGCAATCACTAATCATCAGCTGTCGTGCTATGAAGGAAAATACAGGAAGCTTTGGGAGCATATGATAGAAGGACCTAATTGAGGTTGAGAATGGGTTAAGATCATAGCCAGTTGGGTTAAGAAGGAGGCACGGGTGCAGAAGGGGGAAGGACACAAGGGGCAACCACTGGGGCTGACGCATGGGGTCGGGGAGGGTAGTAAGCAGCAGCAACAGACACCAGGGAGGTTGGCAAGCCCGGATTATGTGGGGCCTTGTGGTCCGTGGAAAGACATTCAGGTTGTATCCTAACAGCAATGAAAGCCAAATGCAGAACTCTGAGCAGGAGATGACATGATCTGTTTAAACACTTGAAGGAAATAGCTCTGGGCACCTGGTGGAGGGAGGAAGGGGTGGGCACAAGAGTGGACATGGGGGTAACGGTTCAGAGGCTAATCCAGTTGTTCAAGTGCTCAGGCCTCGGGGTGGTAGCAGTAGCGATAAAAAGAAAAGGAGGAAATCTAGGCCTATTTTGAAGATGGAGTCAATGAGGTCTGACGGATTAGCGGTAAGGGGAGGTAGAGAGGAGGGAGGACATTGGTGACTTGGGTTTCTATTCCTGAGGGAGTGGTGGTGCCTTTTAGTGAGGTAGGACAGACTGGGCAGGGAACAGACACAGGAAGTCATCGAGAACCCAATTTTGAAAACTTAGATGGTAATTCGAAGTTTTGAAAGTACTTTAGTTTGCTTAGAGAATATGAAGTGAGAACCCAGAGCAGAGCCCTAAAGAATCGTCCATTTGGTGGTTTGTCAAGAAGCAATAAGGTGTTGAGAAAGCCCAATGACAGTGGAGAGAAACCACTGGTATGGGGACCGTGAGGAAACCATGTGGGGTGAGGACTGCAGGGAGTCCAGTGGCTTCAGCCTTGAAGAGTCGTTAGTGGCCTTAATGAGAAGAGCTCTGGTGGTGGGTGGGAGATGAGGACGCAGCAAGTGCACACCAGCCTTTGCAGAAGCTGACCATGAAGCCAATAGAGGTTGAGGACAGATTGGGTGGTAGATCACATGTCGGTTCAGTAAGCATTCATTCAGGAGAGAGCAGCTCGCTTTCGAGGGGAGGGAGCTCTCTAAGGAGACGGGACAGGTGGCACTTGGACACTGGTGACTCCTCTAAGAAGCAGTGCCCTGTGGTGGGTCAGAGACTGCCCGGGTTCAACCCTTGTCTGTGCCACTTGTTGGCTGTGGACATTTGGTAAGTTACAGAACACCCTAGAGTATCTGTCTCCTTATTTGCAAAAATAACATTTGTAATGACCCCCAAAAACTTTGGGGGAAGATTAAATTCATTAAATATATGCAATATTTTAAGTAGTAGCTGGCCCATGATAAGGGCTATTTACATGTTTGCTATTATTACTATTAATTTAAAAAGGGTGGGGAGGGTGGAGAAGAAATGAGTGGCAAGCAGGTCACAGGTGGGCAGAGACAGTTACTCCTTAAAATCTCCCAATTGCACATAAGAAAAGCAAGTAGGAGAAGGCTGGTTCTCAACAGTAATGTGAAATGGACTCACTTTGGGACCAGAAAGGGCTGGGGACACAGTCCCTTCTGGCAAGCAGGCTGTTGGCAGCTCTGGCCCAGGGACCACTCCTCCAGCGTTCTGCCCTCTGCTGCCTCCTCTGTTCCCCTGCTCTCACATGCCTTCCTGGGCTTCTATGTCATTAGAATGTAGCTTTTCTCTCTGTGGTTGGAAAGTTCTACTGCTTTTCCCTGGTGCTCTCACTTGATTGATGGTACCGCCTTGGCCTCTTCTAACTGTAAGAATTTTTCAAGATCTTGTTCATTCAGGGACTCCATGGAAGGGAAAGGTAATGGAAACACTCCCTTTGTACCAGAGTTCTCAATCTTGGTTGTATATTCGAATCACCTGGAGAGCTTTTAAAAAGTCCTGTGCCCTGGCTGCCCTCCCGATTGACTGAGTCAGAATCTCTGGGGGCAGGATCCAGACATCAGTGACTTTTAAAGCTTTCTAGGCGATTCTAGCGTACAGCCAATGAGGCTTTATTTCCCCATGTGTCTCTTTACTGGTACATGACTGTGAGAGAGAAATAATGATCAACTACTTCAGTGCCTCATTCACGTAAGCACTCAGGTACTTACTTGATGGATTCAAGATCCTGTCCCTGCGTCTGTGATAGAAAATCGTGAAGACCCTGCAGGGCCTAAGGAAGACGCTGTGTATGGAAAGTCTGACCAAATCCAAGCGCACATTACATAGTGTCCTGGGGTGAGAGGTAGAGAGAAGCCCACCTCCTTCATGTGCCCTAAAGTCTCTTACAAAAGACCAGCATCCCACTCAGTACTCACAAGAAGCAGCAAAACTGTAGAAAGGAACCAACTACTGTATTTTCTCATGGCTTTCATTGGTCCATTTATCTCTCTAGCTATGCCACACATTAACTACTCAGGCTTGTTTTCTTTTGTTCTGTTTTGCTTTGTTTGTTTGTTTAGGTTAATGAGACTATTTTGCCCATCTCCCAAATAGGGCTGGGTGACTTCCAAGTGGCACAGCTACTAATCCATTACTTACTTGGGCAGACAGCTGGGAAATTTGCATTGCATGCTAAGGTGTAGCTGAGGCCAACCCATTCAGCCAAGACTCACATAAAAATAGGGCCCAGGAAAGGCCCTCCTCCGTCCTTTCCTCTGTCCCGCTGTCCCTCCCTCCCTCCATCCCTCCCTTCCTTCTTTTCTGACCATCACATCTTTCTTTTCTCAACCATGAAATAGAGCAAGGAGCCTTCATGATTGATGGCTCAAGAGGGTCAGCCTTGGGGCGCCTGGGTGGCTCAGTTGGTTGAGCATCTGCCTTTGGCTCAAGTCATGATCCCAAAGTCCTTGGATCAAGCCCCGCATTGGGCTTCCCACTCAGCAAGGAGGCTGCTTCTCCCTCTCCCTCTGCCTGCTGCTCCCCCTACTTGTGCTCTGTCTCTCTGTCTGTCAAATAAATAAATTAAAAAAAAAAAAAAAAGAGTCTCAACCTTCTGTGCAGGCAGGGACATATATTACGACGTGAGAATTCTCACAAGGCCTTACTGCCATCTACTTCCTGCTTCTTCCAGCCTGCCCTTGATTGGTTTCCGTGGGCTGTCTGTAATGCCATTACTGACACATAGAGCTCTCTGTGCTACCAGGCAGGTCCCCTAAAATGCAAGTCCTTATCAAGTCCCTTGCCCCTTAGTGTGGATATATTTACTGTATTCCTTTCTCCTGTGGTAGGATTGATACAAGCATGAGAGGACCTCACTGAATGAGAAAGGGTAAAAGGGCTCAAACCGTCCAAGACTGTGCTAATGGAGTAGCCACTATTGCACTGGTCCCTGAGCACTAGAAATGTGCGCAAATGGAGTCCAAACTGAGATGTGCCACCATCATAACATACATATCGGATTTCAAAGACTTAAAAAAAAAACACCCAAAACTCACAGATACTTTTGGAAATTGACTAGATGTTAGAGTAATATTTTGGATCTTTGGGGCAAATCAAATGTGTTAGTAAAATTAATTTCACCAGTTATCATTTTTAAACATTACTAGAAAATTGACAATTGCATATATGGCTTGCAGTGTGGCTTGCTCTGGTGACTTGCATGAGAGAGGGCTGGTCAGAGACAATTTTGGTCCGTTTTGGTGATGTCCGAGGCTGGTGCTCTTACCCTGGGAGTGGAGTTCCTCTCTTTGGTTTCTCCAGTGGTCTTCCTGCCTGTTATTTTTCTGACTTGATTGCTCTTATTTGACAAATGAGACAACTCCCCCAGAGAGATCAAAGGAATTGCCTAAGTCCTCTAGAGAGCTCACACTGCTCACACTGCATGTGAGAGTGTCGGGGCAGGTTGGGGGAGGCTGAGCCCAGAGGCCGCCAGTTGTCAAGTCTTTGGAGGGCATGCCAAGAATACCCAGAAGTGAGGCAGGAGGGTTCTCATCTAAAAGGACCTAAACAAAAGGGGTGGAAGTGGTTCACAAGGGTTTCTAATCCCAGCCTCTGATTACAAGGAAGTCTATGAGGCTCTCATAAACAAACTGAATTACCACACTGCCAGGAAGTATGCCAGCTGCTTGTGGCCATCTGTTCATTATTCAGGACTTTGGGGGTTTCCCACATTGCCAGATTCCTCCTGAGGAACAGGAGGACTTTTTCTTTGTGAGAGAGCCGACCCAGAACCCACTGCCTAAAGGCTGCAAATAAATAATTCTTTATGCTAATAGGCTGGAGGGGGTCCAGCGGGCCCTGACATGTGCCCCAGGGCCTCAGCCCAAACCACAGTCACTGCTCCTGTCTTACCCAATTGGGATGATGGCCAGGAAGGAGAGAAAGGAGGAGAGAGCAAAACAGGTGCCAACAAACTTTTCCATGGTGAGTTGATAGATCTTGTTGTACACCGTGGAGGTCACCACCCCAGTCAGAGTCAGGGACAGTTGCAGGATGACGAACACCTTTCCTGTGGAAGGGACAGGGGTTACCAAGAAGATATGCTGCTGTCCCTTCCTTGTTACCCACTAGCTGAGTCTCCAGGGAGCTCTCAGGAGGCTCTGCGTCCTTCCCAGAACTCCCTCTCAGTCTTGGCTCACTCCGCCAGGACTCCTGCCTCTATCCAGCTGGATCTTTCTGCAACCCACAGATAGTAGCCTCCTCCCCTGACTGTGGCTTTTCAGTGACTGACTTCCTGAGTCTTTCCCATCCTCCTGTTTTCACCCCCTCTGCCCTGGATGGACCCCAGAGTGTTCCTAGTGTATTCAAGGTGGCTTCTGGAACTCTCTCGTAGACCTTCTATAAGTCTGAACCCTGTGCGTCTACCCAAGCAGCTCTGAAACAGGCCAGGCAGAGAACTTCAGAGAGATTTCTTTAACGTACCATAAGAGGAGCCCTTTATGAGTTTGGACATTGCTGATCGGATGGTTGTGATGGGGATGAGCGCGAACAGCATGACGGCTCGAGCTGGAAGGAAATCATACAAGAACACTCCTCATTGTGCCCTGCCTTGGCCAAGGAGTAAATCAGAAGAAAGCAAAAAGCCTTACCAGGAATCTCCCTCTCCCCACAGACCACATGGGCTTGCCCTGGATGTAGTGGTTTCTCTGCTAGTGGACTAATGCCCCCCCTCCCAGGCAGGCTGAGTCCCTAAGCTCTGATGGTGCCATTGATGCCACAGACCCACTTGCAAGGTGGCAGGGCACAGCGGGCATGGGGATGGATAGTGAAGGCTGTCTTCATTGGCAGATTTAAGTAGCATCTAGGGAAGTGGAGCTGATGTCACTGAGTGACTCAGGACTCTTCACCAGAGGTGTCTTCTGTCACCATTCACGACCCCCTCTGGGAGACAGTTGCAGGAGCTTTGGCAAAGTGCACCCAGGAATGTGTGCCACGTTACACAGCTGCCACACACCCTCCCTTCCTTATTCATAATCCCAGTGTGGTGTGTGTTTAGGTGTGTGAGTGTGTGGAGAGAGAAAAGGAGAGGTAGAGGTGGTAGGAAGGGGGACGGGTACACTGGCCTTTGCACGCAGCCTGTCTAACTGGGAGCTGGCCAGGCCCAAGTTGCCATTTTGTTAGGTGTTTTCTGAGATGTGTGCCCTCAGCCAAGGGACAGCCTGTGGTAACTGTCTAGAGTTGTTTTTTCTAATATGTCAGCCACTAGCCACAAGTGACTATATAAATAAATTAAAATCAAATTTAAAATTCTGTTCTTTACCCATGCTAGCCACATTCCAAGTGCTCGAGAGCCACACATGGCCAGTGGCTACCATATTGGACAGCACGGATTTCAGAAGATTTCTGTCATTGTAGAAAGTTCTATTAGAGCCTGGATCTAGAGCTCTCTGCCTGTGGTCCTCAGATGGAAACTTCATTCTACTTCTTCGAGAGAATTTATTATGTTGGTTGTGAAAGGCATTTATGGAGACATTTTATCCATTTTTAAACAGCCCATGCTTGGCCTGAAATGATTTTAATGAAGGGACCTTTCCAGCCTGATTACTTCAATGTTTTGTCCCTTTAAAACTGGAGAGAAAAAAATCTAACCCCTTCTCCTAAGACCAATCTAAAACCTTCCCTACTGACTGCAGACACCACTGACTGACCCTCCCCTGACCTAGAGCCACCGGCAGGGCTCTGATAACATTTCAGTGGGCAACACAGATAACACAATACAGTGCAACTACATTAACTCAACCACATGTAGTCCTGTCTCCCTTCTTAAGATAGTAGGTCCCATCCCTGGTACTGAGCTGGGACACCTAGACCACACTATGCCACACCATGCCACGCCACGCCACGCCACACCACCCCACACCACACCATGTCAGCCCCATGACCCTAGGGGTCCACATTTTCTTTGTCCTGCCTCCTCGGGAAAGCCAGACTCACCAATGTAGAACATGTATGTCTCTTTCACAAACGCCAAGAGGAGGGCTCCTGACCCAAAAGACACCATACCGATCATGATCATGGTGGTGTCCTGGAAGCAACGGGAGAAGACCAGGACGCCCAGGAAGCTGGTGATGAAGACGGTGTACCCTGCAGCCATACCATAGCCCACCTGCACTTGGTTCCAACTGAGAGGCTCCCTTAGCATGAAAAGGGGCATCACGTCCACGGTGCCCACCACAGCCAGGTCATATATGACGGCACCCACAAAGAGCAGGGCAATGATAGTCCTTGGGGGCTGTGCCTTTCCAGGGGATGGAGGGTGCCCCACCACACTCTGCTTGTCTAACTGATCGGGATCCAGGGCACGGTAAGTGCCAACCGTGCCAGATACCGTGTCCACCACGGGGAGCGCCCTGCTGGGTCTGGCCATCGACTCAGGGACCTTCAGGACCAAGAGGCTGTAGAAAAGCGCAAAAGCAGCCCAGCTCACGCTGCAGGCGGTCAGCACCAGGCCCTGCCCGGAGTGCCCAGGCATCTGCTTGAAGAGATGCCCAGAGGCCATGCTTCCACAGAATCCTGCCAGGCCCAGGATCAGGTCGATGAGGATGAGGCGCACAGAGCGGCGACCCTCGGGGGAGCCCAGGGAGCCCAGGGCCATGACACCGGACCAGAAGGCCGAGAAGCCGCCGCATAGCCCATTTAGCGCCGCCGCCCCGTACAGCACCTCCACCGGCCAGTCCAGCAGCACCTTGAGCAGCAGCCCAAGGCGGGAGAGCAGGAAGCCCAGCAGGGACACGCAGATGGAGATCTTGCGGTGGTAGCGGTCGCTGAGCCAGCCCAGCCCGTAGGCGGACAGCAGCGGCGTCAGACCCACTACGAGGTTGTAGACGATGTAGAAATTGGAGATGGCCCTCTGCTGCTGGTCCTCCAGGGCGTCCCGGGGCGACGGGCTGGTGCTGTGGTTGGAGGAGGACTCGGCTCCAAAGGACGCCTTCACCACGAGGAGCAGCCCCGCCTCGTAGAGGGAGGCGGCCACCTGCGTGGAGGCCACCACGGGTTCGATCCAGGTCCTCACCTGGAGGCCAGACAGGAGGCCCCTCCCCGGGCAGGCGGCCTCGGGCCCCATGAGGACTCTCGGAGAGGGGCCGGATGCGGTCCCAGAGCGCGAGTGTGCGCGGTGCGGCCGGGTGCGCGCGGGACGGGACCAAGCCGGAGCGCGGGCCGCCTGTGACAGTGGCCGGCCCTGCGCGGCTGACCCTTGGGCCCGGCCACTCCTCCCGGCCTTAAAAGGCCGCGCCCGGCCCCCGCCTCCGCCCTCCCAGCCGGGCTGGCGACCGCCCAGGAAGTCGGGCGCCCGGGAGCGCACCGCCCGGTTTCGGCCCCCCGCGTCACCGCCCCCGGGTCGTCGTGTCACGCTGCTCTGGCTAGCGCGGCCGCCTGACGATGGCCCGATGGCCCCCCAGCCAGGCATGCCCCGGCTTCTCGCGGGACGCGGGGCGCCTTCCCCAAGCGTGTTCTGGCCTGGGCAGAGACGCCCCGGCAGGGAGCGAAATTCAGTTATCCGTGGCGGGCAGGTTTGGGCGAGGGGCTGTGGGGGGCGGTGGGAGGCGGTGGGGGGCGGTGGGGTGGGGGGTGTACAGAACCTAGGATTCGTCCTGGGAGCCGGCGGGGGTGTGAGGTTTTCTTGGTTGGATTTAAAAGCAACAGGGGCGCGGTAGCAAAGGCTTTGAGAGAAGTGCTAATATCTCTTTGAGATGCTGAGTTCAGTTCTTCGGGATGAATCCCCAGCAGGAGAGTCGCTGCATGGGGGGTAGCTCTAGTTTTAGTTTTTTGAGGAACCTCCTGTACTGGTTTCCATTTCACATTCCCACCAACAGGGCACAAGGGCCCCACTTTCTCACACCCGCACCAATACTTCTTATTTTGATATCTTCTTCTTTCTTTTTTAATAATAGGATAGCCATCCTGACAGGTGTGAGTGGTAGGTATCTCACTGTGGTTTTGATTTGCATTTCTCTGGTGATGAGTGACGCTGAGCATCTTTTCCTGGTTGCTGGCCATCTGTGTGTCTTCGGAGAAATGTCTCTTCACGTCCTCAGCCCATTTTTCAGTCGGGCTCCTAGTTTTTGTTTGTGTTTTTGTTCTCACAATTAAATCCTTATATATTTTGGAGATTAACCCCTTATCAGATGTAAGGTGTGCAGTGTTTTCTCCCATTTTGTAGGTTGCTTTTCCACACCGTTGCTTCCTTTGCCATGTAGAAGCTTTTTAGTTTGATGTAGTCCCACTTGCTTGTTTTCAGGATCTGGAAGAGATGTCGGCAGTGCTCTACTCACTGCAATATCATTCACAACAACCAAGATGGGGAAATAACAGAAATGCCCATCGGCAGGTGAATGGGTAAACAAAATGTGAGATATATATATAGATATATATATGTATCTATCTATCTATCTATCTATCTATCTACAATTGGTGACAACATGGATGGACCTTGAGGACATTGTCCTAAGGGAAATAAACAAGTCATAGAAAGACAAATAGTGCATGATTTCACTTATATGAAGTATCTAAAACAGTCAAGTTCAAGAATCAGAGTGGAATGGTGGTTGCCAGAGGCTGAGGAATCACTAATCAATGGCATCCAGTTTCAGTTCAGCAAACGAACAAGCTCCAGAGGTCCTTTGGACAACAGTGCACAATAGTAATATGGTGTAAACTTAAAAATTTGCTAAACCTCTCATGTTAAGTGTTCTTACCACCATTAACAAACAAAGAATCCAAACAAAACCTCAGGAGGAGAGAGGCTCAGCCCTTTCACCAAGCCAGAAGCCTCTGGGAGAGGAGTCCTGCTTTGACTCTTCTGTACCTCACGGGAGCAGTTGGTTGAACGGCTTTTGTTCCAGCCTCTGAAAAACCAGGGTTGAGAATGGAGTGGGAGCAGGTACAGCGGCTCTGGTGGGCCTGGAGCTAGTGCAGGCCCCAGCCTGCAGGGCCCGGCCTCAAACCCCGGGGCCAAGGGAGAGACAGGGAGGTCCTGCAGCCCCGGGTGTCCCTCCAGATGATAAAACTCTCTGGCAGGGTGTAGATCCCACCAGGAAGAAGAGAGTCAGCGGGTCATCTGCTTCTGAGTCAAGTCCCCAGGGCCCTTTCTGTTTCTTTGTGATTGTTCTTCCATCTCATGGGCCCACTGTCCTGGGTTGGCCTGAACCCTCTGCTCTCCTAGCTGCCTTGCTTCCTCCTTTAAGCACACACTTCTGTGAAGAGGGCCAGGCTGATAGGTGGTGCAGGGATAGTAATGCTCCAAGACGCAAGACCCTTCTTCAGGGTCACCCCCACGGGTAGAGAGTCAAAACATACAAGCCCTCTCCTTGTCAGTTCAACCCTAATATAGCCACAGCAGCAAGGATGAGCAGGACCCCAAAGCTACCCAAGGGAGAAGACCCAGCTGTGCAGGGAGCAATTACAAAGCCAAACGCATAATGTATTCATGGGAGGAGGGACTCAACTCTAAATGACTTTGTGTAGGTTTGTGCCCCGTAGGCGAGCTCCCATCATCTGTTCCTCTCCCTGGCACTGCTCAGCCTCCTGTGTCCAACCCAGACAACCCTGCTTTCTGCAAAGAGGAATACCCACCTAGTCTCTCCCTGTAAGATGTGCCCTGTGCAACTGGCCTGGTCGCCCCCTCAAAGCTTCCCCACTTCCTTCTTCCTCCCCCTCACCTAGGCCCACCTTGGGAGGGACTGTTTTCACTCAACGCATGCCCGGCTCTCCCACTCCATTCTTCACCCTGTTTTTTCAGAGGCTGGAACAAAAGCAGTTCAACCAGTCTGTTCCTGTGAGGTGCAGAGGCTCCCGGGGATGTGGAGGTTTTAGGGGAAGATGGTACCCAGCAGTCAGATGTGGCCCTGAGAGCGACAGACAGCCTGAACTGTACGGACCATTCCGGCCACATAACCAAGGGGTCTGTCTATTCTTGGGGTTGTAGGCATGAGAGGGTACACATGATCTTCCCTGTTGTCTCAGTTCTTCCCGTCCTCTTGTGAAACTAGGGAAATTTGAGGGGCCTCTGAGAGCTTCCCACCAGATCTAGGACAGGTCTAGTGGGAGCTGGGACACCATGATGCTAGCTAGCCAGCCAGCCCTGGGACCCTCCAGACCTGGACCCGAATCCTCTGGCCTAGAAATGAACTAGACCGAGAGCAGTCAGTACCTTTCCCAGTTTGGGCTACCCTGCTTTGGATTGTATTTTCATCCTGTTCCCGAGAACCCCTCCGTCTCTGACTGCAGGCTTCAGCTGTGTCAGTGCCTGGCCATCCTCTGGCCTAGGCTTCAGGCAGGGTATGCCCTTGAGCCAAGTTGAACACTGGCCCTGCCGTTTAGTCTCCTGCTCAAGGTTGACTCTGTTCAAGTGCAAAAGTTGAACTCGCTCATCTTTTAGATTGATGAAGTCATACTCCTTGAGGAGAAAAAGACTTAAAGAAAAAAAAGGGGGAGCAGCTATCATTTACTGAGCCCTCACCGTATCCTTAGCACTCTGCAGGAATGAATGAACGCCGTCCTCCTGAGAAGGCCATCTGCCAGTCTATTACCTCATTTTATGGTTGGAGAAACTGGGGCCAGAGAGGTTAAGTAATTTGCATAAGACCACACAGCTAGTAAGTTGGGGAGCCCGTGTTAGGCACTGATCTTTGCAGGTCTGTAGCTAGGCAGAAAACACAGTCAACAGGGCATCTTATTTGAGGGTATGCTCTCAGCCAGCACAGGAATGTGGAGAGCAGCAGGAACACCTTAGTCATGACGAAATTGCTGTCGATCAACCCTGTATTACACAATGGAGAGCAGCAAAGGAGTGGATGGAAATTTATTTACCAAATGTATATCCCAGGCACTTTACAGTCAGGTCGGAAACAACTTTCATTTTCTTAACAGAGGGCTCCAAACTTCATTTTATTTTATTTTATTTTATTTTATTTATTTTATTTTTTTAAAGATTTTATTTATTTATTTGACAGAGAGAGATCACAAGTAGTCAGAGAGGCAGGCAGGGAGAGAGGAGGAAGCAGGCTCCCTGCTGAGCAGAGAGCCCGATGCGGGACTCGATCCCAGGACCCTGAGACCATGACCTGAGCCGAAGGCAGAGGCTTTAACCCACTGAGCCACCCAGGCGCCCCCAAACTTCATTTTAGAAAGGAACTGTGTTTTTGGGAAAATGCATGGGATCAGTTAGAAGGTGAAATCCCTAAGCCTGAGTGTCAGCCGCCCAGGCCACTCCAGAAAGGGAGTGGGAGCTCCGTGAATGAGTCAAGGAAAGGAACTTGTCTGAGGCTCTGGAGAGGGAGGGGTGGGAGAGGCGTGGGGGGTGTGGGGGAGGGAGAGGGAAAGAGGTGGGGGGGGGGACAGTGAGACTGGGGTGGGGATAGGAACACCTCCCCCCTACCCTGCATGTCAAGGTAGGCAGAGGGACTTTAGAAGAATAGAAATGTCTAATAGGGGGTTTAAACAGCTTGCTGTCTCTTGTGTGTCTGTGAAACCTTCCTGAGAGGGCTCTCTGCCTCTTTGGTTCTTTAGAAAAGTCTACTGATGAATGTCTTATGTGAGTCCAGTTTCTTTGTGGAAGTCGGTAAAGAGCAGTAGTCATGAGTACACAGGAGGAGGAGGATACCATAAGAACACAAGCCTCCCGGGGATTTTGCTGGAATCTGGGACTGCCTTAGGACTTTCACAGGCTATGGACTTGGGGGAGTTAAGCCATGGACCCAGATCTTGAAGGCCAGAGAGACCTCGCAGCTGCCCAGCAGGCTGCGATGATGAGGGAGGTGTTATTCTCTTTGTTGTTTATATTTGAGGGGATGAGTTTGCTCTTGCCGCAAGACATTGCAAATGAGGGGAATAAGATGCCCTCAGAGACAGCAGTATGCGGTGGAACAAAGTGAAGATGTACAGATTGAGCCCAGGAGGCAGAGATAAGCCTTGTCAGTGACCATCCGAGCCCTGTCTGTGAAGGGTTTTCCAGCAGCCACTCCACCGCTACTGGCAAGAGGCAGCCCCAGTCCTCTTGCATGACCTTAAGCAATCCTCTAGTTATGATTTTACTTCCCAAATATAGCTGCACACAGAGAGAAATGCGCTAGTTATTTGAATAATTACCCCAAATACTTTTTTAAAAAGATTTTATTTATTTATTTATTTAAGAGACAGAGAGAGCACAAACAGGGGGAGGAGCAGAGAGACAAGCAGACTCCCCATTGAGCAAGGAGCCCGACACAGGGCTCCGTCCCAGGACCCTGGGATCATGACCTGAGCTGAAACCAGACACTCAATTGACTGAGCCACCCAGGCGCCCTTACTCCAAATAATTCCTTACGGTAAATTAATAAGTTGGCATTCTGCTTTATCTATCTGCCTTTCTAAGTTGGTTCATTTGGGCCCCTCTATCTGGAAATGGCTTCCTCTCTATGTGCTGATGAAACAAAGTCTCCTTATTGGACACTTTCCATCAAATGCTGTGAGCCTCTTCCTGTTGAAGATATTTTCAAACTCAGTGCGTCATTGGTTCATTCATTATCTATGCACCCATCCATCCACCCCATGTATCCATTTATTTGCAAGCATTCTTTGAGTATCCAGCCCATTAGCAGGTACCAGGGTTGCAAAATCCTTTGCCCTCAAGGATGTTTCAGCCTGCAGAGTTATCAGAAGGCACCTGTACTAACACTCCACGTTGTGTGTCACACGTGAGGTCACTGATGCCCGGTCTTGCATCCCCCCCTCATCGCAGACTCTGGCTTTATGGGTTTCCTCTCCACTCCAAGCTCTGCTACCACCCTGAACCGCATCTCAAACAACCTGCTCGACACTGTAGAAGAAGTCTTCGACACTGTAGAAGAAGGACGTCTGATGATTTTGCTGGTCGGGACACATTAACTCATCCTCTAATACCACCACCACACTGAGCCGCTCTCCACTCCACTGGGATATGGGACTCAGCTCTGGCCAATCACAGCGAGTGCCTTGGGCTCACAGTGATTGGCTTAGAGAGGGAAATGTGACGCAAGTGGAGACCAATAAGAACAAGGCCCAGGATTTGGGCTGAAATAGGGAGGAGCCTATTATTCTCTTCTGCAGGTCTCTGACTGGTGAGGCTAAAAGCCTGGTGCTGACAGTTGTTTTGTTACCAGGAGAGAAGAGCTCGCCTGAGACGGGAACCCATGGAGAGAACAGCGGGGCTGAAAGAGGGGTCAGATCCTGAAGACATCACATGTGCTGTGCCTGGGGCTAAACTGCTCCTCAGGTTTTTGCCTTTTTAATTGCTGGTTTGATTTGGGTTTTCTATCAAGTCCAAACAAAAGACATTTGATGGAGTCAAACCCACAGCCTCTCATCTTTAGTGACCTTGCCCCTTCTTCAGCCACAAACTCCCCTGGATCCTGGATCTCCTCATCAAACCTCTCTGACCACACGCTCCTCTTCCTCAGTGTTGCTGGTTCAACTACTTCTACTTCCATGATTCTTTGATCTAATCAGAACCCACGTACTCCTCTCCTAAAGTAAGATGTTCCAAACCTTTTCCTTCTCTTCTCTTCCTCTGATACTTAACTTCGATTTCCTGGGACATTATTTCAACAACACCCTTCATAATAGACCAGACTCTCTGGTGCTTCTGTGTTTTCAGTGCGCATCAACCTTGGAAGAACCCAGTTGTCTTCTGGCGCTCAAGTAATGGGGACTGTTGGAAGAAGTGTCACCACAGGGCAGATTTTAATGAGACATTTACTAACTCCAATCTCAAATGAGCCCTCAGAACCAGCTGGCAGTCCTGCGTTGTCTCTCCAGGCAACCCTCAGCCTTCCATTCTCTAAAATTACCAGTTCAGACATTTGCTGTTCTCTTCAGGCTTTCAAGCCCTTCTACCATTTTCTGTTTTATTTCCAGCTCTGTCATGTCAGGACGTGGACTTTCTGACGTCATCAGTGACCCCATACCATCCTACTTAACTCTGAGCAGTCTTGGAGCATTTCGACCTCTTCCCTAAACCTTTGAGTTTATTCTCTTGTTTCAGTAACACCACAGCCCCTTTGCATATCTCTGTCCTCTCTGACCACTCTTCTCTTTCAGCTTTGGAGACTCCTCTAACTCTAACCAGTTTTTAAAACTGGAATTCCTCAGGCCTTTGTCATGGGCTTACCCCCTCGGTCTCTCCTCTAAACAGTCTTGT
Source organism: Martes martes (assembly GCF_963455335.1). NCBI lineage: Eukaryota > Metazoa > Chordata > Mammalia > Carnivora > Mustelidae > Martes > Martes martes. The sequence continues at coordinate 75,775,678 of NC_137900.1, forward strand.
CCACACATGGGACTTGAACTACCATTTATATATAGATGACTTACTAAGTTGTCTCCAATCCAGACACACCAACTACCTACTGGGTATCTTTTCAACATAAGACCAAACTCATAGTCTCCTCCCCCCGACCCTTACAGTGCTCCCTGTCACCGAGATAGTACCATCCATCCATCCAGATGTCTAAGCTGTAAGATGAAAGGTATCCTTGATGTCTTTCTCTCTCTAGCATTCTTTATGCAATCCCTTATCAAAGCATGTTGATTTCACCTCTTAAATGTCTCTGAATTCCGGGGCGCCTGGGTGGCTTGTTGGGTTGAGCCTCTGCCTTCAGCTCAGGTCGTGATCTCAGGGTCCTGGGATCGAGCCCCATGTCGGGCTCTCGGCTCAGCAGGGAGCCTGCTTCCCCATCTCTCTCTGCCTGCTTCTCTGCCTACTTGTGATCTCTCTCTCTCTGTCAAATAAGTAAAAATCTTTAAAATAATAATAATAAAATGTCTCTGAATTCCATCTGCCTCTTTCCATTTTCAGAGCAGCAACCCACTTTGAAGTATCATCTCCTGCTTGGCCCCCATAGTAAAATAATTGGTTTATCTGTACCCATTTTCATTCCTCTCCAGTACTGAAACCAGATTTCTCTCTGCAAAATACACAACCCCTTCTGAAGCCAAATCCCCACACAGTGGTCTGCCAGCCTTGCATATGTGTTCATTGCCTACTTTCCCCTTTCGTCCTGTACCATGCTCCCTTCCTATTGCTTCTTTTTTAAAATTAATTAATTTATTTATTTGATAGAAATCACAAGTAGGCAGAGGGGCAGGCAGAGAGAGGAAGGGAAGCAGGCTCCCCGCTGAGCAGAGATCCCAATGCGGGGCTCGATCCCAGGACCCTGGGATCATGACCTGAGCCGAAGGCAGAGGCTTAACCCACTGAGCCACCCAGGCACCTCTTTACAGTTGTTTTGATGATCAATTTGGTTCCTGTATTTGGTGCCAGTGGGCTGCAAAATCAGTGAGGGCTGGGACCATAGTCTTGTTGGCATCAATGTCTCCGAGCCCCACACATTGTCTGGCACCTAGAAGCCTGCAATCAGTGTTTGTTAAATAAGTGAATAAATATCGAACTACGTTGATCTTTCTTGTCTGGGGAACCCATGAGTTGACATTTTTAGAGAGAAGAAAGTTAAATGTTAGTTATTCTTTACAACTGGTACAGCCGGGAGCTACAGACCATTCTTCCTTATTTCCTGTCTCGTTCCCTTCTGGCTGCTCCTCATATAATAATACGCCAGGAAAGCTTTCTGGCAAAGGAGGCTTTGGGATCACATTCATCTCAGCTGAACAACTCTTGTTGGTTCTTCTTGGTCAGGATAGAACAATTCTCCACACACTTATGCTTCTCAATGTCTCAGCTGAAAGTTTACCCCATCATTCCCTCCACTCAGGCTCTTCACCACAGGGATTCACTAGGGTGAAAGATCCCCCTTTGCAGGTGCTGATGGAGACTCAAAGTTCCCTAATTTAGGGAGTGGGGCTCAAAGCTACACTCCTCACCCAACACGTGGCCAGCTACCCCCAAGTACAAATCCTCATAATGTTAAAAAAAAAATTAAAAATTTCTGTTCCTAAGTACTTCTGTCTTGTCTCAAAAACCATGCTGTGTAATTCAGGGAGGATAGAAAGCAAGGGGGAAAGGGCCACATTCCTGCTATTTTAAACCTGAAATATGTGTGTATGTGAGTCACCCTGACTCAGTATTTGCTGGCTTGTGCTATTATTTTTATCAGTCAGATTTTGCTTCGTCAAACAGAAGTAGATTGTGGAGAGACGTGGACGTCCGACAGGCCTGGAAACACCTCTGTGATGAGCTGAATCGAGTTAGGGACACAGTCACTCTCTGATGTGAGGGAGACACAAACCCTGTGGGAAAGGCTGGAGCCGGTCCAGAGGAAGAGATGAAACGGTCCCGGGCATTTCCCACACGGAGATATTATGACTCCTAAGAAACACAGAAAGACCAGGGGGAAGTAATGTGCATCTGCTTCCCCTTCCAGAAGTCAAGTGAGTGTTTTGATTAGTTAGGTTGAGTCCTCATATACTGAAGTGAGAGGGTTTTTTTTTCCTCTTGACTTCCCTTTTATGAGGGAAAACAGTGCTCTCTCTCTCTCCTCTTTCAACTAGCTTGCATTTTGGGGTTTCTCTGTTCCATGGATTTTGCCTTCAGTCTGACTCTATCTCCTCAGCATTTTCCAGATGTTCCTTGATCATTCTGGTTCACTGACGGCATCTATCCTCTTTGCCTTTGACTTGATGGAGTTACCCTTATTTACATGTATTGGTATTCCCTCTGCCTTCAATGGTATTTTTTGAGGAAGGACAGGTAAAGCATCTATCCATCCACCATCTGGAGATAAAAGCCATATTATATCTTGAAGGGTCCATGCTCTTGTAGAATAAAGGTAGTTTGTGGTTCATTGGACATAAACGATGTTTGTGATTATATTACCTAACTCCCAAATCCAGAAATTAAATGAAAACTATGAAATTAGTGTGGACCATTGCACTGAATCCTCATACATGTAAAATTGTGTCCTTTGGCTGATCACTTAAATGTGGTAGAAGATATATCTTCTGTTGATTATGGGTAAACATTCTTGTCATGATTTTCTATGAATGTTAGATGGTGACATAAGTGTCCAGAGTGGTTGACATCTTTCATCCTAGATTTTCTTCTAATAACAAACATGTAAATGCCATTTCTAAGGCAGAAACATGTTTTAAATAAGGGAGTATTTTTTGAGTATAAAATTATAAATGTTTAAAATACAGACAGGTGGGGTGCCTGGGTGGCTCAGTGGGTTAAAGCCTCTGCCTTTGGCTCGGGTCATGATCCCGGGGTCCTGGGATCAAGCCACATCAGGCTCTCTGCTCCGTGGGGAGCCTGCTTCCTCCTCTCTCTCTGCCTGCCTCTCTGCCTACTTGTGATCTCTGTCTGTCGAATAAATAAATAAAATCTTTAAAAAAATAAAATACAGACAGGCTCTGAAGAAAAATTAAAAATCCAATCCAACAGAGAGACATGACCACTGTCAACATTCTAGCACTTTATCTTTAAATTTTAAAAGTTTTTATTCTCACTTCAAACATCAAGGGCATTTTCCCATATCATGAAATGGTTATATGAAATTCTTGACTGAGTATGGGAAGAAATATAAAGTGTTCAATAGTTCATAAAACTGGGATTTTAAATTTATGTAACAAACTAATTTATAGAAGTCTGATGATTCTTATTTGATAATATGCTGACAACTGATGGATTTACAAAAGACTTGTGGATCAGTCAGGATAGACTGGGTTATGCTGTGGTAACAAATAATCCTCAAATCTCAGTGGTTTCAAAATGACCAAGATTTATTTCTCTCTCAGGCTATATTTCTGTCATGGATTAGCAAGAGGGACCTGCTCACTGTAATTCTTCAGGACCACCACCAACTCAAACACTCTGGTCACCATTTAAAGAAGGTTCTAGGGATTCTCACACTGGTAATTAAATGGTCGGCCCAAGAAGTGACATCCACTACTTTCACTCAAAACTCACTGGCCAATAGGATCTCATCCAGGTCAGAAACTTGTGCTGTAGGGACACCTGGGTGGCTCAGTTGGTTAAGCATCTGCCTTCTGCTCAGGTCATGATCCCAGGATCCTGGGACCCATCCCCACATCAGGCTCCCTGCTCCATGGGAAGTTTGCTTCTCCCTTTCCCTCCACCCCTCCCTGCCACTTGTGCTCTCCCTGTTGAGTAAATAAATAAAATCTTAAAAAAAAATTGTGCTGCAAAGAAAACCATCAAGTGCACCTGGGTGACTCAGTTGGTTAAGTGTCTGCCTTGGGCTCCGGTCACAATCCCAGCATCCTGGGATCAAGTCCCATGTTGGGGTCCCTGCTCCACAGGAAGTCTGCTTCTCCCTCTGCCCCTCCCCCAACTTGTTCTCTCAATCTCTTTCTCTCTCAAATAAAATATTTTAAAAAAACCATCAAGAAAGTGAAAAAACAATCCACAGAATGAGAGAAAATATTTGCAAATCATGTATTTCATAAGGGACTTGCATCTTGATTATATAAAGAATTTCTATAACTCAATAAAAAATGATAGATGACCCAGTTTAAAAATGGGCAAAGGATACGAACAGATTTTTCTTTCTTTTCTTTTCTTTTTTTTGTTATAGATTTTTATTTATTTATTTGACAGAGAGAGAAATCACAAGTAGGCAGAGAGGCAGGTAGAGAGGGAGGGGGAAGCAGGCTCCCCGCTGAGCAGAGAGCCCCATGTGGGGCTCGATCCCAGGACCCTGGGATCATGACCTGAGCCGAAAGCAGAGGCTTTAACCCCCTGAACCACTCAGGCACCCGCCCTGCCCCCGAACAGATATTTCTGTAGAGCACATACACAAATGACCAATCAACACATGAAAAGATGCTCAACATCATTAGCCATCAGGGAAATGCACATTGAAACCCCATGACATATCACTTTACATCCACTAGGATGGCTGTAGCAATAATAAAAGGCAATAATAATTTTGCCTTGTCTATTGCTGGTTGAATGGAAAATGGAGCAGCACATTGGAAAACATTCTGGCAATTCTTCAAAAGGTCAAACACAGAGTTACCGTATGTTCCAGCAATTCTACTCCTAGGTATAGACCCAAGATCATCGAAAACCTGTGTCCACACAAAAACTTGCACATGAATGTTCATAGCAGCATTATTTATAATACCTCCCCCAAAATGGAAACGGCCCCAAAGTCCATCAACTGATGATCAGATAAACAGATAAAATATGGTGCATCCGTACAAGAGATATTAGTCCACCAGAAAAAGCATTGAAGTGCTCATACATGCTACAACATAGATGGTCTTGAAAACATCCCAAGTGACAGAGTCAGACACAAAAGTCCTCCTATCTTGTGACTCCATTTATATGGAATATCCTGATTAGGGAAATCCATAGAGACAGGAACTAGATTTGTGATTGCCAGGGACTATGGGGAAATGGTAATAGGAAGGGTGGTGATGGGTGTGAGGTTTCTTTTTTGGGTGATGAAATGCTTTGGAATTAGTGGTGATGGTTGCAGAACCTTGTGAATATTAAAATCCACTACACTGTACAGTTAAAAAGGATGAATTTTATGGTATATGACATCTTTTTTTTTAAAAAATATTTTATTTATTCATTTGACAGACAGAGATCACAAGCAGGCAGAGAGGCAGGAGGAAGCAGGCTCCCCGCTGAGCAGAGAGCCCGATGCGGGACTCGATCCCAGGACCCTGGGATCACGACCCGAGCCGAAAGCAGAGGCTCCAACCCACTGAGCTACCCAGGCTCCCTATGGTATATGACATCTCAGTAAGTTTTAAAAATTGACTTATACAGCACATGCTTCAATTTCATTTCTTAAATTAAGGTTTTTAATGATGGTCCAATGATTTGTGTAATATAAGTTTATAACCTTAATTTTTATTCTAGTTTTAGGCATAATCTTACTGTAAGACTATGCTCGAACTTTTAAGTCATTGAAAGATTTTATGTCTTTATTTTTTTTTCTTAAAGATTTTATTTATTTGACAGACAGAGATCACAAGTAGGCAGAGAGGCAGGCAGAGAAGGGAGAGAGGAAGAAGCAGGCTTGCCGCCGAGCAGAGAGCCCGACGGGGGGCTCGATTGCAGGACCATGAGATCAATACCTGAGCCGAAGGCAGAGGCTTTAACCCACTGAGCCACCCAGGTGCCCCGATTTTATGTCTTTATTTTTAAATATTTTATTTATTTATTTGAGAGAAAGAGAGAGAGCATAAGGAGAGGGAAAAGTGAGCTCCTTGCTGAGGATGTGGAACTCGATCCCAGGACCCCAGGATCATGACCTGAGCCAAAGGCAGATGCTTAACCAACTAAGCCACCCAGGTGTCCCAAGTCATTGAAAGATTTTAAATATGGTTTTCCATTGTATAAATTTCATTAAAATAATTTAATAAAAGAGCCATTTACAGACAGGCTTTTCAACAAAAACCTAGAAACTTCTCTGGGACCAATTTCTTAAATAATTATAATGCATTCAATTTATGACTCAGTTTATGATTAGGCATACATTTTTCCGGTTATTACGTCATAATGATGCTACTCACTAGAAAGTCCCGTGTGGTTAGGAACCCTGTCTGTTTGACTCTCCAGCACCAAGCAGTCTGTGTGGCTTGTAGCAGATATTCAATAAATATTTGTGAAAGTGAGTGGGTGATTAGTTAAGAGAGCCAGCATTTCAAAGCCTTCTCTAAAGCCATTTTTCACCTCCTGGGCAGTGATAAAAGATAATAATATGGAAGTGAGGTAGGATGGAGAGAAATATAAAGTAAGTCAATTTCCTAAAAGTGATCGTATCTCTGCTTCGGAAATTTGTCTTTTTAATTCCTTGAGCGTCTCTAGCCATCTTCCAATATTTCTTAAAGATGACCGTTATTTTGGGTTTATATCTGACTCTTCTTTCAGAGTCTTAAAATATTTTTCATCTGGGTTTTAGATTAGAATTTAATCAAGTAATTCTGAAATTCTCTGGTTATCTTCATCCCTAAGCCATTTTGGGTTTTAATTCCTTTTTTTTTTTATTTTTTATTTTTATTTTTTTATAAAGATTTTATTTATTTATTTGACAGAGATCACAAGCAGGCAGAGAGGCAGGCAGAGAGAATGGAAGGGAAGCAGGCTCCCTGCCGAGCAGAGAGCCCCATGCTGGGCTGGATCCCAGGACCCAGGGGTCATGACCTGAGCCGAAGGCAGAGGCTTTAACCCACTGAGCCACCCAAGCCCCCCTAATTCCTTTTTTAAAATCACATTTATTTTTCCCTTCCTAGTTTGAAGATAGTTTTCCTTGCCTGGGAAGGCAGGTTAGTGTGGTGGTTCAGAGCACAGGCCCTGAAGTCAGGCTAGTTCCCGAGTCCTGGCTCTTATGGTTGGTGGCCATGTGATTTTAGTCTCTCATACCTTATTTTTCTCATCGGTAAAATGGGAATAATATTAGGACCCATCCTAAGGGTTGTCATGACGACTAAATAAGTTAATGCATATAATATGTTCAACATAGTCTCTATAACTATTAATTTCTATTATTGTCAGCCTGACAGAGAAGTCAGATGTTAATTTATGATTTTCTAGCTGCCAGGTTGTAGGTTTAACTCTTTCTATTTGTTTCTGTCCTGTAATCAGGGCTTACCATGTCAGTCCCATCTTTTGTGTTCATAATAATCTCCAGAAGCGTGGCTCATTGAGGGATTTGGTCTTTACTGGCCAATCCATACTGTTCCAAACGGTGCAGCGAGGATGGTGAGTGACTATTCGGGACATCTGAGGATCTGTTAGAAGAATCGTGCTTTTTAAACAGGAAGGAAGGGGGACTAAGTGACCAGGGCGAGATGGGGTAGAGGGAAAAGGAACATTGCATTCCTTAATCTACTTAAAGGACTGCCATGTTGATGGGGCGTTGACTTGTTCTTTGTGATCCCGGAAGAATGAGCTGCGGCCACGGGATATAAGGTTTGCTTCAGTCGAAGGCAAGAATTCCTAATAGAGCTTTCCAAACCTACCTCAGTCCAAGTCACCAGCTTGTGTCTTCCACTTACCACAATAATCTCAGACGTTATTTCCCACATCACGGAGGCCCCTCCAGTACCGCAGCTACACTGCAGCCAAAGGTCTTTTTGTAAAGCACCCACATGATCACATCATTTCCGTGCTTATTACCTTTCAGTGATTTCCAGTTATTCTTGGAATAAAGACTCTGATCTGTATCGTGGCCTGGAAGGCTCAATGGATCTGGCCCTCCTCCCTCTCCTGTGCCCCCCACCCCCACGCCTCACTGGACACTCTCCTCCGCTCACAGTGGTCCACCCACCGTGGTCTTCATCGTTTGCTTCCTCAAACTGCCCACGGGGCTTTGAACATGCTTCTATCTCTGCTTATGACATGCCACTTGCATTTTATCTTGTCAATGCTGACTCTCCCTTCAGATGCTCATTCAGCCACCCATTCCCGAGGAAGCCTCCCAAGACTTCCTGTCTTGGGCTATTAGATGCCCTCGTAGCATCGTGTACCTCTCACCTGCGTGCATTTCTTTCTGCTGTTACAATTTAGTGGTATTTGCCTGAATTTTTGATTAGTGCCTGTAAGGTCCATGAGTGCAGACAACATGCTTTCTTCTTTTTTATCCTCACCTGAGTCCTCGTCATGGAGCACGGTGCCTGGTACAGAGTAGGTGCTCAGTAAATGCTTCTTGAATGAATGCATGAACGGATGACCCAACAGCTGATGAGCTGAGGAATTGCGCTGCTTCTCCTGGAGATGTTTAACGCTGAGGATAGGCAAACTCAAAGCTCTTTCTTAAAGAATCTGAGTCTATAATCCCAGGGCCCTTGCAATAGAAGCTTGCTTGACTAAAAAAGTGGTAATAAGCTCACCGAATTGCCTTGGTCGATCTCTGAACCTTCATCACATCTCGTAGTTGGAAACTGCCTGAGCGCCACCTGGTGACCAGAGGAAATGCGCCTTTCCCCACCCTCACTGGCCCCTCTCTGGTGACACATTCTATTACGTGCTTCACTAAGCTCCAGGAGGTGCCATTCACATTCACCGTGATGTCAATGGTGCCTCATGGAGTTCTGCAACATGGTGTCCCCGGCCTTCAAGAATGATGACTGGGGAGGGCTTGGGACAGAGGGAAGAGAGCCGCTGGGAAGGAACCGGTTAAAGATTTAGGATGGTGAGGGACCAGGTAATGGATCAAGATTTTACAGGGAAGAGGAAGAACTGGGGGAGATGGCTTCTCTGAAAGGGAAAAGGCGCGATGGGCTGGACGCAGATGAGGTATTATGTGGGAAGAAGGCATCCTAAGGGAGAAGAACATCTTGGGTTCTGGTTAGTTTTGAGCTTTTAAACTACTAAAAGGTAAATTCTTTTTCACTGACATGTCTTGGGAAAATATTATATGAGTACATTTTCCCAAATTTACCACATTTCACCAAGGATATGAGACCTGCTCTAACAGTTTTCTGAAATCAGATTCTGGACTCTGTCCCCCTGTCATACAGGAGACCAGCAAGTGCAAGCCTAGACTTTTTTACAGGGTTTGGGTTCAGAGGACAAGCAGAAGTTCCCTACTGTGGGCTCACTTTCCTCAGTATGGGAATTCTCTCCTGATCCCCTGATAGCACACGGTCCCTCTTAGTCCAAACCCCCAGGCTTCTATGGCCTTATTTTGGTAGCTTTGGACCTCAACCATTTTTAGCTGAGGCCTCAGTTTCCCTTTAGAGGTAGGAAGGTAGGGCTCAATCTCTTACCACCTTACTACTTCTGAGGACCAAGACACCGGAGTGCCAATTTTGTCCTTAGAGAAGGGATCAGACACTGGAACCCCCAGTTCGGGAGTTGTCAAGTGACCCCAATTGGGGCTAACAATCTCTTTCATATCATATCTTAGCTCAGAAGAGCAAGATAGGGAAGGCAGGTGAGGACAGTTCCATTTTTTTTTCCAGTTTTTTCTTTTTAAATTTCTTTTCAGTGTTCCAGAATTCATTGTTTATGCACCACACCCAGTGCTCCATGCAATACGTGCCCTCCATAATAATACCCACCACCAGGCTCACCCAACCTCCCACCCCGCCCCTCCAAAACCCTCAGATTGTTTTGCAGAGGACAGTCCCATTTTAACAGATGAGAGAGGAGCAATCATTTCTGAAGATCAGGGAGAGCTGGCCAGGTGGGACACCCACATGCCACTGTCAAGGCCAGGGAAAGGGCTATGTGTGTGTGTGTGTGTGTGTGTGTGTGTTGAGTCTGGGATTGGAGGAGGAATACACGTGGGTCTTGGGCTAAGGAGCAGGACTCTAGGACTTTGTATGTTGGAGACTGAGAGGCAGTTGAGGCTGAAAGTAGGTTTAGGGTGCATGTCAATAGACTAAAATCTGTCACAGTATAGGGGGAGGTCATTTGTACCACTCTTTCCATAAGACTTGCCCAGAAGGGGACCCATCTAAAGCTCAGAGAAAGCACATGCTGTGTGAGCACAACCTTTTCATTCACATCTTACATAGTGTTTGTTGCAAATACATCACGGGGGGGGGGTCCCCATCATTACCTTCTCCACAGACCACTCACCCAATGTCCAATTAATGCTAACTACATTTATTAAGGTCTTTTACATAAATCTCCCAGATCATAGGAGCAAAGCTGGTAGTTAGACTCAGATGGACACATGAAGCTGGTTATTCATCTCCCCACCCAAGTCGTCACCCTACATGCACATGGGTGTTTATACCCCCTTATCCCTTCTTATCTCAGGGTGATCTATCTTCTTTGTTCTTCTGTCTCACCTACGTATCAAAATAGCTTTCCTTAACTTGTTCTGCAAAAAATAATAATGAATTGAGAAACAATTTGATCTATATAACATTTGGGGCTTTTCTTTAAGTTTTTTTTTTTTAATCATTAGGAATAAGACAAATATTCTCAGGTTTTAAAAATGTGTGCCTACATTGGGTTCCCTGTGGAGCAGACTCGGAGGTAGAGATTAGTGTGTGGGAGGTTTATTGCGGAGTGCTGCGGGGACCATTGCCATGGGGGAGGGGGAGAAGGGGGACAGTCAGAGGGTGGAGGTGAATTATTGTAATTGCAGTGCAATAAGACCTCAGCTGACCTTATGGGGAGCTAGGATGATCCTTCAGAGTTGTCCCACCTACTAAGCCTTTACATCCTCTCCCCACAACATTGATCAGCCACTGGGTTCAGGCTGCCCTGGAGAAGGGCATGTGACTTTGGACAAGGCAGCTCTCCTCAGCTGAAACCAGTTCCCAGAGGGGACTCCATTAGCAGCTGGCAGCCATCAACGCTCTTAGCATCTGAAGAAATTAATGTCTCAGTCCTGAAAGAGTGAGCTGGATTGCGCATCACAGCTTCTACTACAATGGGCACATGACAAGAATTCAAATAGGAAGAAGTCGTTTTCACCTTCAGAGTGTTAAGCAAATGGCCAGCCCCATTAGTAGTGTAAAGTGCAAAATCAAACTATACAGTACTCTTAGCCTATCAGATTTGGTATTAGCAAGGGATCAAAGCTGCAGGCCCCACTTTACAGCAAAACAAGCATGGTAGTTGGTGCAGGGTCAAGGGATCCACTAGTTCTATCAAATTTTTCATCCCCCAGGAGCCACCAGCCTGGTAGAGTAGTCGAATAGTCTTTGACCAGCCAAGATCCCATTTTAGAGTTGACACCCTGTAAGGATGAGGTACCACCTCCACACCCTGAATCGATGACCGTTATATGGTACAGAACACCTGGGTCTGGGAACTAAAAGATGGAAGTAGGAATGGCCCCATGTACCATCATTCCAAGTGACCCTCCTGGGGAATGTGTGTTTTCCATCCCTGTAGCATTAGCTCTGCAAGTCTAGAAGGGACCACTTCCATCAGGGAACATTGGATTCTTCCTATGAAAATCCCATTGAACTTTATTTGAGCTATGACAGTTGCTCAGGCACTTCCAGCCCCGTGTATCAAGAGAACATCAGGAAAAAAAGGAAATTCAGGGGTAATTAGGGCTGCTGCTGCTCAGTGGGGCAGGGAAGAACATGTTTGGTGCTCAAAAGATCCATGGTAGGCCTCTTGGTATGCCCATACCCAGTTTTAATGGTCAACGGTCAAGGGCCGTAGCCACAGCCTGAGAAAGACTTAGTAAATTTAGGCATAGACACCTTAGGAATGATGGTCTGGATCACCTCACCAGGTAAGTCCACAGACCCACAGAGGTGGTGAGGGGACTATATCATGGGAGGTGGAGATGGGATGATGAGGGTCATTTATGCCCTCAGTTTAGCTGTGGCAGTGGGGGGGTCTGTAGTTTGTCTTGCTAACCCTTCTCTTTTAAGTTTCCCAGGAAACCAAGCCAACCAGAATTATGGAGAAGTCATTCCTAGATGCACCTGAGAGGTGAAGAGGTAAGCTCGGTGGATATTGTAGAATTTACTCAGATCCCCTCTTTAGGGTCAATGCATCTGCTCTCAGTCACTGGGAATATCAGACATTGTGGGCCCACATCTGTAGCTCTCCCTGGTAATGGCACATGGCACGATGAACCGTTCTGCCCAGATTTCCACATCATTCCCAGGAAGCACAGCTCCAGAGCTATGGCGTCCTTTTGAAATCCCATTGCAATCCCACTGCTTCTGCCCATCCTGCCTTCGTGATTTCCTCATGGGGGTACCCCCAAGAACATTCCTCGGCAAAGCTTCTAACATGCTGTTTCAGAGTCTGTCTTCAGGGAGCCCAGTATAGAACCCAGTGTAAAATAGTGTCCATGTCCATGAATGAGTGGTCTGCAGGGATAATCAAGGATTGGTTGATTGAAACCAATAGTGCCCAAAGAGTTCTTTATGAAATGAATAAAAAACTCTTTAATTGCTTACACAGGATTCTTTTCAGGAAGAGAACTGTCTTTTGTTTAGGGAAATATCTTGATAAGCTGATTAGTAGAGAATAACTCAAGAACAAGAACAAGAACGGCAAAAGGTAGGATGACTAGTTGTTCTGCTGCCAGAAAGGATGAAATATGTTGGGACAGGTTAGAGAAGAAAGGATGGAGAGAGATGGCGTGTGTGATCGAATGGGGTGTTTTGTGTGGTTGGTAGTTTAAAGGATACCTTTGAGAATGGTGATATGTCAAGTTCAGTGTGAGGTTGCTTCCATGACTGAACTTGCCCCACATTTTTGAGAACATGTAAAACACTTAAAATTGTTTGTGAACATGGGAATTCTGTGAAAACTGGAGAAGAAGTTGAGCAGAGAGAAGCAGCCCACCAGGAGACTGGAAGCCAAGTACACTGAGGATGTGTCCCCTGGGAACTCGTAGGGACTGTTGAGAAAGCTTTGGACTTCTATAGACTGTAGAAGTGTTTTCTAGAACTTCAAAGGTGAGGAGGCACCACCTAGTGCATGGATTACATTAATGAAGAACTGACACACCAGGGAAGCTTGAAAATGGAAGATGATTTTAAACTTCTGGGATTGAAGTGAGAATTCTTGGAAAGAGAGTCTGGGAGTCTAAAGTAAAATTTTGCATTACCTGAGGAGATCTGATCAAAACTATATCATTTGCCTGGGGACCTGAAAGTTGAAAGGGCAGTAATCCCAGGTCTTGGGTAATGTCACCAGTCTTTCTGTGGTGATTTCTGAGGCCGGGGTTGCCTCCTGGAAGAACTCACGTAGCCCTTCAGGAAGCTGATAGGCATCAGGAATACGATATTCTTTTCTCCATGCTGGGCCTCATTATGACCCGAACGCTCTGTTCTCTCATATGATTCTATGGCAACTGCCTCACAGCTGTTCACTCTTGAAAACACTGTGGGAGGAAATGGCAGCTCTGAAGTGTCTGTGGAAAGTAACCAACCAGTCCCTGAGGTCAAAAGCGCCAAAGGAGACACAGAGGACCTTTCCTGGTGTCCCCAAAGGAAGGAGAACAGGGAGGAAGTCCTCAAAGTTACATCTCTGGGCTTTATCTTCTCTGGGGTCACAAATAACATGGTCTCGTCCTGACAGGAGACCTCATTTTTTTCCACAGGTGGTAGTTTTGTGCCCTGAGGTTTCTCAGGGTGGTCAGTCCTCACTATGAAGTGCTTGCCAGCTACAGATGGAGGGTAGAGTCTTCTGTGGCCGGCTGCCCTCAGGGTGTCCCCATTGAAGTAGCTCTGGGGGAAGGTACAGCTCTCATCCAGGCCAGCCTCAAAGCCTGTCTGTGATCTGCAAAGAACTTTCTAACACTGCCATTATTCCCCCCTTTTTGGGTAGAAGAACTGCTTGGTATTTGGACTTCGAAATAGTGTAGTAATTGAAATATGTCTAAGATGGGACCAGAAAAGTCCAGGTGGACTTGGGAAGAGAATCCACAGCATTAAAAAGTCGAATTTTGTCATGCAAATCATGTGAACACAAACCTTCATCATGCTGTATTTGAGAAGACACTACTGTGAGGTCAGTGACATGGCTTCCTCTGCTGGTAGATATAGAAATTCCTTCATTTTTCCCTTGATTCAAAAAGTACTTACTGAACATCTTGTTTATGCAAGATCCTTGCAGTATAAGACAGACCGTTTGCAAGACCCTCACTTTTGAGCCCAATGGTGAGTTTGGGGAGTTCCCAAGATGAACCGCAGGTTTGGTAATTGACTCAAAAGACTTGTGCAACTCAATGAACATGGTATACTCACTGTTCTACTTTATTACAACAGAAGGATACAGATTGCAATCAACCAAGGGAAAACAGTGCCTAGGGCAGAGCCTGCACAGGTCCTCTCCCCAGGGAACATAGGTGGCATTCCACTTTTGGAAAAAACATGTGACAAGATCCACGGAGTATTGCCAGCCAGAGAAGCTCACCAGAGCCTTGGTGTTCTGATTTTTTCTTAGAGCTCCGTCATGCAGACTGGGGTGGGGAGCCCAGGTGGCTGCATTTTCATCTCCAGGCCCTCTGGAGGTCAAGTGGATACTGCGTGGCCCCAATCCCCCATCATAAATCACACTGTTAGGGGTGCCTGGGTGTCTCAGTTGGTTAAGCGTCTGCACTGGGCTCAGGTCATGATCTCAGGGTCCTGGGATCGAGTCCTGCATTGGGCTCCTTGCTCGGCGGGGAGTCTGCTTCTCCTTCTGCCTGCTGCTCCCCTGCTTGTGCTCTCTCTCATTCTGACAAATCAATCAATCAGATCTTTAAAAAAATAAATAAATCACACTGTTAGACTGTCTGGTGTGGCCCAAGGCCTCTGGGTAAACAAAAGCATCCTGTCAGGGGGAATATTCTAAAGGGCTTAGAGATCACCTCTCAGGAACTGAGGGCAAAGGCCTCCTTTGGGGATCCAGTCCATGTGATGGATCCGAACACTTGTTCTCTGCTGTCAGGGACCCAGGGAACCAGTGTCCGACTCCTCGCTGAAAAAGCCAAAGTGGCCACGGGAACAGGGGAGTGTGAGCTTGCAAAGGAAAAGCGTTCCCTGCAAAAGGCAGGGCAAAGCCAGAGGCTCAGAAACGGTCGCAGAACATACCCGCCAGGATTAACAAGAACCCTGCGCAAGATGATGGCCTTCCGGGGAAGGTGCTGGGACATTATAGGAAGATGCTGGGTGGGGGCAGGGGTATAGACAGGAAGGAGCAAGTCGAAGGAGCCCCGGAGTGGTAGTCAGGAGAACCCCTCAGGCGAACCCACCCAGGGAAGGGTCGGCTTTAACCACCTGCCAAGTTCAGAGAATGCAAAGCCATTTAATGTCCTATCGGCCAACGTTCTCACTTCTCCCTCCTCGCACTCCAACCTCAGAGAGGCCGGGAGCTGCTCTTGGGAATCTGAAGGAGGAGCGATGGGGGAAAAGAGAGAAACGTACCCGGTGAAGTCGGCCGTTGGCCAGAGTGGCCTCAGCCCTAGGAGAAGGGAGAAGCCCTGTCTTTGCAACAGGCATCGAAATGTTGAGGAATATATTAATGTGGACTTTCTAATTTCAGACTTAAGGCTATGTTTGTGACCTACCGTAACCCCTGGTGTATAAGGTTGTGTTTTATTAAATGCTCCACTGTTGATGAGGACGCTCTGTACAAAAAGGAGACGGACAGAGACCTTTCTCCCTCCTTGCATAAAGTTCTGATCTTGTCTTTCTTGGCCTGAGGCCACCCCTGCCTCTCACGTGCTTTTGAGGTCTCGGACCAGTGGGCTCAGCCTGATCAGCCAGGGGCATCCTATGAGCATTGTCTGTTGTCAGCTTCAGACAACATCCCACGGGAATCCACTTTATTTGGTGGGAGAGGGAGGGGGTATGCAGAAAATCCATGTTTATTAAGATCTGAGCTCCCCCCCATATAAGGCCATATAAACATTTCTCAGAGTTTTGATCAGTCTAAATGTTGTCCACATGATTAAAATGGCATATAATTGAGCGTCTCGCAATGTATTATTATACATCATGAATTCTGTTAAATATAAGCGCTCACTTTCCAATCAAATATTTGAAAAGAACAATGTCCCTATTCATATTTTAACAGGCAAATGAGTATAAAAGTCTTTTTATTTAAAAACATGATCTGAGGGACGCCTGGATGGCTCAGTAGGTTAAGCATCTGCCTTTGGCTCAGGTTATGATCCCAGGGTCCTGGGATTGAGTCCCTCATTGGGCTCCCTGCTCAGCAGGAAGCCTGCTTCTCCCTCTGCCTGCTACTCCCCCTGCTTGTGCAAGCTCACTTTCTCTCTCTCTCTCTCTCTCTCGGACAAATAAATCAGTAAAATCTTTAAAAAGTAAAACAAAACAATATATGACCCGAGAATCAACAGAAAAAGCCCCAGCTTTTCTATACAAGGGTTCCTTATCTTTCTCTTTTGCTCATGTCTAATCAAAACCTTTAAGGATTCTGGCATTTGAAAAATAAAGGCCAGAGACCTATTAGTTTAGCTGCTGAATTGAAGTGTCACATAACACTGTTGGGTAATGGGTAATCCCCTCAAAGCAATTGTTTTATAATCTGTAGCCCCTCAAACAGCAGCTACCAGTCCAGGCTTGTTTGTTAGACAGCGGGGGACAGATGGCTATTGAGAGTGTCGGCTTCTCAGGGCTCCTGGCTGGCTCTGTCCATGGAGCATATGACTCTTGGGGTTATGAGTTCAAGTCCCATGTTGGGTATAAAGCTTACTTAAAAAAGAGAGACAGAATGAAGATCTGTTTCTCTCCGTTTGAGAAAAACGCTAAATGGCTTAGTGGTGATTTGGGGACTCTCAGAACCAAAAGACATTTCAAATCAACAATGCTAGATAGTTTTTATTTTATAAAATAAGGAGTCGGCCCAGGCTGATCGCAACAGCAGCGACCCTGGTCCACTGTGTGGACCACACACACATTGTGATCGAATTTGATTTACAAGCTGTACTATGAGCTCTTTTTGTTGTTGTTTGTCAAATGATCCTTTATTGAACTATTCTCCGTTGTGGTCAGCTGGCTGGGCATTCCACTGTACCACTACTGATGTCATCTGTGATGTCATGAGCGTGGTGGCCATCACTGCAGCCTGAAGACTGGGCAGTTCTCAGGATCTCTTTAATGGTTCCAGAGAGTTCTCTAACTAAAGATCAGTGGCGCATCTGTCGGGCAATATTGCCAATCTCATCCAAAGTGATTTTTCCACGGTGCTTCATGTTTTTCTGCTTCTTTCTGTCTCTTGGTGGTTCCTTGAGGGCTTTGATAATCTGGGCAGAGGTAGAAGTTACCACTTCAATCTGGGCCTTTCTGTTCTGAATGGTCAGTTTCACTGGAATCCTCAAGATTCTTCCAGTCACCACTTGCCTTGGCTCTGTCATCACCAGCCTTTTTTGGAGCCAGACCCAGTGTGCCAGTCTTCGGGGCCAGGAGACATGGCACTTGAATTTGAAACTGGTGCACCTCAGGTACATGACTTTGATCTTGTTGGGGTCAAACTTAGGTGGTATGGTGGAGGCAGCTGGTGTCGGATGAACCTGGATTTGGGAGACTGAAGACAGTTGCACCTTTGCCTCCTCTGAGCCGAAAGCCAAAACCCGCCTTTTTTTCTTTTTCTAAGTTGTACGCTAGATGTCACGCCAAAATGTGGTCTGAGACTTAAGGTAAGCCACCTTTAGAATATTGCTTCTAAGTGAAATGAAGTAAACACCCATGCGAAAACACCGGATTGAAAAACTGTTAGAAAGATTTTATTTATTTATTCATGAGAGAGAGAGAGAGAGAGAGAGAGAGAGAGAGAGAGAGAAACAGAGGCAGAGGGAGAAGCAAGCTCCCCACTGAGCAGGGAGCGTAACGCGGGGCTTGATCCCAGGACTCTGGGATCAGGACCAGAGCTGAAAGTAGATGCCTAATTGACTGAGCCACCCAGGTGCCCCTAAATAAATATTTTAAAGGGGAATATTCTATCAGGTTTTAGACAGCCCTTTTTGCCATGGTCTCCCCTGAAGTTTGGGTAGAGCTCATCGCATGGCTGGATCCCCAGCTGTTGAAAATCTGTTCTCATCTTTTCTCACCTGGACTCGTACATTAGGTTGCCGTAGTTCTCCCTGATCCCGGAGCTTCCTCTGTAGGGCTTATGGAAGTTCTGATCACGTCACTCCCTTGGCTAAGGCTCTTCTTGGCTCCCTGCTTCCTGCTGGAGAAAAGCCCCATTAGCACCAGGACCTTTCGCAGTTTACCTCTGTTCCCTTCTCCAGGTTCATTACTGCCCCTGCCCCACCAGCCCTCCCCCCCTCCCAGGCTCAGAGGGAGAACACCTTGTCTAACATCACATTCAGATCAAAGTTTTATGGGGTCTGAAGCTTATATCATTTGGGGGACCTTAACAAAATTCAAAATTACTCAGAGAGCAAATGAGACACCCAAATGAGTACTTAATGAGAATGAGAAAATAAACCACAGCAAATTACGAATTTCACAAAGCCAAAAGATACCTCAAACATCCCAGAAGGCAGAAAAATAAAGTATTTGCATTAGTGAACTGCCCCATGCGTCTCTCTAATACTTTCTTTTCTCCTTCAGGTTTGTTGCATGCTCTCTGATCACTTTTTGATGTGATGATAATTTTACACTTTATAGTTTAGAAAAGGTTTCTTCAACTTCAGACTCATGGGTAATGTCCTATAGCTTTCTGGGATTTTGTCAGATATAGGCACCATGCATTTCTTCACCTCATCTACCAAAAAATGCAACCCTATCAGCTACAGTGAACCTTTATCAGAAACTTCAAGTAATAAGCCAGTGATGAGCAGTATCCTGGGAACAGTCCTCCTACTTTTTTTCCTACATCTTTGACCCCCCGCCCCCCAATGATTGACATTTTGAGGGAATAGGCCAGTTTTTCTTTTCTTTTTTTAATGCTCTACCTTCTGGAATTTTCTGTCTCTCCATAGTGCTATTTAACCTGTTCCTGTATCCCTTGAATTTCCTGTAAGCTGGGGACCAGGGATGAAGGCTCTATTAACCTCAAGTTAGACATTTTCTGGCAAGAATTTGTCACAGGTGATGCAGTTTACTTCACACCATATCACACAAGGAGACAACATCTGGGATTGTCCCACTATCGGTCAAGTCATTTGGTTAAGATGATGACCACCAGATGTCGCCATTGTAACATTTTTCATTCGGGAACCACAAAGTCCCTGGAAAAATACTCTCATTGACGAATATTCTTGACCACCCGCCCAATCTCTATTGGATTTGGGGTTCTCTTTGTCATCTTGTTGCAGCGCTCTGTAATTCATCCGAAAGTGACTCAAACATAGCAATCAAAAGGCGCAGCAGTATGTTAGACATCTAATGTGTGGATTTTCCCATGTTCATGTATTTCCGGTGTTCATATATGTTCCCATGTTCAGTCCATCACATCACATTCCTGTTGGTGCTCCCCCTCATCAATATACTTATATATTTAAAGATCACTGGAGATTTGTTATTAACAATAACAGCTGACAGTGTGTGTGCCTGTGATTTTCTTTTTTTTTTTTTTAAAGATTTTATTTTATTTATTTGACAGACAGAGATCACAAGTAGGCAGAGAGGCAGGCAGAGAGGCAGGCAGAGAGGCAGGCAGAGAGGCAGGCAGAGAGGCAGGCAGAGAGGGGGAAGGGAAACAGACTCCCTGCTGAGCAGAGAGCCCAATGTGGGGTTCGATCCCAGGACCCTGGGACCATGACCTGAGCCGAAGGCAGAGGCTTTAACCCACTGAGCCACCCAGGCGCCCCATGCCTGTGATTTTCTTAATGCAATGAGGCGGGTCACAGGGGAAACATCATAAATCAGGCAACGGTTTTAGTTAGAGGAAAGTGATGAAAAATTTAGAAAAGTAAAATCCAGGAAAAATAATTGAAAAGGCTTAATACAGGGGCGCCTGGGTGGCTCAGTGGGTTAAAGCCTCTGCCTTCGGCTCAGGTGATGATCCCAGGGTCCCGGAATCGAGCCCCGGATCGGGCTCTCTGCTCAGCAGGGAGCCTGCTTCCCTTCCTCTCTCTCTCTCTCTCTCTACCTACTTGTGATCTCGGTCAAATAAATAAATAAAATCTTAAAAAAAAAAAAAAGGCTTAATACACACATTTTCTCCAGTGGCTTAAAGGAGACGACGAGGAAAGAAAAATGTCAAACCCTTTCTACTTTACTTTCGACTTTACTTTACTTTCGACTTTAGAGAAAAAGAACATCTGCTTCTTTTTTTTACGTTTGCAACAGGTGGTGCTGTGATCCTGAGGGCTAGTTTAGGTGAACCTCGGGAGAAAGCCCCGCCCCCCGCTTCCTCCCCCCCAAGACCACCTGCCTCCTGCCTCCTCAACACAGCCTATTGTTGGCCTGGGGAGTTTTTGCCAACTGGATGGGTAAGAAGTTGTGTCTTGGGATCTTTTTAACTTGGGTTTCTCTTCTGAGTGAACATCTCTTCCTGTTTGAAGGTCATTTGCATTTATTCTTCTGTGATCTGTTCCTCTTTCTTTCCCATTTCCCCCTATCTGGTCACTGATTATTTTCTTTTCGAATTTTAAAAGCCTTCAAGAAGAGTAGGGACATTCTCACTTTGTGATATGTTACCAACATTTTTCCTCAGTTCGTTAAGTGTCTCTTGGTTTTCCATACAGCCTATTTTGTCGCGCAAAAGTTTTCTGGTATTTTGGTGCAGTCAGTTTTATCAATATTTTCTTTTATTGTTTTTAGTCCTGGGTTTTGCCCCCCTTACATATAGCTCTCTGATCCATTTGAAGTGTTCTCTTTTTCCATGGGCCTAATCAGTTGTGGTAACTCCACCTATTAAAAGTTTTCCCTTCCCCAGTGACCGGATATATTGCCTTATTTTATATGAAATTCCCATATGGACTTGGTTACGCATCTGGATTTTCTGTTTGTTTTTTTCCTCCACTCCGCTTTAGTGATTCACCTGTTTTTCTGGTTGATACTTGATTCGTTCAACTGAACAGAGTGCATTCCCTTAAGCAATTAGTCCCACTGATGAGCAGAAGAATCACATGCCACGAGGAGCAGGAAGTTCACAGTGGGTTCTAGCTTACAGATGTTTGCATAGGCAGCCTCTCCACAGCCCCCTCCTGAGCCCTGTTATTTATAGGGACTGTCCTCTCTCAGCATAATGGGTATAGGACGTGTTTAGCACCTGGAAGTCTCACTGAATTCTTGATTCTCAAAATACCTTGTATGAACAAGGCTGCCATGTCTCAAGGTTTCCCGTTTAATACCACTGTGACTTTACATCTAGAGTTTAAAAAGATTTTAAAAAAAAGATTAAGTCGGGGCGCCTGGGTGGCTCAGTGGGTTAAAGCTTCTGCCTTCGGCTCGGGTCATGATCTCAGGATCCTGGGATTGAGCCCCACATCGGGCTCTCTGCTCAGCGGAGAGCCTGCTTCCCCCCACCCCTGCTCTCTGCCTGCCTCTCTGCCTACTTGTGATCTCTCTCTCTGTCAAATAAATAAATAAAATCTTTAACAAAAAAAAAAAAGATTAAGTCAAGTTTTTTGGGTTTTTATTTTCTATAACCACAGAGTTAATGAATCATTTCCTTGTGGTCTAAAATAGGACCACAGATATTTGTAGCTCCCAAACAGTGAATATATGCTGTTTTCATAGTCCTCTCTTTCTATATATATGTGTGTGTGTGTGTTATATTGGGATTATAAATAAGAATTATTTAAATTTTCTATAGCCTTATATTTTTGTTATTCTGTAATTTTCCAAGTTAAAATATTTTGTAATGATGGGTATAGTGTTTTAATATTGCAAGATGAAAAACATTCTGCAGATGGATAGTGATGGTTGTACAACATTGTGACTGTATTTAGTACCACTAAATGGTCCACTTGAAAATAGTTCAGATGGTAAATTTTACGTGACGTATATGTTACCACAATAAAGAAAGAAAAATTCCATTACGAATATGATTTCACGCATTTCTGTTTATTCACATCTTACAACCAGGATATGAATGGGAAAAAGTACTTGCAGAAGGAAAAGTACAAGGGACACCACTGACAAAAAGTTTTAATTCATGCAAAACACGCTATCTGTCTCTCAAGGAGTCATGTTATGCAGCAAAAGCCTTAACATATGCAGGGGACATATTTTCCTTTACAAGGAAAAAACCCCACTTTTTTTCAGGCACTAGGTGCTTACAATTTAAGCCCAGGTGTACCGGTATCTTACAGAGGAGGCAGAATCCTCTTCCCTCTTAGATTGGTTCCTAAAAGGCTCCTGAACCAATCAGCCATGGATCAGGGGCTGCTGCTGCCCCCCCACCCAGCTGAGGTCAGTACTTAAGCACATGAGCCTAAGCCCCTGCTGGGACTTCGGGACTGGCCTTCGTAGCTCACGTACCAGTGAGCATGGACTTCAGGCTGCTGGAGGGGCTTCCAATGGGTAAGCTTTGTCCCAGGGCCTGGAAGAGCAACAGCCCTGCTCTCTGTGTCTATGTGTGTCCATCGCGGGTATTAGGCCTGGTGCCGGCCCGGAGGGTGGGTGAGACCACCCTACTGTACAAAGGACAGCTCAGGTAGTGGGGCTCAGGAAGCTGAGAGAAGCTTGACGGGGGGGGGGGTGTCCCCTTCTTCCCCCGCAGTCCTCAGAGTCCCGGAGTGTCATAGGAGAGCAGGAGACTGGTCCTCACTGATTTGGACCAGCAACCCTCTGGTAAAGCGAAGCGGGGTACCTGGACGGGCCTCGGTTGTTGGAAGGGCAGCTGAGCAGAGACCAGTGAGGGGGAAGTGAGAGGCCCTGGCGCTGGGAAGGCCTTCAGCAAGGAGGCCAACAGGGATGGGCCAGACGAACAGAGGCCAGCGGGGGCCGGACCGCTCTGAAAGTTACCATGAGTGGGCACTGAGGACAGTCACCCGATACCTCTTCCCCAAAGCGAGAACGGTACTGAAGCCCCCCCAGGAATGCTCTTCAGGGAGTAAAAAAAACAAAAATAAGGGAGAAATCCTGAAAGCACAGGGTATTGATCCAAAAGAGATCCAATCTCAAACGGAAAGGGTCAAGGTCTTTTTTGAATCAGAAAGACTTTTCTGCTGGAGGCAGAAATTGGAGCTTCAAAGAAAATGTCAGGAAAATAGTTAAGACTAATATGGCTACCACTTAAACTCAGTGCACCTGTGATGGGTCTGGATGAGGGAGGTCTGTGCCTTAAACACCCACCACCCTCCTCTGAGGGTAGCGTTACACCTACCTCTTGTCAGGTTTCTCCTCCTTGGCACTGCTGATATGTGGGGCTAGATAATTCTCTGGGGGTGGGGGGTGCTGTCCTGTGCTGTTCTGTGCATTTGGGATGATTAACAGCATCTCTGGCTCTCCCCACTAGATGTCAGTAGCCTCCCCCTCCTCTCGGCCATAACCAAAAATGTCTTCAATTACTGCCAATGTACCCCTGGGGGCAGCAATCCCCCACCACTGGGAACTGTGCTAAGGCGCTCTCCCAAGTGTACGGTCCTTGGGCGTAAAGTAAAACACCTGCAGCTGACTCTCAGGGTTTGGCTAGTAAACAACCAGGTGATTCCGATTCCTTTGTGCTCGAGAGGACTCTGAGGAGCAGGAGCCTTGACTAGACACCACCTGGCTTTGCCTCCAAACCCAGAGGGAAATGGCTGGAGGGAGTCTAGGAATCTGGGTGACCAGCAGCTTTAAAAGGCGGCAGGAGGAAAGATTTCCACGTAAGTATGAGAATATGAGCCGTGACTGTCTACTGATGTGCGGGGCTTGGTAAGTTTCACCTGTTTCCGTGGGCGGGGCGCGGCTTCCATGCTTTGAGAGACCGAGCTTAGAGTCTGGGGTGGGAGATTTGGCATTGGCAGTGGGTCTGTTGTTCCATGGACATAACTGAACTTCAGTCCTCAGTGGCTTATACAAGTTTCATCTGCTCAAGAAAATCCCTCTTGGAGCGATGACTACACTTGAACCTTAAATTAACCATATTCTAGAACTTGTGAGAGAAATCTTTTCTCCTTAACTCTCTGTTGGCTTCAAATTCTTACTTCCTAGGACAACCTTAATCCTCTGAGAGCTTCTCAAGACATACATGTGAAACACAGGCCTGAGTCTAGACCCGGATTAAAACCTCAAAGAGGCTTTTTCATATCCCCCAATCCCATTCTGCCAGCCAAGATCCCAGGCCCGCAGGACCTTGTTTCTCCCACTCTTGCACCAAACCAGCAGACTTTCCTGACAGACCCCAGACTCCAAAGGCCTCAAACCTGGATTTTTGAGGAAATTAATACTAATGGGAACTGGGACTCTGAAGAGAAAAAGAAATCTTCATTTTGGAAGGAATGGGAAAAGAAAAATCCTGTCAGGACAAGGTAGGTCTCTTGGCTCTTTCCGCTGGAGGCCGGGGAAGGAGAACATTCCCTGGGGAAAGGGAAGAAATATTCCCTCTGTTTGTGATCTACACTTGCTTTCATAGGTTCCTCCGCCAGCATTGAGCAAGTCAAGGCAACAGAACATCAAAGAAAAAAATGAAATTTCCTGTACAAGGAGACCATCTTGCCAGAACCACACCACAGAGCTGGTAGAAACCAAAAAGGGTTCTGGATTTTTAGCCATACCAACCTGAGGGTTGGTGTTAGAGACGATAGCAAGATGTGGGAGGGGAGAGCAGTACGGACAGGTAGACCACAGTCCCTTTATTGGCAGGGATATTCATCTTGCCAGAATTTCATTTTTAAGTCCCTGAAAACTAAGGTTTCTCCCTGAATACTCTTGAGGAAATGTTATTTTGATACATGGCTAAAATCAGACATTTTGTTAGCCCTTTAAGTGGGGTTTCCTGGGACTAGGGTTCTCCCTGCTGTGACAGGCGTTCTGTATAGCATCAACCCATATGTTCTGTTCCATATGGCTGCTAGGGGACTTGGGGGTGCGGGCAAGGGGAACCCATGCAACTGTGAAGTTCATGCTGCCTGATGGGAAGCGTGTAGTATGTGGCAGGTCTACTGGACAGCTTGCAAGGAAGGTAGAGTCTCAGACTTACCACAGTTCTTGACAGTTTTGGTTGTGTGTGGGATGCCAACTAAGACCTAGCTTTCTGGAAAAGAAGGGACAGACCCTGCAGGCTAGGTTAGGGGATAGGAGAAGCAAATACCCTGGGATTTGGTGGCACGTCTCTTGCCCAGGTGGTGGTGGGTTAAGAGTCTGACCCTTTCTACTGTGGATGAGACTGAGTGGTGGGAGGTAGAATTGAAACATGAAGTCCCAATAGTGCTTTTAGTGGTGGCTCCCTCTTCCAGCGGGAGATGATACAAGGAGTTGATGGGCTGCTGGAAAGTGTACATGGGCTTTGCTTACTGGTGCAGAGCTGGTCTCTCCCCTCCAGTCTTCCCCATGGAGCCCTCCCACCAGCCACTTTAAGGAAAAATCCAAGTATTCTAGGGAACTTTGGGTGGGGGCAAGATGGTGGCTGTGTTGGACATAGGCACCAATGTCCCCATCTTAGTAGCAGGCAGGAAAGGATGCTTGGAGGAGTTTCAGGGTCACAGTTGGGAGAGAAACTAATGTGATCTTGTGTACGGGATCCTTTGGGCTGACTGATTATGCTTGCTTTGTTCTGTCTACATCTGACTGTAGGAATTGTGGGCTACTTCCATATCTTGGCTATTGTAAATGATGTTGCAATAAACACAGGGGTGCATGCACACTTTTGAATTAGTGTCTTTGTGTTCTTTAAGTAAGTACCCAGTGGGATTACTGAATCATGGGGTAGTTCTGTCTTTAAATTTTTAAGGAAACTCCATACAGTTTTTCACAATGGCTGAACCACTTTGCACTTCCACTAACTGTGCAAGAGGATTCCTTTTTCTCCACATCCTCACCAACTCTTGTTGTTTCTTGGGAGGGGGGGGTGGATTCTTCTTGAGAGCGCGTGTGCACATAAGATTCAGGGTGGGAAGGGAGTGGGGAGGGGCAGAGTGAAAGGGAGAGAGCAAATCTCAAGCAAGCTCCAGACTTGGTGTGGAGCCCAACTTGGGGCTCGATCTCCTGATCTGAGCCATAACCAAGAGTCAGATGCTTAACCAATGGAGCCACCCAGGTGTCCCTGTTCCTCATGGTTTTGATTTTAGGCATTCTGACAGGTGTGAGGTGATGTCTCCTTGTGACTTTTGATTTGCAGCTCCTTGACAATGAGTGATGATTTTTTCATGTGTCTGTTGGCTATCTATAGGTCATCTTTGGAGAAATGTATGTTCATGCATTTTGCCCATCTTTTAATTGGACTTTTTTGGGGGGAGTGAATTGTAGTAGTTATTTATGTATCTTAGATACTAACCCTTTATCAGACACATCATTTGCAAATATCTTCTTCCATTCCTTTGCTGTGCAAAACATTTTGTCTTGATGTAGTCCCAGTAGCTTATTTTGCTTTTACTTGTCTTAGGAGACAGATCTAGAAACATGTTGCTGTGGCTGATGTCAGAAATTACTATCTATGCTTTATTTTTAGTAGCTTATGTTTCTAGGAATTTATCCATTCTAAGTTTTTCAATTTGTTGGCATAGAGGTTTTCATAATGTTAAGATTATTTGTATTTCTGTGGTATGGGTTATTTCTCCTTTCATTAGTGATTTTGTGTACTGGGTCTTTTTTTAAGTGAGTCTGGCAAGAGGTTTATCCATTTTGTTCTTTTCAAAGAACCAGCTCCTGGTTTCATTGATCTGTTGGTTTTTTTTTTTTTTTTTTTAGTTTCTATGCCATTTGTTTATGTTCTAATTTTTATTTCCTTTTGCTGGATTTGGGTTTTATTTTTCTAGCTCCTTTAGGTGTAAAGTTGTTTGAGACTTCTTGGCATAAGCCTGTATTGCTATAAACTTCCCTCTTAGAACCACTCTGTAGGAATTGTTACGTGCTTGCCTTTCCCCATCCTAGGGTGGGTTAGCCTGATAGGGATTAGCTAGTGGGACTAACTCCCCTGCCATTTCTACCAGTAGGTGGGGCAGAATTCAGCACAAGAACCTCTACCTTCAGGGGCGCCTGAGTGGCTCAGTGGGTTAAACCTCTGCCTTCAGCTCAGGTCATGATCTCAGGGTCCTGGGATCAAGCCCCACGTTGGGCTCTCTGCTCAGCCTCTCTGCCTACTTGTGATCTCTCTCGCTCTGTCAAATAAATGAATAAATCTTAAAAAAAAAAAAAAAAAAAAAGAACCTCTACCTTCAGATGTCCAAGTTTTCACTACATGGATATCTTATTGGTTTGGCAATCAGAGAAATCTCCATCTCCATGGCCCTGACTCGTGTTAGCACACTTCTGTTAGCAGGTATGGCTGACAAACCTGAAAAAACTTGGGGGCTGGATGCCAGCTATAGTTTCTAAGGTCTATATGGGTGGGTTTAGGACGTTAAATCTCTGGCACTCAAAGGGAGGAAAAGGCTATCTTTGCCCTAACTTCTATCCTCTCCCTCCAACAAAAGGAGCCCTAACACCTTTTGATTCTGTAAGCATCTGAGACAGAAGTTGGACTCTGCAAATTGGAGCCTCTAACAAGGCAAGACAGTTTTCACCTAGAGTTGCCCTTGGGGTTTTGGACTTGTAGCCACATAAGAGAGACCACCAAGTAGACCCATTTTGGGGGTCTTAGTGAATTGGAATAACTGACTCATGAAGGCCTTGAGATGCTCAGTCCCCCAGCTGCCATTTTGGGGTTGATCAACTTGGACTCAAAGGCTAACAAGGAGAAAGAGCTCCAAAGATCCTGGTCAAGGAATGACCTGATCTGTTAAAAAACACAAGTGTCCTGACCCCAGCAGCATCTTGTCTTTACTTGGGGGAAAAGCACATATGTCCCTATGGAAACTTCTCCCTCCTCCTTGACTCCTCCTCCTTTGACTCCCCACCTGGAGTCAAAGATACTGACCCCGTGGTGCCCTCTGCAGAGTCTGCCTGGCTCTGGCTTGATGAGGTCTTGGATAAGTTGAAACCTGTCAGTGTCCATGGAGCTGTGCACCCTGAGAGTCAGCCCCATGGAGCTGGAAATGGATGTAGTCATCCCATTCACTGGGCAGGACTCAGACTTGTGGGCTGTTGCCAAGGGCCCAGCTATTCGGGCAGTCTGCATTCTTCCAAGTGGAAGACCCCTCAGGGATGCCCCGCAAGCCATGGAAACAAATCGGGTTGCTGACCGAATTCTCCGGGCCACTCACTTAAATGTCTGTGGCAAAAACTGGTTCTGAGACCTCCTGGAATCAGCAGCTGATGGGACCTAACTCTGCCCTTGACCTGGAGGCTACTGTTGCGTGGTAGCCTTGGGACTCCAGCCATAGATAGACCTGCCCACAGTTGGTGTGGCCATATCACAAGGGAGGTTTCCCCTTCCTTACAGGTCACCCTCCTCAGCCCTTGACCCCCCCCTGTGGCTGCCAGGGCCTTCCTCACCACGGATACTACTTCAGGTTACTGATCAGCTTCCTCTGCACTGAGAGGGAGGCCTAGGGGACTCCGATTTAATTCTTAAGTTTTATAAAAATGTCCGTATCTTTCACCTGATTCTTCCAGGTGAAAAGTTTGGGCAGGAGTAGAGATGATTGGCTAAAGGGTGGTTATAGCTACTGGCAGGGGACAAGAGGTTTGGGGAGGGGTGATGGTGAAGGAAGAGTAACAATGCAGCTGAGAGGTGGGGGAGGAAGGACACGAAGGACATGTCTTTCAGAACCGCCCTCGGCTGTGCTACGGCGAGGAAAGCCCATGGCGTGTCTTTCAACTGGTGAAAGCAACTGAACTACCTGGTGAGTCTTCCTTCCTCGGCCAGACAGCTCTGACTGTCCTATGAAATGGTTACTGTGACCCACGTAGGGCTGGGGACAAATGACACTTCTCAGACCTTCCAAATAGACCTGGGGACTGGACACTCCCAGTTGACTAGGAGGCCGTGTTGGAGCTACTGTGAGACTGTGCTTTCCGCCTGACGTAGATCCCAGTTCAGAGGGCCGCCCCAAACCAAACTCTTTCCAGGGATGCTGTATTCTCTGTTGGGATTCTACTGCCTCTGCAGAAGCGGCATTGTGGCTTCCCTCTCTACTAAAACACCGTGGCTCACACCGTAGGAGGTGACCGGAAGTGTTTAAGGCAACACCACCTCGGTCCTGGCAGGTGCCCAGGTCAGCCTTAATTCTCTGGCCTGGTTGTTATGGATGAGAGAATCGCCCTAAGCCTGCTCCTTGCGGGCTAAGGCAATCTGTGCGGCTGTAATGCGGCCCGTCCTTGTGGGTTAATGCTTCAGGCGGATATAGAAACTTCAGGAGAGAGCCACTTGTCTAGGGTGGACGCGAATGGCTTCATGGGCTTGGTTCAGCTGGAATCCTGGGGGCGTAGCTGATGGTATTGCAGATTCTGATTCTGTTGCTTAGAATACAAATTGAATGGATTTGGTCTTGTTTCCGGTTGGCTTAATTATGCCAGTGAGCCATTATGATTATTCATAGGAAAACTTGCCAGAAGCCAAGACCATACAGAAATGAAGAGTGGATAGGGGCACCGCAGCAACTCAGTTAAGCCTCTGCCTTCAGCTCAGGTCATGATCCCAGGGTCCTGGGATCAAGCCCCACATCGGGCTCCCTGCTCAGCAGGGGGCCTACTTCTCCCTCTCCCTCTGACCCTCCCCCTGCTGTGCTCTTACTCTCTCTCAAATGAAAAAATAAAAGTGGATATTGTTTGGGGTTGGAGCAGGTAATCCTCAATAGCTTTGCTGTATATCTTGGGGCCACTTATGTGAAAAGACAGCCTAACTTATGTGTAGGTGACAGACTGCAAAGACAGAAGGGTAGGAGGCATGTTTATTTCTTGACCACTGATAACAGCTCAAAATCGCCACTTAGGTGTCCAGTAGGCACCTCAAACCTAACATGTCTACATAGGAACTTCTGGTTTCTTCTAAACCTATAGTTCCTGTGGTTTTCTTTCAGCTAATCTCAACTCTGCATTTCCTGTTGCTTGGGTAAAATCCTAGTAGGATGTCCTTCTCTTCTTGCCTGTGTCCCACCCATTAGGAAATCCTGTGGCGTATCTTTCAAAGTGCATCCAGAACCTTGCTAGGTCTCCCTGTCTCTCTTCCTCCCACCCTGGTACCAACCTGGACCGTCTCCTCTCTTGGCTTGCCCCTGAGGTGATGCCGCAGGGTGCCGCAGAGCCCTCATCCCACGTGTGTCTTGTGCCCCTAGATGGAGCCTTTCCAGAGTGCTGCACTGAGAATCTAGATTCTTCTCGGCTTCCCCCCCCCCCCCCCCAGCAGATGCTGCTTTCCAGCTTTCTCTGGTTCGCTAAGACAGCCTTTGTAGTTCTGCTCACCCACTCCCCCTCTCTCTAAAATCTTAAAAAAAAAAAAAAAAAAAAAAAGAAGGGCGGGGGGTTCCTGGGTGGCGCAGTCATTGGAGCATCCAACTCTTGGTTTCTGCTCGGGTGGTGGTCTCGGGGTTGTGAGATTGAGCCCCAAGTCAGGCTCTGCGCTCAGTGCAGAGTCTGCCCCTCCTTGGCTATTAACTTCTCTCTCATTCTTTGGTTTCTAAGAGATTCTGCTGCTACTTCCCATCCTTCAGCCATTTAAATTCACCGTAGTGGGGTTTCAAGGGGCAGCAGGGGCAATCGTCTGCCCAGCACACCAAGTGTAACTGGAAGTCCTGGCAGTAATCTCAGAAACAGAGGCAGCCCTGCAGACCAGAGCTGATTGTGCTGTTCCCTTAACACCGTCTCCAGACACTTTATAGATGTATTCACGAACTCTGCCTTGAAGCACCAAGAATGTTGCTGTAACATGGAGCTTGAGACTATGTTAAATACATCTAGAGCGTGACCTGAGAAGGTTGAAGTATTTTGAAGATGGAGATGAAGGTTTCTAAATGCAGGTAATATCTAAGAATCCTCTAGAATATAGAACTCTACTGGTAAATGTGTGCTTTGCTCTGTTTGTACCTGTCCTTTCTGATCACCACGTGGTTCTCTTACCTATGCACTTTTATTCTACAAATTTAGGCATGTATCATGTTCTTGGTGTTCAGTATGACTTCCTATTGTGTGTGGCATACTGGAGTCATGTGAACAAAATAGGGTTTTTCTTCCCCTGGAATTCCACTGTAATCAAGTTCAGCATGTATAGGATAGTTAATCTCTTCAGAATAGTTCCTTGTGCCTCCTAGATTATTATCCAAGTTCTAGGACAGAAATGCAGCAAAGAGCAATAGAGTGTGTTTAAAAAGGGGACCAGAACTCCTAGAATTGAAGATTGTAGAACTTGTCGTTTAATAGGAAAAAGAAGAAGAATGTGATCAGACCAAAGACCAAATAATCAGGAAAAAATGGGAAATGTAAGGACTGCAATCTGAAGTGGGAGCCAGAGGAGTCCTTCTACTTCCAAATGCGCTGTCGGCATGCATTTAACCCACTGAGCCACCCAGGTGCTTGTCGGCATGCATTTGAAAGCACAGCTGTGTGGGGCGTCTGGGTGGTGCCATCGGTTAAGCCCCGGACTCTTGGTTTTGGCTCAGGTCATGATCTCGGGGTTGTGAGATTGAGCCCTCCCCAGCTCTGCACTGGCGGCTTGAGACACTCTTGCTTTGTCTCCCTCTGTACCTCACCGCTCTGCCCCTAACCACTCTCTCTCCCTCTAAAATAAATCTTCAAAAAATCGTAAGAGGTGCCTGGGTAGCACAGTCGGTTGAGGATCCAACTCTTGGTTTCTGCTCAGGTGGTGATCTCAGGGTCCTGAGATTGAGCCCCAAGTCGGGCTCCGCATTCAGCGCTGAGTCTGCTTGGGACTCCTCTGCCCCTCTCCCACCCGCTGCACGCTCTCTCCAAAATGAATAAACCCTTGAAAAAAAAAAAAACAGTTGTGAGTCTTTAGAGTGACTTAATGAAAGGCAAAGATATTAAAAACAGGTGGGGGAATGAATGCTGTTGGGCAAATTGGTGCTTAAGGAAGGATGAGACTGTTAAAACATTAACAAGACAAGGATTTTAATAACTTTCTTACTCTTCCCCCCCTTTATTTCACCCACCCGCCCACCCACCTCCCTTCTGGCAACCACCAGCTCTCTGTATGAAAGAGTCTGAATTTCTTCCTCCCTCTTAGTTCATTTGATTCTTAAAATTCAGTGGGTGAAATCGTATGGTATTTGTCTTTCTCAGACTTATTTCACTTTGCATTATACCTTCTCAGTCCTTCCATGTTGTTGCAAATAGCAAGATTCATTTTTTTTTTTTAAAGATTTTATTTACTTGACACAGAGATCTCAAGTAGGCAGAGAGGCAGGCAGAGAGAGAGGAGGAAGCAGGCTCCCCGCCGAGCAGAGAGCCCGATGTGGGGCTCGATCCCAGGACCCCGGGATCATAACCCGAGCCGAAGGCAGAGGCTTAACCCACTGAGCCACCCAGGCGCCCCCCAAGATTCATTTTTTTTTATGACCAGCATTCCATTGTGTATATGAAGCACACCTTTATCCATTCATCCATGCTTGGACACGGGCAGTTTCCGTATCTCGACTACTATAAATAACGCTGCAATAAACACAGGGGCCCATATCTCTTTTTGAATTAGTGTTTGTGTTTTCTTTAGGTAAATGCCCAGTAGTGGCATTACTGGATCATATGGTAATCCTATTAAGGTTTTTCTGCAGAATCTCCATACAGTTTCCCACAGCGGCTATGCCAATTTACATTCCCACCACAGTTGCACAAGGGTTCGTTTTTCTCCACGTCCTGGCCAATACTTGTTTCTGGTGTTTTTGATTCTAGCCATTCTGACCGTTGTAAGTAGCGGTATTCATTGTGGTTTCGATTTGCAGTTTCCTGATGATTAGTGAGTGATGTTGTGCATCTTTTCAAGTGTTTCTCGGCCATGTGTGTATTTTCGGGAAAATGTCTAATCAGGTCCTCTGCCCACTTTTTAATTTTTTGTGGTGTCGAGTTGTGTAAGTTCTTTATTTTAGATATTAATCCCTTATTGGATATATCATTTGCAAATACTTTCTTACACTCAGTAAGTTGCCTTGCTCTGTTGGTTTTCTTTGCTATGAAAAAAATCTATTTCGGTGTAGTCCCAATGGTTTAATTTTCTTTCCTTTTGCTTGCCTGCAGAGACCTATCTAGAAAAATGTTTCTACTGCTGATTACTGCCTGTGTTTTCTTCTAGGAGTTTGATGGTTTTAGGTCTCACACTTAGGTCTTTAATCATTTTGAGTTTATTTTTGTGCATGGTGTAACAAACGGCCTAGTTCCATTCTTTTGCATGTAGCTGTCCAGTTTTCCCAGCACCATTTGTTGAAGAGATTGTCTTTTCCCTGGGTTATATTCTTGCCTCCTTTGTCATTGACCGGCCATACAAGTGTGTGTTTATTTCTGGGTTTTCTATTCTGATCCCTGGATGTGTTTTTTGTTTGCTTGTTTGTTTTTTAAAGATTTTATTTATTTGACAGAGATCACAAGTAGGCAGACAGAGAGGGGGAAGCAGGCTCCCTGCTGAGCCCAGAGCCCGATGCGGGGCTGGATCCCAGGACCCTGAGATCATGACCCGAGCCGAAGGCAGAGGCTTAACCCACTGAGTCACCCAAGGGCCTCCCCGGATGTGTGTTTTGTGCCAGTACCTTACTGTCTTGATTATTCCAGCTTTGTAGCATACCTTAAAATCTGGGATCTTGATAGCTCCAGCTTTGTTCTTCTTTCTCAAGATTACTTTGGCTATTTGGGGGTCTTTTGTGGTTCTGCACAAACTGTAGTATTATTGGTTCTAGCTCAATGAAAAACATGGCCAGTATTTTGATAGGGATTACATCAGATCTGTAGATTGCTTTGGGTCCTTTGGACATTTTAACAATATTGGTTCTTTCAGCCCATGAACATGACCTATCTTTTCATCTGTGTCCACTTCACTTTCGTTGATCAGTGTTTTATAGTTTTTTGAGTAAAGGTCTTTCACCTTCTTGGTTAAGTTTATTTTTAGGTATTGTTTTTGGTGCAATTATAAATGGGATTGTCTTCTTAATTTCTGCTACTTCATTATTGTATAGAAATTCAACAGATTTCTGCATCTTTTGTATCCCTCAAACTTATTGAATTCATTTCAGTTCTAATAGTTTCTTGGTGGAGTCGTCAGGGTTTTCTATATAGTATCATGTCATCTGCAAATAGTAAAATTTTTGCTTCTTACCAATTTGGATTTCTTTTATTTCTATTTCTTGTCTAATTGCTGTGGCTAGGATTTCTAGTACTACATTGAATAAAAGTGGTGACAATAGATATCCTTGCCTTGCTCCTAATCTTAGAGGAAAAGTTCTGTTTATCACCACTGAATATGATGTTAGCTGTGGGTTTTTCATATATGGCCTATATTATGTTGAAGTATGTTCCCTCTAAACCTACTTTGAGAATTTTTATCATGAATGAATGTTGAATTTCGCAGTTGCTTTTTCTGTGTCTAATGAGGTGATCATATGGTTTTTATCCTTTCTCTTGTTTACATATCATGTTGATTTTCAAGCACTGACCCACTCTTTCATCCCTGGAATAAATCCCACTTGATTGTGGTGAGTGATTTTTTTAAATAAATTATTGGATTCTGTTTGTTAATATTTTGTTGAGGATTTTTGCATCTATGTTTATCAGAGGGATGGGGTTATAGTTTTTTTGTAATATCTTTATCTGGTTTTGGTATCAAGGTAATGATGGCCTCGTGGAATGCATTTGGGAGCATTCTTTCCTCTTTTTTTTTTTTTTGAATATCTTGAAAAAAATAGATAACTCCTTAAATTTTTGGTAGAATTCATCTGTGAACCCACCTGGTCCTGGACTTCTGAGATTTTTTTGATTATTTAATTTTATTGCTAATAATTGGTCTGTTCGGGGCACCTGGGTGGCTCAGTGGGTTAAAGCCTCTGCCTTTGGCTCAGGTCATGATCTCGGGGTCCTGGGATTGAGCCCCGCATCGGGCTCTCTGCTCAGTGGGGAGCCTACTTCCCCCTCCCTCTCTGCCTCTCTGCCTACTTGTGGTCTCTGTCTGTCAAGTGAATAAATAAAATCTCAAAAAAAAAATTGGTCTGTTCACATTTTCCATTTCTTCCTGATTCTGTTTTGGGTGGTTATATTTCTAGGAATTCTAGGTTGTCCAGTTTATCGGCCCATGATTTTTCATAATCTTATGATTCTTTGTATTTGTTGGTTATTTTTCCTCTATTTCTGATTGAGTCCTCTTTTCTTCTTGAGAAGTCTTGCTAAAGATTTGTCCATTCTGTTTATCTTAACCTCCCATTTCATTTTTCAAGTCTATTATTTTTGCTCTGTTCTTTTTTTTTAAGATTTTATGATTTTATGTATTAGAGAGAGAGAGAATACATGTAGGTACAGCAGCAGGCAGAGGGAGAGGTGGAAGCAGGCTCCCCACAGAGCAAGGAGTCCGATGCGGGACTCGATCCCAGGACCCTGGGATCATGACCTGAGCCGAAGGCAAACACTTAACCAACTGAGCCACCCAGGTGGCCCTCTGCTCTGTTTTTTTTTTTGTTGTTGTTGTTAAGATTTTATTTATTTATTTATTTGAGAGACACAGGGAGAGAGGGAACACAAGCAGGGGGAGAGGGAGAAGCAGGCTTCCTGCTGAGCAGGGAGACTGATGCGGAGCTCGATCCCAGAACCCTGGAGTGACGACCCGAGCTAAAGGCAGATGCTTAATGACTGAGCCACCCAGGGACTTCAGCTCTGTTCTTTATTATTTTCTTCCTTCTACTGACTTTGGGCTTTGCTCTTTTTCTAGCTCCTTTAAGTATGAGGTTAGATTGAGATTTTTCTTGTTGCTTGAGGTAGGCTTGTATTGCTATAAACGTCCTTCTTAGAACTGCTTTTACTGCATCCCAAAGCTTTTTGAACCACTGTGCTTCCGTTTTCATGTGTCTCCATGTATTTTTCTCTTAGATTTCTTGGTTGACCTATTCATTGTCTAGTTGCATGTTGTTCAGCCTATTATATATGTGTTTTTTCCAGATTTTTTTTTTGTGATTGACTTATAGTTTCTTAACATTCTGATTAGAAAAGATGCATGATAGGATTTCAGTCTAGAATTAAGAGGTATTTTGTGGCCTAACCTGTGTTCTGTTCTGGAGAACGATCCACGTGTGCTTGGATGTATTTCACTGTTTTTGGATGGAATGTTCTGAGTGTCTGTGAGGTCTGTCTGATGTGTCATTCAGAACCACTGTTTCCTTGTTAATATTATGTCTGGATGATCTGTCCATAGATATAAGTGGGGTGTTTAAGACCCCTACTCCTGTCAACTTCCTGATGTCTGTTAATAGTTGCTCTATGTGTTCAGGTTCTCCCGTCAACAAGGGAACTTTGTTATTTATTACCTTTCCTCTTTTGGATAGTTCTCTTTATCATTATGTAGTGTCCTTCTTGGTCTGTTGTTACAGTCTTTGTTTTTCAAAGTCTATTTTGTCTGATGTAAATATTGCTACTCCAGCTTTCTTCTTTCTTTTGCTTAGTAAATGCTTTTACATCCGTTTTCTTGCAACCTGCATGTGTCTTTAGGTCTGAAGTGAGTGTCTTACAGGAAACATGTAGATGGGTCTCACTTTTTTATCCATTCAGTCACCCTATGTATTATTTTAGAGAGAGAGTGAGCAGGGGAGAGGCAGAGACAGAGAGAATCTCAAGCAGACCCTGCGTTGAACAGAGCCTGACCAGGACTTGATATCATGGCCCCAAGATCATGACCGGAGCTGAAATCAAGAGTAGGACACTCAACCAACTGAGCTAACCAGGTGGCCCACACCCTATGTCTTTAGAGCATTTTATCCATTTATATTTAAAGTAATTATTGATGTGTATTATTGCCATTTTATTATTTAAGATTTCAGAGAGCGCACGAGTGGGGGAGGCGCAGAGGGAGAGAGACTCCTCAAGCAAATTCCCCACTGAGCCCAATGTGGGGCTCTAACCCAGGACACCAAGATCATGACCTGAGCCAAAACCAAGAGCTGGTCGCTTAACTGAGCCACCCAGCTGGCCCAGTTTTATGGTTCTTTTTATAGTTCTTAACTGTTCCTCTTTTTTTTTGCTCTCTTACTTTGTGGTTTGATGATGGCTTTCTTTAGTGTTCTGCTTGGATTCCTTTATTTCTCATCTTTAACTTGGAGTAGGAGGATCCTGAGCTCACCTCATCATCCCATGCACATACCAAGGTAAGCCACAGGTAGTCAGTGAAACTAACTCTGAAAATCACCAGAAGACGGGCAGAGCAGACTTCATGATTGGGAGGAGCAGGGGGTGTGGAGATGCAGTTAGGAACCAAACCCCTAGCGAGACTAACCCCAAATGGGACAGATACCACAAGCATGGAGAATCAAGAGGATCAGACCCTCCTGACTGCCTGAGGTAGGCTGTATTGGTATAAACATCCCTCCTAAAACGCAAGAGGGAAGCAAGAGGATCAGACCCCACACCAGGCATCCCAGGCATGGGGGACCTGCACTAGGAAGACAAGTTCTAACATTTGGCTTTGCAGACCAGTGGGGCTTAAATTCAGAGTTTCTACAATCAGCAGGGCTTAATTTCAGGTACTTTAAAAATCAGCAGGCTCAAAACTAGGGGATGCAAGTCCCCGTAATCCCCCACAACTTAAATGTATGGCTCTTAGCACCCTCTGATCAGAGTCCCATAGCCCTTAGACACTGTTAAAACTGGAAAATTGTCTCAGGAAATAACAAAGTAGCCTCCCCAAAAGTTTGTGAAATGCTGTTCTGCTGGAGAGAAACATAATGTGCCATGTTTGGGAGAAAAATTTTTTTTGCAGAATAATAGTTATAGTCACAGAATAAAGAACTTCTGTCTGTCCTCTAGAGAGGACATCGCTAATGTAATCTGCTGAGAACGTCTGGCAGGGCCAGACTGAAGCTGAAGCTGAACGACCACCTCAGTCCAGTCCCACCGACGCCAGATGGGAAGTCACCAGAAGGGACAAGATGAGGAAAGGAAGTACTGCAGGTATCCTAATCCCTAATCACCATGATCTAAGGCCCAGAGACCCTTACCCTGAATTTCCACCCTTTAAAAACCCTGCATGTGGGGTGCCTGTCCATTAAGCAAACCACTCTTGATTTTGGCTCAGGTCATGATTTCAGGGTGATGGGATCGAGCCCACGTTGGCTTCCGCACTGGGGTTGGAGCCTGCATAAGATTCTCTCTCCTCCCCCCACCTTTCTCTTTTTCTCAAAAAAAAAAAAAAAATGTGTTGGGGGGCCACCTGGGTGGCTCAGTGGGTTAAGCCTCTGCCTTCGGCTCAGGTCATGATCTCAGGGTCTTGGGATCGAGCCCCGCATGGGGCTCTCTGCTCAGCGGGGAGCCTGCTTCCCTCTCTCTCTGCCTGCCTCTCTGCCTACTTGTGATCTCTGTCTGTCAAATAAATAAATAAAATCTTTTTTAAAAAAATCTTAAAAAAAAAAAAAAAGAAATTCTTGTAAGCCATTAGGGAGCTTGGGACATTGAGCATTAACTCATTTTCCTGGGTGGCGCCACACCAGTAAATAGCCCATTTTTCTTCACGGTGAAAGCTCTTGGTGCGTTTTTACTGGCAGGCAGCACAACAGGTGGATGAACTCAGGTTTGGTTACACATTTGGCAACCACAATGGGTTTTG
This sequence comes from Martes martes, assembly GCF_963455335.1. NCBI lineage: Eukaryota > Metazoa > Chordata > Mammalia > Carnivora > Mustelidae > Martes > Martes martes. The sequence continues at coordinate 75,814,384 of NC_137900.1, forward strand.
TCCCTACAGACACTTCCGCTTGTGGTTTGGTGGCTGCAGATCCGGGGCGAAGCGCGAAAGTGCGGACCCCGCCGCTCCAGAGGCGGGACTGAGGCGCGCTCCGCTGACCGGTGTCCAGGACCTGCGGCGTTTCGGGCTGGCTGTGGGGGGAGAAAAGGCACGGGGCGTCCTTTGTCCAGGAAGACCTCTCTGGTAAGTCACCGCGGGTGTGACGACCCAAACTTTCATTTGTTAAAAACTCCTTCGGGGTGGTTTTGGTTTGGGGGAACGTCTTCTGATTGTACAAGAGAACAGTCCTTTGAGAGGCTACCCTGGTTTCTGGTTGGGTTCTGTCCCCGTGTTCACCGCGGGAACTGATTTCATTGTCCCTTGCGGTCCTCTGAATTGCACATTACAAAACAGGGCTCCGTCTAGCTATGAACCCCTGAAGAGGAGAAATCATTTTACAACAGAGCACAGCCACAGTGTGGTCTAGAGTCAGGAGAACGCTGGCCAGAAAGTGGATCCTTAAATTACCACACTGCCTTACCATTAGATTTGTTTTATAAGAGGAAAGAAAAAGGAGATAATACCCTATGCTCAGTCTTTTTAATTCTTTATTTGACTTCAATTTAGTTAACATATAGTGTATTATTAGTTTCAAGGGTAGAGTTCAAGAATTCATCAGCTGCATACAACACCCAGTGCTCATTCCATCACGTGCCCTCCTTAATGCCCATCATCCAGTTACCCCAACCCCACACCCCACCTCCCCTCCAGCAACGCCCTGTTTCCTAAAGTTAAGGGTCTCTTATAGTTTCTCTCCCTCTCTGGTTTCATCTTATTTTTCCTTTCTTTCCCCTATGTGCATCTGTTTTGTTTCTTAAATTCTACCCAGGAGTGAATTCATCTGGCCTTTAACTTATTTCAGTTAGCATAATACGCTCTAGTTCCATCCATGTCTTCGCAAATGGCAAGACTTCATTCTTTTTGATCTATGCTTTTGTATCAGAATAAGGCAACTCAGAAAAAAGTGTAAAATTTTATTCAACAGCAAGGTGACACGAAAAAGCCTGTTCCCTCCTCCCCACCCCCCATTTTGGGATCAGGTATTTGGAAACTGGGACTTTAATGTCCTCTCCACAAGAATCAGTGAACCAAAGCTAGATTTTGTTTGCATCTGTTTTGTGGGTATCCATGGGTTTTATAGGATTTTTCTTTACTTCTAGATGGTACTACTAAAATTTTTAAGAAGGGCTCTGTTTAATTGGTTTAAAGGCAAGTGTGTGTAAGAATTGAGCATTCCATAACTCAGATAAATGTTTTTCAGGTCCATGTGATCTGGAGAAATATTCACTATTAAAGCTACTTTGACATTGGTTTAATTAAAATACATGACTTTAGAATTATCAGCATTAAAATTCAAACTTATTTGACCAGCTTCACTAAGAATATGATCTGTGTTTTTTTAAAAAACGTATATAGCTTGAGAGACTGACCAACATAAACCTTTTTATGGGTAATCTAAGCATAGTTAAGAACAAATTTTCAGGATTTTTAGATAGGTTACCAAAGATTTTACAAGCTACAACTTTGAAGTTTTGCTAGGTTCAGTGATAAACCAAGTTAAATTAATTGGATCTCTAATTTTTGATCAATAATGAATCAAATACTAAATATAAGTTTATCTGCGCTTGGTTTCCTATTACAGGGAAACTAAAGATATTTGGGTCTGTTAAATGTATGTTGTGCTTTTATTAAGCTACTATAAAAACATTTCTAGAAATTGGCAGATTTGTTTCATAATCTAAGTTTTGCTGTAACAGTTCAATTGCTTATTAAATTTTCACTAGAAACTAAGGTTTCTAAGAATTCAGAATTCTAATAAGTATAATCAAGACTCCTGGAACTATGGGAAGCGACTCTGTATGCAAAGTAAGATGTGGTTTTGGTAAGAAACGAGGGACGGAAATGCATTTTTGTCAAGGGAAAAGCAATCCTGAAAAATGAGACTAGTTAAATGTAGGACAAAATCTAAATGTAAAAAAGTTACAGAAAGTTTTTGGAAAAGAATCGAGTCCTCAGAAGATGGAGCTGAATGAATTTCAATATCAAAATATACAGTAGTAGAAAAACTAGAATTGGGTTTTTTGTTAAAATGACAAAGTTCTTAGATGATGGGCCTACTCTCCACAAATTATAAACCAAGGTTTTTAATGTGATCCGGAAAAGTTCTTATGTTTTCTCTCTATCAGGTCTTGTGTTACTTAAGTTGAATCTTATTTTTGACAAACTTCCCCAAATTCAGCTTCTAAATGAAGTCTTGAGTAGGCTTACTTGGTATGTTGAATTAACAAGGGAAGCCTTGTCAAATAAGAGATGATAAATCCTCTTAGGTTGTGTGGGTGAATGCGAGAAAATTCTCCAGAAATTATACAATATCCCTAAGTTTTGACAGGTCCTAGTAGAAGGTCATGAGCTGTCCTTGTCATTGAAATGTTGTGGGTCGCAGAAACGTTTCCTTGTCAACTGCATTATGAACGCTCCCTAGTGCTTGAACTGTGACACACTGAATGGTCTTCATGGTCACCATTTTACTCTGATCCTCTTACAACTGTTTCAGCTTCAAGGAGATCCATGGAAAGGACTTTGGACACACAGAGGTTTCTGATACCTTTAAGATCCTAAAACTAAGAATTTCTAGAACTAGTGGGAAAACTGCATTTAAACAGAACAAGAATTAACAGGGGGCCAGAGAAATTGAGGAAGATTGCAGATTTTAAGACTCTTACTTAAAATCTTGTTATTTCTAAGGTTTGCTCTCCCACATTTAAGGAAGCTTTTTCTCTTAACCTATCTAGGACTTATACAAATTTGGTAAAAGTTTCCTTTGTAAACTAATATGAAACCTTTCTCCCTGCCTGATCCCTCCAGAATTCAGAAACTCTCCCTGAGTATCCTCTGATGGCATTTCTTATTTTCACAAGTTCAGTAAGACTCTGTCTCCTTGTAACAGGAAACCATTGGTTCTGTTACCAAGGCTTTGACTGGAAGGTCATATTTGAGCAAGACAAGCATGGAGTCAGACATGATCAGACAGCTTTAAGGAACTAGGGTTGACATTATAGAGCCAAGGAAACCCGTTGGAAATAACTATCAATCTGCTACCTTGTTGACAGAGCTCCTGGAAGTCTTACCTGGTGAGTCAAAAGTCACTTCCTGGCAGTCTCAAGCCCCAGGATATTTGGGGGACCTTGAGAAGAGACTAAATACCCGAATCTGTAGCTATTACAGGTGAAATCAGAGGACAAGTGTTTGGCTTGGACTCTGGTCTTGAGAGGCTATTAAAAGTTCAGTCTAAAATTCCTTGCACAAAGTTCCAGTAAAACAGATTTTTTTTTAAAGACTTATTTATATGACAGAGATCACAAGTAGGCAGAGAGGCAGGCAGAGAGAGAGAGAGAGAGAGAGAGAGAGAGAGAGGAAGAGAAGCAGGCTCCCCACTGAGCAGAGAGCCCGATGCGGGGTTCGATCCCAGGACCCTGAGATCATGACCTGAGCCGAAGGCAGAGGCTTTAACCCACTGAGCCACCCAGGTGCCCCCCCCAAAACAGATTTTTAAAAAGCTTATATGGTCAATCAGTACTCCTGTTGCACTTACATAATTAGGCCCAGACATTAAAACTGGGCTTCTTTTGCCAACAAGTTAGTCTTAATTGGGCTGAGGGTAATTCTGGAAATCCTGTTTTAATAACCTACCTTTGTGGATGTTAAATTCTGATTCTGATTGCCTTTGAATGTTTGCCTCTAAAACTGGGCTGGATCCTGAATTATTCTGGGTTCCTTGAGCATCTGACTAGAACTCTAAGGTTTTTCTATTTCTTTTTTTGACTAAGATTTTCTATTTGACCTGGACTCACCCTGCCCTCTTCCTTGAAGCCCTATAAACCAGAGCTAGACAATTTCAGGTAAATGTCAGAGACATTGCCACAACAGCCCATATTTAGACCATCTTTGTGCCAGTTGCTGTATGGGCCACTAGGACCACCAGGGGCATTCAGACCGAAGACTGGGTAAGATCTGTCAGCTTGCCACCGGCTGCCCTCACTCCAGCTAAAGATGCTTCAAGCCTGACATCTAGAAATTTCTCCCTGGCAGCCCTTGGCACTCAGGTACTGAATTAATAATCTGTTCCAACCAATCACATATTTTTCCTTTGTTTCCATAGAAATGCCTCTTATTATGGGACTGCTTGTACAATATAGGCCTAACTATGAGAGCCCACCTCTGTTTAACTGAACTTGTTCTCAAGACTGGCTGTGTCATGAGACATGAAACAGACTTCTTCCCGAAGGTCCAGAACAGTTAAACTCTGGCTGGGAGGAATTAACATTGATCCATAATGTTTGTCTGGCGGGGTGGGGGTGGGGAGGACATCTGGGTCAGAAGGTAGGTCCTTCCCCTCACTTCTCACCAAACCCCGGGCACTTCTCCATGTCTTGATAGTTGGAAACACAAGAGGGATCTACTTATTAAGGAACTTGGTTAGTCCTTTCTGGTCGCAGTTCCAGTGGAATTAGAGGGCTAGTCCCTGACTAAATTTCTTATTGAACAACCAGGGAATCAACTCCGGATGGGGATTCCTTGCCTAGTTATCGAGAGGAGAAATCTCGATCTTCATTTTTACCCTGGTGGGGAATAAGGGCTCATGAACACATGATCAAAAATCTTTTTATCCCCTTAGGCATGTTGGCCCATGAACCCGCTCAAGCACGAGCAGCCCCACAAAAACCATTCGATTCGACGCCTGCGCCGGGGGTAGTGCTGGACCAGAGAAAGACCTCGGGTTAGATTTTGGCAGAACAAGGAGAGGGCCATGCCAGGTAATTAGCTTCCTGCTGCGTTCGCATTAATTCTCCAGCCGAAGCGGACAAGCCCCCGAGACAAGAATAGAGAACAAGCCCGTTGCAGCAACAGATTCCTGCTCAAGTCCCTGCAGCAAGAGGGGGACCGGTTTTCTAGGCTTCGGGGATTAACCAAAATGAGCTTGTCTGTTGGGCTATTCTTTTGGTGACTTACCTACTCCTGAAATTCGGCAAAAGCAGGAATTGGAGCACCACAGTTAGGCCAGACACCGAACAAGGCTTACAGTCAGGACCAAAACCATTTCTTTCCTCCAGTCCGGGCCTCAGCGGCTCTTCGGCAGAAAGGAGCTAGACTGGTCCTTATCCCCGCCCCTCCTCACTGAGAAATGGGAGGGAAGCCCTGCAGCCCCCACCACGTAGACCTATCCCTCTACCTGCCTGGGACCGGAGTCACGGAGACAATTTTACAGGTTTTTAAAAATAGTAACAAAGTTGCCTGCCAAACAGCCTATAGGATGCTGTTCTGCCTGACCTAAGAAATGTCACGTGCTGTGTTTGCAAGAAGAAGCTTTGCTTTTTACCAAGTCCCTTCCGCCTCTGTAGTCCTGAGCCAGACTCATTAACGTAGGCACTTGAGCAGTGGTGCGGTACCAGCCGCTGAAGCCGAGGGACTGACCGGCAGACGGGACTGGAGGGGCCAGAAGGGACAAGATGATCAAGAAAGGAATCCTACCCTGACCCAGTCCCTCATCAGCCATCAGCGGGACTCAAGCCCCTGCGGCCCTTACCCTGAATTTTCACCCTTGAAAATCCCCTGCTTTATAAGCCGGTGGGGAGTTGGGGACATTCTCCTGGGCCGTGCCACATCAATAAAAAGCCTGTCTTCACTGCAAAAGCTCGGTGTCTCTTTTTCTTGGCTTGTGGTGCATCAGGTGCACAAACGCCCTTGGTTTGGTTACAGGCTCAGTTCTGGAAGAGCCGGGGGGCCACGGAGCCTTCCTCTTTAAAGACACCCAGCAAAGTAGCAGTTTAAAGAGCATCTGTGGGGAGGAATTTAATTTCCGAACACACTGGAAGCAGGGAGACTTCTTTAAGGATAAAAGAGCTGGTGGAGACTAGCTAGTCGTCAAAAGGCAGACACCTGTGGGAGCCACTGCCACCAGCTGCCACTGTGTGCCTGCACCCCCTGCCCCCTGCTCCTGCCCCCACACACCCTGCAAGCAGCCCCAGCAAGGACAGGCACCCTCCAAAGGGACTCCTGCCCTGGGCAACAAACCATACACCAGAGCACCTGTAGTCCCTGCAGACAAGCCTTACAGCTGGCAGAGGGATGGGGGGAGGGGGGGGCAGGCATCAGGGCTAATCGCTGGCCTGAAAACCTCTTAGGGGCAGCACAGGGAGTGGGCCCAGCCGATAGGTGGGATGTAATTATTTGCAGTTTAAATAGATATAATTTGCAGTTTACGAAATATAGGGGTACCTGGGTGGCTCCACCTGTTAAGGCCCTGCCTTCGGCTCAGGTCATGATCCCAGGGTTGAGGACGGAGTCCAACAATGGGCTCCTTGCTCAGCGGGGAGCCTGCTTCTCCTGATTCCTCTGCTGCTCCCCCTGCTTGTGCACACTTGTGCTCTCTGAAATGAATAAAAGTCTTTTTTTTTTTTTTTAATAAATACAATAGTGAAACTTGGCCGACATTTAGGCACCTGTAAAAGCAAAAAAAAAATCACTCAAAACACAAATGAAAACTTGGTAAGACCGGTTTTCAACAATCATGCTGAACTTAAGGCAAAAATAAAAACAACTTACAGTAACCTAACAGTTCTATAGTAAAGTACACGGAGAACAGACATCCTGCATAATACATAAAACAGGATACATATATGACTACGTATTTAACACTTCAAAGCTCTTTTCTGAACAGTAAGAAATAAAGAAGAATTACTAATTTGAATTGAGAGATTATCCTGATTTCCTACTTGATCCAGATGTTGAACTTAAAGTAGAAGTTATCTATAGAAAGGGAATTTTATACCAAAAAAATGACAAATTTGAGAGCATATATTAGCTTTAAAGGTCTTTTATAAGACTGAAATGTTCTGGGTGCCTGGGTGGCTCAGTGGGTTAAGCCTCTGCCTTAGGCTCAGGTCATGATCTCAGGGTCCTGGAAGGGAGTCCGGCATCGGGCTCTCTGCTCAGCAGGGAGTCTGCTTCTCCACTCTCACGCTCTCTCACTCTCAAGTAAATAGAGAAAATCTTTAAAAAAAAAAAAAAAAGACTGAAATGTTCTAATGAACCAAATGTTAATTTCAGTATATGGGGAAGAACAAAACAAACAGTAATACCACTAAACAGACGCAAGTGGTAGGTGCTGCTTTATGCATCAATCCTTACGCAAACTAGATGAGGTAGGTAAGGAGGAAATGAAGATAAAAAACCTGGCTCAACCTCACACACCTAGACTCTCAGGAGAATTCAAACCCAGGCGGTCTGGTTCTGAGTTCGTGGGATTAACTGCTATGCTCGGCCCCTCTCTTCATGGAAAAGTTGAAATTAACAGACTAGAAAAAGCTGAACAAATAAAACCAGCAACTGGCTCTCTGCAAAGACCAGTAAAGTATATAAATCCCTGGTAAGTTCTGATAAAGGAAAATTTCACCCTTTGACATTTATAGGTGCTGCTTCTGGGCTCCCGGAGAAACTATACCTTAACATTTACCAAGGTCAGAATGAGCTGGCAAAACCTCAGAGCAGGGGCTCTATTTCTGCCCTGAGGACACATGGTACATCTGCTTTGTTAAAAAGTAACCAAAGGAGCATTCTACCCATAAAAACAAAAACAGCCCCTCCCTGTTCTCCACCCTCCCACATACACCCCTTAAGATTAAAGTCAATAGGCTTGCATATTACTAAAAAGATAAGCTGAAGCCTGTAACTTTCTGGAACGTTCTTTGTCAGGATGCTTTGTAACTCTTCATGTAAAAAGTGTATATAAGCCTCCACCAAATGTTCCTTCCCTGGAGCATTCTCTTCTTTGTGAAGATTGTATAATTCAGGCAGCTGTCCTAACTTGGGCTCAAATAAAACTCTCTTCCTTTCTCTTTAAAAATTTTTTTTAAAGTTTGTTCATTTTGCATCAAGATTTTTTGGCACCCTCGGCAACGTATCCGGGCCACTTGTCTGAGAACAGCTGGGGGTCGTCCCGAACTCAGCACGCAGTACCAGCTAGGCCCCTGCTGTGGTCCTCTGACTTCTCAGAACTTCACAGGTATTATCTGGTGAATTCTCCTGATATCAGACCTCCTTGATTTGAGCTGATGGCCCTTTTATTTGAGCTGTTGAGAGTCACCAGTAATATCGTCAAGGTGGGAATAACCTAGAGGGGTTGGAGTTGGGTGGGTTGGTTTAATTTGGTATTATACTCATGAATATAAGGCTTGAGTAAGTTTTCTAGCATGAGTAAGTTTTCTAGCTAGAAATAGGAGACTGAATCATTCAGCTCCAAAAAGAGACACTTGCTCCTCCTGGCCCAATGAAATGTTCAGGTGACAGAAAGCCTAGCAGAAATGTCCCAGGCTATTCCTCGAGACATGTTGGGGTCCTGTAGGAACTTCTCATCTCATAAAGTAATTAGCAATCGGCTCATCTGGGGACACACACATGATTGATCATCCCGTGCTCTGAGTTCCTTCGATGGTCTTAGATCTCACAGGGAGAAACTGGAACCCATGAGACTGTATGTATCACAGCAGTCTGGAAGAGACCCTTACAAGCCACGCCCTCTTGATCCACCACACTTAATGCCCTTAGACCTTATTCAAGCCTTATTCTAAAAATAAAAGTGAAACTAAAAGGAATGGGGAACCATGCTTCAAAAGCTAAAGAGCCCCCCATGGGGCACCTGGGGGCTCAAGCCTCCAACTCTTGATTTCAGCTCAGGTCATGATCTCAGGGTCATGAGATCGAGCCCAGTGTGGGGCTCCATGTCTGTTGCCCGGTCTGCTTAGGATTCTTTCTTGTTCTCTCTGCCCCTCCCCGCCTGTGCTCTCTCCCCCCAAAATAATGAAAAGCTAAACAGCCCCCCCAAAACCAACAGCTACCCACGGAAAACTCCAGCAGGCTATTTATACAATACAGATAGAGTTTTCATTTGCAAGTGCTTACTTACGCAGGAAAATATAAGGATAACCTGGGTCTCAGAGGGCCCAAATGGGCTTCTTTTGACACGTCTGAATTAGTTTTCTTGCATGCACAATTAGAGTAAGGCAGCTAGAAGATTAAGCAACCAGGGGGGGCCTGGGTGGCTCAGTAGGTTAAGCCTCTGCCTTCGACTCAGGTCATAATCTCGGGGTCCTGGGATCAAGCCCTGCATCGGGCTCTCTGCTCAGCGGGGAGCCCGCTCCCCCCTCCCCCTCCCCAGCCTGCCTCTGCCTACTTGTGATCTCTGTCAAATAAATAAAATCTTAAAAAAAAGATTAAGCAACCAGAAATGAGGCCATATTGGTTCATTCAGTGAAACCCACTGGCTTCTGGGGAGGAACGGATGCTCACGGAGGAAATCAGACCCTCATTTGGTGGGTTTGTTGCTGCAGCGTTTGGTGTCTCTGGGTGACACTGGCTGTGTTCTGATCGGAAAGTGTTAAATAATAAATGAGTCTGTAAATTATAATGCTATCTTGTAGTTAGATGTGTTTTAATAAAAGGGGGGTATGGAAACTCGGGGTCTTTAATTCCCTCTCCACAAATACGAGTGAAACAAAGGCGAAGTTTTGTTTGCATCGTGTTTGTGTGTGTGTCCATAGGCGTCACACACGGGAGTGATTTTCTCTACCTCCAGAGGGCAGTGTGAAAACTAATTTGTAAAGGAGCCCTACTTAATTGGCTTAAAGGCAAGTGCTTATAAAAATTAGGCATTCTAAAACTCGGAAAGATAAAAACTCAAATGTTTTTCAAGTTCACATGATCTGGGGTGAAATTCCTTGCATTCAGACTTTAATGTTACTCTATAACAAAGATGCCTTATGGAAAGGGACCCAATTGATGGTCCAAAGCGATAAAGATGGATAAAACTCTAATTAGACACCTGACCCTCACCCTGATAGAATAATGAAGAAAACAGGGAGACACTAGAAATCCTCTCGCTCCTCTCCTTGGCTCCCCCCTTTCCCAAACACAATGCCAGAATGGAAGCCCAACCCACTTCAAACTCCTGTACCTCCTCCCTAGGGCTGAGAAGCCACCAGAATAAACAAACAAACAGAAAAAAACCTGTTTTTGCCGGAGGGAGAGAGAGGAGACAGAGATGGAGGAATGTTAGTCCAAACTCTGAATTTGCCCCTGGCTCCCCAGGCCTTAAACAGCCCACCTGAGATTTCCCCAAAGAGCCCCACGTGAAACTGACCGGCCGGGAACAAGCTGCCTTTTAGTGGGCACGGGGGCAACGGATTCATCGTGAAAGCTGATTCAAGGTTGGTCTGATTAAAATAGACACGTTTGGGGGTTAACATCAAATATAACAGGTAATCAGCTTTTATTCTCCCTGAACTTACTAAATTCATGTGGTGTCTGTTGCAATTTGTCAGCAGAAAGGACTGAAAATGATCGTTGATTTTGTCTGTCTCGTGAAGTTTCCATGGGTAATTGCTAAGAGCAAATAGTTTAAATAAATAAAAACATTTATAGATAAACTTTTAAATAGCTTCCAAATTTTAGGGTTAAATTCATTGGGTATCTAAATCTTTTCCAAATAAGATAAAATGCTCAAGCATTAATTACTAAGCATAGGTTTGTCGGCTTAGGTCTTACTACAGAGAAACTAAAGATACGTCCATCTGTGAATAAACATGTTTTATGTTTTATCGGAAGTGATACTATGAAAAAATGCATTTCTGAAAATGATGAAATGTACTCATAAGTTTGCAGATCCAGGGAGTTCTAGTGTAATAGTACGTGAACGGTGACTACTTAGTTTTCACTGGAGACAGAGGTTTCTACGAGTTAAAATTCTGCACAAATGTAACTGAGACCACGAGAAATAAGGAAAGCAACTCTGCATGTAAGAGATGCGTGAGAAAGGTTTACGCAATGAGAATACATTTTTGTTGAGGGAAAAAAAAAAAGTAATTTTTGTCCTGAAATAAGACAGTCAGAATGGCTAAAGTTAAACAAGTTGGGAAATAACAGATGTTGGCAAGGGTGTGGAGAAAGGGGAACCCTCCTACACTGTTGGTGGGAATGCAAGCTGGTGCAACCACTCTGGAAAACAGCATGGAGGTTCCCCAAAAGGTTGAAAATAGAGCTACTCTACGACCCAGCAATTGCACTACTGGGTATTTACCCTAAAAATACAAATGTAGTGATCCGAAGGAGCATGTGTTCCCCAATATTTATAGCAGCAATGCCCACAATAGTCAAACTATGGAAAGAGCCTCAATGTCCATGCCTAGATGTCCATCAATTGATGAAAGGATAAAGAAGTTGTGGTGTGTGTACATATACATATATGTACATGTATATATGTACATGTACATATATATACGTGTATATATATGTTATATATGTGTATACACATATATACACACGTATATATGTATATATAGGTGTGTGTGTATATATATAGTATATATACATATAGTATTCCATATATATATATATATAGAGAGAGAGAGAGAGAGAGAATTCCATTGTGGGGTGTGTGTGTGTATATATATACACACACATACGTGTGTATACACACACACACACACACACACACACACACACCCCACAATGGAATACTATGCAGCCATCAAAACCCCCGAAATCTTGCCAACTGCAACGATGTGGATGGAACCAGAGGGTATTATGCTGAGCGAAATAAGTCAATCAGAGAAAGACAATTATCATATGGTCTCCCTGATATGAGGAATTTGAGAGGCAGAGTGGGGGGTTTGGGGGGTAGGGAAGGAAAAAATGAAACAAGATGGGATCGGGACGGAGACAAACCATAAGAGACTCTTAATCTCACAAAACAAACTGAGGGTTGCTGGGGGGAGGGGGGGCGGGAGAGGGTGGTGGGGTTATGGACATTGGGGAGGGTATGTGCTATGGTGAGTGCTGTGAAGTGTGTAAGCCTGACGATTCACAGACTTTACCCCTGGGGCTAATAATACATTATATGTTAATAAAAATAATAAAAAAATAAAGCACAGGCCTAAATAAGATTACAGATTTACAAAACTTTAAAACTTGATTATCTATTTAGCCAAGATGGCAGTAAGAGATTCTAAAAGCAAATACAGAGGGGCTGCATAACTGTTAGCAAAACCTGGCTCTTTTATTAAGAAGATTCAACTTTAAGTTCTCCAAGACCTGATAAAAGACAATACATAGAAACTGTTTTTCCAGGTACATTAAAAAACCTTTGTTTACAGTTTCATAGTACAACCAGACCAATGATCTAAGAAAATGCAGTCATTTTAACAGAAAAACCAAACTCCCATCTTATACTGGCGTACTTCTGAAATTAAAATTTCATGGGGTGCCTGGGTGTCTCAGTTGGTTAAGCGATTGCTTCAGCTCAGGTCATGATCCTGGAGTCCCACATCCGGATCCCTGCTCAGCAGGGAGTCTGCTTCTCCCACTGACCTTTCTCCGCTCATGCTCTCTCTCAAATAAATAAAATCTTTTTTTTTAAAGATTTTATTTATTTATTTATTTGACAGAGAGAGAGATCACAAGTAGGCAGAGAGGCAGGCAGAGAGAGAGGGGGAAGCAGGCTCCCCGCTGAGCGGAGAGCCCGACTCAGGGCCTGATCCCAGGACCCTGAGACCATGACCCGAGCCAAAAGCAGAGGCTTAACCCACTAAGCCACCCAGATGCCCCTCAAATAAATAAAATCTTAAAAAAAAATGTTCATTCCAAAAAGTTTACTTATTTATTTTTAAAGATTATTTTGGGGGAGAGCACACAAGTGTGCACCAGTGGGGTGAGGGACAAAGGGAAGAACCTCAGGCAGGCTCCCTGCTGAGCCAGGACTGGCGATCTCGATCACAAGCCAAAACCAAGAGTCAGACATTCAACCAACTGAGCCACTCAGCCTACCCAAAAGACGAATTTTTAAAATAATTTATGCAGTTCCTATTTTCATCTTGCATGTTGATATAGGCTCATTGAGACAAGGACACCGAGGCGCCTTCGGGATCTGCGTTCTGTTCTGGTGGTGGGCGAGAGGGTGGGCTGATCAGAGCCCCCATCAGGAACGAGGGAGTCTCAGCTGTGGGAAGGCCACCAGCAGACGTTCTCAACTCTCAGAGGCCGTCAAGGATGGTCTTGACTGAAGATCTGTCTTGCCAAGGCCATAGCCTCTTCCCAGGTGGTCCCATCCAGTGACCATTCATAAGAGGGTAGCAAATTCTGGCTCTTTTGCTCCAATTCAGGAGGGTTCTCAAAGGCACCCCAGCTTTTGGAACCTCAGAGAATCCGCTCAGCTTCTACCTAACCTTGCTCCCTTGCCCTCCCTTCTCTTCCCCAGGTGTCCGTCACTTCGCTAATAAGCTTTTTGACCTACTCGTCTCCGTAATCTTAGTCCCGACCATGCACAAAAATTCCTTTCTCAAGATTCCCTTCTCACCAACCTTCTACAACTTTCCTTTTTAAATTCAGATTTTGCCCTAAGTTTTCCCCTCTTTAAGTAACCAGTCTCGCTTCCCCTGCAGAGTTGTTTCCCTTATTAAAATTCTCAACTGTTAGTAAATGCGGTCGATCACCAAATTGCACACCTGAAACTAATGGAAACTTGTGCATCAACTATCCTCAAATTCAAAACAAACTGTTAGAAACCGTAGTTCCTAGTGAAAACTAAGCAGATTACCCATAAAACTTCATAAGACATTACACAAAATTCTAGGGTTTTTTTTCCCTTTCCCCTCCCTGACAAAGTTTGCAACAGATAACATGAATAACATGGTCCTACCTGACTTGTAAACACAGGCGAAAACGTAAGTTTTACATCAGATGCTGATAACTCTAAAGACGTGTCCATTTTAATTATACCAACGACCTTCGCACGTTTTCCTAGATGACATGAACTTGAAAAACATCTGGGTCAGTTTCTGTCTTTCAGAGTTTAGAATACCTAGAGCTCTTGCACAAACCAATTTTAGCAAAACCACCAAAGGTTAGAGAAAACAGCTCACATTTACAACATACAGGGACCGCACACAAATACACAAGTAAGATCGAACAAAATCCTAGAGGCCCAATTTCCAAATACCTCCCTTTTACAAAATAAAACTGGGAAGGTGGTATTATAATTTATGGATCCATTTTTGGCCATTTTCCCCCAGATTCTAATGAATATTGTTACCAAGCATTGATGGGGCGGGGGGCGGGGGGAGAGATTGCGCAGTTTTGGAGAACACAACCCAAAGGGCTGCATGCAGGCGCTGACTGTCATTTCCCATTTTTCAATCAGAACAAGGCTGGTTTTATCCAAAGACACCAGAAGCTCCGTAGCAAACCGAAGAAGCTCAGAGTACCTCTGTGAGCATCATTTATTCCTCCCTGAAAGTTGGGTCTGCACCAATTGAACCAAATAGTTTCCTAGATAACCCTTCTTTGTTTGCTTAAAGGACTTATTTATTTATTTATTTATTTATTTTAAAGGGGTTTGGGGGAGGACAGAGGCAGAGAGGGAATCTCAAGCAGACTCCCCTCCCAGCGCGGAGCCCCATACCGGGCTGGATCTCACCTGAGATCATGACCTGAGCTGCTTAACCGACTGAGCCAACCAGGCATCCCAGCCCCTTACTGATGGAGCAATAAAAAAGGCTAAGAGAGCCAAACCAAACGGGAGGAAGGAGAAGCTCTCCTGCCCTCACAGAGTTCTCACCAAGAGATGTCTGTCCACATGGAAACCAAAAATGGTTTCTTTCCCACAAGAGTTACAGTAAGCATCCAAGGTCCGTGGCGGGCCGTCAGTGTGGGGTCCTGAGGATGGTCCCTTAGGACAAAGAGCCTGGACAGCTGCTAACCCTAACCCTAACTCCTCCCAGGACTCTGGCTGCAAGCCGGGGGGCCCGAACCCCCAGCAAAGAGCTCCAGGCTGACTTGCCCGACTTGTAACTGAACCCAGGCTGGTGAGCCCAACTCGCAGCAAAGCCAAACTCGAGATACTGAGGAAAGAGCAAGGAAAGGATTTATTGCAGAGGGAGCCAACCCAGGAGTCCGGGAGCACGCCTCAGCTCCGCCTCCTGAAAGGAGGACAGTCTGGGCAAGTTAAAGGCAAAGCAAAGAAAGTTGGGGTAGGAAGTTTCAGCTGTGCCTAGTAGTCCTGTTAACCCTTTGGTTGCTGGTTCCATTTCCACATAGGCACTTCATGGGTTTTACCTGGGTTTTAGGGAACCGTTCAGAAGTGTGGGGTTCTGTGTAACACATTACAATTTTTCCTATTAAAAATGGATATGGAGGGATGACCGGGTGACTCAGCTGGTTAAGCGTCTGTCTTCCATTCAGGTCATGATCCCAGGGTCCTGGGATTGAGCCCCGCTTCGGGCTCTCTGCTCAGCTGGAGGGGGTGGGGGTCTGCTTCTTCCTTTGCCTCCTGCTCAGCCTGCTTCTACTTTCTCTCTCTTTCAATCTCCATCAAATAAACACAATTTTTTTTTTTTAATGTGTGTCCAGGGGTGCCTGGGTGGCTCAGTGGGTTAAGCCTCTGCCTTGGGCTGGGGTCATGAGCTCAGGGCCCTGGGATTGAGCCCCACATTGGGTTCTTTGCTCAGCTGGGAGCTTACTTCCCTTCCTCTCTCTGCCTGCCTCTCTGCCTACTTGTGATCTCTCTCTCTCTGTCAAAGAAATAAAATCTTAAAAAAAAAAAGGTGTGTCCATAGATAGACTTGTACATGAACACTCATTGTGTGTTCTTTGTAATAGCCAATTGTCTTCCAGCAGACGAATGGGTAAAAATTTTTAGTATATCCATAAAACAGGACACTATTCAGCAATACAAAGGAACAGACTATTGGTGAGCACCACATGAATGAGCTTCAGAATAACGATGAGAGCTGAAAGTCGCCAAAACAACAAAAAAAGGTACATACTGATGACAGCATTGATATAAATCTCTAGAAAATGCAAACTCTGGAGACAGACCATGGACCAGTGGTTGTGTGGGACTTGGGTGATGGAGGGGAGGGAGGGATTACAAGGAAAACCTTCCAGCATGAGGGATATACTCACTATCCTGACCATGGTGTATCTCCATAAAAGCTCATCAGATGCTGTACTTTAAAAATGTACAGTTGGGGGGGCGCCTGGGTGGCTCAGTGGGTTAAAGCCTCTGCGTTAGGCTCAGGTCATGATCCCAGGGTCCTAGGATTGAGCCCCACATTGGGCTCTCTGCTCAGCAGGGAGTCTGCTTCCCTTCCTCTCTCTCTGCCTGCCTGCCTACTTGTGATCTCTGTCAAATAAATAAATAAAATCTTAAAAAAATAAAAAATAATAAAAAATAAAAATGTACAGTCGATTGACAATTACACCTCAAAAAACCCCCAAAACTTATTAAAAATAGGAAATAACTTTCCAGTTAGCGTTTTTCGCATAGAACCTCCAATGGTCATGAACATGATTTTTCATTCCTGATATTAAGCGGAAAATGCTTCTGTGTGGAAGACGGGACTAGTGACCTTGCCACACAAGTTCTCCCAGCCCAGGGGTCCTGCAGGTCCTTATTCTGAACTCTGCAACTCCTGCGGGAGTCAGAGGGAGGAGACCAGAAGGGTCTGGGGGCTCCCTGACCCCTAGGTTCTAAAAGCACCTGTACCGGCCTCCCCTTAAGCCTTCTGTAGCCTCAAACTTCCTGGTCTCCCCACATCCCTGCTGGGCGGCCTTCCCTTCCATGCTCCGCGCCAACCTGCTTTCTCTGGCTTGCAGACAATCTGAGAAAGCCAACGTGAGCCCCAGGCCTTCTGGAAGAGGCTTTCCAAAGTGGCCCATGTCCTCCTTGAACCCGTGCGAGCCCGACACAGCCAACTCCCTCGGACTCGGGGCTGTTTCTGAGCCGCGCCGAGCGGGCGGCGGCGGTGGCTGCGATGTGCGCAGTCGGCCACCAGGAGGCGCCAGGCCTCCCGCGGGGTGCACCTGCCCGCGGGACGTGCCGCCCTCCAGGTACATCTCTCCCTACTGCAGGGAGACAAGTCCGGGCAGAGGCATTGAGAGGCCGCCTGTGAGGGGGCCGAAGCCGTTCTCTGGGTTCCTCTGGGCACCGGGGCGGATCTGAAAAGGTCCATCTGCGATCTCCCCTCCCACTCACTGACGCCCCACGGCGGCAAAGCCCTGGTTTGGGGCCTCTCCAGGCATCCCCTCTCCGCAGCGACAGTTCTAGAGATTCTGGTTTAAAGATCTTTCTGTCCTTATAAACGTTTTTCACTTTGGCTGTACTTGTGAATCACCTGGGGGGCCTGAAAAATCCCAATTCCCCGGGACATATGGAACTTCTCTCACCTTTCACTGATCAAAGCAAGTCACAGAGCCACATCTAATTTCAGGATGTCCGGGAGAAACAGCTGTCTTGGGTGGTCAGCACAAACATCACAGCCCTCTGGGCGCCTGGGTGGCTCAGTTGGCTGAGCGTCTGTCTGTCTTCGGCTCAGGTCATGATCCTGCAGTCCTGGGATTGGGACCCATGTCAGCCTGCGGGCTCAGCAGGGAGTCTGCTTCTCCCTCTCTCCCCTGCTTGTGCTCTCTCTTGCTATCTCCCTCTGTCTCTCAAATAAACAAATAAAATCTAGGGGCGCCTGGGTGGCTCAGTTGGTTAAGCAGCTGCCTTCAGCTCAGGTCATGATTCCAGGGTGCTGGGATGGAGCCCCGCGTCAGGCTCCCTGCTCAGCGGAGAGCCTGCTTCTCCCTCTCCCTCTGCCCGCCGCTCTGCTTACTTGTGCTATTTCTCTGTCAAATAAGTAAATAAAATCTTTAAAAATAAATAAATAAATGAAATCTTTAAAAAAAAAAAAAACCACCCCAAGAAAAATACAAAACTAGTAAAGAAAAAGAGGTACCAAAGAAGATGATGCAGGGATTTTATAGGTAAGTTCTCTCCAATTTAAATGATACTCTCTAAAGAATAGATCACCCTGGAGCTATTCAAATTATTTTCAGGTGCAAACCTCCCTTATGTGCCTTATGAAGTGAACATTGTCTTAAAATCTGATAAGATTCATCACATAAAAGTAGATTATGGATTGGGGCGCCTGGGTGGCTCAGTGGGTTAAAGCCTCTGTGTTCAGCACAGGTCATGATCCCAGGGTCCTGGGATCGAGCCCCACATTGGGCTCTCTGCTCAGCGGGGAGCCGCCTTCCTCCTCTCTCTCTGCCTGCCTCTCTGCCTACTTGTGATCTCTGTCTGTCAAATAAATAAATAAATAAATAAAATCTTTTAAAAAATACATTGTGGATGAAGCTCAGTTGTGGAGGCGTGTGCGAGAATTACAATGAAATTATTAGCAAACTGCAGACATGTAGTAAAGGAATAATAACAGCAAAGGCTTTAGATAGTACTTACTGTGTGTCAGGCACTGTTCTAAAGGCTTTGCAATGTTAACCAATTTAATATTTACAAGGACCTACTATTTAGATGTTACTATTACTATCCCCCTTTTATAGGTGGGGAAGAGATGCGTGGATTCTTGTTATATTCCTTGCTTTAGAGCTGAGATGAAAAACGTGCAGTGAAGGCGAATGGAGAATGGCCGCTCACAGGTGCTTCCCGCACATCATTTCCTGGCCCTAAGGGAATGTGGACTTGTGGGCCCTGCTGTCCGTTTGCGGGAGAGGTGGAGTAACGTAAGTATCACACAAGATGGCGGCTAATGTAGTCATCTCTTCGTTTTCGCTGAGTGGAGGTTCATATGTGTAGGGGCTGTAAGAATCTGAGTCAGACCAGCGAAGCTGATTTGAGGGAAGGGAGACAGTCAGGGAGGGGTCAAGGCTGCCCCCCAGCTCCCCACACCCTCAATCCCTCCTTTTCTTCAGAACCCTCCATCTTCTTGCTCCTCCATCTTCTTCTGTAGATTCAGAGACCTCTGGTGCCTTCAGGCCTCCCTGATTCAACTCTGAAGACTGGATCACATTTCAGAAACATCCATGTCCTTCCATCGGGCCAAGTCTGTGTCTACCATTTTACTCATTTCTTGAATCTCAACTTCTACAACTTCTTTCAAGCCCCCCCTGGGAAGCTGGACAGAAATGGCAGTGAGTTAGCACCCTGGCCTGGGTTGTAGGAGGTAGGGAGGGGGTCATGCATGAATCGGTCCTTTCTCTCTCTCTCAGGGGTCGGTTGCTAGGCCTGCTCTTCTCGGGTGTGTAAGGGACAGCCAAGTCCCCCTCCAGGAGCCCAGTGTTCCCATCTCTCCAATTCCACCAATGGGCAAAATTCTGAAGGTCCCACATTCTTTGGTCTGAGCTGAGACACTCCTGAAAAGATTAGGGCAAGACAAGGGAGAAGGAAGATGGGTTCTCTGAGCCTTCCTGTGCAGGACAGGGAAGTCCACTTATTAAGGCAATGAACATGGGGAGCCTGTGCCGTGCTAAGCACGCTGCGGGTGTTGGCTACTGTGGTGAACAAAAGAAACTCCTTGGCTTCCTTGTACTTACACTCTTGAGGGAGGGGGTCCAAGCAATAAGCAAATAAAAAGGAGAGGCCAGTCAAGGAAGGTGGAGAAAGAGTGCTACTTGTTCCTTGGGGTTTGGAGGAGTCCTCTGTAGGGGGGACGCACAGGGGCCGGAAGGTGGCGAGGGAGTGGGCCAGGCCGCTATCTGGGGGATGAGTATTTTGTACAGAGGGAACAGCAAAGACAAGGGTGTGGAGGTGGGATTGCTCATGGGGTGTCTG
Organism: Martes martes; assembly: GCF_963455335.1. Lineage (NCBI taxonomy): Eukaryota > Metazoa > Chordata > Mammalia > Carnivora > Mustelidae > Martes > Martes martes. Next base: position 75,834,092 of record NC_137900.1, read on the forward strand.
AGGAAAACGGTGTGCATAAACAATCAGGCTTAACAGAAATGTGGAGAATTAAGGTCGTTGTGTCAGGCTATGGGGATCTTGGCTGCTGGTTGATGGCGTCCGCGCTGCTGGCCAGGTCTTATCTCCCAGGCCAGGCTCTCGGGACCCACCTGGCACTCCAGTTCTCTGTCTTTACCAAGAGGTTAGCCAGTAATTGTCTATTATTCTAATAACCCAAACTGATCCATCATACGTTTTTTGAAACCAACAGAACAGTGTTTCTGAAATGTTAATTTTTAAGAACAACAGCGAGTATCTCGATGGGCTTGCTTCCAGCACAGTCTGCACCCAGATCCTGTCCTGGGACAAGAAGAGCAGATGACAAAGTCCTCCGAGTCCAGAGGAGAGATTTGGAATCTTCATCCTTGTCCTTAAACCCCAAAATAACCTCAGGGTGTCCTGGTTTGATATTTACTCTGGAAGTTTATTTGACATTCATCTAAATTTCCTCCTTTCAGGCTCAAGAGAGTCCTGATATTTGAAAGAGAGCCGTAAAAGGACAGCTTGCAAATAGCTCCTTGTCCCACAGTGATATGATCGAAGGCTCATCTTACTGAAGGCACGTTGTAGGGACAAGCCTGTCTGCTTGGCAGAAATGCGGCACGAATAACTACAGTAAATAACGGGGGGGGAGAGGCCATGTATAGAAACGGGGGCTGGAGATCTGCTTCTTTTAAGGGCCAGAGAGTAACTAATTTAGTTTTTGTGGGCTAACAGGCAAAATCAAAGATATTATGTAGGTACTGACATAATAATACAGAAAGCACATTGTTGATGAGACTTAAAATATAATATTGAGTACAATTTATTTTTAACAGAGGTCTATTGGTTAGAAGAATGGATTTGGGAAGGATAATATTTTGCTTAATTGGGGTTGAAAATCAGTGTTCCTAACATGTTCTTAGCTCACAGGCTATACAAAAATAGGCAGATGGAAGGATTTGGCCTATGGGCCATGGTTTGCCAACCCCTGGTATAGAAAGTACTGTTTCAATGTTTAAAATGGGCCTGAGGGGTGTCTGGGTGGCTCAGTGGGTTAGGCCTCTGCCTTCGGCTCAGGTCATGATCCCAGGGTCCTGGGATCGGGCCCCGCATCGGGCTCTCTGCTCGGCAGGGAGCCTGCTTCCCCCTCTCTCTCTACCTGCCTCTCTGCCTACTTGTGATCTCTGTCTGTGAAATAGTTAAATAAAATCTTTAAAACAAAACAAAACCAGAAAATCAACCTGGGACACACGTCTTCCATTCCGCTGGATGCGAATACACTTTCCTTGCTATATTTTGAGGCCCAAGCAGAGTTTCCTTGCATATATATATATATATATATATATTTTTTTTTTTTAAGATTTTATTTATTTATTTGACAGAGAGAGAGGCAGAGAGCACAAGCAGGCAGAGAGGCAGGCAGAGGCAGAGAGAGAAGCAGGCTCCCCACTGAGCAAGGAGCCCGATGCGGGGCTTGACCCCAGGACCCTGGGATCATGACCTGAGCCGAAGGCAGCGGCTTAACCCACTGAGCCACCCAGGCGCCCCTTCTTGCATATATTTTTAACTCCGGGAAGAAAACGTGGCATATATGACCTACTGAGTAATCCTAATTCGTACTTGTCTGCCTTTGAAATATTGCTCACTGGGGCTCTTTGCAGCAAATTTATTTCCCTTCCTTTACTCAATTTATTTTCAGGCCCTAAGAATGTGTTGATGGCCAGTGAGGTGATAGTTAGGATGATAAGAAAACAAACAAACAAACAAACAAAAAAACCCCTTAGGATTTAAGTATCATGGTGGAGAATCCCTGGTTGGACTTGGCTGGGAGATGGGGCCTCCAGTTCCTGAGCAAAGTGTACCAAGAAGCAGTAGCATAGCTCCTGGTAGTGGCAGGTTCCACCATCTTTTGTAGGACCCCTGATTCCATTAGATATTCTAGAAGATGTTTAAATGGGTTTGAAAACACGATGCCTTTCTCTCTGTATGTCTTTTTGGTGAAATAACCCGCCTGGGTTGACATCAGCAAGAAGAGGCAATGTGAGCCCTCATCCCCTCACAGAACCACCTGTTTCAGGCACCACTCATGGGTGAGGATCCCTCTGTGGGAGTTAGGAAGGACACCTGGGAGGTTCCAGCACCCAAGTGGAGCAACATAATCCAAGACTAGAAGCACCGAAGAAAGTTAAAGGAATAGTTTCTCTTCACCTGTGTTACCGCTCCCCTGGGTGACACAGCATTGGCATCTCTGGGAGCTCATGAGAAAGCAGAATCTCAGGGAGAGTCATGGCTCCTTTACCCCGAAGTGAAGCAGTTGTAAGCGCGGCTGTGAAGTGGCAGTCAAGTCTTAGTAGGACATTAAGTAGGACGTAAGGCTGAGCCGTAAAAAGTCACAAGCCTGCAGGCAAAGAAGGTGTTACAGCCCACTGCACCCAAATCCTTTGTTTCCAATGGGCTCAAAGTAACCACTTTAAATTAAGAAAGGGAGGTGGGGTGGGAAGGCATAAATGTCAATCTAGAAAATCCCGGCGTTTCCAGGCTTAAATCTATGCTTGAATAAGATTTTTGGGGATCTGGTTATCCATACAGGAGAAGTCAAGAGTTAAATGCATCAGATGCCTACTACTGTCTTTGCAGAATTTGCATTGCCAAAAGAAATTTAGGTCTGGCCTGTAGCAAAAGCATGTGACTCTTTAATCCTCAAAGTAATCTCTCCAAGCTTCGACAAGCGGAACGTGGGTGTGGCTGGTGGTGCAATGAACCAGAGGCTCCCAGAGCCAGGGGCCACAGAGGACAGTGGGCATAAGACCATGTTTCCTCCACATTCTCCTTTCTCTCACTTCCTACAACTCAGCTTAACCACACGGATGAAGACAACTGTCCTAGAGTTGGAGAAATAAGATAGAAAGAACAGAATTGCCAGTCAACTTGGAACTCTTGCGTCAGATTGTTCATGGGAGGGCAAAATTAATTCTATCTTCATTAAACCACACCAGATTATGGTAGGGTCCCCCCCTCCTTTTTTTCTTTTTCTTTTTTTTTAACAGCAGGCAAAGGTAGATAAACTAATGAAGTGTCCCAAACTGAGATCTTGAGGTCCTTCCCCGCTACACTGGTTCCTCCAGCTGACTGGAGAAAATGGCAATTCTATCCTCCTAGTTGCCCAGGCCAAGCTCCTTGGACCGTCCCGTGTCCTAACCCCTAAGGATGCACAGCATTAAACCAGACCTAGCATTTGTGATTTAGGTTGATGCCTCCCAGAATTCCAGGCAGCACGTGCATGGAGTGGGTCCCAGTTCTAGTCCTAAAAAGATTAATACTCTTCAACCAAAGATCATCAGGAACATACTGGAGTTGAAAAAATTGGGTTAATTATTGCAGGAAGGAAGAGCGTCACCATGGGGAACCATGAGCATCTCGGGAAGAGAGGGTTAGGAAGAACCTACTACAGGATTTGGGGAGGATCTGGGGAAGCTCTAGATCGGGTGCAGCCAGAAAGCAGGGGCAAGTCAGAGTGGTTATCTTAATAAATCTTATCCATAAGGGGCGGACATGAGCCTGAGGATAAAGAAGTAGAATTCACTCATTTTAGCAGAGAGAGGGGGCATATTTGCGCAATGACCTTGTTTTTAGGATCTCAGAGTGACGTAGTCTGATGTTGACCTTTGATGAGATTGTTTATGTCTAATTGGATTAACAGTGGTCTAGCTGTGAGCATCAGGCCAACTTGTGATAACACTGAAGCCTAGTGGTGGGAGTCCGGCTGGTTCCAGATTAGCAGGGGCTGTTTTTTTCCTTCTTAAAGGGGTGGTGGTATCTCCTTTGCAGGCCACAGGCAGTCAGCTTCCTTCTGTGACCCCACTGGCCACTGCGACACTTGCTCCCAACCCTGCATGAGTCACTGCATGAGGGACCCAGCTCTGTACTCAGAACCCAGAGGACGGTGCTGCTCTGGCTTGTTTGCCCACATCATTTCTTTCTTTCCTTTCCCTGCCTTGCCCGTCCATTTCCAGAAAGACTGCTCTGCTTCTGATCTGCAGACATCTTCGCTCCTTGCTTTCCAGTGTTCTGAACATTTCTTGACTCATTTGCATCGAGTGTCTGGAGTTGGAGGGTAGGTCTCAGTGTGAGCTCAAGCTGCCATCTTGACCTGAGAACAGGGGATCTTTCTGTGCCTCCCTCTTGGCTGTCATATGACACTATCCAGCCATCTCCCATCATTAATGCGGGCTTCCTTGTGTTGTTATTGTTGGTAATGTCTTAAGTGTTCTCAAGGGTATGTTAAACCATGCCGCTCTGGGTATTAGCTGTTCTATCCCTGGAGTGTAAACATTTAAAAATGAGGGGGTCCTATGGGGCACCTGGGTAGCTCAGTCAGTTAAGCATCTGCCTTTGGCTCAGGTCATGATCTCAGGGTCTTGGGACGGAGCCCTGCATCAGGCTCCCTGCTAAGTGGGGAGTCTGCCTCTGCCCCTCCCCTCAACTCGTGCTCTCTTTCTCTCTTGCTTTCTCTCTCTCTCTCAAATAAATAAATAAAATCTTTTTTTTTGACAGTTAAGCTTTTTAAAAATATTTTATTTATTTATTTCACAGAGAAAGATCACAAGTAGGCAGAGTGGCAGGCAGAGAGAGAGAGGGGGAAGCAGACTCCCCGCTGAGCAGAGAGCCCCATGTGGGGCTCGATCCCAGGACCCTGAGACTATGACCTGAGCGGAAGGCAGAGACTTAACCCACTGAGCCACCCAGGTGCCCCCAAAATCTTAAAAAAAAAAAAAAAGAGGAGTCTTAGGGGCACTTGGGTGGCTCAATAAGTTAAACATCTGACTCTTGATTTCGGCTCAGGTTGTGATCTCAGGGTCCTGGGATCGAGCCCCAGGTTGAGCTCCATGCTCAGTGGGGAGTCTGCATGAGATTCTCTCTCTCTCTGCCCCTTAAATCAATCAATCAATCAATCAATCAATCAATCTTTTTAGAAAATGAGGGGTCCTAGATTTTCTTGAGATCTGGCATCAGAGAGATGGCTACTCCATCTGACAGACGTGTTAGCATCACTGTGTGGTACACCTGAAACTAATGGAACATTGTATGTCAACCGTCCTTCAATTAAAGAAAAAATGAGGGATCTCCCCCTGACTAGTTGACTTTTTACATAGTCTTTCGCCATATTTCAGCCAACCAGACCAAATGCTGAGGTCTGGAGCAGTAAGTCTGAATCTAATTTATTCTTCTGACCTGGAGGCAGAGTATGATGTGGGGAGAGCCACATGCCTCTAAAGTCTTCCCTCATTAGCCTTATGTCCATAATGACCAAGGCATTCCTTTTGTATGACAACCCCACCCAGGTCTTGCTAAATTTTACACTATTGCAAAAGGTTTATAAGTGGAGGTGGATCTTTAATTTCCCTTTCCCCAAAGCCTGTAAGCTGCCCAAAGAAGAGGTTGATAGCATTTTGGCTCTCTTGATGCCTCCTGACTGTAGCAAGTGCAAACTGGGGAAGGTAGGGATTACTCATACTTAATAGAATTTCACTCAGTATGTTCACGGTAGATAACTGTAGCGATTGAAAGAGCTTTACCAAGAGAATGGAAGGACACTGACCATCTCCTAGGATGAAGGACATGGAGAAGCTGAGAAATGGGGACATGTCCTGAAACATGTTGAGCCGGTACCAAGGTCAGCAGCGTCTGTCAGCATTCCATTGAAAAAGAGAATTCTAGGATGGGGCAAACTCTGGGCACGGTTGTCTTATCAGGTCACTAAAAAAATAGACAAATCAAAGGGGCAAGCGGCACTCACAGGGACAGAGAATTACTGCAGAGGAGGGAGAAACTCAGGGACAATTCTGAGAAGCTAGAGAAGGATTATGGGTTCAGAGGTCACCCCCCACATTCGTTTGTCATCAGCCCCACGTCTCTCATATACACAAAGACAAACCACAGGACTGCAAGGCTAATCATTTATTGCCCAGGTAGAAGAAGGTCTTATTCATGGTAGAGTTCTCCGGGGTATGGCAAAGAGAGTTGGAAGTTAGGAGGAAATCTTTGATTCTTGGTCGGCTGATGAGTTTTCCTAGACAATTAGGGAAGATCCTGAAAATGCAGACAGAGCTAATGCTTCCACAAGTGATAATGATGGAAATCAGGTCCCAGAACTTGTTACTAGATGGTGTGGGGACCATGGAAGGGAAGATCCTGGAGCCCAGATGAGGAAGTATTCACTCAGCACTAAATCAGCAGATGAAAAAGAGAACACAGAAATGTATTAAGCACTTCGTGGATTGAATTAAGAGCAAAAAAATTTTTTTATTACCAAGCCAAATGGTGAAGAAGAAGATATCAACCTGTGTTCTAACCTACGTTAATTGTCAGAATAGGGGAGGAAGGGCAATGAGTAAATGCCTTTTTTTTTTCCTGTTGCTGATTCCATCTTAATCTTCCCCAAACTGAATCTATGAAACAAAGAAAGGAAGCAAAGAGGGATGCTGGGCTTGTTTCTGCCATCTTCAGCAAGAGACATTTTGAAGAGTTTTTGATAAAGGGAGAGATAATGGCAAAGCCATAGCTACCTTTTATTAAAGGCTGCAACCCACATTATCTTAATGAAGCTCCACAATATATCTAAGCTAGGAAACCAAAGAGAAAATTCAGAGTCTGTTTTCCAGCTTACAAGACAAGCAGGCGTTCAGACAGCTCTAGTCTGAGATGAAAAGTTAAAGACGTGCAGAGATTGAAGGAAGAAACGTTTGCCATACATTAGAGGGTGAGATGGCTTCTGGGCATGGAAGATAGACCATGAACACAGAAACAGGTGTGTGCACGAATATTCAGGAATGAGTATGAAACTCACACCCTGTTACTCTTTCCCCTTATCAAATGTTTAAGTCCTAATCATTTTTAGCACATCATCAGTTACTGAGGTCTTTCACCAGCATTATGTCCACGTGGTAACTCGGTAGGGGAGACATTGTTGTTCCCCTTGTATTTGTTTAGGTCATTTGTTCAAAAGCTCATGGTAGGAATGAGTCCTGAACCCAGCCACTCCAATTCCACATCTCAAGCTCTCCCCACAAGCTTCCTTACCAAATTATTTTCATTATCATCTTTGGACACAAACCCCTAATGCTTCTGGAAGGCATTCATCCCTGGGCCACCCTCTCCACCAGAGATCACCAACCTGGAGTCCTGGTCCTCTTCACTCCCTTGGGCCTGGAGACAGCGATCTGGAAAGAGAGAGCACATGAGAACACTGACCCCAGTTTACTTTCCAGGGTAAGACAAAGGGGACTGATTGGGGGGATTGTCTTCTCTTGGTTTTTTTCCCCTGTAGTAACATCGGAATTTAGGAAGGGAAAACCAAAAAATAGCTAAACTTACCAACTTTAGTCAAGTCGATTATGTTTTCCTTAATAATTCCATGTTTTTGGCAATATTTCACAAACTTTTTCTTGACTTCTTCACTCGCGTCTGGTTCTCGGCCTGTGGGAAGAGTGACAGGAACTGTTGTGTCTTAAGTATGTCACTGAGGCTCATGATGGGGTGGCTCCAGATGGACGGGGAAATGGACGGCACTGATTGGGTGCCTAGGTGGAAGTCTTGGGGATGAGTTATAACCTGTCTTTAATGTGACATCTTCAGGATATACTTCTGGCATGATGAAAGATATTATCATTTTCCCATCACCAAGCCTGAGGGATTACCAAAGGTGAGCATCTGTCTTCAGGGGAGCTAAGACATTCCAGGATAAAATTGGGAGGACCGCTTTGTCTCCAGGCTTACCTTCCTTCCTCTCCCTCCCCACCCCAAGATGAGTGTCAGCGTGAAAATACTCTACCATAGAGCTCCATCAGTTGGAATGTGTGCTCCTCCTTGAAATTCACAAGATGAAATATAATATAGTCAGTGTAGTCTGTTTCAACAATGCTAAATAAATTGTATCCGTCATCTGTGGAGGAAACAGAACACAGCTCAGAGCTTGTTTGGTCCATGGGAAGCAAGGGAAACCCTTTACCTGGTCTCATCCACAAAACAAATTCAAGTGCATATGGTGGAAGAGATAGAGAGTGATATCTAATGCCTTCATCTACATCTCCCGTGGGCTTCATGAGGCAACATCCCAAGGGATATTGGTACAATGACTACTAGTGGTAGAAAAATTTAACCAAAGTGGCAACTTATGCTCTATCATCCTCCCTGAGACTCACCTACCACTCCTGACCATCTCTGCCAACACTGGTTCTCTGTCCTCTCTACAAGCCCCACTGGCTTTCCATACCCAGTGCTATATGCTGAGCCATGTGCTGTGGCAATGGCCCACCAGACATCATCAGAAATTGGGCAGGGAATGAGAAGCTGTCCTGCCACTTGTTTTTGTGCCAATTTTCTTTCCTTGGTGGACGTACATATAACCAAACTGCCTTCTTTATCTGATGGTATGATGTGCCAGGCATTGGCTTTTGTATGCAAGATTCTTCCCGATTCAGGATATTGTCTATTAGATGGCCCCCATTATATCATGTGCATAAACACTGATTGGGAATGGGTCAAGATCCTGAAGATATTGGGGTTTAGTAAATTCTTGGGCTTGGAAGTAGAATATAGAAAGATGTTTTCATGTACTTACACACAACACTATATTCACCATCCTTTTCTGTTTTGTCAGTAAGCAGAGAAATTTCAGTACACTTTCCATCCACTCTGTAAAACAGAATAAGCTGATGTCCCAGAGTATTGATGGACTAGCTCCCGCACACTCTACTTATGAGTTTCTGATTCCACTTAACTGTTGAACACTTTGGGGGTGCAGTTTCCAAAGAGCTTTTATTTGCATTATTTCACTTCAGGTGACACTTTAAGAACGAATCAATGACTTCCATCACTGGTCTTCTGCCACCATTTCCCGCTATTACTACAAACACCTGGTTAGATAATTAGCCACGGACTCACCATGTGCCAACCTCTCAGAAAAGTGCTCTACAAACATTACCTCACATGGTCCTTGCCAAACACCACAAGGGAATTATTATTATCCTCTTTACCCAAGGGAAAGTTGGGGTGGAAAGAGATGAAATTTCTTGGTCATACACGTAGTAAGAGAGAGGTTCAAGGGAGAGATAGGGTGCCAATTCCAAATCTTGTGCTCCAAACCTATGCCATACTCCGTATGATTCTGAAACTCTCTACCCCTTACCTCTTCTACTCCTATTTTAATTTATTTCTGTCATGATTCTTACTCTGAATCTAGAAAAGGCCCATGTTCTCTAGGTCCCCTGGATCAGTGTCAGGGAATGGGCTCTGATTTTGAGTACAGACCCGGGATGTATGTGTATGCCTGTGTGGCCCACGCAGAGTTCCAACGCCATATTCAGACTCTTGTGTTTCCTTTCCCAAGTGAAAAAGGCCACACTTACTTTGTATGCATGTCAAAGAGCAGAGAAGAGTTGCTCAGGACTTCGATGTGTTTCACAAAAACCCTCATGCTACCACCTTCTTCTATCTTTTCCCTGACATCGGAAGCCAAGAGAATGGAATACCAGTGTCCTGAAATCTGCAATAAATCAGTAAAATGATTGGGTAAGAAGAGAGGAAAGGGAACACCACAGAGACACATCACATGTCTCCGTGAACCCTGGCCTGTGGGCGGGGACTCATGATGGTGACATGAACGTGGAATTAGACCTCAGGTCAATTGGTGCCACATCTAGGGCTCTTTCGACTGTCCCTCCAGGGAGAAGAGAGATCCCCCAAACATTGCCATCTTTTCACATGGGACAACTGCTCTTAGTGGAGAGCGCCCGCCCTCCAGTACGGCCATGTTGCCCCAGATTCCTCCATACCATCCCCCAGGTACGAAGCTACTGCACTCTACCAACTTTACCTTTGAATCATCGAAGTTTCTTCTCACAACATTGTTTCCTTCCTCGTGGGCACAGACTAGAATCAGCCCCAGACACAGCAACAGCAGTTTCATCTTGGCAGGAGATGGTACCGTCTTCCCCACAGTCACTGAGAGGGAGTCTCTCCTGGATGGTAGCTCCACTCCCCAGCTCCTCTATTTTTGTATCTGGTCCGGGTCTGGTTTTTTTGTGCAGGGGACACCACCTTTCCTCCTCCCACTCCATGAAATGGTCTGTCATTCACTGGTGTGGGGCCAAGGATTGTTCTTGCCCTTTTGAAACTTGGCAGTCTCATCTCTTTTAGATCTACTTGGTGGCCTTAAATTTCCCAAAACACATACGTAAGAAAAATAGTGGGGGGAAAAAAAGAGCTGCCTTTTGGAACCAGATTTAACCGTGGATCTGGCTTGGAATCAGAAAGGCAATGATGTGTGGTGGGAACGCACTATAACTGGGAAGAGGAGTGTGTAGGGGTCTATATTCGACCACTCACATAGTGTGCAGAACTGGGCATGCCACTCCATTGGTGTTAATTTCAGAAGCAAAGAAACTGTCTCTACCAAAGATGATAGTACCTTTCACAAAACATTAAAATAGAGTTGATCAAAGTAGGATCAAATAAAACAATGAAATATGGTTTCTGGTATTCAGTATATTTTTATTTCTTTTCCTTATTCTCTGAAACACTGTGGGTTCCCCCTTCCCCCACAATGAACAGACAAATTGTTTAACCTTGTGTATACCTCACTAGACCATAGGGCCTTGTAAGAGAGATGGAGAAGTGCAAGATGTCATCTGTTCCTTCAGGTGACCTTCAATGGAGTTGGGGAAATGCTTCATCTCCTCAATGAAAACTTGATTCTACAAGCATATGAAATAACCCAACTGAGCAAGACTAAGTCCAAACCATCGTAGGTCAGAAAAGGGGTAACGCTGAGGAGGTGGTATCACGGAGAAAGGGCTTAAGAACCTGGCTTTGGAGTTAATGTAGATCTAGGCTTCCTTCCTATCTCTGCCATTTTGAAGCCATAAGGCTTCAAAATCTATTGTTCAAAATCTTCAAAATCTATTCCTCCAAAACCTATTCCTCATAGATTACTATAGGGATTCGATGGGATGATGTGTGTAGAACCCTCAGCGTAATGCCTTGTGCCTCGTCCCCTTCTGCATTACCCCCCAAACAGAAAGAGGTTGGTGTCATGGACGGGGCTGGGCACAAGGCAGTGAACCAAGGAACTGTGGCATTCTATCTGCAGCTCCACTGAAAGAGGCACTCCAGGGACACCTGGGTGGCTCACTCGGTTAAGTATCCCACTCTTGATTTTGGCTCAGGTCATGATCTCAGGGTCCTGAGATAGAGTCCCACATCAGGCTCTGTGCTCAGTGCAGAGTCAGCTTGAGAGTCTCTCTCACTCTCTCACTCCTCCTGCTGTGCTAGCTCCCTTACTCTTTCTCTCAAATAAATAAATAAATCTTAAAAAAAAAAAATAAAGTCACTCCAGCCCCTGTGACTATCCCTAATTCCTGCTCAACCAGCATCCAGGCACTGGGATTTTGAGTTCTATGTTTCTTTAGCCACTATGGGTTGGCTTTGGGTTTTCCTGCCCCTTGATGGAAGACTTGACCTTGAATTGGTGGCAAAGGCTGTGTACATTTCCTCTTCCATTCACTTAACCAACATCAATATCACAGTAGGGACTTTTTTTTTTTTTTGCTAGAAATAGGAACATAGATTTTAAACTTATATGAAAATGCAAAGGGTCTAGAATACCCAAGACAAATTTGAAAATGATGAACAAGTTGGAAGATTAACATTATTCTATTTCAAGATTTTTTTAGTAACGCTACCATAAGAAAGACAGTGTGGTATTAGCATGATCAACACCTATACGAATGACTGGCTGATTTTTGTCAAAGGATATGATATTTTCAACAAATGATGCTATAACAGTTGGCTATCCATGCAGTGAGATGAATTTCAATCCTTACATCATATACAAAACTTAACACAAAATGGATCATAGACATAAACTGAAAACCTAAAACTAAAATCTTTTCAAAGAGAACAGAGGAGAAAATCTCTGTCACCCTATGTTAGGCAAAGATTTTCTAGATACAACACCAAAAGGATGAGTCCTAAAACAGCAACTTCATAAATAAGACAGCATCAAAATTAAACAGTTCTGCTCTTTAAAAGTCACAAAAGAATGAAAGACAATTTGGGAGAAAATACTTGCAATTATATATATATATATATATATATATATATATATATATATATTTGCAAGCCAATAATAATGAAGATGAGGAATAAAAGGGGGAAAAACTAAAATGTGATTTGACTCAATTAATTAAAGACTGACCACTTAAGCCCAGGAGCAGGGGCAGAATTTCTTCCCTTCAGATGAGTGGAGCATAAGCTTTAATAGATATCCATCCTTTCCCAGTGGAGAGGGAGAGAGAGGGTCTCTGGGAAGTAAAGGTTTTGTGGGGAAAGAGCTGAGAATGTTCTTGCCTTTCCAGTTTACAGGCCCCAAGACATGGACCCCCTTCCCTTCTGCTAGGGGACAAACAGCACCTCTGATGAGGCCGTCCCAGTCAGCATAATGACAGCAGATGGACTAAGGGTACTTTTTGGCCTCTGACGCTGTATTGGGAAGCTAGTCTTTGCACCTTATCTTTTATGGGATCAGCTGAGTAGGGTCCTGACTCTTGTTAAGGGTAGCCAGTCATTCCAGGGATGAACTGCCTAGGCCCCAAATATCTACCAATCTTTTAAGACCAGAGAGTGAATATTCAATCCTATAGCACATTTCAAACATGAAGCCTGAATCCAAACTGCTATATTACGGTAAAGTTGCATCAGCAACTTTTATATTTAAGGCTTTTAGGCTTCATCAAACTTAGGAACAATCTGGTAATCAAAGAAAGAAGGTCTTGTTCAAAGTCACATTTGTTCAAGGATGGGATTGTGCCAGAATTCACTCACCAAGGCAAATAGTTACAATGAGGAGGCAACAGTACAAATATCATCTGTCCAAGAGCCTGATACACAAAAATAATATTTTAATGTCAGAAATAGAGTCAGAACTCAGTATTAGATAAGTGCTTTATAAATATCCTTTCATTTAATCCTCATAAGAGCTTTATATGATAGGGATTATCCTATTTTACAGAGGTATGAACTAAGATTTAGAGAGGTTAAGTAAACAGACCAGGATCACACTGACAGTCTGTAGAAAACCCATATTTGAAGCTAAGACTGTCTGATCCCAGAACTCTGACTCTTAAGACTTCATTTGTCGAAGATCAAAGCTTGATGTTTCTGACATGAAGGACAAATGGAACAGGAACAAGGAATGCTTTAGACGCTCAGAGGCATCTGCCTGGTGAACGGGGGAAGCCACATATAGATTTCTCAGAAACGTAGAACTCTGGGTGGAGCCGCCAAGAGTCTGACGGAGTGAAGTAACAACTCTTTTTAGTAAATGGATATTTGCTAATTGAATGGGTGGATGGATGACATGAAGAGACTGTTCTTCTTACAAGGAATTAGGAGATACTTCCATACCAAAAAGGAAAAATTCTTCCCTTTCATTCATGGCTTCAAATGAAGAACCCGGTCACCAACACATTACGACTTCCTCACACAACACCAGATACAGGACATTTTATAAGTGACCCAAGAGAAGGGTGACAGTCTTCCAGGTGGTTGAGAAACGATTGGTCTACATTGTGACTCAGCATGTGGGCAAGGGGCTCATGGAATCCACATATGAATGGATAACAATCCATTTAGAGCCAGGCAACTCGACTGAAACGAATTGGCTGCTGACTGGAAATGGACTTAGTGACCTTGTCTTCAGTCATACTTTTAATGAATTGAACACATCACTCTCTGAGAAAGCCAGTGGGAACATCCAAGCCATGTTATATAATATCAAAACATTCTCAGTGCCAAGAATGGGAAGAAACACAAGCTTATTTAATTCGTGTGCCAGAATGGAAGTATTTTTTGGTCCCTAGCACCCAGCGTGATTATTTATTCTCTTGGTACCAGCTCAAATCCAGTTCAAAAATATCCACGCCCTTTATGAATGAAAGATTGCTTGGGGCTAACAACACACCATCTGTGTCAGCTGGGTCCTCTGGAAAGCAGATACTGAGACAGATTTGGGGTGTAAAAGGCTTACCAGAGAGCAACATTTGTGAAATGAAAAAGGAGGAGGCAGGATTACAGAAGGATTAGGAAAAGGTGACATAGATTCAACCAAAGTTTCTGTCAGCCCAATGGGAAGCTCCAAAGGATGTTGGAAGAGTCCTGCGTCAGGCAGAAATTAGACAGGACTTTGTACCAGAGTCATGTTCGGTCACTGGCTGGAGCCACCTCAAGAAGACCAGTACCTCAGCTCAAGAACTGAGGCAAATCTGAGCAATGGAGGCTGTCAGCTAACCACACTCCTCACAGCTCAGCCACGAGCCCTTTCTTGGAGGGGGAATCTGAGCAATGCCTCTCCACATCTGGCACACCCTCTAAAGAGTCTCCTCAGGAGAGGTCCATAGTTCTCTTCCCACATAAGGTAGGAGCAGAAGTGAAAGCAGAACCCTTTCCTAACTTCTTTTATTTTTTGGGGTGGAATTCCGTTTTTTAATTTAAAATCAATTTCTAAAGTCAAGTTTCTACCCCAGCATGAGGGCTCCCTGTAGGTCAGAAAACCAATAATCCCAGTGATTATTGCCTCCAGAGCCACTCATTAAAATTCATCAAGTACTTATGTGCACATGGCCCCAAGTTACCCAGAGAGTCATCTTTCCATTGAAAAGATAATAGTGACCTTGAAGTCAGAAAAACCTGGATTCAAATTCTGACTACAAGAACCCCTGTGAGCGAGCCTCCCTTTCCTCAAAGAGTTGTTGCGAAGATAACATGAAAAGGTTTAGAAAGTGTTAGATTGCAATAGGTTCCCAAAAAATATTAGTCCTTGCACTCTGTTCTCTCCTCTTCTGAGGCCAGAGACCGTGTTTTGTATTTCTTGTGATCTCCAGCTTCCCCTTGGTCCCCCACCCCAGCCAGCTTCTAGTAGAATGTCTGGACCCTGTGTAGCAAGTTTTCAATAAATCTTTGCTGACTGTTTTGTATATGTCTGTGACTTGGCCAAGTTCTTTCCCCTTTCTGGCCTCAATTTACCCAGGATAAAAATGAAAAGATTCAGAGGTTCATAACTGTGGAGGGCACTAGTCCTGAGAGGTTTGGAAACGGGGGCAGGTTTGTGGCATTTTGGGGTTTTACTCTGACTGGTGAGTGCTACTGACATTTGGTGTCCTGGATCCAGGGATGCCAACCCTTCTGCCATACCTAGGCTAGTCCCCCACCGTGGAACTGTTTCATCCAACACAACAGTAGCGCCCTCGTTAGGAAGCATCGAATGATCTCTATCTACAGGGCTTGGCAAATTTTACCTTCTGACAACAAATTGATGCTTCTCTGGTGGCCCCCCCCCCAAAGGATGGCCGATCACAGCTGCACTACACAGGCCTGTTTTGCTTAAAGGAAGATATTTTTTGGTTCCAAACATTTCCGCAATTCCCCAGATTATTCCCTGCCAAGCGCGCCGAAGTGGAGCAAGGCGCCGTGTGCCCCCTGGTGGCCAGCCAGAGAACCGCGCTGCGTCCCGGCCCCACTGCTGGTGCGGAAGTGGCACCGGCGGAACCCGCGGGAACGGCCTCTTGCCGCTTCCTTTCGTCCTGCGTGCATTGTGAGGTTTCAGCCCTCCAGAGTACTAAATGGTGGCTAATTTTTGTCATATGCATATATACAAATATATATCGCAACGATTAGAGGAAGAGTCTCAGCAGTCTACAGAACTGGGACACGTTACGGTCTGAAAATAGGAAAAGTCTGTTATTTTGACAAATTTGAGAAATCTAGCAAAAGCTCTGGCTCTCATCTTCATCTCGTTGATTTCCATCCACAACCTAACCCTAAGCCTAACCAATCTTCTGCACAGCTTCCAGAGCAAACTTATAAAAACAGGCACGCGATCACTTTACTCCACCGCTCAAAGCTTCCTCTTCCCATCCCACCTAGAAAACCGCCGGAAGGGCTTGTGCTGTTGACCTCTCCAAGCCCAGCCTCGTGTCCCCGTGCGCAAAATCAGATGGCATTCTTAACAAAAACACTAGAAGCTCAAAAATGATGGCAAAATAACTTCCAACTCGTGAGAGAATGCGATTTTGAACCCGCAGTTTACAAAATCCAGCCAAACTCTCAAATGTAGACATAGGATCAACACTGTTTCACCTATGAAAAGTTGAACATATTCACTTCCACGAATCATTTGTGGAGAAGTTTCTGGAGGAAGAGAGTCACAAAATGAGGAAGGAAGCAAAGAAAAAGAAAGATGTGGACCCGGGATGGTACACATGAGAAGCAAAGGGAGATCCGTGAATAAGGGGAAAGGAACGTTCTAAGACAAGAGCAAGTACCTGAGGGGAGACGGGTTCGAGGGCCAGGATTGTGCCTCCAAGTTAAAAAGAAGGAGGACGAGGAGGAGGATAGAACAGGAAGAAGGGGAATAAAAGAAATAATTAAAAGGCAATTCATACTTCCGCCACATACTTAATGAATTAAGAGAGAGATACATAAGGAAAGTAAAACTACAAAATAGTAAGTAACTCTAAGGAAAATGGACTGTTTCTGAAAGAAAAGATGTGTAATAACATTACACCACTGAGTTCCAGTATAAGCCATATTAAGAGGGACCACATTAAGGTAAGGCCGTGAGCGCAGCCACCTGTCTGGAAGTCTTCGAGCCCAGCCTGATACTGATGCTCTTTACCCATGGGAGCATATATACTGCAAGTAGCCTGGACGGGCTGGAGACTCACCCTCCTGGGTGTGTGCGTGGCCCACAGCCCCACGGTGCACCTGGCTCAGTGGGTAGTTGATCCATGCTCTGATCTGCACGCAGGCAGCAGGGATTGACCTGTAAACTGACAGATGGATCACATGTACGGGGCTGTGCACCCATGTGCTTCTGGGCGGGGCTCGTTTCCCGGGGGGTGAAACCCACTGGGACAAGGAGCAGGTGCATGGACAGAGGATGTTCGCACAATAAGTTAGTCTGCCATTCCTCGCTCTCCGTTTGCATATGGTACTCCCCATGTCCCACGAACAAGGATCGCAGTGGACCCACAGTGAGTAGGAAGGAATTCCGTGAGACTTAAGAAAGGTGGAGTGTGTTGTGTGGACAACTGAGCAAATACAAGTGCTGACGGCCCAAAAGAGGCCGAGCTTTCTGTTCCAAGGAGAAACTTGCTTCCATCTCAGCAAGAAGCCAGTGGTGTTGTAAGAAATGATACCAAGGAACCGCATCTTGTCCTTTTTCATTAGAGATACATCCCTGCATTTACTAATGCTGAAAATTATGACAAAGACAGGAAAGAAAAGGTAGCACGGCATGGAGATCCTTTTGAGTAAGTGGTCCTTACTCACTCATCAGGAAGCTGGACGGAGAGTGTTGGTGGAATGCGCACATGTCAAGAAATGAAATGAAAAGTGAGTTAGTTTTGTGTGGCATTCTTCTGCTGTTCTGGGAGAATGAAACGCATCTGCATACATGAATTACAAAACCCAACTCGTTTAATTTTGGTGATTCTACATATGCACTGAATGCTGTTTATTGCATTTAAAGCCAACATTGCACAATTGGAAGATGAAAAGGAAAATTTATGCTAATAAATGACAATGAAGACCACAGGAGGGGGAAAAAAAACACAAAACTCTTCTATTGTTGTTCCTTCCAGGGCACAGTCTCCCTGCTTTTTTGAACAAGGATTCCTGACTTTTCATTCTGCACTGGGCCCCACAAATTAGGTAGCCGGTTCTGCTTCTGAGGTCCAGTTCCCTTGACGTTTTTCATTAGTGTCTTCCTGTTTCCTTCTCTCTCCTCACTTTGCCTCCACTACATTAACTAGTTGTTGTCTAATTTTTCCCTCATTTTTCCCCAGAGAATGAGGATTCTGACTTATATGCTAGTTCTACTTTCTATTTTACACATCACTAATCTCTACTTTTATTTTTATTCTGTCCTTTCTTTCTTTGTTTTACCTTGATGTTTTTGTGGGCTTTTTGAGTTGGGAATTGGATTTGTCTTCTCCCATTCTAATTGACACGCCCTACAGTCTAAATTCTGACTCCCTAGCCACTGCTGAGCCAGCAGAGCTCCCACTGGCCCTGGAGCTCCATTTTAAAATGAGGCAAATGGCAGGCGAATCCACAAATGCCTACAGGCACGGCCCTGGGAGGCTGCAGTTGAGGCCGGTGGCCGCTAGGCGGAGACAAAGCACGCGGGCGTGGGCCACAGCCTCCAGCGCGACCCCACGGGGGTATAATTAGTTGTCCGCCAGACTTCCTGAGCGAGATTAGCCCCCCACCCGCTCTTTTCCGTCCCTCTCCCCCACGGGGCCCTCGCCAAGCCCTGAAAGCGGGCCAAAGAGACCAGTCGAGAAACCTCTGTGGGCGCTGGGAAGAAAATGGGGATCCAGCAAAGAACGCGAGGAGGGGCGAACGTGCCCAACCCAGGGGAGACTGGGGCCACCGGGGCAGGACGGCAGGAGGGCCAGCGATCGGCTCCGCAGGGTGCGGTGTGCCCGTGAGCCCGTGTCTCCATGAGCGCGGGTGCGTGTGTGTTCACGCACGGGGTCCTCCGGCTCTGGTGAGGACCGCGAGGGACCTCGAGGCCCAGCACTTGGTGGCGGGATCGCAAGAGGCGGGAACCGGTTTCGAGGCCTCCCGGGCTTAAATGAAGTCATCCAGGGCTTGGCACCAGCGCCGCCGGAGGGGTCAGCCAGAGCCTGGATCAAAGAGGAAATCACAGGGCACCTGGGTGGCTCTGTGGGTTAAAGCCTCTGCCTTAGGCTCAGGTCATGATCTCAGGGTCCTGGGATCGAGCCCTGCATTGGACTCCGCTCAGTGGGGAGCCTGCTTCCCCCTCTCTCTCTGCCTGCCTGCCTACTTGTGATCTCTCTCTCTGTCAAATAAATAAATAAAATCTTAAAAAAAAAAAAAAGGAAATCACAACAAAATTAGAGAATGCTCAGGTCGGTTAAATGACAATGAAGATATGTCATATCAAAATCTGGGGTGAAGGGTGCCGCTAATGCCCTGTTTGGAAGAACATTGTAGCTATAAATGCTTTTCTTTTGAGAAGAGTGTAAGGGCCTACTTAGCCAGAGGGAGCCATTTTGTGTTTATGCAGTGAACTTAGATTGACCCTGCCCCTCCCAGAGGAACTTACTTGCAAAGCCCAGATACAAGGGCGGGTCAGGCCAGGTTGGGACATCCAATCAGTGGGGAGTGCACATATCTACTAGGATAAATTGAAATTCAATTGGCCACCTGTGTGTGACCTAGCGTGACTGTGCAGTTTTCTCTGTGTATTGTAACCTCACTGGCCATCTGTGTGTAGCCAGGCTCAACCACATGGCCTTTACTCTATAAAAGTTAGTCTGTGAGGCTGAGAGGGGTCGCCTCTTTGTAAGAGACGGCCCCGACTGGTCGGTTTGATTCTCGATGCTTGGCTCGAAATAAAGCTTTGCTTGACCTCCGCTTTGTATTAGTCTTGCTACTTTGATTACGGACCCTAACAAAGAGAAGTCTGAAAATCAGTGCCCTAACATTTCACTTTATGAGGTTCCTGGAAGAGCGAAGTAAACTCAAAATAAATTGAGGGGGTGGGTGCTGCCTGCAGGGCTCCACCGCTCCTCTCCCTTGGCCTCCTTGTGCCCCTCAGTGTTGGGCTGCTGGCCCTGGCACATCCTCTCTGGGGGCAAGGGTGGGTGGGCACGTGCCATGCTGGTGGGCTATCAGGGGTGGGTGCGTCCTGCCAAGGCGCACTGGGAGAGTTCAATTAAAGCCCCAGTCCCACGTGGTGATGGTTTCTACCCATAGGGATCATTTCAACCCCCGCTGGTCTCACTTTGAGAGGAGTAAGATGGAGAAAGTCCCCAAGGCAGCTCTGGAACCCTCCAGATCTTTTTCACCAACTTCTCTTTGTGCTGTTAAAAATGGCTTTAAAGAGACCGCTTAGGTGAGACACACAAGCTTTAACACTTTATTAAGTGGCCAGTCTCCTTTTGGAGAACTGCAAAATGGGGCAAAAAGCAAAATATAATTTAATGACTGGTCCATTTTTTCTCCACCATTTTGGGATGCTACTGTTCCCATAAACTAAATTCTCATGTATTTTTCTGTTTTCTACTCTCCAGATTCAATGGTTTCATCTGCAGAGTACCAACTATTTTGTTTCCTACAGACTACTATTTGAACTGCTTGGAGGGCAAGCCCCATTTGTTGCTCCTAATTAACATTCTTTTAGTTATTCAAATATACTTATATTTAGTGTGCTAAATTTTATTTTAAAATCCCATTGAATGACAAGGATGCTGAGACAATTAAATGCAGGAAATAGTCTTTTCAACAAAGATGCTGGGATAACTGAATATCCACATGCAGAAGAATAATGGTGGACCCCTACCTCACATCATATACAAAAAAGTTACCTCGAAATGGATCATAGACCTAACAATAAGCACGAAAACTGTTAAACTGTTGGAAGAAAATACATAACTCTTCAACTTTGGGTTACAATAAAGGGACAAAGAATAAAAGAAAAAAATAGGTAGCTGGACTACATCATAATTAAGACCTTTTCTGCTTCAAAGAACATCAAAGAAAACCCACAGAACAGGAAAAAAAATTGCAAATTACATTTATAAGGGTTTAGTATACAGTATAAAGAACTCTTACAATTCAACAAAAAGACAATAATCTAATTTAAAATGGGCAAAGGATCTGGACAGACATTTCTCCAAAGAAAATATACATCTATGTGTATTTATAAAAATATTTATGAAAAATACATCTATTGTATGTTTGTGGAAAAATTTATGAAAATATACATGTAACTTTTACAGAGAAAACAAGTATTGATGAGGATGTGGAAAAATTAGAACCCTCACGTTCCTGGTGGGCTTGTAAAATGATGCAGTTGCTTTAGAAAATAATCTGACATTTCCTCAAGAAGGTTAACAGAGTTAACTTGTGACTCAACAATTTCATTTCCAGGTGTATACCCAAGAGAACTAAAAACACGTCCATACAAAAATGTATACATGAATGTTTACAGCAGCATTATTCACAATAACCAAAAAGTGGGAACAACTGAAACGACCATAAACTAATGAATGGAAAACAAAATCTGGTAGACCCATACGATGGAATTTTATTCCACCATAACAAGAAATTAAGTATTGATGCTTGTTACAACATGGATGGACCTTGAAAATATTAATGCTAAGTGAAAGAAGCCAGCCACAAAAGGACACACATTCTGTTATTTAACTGATATGAAAAGGCTAGAGTAGACAAATCCACAGAAAGAGAGTAGATGAGTAGTGACCAGAGACTGGAGGGGAAGGGCAGTAGGGAATTACTGCTAATGAGGTGATGAAAATGTTCTGAAATTAGATAATGATGACGGTACCACAACTCTGAATATACTAACCACCACTGAATGGTACTTTAAAAGAGCGAAATTTTTGGTGTGAGAATAACACCTCAATAAAACTGTTCCTTTTTAAAAATTCCATTGATTTGATTTAAATTTACAAATCAAAGCTAAATTTTAAACAAATCGACATCTTTGTATTATTTTTCAAACACATTTCCTCATTTATTACATTATTCTATGTTCTTCTGGAAAATTTTCTCCTATAAACATCTCTTGGATTTTTTTCTTATTCCTGGTAATTTTAGATTTTTTTGTCAATATCGTGACTATCACTTTTCCTATCACATTTTCTATTTTTCTACTTAAGATAGTTTTTTATTTACACATTGTTGATAGACTATATATCTCCACCTTACAAGTTCTAGTTAGATTTTCTTTTTATTTATTTATTTGACAGAGAGAAAGCACAAGCAGGCAGAGTGGCAGGCAGAGGGAGAGGGAGAAGCAGGCCCTCCACTGAGCAGGGAACCCGATGCGGGACTCCATCCCAGGATCCTGGTATATGACCTGAGCTGAAGACAGCCGCTTGACTGGCTGAGCCACCCAGGTGCCCCCTAGTTAGATTTCCTAGTCACCAAACATACCAACTCAAATGATGTCAGTTCTTTCAAATATTACTAGCTCAATTTTTTTCTCTTATGAAGTTATCTGGGACCTTCAGAGGAATGCTAATAGTATTGATATCAAACATCATTTCTCATTCATCTTTCTGATAAGAATGCTTCTGGCTATTCATAATGTTTACATAGATTTCTAATAAATATCCTTTACCAACATAAGTTAGGTTTCCTTCTATCCCTAATTTAAAGAACACCAATGCCTGTAGAACTTTGCCAAATATTTTTATATCATCTGCTAAGTAAATTCTCTTTATTAATGTACAATTCTACTTTTGAACTAGTTTGGAAGTCCTATGATATATCTCAGTAGTTATTGTACAAAACTGATAGATTTGGCTTGTTAGTCATTGAATTAAAAAATTTAACTTCCCTTTTATTTATATTTATATTCCTTTTCTTATAGATGTTGCTTTTTCCCTTTCTTTCCCATTGTCCTACTTGCTAGAGTTTGTCTATTGGCTCATCAAACATATTTTTGTACCTATTTCACTGATGTGTACTTTTACATTTATTGAGGCATTCCTTTTATTTTCCTTGGTTTTACATCATTATTCTATTTCCTTTTTCTGTAATGTAATACTTAACTTATGCCCTAATATTATTATTTTCTAATAACTGTCTTTTTTCTGTTTGGCTTTATTCTTTAACACAAAAGTTACTTACAAAATTATCCTGTGATTTTTAAATAATTTTGTGTTGCCATTTTAGCTTATTCATATCTACTTTTTTTTTTTTTAATTTGACAGAGATCACAAGTAGGCAGAGAGGCAGGCAGAGAGAGGGGGAAGCAGGCTCCCCACTGAGCAGAGAGCCCGATGTGGGGCTCGATCCCAGGACCCTGGGATCATGACCTGAGCCAAAGGCAGAGGCTTTAACCCACTGAGCCACCTAGGTGCCACTCATAGCTATCCCTTATCTTGTGGTTTTAAAAAAATGGGAAGGGTTGAATATTTCCTTTAGGAAGAGTTTAAGATTTTCTTTGTAGACATATTTTTTAACGGACCATATACCATATATGTACACACATATATAAAAATATATGTACATACACTTTAGTGTATATATATTTTAATGGAATATGTATATGTATATATACATTATACACACACACACACACATATATATATTTCCAGTATTCATGGAATATTTTTATGGACTATATATATGATACGCTTTGGCAAGAAACTATACACACACACACACACACACACACACACACACATATATATTCCATTAAAAATATTTCATGAATACTAGAAAATAATACATATTTCTCTGTGAAGTATTCTCTTATATGGCTATTAGACAAACTTGTTAATTTAAAAAACTCAAACCTGCTATAAAGGTGTTTCTTTAACAGTGAAGAATAACATGAGAATTACTAAAAGGATAAAAGATGATATAAAAACAATTTTCATCATCCCACTAAAACTTTGTGCCTGAAAACCTTTTATTATAAGCAAATATATAACTATGTAATAAATTATTTCTAAAAATAATTTTCCAAATATGTTTTTAAAAACAAACCAGTTTGGGGATAATTTCATTATAAGTTTTTATCTGAATGACAACACATTTCCAAGATTGCAAGAACAATGCTTTTTCTCAGTACGAACAAAATGAACATTTTGCCTAAAGTTTTTCTTGCATTAACAATCCTGGAGTTTCTTACCACTGAGTGTTCAGGTATAAGTGATGACCTATGGCTGCAGGCTCCCCACATGCATTACTCTGATAGGATTTCATTTCTAAAAAGACTTCTTTGATGTTGAATTAAAGATGTACTATGATAGAAAACATCACTACATTTATTACATTCATAAGGTTTCTCCCCTGTGCGTGTTTGCTTATGTTTAGTAAGGGCTGAGCCTAAGCTGAAAGATTTCCCACATTCATCATACTGGTAGGGGTTCTCTCCTGTATGAGTTCTCTGATGTCGAAGTAATGATGTTCTATAGCAAAACAGTTTTTGACATAGATTACACAGATTACTGGTGAGAAACCCCAGAATGAATTTTTAGATGTTCAGTAAGGTGTGTGCTTCAGCTGAAGGTTTTTCCACATTCCTTACAAACATAAGGTTTCTCTCCAGTATGAGTTCTCCGGTGTTCAGTAAGATGTGCGCTCCGATTGAAGGCCTTTCCACATTCATTACATTCGTAGAGTTTCTCTCCGGTATGAATTCTCTGATGTTGAATGAAGGCTGGGGTATGACTGAAGGCTTTTCCACATTCCGTGCATTTATAGGGTCTTTCTCCAGTGTGAGTTCTCTGATGTCGGATTAGTGATGTGCTATGGCAAAAAAACCTTCTGACATTCCTTACACTGGTAGGATTTCTCCCCAGAATGAATTCCCTGATGTTCAATAAGATGTGTGCTCCGGCTGAAGGTTTTCCCACATTCAATACACGCATATGGTTTCTTTCCAGTATGAATTCTGTGATGTTGAGTAAGGGCTGAAATATGACTGAAAGCCTTCCCACATTCATTGCAAGGATAGGGTTTTTCTCCAGTATGAATTCTCTCATGATTTCTAAGGGATGACCTATGACTAAAAGTTTTTTCACATTTGCTACACTCATAAGGTTTCTCCCCAGTATGGACTCTTTGATGTTGAATAAGATTAGTGCTCTGACTAAAAGCTTTTCCACATTCATTGCATTCATAAGGTTTCTCTCCCGTATGTATTCTTTGATGCTGAATAAGATTAGTGTTCTGGCTGAAGCATAGTTTACATTCATGTTTCTCTCTCAGACAAATTTTCTTAGGTTCCATTAGTACTGAACTATGGCTTTATACTTAAACTCTTTCCAGAATAAGTAAGGTTTGAGATAAAAAGCATCCTTGCTTATATCTAATAAATTATTTTCCACTTATGAATTGCCTTTTAAAAAAATCAACTGACACCTATGCTTTAACCTTCTATCATTTATGTCATAATTATGTCATAATTGTCTTTAGAAGCTCTCAGTTGTTTGAAAAGAGTTGAGCTCGGGTATATTTCCTCAAAATTATTATATTAATGATTTTCCTCTTTAGCTGAGTATCCTTGTAATTCAGTTTTACTAGTGTTTCTCAAGTTGGTTATCAAATTCCAATTCTTCAAATGCAAAGTTTTAGGAACCATCATTTAGAAAAATGTCTAACATTATGCCATGACACTATTCTTTTTCAGAAGCTTTTTGCTTTGGAGTTGATATCCTGACTTTGGATATAGTATCCAGGATTAAGGAGAAGACAATATCTCTTCCCTCTGGAATATAAAAGGAAAAAACAGAACTCGCTCATCAATAACAGAAAAAAAAATAATAAAAATGAACCAGTGCTGTGATGAAACAAAAGATTATATAGTTTAAGTCCTGAATAATACCAAAGTCTAAAGAAGGGAAGGAGCAATACAGGTAGGAGAGTAAAAGAAATGGAAACATTGAGACAAAATGTACAGCATAACAAAAAAAATAAAGACACAGGAAAGGACATGACATGACAAAAAGTCAGTGACATTAATTCAAATGAATGTCTTTCAAAAGCAGAGATACAAAAAGTAAGAAAGGAAAAGTGAAATGTGACTGGATAATAAAAACTCTGACAAACACAGAAATTCAATACCAAAAAGTAGGAGATAGGAAAACTAAAGTTTTTAGTAGCAAAATGATAAATATGAAATGTTTTAGATGAAGATGCTTGTTAATTTTATTTAAAGTGAATAATGAAAGAACAAGATTATTGAATTCAGTAAAAAGGATAAAATAAGTGTTATGGGCCTGGACTTAGATAATACTAGCAATAACTTAGTGTGGGAGTAAATCTATAACATAAAAAAGAAGAAAGAAATTAAAAAAAACACTGACACTGATTATGGGGAGTTTTTACAAAATGAAGTTTATAAGGATACAATAGTTTCTTTGCCAATAAGTTTGGAACTAATGGTCGTACTAATTGTTGTACTAACAGAGGAATAGTACCCTAATAGTGGTACTAATAATAGAAATATTGAAGGAAAAGGAGGTGACTTAGTGTAAGTTGGTGATTTCATTTTTCACAATACTGCATCTAAAGTGATTTAAAGTGAAGTGGGACATTTAATGGAGACAGACTCTAAGCAGGAAAAACTATGGGGACAGGATTCAAATGCAATATTTGGAATGAAAAAACATTTCAGGGAGTTAATGACATGGGAGGACTATGAAGATATCAGAATGCATGGACTCTCTGAGATAAAAAATAAACAAGTAGAAAATAAACCTTAAAAGCACGTGCAATTGTGTTAAGGCAAAAGTAAAGCTAATAAAAAAACCATTTGGAAAGGGACCAGAACAACAACAAAAAAATCAACTGATGTCCCAGAAGCAAAGAAAAAACATCAAATGCAACAGAAACTCTGACTACAGAAAGGACTAAGAACAGGGTGCTATCAAGAAAGAATTCAAGATTCAGGAGTGTCTTCCAAATGTTAGTATAAAAATAGAAGATAATAATCTACTTCAAAGACTACAACAGAATAGGAATGGAGGCTGTTAGCTACAAGGGCGGCAAGTCTGATAATGAAAGGAAAGAATAAAATTGAAAGGTGGATAAAAATTAAATTATGTTATGCAAGAAGTTTTTTTAAAAGAAAAACTTTTGACTGTTGGAAGTTAGAACTGAGAATGACTGAATTATGAAATAATTGATAACTTGATGAGTGGAAAAGAATTGGGTCTGGGGTACAGAAGGACAGACTAACTAGCAGTAGAAGAGCTGATATCTATTTCTCTAAGATCACAGAGTTACGTAAGAAGATGGATAAAGATATGTAGATATCAAGCTGATGTTCGAACTAGATGAACTCAGTCTTTGACACCGATTAAAGGACTCTGCGCAGTGGGCACTAACCAACATTTCTAAATCTACCTCCTGGTACCAATATTGTTACTACCACCAGCACAATGGGCAGATGGACTGTTACTTACAAGGATTTCTAGCTATTTGGTTGTTACTTAGCTATCTGATTTTTTTCTTGATTAAGTATTCTCCATTTTTTCCTGTTATCTATAAATATGGTTCTTCCTACTTGAAAGATAACATCCAATTTAAAAAGCTGATATCCCATTCTTGGTTTAGGATATAGGCTTGGGTGTTTACCATGGATCTCATAAGTGTGTCCTAAGTTGTCTTCAGGAACTCTGAGATACAGGAATGTTGGTGCTAAGGTGGCACAATAAAACTATGCATTTACATTGTTTTGAAGAAAAGACATCTTATCTCTGTACACAAACAAAATAAAACACCTCTGGTCCCAAAACTCAAAGCCCAATCTCAGATAAACACTTATAAAACATATTTTGACATTTGGGGGAAGAGTCACTGTAATCTGCATTAATTACAAAGCCTTACTTATCTAAGGAGACAAGGCTCCTACAATTGCCATCACATTCCTTACAGTGTCTGATAATGATCTGGTTCTTTTCCTTCCTACAAGGTAAAGTTCACCAGCACCTCCTCCAATGTCCCTGGTTCCTAAAACATCGAATAACTACTCACTAAAGGATCACTCATGCAATCATTTATGACAGAAAGAGTAAAGCTAAGAACTGAAAATAACAAAGTGGAGGGCTAGCAAGTTGTTCAAAGACGATTTACAGTTCTAAGTAAAAAGAAGTGGTTAAAAGTGCATTATTTGGCGACACTACGTATCTGTTGAGAGTATAAAGAAGAAAAACAAAAGGAGAGAATGAGAACATTGCAATACGTGAAGGAATAAGGATGGAAGATTTTCCCAATTGATGACTCATAGATTCAAGAAGTCCTAAGCCAAAAGCAAGCTAAATACAAAGAAAAGCACATCCAAGGATATCATAGTCAAACTTCTGAAAATCAGGGACAAAAAAAAAAAAAATCTTAAAAGCAGTGTAAGAAATAGACACGGAAACCTCAAAATAGCAACCCTCTGCTCACTTCTCAGCAGTTAAAGAGAAACAACTAAAAATGCATGTTTCTGGATGGAAAGACTCAATATCTTAAAGACGCCAGCGCTCTCTTGTGAGTTGAAGGTACCCCTCTCCACCCGAATATGCCGAAATCCTAACCCCCAGGACCTCAGAATGTGACCCTACTTGGAAAGAGTGGTCAGTGCAGATATAGAGAGATGAGGTCATACTAGAGTAGGGTAAGCCCCTTGTAAGTCATGTGAAGATACAGACACACAGGGAGTACACCATGTGACGATGAAAGCAGAGATTAGTTATGTAGCTGTAAGCAAGAAATGCCAGAGACTGAGGGCAAATTGCCAGAAGTAAGGATTCCCATACAGGTTTCAGACTCAGCATGGCCCTCCTGACACCTGGATTTTGGACTTCCAGCCTCCAGAACTATGGGACAATACATCTCTATTGTTTTAAGCCACCCACTTTGTGGTATTTTGCTAAGGCAGCCCTACAAAACTGATATGACTCCCAATTTTACTTATAGAATATGCATTTTCCAAAACAAAAACAAAATGAGGCCAAATG
The DNA here is from genome assembly GCF_963455335.1 of Martes martes. Taxonomy (NCBI): domain Eukaryota; kingdom Metazoa; phylum Chordata; class Mammalia; order Carnivora; family Mustelidae; genus Martes; species Martes martes. The sequence goes on from NC_137900.1 coordinate 75,862,690, forward strand.
GGGATGCGTCCGTACTATGGAACAAAATATACAGAAGGTTCATTGAAACAGGGTAGTCCTGACATAAGAACAGACAGAAAAAATTATGAAAATGAATAATGAGCCTAGAAATAGGCCCACTCTTTTTAGGGACGTAATGCATGATAAATGTGGCATGTCAAATATTTGGGGAAAGATGGAGATTCAATAAATGATCTTAGGACAAGTGGCCTATCCATTGAGGGAAAAAATAAATTTAACATAATTGCCTTAAATTGTTGGTGAATTAGAGTGAAACATTAGAATAACCAGAAAAGAGGGGCGCCTGGGTGGCTCAGTGGGTTAAAGCCTCTGCCTTCGGCTCGGGTCATGATCCCGGGATCCTGGGATAGAGCCCCGCATCGGGCTCTCTGCTGGGCAGGGAGCCTGCTTCCCCTCTCTCTCTCTCTCTCTCTCTCTCTGCCTGCCTCTGCCTACTTGTGATTTCTGTCAAATAAACAAATAAAATCTTAAAAAAAAATAACCAGAAAACATATCAGAAAAATATTTTTATAATCTTATAAAATATTTTTATAATCTTGCAGTGGGAAAGTCCCTTAAAAAAAACCTGGAGGTTATATAGGAAAAGACTCAGATCTGACTATGCAAACCTACAAGGCAATCAATGAAACTAAGAGAAAAGCCATACTAGGAGTAAATATTCACAACTTAAAAAAACAAAAGGATTAACAGCTGTATTATACAGAATTTCTATAAGTCAATTAGGAAAAAATATAATGCAATACAAATGTAAGCAAAGAAAACAAACAGGAAAATTACAGAAGAAACACAAATGGCCAAAACAAATGAAAAGATTTTCAACCTCACTTTTAATCATGGGAACACAAATTAAAATGAGACCTCATTTTTCAAACATCAGATTGGCAAAAATGTTAAAATACAGATAATATCCAGTATTGCTTACATATGTGGGGAAACAGGTGCTCTCATACAACATTAAGTGGGTTTTTAAACTGCAATAGCCTTTCAGGGAGGGGATTTTTTTTGAAAAGGGCACTTATTTATATGTATTAAAGTCTCATTACAATCACACCATATTTATCTTTGTTTGAATCGTATATTTTAATAATAATTACATCACCAGCAAAAATTAACCTGTGGCACATTATACTTCCTCTATTATTACATTTATTATACTTCAGTGTTCTACTTTCAATGTTCTCTTTTCCTTCCTAGAGTATAATCTTCTTGAGGACAGTGACCCTGTCTAATTTACTCTTCTGTCTTTAGCTCCACACATAGAACCTGGCACGTATCACACATCCAATAAATATTTCTTGAATGAGTGAGACTTCTCTTGAGTCCCAGTCCAGTGGCCTTCATACAACAGCATCCTGCCAGTTACACCTGCTCCCTTAAAGAAGTATGACTTAAGACACTATTTTCCCCTATGTCTTAAGAGTCAATCAAAGTATACAGACTGTATTATGATATTACCATAAAAAATTCAGAGTGAACAGGATTAGGATCCTAAAATATCATCTGATCTGTCCCCCTTCTATGCAGACCTACCTACAGTTAAACCATCAGTAATTAGATTTTTCAACCCAGCATTTATGGAATGTCTTCTAACTGCAAAGGAAGTTTAGAGTTAATGTTTCCTGTGGTCAGCTTTCCTATTTCTGAGCAAGGACTATAATCACCGATTTTTTTTTTAAAGCCTCATGTACTTGGTAGGGTGCATTTTGGATGTTTCAGTGAGTAATTGCTGATTAAATTCTACAAACTGATATTTATTCCTTTTTCAGCTTAGTTTCTGGAAGCCTGCATCTCCGAATTCTAAACCATACCTCTGCTGTTGCTGAACCTGTGAGATTTCTGGATCTGAGCAGCCAGACAGAACCCCTGACAACCCCCCAAAAATGTCATCATAGACCCTGTCTCTCTTCCTAGTATAATGGTGACCTGACATCTGTCATTAAAACTCTCTGTGGTTACTGTTCTCTCAACTCAGAACCATCCCCACAATTCAGCCAGGCAAAGATATGTGACTGTTCTAATCTTTGCCATGTTCCTCAGATCATCTAACTGTGAATTCTTTGGGTTTTTTGGGGGGAGGCTGACTCTGATATTGTTAGAGAAGTAGAGACAAGAAGATGAACACAGGACCAGATGCTAGAGGCTTTTACCTTCAGAACCTTGCAAACAATGTCACTATATCAGGCATTTGAGCTAGAAAGAGGTTTGGGAAACATGACAACTAATTCCCTAGTTTTCCCAAGACACAATTCAAGCCAGCAGGAGTTAAGAAATTGGACTAAGGTCACACAGCTAGCCACGGGCAGCGCTAGCACTACAGCCTCTCCCCAATTCTCAAGTTCGGAATTATTTCTCTCCGTTAAAAATCGTCCAAGCACTACTTATGAAAAGAAAATGACAAGAATAACCAAAAGTATATTCTGAATTATCAGTCAAATCCAGAGATAAAAATTATTTAAAAATCAGGAATTTAGAGGTCTTAGCAATGGGCTATTCAAGTTTTCCTAAATCTTTCTAAAGACATGAATACATTATAAATTAAGTGTTGAAATATTGATGAACATAACAATGTATCCATTTTTAATCAAACAGGTAGACAGCTGTAAACATTTTTTTTTTAAGATTTTATTTATTTATTTGACAGACAGAGATCACAAGAGGCAGGCAGAGAGAGAGGGGGAAGCAGGCTCCCGGCTGAGCAGAGAGCCCAACATGGGGCTCGATTCCAGGACCCGGGGATCATGACCTGAGCCAAAGGCAGAGGCTTTAACCCACTGAGCCACCCAGGCGCCCAGCTATAAACATTTTAAATGGACAGCCTCCCAGCTGACACAAGCAACTTGAATGCCTGTTAAGCAAATCTCCACTCATGAATGACAATGGGATCTGTACACAACTGAAATCAATATGCATTTCAATGGTCTTAGCCCAAGCTGGTAATACAGACATCAAAGCTTTGAGAACTGGCTAAGGTGCCTTGTCTTTTCTATGTTTGAAATAAACTAAACTGAAAATGAGACACACTTGGAAGAGAAGGAAATCCTATACATTTAGTTCCGTTTCAAGAGGGCATAGTTGAGCTCTTCGAACAGAAATCCCTTGGAACTCAAGAACGACAGAAGCATGAAATAACTGTAGAGATTTCTTCCAGGGCATAGTGTTGGTGGATAGTATATCATTTACAACTTTTTAAACCTGCATTTGAATTTTTCTGGAAAAATTACTGTTCTTGATATATCTATTTAAAAATATATATATATTACCAACAGAACTACCAAGAATTTTACCCAATGATTATCCCGTACACTGACCTGGGTACATGAGAAGTGGGATCTAATGCACAAGTAGAGGGGTTGGCCATAAATGAGAGGAAAGACTACATGGAAATACTTCTAGAAAGGTTGGTGAATGTGAGGGTGAAGAGCCTTTGGAAGTTCTTTTCTGGTTGTTCTCTTCTCTCAGTGAAACAGGAAGCAGGATCATCAGCGGAGGGTGAACGTGGGGAAGGACCTGGAGGTCTGATGTGAGCTGGCAGGAAAGGGAGAGTAAAGAAAACAGGGAAATCAGGGCGCCTGGGTGGCTCAGGTCATCATCTCAGGATCCTGGGGTCGAGCCCTGTATCAGGCTCTCTGCTCAGCAGGGAGCCTGCTTCCCCCCCCCACCCCCCTGCCTGCCTCTCTGCCTGCTTGTGATCTCTGTCAAATAAATAAATAAAATCTTAAAAAAAAAAAAAAGAAAGAAAACAGGGAAATCACCTTTCACCTGGATTGCTGCCTTAGTTCTTAAATGTCCTATGTCTGCTCCTGTTCCCATGCAGTCTATTCTCAACAGAGCATCCAGAACGTTTCCTTTAACATATAAGCCAAATCATGTCACTTCTCTCCTCAAAATCCTCCCACAAAAATCGGTAAATTGCATGTAAATTATACCGCAGTAGAGCTGATTAAACAAGAACTACTATAGCCAACTGCCTATGGCTTCTCCTCTCACTTTGAGTAAAACCCAAATTCCTACACAGCCCTGTGTGATCTGGACCCCTCTTACCTTTCCCAACATCTACTATGCTGTTACTCACTCTTCTGTCCACAATGGCCTGCATAAAGGCTCAGCACATTTGAACCTCTGGGCCTTTGCATTTGTTGTTCCCTCTGCCTAAGAACCCCCACCCCAACCTCATATATGTGCAAAGCTCACCTTCTCATTTTCTTAAAAAGTCTCTACTCGGTGTCACCCTCATGAAATAACAGCTGTCCTTGGCTCTCCCTAAGCCTGTTACTCTAGTGTAGTTTCCTTGGCAAGTCACTATCTGACACACTTATATTTACTTGTTTATTGTCCGTGTGCCCACCCTAGACATTAGTTCTGTGTACACAGGAACTTTGCTTTGTTCACTGCTCTATCCCCAGCACCTCAAACATTACCTGGCAAAAAAGCAGGCCCTCCATTAACATTTATTCAATGAGTGAAAGAAAGAAAGAACTTTCCTCCTGCTGGGCAAAGAGATGGTATTTCAGGAAAGAAAAAGTAAAACCAAGCTGCATTAAGATTTACTTGTATGTTTTATGTGCACAAAGTTGCCAGACAGGCTCAAGAAACTATGTCACCTGGAGTGAAGTGTGAGATGGAACAGTCTGCTGTTTCCTCAGTCTCAGTTCTCACATGCTTCTCATAAGTGAGCAGCTTGTTACGCTAGGAGTTATTTCAATATTTAAAGAATATATTTGGGGAGTGCCTGGTTGGCTTAGTCAGTTAGGTGGTGTCTGCCTTCAGCCCAGGCCCTGATCCCAGGGTCCAGGGATCGAGTCCCACATCAGGATCGCTGCTCTATGGGGAGTCTGCTTCTCCTTCTGCCTCTCCACTCATTTTCTCAATCCCTCTCTCTCTCAAATAAATAAATAAAATCTTTAAAAAATGGTTGTCTTATAAAAAAATAAAGAACATATTTGGGTACATTTACACATGTATTACTGCATAATTGCATACATTCATGTGTACATATAAATTATGAGCAGTTTAAGAAAATTTCGAAAGATATTTAACTACATGTGATTTTTCAAACTTCAGGTAGGCACTTTAGAAATTAAAACCAGCTTAAGGTACAAACTGGCCTTGAAAGTTTTGCTCACCAAAGACTATGTGGTCAGATCTTTCTTCTTAATGCCATCTTGCCTAGTCAACTAGAGACCTGAGAAGGCAGAGCTGAAAAAGACAAGGGCGTTGAGAAATCAGGATTGTCTTTATGGGAACCCTGACTACCTAGATGTGAATCAGAACAATCACTGCTCTTCATAGCCCACAGAAAGTAGGGAAGCAATTCCACACCTTCTTACAGAAGAGGCTTCAGAAATTTGCCTACAAAACAACAAACCAAAAAACTTCTGGAGAAACTGCTTTTCAGAGGAAAGAGCAAAGAAATGGATGCCAGAAGAACTACATCCTACATTTGGGGGGTGGGGGGTGCTACTAAGTTCCTAGATCAGTTTTCCTCTAATTCCCAAACAAGGTCTGGAGCGGCCGTCCCTGCCCCTTTGAGTATCTGATCCCAGCACGGCCAAAAGACCCGCGGCCCCACGCTCCGCGCTCGTGACATACCCCCAGCTCCCAACCCGCAGGTGACAGCCCAAAGTGCGACCCTTACGGCTGGGATGCCCAGCCAGAGCTCTGCCTCCCCCTATAATCCAGACACAGCCCTATAACCGCTAAAACCCAATGCGGAGACCCCCTTGCACTGAACTCAGACGTGAACCCGGACCTCCAATTCTCCCATCTTTCTTCCGCCCCCGCCCCGGAGCCGGGAAGGCGGGCTTTCCAGGCCCCTCGCGCCCCTGCCCCAGCCCCTGGGGTCGTGAGGTGTCCTGAGCGGAGGTCCCTCCCCAACTACCACCTGGAATGCAGGCCTTAAGAAGAGAACAACCTCACCAGGCCAAGAAGAAGTGAACGCCCCGGGACTATCCAGAGCCCCCTACCCCGCAAGCGAGGAAGCGCGCCTGCGCACGCGGCCGCCTAGAACTCATTTCCCAGCATGCTCTGCAAAGGCCGGGAGCCCGCGAGCGACATCTCCTAGGGCTCCGGAGTTGCCTTTCTGTCTCCTGGCTACTTGCAAGCTGGGGTGGCCTTCTTCCGTTATTTAAATAAAAAGGTAAAGAGGATGGAAGAAAACTTTTTTCTCTTGCAATAGGCAAATATGAATCCTAAGGGATGCAGGTTTTTCTTTAACCTTTTCATAAAAGGAACGCCCATTCATTATATTAATAGATAAATATAACCTTTTATTCAACAAGTAAGCTAAAAAGGGCGGGGGGGGGGAACCCAACCCCAAACTAGATGGGGTTGGTATAATCTAGACATAACTAGATTATGTCTTAACAAAGACATAATCACTATTAACACTGGTATAGACACAGTATTCTAAAAGTAAGTCTCGCAGTCAGCCCTATTCTTCGTTGGGATTTGGGGCTTTTTTTCAGGACTGGTATGTGTATTCTAGACCCTTTGTAATGGTATTTTATTTTCATTTCAACTCAAAATTCTCATTTTTTTTCAAGATTTTATTTATTTCAGGGGTACGGGGGATGAGCAGGGGGAGGGGCAGAGGGAGAAGCAGATTCCTCACTGTACAGGGAGCCAGACATGGGGCTGGATCCCAGGATCCTAAGATCATGACCTGAACCGAAGGCAATCACTTAACCAACTGAGCCATCCAGCCGCCACAAACTTCTCATTGTTAGTATGTAATATACAATTACTGTATTACTTCTATTCTGTAACCTTGCTAAATTCACTTTTTGGATTTCTCCTTCTTCTTCTTTCAACAATATATCCTAAACGTGAAATTCTTAGAAAAATTCAACACAATATGTGTAAGGCTGCATGTTGAATACTACAAACACCACACAGAGAAATTAAAGACCACATAAGTAGAGGGATATATCATGCCTTTGGAAAGGAAAATTCAAATTGCTGAGAGGGTTATCTCCAAATAGATTTATAGGTTTAATTAAATCTAAATCAAATCTCTTCAGGTTTCTTTGTAGAAATTGACAAGCTGATTCTAACATGATGTAAAAATGCAAAGGGTCTAGAATATGCATAATGATCCTGAAAAAAGAAGAATAAAGTTTATTTCAACACAACAGAAAACTACAGAAAAAATACAATGTGGTGAGGATAGATGTAAATATCAGAGGAAAAAAGAGTAAAAAAATATATATATACATATATATTTAATTTCTGACAGAGTAGTAATTCAATAGAAAAGGATAATCTTTTTTCTGGAAAATGGTGTTAATTGCATATCTCTATGCAAAAATATGTACCTCAATTTTAATTCACAAATATATTAAAATTAACTAAATAGGGCTCTTAAACATAAATGTAGGAGCTAATATTAAAAAAATCTCTAGAAGAAAACAAAGGGGAAAAAATCTTTATGACTTTAATTTAGGCAAAGATTTCTTGAACACAAAAAGCACAAACCATAAAAGGAAAAACTGATAAACTGAACTTCTCAAAATGAAAAGTTTTCCTCCTCTGAAGAGACTGCTTAGAAATTGAAAAGACAAGCCACAGACAGGGAGAAAGCATTTGCAAAATATATCTGATAGAGAGAACTTGTATCTAAGATACAAAAGGACTTATTACTCCATAATAAAAAGACTAATGATTTGATTTTTTAAGATGAGCACAAGATTTGGAAATTTCACCAACGTAGTAAGCAAATTGCCAATAAGCACACATAAAGATGCTCAGCATCATTAGATTTTAGGGAAATGCAAACTAAAACCATAAAGTAACACTACTACACACCTCCTAGAATGGCCACATTTTTTAAACTGAGGGACATTTTATAAAAATCCTGAAAAGTACTCCTCAAAAAGGACAAAATCTTGAAAAACAGGAAAGAATACGAAGGTTAACATTTGTTAAGTATGGTCCTGGGGTGTCAAATGTCAAGGCAAAGTTCAACAAAGACTGCAAGGGAAAGTGAAGTAAAGAAGTTTATTACTTGCAGGTCCAGGAGGAGGTACATCGCACTCAAGGAGGCACATGGGGGAGGTTAAGTCAGAGTACAGGCAAAGAGTGAGCAGCAAACGTTGGAGCATATGGCTTTACTAGGGCTTGAGGGTGTAGTGCTTTGGGATTCTTGGGCTAAGGCCAGATTGGTCAATTCAAACTAAAATGAATGAGTTTTTTTTTTTTTAAGGTTTTATTTATTTATTTGACACACAGAGAGAGAGAGAGATCACAAGTAGGCAGAGAGGCAGGCAGAGAGAGAGAAGGAAGCAGGCTCCCCGCTGAGCAGAGAGCCCGATGCGGGGCTCGATCCCAGGACCCTGAGATCATGACCTGAGCCGAAGGCAGAGGCTTAACACACTGAGCCACCTAGGTGCCCCTGTTTCTAATCTTATGTAGAAAAAAACCATAAAACCAGTTGAAGTAGAGAAGTTACCATCTATTGATCATTTGTTGAAAGTTTTCATCACAAATGTATATTGAATTTTGTCAAATGCTTTTTCTGCATCTATGGAAATGAGGTTTTTCCCCTTATCAAAAAAAAATTGAATTACATGGAGAGATAATCAGATATTTAAAGAAAATACTGCATTCAGGAATATACTCCAATTGATCAGGATGTATTTCACTTTTTCTTTTCTTCCCCATTGTTTGATGTCTCTCTTAACTCTGTATGCTTTACACCAAGTGATATTTTTAAAAGTCTACCACCTTTTTAAAAGATTTATTTGAGAGAGAGGGAGAGAGCTCATGGGGTGAGGGGCAGAGGGAGATGGAGAGAATCTAAAGAAGACTCCCTGCTGAGCATGGAGCCCAATGTGGGGCTTGATGCCGTGACTCAGAACATGACCTGATCTGAAATCAAGAGTCAGACACTTCACCAACTGAGCCACCCAGATGCCCCTCTACCACTAACTTTTGATGTCTCTATAAATGCACAATGCACTGGCCTCATCTTCCCTTAATTCTATACACCTCAAGAAAGAGTGGGGGAAAAGCTATTTGTAATTTAGTTACACTTTGTCCTTTTATGTTTTTTAAGATGTGGGGAAAATGGTGTCATTTAGTATGGGAAGTAAGGCAGGTGCAAATATCCATATTCACTTCCACATTACACATAATTTGGGTTATGAATGCCATTTCTACAAAACTTGCAGAATGATCACATATAGTCATCACTTTGTTTTCCTGATTAATCAATTTGCAGTTGACTCTTGAACAACCAGGTTTCAACTGTGCAGGTCCATGGATTTTTTATTTATTAATACAGTAATCTAAATGTATTTTTTCTTTCTTATGACTTTCCTAATAACATCTTTTCTCTAGCTCATTTAATTGTAAGAACACAGTATGCAATACATATAACATAAAAATATGTGTTGATTGACCGTTTATGCTACCAGTAAAGCTTCCAGTCAATAATAGATTATTAGTAGTTAAGTTTTTGGAACATTAAAAGTTATACATGAATTTTCAACTGCATGGAGGACCCTAATCCATGTTGTTCAAGCATCAACTGTACTCAACCATTTAAAAAATTTGTACCACAGTGATTGAGCCAAGCACATGTGGTTGAGATTTTTCTACCATACTCTAAAAAAACTTCTGCTATTAGGCCTGAACCAAGATGTCTAATGTCATTTCTTGGAAGCATGATTTTTCAAAGTTGCTTCTCAGTATGAATTTTCTGCTGCTTGATAGTTTGGGAGCTATTGTTGAAGGCTTTCCATGCTTAGTATATTCATAGAGTTTTTAGACTTTATGAATTCTATCATGTGTGATGAAGTTTTAATCACTGAATTAAAGTTTTCTCATTCCATTAAAAGGGTTTCTGTTCCATATGAATTCTCTGATGAATAATGAGAGTAGATTTCTTGCTGAAAGCTTTCCTACAATTATTACATTCATAGGGTTTTTCTCCAGTGTGTATTCTATGAGGTGCAGTGAGGTGTGACTTCTTACTAAAGGCTTTTCCATACTCAATGCATTTATATGGCTTCATCCCTGTATGGATTCTTTGATGCACAATGAGTTGTGATTTCTAGGTAAAAGCTTTTCTGCATTCACTACATTCATAGGGTTTCTCTCCAGTATGAATTCTCTGATGTTCAATAAACTGTGAGCTCCAGATAAAGGCCTTCCCACAATCACGGCATTGATACCTTTTGTCCCCAGTGTGAGTTCTCTGATGTACTATGAGATGACTTTTGAATGGAGGCTTTTTTACATTCACTACACTCAAATGGTTTCTCTCCAGTGTGAATTGTGTGATGTACATTTAGTTCTGACTTCCTGTTGAAGGTTTTCCACACTCATTACATCCATAGGGTTTCTCCCCAGTATGAACTCACTGATGTACAATGACCTGTGACCGCCAGATGAAGGCTTTTCCATAGTCACTGCAGTCATATGGTTTCTCCCCAGTATTAATTCTTTGACGAACACGAAGTGACATCTTGATGAAAACTTTCCCACATTCATTGCATTCATAGGATTTTTTCCCTTTGTGATTAATCCTCTGATGAATAATGACGTTTGACCTCTGGATAAATGCTTTCCCACATTGACTACATTCATAGGGTTTCTCTCCTATATGAGTTCTCTGATGTACAGTGAGTTGTGACTTCTGAATAAAGGCTTTTTCACATTCATTACATTTGTATGGTTTCTGCCCAGTATGAATCCTCTGAGTACAACGAGTCCTGATTTTCCACTGAAGGCTTTCCCACACTGAATACATTTATATGATTTCTCACTAGTTAGAATTTTCGGTTGAACGAAGAGGTGTGACTTCTGCATGAAGGCTCTGATGTGTTCATTAGATGTTCTGTTCAGATTAATCCCTTTCCCCAGTACATTGTTACATTCATGGTCTATCTCCTCAGTTAGTGGCTTATTGTTAATGAATTCAACTTGGTTCAAAAACTTGTCTTGGTTTCCCTGGTGATTTATCTCATCTTCAAGTATCCAGTCTTTAAAAGTTGAGTATACAATCATGTTATGGAGTATCACTAATTCAGAAATGCACTTCTGTGGGGTTAATTCTTTCATCTTGGGTCTAATAACAAAGTCTGAAAAAAATCCAAGTGAAAATGATGTTACTTCACTCTTGAGCTCCGAAGAATACACAAAACAAAACATACAATAGAAAACAAATAAAGCTCTTCATTTTAATAGAAATAGATAGAAATCTGATAATGAGTGTAGTCAGCTTTGAAATGTAAGAATATGACCTTAAAACTCAAAGACAGAAGAAGAAACAGACATAAACAAAAAAGAAGGGAGCAATGGAAAAAGAACAGTTGATGAAGTCAGGGTCAAAGTTCTACATGGAATCACTGCCAATCCACCCCAAGGCTCTGTGAAGAGCAGAAGCAGATCAAAAAAATCATTTGAGGAAAGAAAGAGGAAGGATGCTAGCAAAGGAGATGGAAGGTGAGTTAAAGTGACCAGCAGAAAGATTAAATCCACACTAAATATAAAAATATTCACAAATGGGATTCCTGGGTGGCTCAGTTAAGTGTCTGCCTTCAGCTCAGGTCATGATCCCAAGGTCCTGGGATTAAGTCCCACATCAGGCTCCTTGCTCAGTGGGGAGCCTGCTTCTCCCTCTGCCTGCCAGTCCCCCTGCTTGTGCTCTCTTGCACT